>NC_044991.1:84859063-86059063 GCF_008728515.1 Papio anubis | reverse complement strand
AGGAAAGGGCCTTTTGCCACAAGGACGGAAGACATGTGTGCTCAGCCTTCAACAAAAATGTCAGCCTTAGGGGAGAATGGAGCCGTTGCTCCCTGATCATAAAAACAAGAAAATGGAGATGGACCTGCAATGTCCAGAAAGGTAGGGAAAAGAGACAATCTAATTGGGACCAAACCCTTCTAGGTTCTAAAGCAAACAGGTCTGTCCTACAGTTCAGCTCTTGGAGGATTTTAGGGATTGAAGCAAGTCCAGGATTCTAGGAAATGTGTCACCAAAATTGGTATTATTAGAGAAAGTGGCACAAAGCTACAAGTGCAGAGTCTGATCTGTAACATGCTAATTACATCTATTTTTATCCCAGGGTTGCAGTGACCTAACATCAAGAAATAAAAACTCTGGAAAACTAGCCTTTCACATATAGAAAGTATGATTACCCTTAGGTATGGGAGCCCCTGGGAAAACTTTCACTGGGTCTATGGATTTAACCTGAGGTAAGAAAGCAGCAGTCACCCAGGAAGGTGGTTGACTTTCAAGAGCACTTGGCAGCAGTGAGGGGAGGCACATGGGGAGTTGTGGAATAATGTCAGCATGTAGTAAGAGGGGAACTCTGAAATGTCCAAGGCCAGCCCAAGCAAACGGCGCTATCTCCACGTGGTGCCCTGGTCTGGAAAGGGAAGGAAGAAGGCTAGGCTATGTTTTGCCAAGCCAAGACTTATAAATGAGGAAGCTTTCCTCAATCCATTCCACTGATAGCAAAGGCCCTGGATCCCTATCTTCTACCAAGATGGTGCCAAATAGCCGAACCATACAAAGGAAATTGGTGTAAAACTTAATTGGGACCCAGAGACATCTAATCTCCAAGTTAAAGGACTACTCCTTTTACTCATAACCGTTGGAGGCATACCAAAGCCTAGAAAAGCCTAAGTGACCCTAAATTCATATTCTAGTGTTATTTAACCCATGCCTCTGAGAGGCGCTCAAGAACAGGATAATTTAATGTCATTCTCAGCCTGAAGTTCCTTAGTTTTCTTTTAATCAGTAATTACTTTAAATGCATCATTTCAACAAGATACCATGAGTTAGTTGAATGAATGCATATAAAACCAAAATGTTGACTAGTAAATCCCCAAATCGAATTAATATTTTAATCTTAGATATAACATACTTTTATATTTCATTTACCTTGCACATTTTTAAATGTGTTAAATGTGTTTTCCACAACTTGGCATAACTACACATCCACTAGGTTTATTGGGTGGGGAGGCAGAGAGGCAGAGAAGAGAACTTTGTTTTTTTTTAAAAAAAAAAAAAAGAAAAAAAAAGCTATGATTAAAGGATAGAACTCTACAGCAAACATTTAGTTTCTACAATTGATGCCAAAGGTAGAAGAGATTTTGAGAGAAAAAAAATAGATGGATAATTTCTAAAATATGTAAAGTAAACAACAAATATGCAAATGCAAGGAAAAAAAAACACTACTAGCAGCATGAAAACCCCAGGGAAACAAACAAGAACATCATTGTAATTGAAAGTAATTACTTTGAACTTAACCTTCCTCCCAATACCTGATAATTCTGTGAAATCAGCCAGCTGTCACTCTTGTCCTTTTAGAAACATGACATTGATTTGCCTAGCAAAGACCCATCATTAGAATTCTGAGGTCTGCCTAATGGGACTACTAATAAATCTAAGTCATCAATTCTTGACCTTTTGTTTCCTGAAATTCTCGGTATGTGGTAAACTGCTGAAAACACATTTTCAAGGTCTGTGACTGTAACATGAAAAATAAAGGATCAAGGCTGCGCTTTGAAGGTCTGATCATATCTGGGTTCTGCCCTGCCTGCGCCCCAGAGGGAAAATAAGCAAGATGGATTAGGAACAGCATCTGGGGGTCATATCAATATCCTCTTTTGGGCTGAGCTATTTGCAAATAGAAATGGACTGTGTAAGACTGAACTACAAAGGGAGATGTGCCAAGGAGCCATTGCCCCTTCCCCTGCCTCTCCTTGTCCTCTTCCTCCCTCATCTGCCTGACTTTTTACTGCACTGAGAGATCAGGAAAAAGTCCAGCCAAGAGAGTCTAAATTGACTATGCACATGAGAAAGAGAGAGAGAGAGAGAGAGAGATTATCTAGTCTCAGTTTTGGTGACTTTGAAATAAAAGGTTTGGGTTGGGGAGGGTCAGCTTCTTTTTCAAGGAACAGAATCATGGAAATTTTTTCTTTTTCTGTAAAAGCAAAACACTTCTTACCCTTATTTTTTGCTGGCTGGATTGAGCTGGTTGTAACCTAAGACAAAATGCGGGCAGGTGCCTTCGGCTTCCTCTAAATTCTAAGATGGCTGCAGGCACCAGACTCTGACAGTGATGTTGCTGAGAGTCTAGCCATAAAGATTTCTTTCCACACGGTTCTCCCTCCACATCTGCCTAGAAGGACTAGTCTGCTGCTTCATTTTCCCCCTCCTCTGCAGCCAATTTCAGATAGCTGCAGCAGAGAAAGTGAGACCCCCCCACACCTTGTTTGTGTGTACCCTTCCTTCCGTGCCCCTCTGAGTGCATTTGGGTTGTGCTGGGGTGACATCGGGACAGGTGGTTGGCTGAGCTGATCCTCTCAAATATTCAGGCAAACTGGTTGTTTGTAGACAAAACATCCAGATGCTTTTTCACGATTGAACTTTTGATCAAATTGATTGGATGCTTTGTTGTCAAGAAGACAAAAATCCAAGTCAAAAAGGTCACCAGAATAGGAAATTTGCAGGCAATGAATAGTAGGAAGAATTACATATTTCTAGCAATGAAAAATGTGAGTTTTTAGATTGTGCTAAATGACTCGGTACTGGCCAGAGCAAAGATACAAGTGAAAGAATGGATCTTTTTAAGGTTATATTGTTCCCATTTATTTGGCTTTGTGCTACCAGAAAGTGGCTTGGAGGCTTGCTTTTTAGTGCTCTGTAAAATGTAAATGGTCTAAGTTAAGAAGCTATTTAATCTCAAACAATATTAATTGTGACATGAAAAATGAGACCAATTCTTCCGACATTACAATCACCACCACCTCACGTTAACTGATCACCTGTGTTTCTCAAAAGAGCCTGAATATTTTCCTTTTCCAAACTGCCAATTTTTAAGAGGAGACAAAAATCCTCAAATACTTTACTTATTCTGATGCTGAAAATGTGGTCTCCTAAAGTGGGCTTCCTTTGGCCTCCAGGCTCTGCAAACCTCTACATCTGATTTGTCTTGTTCTCTCACCCCCCGTGCCGCCGCCCCCCCCCCCCACTGCCTCTGAATTAAAACTCTTT
The DNA here is from genome assembly GCF_008728515.1 of Papio anubis. Lineage (NCBI taxonomy): Eukaryota > Metazoa > Chordata > Mammalia > Primates > Cercopithecidae > Papio > Papio anubis. The sequence continues at coordinate 86,055,763 of NC_044991.1, read as the reverse complement.
CTAAAATAAAACCGCTAAGCAGCCAAACGGTCATAAGCCAGGATGCTGCTCCTGCATCTCCCTGCTTCCAGACAGAACTGCTGGACCCTAATGCTGCTTTCCAGGAGAAATAGGGGGAAAATGCATTTTCACATATTTTTTAAGTGTTTTTCCCTAAATGGGTCCATTAAAATCAGCAAGATCACTGTTCCTCCATCTCTGTAGCAGGCAGAATCACCACGCATGGAGATAGGAGCAAATTTGTATTTCCAGTCGGCTCTGATGGGGAGATTGCAGTTGTTCTACGGAAAGGCGATATCTCCATCCCTGCAGTACTGCCTCATGATTTCAAGACCACTGCCTCCTCCCGTAAGATTCTGCAGATGTTACACTTTGCTTGTTAAACCTCTTGCTAAATGTAAGAAATAACGTTGTTTTACTTGTAAATGTCCGTAATTCACCTACTGCAAAGCCCTAAGTCCTTGCTGTTTCATTACCAGCTGCCTGTTAATAACCATCAAATTAGAAGTGTCTCTAGCAGCATGACAATTTAGTGAGGGGAATAAGAACAGAAAATCACAAATTGTTCAGAGAAGTTGCCGCATAGCAGGCCTCCTGGGGCCGGGGCCTGATGCCCCTTGGTGTTTAGTTCAAGGCCACGGGGCTCTCTTGGGTGACATCACTTCTAACATAGATACTGTGTAATTCAGTTACACAAACGCAGCCCAGACAAGCAGGCTCACATCATCTCTTGTGCTCTGCGTAAGTCTGCACCAGAGGCTCTCAACACAGCCTGCACTTCCTGTTGCATGCCACGAAAGAGCCCTAAAACCAAGGAGGGAGGTGAAAGGAAGTACAAAATAATGCACCTTCTATGTTTTTTGTTGTTTTGTTTTTTGTTTTGTGTTTTTTTTTTCCCTCCCTTTCTGCTCCCTTCATCTCTAAGGAATCCACAGCTAACCTGGACGCATTTTGTTACTTCCCATTCCCAGGGAGAAAGGCTTTTTCCAGCTGTGAGAGTCTAGGATTCATTTTTATCTCTTTCTAAACACTACCAGCCCAGAATCCTCAGACCACTTGTGGGCATTATAGCAACACAATAGGTACCTCCTGTGGACCCCATGCCTCGGATCAGAGCAGGGATTACCGGCAAGGCCGAGAGGTGGGAAGTCAGTGACAGCGCCATTCTCTCGTTCTTGCTTGAGCTGACTGTAGCTTCTTAACATCTGGTGCACCAACTCTTTCCCCATTCCTAAACCATAGCCGGCCTCTGCCCATCAGAACGTCAGTCCTGGGCTTCCTGGGCTCTGTCCCTTTATCCAGCTCTGAAGCCATTGAGTGTCCATTTCAACCTCACACCTGACTTAGCACCTGACTTTAAAGAAAAACATCCTTTTCACCAATAAGGTATGTGACCACTTGAAACCCCTCCAAGGCTTTCAAAGCCGGTGGAGCAGAGCATAACAGCAGAGGAGATCCACCCCCGGGGTTAAAATCTCACAGAAGGAAAGGGGAAAGCTGGCAGTAGCAGGTGGCTCCTTTGGGCTATCCTATTCACCATTTGCCCCTGGCTGACTAGTCCTGGGCCCCCACAGAATGGGCCACTGGTGCACAGGCTCAGGGAAGGGCTTCTCTCACCCTCTCCAAGTGCATCTGTCATTTGGCAGTGACAGCCACTTTGCACTCTGTACCTTGGCAGCTCACATCTCTTTCAGAGGCTCCCTCCTTTCCCCCCACCATAAGCCTCCTCTGTAAAAACCAAAAAAAAAAAAAAAAAAATCTTGTTCTTTCATCATAATTAAAGTGCTGTCAGGGAAAATGGCTGATTTTTGCTGCTGTTGAAATGACCCTCCTTCTCCTTCTCCACTCCTCTTCGCTTCTCTCATTTGCTAAAGTGGTTCTTTCTCTGCCTGAAATCAGGCTCTTTGGTGATGGAAATTTTAGCTTAAAGCAGAGAGTTCTAAGCAGAATCCTAACCTTGCGAGGGTGGGGAGAAAATCAATGTTTTGAGCTGGCCTCTGTTTGCAGCAAGGTGCTGGTGAGGCCATTTTCATCAGGAGGAACGGTGGCGGTGGCTCTCTCTGGGCTTCAGATGCATGCAAGGTCTCCTAAATACAAGTCACTGTCATGGTACACAATTTAGCAAAACTTGGTGGCTGATTTCTCCCCGTTGACTTAGCTGAGGGTCAGGAGGAAGCTATTTAGAAGTAAGTACAGAGGTTCTGCATCTGTGAAGATAAAATCCAAACGCCTCTCATGCTCAGAGGGAAAGTGTGCCTGCGTGTTTACTATCACTGCTGGCCTACGTGCTTGTGTGTTTGAAATAAAACTGTAACTTACATAATTCGATGTTCTCCTCCTCACTCTTACTGAGTCATACTTAGTGTGTGTGTGTGGGGGGTACTTCTTGTGTGCTGTGGACACGCATCGTGTAGGGGTCTTTTTAACACCTCATATCATTTTGTGACAATGTCATTCTAATCCTGTTAGCCATCACAGAACTTTCCGAAAATATTTCAGGTGGCTGACATTAAAAAACAAAAACCCTCCCTCTGAGTGACTTTGAACTCTGCCATTAGAATCCATGACATCTATTCACATACACATTACGGGAGGGACTATGATATTCATCCCAGCTGTCACCTACTTACATTATAAGGAAACTCGAGTGTCAGGAGCTTTCAAAATTAGCTTAATTTCCTTTTCCTAAAGATCACACATCTCAGAAAGGCCCCTTTTAACTTACACTGGGGAACTTAATTGGCAGGCTTTTGGGTTTCTGTAAGGGTATTGCTAATATCTGGCAAGTCAAGATGGCAATCTGGGCGGCCCTCAATGGAATCATTAGCTGTTAATACACCTCTGACTAACTCTAAGCTAAGGTGTGAAATCAACCCAAGCTCCACTAAGCCCCAGTTTTTCCTAAGGATATAACCGCAGTACAGTTGGGGGGGGGGGGGGGGGGAAGTGGGGGGAGCTGTTTATGTAACAAACAACAAGGTTGTTTTGCTGCTGGCTTATTTGCTGGCCTGGCCTCCTGCCTCCTTGCTCCTTCCCCCTATGCCCTTCACATTATATTTCTTTTTTAAAGAAAGCAAAGCAACCGTATAGTACTCAAGCCTCTTTTATTTCCTGACTGTTTTATGTGTCATAGCCATGGACGCTGGAGAAAAACATGGGGCTTGTCATTATCGACCGGAGCTGGAATGAGTCAGGCACCCTGAAGGCTGCGATCTGAACCTTACTGCCACTGAGTGGGGTGGGGGGGGGGTGCCCCGCTGCCAGGCAGAATAGCACTAAGCAGTATGCTGCTACTTGGAGATCTGGTGTGAGAGGTCTGCGTGTCCTGGGATCACAGTGGAAGAAAGTCAACTCATTGCTTTGAGGGCTGCTAGGCAGCCATAGACTTGGGCTGGGAATAACAGGGTATGGGGCTGGAACTAGAAGTGTGGGGGGGTGACAGCCCAAATGCCCTCCCCTGTTCCCTCCAATGCCTCTTGTTAGAATGCTACTCTTAAGAATCCCACTATTAAAAATGTGACTGTCTGGGCTTTTGGGCCTCTAAAGCTCTTTATGAAAATGCAAATGTCCCTTAAAAGTAGCCCCATAAGCCTTTGCCAGCTAATGGGATTAACTGAAGAGAACACAGCCACCTGCAGGGAGGTAAGGAGGCCTGGGGCCAAATCAACTTTTCAGATTTGCCATGTGCTCATCCATGATCACCTAGAACACAAAATTCAGGCATTCCTGTTGCAGCGGCAATTTTTAAGAAGCCACAACTTAATAATTCTATAAATCTCAATCATATTCACTACGGAGTAAAGTTTACCTGAGAGTTCTTTCAGTTCAGTCATCCACACAAAATACCTTCCCTTATCTTATTTTTAACATAAAAAATAGCTGGCAATCTGTATTACACACTCATATTTTCAAAAAAACCATACAGGTCACTATCATGTGCTGTGATAGCTAGAGACCTATCAATAAGACATATTATTTCAAGGGTAATAAATAGATAATTTAAAAGTATTTGTGAAAGGAAAGTTGGAAATAAAATTCTGGAAATTAAAATGTGTTTTTCTTTCCACAATGACTGGGCATTAATTATAGTATTTGAATATAGACTATCTCTATCTGCATTAGGGAACAAAAGAGACCCAAAGCTCAGGATCTAAAATGGAGGACTGGAACTAAGATAGAGGGCAGACCAGGAACTAAGATGGAAGGCAGGCCAGGAGCAAAGATGGAGGGCAGGCCAGGAGCTAAGATGGAGGGTAGGCCAGGAGCTAAGATGGAGGGCAGACCAGGAGCTAAGATGGAGGGTAGGCCAGGAACTAAGATAGAAAGCAGGGGAGGAGCTAAGATGTAAGACTAGAGCTAGGACAGGGGCCAGCCCAAGAGCTAAGATGGAGGGTTGGCGCTAACATGGAGGATGAAAGCACTAAGGTGAAAGCACTTTGTAGTACATCAGGACCTGACTGCAAACTACACTTTCCCATCTAACTCTCAAAACACTAATCCTAGACATAGAAGATTTCTAAGGTTAGGTGGGAAATATTGGGCCCATCCTCCTAAGAGAATTTTAGTCTTGAAAGATTCTGGAAGGCATAGTTTGGCTCCAGAGAGTGCACAATGAAAGAAAGAAGTTGGCAAAAGGCAGTTCTCAGCACCACTCTTGGGCCAGGCCTCTGCAGCCCCTCCTGGAAGCAAGACTGCCTCCTCAGCATGACCAGTAACCCTCTGGGCTATGCCTCCTGGAGAAAGGCCTCATTCAGTCCCATGACTGACAAGTTATCAACAGGGAGGTCTACCCTATCAACAGGGAGGTCTACCCTGTGACTAGAAAAGGTTCAGTTGCTGCTGTTTGTGCAGAAAATTTCAGCCTCAGAGTGGCATGAAAATCTGAATGGCTGTGCCTGTCAAATGTTGTTTGTTTTGACCCCAGCAGATCCTTCTAGGTTTTCTGCAGTTTAATTATCAGCACTCATGACACCTTTAGGTAATCTCTGATTTGGTGTGCTCAACTGGGCTGGAAGACTCTTAGCAGGCTGTTGAAGTCTTTTGGTTGACAATCTTTCCACCTTTCCTTATTTATTCCCTGTGTAATCACTTATAACAGAGACTGCCCACTCTTCTTAACTTCCTGGGTTTGTTTTGATTCCATCAAGGGAGTCGCAATGTCTCATACCTTTGTCTTCCCCACAGGGAAGGGCACATATTTGGCACTCAATACATGTATATCGAATGAATGAATTAACAAATGAAAATGCCCGAATTGAGGCAAACTCACCGACCCGGCAAGGATTCATCCTTCTAAGGGACGTGGCAGACACGTGAGCAGCTACTGCAAGCTTAGAGATGCTACTAGACAGACAAAAAGGAGTAAGGCTATTTCAACCTACAAGTTAACCAAAAAATTAGGAAATAACTTATCAGTGAGAAAAAATGGGTACATGTGCCAGTCCCTGTGTACCAAGGACTGGGCAGGATTCCATGCTTTTGCCAAGTTGGACATAATCTACATATGAGTAAACCTCAGACCTGCCAATAGTCAAACATTTGAAAAATTAATTTGTGACAACTGTTTTCACTTGGAACCATGATGGATTTAACTATTTTCTTAAATGAGGCATGTCATTTTATGCTAAATTTCCATTAAACATTTCCCAACATTTCTTTCTTCCTGAAGAACCACCATGACCCCTATCTCCCTGACAACTCCAAAATGTCACAGAAGACCCATTTTATAAACATATTTGTGAATGAGTTCCTTTTCTTAGCTATTAGATCAGCAATTATTTTCCCCAACACTGGCCCCTAATCAGCCATTTTGCTAAGTCTCAAAGCAACACAAATTTAGCTCAAATCAATTAGCAACACATTTCTAACTCTTGGCACTTGGGGAGAGTCTGAACTCCTCCTGATGGGATGAAGTTAACGCCTTGAGAATGAACTGAGAGGCAGGTCAGCCCAGGAAGCCTTTGTGGTTGTGCTTTACAAGAAGGCCAAAACGTGGGAGAATGGGGCCCAACCACAACAAATTAGGATGAAATTTTGATTTTATTTTTTTCTCTTGAGCTGATGAATGAAGCCCAGGACATAGAAAGGCAGCTGACGGAATATTTTCCCCACCAATGCCAGGAAGCTGAAGGTCTGCTCTTGTGATTTGCATCTGGCTGTGATGTTCTCTCTCTGCCCCCCACCCTCACCCTAGCACAGAGCAATCAACCTTGTCCCTGTTCTCCTCCTGCTGAATTCCCCTCTTTTCTCTTCCCCTCACCTTTCCTTGCTGAACAGATTGTCTTCCCTCTCTAATGAACATACCCCAAGAGAATAAAACTTGTTTTTCAAAGTGGGGAGGGGGGAATGAGAGGAAGAAAGGAAGGAAGGGAGGAAGGAAGGAAAAAGAAAAAAGAAAACAATGCCTATAATGGGTCTGGCTGGAACCCAATTCTCAAGGACATCGATTTGTAAATTCAAAGGTTTCCCCAACATCAAAGATGCATACTTAACATATAGGATGCTCACTTTTAACCTGAGGGTTTGCTTTGTTTTGTTCTGGATAATTATCAAATTTAAAAATTTATGGTTTTTTGTTTGTTTGTTTGTTTTTTTGTTTTTTTTTTTTTTTTAAAGAACTGGAAGGTTCTCTGTGTGCCAGACTTCCTAAAACAAAACAAAACCACTTAGTGGGATAAGGCATGTGAAAACACTTGGAAAATGAAGTTGTGCTACATGCAGTGTGTTCCTAAGTTTAAAATAAAACAAAAATTGGACCATCATTTTAGAATCAGGAGATAAACATTTGAGAAAGCAATAAGAGGTGAGAGGGCAGCGGTCAGAGCTCAGAGGGTGGTGGTGGCCCCCATCTTGGCACACAGGAGAGGCCTCTGTCCCAGCTCTTCTGGTTGGCACTTGAACCAACAAAGGACCTCATGGGGCAGTGAGATGGGGAGGAGAGGATGCTCCAGCCTGGATTGTGAGCCTGCCTCTCCTCTCTGTACTCCTGTCCCGTCCAGCCAGCCTTACCCCTCAGCTGTGCCAGCCACACCCTCCTTGGCAGCACTCCACCCCCTGCCTGGTAGAAGGATAATCACTTGCAACCTGATCCTCTCCTCTGTTCTGGACTAGGAGTTCCTAGAGGGCAAGGACCCCATTTGGTGCTTAGAGCTAAACTTGGCAAAGGTACTCATTTTTCTTTTCTTTTTTTTTCCTCCTCTCTCTCCCTTTCAATTTTTCTTTCTTTTTTCTTTCTTTTTTTTTCAGACAGAGTGTCATTTTTTTTGCCCAGGCCGGAGTGCAATGGCACAATCTCAGCTCACCTGAGATTGAGCTCACCAGCTCAACCCCTGCCTCCCAGGTTCAAGCAATTCTCCTGTCTCAGCCTCCCAAGTAGCTGGGATTACAGGCATGTGCCACCATGCCTGGCTAATTTTGTATTTTTAGTAGAGACGAGGTTTCTCCATGTTGGTCAGGCTGGTCTCGAACTCCTGACCTCAGGTGATCTGCCCACCTTGGCCTCCCAAAGTGCTGGGACTACAGGCGTGAACCACTGTTCCCTTTCAAATTTTTAAATTTAATCTCTATTTACTTCCTTCCTTCTGTCTGTACCTTCTCTTTGTCTCTCTCTTTCAACAATAAACAACTGGCCAAAGGGAATTGGTTTTAATTTCTGAGTCGTTCACAAGGACCCCGGGATTTCAAAAGATCAGAGAAGGAAAAACAAAGGGAGAGAACCTCAATTCTTTCTCTGCTCTTCCCCACTAGCGAAAGGACTAAACAAGTGAAAGAACTGTGGAAGGACAATGGCAAACAGGGAAGAGCTCTAAGGAAACTGCCCTGTAGTGTGTGTTTGTGGAGCAGGGGGATTAATATGAAACTGCACACCACGATTCATGCCGTCTCAAAACTATCCATACACCTGAGTAAAGAACAGGGGGAGATCATGATCAAGAAAACCATAGCAGGGTGAGGGCAGGCTGGGGGGATTTCCTGTAATATTATGATGTCATTTTAACAATAAATACAACTAGAAGAAAAGGCGCCAGACCAAGTGTGGGATGTGGGTTCCATGTCCTGTGGGAAGCGAAAGTGGGCAGCTGGGCCCAGTAGGGAGAGTTCTAAGAGGGTGTGGTTCCCTCTAAGGGAGGGATTTGTGCGTCTGGCGCGGGAAGAAGACTGACCAAGAAAGCCACCAAATAAACAGACCAAACCCCCAACCACCCCTCCCCTGAGAAAAGCACAGAATGGCTGTATTGGTGTTAAAAGTAAGGTCCCCGGGACCCAAGACAGGATGAGAGCCCCAACCAAAACACCCTGTAAACACGGGGCTTTTTTTCCATTTGGGCATCCTACATTGCATCTAGAGAATTCCAAGATCCCACTTTCTGAGAGCAGACCCAGCCATTCTGAGCTCTCTGCTGACCTCTGGTGGGGAGGAGCTCCAGTGGCCCAGGAAAGGTTGGAAAGAGGCAGTCACCTGCCTGGGCCTCCCCTGCTCCCCATGGTCTACAGGGTCACCTGCCCTCAGCCACCACTCAGGGCTAGAAGTCAGGAACTGTGAGGAGAAGAAAGTGCAAGAAAAGCTTTAAAGAATCCTCAGAAGAATATGGGCATAAGAGAATAATGTTGTAGGAAAGTTATCAACTAAAAGAAAAATGTTTAAATAGGTGGGTGGGAGGGACGTTTACCTTCAATCAACTGTTTGTATTCAGTTTCCTTAACTTTACAATTTTAAGAGTAAGGGGAGAGAGAATGTGTATATGAATGGGATATGGAGGGTAAATTTGATCGGAAAGAAATAAATTCCCATTGGAGGACTTTGTAGGCCCTTGTGTGGGAGGCCTGTGTGGCCCTTCTCAAATAGATGACCTCATCATTTTCCAGCTGCTGGATGGGGTGGTGGGGGGCAGAAATGGCAGGGAATGGCAACAGCACCTGTTCTTGGAACCAAGGAATTTGGCCAGACACCATCAGACCCAGCTTGCTCTTCAGTGGAAACGAGGCCTAAAGAAGCCAGAAGTGGCCTGCCCCAAGGCAGTGCTGAGCCTGAGATGGACAGTAGGGGTCCCATCCTTAGAGAGGATGCCTTCACTAGTGAGAATGCCCTGCTGTACGGTGAAGCACTGAGAAGTGGAGAGGGGTTGAGGAGGGGAAGAACTTAAAACTAGCCCTGAGGTCTCAGAGATCCTGAAAAACTCAATGATGCTTGCATGAATGGAAAAGCAACGATTTATCCCTAGCAAGTCCCTTCTCTGTGAACAATCATTGACCATGCACCTCAAATTCTACTCCATCTCCCCATATTGTCTTAAATGCTAACTTCTCCAGGTAGGCCCCTTGGATTTCCCTGGTGGAAACGAGCTCTGCTCATCTATGAACCTCTTGTCTAGCTCTTGATTGAGGTGTGAAAGAGTTTACCACCAAACTCTGCTCCTGCAAAGATTCTCCCGGCGATGGGGACCCAGAAACTATTAATTATTTACCAAAGGACAACAGAGGGCCCTACCATTTGATTTCCTATACAATCTTCCATTTTGGAACAGACATTTAAAAAAGTGTGTGTTGGATAGGGTGTTGGCATACCTCGTCTATTTAAACTATATCAGATAATTAAGTAAGTTTTAAAGTGAGAAAAACCTCCCTCCTGTTTTTTCAGTTAAGAAAAACTAGAACCAGGGATTTGTCCAGGATCTCAGGACCAGTTCCCAGGAGAACCGGGGCACCAGGGCTATGAATCTAGAGGTTACCTGATCCTGTTCTTTCCTGTCCTGGCTAAGATCTTCAGATCCACTAGTTAAAAGTGGCCGGGATTTGTCCTTAGATGTCAATTGCTCAACTGTAAACTTTTAAAAACATTCCTCAGCCTTAGGGGCAGGGGCTGTGTCCCTGAGAAGGAGGATTTAGGGAGGGGGACGCGGGTTCTGCCTTAGGCGCAGGCACAAGCGTGAATTTTTGAAAGCCAGGCTGTCAATAGTAAAAGCCGAGCGCCCTCTGCCAGCCGGTTCTGAGCGGCCTTGCTTTCTTCCATTGTTTCCACTTCCCAGCCCTGAATAATTCGTGTTCTCATTTATTTCCCTCCAAAAAAAAGTGGTTCCTGCTCAGAAAGCCCCCCCAAAATAAGAACCCTATTTAAAAATAAATCTCAGAAGAAAGTGAGTGAGGAAAAAAAAGGAAAAGTGAGAAAGAAATTCGAGAATTCCTTAGGAGGCTGCTTTCCGCTCTCCCCTTTCTGGGTTGTGAAACTTCTGAGAAGATGAGAGATGAGCCCCCTTTCTCCAACTAAGGCAGCCCTAATGATCTTCCTTCTTCTTTCTGACCTCCCACCTTCTTCTGGCAGAGCAGATGCCCCATTCTGAGCCTGCCTTAACATCTGATCAGGCCCTAACTCTGGGGAATCAAGATTGTAGGGCCAGAAGAAAAAAAAACAACAAAAAAGGCCAGCCACGGTGGTTCATGCCTATAATCCCAGAACTTTGGGAGGCCAAGGCAGGCGGATCACCTGAGTTAGGAGTTCTAGACCAGCCTGGCCAACATGGTGAAACCCCATCTCTACTAAAAAGAAAAATATTAGACCGGGCACAGTGGCTCACGCCTGTAATCCCAGCACTTTGGGAGGAGGCCAAGGCAGGCGGATCACCTGAGATCAGGAGTTCGAGACCAGCCTGACCAACATGGAGAACCCCATCTCTACTAAAAATACAAAATTAGCTATGTGTGGTAGCATGTGCCTGTAGTCCCAGCTACTCAGGAAGTTGAGGCAGGAGAATTGCTTGAACCTGGGAGGTGGAGTTTGCAATGAGCCAGGATCATGGCACTTCACTCCAGCGTGGGTGACAGAGCAAGATTCCATCTCAAAAAAAGAAAAGAAAAGAAACAGAGAGGCATCCACTGTGTGCTATCTGTTAGCTTAAGTCTGAGGCTGAGATGCCTGGAGGCATTTTGGATTCATCCCTGGCACCTGAGTCCAAGTCTCAATCTCAAGCCTCCTTTCTCAAGCTGTCCCTGTCCTGCTCCCATCTTGGGTCTTGACTTCCTCATACATAAAGCTGAACACAGAGATATCCTCTGCTTCTTCCCTGACAACCCATCAAATTTAAGGTGCTCTCCTGACCATGGCAGGACCCCAGGAATACTTGGCAGAATCACTCCCAAATGGGGCCTTGTCAATACTTTCAAGAATCAAACGTTAGCCTTTTCCCGATGTCAACTTAGCAAATTCATGGAATCCTAGAATAAAGTTCTAGAATCAACCAAGGTCCCAGGAATGAGAGCTCCCAACTTCTAACCCAGTGCTGTTTGTACTATTCTAGGATCCTCCCAAACAGCTGGAGCTCCTCTGCCCACAGCCTCCCCCATCAGATCAGACCTACAGTAGAAGACACCAAGGAGTAAACACTGTATGCTCACAAACACCAAACTGCCCTAGGATGAACGATTTCGTAAGAGCGCTCCAGAATGACTGGATCCCATCAGGAACATTTCCAAGGACTCCCACTCAGAAAGGAGAACCCTCCTAAACCCCACCCTGGCCATTTGTTTTGCAAAACAAAATGATCTAATGTGCTTTCCCTTTAGCGGCTAAAACTGCTTAATTATAAATAGCTAGAAGTTTTCTGGCAATCCAACTTTACAAAATTTTCCCCTAACGTCTGGCATTTGTTTTTGGGTTCTGCCCTGAGTCTTCTAAGCATTTGCTTGGAAAGCTGTTGCACTTTCCCAGGCAAAATGTCAAAATCAACATTCAAAAAGCTTGCCTTAAGTAATTTCTAGGATTCTGCACTAAGGAGGTTTTATAGTTAGGGGGCACTTTGCTTAGCTGAACTTGTGACAAAAAGCTAGTCTTCAGACAAGTTTTGATTTCAAATGATATTTTAAATTTCACACGTTTGATATATAATTTATCAAACTACCAATATATTTCTACACCTTCCCCTAAAGAAATCCTAATGGTAAAAGCTAAAGTGTTAAAATACACGTACATGTCTGGAAGGGAGAGTGGTCATTGTCTATCTATTTATTTACTTTTCTGGCCTTTGCAATGAACTCAGAGGTCACAAATTCGAAACTCCCTAAGCGGGGGGGGGGGGGGGGGGGAGAAAAAAATCTCCTTTGTTGGAAAAAATTAGATCCCTAATGATTCTGTTTCAGTTATTACAATCAGATGTTTCAATTAAAAAACTTGATGAGCTGAATTCAGATGTTACAATCTGAAAACTCTATAGAAAGACCAAATGGGGGCAAAAATGTAAATGTGTTATGTCAAAATATAACAAAGAAGTTATAAAGTCCCCTTCCATAATGGTTACTTGAGAGAGGCTGGTCAGATGCAAGTTAGGGACTTAGACCACTGTTTAAAATTAAGATCACAATTTAGTCCTGTTATGATTATTTCAAGAAATAATGGTTACAGAGTCTGCCCTAGGATGGAGAAGGGGGTGTCCACTTTATCAAAGACCAAGCACAAGACTCTTGACCAGGAAATGTCCTTGGATTGTTACTTTTATTGGCATAGCTATGTTTCATTCCTGAGAGATCTTATGCTCTTTCTCAGTCCAGTCATTCAGAGCCGTTCCTTCCACTGCCCCTCTCTCCTGCAATCGAACTTTGTGCCTTGAAAGACAAGTTGCTAAAGGTCATAGGTTACCTCCATGCAGTAGGCTAGTTCCCTATGGGCCTGGGACTAGGGAGACCCAGCAACTGGGGCCCACACACTGCTTGCTGGTGGGTACACATTATCAGTTAAAGACTCTGCTGCTGTTTTGGGGAACACATATAAAGTGAGGCTCCTGCCACCCTAGAGCTGATACATTGTCAGCAGCCATCTGACAGATGGGTCCTTCATGTCTTGGCATCCTTCTCTACAATGCAGAGTGAATTAATTGAGTGTGCACCAGTCAGAGAGAGAGTTCCTAGCCTGCTACAGGAAAAGGCATCCTGAAGAACCCCTGAGTGGAAGATGAGATCATTTCAGGGTAAAGGCTATTTAAGCACTGATTTAGCCTAGCTATGGGACTGACTTGGTTAATCAAAGTCCACTCACTGTTTACTTCCCTGAAATAATTTCCTTTTCTATTCTAGTTAGGGTCATCTGGGTCACTTTCTTCTCTGAGATTTCTAGAAATCACTTCTGCAGGGTTGGATGCGGTGGCTCATGCCTGTAATCCCAGCTACTAGGGAGGCTGAGGCAGGAGAGTTGCTTGAACTTAGGAGGCAGAGATTGCAGTCATCGGAGATCATGCCATTGCACTTCTGCCTGGGCAACAAGAGTGAAACTCCATCTCAAAAAAAAAAAAGTAACTGCAGTGGACAAACTTTTCTCTGGGGAAAAAAAAATGTGTATTTTATATTATATATAATATATATGATATATATGACATATCACATGTATGATATATAATATGTAATCATATATAATAATGTATATATAATGATATATACATATATGATATATATGATATAATATGTAATCATATAATATATAATCAACCTCCTTAGTGAAGAATCCTAGAAATTACCCAAGGCAATTATATATATTATATATCATATATATAATCATATAATGTATAATCATATATGTGATATATTATATATATATATTTTTATATATATATTTTGAGATGGAGTTTTGTTCTTGTTGCCCAAACTGGAATACAATGGTGCCATCTCGGCTCACTGCAACCTCTGCCTCCCAAGTTCAAACAATTCTCCTGCCTCAGCCTCCTGAGTAGCTGGTATTATAGGCGCCCGCCACCACGCCCAGCTAATTTTTTGTATTCTTAGTAGAGATGAGGTTTCACCATGTTGGCCAGGCTGGTCTCGAACTCTTAACCTCAGGTGATCTGCCCACGTTGGCCTCCCAAAGTGCTAGGATTACAGGCATGAACCACCGCACCTGGCCCCGATATATATATTTTTAAGATACGCAAGTTACAGTATGTATGATCTTGAACTTTCCCCAGAATTTGAAACTGATGATGTTAGGGCAGTAGTTATCAATGAGGGGTGACGTTTTGCAATGACTAGAAACAGTTTTGGTTGTCAGAGAGAGAGAGAGAGAGAGAGAGAGAGAGAGAGTATGTGTGTATGTGTGTGTCTGGTATGTAGCAGTCAGGGATGCTGCTACACATCCCACAGTGCAGAGGACAGCCCCCCCCCATGACAAAATGTCAACGAAGCCACTTGGAGGACCCCTCTGTTAGACTGAGCCCCCCAAAATGCTTCTAAAATCCTAGCATATAGCTAACTAGGAGAATTCACAGCATAAAAGTAAAACGCTGGTCTGGCTAAAGCTTTGGGGCCTATTTGAGTCGAAGCTCTGTCATGAGGTAGGGGGTGGCAGTAAAAGTCAAGGGGACCCTTCTTCGCCTTTGCTGGCCCTGGCCATCCCTCTCACTTTCACATAGACATGCCACCTGTTTTCTGCCTTATACTGTCTCACCATCTAGTGGTCACCTGAAATATCAATTCATCTTCACCATCTTTGGGCCCTTCTAGAGCCAGTCATTTAAAAATTCCCATGTTGGGGGCCAGTGGGCAAAAGGAACCCCCTGAATGACGTCAACGATTTAATTAATAAGTTAGTTCAGCATTTGAAGGCCTAGCAGAGCCACAGAAAGAGCAGCTATAAGGAAATAGGATGGACACTTCCTAAGATTTCAAAAGCCCATGAAGGCCAAAGAAAAATCAAGGGACTGATTATAAATAAGTCCTGTCTTTTGAAAAGAGAAACCCACAGGGCTTTCTGCTTAAGTCCCCCAGACACAGATGTTACATAACCATAGATTTTAAAAAAGGTATCTATTTAAAAGGATGTGTTCAAGTGGTCTCAGTAATGTAAGTGCCTATATACTTCCTAAATAACACTATCTATTCTTGACAGGTTTCCTGTTTTCATTTTTTTTTTCAGTTGGACCACCAGCTACTACAACTGTAGAAAAGTGGAGGCACAGATATGTGGGTCCCAGAGCCCTGGGGGAGCTGGAATGGATACTTGCTAAAACACGGGACATGAGATTCTCTTTCCTTTGGAAGGGTCCTGTCGTGGCCCTTCTTGGGTTCTGGACTATCTTACAGTGTCTGACTTTGGTTTCTGTGGATCATGATAAGCATTACTCTTTTTTTCCCCCTCAAATATCCCACAGCTTCAAACTTACCTGAATGCAGGTTCCCTGTAAAAATACCATCATGTAATTTTCACGTTAGCAATCAGTTTGATGAACAGCAAAATTGTTCAAATGGGAAAGAGGAGAGAGATAATGTGGTCTTTTGATGGAAAGGGAGAGGCAACAGCCAGCTAAATCAGAAGAGAGAGGCTCTTGCAGCCCAAGCCTTAATTTCCTTGTAAGAATCGATGCTCACTCAGTGGTGACACTGAGCATGTGAAAGCTCAACTGTGACACTCCTTAGAAAGTAGTACAGGGATTTTTTTCCTTCCCATTATCAACTCATTAAAGGAAGTTAAAAGTACTTACTCTGTCCCACACACAGTGTGTGTGTGACAATGTCGGAAACATTGACTGACTCATAATAAATTTGAGATTGGATAACAATTTATACTACCTTTATACCTCTCTCCTCGCCCCAAATTGAATCATTAAAAAACATTTAGTAAGATCGAATGTGCAGTTCTGTGGGCAGAACTCCACAAGTCAAAATATTCCTGAATTTAAATACTCCTGAGGTTTAACAAATTACTCTGCAATGCAATTTGGGATTTTTCTCTAAGGAAGTACAACAGAGGCACACTCCCTTAATTTCCATTGCTCCGTCACAGATCAGTTGCCTAACATTCTTCCCTTAGCGTAGCTCCCAGTTGTTGCATGTAGAAAAGCACTCCACTGATTCTAACTTGAAAGGTGTGTGCCTCATGTGTGCTCAGAGAGCATGTGACGATCGACATAATGAAAAATCAAACATTGTTTTGTTGTGTTGCTCCCTACCTCTTTCTTGGAGGTCTCTTCATCTTCAATTCCCATGGGCTGGCCTAGTTCACCATCTGGCTGTTGGAAAGGAAACTAAACACATTTTCTTTTCTTCTTTTCTTTTCTTTTTTTGATGTGTAATAACCGTAGAACAATCCAAGCTCAGGTCCTTGAGCTCAGCCTCGGTATTGAGTTGATTGGTAGTTAGGAGCTAATCAAAACAGAAGGGACAGCTGGATAGGCAGGGGTGACAGGTGACACTTTTACAGGATAAGTCAAAAAGTACGTTATCTCCTCATCTCTCTCTGGCACATCATTTACCTGAGAGTGACTTCACACAATTATAAATGTGGCAAGGTGGCATTCGTCTACTGCTTGGATTGATCTTTGTTTACAGAATGTAAACAAAGAATGTACTCTGACAGGTGGAGACAGAAAGACGGAATGAGGTGGCCGGCACTTTTAGAACTTACACGTTAATAGTCTAATGGGAAATGCAAAAAACAGAAAAACAAACAAACAAAAACCCAGCAACAACACAGGGCTTTCTGCTTAAATCCCCCGGACACGGATGTTACACAGCCATAGATTTTTAAAAAGGTATCTATTTAAAAGAAAGCAAACCAAACCCCAAACCTCACTTGGAGCAGGGGAAAAAAAAATCTAGGAGGAAAAGTAAATTTCTAAAATTAAAAGTTGAGGCTTGGTATGGTGGCTCACACCTGTAATCTCAGCACTTTGGGAGGCCAAGGCGGGTAGATCACCTGAGGTCAGGAGTTAAAGACCAGCCTGGCCAACGTGGTGAAATCCCATCTCTACTAAAAAATACAAAAGTTAGCTGGGCATGGTGGCAGGCACCTGTAATCCCAGCTACTGGGGAGGCTGAGACAGAAGAATCACTTGAACCCAGGAGGC
This sequence comes from Papio anubis, assembly GCF_008728515.1. Lineage (NCBI taxonomy): Eukaryota > Metazoa > Chordata > Mammalia > Primates > Cercopithecidae > Papio > Papio anubis. The sequence continues at coordinate 86,038,946 of NC_044991.1, read as the reverse complement.
GGAGGTTGCAGTGCACCGAGATCATGCCACTGTACTCCAACTTGGGTGACAGAGTGGGACCCTGTCTCAAAAAACAAAAAACAACCAAAAAACCCCAAGAAACCCAAAACATTTTTGGGGTACTGATGTGTGCCAAGCACTGGGTTGAGCATGTTACCCTTTAAAAAAGACTCTAGATTTCTCAAATGTAACTTTGCTCCTAGTAGCTGGCCCTCTTTTGGGGGGAATTAAGAAAAAAAGTCCAGGCGCGGTGGCTCACACCTATAATCCCAGCACTTTGGAAAGCCGAGGCTGGCAGATCATCTACAGTCAGGAGTTCGAGACCAGCCTGACAAACACAGTGAAACCCTGTCTCTACTAAAAATACAAAATTAGTGGGGTGTGGTGGCACATGCCTGTAATCCCAGCTACTCGGGAGGCTGAGGCAGGAGAATTGTTTGAACCCGGGAGGCGGAGGTTGCAGTGAGCCAACATGGCGCCATTGCACCCCAGCCTGGGCAACAAGAGCAAAACTCCATCTCAAAAAAAAAAAAAAAAAAAAAAAAAAAAGAGGATATAGCCTCTTTTTGAAATACCTCTCCTCTCCTTTGTTCAGGGGCTTCTTTCCCCCTGAGACCCCCATGGCCAATTTGTATTCGTGCCTTCCTTCCAGTCTCTAAATTGCGTAAAGGCCACTTAGGACTTGGAGACTCTTCAGCAGAACTCCCAAAGAGAGGCTCAGGTCCATTCTCTTCTTCCTTCCTAAAGAGAACATGATCTTATGCTTAGGGTGACCACAGGCCAGAACAGGAATCTGATGGGAAAAAAAGCTCCATTCAGTCTAATTTAATGAAATCTGTGAAGGTATGTGTTAGGGCCAGAGTCTCCTAGTCCCTATTCTAAGGGGTCAGAGATGGTCGATCAGGCTGACCAATACTCTTAGTTCCCTCCAATGATTTGTTTTAATTGATGGTGGGGACCTTGTGACATCAATTGGCCCTGTTCCTTCTCTCTTGAAAATTGCTACTCGTCCTGAGAAATTTGATTTTTAAATGGGCAAATGGCATGAGTGGGTTTGAGAGGAACCTCACATTTGCTACTATAGGTAAAAGAAACCAAGAAGTGTAGAAACGAATTGTTGTTCACTACTGATGTGTCTCCTGAGAGTTACTTTATTTAGAGGCATTTGAAGAGCCACACTTTTGCTGGGGGTTGGGAGTAAGTTTTATTTGGAGGAAAAACTAACTCTAAAAAGAAGAAGGAGCATGGCTGGCATTGGGAATTTCAAATCTAGGTTACCTTCTCTAAAAATAAATTTATTTTTTGCTTAATACTAACCTTCCTGGCCGGGTGCAGTGGCTCATGCCTGTAATCCCAGCCCTTTGGGAGGCAAAGGTGGGCCAATCACCTGAGGTCAGGATTTCCAGACCAGCCTGGCCAACACGGTGAAACCCTGTCTATACTAAAAATACAAAAAATTATCCAGGTGTGGTGGTGCATGTCTGTAATCCCAGCTATTTGAGAGGCTGAGGCAGGAGAATCGCTTGAACCTGGGAGGCAGAGGTTGCAGTGAGCCAAGATAGTGCCACTGCACTCCAGCCTGGGTGACAGAGTGAGACTCCATCTTAAAAACAACAACAACAACAACTAACTTTCCTGCATAAAAGTCCAAGATGATTTCTAAGACCATACACTGACTCTTGCTAAATAGAAATTAGCCTGGACTAGAAGTAAGACATACTTTAAAAAAAAAAAAAAATCACTAGGAAGACTATGGAGCAGAGTTATTTTAATAAGATCATGAGATCCAGACCAGGATTCTAAACATTCTAACACTATACTTATCATAGAGCTATGCAGAAAAGTAACTGCATTTTATTATTATAATGATTAATTATTACTTAGTGGAAACCTAAATAAGAAGAAAAGCTTTAGACCCTGCTAAAAAACAAACAAAAAAACAAAACAAAACAAAATTTCAAGAAAACCTGCATAAAAAAATAAAAAAAAAAACTTTAAAGAAAACCTGCATTAAAAAAAAAAAAAAAAAAGGAAACAGTGGCCCAACAAACTAAGGCTGCAATGTTGCAGTGCTGGCAGATGAGTTAAAGCAAATGGGGAAATGAAATATCACCATAGCAATGACAACCATCTCAGAAATGGGGGAGCTCACATTTCATGTACACTTAATGGACATTTATAAGCAGGGATCTGTGAGTTTGGCTATAATTCAGAAAGTAGCAGACTACTCGACACGTGTCATTTGGCAAGGGATTTTAAGAGCACATAGTATACTTAGAATAATCATGCTTTACATTTAAATAATGCTTTATAGCTTACCATCACATTTCTGGTAAGCATTATCTTATCTGAATTTGAAATTTGAGATCCTTTACCTACTTAACAGTCTTTGACTAAAAGTGCCTGAAGGCTGAGCGCGATGCCTTGCACCTGTAATACCAGAACTCTGGGAGGCTGAGGTGGGTGGATCACAAGGTCAGGAGTTTGAGACCAGCCTGACCAACATGGTGAAACCCCGTCTCCACAAAGAAATACAAAAATTAGCCAGGTGTGGTGGCGGGCGCCTGTAATCCCAGCTACTCAGGAGGCTGAGGCAGGAGAATCGTTTGAACCCAGGAGGCAGAGGTTGTAGTGAGCCAAAATCATGACATTGCACTCCAGCCTGGACAACAGAGCGAGACTCCTTCTCAAAAAAAAAAAAAAAAAAATGCCTGATATTTAATTTCTGAGCTTTTGGTTTATTTGCCTATGAAATGGGGCCCTATCAAGTTTTTATTGCCCAGGACCATTTCAAGAGACAAATATAACTAGATGAAAGGCTTTAAAAAATGTAAAACGTGGCCAGGTATGGTGGCTCACCCCCGTAATCCCAGCACTTTGGGAGGCTGGGTGGATCACTTGAGGTCAGGAATTCGAGACTAGCTTGACCAACATGGTAAAACCCCATCTCTACTAAAAATACAAACAATTTGCCAGGCATGGTGGCACATGCTTGTAATCCCAGCTACTCTGGAGACTGAGGCAGGTGAATCGCTTGAACCTGGGAGGCAGAGGTTGCAGTGAGCAGAAATCCTGCCATTGCACTCCAGCCTGGGCAACAGAGCGAGACTTCGTTTCAAACCAAACAAAAATGTAATCAGAATGTGTTATTATATTGTTATTACTGGTTACTAATAATACTGAGAGCAGTGAGATTTTCCTTTTCAAGTTAGGAGGATACATACAGAAAGGGGATGACCCCCAATTCTTTTTGCTTACAACCAGTTTTCCATGGTAAATAATGTGCGTAAATTGTAAACATTAATCTACCTATATGGGAAATTTTTTTTTGAGAAAAATCTATAAGAATTAAAACCAAGATAGAATTTCAGACTTTGAGAAGCATGAATCTTACTAGGAGACTGAGAAGAGACAATAATAAATCTATCTGGACTCCAAAATTTTGTGGCCTGATAGGCTATATCCTTCCCACCATACCAAAAGCTCAGTGGAGGCATTTAGAATACAGAAAAATGGCTGTATGTTAAAAAAAAAAAAAGAGAGAGAAAGAGAAAATAAAAATAAAAAGGCGCTTCTGCAAGATGGGATACAATGCATCACTGTTGCACTTGGTGGCATAAATAAATAATCATACAATTAATTGTGATTCGCTGTATAAATAAAGCATCATAGCAGAATAACCTTTCTTATATATAGCATTTGCCTACACAATTTTAATAAATGTGGCAGATACTAAGAAACTCTGATCTATTAGCCCCCTTCAGTTCTTAAACAAGGAGGAAATCACACCTAAATGAAGTTTTAAAAAATGTTTAAGCCACCAAAATTATTTTAAAACGTAACAGAAACATGGAAACAGTCTATTGGTGGATAGTGTTGAGCAAGAAGAAAAAGGCTTCTTTAAAAAGAACTCTTTAAATATTTTAGAATTTTAATCGTATTATTGATTTCTATCTCTCTCTCTCTCTCTCTCTCTCTCTCTTTTATTTCTTAAGATTCCCTGTAATGAGATTAAATAGTCCAGGCAATACAAACAGAAAGGATAAGCACATAAACAAACATTTTTCAAGCAACAGATGAATCTGCATGTCACAAATTAGCAGCCATATCAAAAGACAGCCATTTGATCTACATTTTCAGTGGTAGGGATGTATGGATGGATGTCTTGTTTTATATGTTGGGACTAGAAAGTTAGTAAAAAGTCTTGTCCTACATGTGAGTAAGTCCTCATCCTTCCTCCTCTCCCTGTCCCTAATCAATAATTCAGGTCCAGAGGAGGTACATCACCTCTGCAAAAGGAAGCCTGGTCAAAAACTGTAGCCTGCTTTGACAAACTGCAGTGGTACAGTTTCAGCTAGCAACTAACACTGGCTATTATATTTCAGGCTTATGCTAGACATGGCTCATGGTTTACCAGCCCATCTTCTGGACTATGCTGCATCCAAAGGTGTTTGGCCACCAGCACCCAAGAACAAAGCCAGGACAAGGTGCAAGGTGACCCTACCAAATATTCTTTTTGTTAAAGTTAATTTTTACTCCTGGTGACAAAATAAGGGGAGACAAAGGAAACTTCTAATGTTCTTAAGACTGGTCCCAAACATGGACAGTTTGCTGCAGGATTGATGGCTGCACAATCTATGGTATAAGTCTCCAGTCCTGATGTAAGTGGACTGTGTCTCCTCCACCCCCACCCCCAGGAAGAATAGAAGACTCAAATCATGGCAAAGCATTCCTTAGTGGAGATCTGCTAGGAAAGCTTCATTTCACAAAGGAGGCAACTGAAGCCCTGCATGTAAGGCACATTACCAATTTGACAATTAGGGGTCAGGTGCACACTGTCACTTGGGTCTCCTGTCTGTACCCACTTGTGTCCTCCCACCCCAAATTTACAGGTTTGCTTCCCAGGATATATACAGAAAGGGGATGACCTCCAATTCTTTTTGCTTACAACCAGTTTTCCATGGTAAATAATGTGGGTAAATTTTAAACACTAATCTGAGCTGTGCTTGGAATATTGAAATGGGTCTGTTATGGCAAAATCAGATGTCTGCAGGGAAACCAGTGCATTGTCATTTAATGTGTGGTAGCTTTAGTGTAGCTGAGACATTTGAAATTTAAAACAACTACCATATTATATGTTTTTGGGTAAATGATAATGTTATGATCTACCTGGATGGGCATACACAAAATGATCCTCACATCTAAAATTGTGATTTGTGAGAGCCACATCACAGTAGCATAGTTACATGCCAATAATGCCATTAATAAAAAACCGTCACAAGTTCTAACATATTTAACAAATGTAGCACAGTCTTAAAAACTGTGATCTTGAAATCCCTTGAAAGGTCTTAGAGAATAAAATGTAAAAATTAAGCTTGTGAAGTTCGTTTGAAAGTTTTCATTTAAACCACATATTCAGACCATTGCTAATTGCTGATTTGATTAAATGTGGCAAAAATAGTTAATGCCCCAGATTTGAAGTTAAGAAGTCTTGGGGGGTTGGGGGAGTGGGGAACTGGGAATGGCCACGGAAAGACTGGGAAATACAGGAGAGGGTCTTGCTGTGGGTTGCGGAGGGGGATCCTGGAGAGGGGAGGGCACCAAGAGGTGGGGAAATGTGAGCAGAGGAGGGGGAAGGTAGAAGGCCACCAGAATACCCTCCTGATGAGAATATCATGATTTTTAACTTCTGTAATCAAAAGACCTTTATATATTTTTTGTATCCAGAGCCAATTTGCAGAAGACCTTACCTTTGACAAGCCTCTTTGCCCCCAGCTAAAGCTGCTTGAAAAAATTCACATGCAAACATTTACGTGTTTCACAAGTCATATTCACGGTTTTGCCATACTTTGTCTACACACTTCAAATACACTCAGCGCATTTTTTGAAAATTTTTATTTTAGTTGCATTTCAAACACAAAGGTGACATTCCACTCCCAACACATACCCCCATCTTTTTAAACCAAGCCCCTCCTACTGTACTCTTTGTAAAAATAATTGGCTTACCTCAGGCTCTTCGCTAGGAAAAAAAATTATTTCATATTTTTTAAACACAGCCACGCCCACCCCCTTGGAACCAGCCCCCACGTGGTTTGGGATTCAGACTTGCCTACAGCAGGTTGTTTCCCCTCTCCCCCATCCCCCGACCAGGCGAGCTGAGTGTGTGCAGAATACTGAACTGATATGTGCAGCCCCGGGCGCCCCAGATACCTGTGTGTCTGGTTTTTCAACTGTAAAGGCGGGAGGGTTTGGCGAACGAATGAGAAGTGAGGAAACGCTTAGCGCAAAAGGAAAAAGAGAGAAAGACATACAGGAACAAGGTTACGGAGGCCGGCAAAAAGCGATCCCCCGCTCCCCCAGGCCAGGGGCCCCGCTTATTTCCCGGGAGGCCCCGCCACCTTCCCCACGCGTACTCCGCACGGCTCACCGCAGAGCGCCCGGGCGCAGGTACCACCAGAGTGTGCGAACACTGAAAGTTTTTTGCCCGCGCCATGGCGCAAACCACAAGACAGCCCGTTCCCAAGTACAAGTACACAGTCGCCGGGTAATTTGGGGGTGCCAGGATAGGAACGGGAGACACTTGAGCGTATCATGCACAGGCGAACACAGAATATGGACACCAACACACACCAACGACAAGCTGTCTGAGTCCAAGCAGCCGTGCCAGGCGAGGCGGGGGCGCGCCTTTCCCAAAGACCCCAGCCCACCATGGACCCCACCAGCCTAGCCAGGGGAGCCCCGGGGCCCCTCCCCGGCAGTTCCTGGCTCACCTGAAGCCCCTGACTGTCCAGCTTACGGTTGCTGGCGCTGGCCTGTCCAGCCGGAAACGACCCTCAGTGTCGCTCGGCATCACTTTTCTCCCTGGAGGGCATATACTTCGGCCACCCGAATCCACCCAAGATCCCCTCCCGTTCCCAGGGCATAGTTAGGGTCCCTCCCTGGAACTTTCTAGCAAGCTCTTCCCGCCTTTGGCTGGATCCCCTCCTCCCACTGTCGAGCCCCGAGCCCCACCAGGCAGCCCTGCCACCCCCTACCCAGTTCCCCGGCGGCCCTGCTGCCCGCAGGCAGAGTCCGCCGCATTACCTAGAAGCAGCAGGCGGTGCGTACACATGTAGCCCATCTTTTCGTCCTGGAGTTGTTTGTCGATGAGCTTGCTGCGTTTCTTCTCTGCGCGCTTCTGGGCCCGCTTCTCCAGGGCTTCTTTGCGCATCTGTCTGCGCTTCTCCGCCAGGGGTACCTTCTTGACCTTGGAGGAGTGCGAGGCTTTGGGCTGGGGACTCTCAGATCGACCGAAGCAGCCCCCGAAGGCTTGCATGAGGAAGTTGCGGAGTAAGTTGCGCTGGGGCTTTCGGCGGCGGCGATTTCGCCGATGCTGAAACCAGCGGATGCATCCGAAGGTCCCATCGTCGGACTCGTCTCCGCTGGAGTCATCGTCGCTGCTGGCCGCCCCTTCATCGTAGTACCCGCGGCGGCCGCAGCTGCGCTCGGACTTGCCCCGCCAGGCAGACGCGCGAGCAGGCCGCGGAGTAGGCGGATCGGCAGCCTGGATCTCGGGGCTGGGGGGTCTAAGGAGATGGAGCTTGCGTCTGGCCCCGGAGGCAGGGGCTGCAGAGGCCGCCCGGGCGGCTTGGGCTGCCCGGGTGGCAGAAGCGGCTGGGGCAGTGGGAGCCCCGGCGTCAGGCGCAGCTGGGGCGACATAGGCTGCCCGGGTCTCAGCAGCCGCAGGGGCGGCGGGAACCTCAGGGGCTGCCCCGGCATCTGGATCGGCTGGGGCGTCAGGGGCTGCCCCGGCATCTGGAACCGCTGGGGCGTCAGGGGCCGCCCCGGAGTCGGGATCGGCTGGGGCGTCAGGGGCCGCCCAGGAGTCGGGATCGGCTGGGGCGTCAGGGGCCGCCCCGGAGTCGGGATCGGCCGGGGCGTCAGGGGCCGCCCCGGAGTCGGGATCGGCGGAGGCGGCAGGGGCTGCCCCGGAGTCGGGATCTTCTGGGGCTGCCCCGGAGTCGGGATCCGCTGGGGCTGCACGGGCTGCCCCGGTGGCGGTATCCGTTGAGGCTGCCCCGGCGGCAGGGGATCCGTACCCCGGAGAGGGGACTTTTCCTCCCTCCGCGGCATCAGCGGCTGTGCTTCCTTCCATCTCTGCTGCTTCCTCCTCAACTGGGGGTCTCTCTGCTCGCTCTCTCTTATCTGGGGCTCCGGAGACCTCGATGGGCGGGCCGTCAAGCGCGATTGGGGGGCTGTCCATGTTGACGGGAGCGTCGTCGACCCCAGCGGGGGCGCTGCCAATCTCGAGCGGGGGTCCGGAGATCTCCATCGGGGGGCTGCTGCCCGTGAAGTTAGGAGGAGGTCTGACAGCCTCTCGGGATGGGCTGCCGATGGCGCCTGGGACCCAGAGGGGAGGCGCGTTCGTGGCGGGAGTGAGGCGGACCGCACTCGAGGCCGCGACTGCCGCGAACTGGCCACCGCCGTCAACTTGTGCGATAACTCGGGAAAGCCCCGGGGGTGGGCTGTCGTCCCCAGATCCTTCTCCGTCAAGCTCAAATGGCATAGTCTCCTCAGGGGGAGGGCTGTAGCCTCCTCTGGAGCCAGTCTTTGCAGGCCTGAGGGCTTGGGGCTCCTCGGGAGGAGCTCCGGGGACCCCTGCAGCACCTGGGCCTCCTGGAGCAAGGTCTGGGACCTGTAAGAGAGGTTGACTGCAGCCTCTCTTGGCAGGCTGGTCAAACTCAAAGGGCATAGCTTCTTCTGGTGGAGGGCTGTATCCTCCCAGGCCTGGTCTGGTACCACTGAAGGCTCCAGGTTCCATGAATGCTGGGCCGAAGGCCTCAAGGCCTGCATGGGCCCCACTGGGGGATCCAGGCTGCTCCAGTGTAGGCCAGAAGCCTCCCAAGCTGGGCTGTTCGACCTCGAAGGGCATTGCTTCCTCAGGAGGTGGGCTGTAGCTTCCATGGGCTCCAGCTTCCCTGAATGCCGGGTTGAGGACCTGAAAGTTGGGCCTGGAGACCTCTGGGGGTCCACAGGCCTCGCTGTCATTCTTGATGGGGATGGGCTCGTTGTGAGGCGGTTCGGTCTCCATCTCTTCGGCTGGGCTAGGCCCAGCACCGGGGGCAGCTGCCCCTGGGGCCTCCAAAGATGGTTGATCGGGCTGTTCCCCGATTTCAGGGGGGATATCGCGTTGTCCTGACATATTATTGCCGTCGAGGCGGTTGCGCACGCCCATAACACGGTGGCGGCCTCTCAAAATAAGTTTGGGGCTCCGTAAGACGGAGCACCCAACCGAACTAGGGTGAAAAAATTATTATTATTATTTTTAAATCAAAGTACCAGCTGGAAAGTTCACCAGCCTCACTTTCCAACCCTTGTGAGGTTGGGGGGCTTCAAGGCCTGGTACCCTAGACTGAGGCTGAAGCAACTCAATTGTTGCTGGTGGAGTCTTGGCTCCTTTCTGGCCACTTTTTATCCCCTCAGTATGCCCCCCAGCCCCTCTTCCTTGGTCTGTCCTTATGCCCTCCTCTCTCTTTCTTTCTCCTCCAGGCCAGTCCCGCCTGCTTGGATCTGACGAGCGTGCCGATTCGGTCCGAAAATCGCCAGTAGCGCTCGCTCTCTGCCACCAGAGGACGCCGGTTCCAGTGCCGAGCTGGCTCCAGCTCCAGAATCCTGCTCCTCGCGCCGCGGCCCGGGACTTTGGGTAAGGGGGCTGACGAGCGCAGGCCTCGCAGGGACGTTTTGGCTCCTTCCACTCCTCTCCCTGACTGATTTGGAATCTTTCTCCTCGCTTCTCCCCTGGCCAGAGAAAGCTCTCCTGCGTTGCGGGACACGTGACGCAAGACGTGGGCCTCGGGACGCTGGAGTACAGGAGCTGAAACCCTCCCTCCCCAACCCAACCGACTCCTCGGGGGAGGGGACTGAAGAAGGGTTTCATCACCCCAGGATACCCCTGAAACACTGAGTCATAGCCCCCAGTCTCCAGGCAGCCCCGGATCTCAAGCCCCTAGTCCAGAGCGCAAGGCTTTTTTGGTGCCTGAGAAGGGGCACAGGCATGCGTGGGGATGCGACAGGTGGTCGTGAGCCCACCAGAGAAGCAGAGAGAGACGAGGGAGAGGGGATGCCGAGTATGCGAGCACACAATTTGTTTTTTAAATGCCTTGGTGTACTTTTTACTGCTTTTGTTTGTTGCTTGCTGAGGTTGGCTCCGGTAAAGCACTTTAACAGCCCCCACCCTCATCACACTCTAGGGGTCTCCGCAGTGGCCCACAGCAGCGCAAGCAGGGTGCTCCCTTGTTTATGTGGATGGTGACGCAGGGGAATAAGAAGGTCTCGGGTGCGTACCACCAAGAGCAAAGCCCCCTAGGCAGTAGCTGCGGTGGCACCGATGGAGGGGTGGGGGGCGTGCTGCGCAGAGGGGGACCCCACAAAGTGGCCTCAGAGTTTCGCAGGTCCTGCGGTTCTAGGGAAGGTTTAAAGGGGATTTTGGTTGGCGTTTATGGCCGGTTTAGGGTGATTTCGAGAGTGGACAACGCTGTGGGCACTGAACCCACAGATAAACACCATGCCGCGCGGCAACCGCAGCTGAGGTGCGCTGCTCGCTGCTTCGGGTGCCGGCCGCAGCACCGGTCAGTCTGCTCCTTTAGCCCCACTACAGCCTGTCTCCAGTACCCTTCCAGCCCCTCTCCTCTCGCTATGGGTATCTTAGGGTAGTCGCTTTAGTTTTCTACTGCTAGAGCCTACTGAGGCGGCACTGAGCCCGCCAACCGGCCACAAACCCGGCGGTTGCCCGCGCAGCTGCGCTCCCGCTACCATGCTGCGGTGGGCTCAGAGCTAGCCAAAGGTAAATACCCAAACCACCTGGTGACCTTGGTGTGTGCACATGCTATGCTCTGGTCTGGGGTCTGCAGAGGGATTTGAGCCCGGGAGAAAAGCTGCTGTTAGGGGGTCACGTAAAACCCGGCAGGTGCGCATCAGGTCGGTCTCACCAGTAAGACAGATTGGCGAACCACGTCTAGGCACAGAGCAGCTGGGCAGGAGGCAGGGGGTCACCTGACCTGCAGAGTCCTGCGGGAGGAGAGGCTGGATGAGCATTACACAGGGCGGGCTGCAGCAAGCAGGGCGCACAGCGCGGGCTGCTGTATGGGAGCTGCAGGCGGACGAACCACTGCACGGTGCGATACCGTCTAGTCTAACGCATCCCTCTTAGAGCCAGGGTACCACAGGCACCGCGCATCCTTCCCCCGCCTGCATCCACCATCCACGTGGCCACGCAGCATGGAAAGAGGCGAACACAGTAGGACCCCGGTAAACGTTTGGGATCCCCCAAAGATATGTCGCTTTAGCTCTATGGGTCTACACACTTCCAGCTGTCAACACTGAACTTTGATTCCAACTTTGGCCAACTAACTCCACACAAAACGGCTTAGCCACTTGGGCATCCACTGAACCGCCGCCCAACTGGGTCCCAGCACCAACTCACTCCCCTACGACCCCAGTGCCGGGTCAGCCATTGGGCTGGGGTCATGCCAATCACGGCTGCCTGGCGAATGAGCAGGGGGCGTCAGACCGGAAACCGGATATGGGTGGGAGGTCCAATAGGGGGCGCCGCGTTGGAACGCCCGAAGAGGTTGTGCTGCTGGGGTGGTTGGAAGTCGTTGGGGGGCGGGTGTATGGCGGCTAGGCCTGGAAGACCACGAGGACCGCTAGGGCCGTGGGGTCACCCTTCCTCATGCCACAGGTTGCCAAGCCTCGGGGGAGAGGTGGGGTCCCAGGGGCCAACCCTTGGGTGCGTTGATGGCGGCAGGCTAACCTAGCCCACGGGGTGCCGCTGCCGGGAGAGGCAAGGAGCAAGAAGATTTCCAGGGCTGGGAGGTAGAGGGCGAGGACTACGAGGAGAGGGCTTACTGCGAGCAGCAGCCCAGGATGGCTAAGGAGTTGAGGCCCCAGGGATGCTGAGCCTGCACAAGTGGAAGGTCAGTAGACATTGGGGTTGGAGCCCCAGGGAGAATGCGATGGGTGCTCCGAAGGGGTGGTTTGCTCTCGTCAGGCCTCGCGCTCACCCCCAAAGCACCATTTGTCGAGGAACGGGTTCAGGGTCTCTGTTCGACACCCTCATGGGTCTGTGGGACCCCTTTGTTCATTCTTTCTGGTATCATGATTCTTTGTCAGGGGAGCACATGCATCGAGGTGATTAAAAAAAAAAAGGTTAGGCAAATACCAATTCCTCATCCTAGGGAGTAGAGCAGCATAAAAATGAAAGAAAAGACTTCCACTTGGGGGGACCTTGAAAGTCTTGGTGGAGAAAATGGCTTTTTATATGGGCCTCCAAGGAAGGATAGACGCCTTGGCTATGAATAGAAGGTAGTAGTGGGGGATGGGAGACGGTTTGCCCACCACGAACAAAGGAAATAATGGTAAGAAACATGGGGCGTGGCTGGGTAAACACAACTGGCCACCTTGGCTGGCTCTTCAGGAGCAGGGGGAGAAAAGTCAGGAGAAATTAGATAGAATCTCTCTGAGGATGGCATGGAGTATGAGAGCAAGCACTTTAAGGCTATTTTGGTAGGAAACAGAAAGGATGTTGAAAGTTTTTTGTTCTACAAGTGAGGATTTGAGCCTACTTTTAGGAAAGGCAGAAGCAGCATGGAGGATGATCCTGATGGAGAGAGAACAAAGGAAAGGGGTTATGCACAAAGGAGATGTTTAAAGGAGAGACCTAGCACGGTGAAGGAAGCAGGAATGCTGAAGGATGACACTCAAGAGGGGTCCCAAAGGATCCTCCTGGAGCACCTCTTATTGCTAGAAAGACACAAAAAATGGAGGAGCCAAAGTGTGTCACCCAGATGGATGAAACACTGGGAGTTGGACAGGGAAGTCAGTGGGAGGGACTGGCAAGGTGGCAGTGCTGATTTGGTTTTAGACATGGCAGAGTTAAAGGAACTTTGAGCAGTTGGGATAGAGATTTTTGCAGGGAAATCTGAAATTTAGGGAGGGAAGGTCTGAAATTTAGAAAAAGATCACACATTCAAATTGGCAATCATCCTTACAAAGATGAATTCATGGAGTCAGAAAATTCTTTAGGGGAGAAATACATTTGGTAACAGAATCTTGAACAATTGGTGCACTGGACAGGAAAAAGGGATACAGTCCAGGAGTGAGCAGGGAGGACTCAGAAGGGAGAGATGGGAGCACACCAGAGGAAGGGGTTTCAGAACCACTCAGCACATTTTATCTAGACTTGGTGTTTTAGCCTCTGCACTAGTGGTATTTGGGGCCAGGCAATTCTTTGTTGTGGTGACTGCCCTGTTCACTGTAGGATGTTGAGCAGCATCCCTAGCCTCTACCCACTAGATGCCAGTAGCATCCCCTTAGTTTTAACAACCAAAAATGTCTCCAGACTTTGCCAAATGTCCTCTGGGGGGCAAAATCTCCCCCAGTTGAAAATCACCACTATAAGCTGAGAAAGGACCCTTAGATTTGAATAGGAATTGCCTTAATCTAAAGGTAGATTAAGACCAGGAAAGATAAATCCCAGTATTTAACCCTGATATTCCCCCATTTTCCCACTCTTGTTATTTCTCTGTAGTGACTGGCTACCAGTCTCTGAAAAACCTAAGTCCTTTAGGTGAGTGGAGCTAGGAGTTGAAACATCAGTAGTGGGGTCAGGGACCCCAGAAGTGTGGCCAAATATTCGAGGAGTTGACCCACCTGTGGCACCTGAAAGGCCACAGGGACCTGAGGAATCCGGTATAGTAAGAGCTGGGGGTGATCAGCTAGTGGGTTTACTGGGTCCACCTTGATTGGCCTGATTGGTTGGCTTGTCTGGTGATCCTCCTGAGGGCTGATAATTTTGCTAACTCAAGAGAGAAACAAGACCTTGATCTGGATGGAGATGGCCAGTGCTGGATGTTAGTGGGCAGCGTCATCTGGGGCCTAACCTTGCCAGGGACGTTTTTAGGATCTGCCATTATAATTGTATAATAGCAAAGTACCTTAAACATAGCTTTCCAATGCTGGATGGATTGCCATCGTGGGAAAAGATGAATATGTGATAGGACTGAGGAAGGAAAGTCTATTAATGTGTTTATGCAGCTAAGGAAGAGGAAGTCAGGAGAGGCTGGTGCCTGAAAAAAAGGCCGAGTTGGGATGGATAGAAGCTGTGTGCCAGGGTCCCCTGTCCTGAGGGGCTGTGTGCTGGAGTGCAGGGCTGCAGTGAGATGATGTGTCAAGTAAGGGACGACAGTATTGGCTGTCAAAACCCAGGGATGGGTTACTTGAAAATTGTGTATACTTGGCTACTTAAAAATAATAGCCTCTGCACTTGATGTACTAAGAAAGGGATGGGAAAAATTTCTCATGCTTCCATTAAACTCTGCATTTCTGAGGAAAGCCAAATGGCCCAGGTGCCACAGGTGGCAAACAGTGGCTTTTGGAAAATATGGAACCCCAAATGGAAAGAATGTATGTATTTCTTTACCGTTGACTCTCTGAACAGCACCATTACAGCCCCATTCCTTGGTAGCCCCACGTGATGCCCTGGGCTTCCCAAACTTAGTCTCTCACCTCTCTCTCTCATCTCTCACTATTGACACTTTCATGGCACATGTATTCAACAAGTGATTGTGTTTCTACTTACATTCTGGGATTCTTACTCATTACCAAAAGCACAAGGCATATCTCAAGTTTTGGTAGCTACCTGTCAGCTTTCTGGGTTTATCCCTGTAGGCAACAAAGATAAAGCAAAGCAGAGAGAGGGAGGGGAGGTGAGCGAAAGGGAAGGGAACAGGAACCATGAACAACAGTATTTTTTTTTTGGTAGTATTTTCCTTTTGGTCTGTGGCTTTGCAGGGAGGTGGGTGGTGAAGTTTGCAGAAGTGCCTTCTCTATAGCCCATTCATGTCATTAGTTGTGAGTGGGTTTCTTTCAATTGAGAAAAAAGTAAAAGCAGAAAGAGAAGGTAGAAAAGAATTTAGGCAACTATGACATTTCTCAGCCTCCCAGTGACAAATGTTTTCTGAGTGCTGACTGAGTAGTAATAGACTTTGAAGCTGTACAATTAATTACTTTTCAATCAAGACTTGCTGCTGCCATCCTTTTCCCTTCAGCCTCTTCTCTGCCCGCCTTGGCCGGTGGAGGCAGCAGCATACAGCTGTCTGCAGAGGGGTCTGTGTGGCCAGGCTGTTTGAAGCAAATGCCAGCTAAAGGAAAAAGGCCTCAAATGGATGAGGCAAGATACCAGATTAGAGGCAGATGCAAGGCTGATATTAGAGGTGGTAGACATAGTCTTTATGAAAATACTTGATATGCTCAGATTAAAAAGCCTGCATCGTGAATTCAGACCCCTTCACCCAGCTAATTAGCTGTAGCTCAGCAACCTTCTCAAAAGGTGCACCAAATTCTGTTTCAGCCAAGGCATGCCACTGTCCTCTGACCACCTGTGCTTGAACAGTGGGTACGGACATTTTCTCTGTAGTTGCCTGAGCTGGGCTGTGGATTCCTTCTCCAGACTAGCTGATGATGCAGCAAAGAATTTCAGGGGAGAAGAGGCCATTCCAAAAAAGATGAGCAGCACCATGGGAAAGAAACTAAGAGAGAGGCAAAAGTAGGGGTTGGAGGGGGAAGAGGGAATCCCGGAAGATAAATTTGGCTTTAGTGGAAGCTCTGCTTAAAATTTCTGCAATTCATGGTGGAAGTTCCAGCCACCCTGGGGGCTTCTGGGCATCATTGTTTAAGGGGAATGGTATATTTCTTTTTTTTTTTTTTTTTTTGAGACGGAGTCTCACTCTGTCGCCCAGGCTGGAGTGCAGTGGCCGGATCTCAGCTCACTGCAAGCTCCGCCTCCCAGGTTCACGCCATTCTCCTGCCTCAGCCTCCCGAGTAGCTGGGACTACAGGCGCCCGCCACCTCGCCCGGCTAGTTTTTTGTATTTTTTTAGTAGAGACGGGGTTTCACCGTGTCAGCCAGGATGGTCTCGATCTCCTGACCTCGTGATCCGCCCGTCTCGGCCTCCCAAAGTGCTGGGATTACAGGCTTGAGCCACCGCGCCCGGCCGGGAATGGTATATTTCACCTTCTCGAACAACCTCAATTACCCAGAGCAAATTTTCCTAATGAAATCTAGTTGAGACAGCGACATAAGCCAGGACACTCAGAAACCAGCTCTCACGTGGGGTTGGCGGGAGAAGAAACGTGGTCTTCTGCTGGCTGCCAGTCTTTGGCCTGTGCCCCTTGGACCCCTCAAGTTTGAGAGTGGGGACCTTGAAGACCAACCTTGCTGTGAACCAAAACCCAAGGCTCTAGACAGCTAGATTTCTAGGTGTTAAATCTTTCTCTTTGAGCGTAGCAATTGAAGTACTTGTGTGAAAACTCCACACCTGTGAAATTGGAATTTTTGGACCAGGTCTGTAAGAAATTCTCAGGGGGAGGCCGGGCCTGGTGGCTCACGTCTGTAATCCTAGCACTTTGGGAGGCGGAGACGGGCGGATCACGAGGTCGGGAGATCGAGACCATCCTGGCTAACACCGTGAAACCCATCTGTACTAAAAATACAAAAAACTAGCCCAGCGTGGTGGCGGGCGCCTGTAGCTCCAGCTACTTGGGAGGCTGAGGCAGGAGAATGGCGTGAACCCAGGAGGCAGAGCTTGCCGTGAGCCGAGATCGCGCCACTGCACTCCAGCCTGGGCGACAGAGAGACTGTCTCAAAAAAAAAAGAAAGAAAGAAAAAGAAACTCTCAGGGGGACAGTGGTGTTAACGGTGTCGAATCTGTGAGCCTCATTAGTAGCCCTCCAATGCCATATTTGGCTTTTAAAAATGCCCTTCCTAATGCTGAGCTAAAGTCTGTCCCTTGGTACACCTTGTTCTAACCCCCTCAGCCACCAGATACTTGAAGCTGTCCTTTTTCTCTTCAAGACTCTCTTTATTCCTTCAAACAACTTTATAACCCCCAAATTTCCTGGCTTTGTGACCCGCTTCCCCATTTCTAAATCTTCTTTTCTGCTCCTTCCCAGCGGTTCTCTTGTCTGCCCACATCTTCCTTTTTTCTGTGATCCCTCAAATTCTTTTCCTTTTGTCTTCCTTAAATCTCTCCCCACTTTACTGCCACCACCTACCCTCTGTCCATGCAGCCTGGGTTTACGTTGGCCTTTCTCACAGTCATGTGCCCTGCTAATTTGTAACATACTTACCCTAAAATAAATCCATAAAATAAACACCCAGGCTATGCCCAGTGGGAGCTGGGAAGGCAGCCTCCCCATTTCTACCCGGGAATAGTTGCAGGCAGAGTCCTGCCTCTGCTGGCTGAGCATGGACAACAGGTGATGGTGGCCCTGCATTGCAGGCTCTTGGCCTTGGAAGAACTAAGCCACTAGGCTGCTTATTCTGGCTTCTCTGCCCTGTGAATTAATGGCCACTAGTGCTTGGACCAGAGTAGCTATTGGAGGCCTTTGGAAAAACTCATGAGATTTTTAAACAAGGGAAAAAAAACAAATACCAGTAAAAAATTTACTTCCCCCCCATGTACGGCCTTTTGATATGTAAGAAAGAAATTATAAAACAAAAATGGGTGCTAAATCACTTAATTTGACAGAATCAGATTTTTGTTGTTGTTGTTTGTTTTTGAAATATTTGCTTTGTTTATCTCGTGCATCTGTGATGGAGGCAAAATTGGTTTTGGGGTATGCAGTGTGCAAAAAGTCTTAGTTGTGACAGGGTCCTGCAGTACATAAACAGATAATGGGGTATAGCTATATGTCCGTGGTATTAAAATATCATGGGGAGGGGCAAATAAGAAGTATATGTCTGAAGAAGCTAAGAGGGGAGTGTTCATGAAAAAAACAAAAGTTGAGAAAACTGTAGCTTCTATGCCATTTTTTTTTTTCAGGTCTAGCTTAACCAGAACACTTAAAACTGTTACCAAAAATCTTTCAACAACACTTGTGGTCACTTAACCAGTGTTCCCATCAGTCTACCGTCTCCCACAGTGGTTAGCCTCTCCAAGCCGCAGTACTAGGTCAGTACTTGCAGCCATGCTGCCTGCTCCTGCTCTGAAAAGCTTGTTCTTAGGCACCAAGGTCAGGGAGAGAAGGTGGGGAACACACACAAAACACACACTAAATATGACTCTCAGGATGGCTAAATTTTTCCAGTTTAGGGAAAGGACACAGTGGAATTCTGCATTCTCTAAACTGCTTTTTTAGACCATTTTGTAACCAACTGTAAGGCAGATTTGACAAAATTTACATGAAACCAACACAAAACAGATTTCTTCATAGCTGGTGCTTTTTTTGCTTTTTGGGTTTTTGTTTTTGTTTTGTTTTGTTTTGTTTTTGAGACAGAGTCTCACACTGTAGACCGGGCTAGAGTGCAATGGCGTGATCTCTAGCTGGTGCTTTTTATTTGATCAACTTTTGAAGTTTTTTTGGAGTTCCATTAGGGTTAAAATCACTAGTATAGAGTCAAATTGGACAACCCCAGCCTTCTTAAACTAATCAATCTAGACATTTGGAGCAGAAAGGGATAAATAGGATCATCTCATTCAGCGACCTCATTTTAGAAGAAA
This sequence comes from Papio anubis, assembly GCF_008728515.1. Taxonomy (NCBI): domain Eukaryota; kingdom Metazoa; phylum Chordata; class Mammalia; order Primates; family Cercopithecidae; genus Papio; species Papio anubis. Next base: position 86,020,408 of record NC_044991.1, on the reverse strand, counting down.
CTGAGGCAGAGAGGTGTAGGGTCTGACCTAAGGCCACTTGACAAGACCATGGCTAGAAGCAACCTGGGCTGTTAGCCCCAGGCATTTTGTCTTAGATCCCACTGCTCCAGTTTGGGACATCAAGTTACAGGAAATAGAGTCATTAGTGTCAAAACCCCCCAACAGAACAAGAAATTCCATCTCTCATTCTTGAACATGGGGATTAAAGATGTCATTTGAGCATCTCATCCCTCTGCTGGGCGATTTTTTAGAGAAGAGCAGCGCTTGAGCCAGCACATGACGTCACTGGCCTGGAAGCTTAATTTTATTTCAGTGATTTGGTTTTTGTGAATAGATCACCTTCCAGTTAAGAGACACGCTTTACTCACACTATGGGTTCTGCTCAGTTTCCTCTCAACAGCTTCCCTCTTCTTGAAGAGCAGTATAATAATAACTGATAATTGAGGTAAATCCGTGTCGATTATTTAAAAAGCAAAAAACCTCATTCTTACCAACACTGAAGTTTCAGCTTTCTTCCTCCTTAACCTACACAGCTGCAGAAAATGAAGGCTGAAGAGTCAAAGGCTGTAAGCAGCTCCAGAGTGAGAAAGGCTTGCAGTGCGTTAAAGAAACATCTCAAAACAATCCCCGTTCTCCACAAAAAGGAAAAAAAAAAAAAAGACAAAAAAAAAAAAACCAATCCCAAACTGTAACATTTCTGATTCTTGAATTCTGATGAACATAAAGAGTTCTGTTTGCAAAACTTTAAACCTACATCAGGTTGACCCCACACAGTGTTGGAACATTGCAGCATAATTTCCCAGCTCAAATAAGTTCAGTTACAAGAGCACCTTTGGGTCGTCCTCCCCTCCTCCCAAAAAGCAAATTTCCATTAAGCAAATGATTAATGTAGTAAAGGAAATAACTTCAATATTGAGGGCATATCATCATGTTTAACTAGCTTTATTCTCCTGCTCCTTCTCCTCCCCCATTTGAAATATTAAAACTGGCTGGTAATTCACCTATGTGGTTAATGGTAAGATCTGCTTTTTCTTGAGAGCAGACCTCAGACCTCACCTATGTAAAAGGGGCAAGTGAGCCTATTCAAATGCTAACCCCGGTTGAGCTGGGTAGACAAAGGGCCAGCTGGGAGACTAGTGAGTTGGGAATGCTTGGGGAACTTGCTAGAAATGGCTCTGGAAAAGGAAGGCAGGTGAATACCAGTTTCTCGGGCAGAAAGGAGGTTTGCTAAGTCTATGTAGCAAAATCCTGTCTTCTCAGGGAGGGTCATGAGTGCTCTCCTGGGGGGTTGGTGTATCTCTCCATTGCTTTGTATGGTCTGCAGTGGCTTTTCCACCCTTGAATCAGGGTGTAGAGAGGGAAGCTGGGGGAGGGGAATTGAGCCGGGGAGACTGTGTGCCGGTAGGTAACAGGTTTTCACAATTGGGCTGTAATGCAGATAGCGAGGCAGTTTGTGGAAGACTGTCTGAAAGACGGTGTGTGTTCCTAGATTGCCCCTCCTGGCTACATGTGAACGTGGTACATTGCTTACAGTTCAGGAAACCTCCCTGTGTTGGGCTTCTGTTTAAAAAACAGCAAGATGGGTGTGAGGTATGGGTTCGACACGGAGGGCTTTTAAAAAACTTGTTTATTCATCCTGCAACAAGGCAACACGCTCATTTCTCTAATGAATAAACCTAGCTTTGTGGGAAAACGGGTCTCCCAGACTACCCAGTCTGAAGATAGCGCCCACACTTGAAAGGCACACCAAAAAATTCAACACAACCCCTGGTTTCTCTTGCTTGTCCCTAGAGACCTTTTGCTTCGTGAACTCAGGCTGAGACATTACCAGAGGAAAAACTGAACGCTTAATGTCACAGAAAGCAACACACCATCATTGTTTACATTAAGTAGGAATTTCGATTTATGGGCAAGCCAAAAGCAGGGCACACCTGGCCCTTCCGCAGCCTCCAAACTTCCGAGACTAACATTGCTGCCGCAGAAAACCACTTGCAAATAAACTGGCTTATCCGTATTTATTACGGAAGACCACAAAGGCATCTAACCACAGTTTGCGCTGCAGACCAGCAGAACTAAGTCTTCGGCGCCGCGACGCCTTTCCTACGGAATAGGTCCTGGAAGGAAGACCATTTAAGGTATTTTCCTTCTATCATCATCCTTTTCTTATGAGTTAAAAACCTGACCATCATTCATTTCAAGCCCTCAAAACGCTTTACTTTTCCTCTAAATCATTGTCATCCGAATAATTCAAGCCGGCGCAAAATGAGACACGCACACCAGAAAAAAAAATTTCCAAGTCGGATGAGATTTTTTAAAGACATTTCACTTATCAGTCTTTCCCCCCAGGACTGTCGAGGAGAGCACGCCTTCGCTTCCGAAGGTGCGTTACCAGATTGCGGCCGTTTTTGTGCTGGGTCACCAGAGCAGATTCCCCTCCAGGTTACAGATTCTAAACTTAACTCCACCCGAGCTGAAAATGGCCGGAGCACGCCGCCTGCCCTCCCCAAGGCTGCCGAAGCCGCCGGCCCCTGCCTCCTTTTCGACTGATCGTCCAAGGACTGGCGCCTGATCGAACACCTTTCCCCAGCTCTGCGGGTGCCGCGCTCTTTGGAAACGAATTGTAAGTTATCCTGATGTTAGACGCGACCCCCCCTCTCCAGCCTGTCCCTTGTGCCGCTTTACCTTTCCGCTTGCGACCATCTTGAGGGCCTCCAGAGGTCCTGCGCAAACAGCCCAGGACGTCTCCTGCTAAGCTGCATGCAGCCTGGCCACCTGACCAGCTGCGCCAAAAGCCTGGCAATACCCCGACGTGACCATGCCTGTGCGTCCAACCCTGGTAGCCCGTAGGGCCACCCCCAGGGGTCCCCTTACGTCCCCTACCTTTCCCCCAAGTACTTCCCCCCAACTGCCCGCCGCCGGGAGAGGTCAGCTCCGGCGCGCGCGGGCAGGTGCGCACGCTGTTTGAGGCGGTCTCTGTCCCGGCAAGCGCCGGGAGGCGGGCTGTGGCGGCCAAGGCTGGCGCGCGGCAGCTGGGGGCACTGGCGCGGAGGTCCCGCGGCTTCACTGGCAGCTCTGGGACCTGGGCTCCCGGCTCTGAGCTGCTTAGGCGCCGCGCGCGCGTGACTTCCCTCCCGGTGGTCAGTCTCCAGAGTTCTCGCCCAATCCCATTCTGATTACTTTCCACACATTGCAGCAGTGTCTCTACAGCGCGGCTGCTCTCACAACGTGAAAGTTGGCGCGCACCTCCGAACCACATTTTGGGCACCTGAGAAGGCCAACTTGTTTGAGACTAGTCTTTCTAGGAGGAAGAAAGGCGCGCAAAACAAGTGACTTACCAATGCCGTTTGGGTGTGCAGCTCCAAATCGGGGGTGCGTTCGGGATTCAGTCGCGCAGCCGGGGCACCAGCTCCGAGAGACCTCAGGTTGTCTCCAGCGGGACGCACGGTGTGCGTCCCGCCGTCCAACAAACCTTTGGCCACCATGGCGCCCCTGGCATCCTGGAAAGTTTGGGGGAGCCCTCGCCGCCTCACCCTGATCCCCGGTCCTGGGCTGGCCAACTGAGCCTCCTCTCTTCCGACTCACCCCTGAACTGCCTTTTCTTCTCACCTCCTTTCCGCCCGCCGCTCCCACACCGCCCTCAGGCTCCCCAGTTTAGCGGTGGGCAACTAACCTGAATCCATGAAAACAAGGAGAATCTGGACGGCGTCCTCCATTAGTGACGCCGGATGGGGATGGGTCCCTTTTTGGAAGGGGACTCCGGGGACGAGTCACGGCGGGTGGGCTTCTTAGGCTTGCAGCGACGCCGCTGCTTCTCCTTCTTGGGCTCCTCAGACTCTTCGGGGGCCCTTGGATCTTTGTCCTCGGGCTTGAGCTCCTCCCTCTCGCTGGGGCTCTGGGGCTCCTGAGTGCTGGGCGGCGCGCGACTTGGGGAGGCGTCGGGGCTTCGCAACTTGAGAGCGTGCAGGCGCTGGGTGAGAGACTGGCCGAAGGTGGAGTGCTTGGGCACCACCGGGCCGCGCTCGTCTTCCGGCTCGGTCTCGGGCTCAGTGGTGGGGGCGGTCTCAGGCTCGGTCTCGAAGTCGGTCTCGGACTCGATTTCGGACTCGGTCTCGCTCTCGGTCTCGTAGTCGAACTCTTCCTCGTACTCTAGGCACTCGGGAAGGGACAACTCAAGGTCTGCCTCCTCGTGCTCGTGGTCAGATTCCGATTCGGGGGACTCAGGGAATACCTGGGCGCCGGAGCGGTGGTGGGCGTTAAGGAAGCTCCGGCGCTGCTGGGCAGCCGCGCGCTGCTGGGCACGGGCGTTGGAGGTGGCAAGGGCGCGGAGGAGCGCGATGGAGCAGGAGAGCCAGAGGAGCGCGGTGGCTGCCCGGCGGCCTATGGGCGGGCACAGGTCGTTGTAATTATGGCGAGCTCGGCGCCACTGATGAGCCCGGGACCTCCGATCCATCCTCTTAGGCGCACACCAAGAAGCCGACCTGCCCTCTGGCTCTGCAGAGAGCGGCTCCAAAGCGCATTGGCTGCTGGAGCCGGGAAAGGTACCCCCTATGAGGTGAGAAGCTGGCCCGGAGGTCCCAGCCTCACCTCCTTGTGAGGAGAAAAAGGGAAGCACCTACCTTCCTGACCACTTAAGAACTTTCTACAGCTCCGCGCCTTGCTTGCCTCTCTGAGCAAGAAGAAGGGATGGGAAAAGAGGGGAAAGGTCTGTCTCCTCCTGGGCTCCTCTCGCTGAGTCTTAGGTTCCGCAGCCTAAGACTCGAGAGAGGTGCTTCCGCCGGTCCTCTTCCCTGGGAGAGGACAGAGGAGACTGAGGCGAGGAGGGACGGGCAGTGAGGTTCTGCGAAGTTGCGCGCCCGGACTTCTGCCGGGCATGTGCAGTAAGGAGGTGGGGGCCACCTCCCCGCGAGCTGCGCGGTGGCGCCGAGCCTGTGGCGCAGACCCTAGTGGGCCGGCAGGTGGCAGGAGGGAACCTTGTTTGAAAGGATTTGGGCGAAGCAATGGGCGGGGGGCCTGGCGGGTGGCAAGGAGCAAGCGGCAAGCTAGCCCAGGTCCAGTACTTGGGCAGGTGGGCGCAGGCTTCTGTGGGGTCGTGCCCCTCCCTGTTTCCCCAGTTATTGGTGAAATAAACACAGCCTGGGTGCAGCTAAAAACCCAGAACCCCAAATAGCAAATATTCAGGAGAAAGAGGGTCTGTACACGAGTATTAAGCCCCCAGCATTTTCCAATGGCTTAATAGTTTGAGGATGGTAACTTCAGGTAGTCATTAATCATGAAACTACCTTTAGCAGATCTGTTATAGTGACTGTAATTAGAGAAGTTTCCAAAAAATACGTGCTCAAACAGTCTGAATTGGCTGATTACCTCATCTTCTTCAACAAGGGCCCCCATGGTTGAGGTAGTAGTTTGCAAGTCTGCAAGCCCATCTGAGGACTGCCCTGAGCTCGACTGAGCTGAGAAGGTGGTGCTGGAACTCAGACTGGAGCTGAGAGCATGAGCAAAGGGAAGCGTTTCCTGCGTTCTCAGTACACACAACCGCTTCTCTCCAGCGGGGCAGTTCAGGGTGACACGGAATCCTCACTGGAGGCCCCTTACAGCTATTTCCTAGATAGGCTTTTAACAAAGGTAACTCTTTGAGCAGTACTCATTGGGTGCCTTGCATGTGCCAAGCTGTGTTTTAGGTGCTGAAGGTAGAGTAGTGAACAACAACAACAAAAGTATTGTATTAAGGAAAGGATATTTTGGATTAATTTGCTGTTAATCAGGAGATTGAATCAGTCCGAATCCCTCTGTACCCACCAACATTGTTTAATCCAGTTTGAATTCCACGTGAGAAAATGATTGGCTCAGGGCTAGGGGGCGGCCAGACACCACTAGATCGTGTTGTTGAACTCTGCAAGGCTGTAGACTTGGAGTCAATAGTGCTGCTGTTTCTTGGCCCTAGAAAATCAAATGACAGCCTACAGGAGGAGATCCCTGCAGTGGGAGCTAACCTGGCTGCTGCTTTTGGGGTGTGCGTGTCCTCAGTCTGGCCCTCCATGATGATTATGGAGTGCCCTTTTGGCCATAGTGACAAGTCCAAAGGCGAAACAACTCAGAGCAAAGCCATCGTCCTGGAATCCATGGGAGTATCAGGAAGGTTGTTTCACTTAGGACACATGTCACAGGTTGTAGTCCTTTCCTCCTTCTTGAGTCAGTATGGGGAATCTTCAAAAAAGAGGCTCCACCACTGGGTGGCCCACCAGGCCCTCCTGGTACTGGTACTTCTGCCTGGTGTGTGAAGAGTCAGTCAGGTACCCACAGCCATTCTCACCATGATGGAACTTAACCTCACACCTTCAACACCACACCCGCATTAAAGCCACTAAGTACAGAGTTCATACCCCAGTGAGAGACCAGCAACTGCTTTGGATGTGTTGAGGTTTTCCTTTCTGCATCTTGGCTGTGTCTATAGCTTGTATCTTGCACTCTGTGTTAGTTTGTAGCCTTAAAATAGTGATTGGGCTGGGCCTGGTGCCTCTCACCTATAATCCCAGCACTTTGGGAGCCTGAGGCAGTTGGATCACTTGAGGTCAGGAATTTGAGAGCAGCCTGACCAACATGGTGAAACCCTGTCTCTACTAAAAATGCGAAAATTAGCCAGGCGTGTTGGCACACGCCTGTAGTTCCAGCTACTCGGGTGGCTGAGCCACAAGAATTGCTTGAACCTGGGAGGTTGGTCTAATAAAGTGGGATTGATTTGTCAAACCCCACAAAAGGACAAATGTCTATGTTCCAGTTGTGCCCTGCTCTACCACTTTTCCTGAGGAACTGCAAGGGTTTTATTATCACAGGTGCCTGCATGGCTGTGTGGATATTATCATGGGACACTCTACAGGGGCATTTAGAGCTGTATATGTCAAATCCTGATCTCTGCCTCTCGGTCCTGACTAATGGGGCACGTTTCTAGAGGGTCTGCCTACACTGACCCACCCACTTTATTTCTTCTAATTAGCACAGCTCCACTGACAGCATATGAAACAAAGATATTATTCAAGCTGATTTCAGGGCACATTGGGGGAAACATCAGGAATATATGGGTGCTAGTAAATGTCCTTTGAATGGAAACTAATGTCCGCTGTCAGCAACAAGGTAGATTATGATTCTTCAGTGTACATAAGAAAGTACTTCATTCTTCAGATGGAGTGCTTTATGCCTATAAAGGAGATGGCAGCCCAGAGCTGATTCACTAATATAGATACACCGAGATTGCCTGCATTATTAAAAAATGTGCATTACATAATACATACTTTTGGACTAGATTCTGCATTAGCAATGCGCTTTCTTTGCAAGATGCATTTTAATCAGCAAACAAACATTTAACACAACACTGCATTTTTGAGCCCCAGTCCTGTTTAGTCACAAATACATCTCAGTGCACATTCACTACAGGCTCTGGGAGGAAGGAGCGGGGGACTGCACTGAAATGCCATTCCATCTCACACGTAGGGCCGAGGTTGAGCAAATGGAGCCGTACAGAAGATGCTCTTTAAAATGCATTACGTGCGTGACTTTAAAAAGTGCTTACTGCAGAGTGAATTTCAAAAAGGAGCAAGTGGGTGATGAACGACCTCTGTTGTTACCGGGCTAAGGAACAAGGGGCTCTCTCTGTCTGCCGGTGAAGTGTCGGCATATATCACTTCCGGGACTCTGCTGGAGGGAGGCTCCTAAACCAGTTGGACAGGAAAGCCCTGTTCCCAGCTCACTACAGTATCATACAGTAAGCTTCTAATTTGGATAAATTGTGAAGAATATTGTCTTTAGCTCCCTAAAGGATTTTCATGTGGAAGAGGCCTTAAGATTTATTGTATGTGGCTGTGGAGGGCAAAATTAGAACCCATTGGTGGTAGTTGTAGCAGAAAGCCTTCAGCGTAACCCAAAGAAGAATCTGACGGGGAGTGGGCTGTCAGGAAGCTGGTGCTTTGTCAGAAGCAATGTGAAGTCAAAGGACAGGTGACCACACACTGGAGATGGTTTTCCATGGTGTGCGTGAGGGAGTGGGGTTGGAACTTGGTGCCCACCACAGTCTTATCAGGTTAGCCTCTGATTCCATCGAAGGCCTTTGTAGGTTGTGGGAGAAGGGTTTGGGGGCTCTACCGATGGACACAATCCTTCCCCCCTGCTTTTTACTATTTTGGAAGCATTGAAAGTGCAAGTGGCTCAGTGACAGGAAGGAATGTTGGGGTGGCAGTTTTAGGACAGGGCAAACAGATGTGTGTGATGGACCCAGCGGCCTGTGGAGGAGCTTTCCTCACCAAGGCAGGGCGTGGAGGCTCTTTGCTCCACAACTCACCACTTGTTGAAGCAAAGAAATTAGTCAAGTCCATCAGTTGATTACATTGGTCCTCTTTGCCTCCTCTCCTGGGGCTGTCTCGGAAATTACAAATGAAATTGGCTATTTAGCAATCATGAATTGAGCCACTTCTATGATCAAGACACTATTCCAGGCATTGTGCGGAGATCCAAGTAATTGAGGATGAGCAATTCCTGCCATCCAACAACACACACATTGGTGTGAAGTGCCTCCAAATATTAAAACCAGATTGCTGATGGGTATAGAGTAATACATTCCAGCTCAGATAGACAGGGAGGGAAGTTGAGTAACTGGTTAGAATCAGAGGTACAGTTCATCTGGTGGTTTTCAGAAAGAGATGAGTCTTTACCTAGTCTGACTTTGAGATTTTCTTTTGATTTTTAAAAGCCCATGAGAATTGCTTTCAATCCACCTGTTTGTAACCATGTATCTATCGTGTGCAAAGCCATGTGCTAGTGGCCCTGGGGGAGACAGATGAATCATGGGTTCTCAGAAGGCTTGCAGGCTATTGTCAGGGGTCCCATAGACATCAACGCATTTTCCAAGACGAAACTCAAGATAATGGATCAGTTCTGCTCTGCCTGGTGAGCGGGTATAATCACTCTTGAAGATATTTTTTGGACAATCATTGCAAAGGACTATTTTTGGAGATGAAGAGCTTTTCACACTTTCCTTTGGATAGAAATGAATTCAGGGAGTTTGAAGTGCTCCCCACCCCTCACTGTGGCAATCAGCCAGTAAGGCTCAAACCCACTGAGAATTTGGTATTGGCCCCTCCCGCCTGTTCCCCATAGGGGACTAAGGTACAATGCCAAAGCATTTGTCTCAGTTCTCTAGGGTGCTATTTTGCTGTTATTCAGACTGCACTGATATCAATTGGCTCTCACCAGTAGAAATGGTGAAAACCTCAAGCTCCTGATTTTGAGATTTGGGGTTAATGCCATCTAGAGCTAAAAGCAAACAATAGAGGGAAATAATCACCTTTTTGACATGGCTGGTTTCTGTCCAGGCCATTGTTGGGATTACAATACTGTATTTGTGCTATTCATTTTGAAAGGGAATAGGATCAGAAAGGAGCCTTCGTTTTCTGCATAGAGATTGCTTGGAGCTGTCTTCCCAGGAGCTCCCTTACTTTCTCTTCACTTCGTGCTCTGTTGAGCTTCTCCTACTGATACAGTGCCTATCTCCCTCTCTCTCCCTCTGCCACAGGAGGAGCAATTTCTAGACTCCTGATCCAACGGGAAACATCTAGAAGCCCCCTTGCTCAGGCAAAGCATCAGTACCCAAGAGGGGTACAGGCCCTCTTGGACGTGGCGTCTCATTTCTCTGCCATGGCCCTGGAGCTTGGCATTCTCGTGTTCCCCGGTTCAGCCTCTGGACTCTGACACCCTGCGTTGCTTCGTCCTGAGCTCCGACTGTCTGCCCAGCCAGACTTACACTGAGCTTGTCTGGTTCTTTCCTGCAGCCAGCTGAGACATCATTGTCCCAGGATACCCCCAGTCCACGTGGTTCTGGCCCCAGATGTCCACCTCTGCCCTGCCCACCAGCAGCCATGCAGCCAGTGAGCTGTGGATGAAAACACTGCTGATTGCAAAGGCCCACTCAACGGTCAGGAAAGCTCTCGGCTCATGGCTTTGTCTTTTGTCCAGCTCTCTTGGACATCCTATCTTTCCCCCAGCCCCTAGCTCTGACAGAGAGCCTCAAAGCTGTTTTCATCTCATCTGCTGAGGATCTGACTCACCCCATCAGACTTTTGGGAGGGAGGGAGCCAGCGCTCCTCAAGCCCAGAGGGGAGAAACCCTTAGTGGTATCACGGTTTAGGTACATGCTCATAGAAATCCTTGCAGCTCAAGCTCTTCAGAATATGATTAGACCAATTTTACATGTCTAGTCACTGAGGCTTCAGTAGATTGGGACTATTTCTATATGTGCAAAGTGAAGTGGAGAATTGAGGCAATTATCTTCAGGCAAATGAATCTGAGCACTGTAATCAGTCCGTCCTGATAACTGGGGAGAAATTGGCGTCATTCGCTGTAGCACTGCTTTGTGTTAAAGAGAATTCTAAGATATTTGTTTGTTATATTCACTTGGCTTCATTTTTCCAAAAGACAGTCCAGTGAAGATCAGGTCCTGCCTCGTGCTGGTGTTAGGATGTGTGGCCCCCTTAGGTCTCAGTCCGGTGTGTGTATGGTTGATCTGGATGGGTTGATAATCAGATCAGTGCCCTAGCAGGGTGCATCCTTGGCTTCCTTGCGGTGGGTGCTTGGTTTCCACGTCAGGGTTTTCTTTTCACTTCTTCCTTCCTTGTGTATGAGAACCCGGAGGTGTTGGATGGGTTGGTCTACAAGGTCACCTCCACTGCTAGGATGATAGGATTGCTAATAGGGCCCGTCACTGACATACATTGTGCATGATAAAATGTGGGGAGCCAGGAGACTGAAAGAAGGGCCTCTCGACATCAGAAATGAGAACGCATTGGAGGCTGGTGATTACTTCTGGACCCCCTCTTCCCCATCCATTGTTTTGGCTAAAAGTTATTATAAATTGGGAGTCCTTCCCTTTATTGGTCTAGAAGTTCCCTCAGGAGGCAGCCATCACTTCTCTCCCAGCTCTTCACAGATGGGGGAGGGAAGAGGAGCAAGATAAGACTTTTTGGTTTTCGAAATGGCAGATTTGGTTTCTGGCATGTAAGGAGCCACATATAAAAAGAAAAGGCATGGTGGTATGTGAGATTTGACTTAAGTGGAGGAGATCCTCGCCCTTAAGCAATAATCTGTGTATTTAGGAAGACAATGGCCCAGCAAGAAGTCCAGCAGTGCCTCCTGAGTGCCTGGGCACCTGGTGGAGATGGTGCAGGGACCCTGGGAAAAGAGCCTCTGGGACAGGAGTTGTAGCCACCAGCCTGTCTCACACACTCACACTCGCAATTAGAGCACAACGGGAATTTAATTAACTGCCAAAGTGTGCTTTTGACCATAAGCATTCTAGGAATGAGGTGCTGTGTGGGGTTTGAGATGAACCTTGGAAAATACTTAGGGAGAGGCTGTCAGGAAATCTTCATCTTGTCACTTTGTAAATTTCTGACCTTGCTCAGTTAGTTAGAAAAACAAAAACAAAAGCTTCCTGTCCGCAACTGAGATGACAGAGTTTTGCAAGACATCTCTCTGTCCTCGGAGTGTTGTGGCCTTCTGTGGCTTCTGTAGTTTTAATTGCTAGCGGTTTCATTCCTGCTCAGTTAGTGAAATTGTGGCATCTTCCCAGTGTCTTAGCGTGACTGCTCTATAGCCTTAACAATCATTGTTTTAAGGGGCAAGTGCCTTCTTACTGCATAGTATCTCAGCATTCTCTGATGTTTTGTCCATTTATTTTTCTATATGAATTTAAGAACCATTTTTATCAAGTTTTATAAATGACCTTGGTGATATTTTGACTGGAATTGCATTCAATTTATAAATTAAGTTGGGAAATATTGTCATCTTTTCTGCATTTAGTCTTAAGCCGGAAGTATGGCCTCTCAATCTGTTCAGGTCACTATTTCTCTCATTAAGGATTTGTGTTTTCTTCATGTGATTTTAATATGTCCTATGTGAGTTTAATATGTTAATATATATCATATATTTCCCAAGTATTTGATGTGTTTGTTGCATTGTGAGTGGGCTCTCTTTTTTTCATTGTATTTTCAGGCTGCTTATTGTGTATTTATAGAAATGGTATTGATTTTTGTATGTTTTTCTCATCTTCTGCCACTTTCAGAATTGGTTGGTTTATGAGGCAACCAGCAGCCTACTCAAGCAAACACTCAGAGAAGGTTCCCGAAGGATTTGGTAGAAGAGACTCCCTCATCAGGGAAAGAGTTGAACTAAGTCAGCGGTTCCCAAATGCCAGTCCACAGTGAGATGAGAAAATGAAGATGTTGTAGTGGAGCTTCCATCAAGCCAAATTTATCCCGGGGAGGGACTTTTGATTTTGATTCTTGATTTTGAGGCTATATAAGCTCCTGCCTTTTAGAATTTTGATGTCATTTCTTTCTAGAAGGATTATAGATGGTAATTAGGGTTTTTGTTTTGCTTTAAGATTTTAGAATCTTTGAAAATAAATAAATCAGAAATGCTTATAGTAAATGAATGAATGAATAAATAAAACTGCTTGAATTGTACCCTCCCCAAAAGATTTTAGATTTTTTTTTTTTGAGAGAGTCTCACTCTATCGCCCAGGCTGGAGTGCGGTGGCACAGTCTCGGCTCACTACAAGCTCCACCTCCCAGGTTCTAGCCATTCTCCTGCCTCAGCCTCCCGAGTAACTGGGACTATGGGCGCCCACCACCGCACCCAGCTAATTTTGTTTTTGTATTTTTAGTAGAGACGGGGTTTCACCGTGTTAGCCAGGATGGTTTCCATTTCCTGATCTCATGATCTGCCCTCCTCGGCCTCCCAAAGTGCTGGGATTACAGGCGTGAGCCACCATGCCCGCTGATGTTGTTTTTTAGATTTTGCTTTCATTTAGTTTTCAGTGACTTTGTCTAGCAGATTAAAAAAAAAAGCAAAACAGCTGGCAACCTGATGTGAGTGCCACACATTTCTGTTGAAATATTAGCGTGGTCTGGCCGGGCACAGTGGCGGAGATGTTGGTCTAAAATCTCAGAATCCAGGAACCTCCAATGCGGTGTCATTTGGGTTTTACAGTTGTGATATTTGGTAAATCTGGACTTCTTTTATATTTTAAAATCATTTTTAGTTTATTATTTTGGGTTCTTCTAGTTAGTAGTGCCAGTTAGATGGATGTTTTTATTACTTATTTCAGCTTTCTCTGACTTCTTCATCCTTCGTCTATGCCTTGCGGTGTCCTTTGAAAGTGTATAGGAGAGAGAAGGGTGAAATGGGGGCACCCTCATTTTATATCTGTTTTTAAAGGGATTTTTCGCTAATGTCTTTTCTCTGACAGTATTTAGGTGGGCTTCAAAGGGAAAATAGATGGTATCTTATGAGAGGGCTCAACAGAAAGTTTGGAGGTGAGAAACCAGAGGCCAAATTTGGGACCACACAGGCCTGGATATAAATCTTGCCTCCTTCTGCTTCCTAGCTGACCAGGGGCTATGGCTGATGGTGGTGCTGGTGCTGGTTATGGTGGTGGTGGTGGTGATGATGGTGGTGTAGTGGTGGTGATGATGGTGGTGGTGATGGTGGTATAGTGGTGGTGGTGATGGTGATGGTGGTGGTGGTGGTGGTGGTGATGATGTGGCTGTGGTGATGGTGGTGGTGATGGTGGTGGTGATGGTGGTGGTGGTGGTGGTGGTGGTGATGCTAGTGGTGATGGTGGTTATGATGGTAGTATATCAGTGGTGGTGGTGGTATAGTGGTGGTAATGGCCAAGAGGTGAGAGAATGAGGGGGCAGGATTTTGAGGAGCCCAGCCATGCAGAAAGAGCCTAAAATAAAGCTGGAGTTGGCAGTCAAGTTGGATTTTTTTAAATTTCACTTTCCTGTTCTCTTTTAGTGGCTTGTTAATGGAAAGCCTTAGAAGCCGTAGAGTTTGGTCTGCACAACTGCACTGAGTGCCCACTGTAGGTCCTGTACTCTGCAAGGCACCGGGAATACGATGGTGAATGCATGCAGTGAGGGGGATCTGGAAATAATGAGTCATCATGCTAAGGAGGGTCTCATTACAATCTGAGCTAAGGACACTGGAAAAGAAACATGTTCTTTTGTCCCCCCCCCCCCCCCCAAGTATACAGCAGAAGAAGCCGCCCTGGATTTGGGCAAAGCAGGGAATACTTTACTGAAAAAGTGATACGTGCACATTTGAGCTGAGAACTGAAGGGTGAGCATGTGGCAGCAGGGGAGTGGTGCGGTTCCAAGTTGAGGAGTAGCCAGAGGGTGGTACAGTTCCAAGCTGAGGAATAGTGTATTTGCCAGCCCTCTGGCGGAAAGAAGCTAAGCCTGTTAGGGAAACTCACAGGTCAGCAGAGCTGGAGGACAGAGATGAATCTGGAGGGGTAGGCAGGGGTCTCTGGGCCCAGCAGGTCAAACTGCAGTCTTTCTGTTGTCTTGAACAGCCATAAACAATGGGAAGCCTTTGTCCTGATGGCCATGAGGGACTGAAATCAAGTTGTCTATTTTAAAGATCTCTCTGGCCACAGAGTAGTGGGATGGAATTTGAGAGGAAGCTAGAGTTGATAGTAGCTGGGTCTAGGGAGGTGGCTGCTTTTAGAAATACATAAAGCTGAGGATAGTGAGAGTGGCTTTTAGAGTTATTTAGGAGAGTGACTTACAAGGCTTGGTGATAACATGGATGTGGGGAAATTGGCTGTGTCAGGATGACACCCAGGTGGAACTAGATGGAAGCTAGTACTTTTCACCAAGCTAGAGAAGCAGGGAAAGAGGCCCAGGTGTGAGTGGGGTGGTGGGGCCAGGAGTTACTCTATGTTGAGTGGGGTAGTAGGGCCAGGAGTTACTCTATGTTGAGTGGGGTAGTAGGGCCAGGAGTTCCACCATGTTGAGTGGGGTGGTGGGGCCAGGAGTTACTCTATGTTGAGTGGGGTAGTAGGGCCAGGAGTTCCACCACGTTGAGTGGGGTGGTGGGGCCAGGAGTTCTGCCTTTGGTCTCTTGAGAGCAAGTTGCCTTTGGGCTGCACGTGACAAGGTATCAGACAGGTAGAAAGATGTTCTAGGTCTCGGGCACGGTGGAGAGGCTGTCGTAGCAGAAAAAGTCTAGTGCTAAGTGGGAGACAAGAGAGGAACACTCCAAATTGAGTTTCCAACCAAAGTCATTATCAACAGGAGTCATCCTGGAGCTGGAAGGCACTGGAGAGATCGAGTCTCAGCCCTTTTATTTCACAAGTAAGGAAACTGAAGCTTAGAGAGGGAGGTGGGACCTGCTCGTTAGTGGTAAAGCCACTCTTAGACTGAATTTTTCTAGTCCTAGTTCTGTCTCTCAATTGTTTACTACACCAAGCAGAGAATCTTCCTGTGGAGGTGGAACATGAGCCAAGGGCTCAGATGTCAGCCCCCTTGATATCAGATCTATTTTTTGTCAACAACCAAATGAACAGCTTCACATTCTTTTCTTGATCACTTTAGAACTGACATTCCTCCAGCTCCTTATTAAAGAAAGAGTAAAGCAAGAGCTGGCTAGAAGTAGTTTGGAAGGTAGAAATAGACTATACCATGTCTTTAGTGATCAGCCTGGCACAGTCACATGGCAGCCAGGAAGAGTTTGGCCAAGGCTAAAGCCAGTATGACTTGGTGGCACTCTCTTTTTCTGTTGGTCCAAAGGCACCAGTTATTACTTAAAACTGGCCCCTAAAATAGGAGCATTAAGGTACAAGAAAGGCAAGTTCATTTTTCTCAAGATCCTTTTTCAAGATGTCTACACTGTGAAACTGATAACACAGCAGCAGCTTCTCCCAGCCATGACTTCTTAACTTTAATGTTTAACTGCACATGCAATTATATGAATTACATGTATTATCTAATCATTTTAAAATATTAGATAAAGCTAAGGCTAATGTCTGCTTTGATGACCCTGTACCAGTCACAGTTTTCATACACCACCTCTCAAATCCCCCAGAGGTTACCAACTTCACAAATGATGGGTTTCCATACAGGATGTCATAGTTAAAAACACAAACATAACTGTGTTTTCAAACACAGCTTTTCATGTGTTTCATTGGGCTTCACATTGCAGCCTTTTCATGTATCTGTATATCTTGGAGACCCTTTCCTATTGGTTCCTGTAGGATCTGCCTTGTTCTGTTTCACCATCACCTCATTGTCTGGGCTGAATAAAGACAGTCAGCAGTCACATTCCTGTTGACGTGCATTCAGCTCTTGCCACTTTGTCCCTATTAGAAATTGCACTGCCGACCATGTCGTGGTACACACCTCCATGTAAATGTCACAAGTGTTTCTCTGGAGATGGTATCAAGCAGTGGAGTTGCTGCTCACAGGCCAACACAGAGCCTTGGCTACATGGCACTTCTCTACGAGGCCACCGGTGTGTCCCCACCAGCAGTGCCTGAGTATTTATCTCCCATGCCCTGCTAGCACCACCCTCTTCTTTCTGGTAGAGGAAACAGTAAGGCCTGTAGCATCCCCAGGCCCTCTATGAGTTAGGAGAGAGGTCTTGGAGCTGTTTTCCTGCTCTGCTTGTGGGACTGGGTTTCTGAGGCCCATGACCTTGGCTTCATCAATATTTTCTCTAGACTGTCAAGAAAAGAAGTTGAACTTCAGAGAAATATATCTCAGAAATTTGCCACAAGGAAAGGACTAGGGAAAACCTAACTCAAAGATGTTAGAAAAGAGAGGCCAAGTGTATCCGAAGTTATGTGTCCAGTTTTGTTTAGTCTTTCAGGAAGGTGACTGAGCTGTTTTAGAAATAACATAGTCCAGTCAGGTGCGGTGGCTCACGCCTGTAATCCCAGCACTTTGGGAGGCTGAGGTGGGCAGATCACTTGAGGTCAGGAGTTCAAGACCAGCCTAGCAACATGATGAAACCCCATCTGTACTACAAATACAAAAAAAAAGCCAGGCATGGTGGCGCGCACCTGTAATCCCAGCTACTCAGGAGGCTGAGGCAGGAGAATTGCTTGAATCCAGGAGCCAGGATCATGCCACTACACTCCAGCCTGGGCGGCAGAGTGAGACTCTGTCTAAAAAAAGAAAGAAAAGAAAGAAGTAACAGTTCAAACTGCCATTGGAGAACTCTTAATGGTGCCCTGATTATAAACTATGCATCTCTCCCTGATTGATTATAAACCATGCATCTCTCCTTGATTGATTATAAACCATGCATCTCTCCCTGATTGATTATAAACCATGCATCTCTCCCTCACCATCTGATCATTTTAAACCCAGATCCCTTCTGCTAATCCAGGATCTAAACAGTTTAAGCCGGGAATGGCCACAATTTAAAGAATGCTCTCCAGCCTTTGAAATTCAGGTCCCTGTTCCCCTACCCCTGAACCCTCCCCCTGCCCACTCATTGTAGGCATAGACGAGTGAGTCATGGTGTATAACTAGGGTTACCATAAAATTTGTCATCCAGCTGGGACATTTTTAAGCATGAAAGGCAGCGCTAACCAAGGGGATGCTAGGATGACAGGGGCAGAGCAGGCTGACTGGGCCCCCCAGCACTCCCGTCATGCCAGCATCAATGTTGTTAATAGTAGTATGACAACATTGCAAAAAAATGTACATGCTCATTCACATAACTATAAAAATAATTAGTATTAATGTTATCATTATTAGCACTTTTAAAAGAGAAGTAACTTCCCTTCTCCCACTATTTTTCAATAGACTTCAGTGTGCTGAAAGTTCTCCCATTGAGAGCACTTATGCAGCTGGGTGAACTATCTACATGAAAGTGACATTTGCTCATCTGTCTTTCTTGCTGAAGTTATCGTCTAAAGGTAAGCAAAGGAACAAGCTCAGGAGGAAGAAAATGGAGCACTCTCAGAGACCTTTCCTGGGGCTCCGGATTGGGAGGAACAAGGCCTGTGGCCACCAGTTGTCGTGGCTTTATGCAGCAGCAGCAGTGGCAGGGACTCTGGGCTTCCACACTCCCCTCTCGCCCGTGCCGGGAGCAATGGAGGCTCTTCTAGCAGGGCTAGGATGCCCCACAGCTCTGGGCCTTGAACAGGGTAGGGGTCCATTCAGACTGGGGTTGCTGGCCTAGGGTTATGAGTGGCTTTTGTTGGCAGAGACTACAGTTAAACCCATCTAAGTGCCAAAGTGCCTTAGAAATTAGAACAAAAAGTACAGTCCCTTAGGAATATCGAGGTCATTTTTGCTCAGACTTCAATTATTTTCACACCACCTTCAGTTTTTGCCATATTCCTATACTGAAACTGCACTTCACCGTTCTCTCTAAGTCAGCTATTTCTTTATGTAAATACATTTGTTTTTAAAGGAAAGTTATGCAACTGCTATTGAAAGATTACCAGTATCACTGGCTTCTGGTTAAGTACTTTAAAAACACTCATGAAGACAAGTGCGTGCTCTGAAAATGGCAACATGGCTGATGCCCCTCCAGGCACAGCCCTGAGCACCTCCTTGATCCTGTCCCCCATCCACCCAGTCTCTTCATTGACCTGAGAAACACTCGTCTGGGCTCTAGGAGAGATGGTGAGAGATGGTCTTGTATGACACAAAGATTTCCCACTAAAGGGGACAAATGATTTTTTGCCCCCTGTATCTGGTCAGGTGCCTCTTAGCTGAGAAGTGGTAGGAAGAGTTCTTATTCCTTCCAGCGGAAGCCTGTTGAGTTTCAACAGGGCTCAATTACTTGGGGCACATTTTCTTCCCATGACATTTGTCATCTAATAATAAGTCAACAGATGGAGTTGTCTTGATCTGCCTTTACCATGACATTTGCTCCCACTTCACATGTTTATGTTTGCAGATGCAGCCAAGAAACAGTCGGTAGAACTGTCCCAAAGCCCAGCGAGATGAGCCCGGGCGCTTCTCACTTCCTGCTGGCATGCTCTGAAGCAGTGTTCCAGCCAGCAGGCCTCTCACAGAACCCATCCACTCACCTCTGTTCTCACTCCCGGCTTTTCTGGGGATTGGGTGTGGGGAGCTGGGTCTGTTCTCCCATTGTGCTCTCTGTTCTTGATAGGATGCCAGAAAGTACAATGCTCTCTTCATCAAGTTCAAAAACAGGCAAAACCAAGTAATGCATACGTGATAGAATGTTTACAGCGAGCATACAATAAACTCAGCTTCTGCATTTGGTTTCCTCTGGCAGGGGCGACCACAAGGAGTGGGAGAAGGACATTCTGCTAGATGAAGTTCCTGGCTGTGTTCTTTCTTGGGTTCAGCTGCATAGGGTCACAGGGATTGAATGACAATATTTTTAAATACTAACTTTTAAAAGTACATGTTCGGACTGCCTCCATGGGTCAGTGGCATGGACAGCTGAAACCAACCCAGGGCATTTGGGGAATGGTGGGCCTGCTGTGCTATGGTAAAAGGAGGCCATAGTTTTGAGGCTGAGCTGTTGCTGACCAGCGTGGTGGGACTTTGCTCACCTTTCTTCTTTCTATACAAATTAAGAATCCTCAGAAGAGTTCTTAGCACATATTAGGCCCTCAGTAAATATTTGTTGAACAATTTTTCACTTGTGTATTTTTAACCTTGTTGTTACGGAAATTTTCAAGCACACCAAAGCAGAGAGGAGGCCAGCGCGCTGCCCGTCAGCTTCTGCTGCTCTGGTGTCCTCTGTCACCACACCTTTTCTTCTGGAGCCCTTCACAGCAAATCCCAGAAATCATAGTGTTTCACCCCTGGCAGTTTTGGGCAGTAGAGTGGGTTCTTCTGTTCTGGATTAGTGGCTCTGATCCACCTAACAGTTTGTTCTTCCTGGGTTCTTTTAGGATATGTTGAAGCCGACCTCTTCTTCCCCAAAGACAGCATGTCAGGAAAATGAAGCCTTTCTCTGTATCTCCCTGCGGGGGATTTCCTCACTGCATAGGTGTGTACTTGGCTGCACATTTGTCCTGGGCATTTTGCTGGACCCATATATCAATGATGAGAGAAGAAGCCGTGGCCTAGGGCCTTCATGCAAATGCAGGCTGATGGCATGGTTAGGGGAGCGGAGCCTAGTTCCTGTGGGCGCTAGGAGTGTTGTAAAGTGACCACCCATCTTTTGAGCCCCCTTTCACGACTCCCAAGTTGATCATTGGTGCTTTCCCCCATTGCCAAGTCAGAGTGGACATTTTCTGCAGACAGTACCCCAGTGGACTGCAGCTCTGCCCCTTCTGACAGAAGGCACATTGGGAACATGCAGAGCCCACATCCAGGGTGATGGCAGTTGTCACCATCCATGTGGAAAGACCTGGCCCCGGCCAGCTGCTGGGCCTCTTTGCACTGTATTAATAGCAAGGCCATGGGGCCCACTGGGGTCGGGAGACAGAGAGGGAAGGAGGACAGCTGTGGCAGACATCACCCCATGCTCCAGACATGTGCACCCGTCACAGGCATACAGATGGCCACACCTTGACCTGCTGCTCCAAAGCCCCCCAAGCCCCTGCCAACCTTCTCCTTGTAGGGGCAGGAATTGGCTCGCACTGACGACCCATTTGACAGAGGAGCCAAATTAAGAATGGCATGATTGGAATAGAGGGTTCCAGTGGCCCCACGTTCAGGGTCAGTTTACGCTTTTATTAGACACACACAGGCATGGGGGCCGAAAATGAGGCAGTGGTATTTAAACAGCTGGGGGTATTGGGTTCTATATGCCAAGGCTGGACAGATATTTTTAAATGTCACAGGCCAAATGGAAGCTCAGTTGGCAGCAGGATGGAGGGGCAGGGGGATTTGGAGGCCACTGCATTGCCGTGGCTAGATATGGCCAGGAGAGCTGAGTAGGATTAGGGCCTGGGAAGAAGCCAGCCTGGGAAGAGCCCGTGAAGAGGGAGCAGGAAGGATCATATGAGAAAGCGGTAGGCGCCGGGGTGGCAGGCAGGCAAGAGTGCAGGTGCTGGAGCCAGGGGCAGACAGAACTGTGTGAAAGCACCAAGGACAGGGCCAGAGGAGCCAGGTCAGAGCCCAGCCCTAGCTCAGGGGAATGTGTAGAGAGCAGAGCTGGTGTGTCAGGGCCCTGTTCTGGCATCAGAGAGATGTGAGCGCTAACCTTAGCACCCCACTTTCCACCCTGGGGCCTTGGAACTACTTATTCATCTGCCAAGGCAGTTTCCTGACTTCAGGGAAGGGGCCAGGAGAGGATTAAGAACAAGCAGCACCTGACACTCAGAAAAGTGTCCCTAAATGATCGCCACCATTATTAATAGTACAAATTAATGGGTGGCCAGCCTCCATTGTGTGATGGAGCCAGAAGCTGCTCTCCAGGCCTGCTCTCACCCAGAGACACGGTGCGTTTCAGCCACATAGGAGTTCCTTTAAGGATAAATGATGATGACCACCAACGGTTAGGTGTCAGCAGATTTTACAGAAGCCTTTGGCCATTTGACCTCTCCTGGCCTCTAGTTTTCTGGGGCCTGCCTCTTCCTGTCCATGGACAACCGTAGCTGGGGGGCGACCGCCCCCTGTCGGCCAGCAGCACACACACCCCCGTGCCTGCCACCACCTGTGCCTGTCACTCATCTCTGAGTGGGGCCTGGCCTCCGTAGGCATTTGCACTTGCTCTCCCTGCAGTAAAGTGGAGCTATTATTATCTTATAAGAAACAAGGGTCATCATCAGAATTGGGCAGGGACCCAGCAACTGAGTTCTGGCCGGGGCCTCCTTGCCTTTGCTGTGACATTGGTCTGGGCGACCTGGGCTGATGGATGAGCACTGAGTGGCCAGGCCTGGGGAGCCATCATGGCTGCCTGCTTTCCTCTTGGTGGGCCCCATAATAAGCTGAGCAGAAACACAATGTGGCTAGGGCAGTTACCGCGGCCACCTGACATCTGTGCGTCCCTCGGCCTCCGTCATTCTTGTCAGCATAGGGATGACTTAGGAAAGCTGGAGGAGGCCCAGGCTGCTCTGAAACCTGGGCCTTGCTTTTCAGCACCAGGGATTCAAGAGAGGAGGAGGTGAGGGAGGAGGGGAATTTCTGTTGGGGCTCTTGTGGGCCTCATGTGGCCCCTGAGTTAATCTCTATTCGTATTCAGAATTCCCTCCTTTTCCTTGGTGGGTCAGAGTTCTCTCTTGCTCATCCAGGTCTCAGAGAAGAATCCATGGCAGTTGTGACCACAGCTAGGCCTTACCTCCTTCAGGGCCATGTACATGAAGGCTCAGAAGATCCCCTCATCTTCTGAAGAAGTGAGAGTCTCCTCCTGTGGGCTTCCAAGGGACACTGTGGTTAGCCGTGCTCGCACAGTCTGCCCCATACTCAGGCTTCTTGGCACAGAGAAGCCCTTCCTGATTTATGGTGCCTACCACGTTCTAGGCATTAGAGAAATGCATTAATTTACTCTTCCTTGCAAGCTTGTGGGGAAACTGAGGCATACACAGGTCAAATAGCTTGCCCAAGGCCACACAGCAGGAAAGTCGTGGAGTCTGGATTTGAACTCCAGTGGTTAGTCAGGCTCCAGAGGTTGCCTTTCAAACCACTGTCCTCAAATGCTGCCTGGAAAATGACAGAGCTGATGGAGGGGTCCGAGGTGATGCTCTGGTGAGTCGGGAGCCTGCCAAGTCACAGGAGCTGGGGAAAGAGCCCACTGGACAGAGGGGACAGCCAGTGGAAAGCCCCTGAGGTGGGAAAGAGCTGGCCATGAACTATAGGGAAGCAGGAAACCAGTCTGGCTACAGGAAGTGAGCAGGGGCAGGGGAAGGAGCTGGGGTAGCTGAGGAGGCAGCACCATAAGGGCAGCCTGTGGGTGTGGCACTGGGGTCTGATTCCAAGTGCAGTGGGAGGCCCTGAGGCTTCTGACCAGGGCCCTGCTGGCCTGAAGGTCTCCCCTACTAGGAGGTGGGATTCTCGTGGCAAGAGGAAAGCCGGGAGAGCAGGAGCTGAGCTGCCCCACATTGGGTAGCTGGGGTCTGTTCACTGAAGGGGATCTGATATGGTTTGGCTCTGTGTCCCCACCCAAATTTCATCTTGAATTGTAACTCCCACAATTCCCACGTGTTGTAGGAGGAACATGGTGGGAGGTGATTGAAGTATGGGGGTGGGTCTTTCCTATGCTGTTCTCGTGATAGCGAGTCTCATGAGATCTGATGGTTTCAAAAAACGGGAGTTTGCCTGCAGAAGCTCGCTCTCTCTTTTGCCTGCTGCCATCCATGTAAGATGTGACTTGCTCCTCCTTGCCTTCTGCCGTGATTGTGGGGCTTCCCCAGCCACATGGAACTGTAAGTCCAATTAAACCTCTTTCTTTTGTAAATTGCCCAGTCTCAGGTATGTTTTTATCAGCGGTGTGAAAACGGATTAATACAGGGTCTATCTGGGAGAGGCTGCCTTTCTCTGAGGCCTCTTGCTTGGCAGTGTAGAGGAGGTTCACTAGTGCTTCTGGAATGTTCCTTGGCCCTTTGGGACTCAGCCTATAGTCAGAGCTGGTTCCTTAGGCTTTAGGTGGGGCACCCTTGGAGAGCTCCCTGCGGTAGGTGTCCAGGTGTCATGTACGGCTCTGATGCCTCCCTCCCTTCGTCCACCTAGTGCTTCTGGAGGGCTTGGCTCAGCGTCATCTTGGCAGCTGGGCCAGGAGGCAGGGCTTTGTGGGTTTTCCCATTTATATTTCTTTATAGGTGAGAAATGAGCCTCACCTGTGTGGCTCAGTGGTGCGCGCCTAAGGTCACATCTCCAGTTCCATGACAAAAACACCAGGTCAGGTGCATGGGTGGCTGGCACTCACCGTGGCAACACTGTGAAGACATCTCTTTGCCATTCCTGGTGCCCCCATTGGAGCAGGCATCTGAACGCTGGTGATTGAGAACCTGGGGGCTCTGATGGGGCACAGATGCTGAAGCGCTCCCCACTAGATGACACAGCTGCAGTGACAGGTACGGACAAGCCTTCAGCACCCCTTTTCCAGGAGGGTCACCTGGGGTGGGGGTGCGAGGACCCCTTTGACCTGGGCACCTGTTGGACCTGAGTCTGGGTCCCAGCTGTTCTACCTCACACTGAGGTTGTGGTCACCTGTGTGGGTCCCGGTTTTTTGTTCTTGACAAAGGTTGGGACTAGAGGTAGATGGGTTCACCTGTTCTATTGTTTCATGATGGAAACAATCCTGGTTGGTTGCCTGGTTTCTGCTTGGGTTTCCATTCCTTGCCCTGGCCCTACAGGATTAGTGGAGCACCATAGCCCTGCCTCCTTTCTCTGGCCAGCCAGAGGGCTTCAGAAAAGGCTTATCTAAGCACTCTGTTCTTGAGGGCCCTGAAGAAGTTGACTCTGGCAGATGTCTTGTCTCAGATCACAATGGCCTTGGAGATTGGGACTCCACACCCATTTCATTGAAACCTGCTCTTCCCCATCAGAAAAACAGCCATGTTTTCAAAACCATAACTGCTTCTCTCTTAAATCAACAATAAACAACAGCCTAAAGATTGCCCATAAAAGTAAGTTCCACTGATGGCTGTTCTGGCTGTTGGAAGCAAGATATCAAGTTGGAGTGTGGCCATGGGAGATCACGCCGCAGGTGAGTGTGTGTGCACCTGGTTTCATTTCTATTGTTAATCCTTTGCCCTGTTTTTCTCTTTCTTTTTATCCCAAACCTGTCTGCTCCCAGCGGTCCCTGGAACCTTCTGCGTTTGTGCCCCTCCAGAACTCCGCCTCATCAGTGCCACGTTCCTGGGTTGAAAACCGTGGTACTTCAGCCTCTTCTAGATGGGAGTTAACCCTTACCCTCTGCAGGAAAAAGGTTTGATAAGCAAAGAGTTTGGTGAACGAGATCCTTGTGGAGGTAAGAGCTGATCTCTGACGTCCACTGGGACCTGGCTGCTCTGCAGGTTTCTGTATCACATTTTCCGCACATTAGAATTGGAGTTGGGGCGTATCTAGTTTTGAACAAAGGCCCAGCAGGCCCTCTCAGATGCACCCTGTCAGACAGAGCATACTGTGGATTCACCACTGGGCTTCTTTAAAAATGGCTTAATTCATTCTTGGTGGCTACCCCACCACCCAACAGGCACCTAAAATGAAAGGATTTTTGGTAGCTGGTTACTACTAAACCACCTCAGGCAATACATGGGAGACTCCAAACCAGCTGCTGTTAAAAAAAAAAAAAAAAAAAAAAAAAGGCAGCAGAGCAGTCATAGAACAGACCCTTCTTACTGCTGCCTACAAGATGATCCCATGGACTGCAGGCAGCCACAGCTTTATCCACATGTGCTCTGTGCATCTGGGGCTGCTAGGCTGGTTAGATTTGTGGTCTTCTTCCTCCTGAGGAGGCCCCTAGGGAGAGCCAGCCTGAGCCCTCACCAGGGTTCCTTCTCCGGCAGCACTCACAGAATGATCCTCAAAGGCTATCCTTCCAGCCCTAGCTGGGTTCCTCATTTCCAGCTATTTCATATCTTCTTTATGTCTCGGTGAATGTTCCCAGGCAGAGTGGCCAGACAGACTCATACTGACAGTTCTCATCAGCCAGTTCCATCCTCCTAGAGATCTCCAGAATCAGCCACATGGACCTGATGCTAGAGGCCCGTCAGCATTGGGGGACCGGGAGAAGCAGCTCAGGTCTTCAGCAGAAGCCGGGTGGTTCTCCCAGTGGTTTTCCTTGACTGTGAGGAACTAGCCTGCTGTTTTGCTCAGGAATGAGCTGCCGGCTCCCCTTTGACGTGCGGCGTCTGTTCAGAACCAGGCAGGGGTGCCTCACCGCAGCAGCACTTGAGTTAGGTAGTGGTTCATGGACTCTTCTCCCGGGGCCCCACACGAAACATTGTTAGCACAGACCTGCCACTCAGATCAAGGTGGCCGGCAGAGCCGTCAGAGAGTAGCCTTCAGAAGATGAATGGCAAGGCTAGCCGGCAGCACGTGAGGCCAGGGCAGAGACGTGGTGAACTGTTCCGTGGCGCCCCGAGCCTCCTGCCAAGGCCGCCTTGAAGCTGAGATGGAGGCGGGGTGGCTGAGAGGCGAGTTTGATGTGCATGTTTGGGAAGAGGGCTCCATGGAAAGTGCTGTAGGGACCTTGGCTGGGGACCATGTGAGCCCTTATGCAGAGAGAGCCTGTGTCTGTGGGTCTGGGGTCCACCGCAGGCCACTGAGATGGGGCAGGGCTGGGAGGGTTGAGGAGGGGAGATCCCGAGTAAAATGGTGAAATTGGGCCCAGCCGCATGTGGGAGGTGAGGAGAAAGGACCCTTCCGGAGGGCCCCCCCTCAATCCTGTTGTGCCTAATTCAGAGGGTTGGGTGGAGGCTCTCCTGAAGGGCTCTGAAGAGTGCTGCAGCCACAGCTGTGTACCAGGAGTGGAGACAGGACAGCCGATACAAGAGGGGCCCCTGTCATGTCACCTGCTGGGTCCCCTGGAGCAGCTGGGCACTGGGGAATGGTAACCTCACTGTGCCGCACCTCTGCCACAGTCTCCCATGGGTCCCCACTGCCGGAATTTTCACCTACCTCCCAGCCTCAGCCACAAGCACCTGCAGGATGCGGTGCCACCCACTCCGGTGCCCGCTCCCCTTCCGGAGGCTCTCTCCACCCTCACTGCCGCCTCCTCCTCGGGAAGGCCTCCCCCTTCCCCGACCTCACAGCCTGCTGGGTCTGGGGCTTCTGCTGGGGGACTTATCTGTTTTCCATCCCTGCTAGACTGGGAGCTCCAGGGCAAGGCCGTAGCTGCCTTGCGGATTGTTATGTTGTCCAGCTTGTCTCCACACGTGATACCCAGCAGGTGCCTAATAAACTTGTGTAGAAAGAGTGGTGGATGTTTCTCTTTCATTTATTCTCCACGGAGCCCAGCTCTGCTTGCTGGAGTCCTCGAAGCAAGTGCGCAGTGTCTCAGTGTCTGACGGGCCTGGGTTGCTTCTGACTCATGGTGGCTGCTTGGGGGTCATGCTGGAAACGTGGCACCCCAACTCCTGCGTGGAACCAGTTGTCCCTGCTGTGATTCCTCTGGCTGCAGCTGGCCCTGCCTTCCTGGCTCTACTGCAGCGGGGAGTTGCAGGCTCACTGTCTTAGGGCCTGTCTCCCTCACCAGACTAAACCCCAGAGGGCAGAACTCTCACACACTTAGGACAGAGCGGGTCTCAGGTTCTTGCTGGATGCACCAATGGATGAGTGGATGGACAGAGCGAAAAGATGAAAAGACGGGAAGGCAACTGGGGTGTGACAGGCGGGGTGGCCTGACCCTCCCTGTGTGGACAAGGCTTGATGGGAGGTGCTGGGCATGGCTGGGAGGACTTGGGGTGCAAGGTGTCCCCACAGCTGTCCTGAGGGCAGAAGCAAGGGTGAGCCTTGTTCCTGCCAGAGCCGGGGGAGTCTCCAAAATAGGGCCTGGACCCGCAGGAGCAGTGGCCCTTCCCAGTGCAAGAATGCCACTCCGAGTTGAAAGTTCTGGGGGCTCAGGGACCCCTGAAGTCCGTTCTTGAGCCCTTCCAGTGGCTGTGGCCTCCCCTCAGGCAGGGGAAAGGGGGCCAGAGGGGAGCTTCCCCAGGGGCCTCTGCAGGAGGCCGCCGGGCACACGGTGGCTCCACGCTGGGCGCTGTCAGCAGAGGTGCCCGGATCCAGGCCCTGGTGGAGACCGCAGGCCAGGAAACCAGAGGCCCCTCCGCCCCCCACTGGGGCCCCATGAGTTACACCAGCCAGGCCCCACAGCTGAGGTACCGGGCGGAAAAGGCCTTGGGTGAATGGGGCAAGAGGCCAGGGGCGCTGGGGAAGGCCAGGAAGAGAGCAGAGAGGCCTTCGCTCACACGCAAGCGCACGCCCCAGGGGCACAGGCCTTGAGACACAGCTTGGGGCGGGGGTGGGGGGGCTCCCTGCTTGTTCC
This sequence comes from Papio anubis, assembly GCF_008728515.1. NCBI lineage: Eukaryota > Metazoa > Chordata > Mammalia > Primates > Cercopithecidae > Papio > Papio anubis. The sequence goes on along the minus strand of NC_044991.1, from coordinate 85,992,703 downwards.
CACCAAAGCTGGCACCCCAGCCCTCTCTTCTGGGTATCCCCCATGCCTGGGCTGTGCCGTAGCACAGTTCATGGGTGCCCAGGAGGGGAAGGTGAAGGCCCGCCCTCAGGCCCTGCAGCCCTCACTGCCCCCATCCCTGCTGCAGGGCTGGCCTCCCTTCTGTCACCGCACCTGCCACTCGCCCCTGTGTCTCAGGAAAAGCCACTGTGATTCCCTTCGAAGGCTGACCTTCCTTCTGGTGGCTTCTGCCCCATTCCAGCTCCCCTTTCCCCATGGGATCATTAGATACCGAGCCCAGCCGAGGGCCCAGCCATGTGGGGGTGGAACACGGCAGTCGCAGAAGAGGGGAGAGCCCTTTCTGCATGGAGCTTGCTTCTGCAGGGGAGAGAAATATCACCAACAGGAAGTGGGTGGGCTGTGTCGTGTGTGGAAAAGTGGCACGCCGGGAAATGAAGCGGGACAGGGGAGCGGCAGGGGCTCTCCCAGGCTCCCCTCCTGCGGCATCTGTGTACCCCTGGCCTTCACCCCAGCACTGCTGACCTTCGGGGCTGGTTCCAGCCCTGGTGGGGGCCGTCCTGGGCATTGTAGGCTGTTCAGCAGCTTCCCTGAGCTAGATGCTAGGAGCCACAACCACCAATGCCAAAAAAAGATAGATGCATTTGCCACCTGGCTGGTTGCTCTGTGTAAACGTGATCTAAACTGCTGGCCCAGGATGGTTGACACAGAGCAAGTCTGACTTTCTGAGGGTCCTGGTGATGTGAGGATGTGCAGCTTAATACAGAGTCTGGTGGAGAGAGGGAGAAAGACTGCTCTCCATAGGTGTGCAGAGAGGGTTAGCATATGCATGTTTATTTCCTGGTTCTTTCCAGGGGCTCCAAGAGGACCTTGAAGCAGTGACGCCACCCAGGCCTTAGTTGGTGGTGCCATTCTCCCATAAAGGGAACCAGGCTTTTGGTGAAAATAGCTTATTCTGGCTGAGTGTGGTGGCTCACGCCTGTAATCCCAGCATGTAGGGAGGCTGAGACGGGCAGATCACTTGAAGCCAGGAGTTCAAGACCAGCCTGGCCAACATGGTGAAACCCCCATCTCTACTAAAAATTCAAATGTTAGCTGGGTGTGGTAGTGCACGCCTGTGGTCCCAGCTACTCGGGAGACTGAGGCATAAGAATTGCTTGAACCCAGGAGGTGGAGGTTGCAGTGAGCTGGGATCGCACCACTGCACTCCAGCCTGGGGTGACAGAGACCCTGTGTCAAAAAAAAAAAAAAAAAGGCTTATTCTTTGGCTGGCGCGAGGACTGCAAGGTGAGCCCGAAGCATCATGTGGTGTCAGGAAGGAGGTGCCCCAGCAATGGCGGCAGGTTCCAGGGACACAGGAGCTGACAGAAGGAGCTCCCAAGGGTCACAGCTGGGACAGGGGACTAGCAAAGCTGTGCTGGACTATGACCCAATTCTTAGAATATCCACGGGTCCAGACTGATAGAAATCAATAAGTAGATGGAAGAGACAAATCTCTTGCACAGAATAATTCCAAATAATTCCGGTAGATACTTCCCCCTCAAGGAGATAGAACATAGCTCCCACCCCTGAAGTATGCACAGTGCTTAGTGACTTGCTTCCAAAGAGTACGTATCGAAGGTGGGAAACGGGCTGCACTGTGGAGAAACCTGGGCAGCTGTGCCTTAGCCAGCGGGAGGCCTGTGTCATCAGGGATCATCCTGTACCTAATACATACCCTGGACACCACGGGATGAGGGGGTACTTCACGTGGTCTTCCTTCCCCAACCCCATCACTCCAGTGTACCCATGAACCAAACATCAGATCACCCAAATTGTGGGACAATCTACAAAATACCCGACTAGCACTCCTCAAAATGGTCAAGGTTATCAAAATCAAGGAAAAGCTGAGAGACTCAGCTGAGGAGCCTGGAGGAGCCTCAGGAGATGTGATGATGAAATGTCACGTGGGCTTCTGGATGGAGTCCTGGAGCACAGAGAGGGCATTAGGGAGAAGCCAGTGACGTCTGCACACCGCACGGGGTTCAGGCAATACTATTCGTTCGTGGTGACAAATCACGTGGCAATATAAGCGGTAGAACCTGGGTGTTGGGACACAGAAGCTCCGCACTAGCTTTTCAACTTGTCTGTAAATCTCAAAGTTTAAAATAAAAAGTTTATTTAAAGTGTGTGTGTGTGTGAGAGAGAAAGAGAGAGAGATAAACAGCTGTGACCCAGCACATGAGCTAGGAGTGGTGCAGGCAGACTATAAACAGAGAAATGGAGGTATCACACCTTCTGGGAGAGATCGGTGCTACAGAAAAAACAGGGCTGTGAAATTGCAACCTGCCCCCAACACCTGCACACCTGATGCCCTGATCTCCCACGTGTGAGCCAGGGGAAGAGGAGAGCAGCAGGCAAGGTCAGAGAGGGCAGGTCCCCTGGGGGCCATGGGAAGTACATAGAGATAATGCCCCTCCACGCACATGGTGGGGACATTCTGGGATGAAGGCGTGTGGGGGGACATAGCTGCATGTGGAGTGTGTGCACACGTATGCAGCATCTGTGTGCACGTGTATTTGTGCGAGTGCACTTAACATAGTATGTGTGTACACTTGTAGCATCTGAACTCGTGCTCTGTGTGTGTGTGTGTGCATGTGGGAGTGACATGACCACGCCTGTGATGGGTGAGCAGAAACTCCTTTTCCCGGCAGCTGTGGCAGCGCAGGTGAGAGAGAATTATGGGGGCGGGCGGGGGTGGGGGGCAACATGAGGAAGGTGGGGAAGGTGGGTGGGCAGTGCAGGCGTGAGGGAAGGGTCAGTGTCCAGGAGCACCTGCGGCTTTGGCTGGAGCCACAGATGTGCAGTGGGTGAGATGGAGGGGGTAGGTGCTGGGTTTGAGTGGGGGTACAGGCAGAGCATGGTGGGGTGCCCTGGAAGCCACTGCGTGCTCCTGTTTACATGTTGGACATGCTGCTAGGGAAGACCCAAGCCTCCTCCAAAATGAAGGCCACGGTCAAGAGACTCACTGGCCAGCTGGGGCCACCTAGCAGAGATGTCCTGGGGCCTGAGGCTCTGTCAGCCCCGCCTTCCTGGCTGTTGGCAGTGGTTTCCACAAGTCTAAGAAACCCAGAGCGCACTCCTGGCAGAACGAGAGCCGGCGAGGCCTGCCTGCCCGCAAACGTCTTCCCACGCTCCCCTGAAATTCTTCACTTTCTCAAAAGGCAAGATGTTCTCGTAATTAGAGGTGAATCTGGGCTGATGCCACCCTCTCAAAAAGAAAATGTGCCCATGCACCAGGCATTTGCACCTCCCTTTGAATGCAGCCATCTGTGACCTGCTGTTTCACACCAAATTGGGACGCCCGAGTCCAGGCCAGGTGGAAGGACACATGTGGCCCTGCTGCAGTGTCTAGTCCAAGGCAGGGATGGGGGTGGGAATGAAGGTGCCCCCTCCTCAGCTTTCCCAAGGAATAGCTTCCTTCTGGACAGTCCTAGAAAGACCAGGGGAAGAGGAAGAAAAGAGGGGTCCCTAGCACCATCACCAGCTCCCTGTGGCAAGTCATCACCTATGCCTCCAAGCAGAGAGTCCACAAGATGAATGCACACCTACCGTATGCCAGACCCTTATGTGGGCCCAAGGACACAGAGGAGGGCAAGATGGACATGAGCCTGTCCTCGTGGAGCTTAAAGCCCATGCCTGAGACAGACCCTGGCCAAGTGAACAGCAGGAGCTTAGCAGGGAGGTACGGGGAGGGCTTCCTGGAGGAAGTGGCATGTAAGTGGAGTAGAAGGAGGCAGCCAGACAGCCAAGCAAAAGGGAAAGGTGCCCATGTGGGGATGACCAGCGCATGGGAAGGCCTTGACCTCCTCTTGCCCTCCAGCTTGGATTTTCCCTGGGGGTGCGAGCCATTGTTTCACATAGACAGTGACACACCCCACTTTGCATTTTGTAAAGTTCCTTCTAGAATGCCATTGGAGGCCAGAGTGGAAGTCAGGAGACATGGAGAGTGGGTGCTGGAGTCTTCCTGGGACAAGGTCACAGTACCTGAACCAGGGAGGAGGTGACCAAGGGCACACAGAAGAGGAACAGGGTCTAAGCAGTCTGGAAGGTGGCTGCCTGCAGCTGTGAGGAGCAGGGAGAGTGGTGGAGGATGTGGGCTGGGCCGCCATGCGAACAAGAATGGGGGTGCTGGGGGTAGAGGCTTGCTGATGAGTTTGGTGTCCCCGCACTGGTCTTCCAGTGCCCACTTGTAAAATGAGGGAGGTGGATGGACTATTCGCCAAGTCCCCTCCTAGCTCAGGACCCCTCCAAGGTAGCATAGGTGTATCCTGCAGCCATGGGGAGGGCTCCAAATTTCACAACCTGTGGCGCAGTCTTGGCTTGCTTTGATTAAACATTCAGCTGTCCTCAGCGGCAGCCCACGTCCATAGCCTATGCCCTTTCTGCATGGATGACTCACCAGAATTAATGTTCATTTGATTTTTACTATAAATTACGCCTCACATAATTTCTCTATTATGGACAGAGGACAGCTCCTTGGGAAAGGCTGGAGCGGCTATTTGGTCACTCATGCTGGGGAAGCGCTGAGTCACCGCTTCTCCCACGCACCGGCTGGCGGCAGAGGCGGCCACCCGGGCCATGGGCAGGTGGCCTAATGGATGCATCTCCCGAGTCCGCTAATGGGAGTGGCTCACCTTGGCCCCCAGAAGAGGAAGCGGGGAGCAGGCAGTGAGAGCTCCTGTTTTCCTGAACCACCTGAATATGGAAGACTGTGATGTGGAAGGCAAAAAACAACAAAATCACGCTTTTAAAAATGGAAGAATCTCCTTTCTTCCCTACCTCTTTCCTTCAAATATCATGTCCTATCCTCAGAATCCACACAGTCCTGGGCAAAATGAGTCAGGTCCTAACCCCAGGGTGCTCTCGGGCTTGGGATGAGACAGGTTGATCAGGTCATCTCTGAAGCCGGCACACAGCAAGGTGTGTGGAAAGAGCTGGGCCTTTCCCAGAGGAAGTGGCGCCTGCTGCGGCCGCAAGGCTGAGGGGCGGGCAGTGTGCGCCAGTGGGAAACAGCGTGTGTAAAGGCCATGGGGAGAGGACCTGGGGACGCCAGGTGCCCAAGGGAGACGGGTAAGCACGGAGCATGGGTGGGGCCAGCTCCCTCCCCAGAACTGTGCTCCTTTGTTGGAAAAACGAGGGAAACACGAGGAGGCTCTGATGTCATCCTTAAGGAGGAACAGGGCACCATCATCATTCTGCAGATGTCCCTTCCACATGAGGACCTGGCCCACAGTGGGCCTGGGGGCCTGACTCAGCCACCTCAGGGTGTGAGGGAGGGCATGTCGCAGAAATGGAGGCAGGGCTTGGGAGAGGGGACAGCAGCAAGAGAGGATGCCATCTTCTTTCTTTTCACCAGTTTTGAAACCACAGGCTACTTTGTAAAACTCCGACAAAACCAGGATTGTGAGTCATCAAGCCCGACTCCCCCCACCCCAGTGGAATAAACCAATTTACTTAAGCCTCCCACTGATCTTGTACATTTGTCTTTTTTTTTTTAATATCTGAAACTCAAAAGAAACTAAAGTTTACATGAAAAAAAAAACCACCCCAAAAACCTAGCGTACTAGATTGAAGCAGACTCGTGCTTATCTGCTTTCCAAAATAATTCAATTAAAAAACAAAGCCCACAAACAGAACGACACGACTTTCGCCTGCGCCAGCCCCACCACTGCTGCTCAGCCAGGGTGCCTGGAATTGCTCAGCCTGGGGCACCCTCCCCCGGAAGCCAGGGGCACAGTGGGACCCACCAGGCAGGCTTTCAATGGGCCCCACAGGAATCCCCTCTCACACATAGTTTCTGGGACGCGGTTCAATGACCTGTGGCACAGACGTTGTCCTATCACTGTCCCTGTTTGCAGATGTGGAAACTGAGGTTCAGGGTGGTCATTTACCTAAAGTTCTTCCCTTGTAAATATCACAGTGGACCTTGACCCTGGACTCTGCTGCAAAAAAAAAAAAACCAAAAAACAAAAACAAAACAAACAAAAAAACCAAAGGACACAAAAGTCCTAAGAGAAAGCCTTACTCTTTTCTTCCTCCAGACATCGGGTTTATATGGAACAGTAGGTACATGATTCCATTTATCTCAGTGGTTCTCAACTGGGGCAATTTTGCCCCCGAGGGGAGCATTTGGCAATGTCTGTGTTTATAGTTGTCATGACTGGGGTGGGGGATTGCTACCGGCGTCTAGTGGGTAGAGGCTGGGGTACTGCAACATCCCACAATGTACAAGAAGGCCCCCACCGCAGAGAACAATCCAGCCACAAATGTCAATAGTGGTCCTGGAACCCTGACTTAGGTAAAACGGTGTTAGTAAAATATGTGTATGCCTGCACGCAGAGAAAGAGCTAGAAAGATATGTACCCAAATGTCTACATTTGTTTATCTCTTGGTGAAAGGATTTGGGTGATTTTTTATTTTTCTTTCTTATGTTTTTCTGTACTGTTTGAATTTTTTAAGAAACAATGTGCATGTATCATTTTTATAATCAGAGAAAAAAAGCTGTTTTCATTTTGTAAAAACAAAAAAGGGCTTCAGGAGTTATCGATTCTGATCCAGCCCCCTCACTAACTAGCTGTCAGGAGCAGCTCTCCGGGAAATATGTCTATCTGGAAGTGAGAAGAGCAATCCTTCTTGCATTATATTATGGGAATATAAAGTAACATTGTCCTGGAAAAGCTCTCTGAGCTCAGAGGAGAAAAATTGTTGAGAATCCTGAGATATTACTTCTCTCATATATTTCCCCTCCAAGATGCTGTGTAGGTTTTTGCAGCATAGTGATTTAGGAGACCCAGCTTTGGTGAGGGCCGCCTATTTGCCAGGTACCCGGCCCGAAAAGGAGGAGCACGGATAGGCCCGGTGAACCTCCTGGGCTGAGGGTGCGTGGAATGGGCACTCCTACCTTTCAAAGATAGCACTTAGTCCTGGGGTGATATCGATTTTGTCTTGAGGGTGGGTAAGGTCTGGCTTTTCCAGCCAGGGTATAACTGTCATTTGGGGCGGGATCATTCTGTACTGTGAGGGCCGTGGACTGGACATTGTAGGATGTTTAGCAGCATCCCTGGCTTCTACCTGTGAGATGCAATACCTCCCTTGCAATGGAATTACTGTGTAGTGCTAAAAAAGAAGCAGAAGGCTCATTGTATAGGGATCAGAGCACCTCCACCACCAAATCCAAACAACTGAATGTGTCTACAGACAAGGGCACATGCTAGTGTGGGAGTGACAAAGTCACACGGGTACAGACCCCTTGGCTCCAGCCTGCTGGGTATTCCGACAAGTGGACTTTGTAGCGATAACACAGGCTCCTGCGTCAGGATACTGGTTTGCTGCATTTCTGAGTCACTGCTCATGTTTTCCATCTTCAAAAATTTTCCATTTGTGTCTGCCCCCTCCAAAACAGCCCACTGCCTAGACAGGACCCCTAGTGGTCTGGACACCCCAAGTCCCCTGGACAAGTCTCACGAGGCTGTGTGAGGTGTGGGACCAGGGCTCCAGTTTTCCTACACATAATGACATGACAGGTAGTCTGTGTTCCAGCAGCCGGGGCGACAGGAACCACAGAAATGAACCCACGAACACTGAAACAACAAATCCCTCGCTTCCTGGGATTGCATAAAGCCAAGGACTAATTGTGAGAAGGCCCCACAGAGAGGCTTCTGCGGCCACCCTGCGCACCAGTGCCTGACATCAGAATGAGAAGATGAACTTCAAATTGAGCAAGATAAAACCAGTTTGGGGAATGCAATATCTCACCTCACTTCCTGTCTTTTAAAAAATCCATAATTCATAGACAACCCAGTCAGGGGTGTGCAGCCCAAACTGAATTATCCTTTTTTCTAAAGGCTAAGGCTGGGAGAGACATTTTCTTGACATGGAGAAAATAAAAAGCAACTCTTTTGAGCCCGTGTCCCCTGATCTTGACTTCCTTGCTACAGAACCTTCATTCCACAGGGATGGGAACATTAGAAACACATGCTAAATGACATTCTAAAACACACGCTGATGACACGGCTAGCAATTTATCCTGCTGCTGTCCTCACACAGGCCCAAAGGATGAATATATTGGTTTATTCATTGCGGAGCCGTTGGTAATAGCAACAGACTAGAAACAACGTAGGTACCATCACAGGATTGGTTAAATAAACCCCATTCCTCCCTTGTGATGGAATTACCACGTAGCGCTAAGAAAAGAAGCAGGAGACTTGTTGTATAGTGATCGGAGAAACGTCATTGCATTGGTGAAGCAAGGTACAGAACAATGTCGTATGCTACCATCTGTGTTTATTTTAAAAAGGGGGAAAAAATACACGTGTGCACTGGCATGTGTATATTCTGTGCATCCCCAGGCTAGCTGGCCCCCAGGAGGAGTGGGTGGCAAGAGAGAGGCTACAAAGACACCTCCCACCCCACGCTTTCATAGGTTTTGCTTTTTGAACCAGAAATAAGTGCTCAGAAATCAATGTATAAGATTAAACTTCCTTAAAAGTAAAAACAAAACCAAAAACATACTGTGTAATTTGTTGTAAAAAAACAACATCGTAGGGGAGGGAAAATGAATTCCTATGAAACAAACCTGAGTGTGTTGCCTTAGGGAAACCCGGTCTGTGCTCTGGACCTTGGCATTCTCCACGCAGCAGTCGTTTTCTAAGGATCCCCTGCTTTTCTAGTATTTTGTGATGCTTTGGTGTCTTCCAAATAACAACATGGGGCCAGGCACGGTGGCCCACATCTGTAATCCCAGCACTTTGGGAGGCCGAGGTGGGCGGGTCACGAGGTCAGGAGTTCGAGACCAGACTGACTAACATGTTGAAAGCCTGTCTCTACTAAAAATACAAAAATTAGCTGGGCGTGGTGATGCGCACCTGTAGTCCCAGCTGCTTGGGAGGCTGAGGCAGGAGAATTGCTTGAACCCAGGAGGTAGAGGTTGCAGTGAGCTGAGATCATGCCACTGCACACCAGCCTGGGTGACAGAGCGAGACTCTGTCTCAAAAACAAACAAACAAAAAACACACACACAGAAAAACCCCCCACAACTAACAACACAGCCATCCGCGTCCTCTAGTCGTGGGCCAAAACTTATTCCAAAGCTCTTGTCCCTTTAACCTTCATTTCCCAAAGCAAAGTAGAGATGGTTTTGGTTGATACATGGACAATTATTATGCTAATATGCCTGTGCTCATTATGATGGATATTTCCTATTTGTGGCAAGTGATAGAGATTTTTCCATTCACTATGGTAGAGTAAAATTTTCTTGTCAAATCATGCATTTAAATAATGAAAGAGCAAAACAATACTAAGCAAATCACAGCACAGCTAGGCCTGCAGATGCAAAACCTCAGAGAGCTGAGACCCTGCTAGCTGAAATTTGGGTTCCATGGCTCTGCATACACCACCCCATCTTCCCAGAAAATCTACTTGACTTTCAATGACCAAGCCTTTTGGATTCCCTGAATCAGTATGATGAAGAGAAGAGAAAAAAAACTAAGCATTTGCCGTGAGCTTTCAATTCGTCTGCAGAGCAGCAGATCCAGGTGTCCAGTCCTCAGCTGTGGAGTGGGGAGATGGTCTCCTCAAAGAACAGGGCGCTTTTTGCTCAGTCTGTCCATCTCTGAATAGCAATGACGACCTTCACTTTCTACTGCATTTGAGAACGTATTTTCCATTCCACTTTTTGTCCATTCTCTGATGTCTATTATGGCTTAAGTGCTGCAAATCCTAAGCTGGTAAGAGAGGCCCTAATGAGTCCTGGGTTTGGCTGGATCGACACTTGCCTGCAGCCCTTTCTTAGAGACATTGTGAACAGTGCCATGGGTGGGTTAGGGGAGAAAGCTCTCCCTCTGAAGAGCTGTGGTCTGAGGACTGGCTAATAGATGAGATGGTGATGTTGCTTTATGGGATACGTAAATGCAAGTGATCTCCAAATTACATTGCAGAAAAACACAGGAGGGGTTCCAGTGGAGCGGGACATAATGGCTTCTCCTAATTGGGGCAAAGAGAATTCCAGCCGCGTGGGATGAGGGTGATATTTGCCAAGTCACTGTCACAGAGAAGCAGCATCTCACAAGCCCCCAGCCCTCCCATTTCCCTTGGAAATACCCAGAGTGCCTATTTATTTGGAGCTGGCTACAGCATGGCTCTCCTTGCATGCACTCTTTGAAAGACATCGTCTCATTTGTTAATTTTCCTCTGCTAGAAAGCTTGTTAGTCTTTCCTTTCTACTTTCATGGAGGCTGTGAACCTGGAGCTGGGGAAAGGCAAGCTCCTGGGGAACCAGAGTTTCTGGCTGGTCTGTAGAGATGTTCCTGGAAGGTCAGGAGTGGGCCATCTTTTTGAGGGTTTAAGACAATCCTGAAAATAGTGCTGGAGACTGCTAGAGGTGGAACAGACGTGAGCAGACTTTGCTTCAGGGAACCACCCGCAGCTACCCTACAGAAGACAAAAAAACTCAAACTATTTGACATGGTTTGAGTGCTAACTGTGCACACCTCATCTCATTGGATCATACGAGGAAAGTGCTGGTGTGATCCCCATTCACAGGTGGGCAGAGAGGGGCTCTGAGAGCTTGGGCGACCCACCCACAGCTCCACAGACATGGGATGTTACAGATGGGGACTCAGCCCCAGGTCTGACTCTAGAGGCAGGGTGCCACCCTGAGAGGCATGAGGGACTCTAGAGGGGCCAGAACCAGCCCCGGGGTGCCTGAGGAGGGGCGAGGACTGTCCACAGCTGATTCCAGAGGACACTGCCCGTGACCGCTTGTTCAGAACGCACAGCCACACTGGAGAGGGGCCTGGGCATGTACAAACTGGGGGTCATTTTATGTCTCATCAGAGGAGAGCGCAGTGTGGTGGGAGGAAGCTGGAGAGGAGGCTCATGGAGATAGAGCCCTGCCTCTGTTGTCCAGCGACTTAGTTCTGGCCCAAGGCCGCACACAGCCACCGCAAAGCAAATAAGAGCATCCATCCAGGGAGGGGCTGGATGCATTCAGGGGACTTCTCCAAGCTTTCCTGGGTGCAGACGGAGTCTCCCAGGGAGGCGTTCTGGACAAGGCAATCTGCTCGTCTTCTGGTGCTGTGGTTTTGCCTCCTCAGCTGGGCCAGCACCTGTTCCTGCAGGTGGCTGGGATCCACCACACACTCCTGCCCTCTCCCGCTTCTCTGCGCAGAAGTCCCTGGCCCTGCTCTCCTGCCACGGCAGCACTTAGTCCATAACACATTCCTGGCCTTTGCTTATCATCTCTTTCTTTGCCTGCAGTGGATTAAGTCGAACTAAATGAAACTGCTGCTCTTGCAAGTCAAAGACAGCCACATACTGGTGATTGTGTGTGTTCTTCCGTATTCCGTTCTGCGAGGATGGGGCTCTCCTTGGTGCCCTGCTGAAGTCCGACACCTAACACAGCGCCTGCCCCAGAGTGGGCCTTCAAGAAAAGCTGTGGGACGAGTGGATACAACTGGCCATTTGGGGGCTTGGAATGTCAACTTCCTGGGCTGTCAGCCCCAGAGGCAGAACATATTCTAGGTGACTCTGGGAAGACAGGAAGCCTGCAGACTCTAAGGTACTCCAGCTGTCCTGCACGGTTCCTCGTGATCCACCCACACACAGTCCCAGGCACAGGAAGGGGCAATTGTCAGGCCTTCTCACTGCCCTGCTAATGGTGGGCGTCCAGGTAGCAGAGGCGGAAGCCTAGGAAGAGTGTGAGGCCATCTGCCCCAGCCCCCCAGGACGCTTCCTCTTGCACCTGTGCAGCAGCCTGGAACCCTTGCCCACCGCCCACGCTGGAGGGAGTGGGTGTGAAGGGCTGGGGGCAGGTGCCAGTGGCGCAGTGGGCCCACTTGGCTGCATATACCCAAAGATGACCGTTTTATACATCAGTGTCTAATGAAGGTCGCAGGTGAATGTGAATGGAACTAATGAGAAAATAATTATCCAAGCCAGGAAGCCATCAAGGCTCTGGATGTTGCGATTTTGGGGCTAATGGAAATGTGGCAAGGAGAGCAGTGACTGAAAGGAGCGGCCACTTGTGCGTCCCTGAACTTGAAGTTTCTGGTCCCAGAAAGTTCCCCAGTGGCGGAGAGTAGAGGGCCAGCCGTGGGAATTCACCCTAGCCTGGCCCACCCCCAGCCCCACTCCCTTTACTACTAAGTGGAACAAATGGAAAGAAGTTAACCTGGGGGTCGACACTGGTGCCTCCTGAACACAGCGGACAAAGAGGGGCTGCGGTCGGAGGGGAGAAGGGCCCGCGGGGGAACCATTCTGTCCACTGTCCAGGCACATTAGGATCAGGTTGAAACCCCCTCCTCTCCAAATCTGAAAAGGGCTTGGTCAGGGAGATTGCCCGAGGAGGACAGGCAGGAGGCAGCCGGGGCCATGGCCTTGAAGGTGACGTCTGGGTTCCTTTTACGAGCCCTGCCACCATGCTCCCACTCGATTGTTTTCTGAGAGAAAGGGACATTCCGCCAACCAAACCACCATCTATGCCCAGAGATTTCAATAGCTCAAGCCTTCTTGGCGGGTTCACCTATTGTTTCTCGTTCATTTTGATAAGGCTGCAGGGGAAGATAAGGCTGTAGGCCCGCCCCCTCCCAGCCCCCTTCCCATTTCCTGGAAGCCAAGACAATGATGGGATAGAAGAACTATACCCTGGTGACGCTCCCAGCATTTCTAGGGGCTGGTGGAGTAACAGATTGCAAATTCAGGTCGTTTCCAAAGACCCCAGGTACATTTCTTGGGGATCTGAATTGCAACTGAATTTGTGCTGCCAGAGAGGAAAACCCATCTTCTTGTTCACTCTTAGCTCTGGCCTTCAAGTTCAGCCTTGGGTCTACAAATTGCCCCCTGTAAGGCAGCAGTGAAGTTAACATGCCTAATTTAGCATTTTCTTCTCGTTGGAGGGTGGAGAGCGGGCAGTGTAAGCATGGCCATTCTGCTACATAAACTTGAACAATACAGGGTGCCAGGCTCTGTCCCAGACTTGCTGGTTTTGAGCCTCCAGGAATGGGGTTCTGGCATCTGTATTCTTGCTAAAACTCTCCCTCCGCCAAACCAGCCTTGGAAACGCTGGCTTAAGGATAATTCCCAAATGGATTCTTCATTCAAAAGGGTTCAGGGGAGATTTGAGGTTGAATGGTGAGCAACTGAGTTGATTTGCATGAGGGTGGGGGGTGAGAAGTTTTTGACTACCTTGAGACTTGCTCTCCAAACGACTTGAGGCTGTAATTATACATGCAAAATGAAGCTAACATTTCAGAGAAGTATCTAGAGAATTCAAGTCAGAAGAAGCACGTTCCTCTGAAATACCTAGATAATGAAAGAAAAAAATATATTCATTGCATAAATTGCTCATTAATTCACTCCTCTGTGGGGGCACACAGCTTAAAAGCAGACGCTTTGATTAATCCAAGCTGTATTAAATCCTCAAGATGCTTTTGTTTTTCCTCTGTGCCTGGATCTACATATTTCTTTCCTCTAAAAAATCATAATAAAGTTGTCCTTTTGCAAAAAATACATTTCAGATTTGGCTTGGCAGAATGAGCCCTGTAGTTGGTACAATCAATTTGGGTGCACCTTTTTTAAGTACACATTTTGAAATCAGAGGCATTCTTTCCAGTTCACTGGAAATGCTAATTTTTTTTTTCCATCGCATTTCAAAGTTACATTATGTGTGGCTAAGCGAATAACACCCAACACAATAGCACTTCAGAAAGACTGAGGAGGGGCACGGTCCCAATCAGGGAGAAAGCCAGGGAAATAGTTAATTTCAAAGGCAGGCAACTGATTGGGGAAAAGAATCTACAGAATTACTTCTTTCGTTAAAAAAAGAAAAACAAAAAAACACCCTGAAAATTCAAAAACCACTTGGAAATAACAAGCATCTAATCCTTGCAGGTTGATTTTTCAAGGCCGTCTTAATGAAATCTCAGCGTATCTGTTCCTCGGTCATGGACTGCGGGGCTGTCTATGGGATCGTAGACTCAGCGCACTTTCTTTTACTCCTTTAGCTGTTTCACGCAGGTACGGTGGATGATCAGTTGTCTACCTGGCTTTTCTGCTTCTGAGTCCTCTGCTCCCCAGACCTTTGGCCAGTTCCATGACAGGCAGGCCAACCCCACGTGGAAAGCCTCTTGCAGGTGAACAGAATCATACAAGGAACTGGTCTAGGTTCCATTATCTAGTGATTTTACAAAAGAGCCTTTTTATGTCGCTGGCTTGAGCCAGTAAGAGTTTCCTCAGTATCTTCGCAGAGATCAGTAGTAAATACTTGGTAATGTCTGGTTTTACAAAGCTTATGGAGGAGAATGGAAACGTTCTGTATTAAAATAAACAAAAAACAAACAAAAAAACAAAAAACGCTTTGTAGTAAATAGGAAAGAGGATAAACATGAACGATTTGGGAGCGCTTCAGGGATACTCCTTTCCATTCAGTGAACACCCTGACCTATTGTTCTAATCTATTCATTTATGGAAATGGGCCTCAGATTTGGGATTTTGTAGACCAGTAAAAAGAACAGGAGATTGCCTTTTTTTTTTTTTTTTGAGACAGAGTCTTACTCTGTTGCCCTGACTAGACTCCAGTGACATGATCTCAGCTCATGGCAACCTCTGCCTCCCGGGTTCAAGAAATTCTCCTGCCTCAGCCTCTGGAGTAGGTGGGCAGGCATGTGCCACCATGCCCGGCTAATTTTTGTATTTTTAGTAGAGATGGGGTTTTGCCATATTCACCAGGCTGGTCTTGAACTCCCAACCTCAGGTGATCCACCCGCCTTGGCCTCCCGAAGTGCTGAATTACAGGCGTGAGCCACTGTGCCCAGCTGCTGCTTTTTCTTTTATCAAGAAAGGGCATAAAAAAGCAACCACATATCATAAAAATAAGAGCATTTGAATTCCCGAAGAGCAACATAAACAAGAAGGAACGAATCTCAGGAGTGATTAATTAACGTATTTATTCCACCAGTGTTTTCTGGGTGCCTCCCTGTGCCGGTGGCATCCCAGGTGCGTGGGTGCGCAAGGTCCTGCCGGGGGACAGCCTTTCCACTGAGTGTAGCCTTGTAATAGGCTTGCTCTCTGCTTACCACTTGGCTGGCTTCCCTGTGGAATGAGTGACCAGGGCCAATCCTGTCCTGAGCCGGCGTGGGGGCCCTAGCCTGGGGAGGTCTTGCTCTGCTTGATAGCGCTTTGGCAACCAAGTGCATGTTCCTCCCTGTGTCAGGAAGTCACACATATTCTCTGGGCGATAACGTGACCGTGCATAGCTTCCACCATGGAACCCGACGGCAAATAGGCAGTGAGTTCCACCACAGCAAACGAGCGGCGAATGAGCAGACAGTGGACGGAGAGGGGAGTGATGGGAAGCAAAACGAGGCTCACTTCTCTTCCTAAGCACCCCAAGAAAGTCACCACCCAGCTGGAAATCCTGACCCAATGACCCAGTTGGTGCCCACAGCAGGGCCTGGCCTCTGAAACCCCTCCCAAGCCACATGGATCTCCTGATCGTTCATTCCCCCTCTTTTTCCAGGAAGCACCAAGCACCTCCTGCAAGCCGTCCTGGCATCCTCTTCCCCAGAGGGCCTTTGGCTCTGAGCCCTCGTCCACATTGACCACTTGCACTGCCCTCTCCCACAGCTTTGGCGCACCTCCGGTGAGCCGGAGGGCTCATCTGACTAAACCATCAGAAAAGGACCGTGCCAGGACCAGCCCTGTGCCTTCCAGGAAAAACGTCTTCTTAAAAAACAGCACCCCACCCCCACCACCGACCGAAGGGATTCCTCAGGCGCTTATACAAACTCACTTGAAAGGACGTCTCTGGGCTGTAGCAGCAGAGAGGATGGCTGGTGCAGGGGGATTCATGATGCGAGGATTTTGTAGAAAGATGTTCTAGATCAGGGAGGGGCAAACTCGGGCTTCTGGACAAATCTGGCCTGTCTGCTAAGAAAGAAAAAAAAATACGTGTTCCTTTTCTCATATATATACATATATATTTCTTTTTCTTATATTTATACACATATGTGTGTATATAGAATATACACATATACTTTTTCATACACACACACATATATATTTTGAGACAAGGTCTCATTGCATCGCTCAGGCTGGACTGCAGGGGTGCAATCATAGCTCACCTTAACCGCAAACGTTTGAACTCAAGCAATCCTCCTGCCTCAGCCCCCTGAGTAGCTGGGACTATACGGTGTGTGCCACCATGACTGGCTAATTTTATAATTTTCTGTAGAGATGGAATCTTTCTATGTTACCCAGACCAGTCCCTAACTCCTGGCCTCAAGCTTTCCTCCCTCCTTGGCCTCCCAAAGCATTGGTGTGAGCCACCACGCCCAGCCAAGAATCTATTTCTTAGTACACAGAAATGACTCTGAGAGCCCAGATTTGACCTTCTCATAATATTGTCTTGGGACCCAGCCATGTCTACTTGTGTAGTTTTCATCTACGGCTGCTTTTGCTGAAAATATGTACTATCAGCTGGGTGCAGTGGCTCATGCCTGTAATCCCAACACTTTGGGAGTCTGAGGCAGGTGGATCACCCGAAGTCAGGAGTTCCAGACCAGTCTGGCCAGCATGGTGAAACCCCATCTCTACTAAAATACAAAAAATTTAGCCTGGCGTGGTGGTAGGCACTTGTAATCCCAGCTACTTGAGAGGCTGAGGCAGGAGAATTGTTTGAACCTAGGAGGTGGAGATTACAGTGAGCCAAGATCATGCCATTGCACTCCAGCCTGGGCAACAGAGCAAGACTCTGTCTCAAACAACAACAAAAACAACAACAAATGTGTACTATCAGGTGCATTACAGAACAAGTTTTCCAAGTCCTGGTCTAAATTCACTGATGCACTTTCAGAGGGCTCCTTGAATTCTCTGGGATTGTTTACAAAGTGGGCCTTTTCCAGAAGAAAGTCCACAGTTTCCATCAAGCTCTCAGAGGGTCCCCAGCCCCCAAAGCACAGGGCTGCTAGACTGAGCAAATACAAAGTCTGGACCCCAACCTCCTGGTTCACTGGGCCCCTCCCTCCGATGTTTCTTGAACCATTTGGTGGTCTAGTAAGGAACATGAAGTTACACTTATTTCCTCTAAACTTATTTTTATATATTTTTATGGCATAAGCACTTTTCTGATTGCAGTTGAAATCCATGTTTATTCTAAAAATGGAAATTCTGGCTGAAATGGACAATAAAGGAAGGGAAAGTACTCCATGAAGGAGCTGCCGGTTGCCACCTGATGGCCACAGCCTGTTTGGGATGGGGATGGCGATGGGTTCTCCTGTGTCTCCCCAGCACGGGACGTCTTTCTGAGCACGCTGGCTTCATTGTCTTCTCTGTGTAACGATGTATTGTAGACCTCTCTCCAGAGCAGAGCACGAGCTCCTCCTCATTCTTAACTGCTGTGTCCTACTCAATTGACGGCCGCCCCATCGTTGACCTGCAGCTGAACCTGATACGATTCATCTCCGTATCATTGAGGCTCCGGTCCTCTTACTCTGATCAGAGGAATTAAGACAATCTAGTATTGCATTGTTTTTATCCAAGTAAGACGTGTACATAATTTAAAAGCCAAAGACCTCTGTAGGTTGAGGATGACAAACCCAGTCCTCAGCCCCAGCGTCTCCAGCGGCTCCTCCTCACCGCCTTCCCAGCTGCCTCCTGTGTCATTTGCCAGCGTGTTTCTAAGAAAGTGCTTCGGTGGCTGTCTCTCGATTTGTCCGTCCCAGACATTCTGCACTGAGCTCCTTACCTGGCAATGAGGCGTTTGACTCCTTAGACCCCACGAAGAGCTTCCCTCTGAAGCTCGTGTCCTCCACTGTCTGCAGGACTCAGCGGAGAGGCTGCTGTCTGGCCTCCCCAGCGTCAGGGGCTCCCTTTCCAGGCCCCTGTCACACTCGCCCTGCTGCAGGGCTTGCTCCTGGCTGACCATCCTTGCAGAGGGTGGGGCTGCCTCTGCCCTCAGTGGGGCGTGGCCCTCAGTCCGTGTTCGAGGAGGCTGAGGAGGAAGGCAAGTGGGCAGCCCAGAGTGAGGACACAGGGGCTCTCTGACCCGCCAGGTTGGAGATGGCCAGCCAGGTGGACAGAGGCCCTTCCCACCTCCTGCAGAGAGCTGTGGGCCTCTGCCCCTCCCAATGTGGACCTAACAGACCTGAGAACATAGTGTAGCTTCTCTTGCTTGGGAAAACCTGAATTTGCTCAAATAATTCCGCCAATGTCTGCTGAGAGCCAGGCACAGTGCTGGGGGCTGGGATGAGAAAGGCCCTGCCCACAGCCTCGCCCTGCGGCCCAGAAAACACCTGTGAGGCTGGAGCCCAGGCCACCATCTTTTCTGCAGGTGCTGTTTGGGAGAAGGTTCTAGGACATCTTGGAATCATTAGGTAAGCAGGGAGCCTCGGGAATGAGGGTGGGCCCTGGACAGGTGACTGTGGGTGGGTGTTCGGTGCATTCAGACCCACCCAGCTCCTATTTTTTGAGAAGCTCCGGGTTGCCCAGTCCCAAGTGAGCAGAACAAGACCTTGTCTTTCCGCAGGGAACCTGACACCTGGGTGAAGAGGCAGGACCCACATGGAAAGACCAGGGCAGCGCCGCAGCCCCCAGTGTCATGGAAGTGCCAGAGGAGTCACAGAAAAGCCAAGAAGGGGCTCAGCAAGTGACCGCCGTGATGCAGGAAACACAGCATCCTCCGTGGCCTGCCACGCAGCCCTCACAAATCTACCCATTTAATCTCACAACTGTGCTCCTGATGGGGAGAATGAGGTGAGGAAGGGGCAGATGTCTGGCCATGCTCTCACAGCTTGTAAGTAGCAGAGCTGGGAGTCAAACATGCCAGGGGGCTCCAGGACCCATGTTCTTCTAACTGCACACCATGTGGTTCTGCTGTCATTAGGAGAAAATAATAACATGCATGTTGACAATAGTGTTGATAATGCTAATTTATCTACAGAATTCTCACCATACCCACAGGAGGGAGGGAGAGAGAGAGGAGGAGAGAACAGGAGGGAAGAGGAGGGAAGGAGAGAGGAAGAGAGAGAGGAGAGAAGAGGAAAGAGAACAAACCATTGTGGGAGGGAGAGCACCAGGCTGCATAGTCCCCACACAGGCAGCCTCCCCCAGGAAGCCCACAGGTGTGTGCTTCTGTCCCATCAGGCTCAGCTGCGTGGATGCAGGGAACGCTGTGCACCTGCGGCCTCCAGACCCCAGGATGGCTCTTGTGGGCCTCATCATCTCCGGGCTGAGCCATAAGCTGTGTTCTTCTGGGAACACAGAGTCTTTCTCTTCCAACATCATGGGCCATGAGGAGCAAGAGGTGGATGGAGAGGTGGAGATGCCACAGGTAGGTGGGGTGGCGGGACCGCCTTTGTTTCCTGAGGCATGTGGGGACTACATGCTCCACGGAGTGCTGGGAGGTGTTTGTAGGTGGAAAAAAAAAAAAGAGGGAGAGAGAGAGAAATGTCAAGTTCTTCAAAGTTAAGAGTTCTCCTGCAGGTCTTGTCAGTGCCTTTGCAGGGTTGCTGGGCAAGGTGACTCCCTCCACCCCCTGCCAGCAGGGGAATGCTGCCCTGCACGCGGTAGTTTTGTCTATTTCTGTTTGTGTCCTGGGCACCTGAGCCATGCCAGGCCTGTAGTAGCTACTCGATACGTGTAACGGGAAGAAAACCTGGCCAGTGTGCGGATATGGCTCTCCAGTACATGGTGAGGACTGAGCTCCAGGGACTTTGCCACAGCTGGCCATGCCCACGCACTGGGCGACAGTCCTGAGAGCCAGGGTCAAGGGAAGAGACTGTTCCTGTGCTGCCGAGGCACCCAAAACTCTCCATACGCCAGTGCCTGAGGCTCCATGTTGAGATGCAGACCTTCAGCCGAAACGTACATGCATCTGCACATAGGCCATTTAAATGCAGAGACCCATAAAAAGACCAGGGAGATTTGTGTTGGTCTTCCTTAGTTTGAGATGGAAATAGAGATCCAGTTAGAGGATAGATCTTTCCAGAGTTCCCAAGTCCTCCCTCCGGTTTGGCACTTTGCTGGAGTCCTCTCAGAACTCAGCAGCACCGCTGTGCTCACAGCTGCAGTTCCTCCAGCGAAGGACACGGAGTGAAGTCAGCCCGGGGAAGGGCGCGTGGGGCAAGGCCCAGGAGGGCTCCAGGTGTGGGTTACAGCTCTCCTCTCTCAGGAAGTGGCGTGGACACCACTTACCACATGATGTGTGACTGCACACAAGTGCTGCCAGAACTGGAAGGATCCACTGGGGCTCTGCCACATAGACGTGGCTGCCCACCCACGTGGCTGACCTCCGTCTCCAGCCCTCTGGGAGTTGAGCCCAAGGCCTCCGCCATAAAGCATATTTTCAGCATAAGCAATCTGGGATGGCCCAAGACATCAGTTAAACAAAGACATTCTTATCAGGCAGGACATCCCAGGGGCTTAGTGGTCACCTCCCAGGAGCCAAGGGCAGAGGCCAGCTCTCTCTGGGCAAGATTAATGCTTCATTGCACAGTCACCTGCTGTCTCGAGTTTAGAATCTTGTAACCCTCAGCAGCTGGCCCAGCCTGGGCGGTTCTGCTTGAACACTTTGATGGCTACCTGGGCCCAGGAGGGGCCCCTGGGGAAGAAGGCTCCTGCAGGACAGCCACGAGGGGTGGGCAGGATGCCAGCGATAGCCTTGGGTAACTTTACGGCGTCCAGAGGCCCGGCCGGGGTTAGAGGGACAATGACAATCTGGTTTGATTTGTCAAGTGCTGAGATTTGCACCCTGGAAGCATAGACTCTCCTCTGGGCCCACAGGACCACGGAGGCCGAGAGAGTGCTCTGTGACCTCAGCGAGCCGTTCCCCCTCTCTGGGCTACAGTCTGCTCCCCTGCAAGGCTGAGGCTGGGCGGGCTCCGGGCAGACGCTCACTGCCCATTAAGCAGTGAAATGTTGATCCTTCGGGGTTCATCTCCAGATTCCAAAATGATCAGACCCCCCATTTTTCAGGTAGGGGAAAGGCATGGGGACTCTTTCTGGCTATTTTTTCACTTCTGACTTTTCCCGGGTTGGTGAGAGTGACTCTGAGGATGATGTCACCAGCTCTTGCTCGGAGAAGGCTAGGAGGCAAGAACATTGTCCTAAAGGTCACTGCCTTCATTTTGGGCTTGGAAACCATCGTAGAGCCTTTCTTCCCGCTGCGGGGAAGGGCCTGGTGACCCTTCTCCTGGGCTGGGCAGGTGCCAAGAAGGTTCCTGTGTGGGGCTAGCGTTGGGCTACATGATGGGAGGGACAGATACCCAAGCAGCTGGAGCAGGCCTGGGCACTGTGGGGAGGCATCGGGGGAAGGGGCCGCAGGCTGAGTTCTCCATTCCCTGGGCACAACGGTGATGCCGAGTCACAGGAGAAGGGGAGGGAGAGTGCACTTCTGCTCAGTGGCGCAGAGATGGGGTGCGCCGAGACGGGGTGCCGCCATGATGGGGTGCTGCTGAGATGGGGTGCCACTGAGATGGGGAGTCGCCGAGATGGGGTGCCACCTGCCATTAGGTCTTGTTGCTCTTCAGATGGAGGGACAAGGAGCTCCTAGAAGCAGCTCAGGCCATCCCAAGGAAGCCCAGGCTGACCTGCAGGGTCAGCCCTGTCCCAAGGCTGCAGTGCTCTTGGGCGTGTGTCCGTGGTCACCAGTCTATGCAGGCTGTTTTCAGAGCCAGCTTTTCCTGGCTGGGTCTCAGGGTGCATGGTCGGGGTGCGGGGTGGGCAGGGCTGCCAGTCACATGGGTGGGAGCTGTCTCCCCAGCGATGGTCTCCCCTTCTGTGGCCTCAGCCTGGGCTCCTAGTGGATGTGCTGTTGGTCTCTGAGCGCCGTGGCTGTTGGCAGGCTCTGAGTCTTCATAACCATCTTCACGACCGGCTGCCTGACACACTTGTTCCCCTACCAGCTCCCCTTCTTTCCGGACCTTGTGCCTTGCAGTGACATTGACGCCCTGCAAAGTCCCCTTGGTCATCACCGCCATGGATGGGGCTGGGCTCGGCCCCCCTGGTGGTCTGCGTCTCACTAGGTGGCCAGGGCTGCATTGGATATCCCCCAGAGGGGTTGGCCAAGCCCTCATCTCCTGATAGTTCTTGACCGCCTGAGTGGATGGGTGTGGGTGACTGGTATATACCCCTTCCCATGTCTCGAAAGCTAGGACAAAGGTGTAGACAGCTCAGGAAGGGTTAGCTTTGGGGATAAAATTCAATCCATACAAACCTCAGGTCTGCCCATCATCATATTCTGCCAGAAGGAGAGAAGGCAGCTTATACCTCCATGCTTGGCCACCTGTTGTCTTCATTCATCGATTCACTACAGTCTGTCATTAAGGCCCAGGCCCAGGTGGCTGGGGACATAGAATGCACAGGAAACACACAGCCTGGTTTGGACTTTTTCTCCTCCAGGCTGGCACCTGACACCTTTCAGGCGGAAAGGGAACTAACAGTTGGGTGCCAGGCACTGAGGATGCAGCAATAACCAGGACAAGACAAGGCTTGCAGCCTGATGATGGGGGAGAAGAGAGGATGGGGCTTGCAGCCTGATGGGGAGACAGGAGTTAACTGGATGATACAATGAGTTCCATAGCAGAGAAGGGGCAGAGGCCACACAGACACACATGGGCAGCCCCTGAAGCTGGCCCTGGGGTGTGTTGGGGGAAATGGCTAGCCAAGGAGGGCTTTGATCTGAGACAGCCAGGGGGATCCATAGTGTGCCCTTGCCCCATCTCCATACCCCTTCCCTGTGCCTGGCCATCTCCCCTCCCCAGGCAACTGGTGGGCTAGGGCACAGAAGGCTCAAGTGATGCTGCTGCCACCAGGATGGGTGCCTGACCTGAGGTGTTCATGGTGGCATCTGTGACTTCCTGGTTGGCCTTCTGCACATAGGAGATGATCACACGCATCAGGACCAACCACAGTCTCCTGGAAGCTCCACTGCCATCCAGGCTCTGGCTGGCCGGAGATGATAAACCCTTTGATTCTGCCGCTGTCCTATTACACACTGGCCCTCCTGCTGCCTCTGTGGGCCCCACAACCTGGAGTAAGTGGGCCCCAGATAGCTGGGAGCATCTGTTCACCTTCCCACCTCTACAGAGGAAAGCAAGTTGATGGGCCAATTTCTACTAAAGTGTGAAGGACTGATATTTGCTTACTGGGTTTCTCTTCCCGTGGTACTAAACAGATTGAGTGTGATGGTTTAGAGTGGGAGAGGGGAAGAATAAGGAGGTGTGAGAGTTGCCTTAGAATTTTGAAGAGCTGTCGCACAGCTGAGGCAGCCAACTTGCCTTCACTTGGCTCTGGGGAACAAAAGGAAGGTAGGAGGGTGTAAGTTACAAAAAGGCAGGTTTTGGTTTAATATGTGAAAGAATTGCAAAAACAAATTACAGCTGCTCACTGACAGAGGCATAGGTCCCTGGGCGTTTGACCCATTGCAAGGCCTGGGACGGCCTCTCTGGGAGGTCGTCTTGTGATGAATTCAGGAGCCACTGGGAGGTTTTAACAGTGGCAGCTTACGGCAGGGCTTGAGTGTGGATCGCTGTGGTGGGAGCCAGCGTGACTGAGGGGCAGAGGTGTCCTTTTACTTAATTAAAATGAAAAAAAAAAAAAAAAACGGGTAACACTTGATTCAATTATTGGAAAACTTTAATGCTTGTTTGGAACAACCCGAATGTACGAATCTGTCTTCCACTTTACATTTACAAAATCTAAATATGGATCAAGTGTTTCTGACGAAAATGCGGTGTCTGAATTGAGATATCCTGTAAGAGCAAAATATACACCAGATTTTGAAAACATGGTATAAAAAAAAAAGACTGTAAATATTGCAGTATTTTTTTATCTTGTCTCCATGTTGAAGTAATCATGTTTTGGATGTTTTAAAAAGCCACACGTGGCTCAGGATCCCGCCTCTATGGCAGTGAGCCGCTCTGCTGGGAATCACTGAACACAGCTGAGATTTTGGAGAAGCGCTTCCTGCTCAGTGGCCCAGAGACCCAGAGGCAGGGTCTCCTGGAGGCAAACAGCCTCAGTTTAAAATATTCTACTCTGTGGCTGCTTCTTCCTGTGGAGGGCTTTTTTATACACCAGTCAGTCTCACAGGGGACTCTAGAGAAGGAGGAAGATTTAAAATCTGTGTTGTCCTCAAGGAACAGGGCGAGATGGGGGTGCACCTCCTAAAGTCACAAAGCAAAAGTGAAGAACGCGAGCTGCCTTCTGTGCCGTGGGCCTCAGGCAGGGAGGAAGACCAGCTGAGACATCTTCACATTGCTCCACACAGCCACGTGCCACGGCAAGCACACACCTTATTCTTTTTTTAAGATGGAGTCTTTCTCTTTCGCCCAGGCTGGAATGCAGTGGCGCAATCTCTAATTTTTTGTATTTTTAGTAGAGACAGGGTTTCACCGTGTTAGCCATGATGGTCTCGATCTCCTGACCTCGTGATCTGCCGGCCTCGGCCTCCCAAAGTGCTGGGATTATGGGTGTGAGCCACCGTGCCCAGCCTTTCTTTTAAAAATAGCATAATAGTTTCTTTCTTTTAAAAATAGTTTCACACTTTTAAAAATAGCAAAATAATAGTAAGAGCAACAGGAGGTCAGTTTATTGAGAGTGTCCTCCGCATCAGTGCTTGACATGATCATGCCCTTCATTCCATCGAGGGAGCGTCACCTGCTCACATTGCAGCATTCAGTGGCAAACTGGGATTTGAACTTGGGCAGTGCGACACCAGAGTTTCTGCCTTCACCACTTACTCCATTGTCTCCTTAGCAAGTGGAGGGTGGGGAGCCTGCTATGAAATGTGTGCAGGTTGAGTTAAGCCACCATGGAAATTCCAAGCTCAGCGAGCCAAGGTGGTGCCAGCCAGCAGCGTACCTGCAGTTCTGAGCCGTGGCCAGCACACTCCTAGTTCTCAGCAAGTGCTCAGTAAATGCTTGCTCAATGAATGAAGCTTGTTCTGAGGAGCTGAGCAAGAAGCCTGCCTCCCAGCGCAAGGCGTCTGGCACCCATGCATTCATTGCTTTGCCCAATAAACATCATGCGGAAGTGGTGGAGGTGGCTCGGGCTCACAAATGCACCCTGGGGACTGGTTGGCAGGCACTACTCATCTGCAGATAGGGGGACTGGGGTTTCCAGAAGCAAATAACTTGCCTAAGGTCACAAACCCAGCTTCCCTGAGCCTTGAGGGGAAGCTGTCCATCTTGGAAAAAACAGTCTGTATGAATAATTGCCCAAACCACTCACGCCAGAGTGATTATACACCTGCTCACCTTGGTGGGGTGGAGCCCCTTCTTCATCTTGTATCTGTTTCTGTGCACAGCCCCATGACAACACCAACACCCAGGCCCAGAGGGACCCTGGGATGATTTGTAATACAGAGAAAGGAAGGCGGCAGACAGCCGACACTGCTCCCCAAAGTGAGCGTAAACTGAAAACATGGCTCACCTGTGAAACCTCTCGTCTCTAGCCCATCATAGTGGGGTGCCTTCACCTTCCCAGTTCAGCCGCTCAGAGTGGAGTCATTGCTTTGCACTTAGCTCCAGAATTGCTCAGAGCTGCCTTGCATCTGTATGCATGGCCCTGGAGCAGCAGAAGGGCTTCTACAGGTCTTTAATCCCCCCTCCCCGGCCCCGCCAGTGCCTACCACAGTGCACTGGACATGGGGCGTATTTAGTCATGGCTTGCTAACAGCTTGTTCCACTGTTAATTTCACAGCCAGCTCTAGGAGGAGTGGGCACAGAAGGATGTAATTAGATGACCTCAACTAATTTCCTCCCCCATTAAGCCAGGCTAGGACCTGTCTTCGTAGTGTCACCCAGCATAGAAAAATTAAAAAATAAAATCTGCTAGATCAGTTTTTTTTTTTTTTAAAACGCAACAACAATCACACCTGTTTGTTCCTGCCTTGAGATCACTTCCCAGGTGTTTGCTCTCGACATACGAGCCATCTTCACACCCAAGCAAGTCCAAGTAGCACAATGACCCTGAGCCATGCCATCCCTGAGACCCTGTCCTCCATAACAGGTATGGGAGCCCTCCTCCCCACAGCTGTGACTGTTTTCATATTTTATCCAGATAAGAACCTTATTGTATGATATTCTGATGAGTTGGGAACTATGTTTTCCCGTCCAACAGGTTTAAGAGTCTCCTTCCGGCAAAGCCCTGTACGTAATATATGTCCATACTTTATTTACAGGCAGACAGACAGAGCTCCTTGTTTCTTAGCCTGGTAACAACCTGAGGTCGTTCATCACCGGCTTGCTCCTTTTTTAAATTCACTGAGCAGCAGGCGTCTCTTTAAACTCATGTGCATAATGCATTTTAAAGAGCGTTTTCTGCACAGATCCATTTGCTCGACCTCGGCTCCGAGCACAAGATGGAATGGTGTTTTAGCAAGCACCTCCTGCAGCCTATTTGGAATGCATATACTGGGATGTAAATGTGGCTGTGCGGCACCAGGGCTTGGAGGGGAGGCTGTGGTTCAATGCCGGTGCTGGGTGATGGCTCAGTGCAAGACCCTGGGCATGGGGTTTTGGAGGCTACAAAGTCTACAAGGCAGGGTTGCTGTCCTCCGGGCAGGGCACCAGGATGGGCATGTGAATAACTAGGGTAAAAGGCAAAGGGAAGCAGAGTTGGAACCTCTTTTTGTGTGGGGAAGTGCTTCGTGCAGGCTGTGGTCTTGCAAGATGGTAACTGGGTACCTGGGTCTCTCATCACTGCTTCAGTGAGGGGTGCTGGACCAAAGCTGGTTTATCCGGTAGGACTTCCTGGAGGAACAGCTTGCCTTGAATGAAGGGTTGGGTCTAGGGAGAGGGGGCAGGAAGTTCACGCCTGGCTGGAGAACTATCCCTGGTGAAGCCCCTGCATTGTAGTGTGGAGTGAGCAGCTCTCGGTTGGAAAGGTGCATGGGTTCACATGGAGAATGGCCCTGGAGGGCCTAGAGGTCCTCAGACCTCACCTGCTCCAAACCAGGCCCAGGACTTCTCCCTCCAAGTCCGGTCTCCCAGTTTCCTGCCTTGGCGAATGGTGTCTCGTCCATCGGAAATCTGTAAGCAAGTTTCCTTCCTCACCCTCAAGTCTTATCTAATCAATAATAAGGGTGCTTTTGATTGTCCTAAATTTCTCTGGAATCACCCATTTTCCTCTCTACTCCACCTCACCCTCCCAGTGCATGAATCCCCAATCTTCCCTGGACCTCTGCAATGCCACCCAACTGATCTGTCCAAATATGCTTGTCCCCTGTAGTCTATTCTCTACATTGCAGCTAGAAACATCCTTTCCAGTCAACCTAACCTTGTCCCTCCTCTGCCTAAAACCTTCAATGGCTCACTATTGCCCTTAGAATAAAGACCAATATGCTCAGCATGGCATTCAGCGCTCCCTATGGCCTCCTCCTGTCTTCAATCATATCACAATCTTTGCTTTCTGGGCTCCAGCTTCCCTGGCTTCCTCCTCAATCCCTGTCTCTGGGAGTCAAGCTCATGTCAGGCTCATTTTTCTCCCTTCTTGACTCAGGCGGCCCTCATTATTCCTTCCCAAGGCCCAGTCCTCACCTTCTCTGGGAAGCCTCCCCTGGCCTCTCTGACTAGTCCCCCAATTTCAGGCTCTGTCACCACTGTGTACCTCTTGTCACGGTTCTGATCACAGCTGTAATTTTATATTTGTTTGTGTGCACAATTCTCAAATGTCTCTATTATAGCTGGTATTATACAGCTACCAGGCTGCACGCAGCATGGATGCACACACAGGGGTTGGTTTTGTTCATAGTTGTATGCACAATACATCACGTGTTACTGAGCGGATGGACGTGGGAGACCTTGAAACGGCTGGGGTGTTTAAACACCGCGGTCTGGGCCACAGAGGCTGCCGAGTGCCACTGATGTGTGGAGGCTGTTGTTGCTGCAGGTGGGGGCTGCTGGGGTTGGAGAAGGGAAGTAGAATGCAAACGCCCCCGGATGATTCTCCAAAAAGCTAAACAAAGAGAGGGCCAGACAGAAGGCCGGGTAAGAGGCAACAGGGGCAGCCAAGGTCGCCACAGCACTGCGGCTGAGGTCAAGTCCAGGCTCCTGGAAGGAAGGAAAGGAAAAGAAGTGCAAAGGACTCTGGATCTGCAAGAGGCTGTTAGGGAACCACAGCTGACGAGAGCAAGGCTCCCACTGGCCTCGTGGCATTTGTACAAATTGTTACCAGAGAGTTAACCAGCAACAACCCTCCCTGCTGGCTTCCAGCTGGCAGGCCCAAGTCCCCGAGTCCCAGCTCAGTGTCCTGGTCATGCCACAAGGAACACACTTCAGAGAGCATTGGCCAGGCCAGCCCTGAGCAGCCCTCCTCCCCTGCCAGGTGACGCTGTCCCCTAATGGGAGTTGGTGGGACCTGCCCCTTCTGCACTGCAAGGAGCCGCAGGGGCAGAGCTTGGAGCTGGACTCATCAGCTTTTTTCCTGCTGGAACAGAGAAAGACTGTCTCTGGTTTGAGCCCCTTGGCACCCCCAGGAAGGCCTCCAAACCCCACACTGTCCCAAACCCTAGGCTTGTACATGAAAACTCTTCATCCCTAAGGCAACAATAGGAGTGAGAGGGAATGGACACTTGTCTTCTAGAGGGGATGAGTCAGCTTGGAGCCCTGTCCACACATCTCACCCTCCAAAGGTGGGGCTGGCTGGCCGTGTCATAGGGATCCCGAGAGCTGGTTGCATACGTTTGGGAGCAGCACCAAGGCAGATCCCAAGATAGGCCAAGCTACGCCTTGCACTTGCTTGGGGAGTGTTCCATGGGCAAGAAAAATCTGGGTTGAGGAGCAAAAAGCTCACGAGTTTCTGTCCTAGTTTGGCAGTTTTCAGGTTTTTAATAACAGTGAGAACAAACACTTTAAATGCATGAGCCAGGCGCTGCCCTCAAGCCTTCCCTGTGAACCATCTCATTCCGTTCCTACAAGATGAAATGAGCCTCATACGCGGGTGCTATCATCATCCTCAATTCACTGATGAGGAGACAGAAGATCCCAGCAGTGAAGTACCGGGCCCGCATGCAATCATGTCTGGCTGACTTTAAACCCGTGCTTTGTTTTTTGTTTTTTTTTTTTTTTGAGACCGAGTCTCTTGTTGTCCAGGCTGGAGTGCAGTGGCACAATCTCGGCTCACTGCAACCTCAACCTCCCAGGTTCAAGCAATTCTACTACCTCAGCCTCCCGAGTAGCTGGGATTACAGGTGCCTGCCACCACACCCGGCTAATTTTTTGTATTTTTTAGTAGAGACAGGGTTTCACCATGTTGGCCAGGCTCCAGGCTGGTCTCGAAGTCCTGACCTCAGGTGATCCACCTGCCTCGGCCTCCCAAAGTGCTGGGATTACAGGCATGAGCCACCATGCCTGGCCAAACCGGTGCTCTCAGCTGTGGTGCCAGAGCTGGTTTTCCCAATCTCAGCACCACCGGCATTTGGGACTGGATAATTCTGTGTTGTGGACCTGTCCTGTACATTGTTGAATGTTTATCAGCATCTCTGGACTCTCTACTCATTAGATGCCAGTAGCATCCCCCACATGCCTAGTAATCAACAATCCAAAAGAAATATTTCCAGGCTTGCCAAATGTCCCCAGAGGGGCGGGGGGGCAAAATTGCCCGTGGCTGAGAGTCACTGTGCTAGACTTTTTCATGCGGCGGCCCAAGGAAGTGAGGATTGTCCACGTTCCCATCTCCCCATCCTTATCCCTGCTGGGGACGAGACAGGAGACACATCCAACATCACATGCCCTCTTCTTTGGGTTCCAGCAATTTCTTCGGATCATTTATGTCCAACTACATTTTGACTCCTTGGAGGACAGAGCTCATGCCTCCAGCTCTTTAGTGGCCTCTGCAATGCCTAGCATGAGCTGGGCATACAGGTGGCACCTGATAATGACTTCCTGAAAGACCAAATGCCATGGAGTACTTAGAATTTATTTTCCTTCCTCTCTCTCTCTCTCTCTCTCTCTCTCTCTTTCCCTTCCCTCCTTTCTCTTTCCCTTCCCTTCCTCCCTTCCCTCCTCTCTTTCCTTCTCTCTTTCTCTTCCCCCTTCCCTCCTCTCTCTCCCCCCTCCCCTCCCCTTCCCTCCTCTCTCTCTTTCTTTCTGTCTTTGTCTCTCTCTCTTGCTGTCTTTCTTCAGGTGGCTCTCAGGGGATACACAGCTGTTGGTCCTAGGTGGCCCAGGACACAACTAGAAGCTCAGGGCAGGGCCCGCCATGGTCCAGGGAAATGCCCACATCAGGGGCAGAGCTCTTCTGTGCTGGCCTTTGTTCTTTGGGTCTGGAATTGTCTGGTCATAGATGGATGTGAGCCACGTCTCCTATTGTGAAGACAGCCCTTGCTCAGGGTGGTGGGGACCATGAGAGGGCTTTGGCAGAGGCCTGTCTGTCCCCTTAGCTTTGACTCTCTTGTCTGTTCTTATCTTTTCCTCCTGGGGTTTTAAGAATGTACCCCTGGGCGCACCACCCAACTGAGAGGAGTTAGGGAGAGGGTGAAGATGGTGGGAGAAAGCGTGCTCTCTTCACACTGCGGGCCCAGCCAAACAGAGCCGACCCCAATGGCCTCCTCTCCGCCTTCCTCCCCCATCACCCAGGCGAGGCCCACCAGCGTCCTGCTCCGGGCTCCTTCCTCCAGGTTCTCCTGGATCCACAGCCACGGAGCCCTGCTTTGGTCGACAGCTCCAGTGGCCGGGTGGGCTCTACAGGATCATACACCTCTTTCTGTTTCTACCCTAAGTGACCTTGTACAGGTGAACACACAGCTCTGAGCTCCCGCTGTGCTGCTCTGCTGAGCCTGGAGCCCCCGCCTCCTGCACTCCCAACTCTGGCTCTGCTCAGTGCCTATGGGACAAACACTGTGGGGAAGCCTTGGTGCCTGCAGTGTGCCTGGTGCTGTCTCCATGGGTGGGGGGAGGCCGTGCTGCTCCCATGACTCCTGCATGCAGTCACTCAGCTAAGTATCTGACCCCAGCTCAAGCAAAAGTCACAGGACCCCCATTAGGCATGGTTGACTGACATTTCCTGATGGCTGCAGCCACAGAGGAGCAGAAGTGGGGGTCAGCTCTGTAAAAGGGAAGAGGTGAGCCACGTCCAGAGGCTGCACATCTGGGTGACCCTGGGGACCAGACAGAAGGTGAGATCCAGGCCAAAGCCCAGTGACTTCAGGTCCTTCCTGAACACCTCCATGTAGGCATTCCAGCATTCTCAGCGGACAGGGCTTAGGAAGCATAGCCCCACGCTGGCTGGGTAACTGGACTTGCAGGGCTGGCCCCAGCCCTTCTCTGTCCCGTCTGCCTTCTGGTTCCTGCTCTCACCCAGGGTGGGCAGCTCCCAGCATCACAGGACCATGGTAGAGGCCCCAAGAGAAACCACTGGGAGACCACGTGCATTTATCAATAAGGTCACATGGCCTCATCCATACCACACACTCCAACCCTTCCCTCCGGATAACCCTGCAGTTCCCACACGCAGGTAGAGAGAGTGGGTGTGTGTGCGCGAGAGGCCCAGAGAGAGGCAGAGATTGATTTCCAATACCACCCAAATCGCTCAATAAACAGACAAAGTTCCCAGCCCCAGGGCTTCCTGGCTTCCCAGGTGGTTCACTTCCTCCAGCTCTGAGCTTGCTTTTTCTGCAGGCAACTTAGCTAAAGGCCCAAACTCCAACTTCATTTTGGAGTCTCATAAAAACTGGCGCAGACCCTCCTATGAGAATGAGCTTGGGCTCTCTCCAGCAAAGATTTCCGATGGAAAATATGATTCTGCACGGGGGTGTTTGTACTTTCAGACTCATGCTTGGCCCTTCCAGGTTGCAGCCGCTCCCGCCCTGCTGGCTCCAGCTCTTTTCATTTCTCTAATAATCCGCAGTGCGTTTTATCAGGGGCTCTGCCTGCATTGCAGACACACAACAATTCTTGGAGGAGCGTCCTGAAGTGCTTTTGGATAGTCATGGTGTCTCGTTCAATGGTGGCCTTTAGGGCTGTCTACACTTAGCAGTTTCAAAGCCTTGGTGGATTTTTCAACCAAACTCTGAGGCTATCTGAAAAGGGATAAGAATTTGGCTTCTCAGACTCATGGGTCATAGCTCCTGCAATTCAATTTGCTAAAAGACCCTTAGTTCTGCCAGAATTCACGGGCTTCTGGGATCAGAAGCAGATGTAGTAGCAGACTGAAGCCAGCCCCCCAGCTTCCTGTGTGGAAACTTGTAGAGGAAATAGAGCAGTTATTTACTAGAACCTGCATCTGCCAAACGAGCTGCTTATGGCAGCCCCGTGGCCTTCACAGGTTCCCCATGGGGCCATCATAAGCACAGAATGTGATAGAGAGGGACTCTTCTAGTTAGTTCTGTCCATGTGGGATGCCTCTGCAAAGCTCCCAGCTGCTCAAGGTCTTCGAAGTGCATTTTCCATTTTCCAGCTCCAAGGCTTCAAGGTTGGAGCTCTAACGTCAAGGGTAGGGAGGACATGGTGAGAACCCATCAGCATCTTGCTGCCTGGGTACTCCTGCTCCGCTGGGGTCTGCTGTGTTGCTCTGTTGTGATATGGGCCTGGATCCCACAGACTGAAGCCCCGCAGTGCTCTAACTCCCTCCTAGGGGCTTCATCAGACTCTCACCAAAGCCCATCCTCAGCTTGCACCCCCCAACTTTGGCTGCTGAGTCCAAGTTTACACCAAAAGCACGTGTCCTAGATGGTTCTCTGAGAATGCCGCACTTTCTCGGGTCACATGAACTTAAAGGACCACGGGCGGGCCCCACCTCAGCCTCTCACAACCAAATGCCATTTAGATATCAAAAGAAAGGGCTGTGGGGCCCGTCAAGGCAGGCATCTTTGTTGGTAGGACCCAGCAGAGACCTGGTTCTCAGCCATGGCTCTCTCCCCTGTAGTCCATTCCACATTCCGTGATGCAGGCCTGGAGCAGTTTGACGTGGTGTCACTGTTCGCTAAGATTCTGTCGCCTGCTGTTTTTCTGCTAGCACACATCCTTCAACTTCATTACTTTAATGAAGAGTTTCTGAAGACCACCAGCCTGCATAAATATTCCTGTTCAACAGAAAGGCACACCTGACAGGTACTGCTGTCCCTGGGGTAGCATTTGGAGATTCTGCTAATAGACTCAGAGAATGGGCTCAGCTCAGGAGACAGGAATTAGATTTACTTTCCATTTGCCAAGTCATCCATTTGTAGGTGTTCTTTGGAAGCTGCTGGGAGAAGATAGAGCCTAGTGTGTCTTCGCAGGATTAGCGGACAGGACAGGGGCCTTTGGTTCCCCTGTAGGTGTCTGTGGTTGCCCTCTGTTGAGTTGTCACTTTGCTTTTGCTGGGATTCCTTTACTGAGCATCTCCAAGAGCCTCTCAGGGGCAGAGCCTCTGCTTCGTGGATATTCTAGATGCCTAGGGATTTGTATTCATTTTTACCATTTTGCACTTTAACTAAATTAACATGCTGGCTGTGAAACTTGCCTTTTAAACATGTTTTAATTTTTACACTGAGTCACTAATATGTTAGGGTATTTCGCAGAATCCTTATTTTAAAAGGTGGTATATTGCCAAAGCAATTCATTTTCTCACTAAGAAAAATTGAGCAGGAGTCTGTGGTCTTCTTAGTGCCTGCATCTGTTTTCCCGATCAAACTGTGCAACAATCCTACCACCTAGCAAAACAAGTACACAAAATACCATAGTTTGATTCCTTTTTTCCCCAGGGATTGTAAAGTTTTGTTTTGTTTTGTTTTTTTCCGGTCAACATTGTGATGTTTGTTTGGTTTTTACCCTGCTTTGTTCATACCTGAGGTAGGAGTTGGAAGCCATAAAGAAAATGGAAATGGTGCTGGTGAGATCTTTGGGTCTCTTGGGAGCTGCAAGCTACGCAGATGAGCAATGTGCTCTTTCTCCCACTCTCTAATCCCTGAAATAATGGGCTCAGAAATGTGGAATGAAATGGAGCCCTGCTGTAGGATGAGGAGAAAACTTGGGGAGAAATGTTCTCTTTTAAGTCCACCTTGGCCCCATTAGATCAACTCACTGAATGGGTGAAGGGGTAAAGGTTTTCAGTGGTGGGCCTGTTGTTTTCACTATATGGAGGACGCTGACAATATGTGGGACCAGATTGCCGTTGTTACGTCCCAGAAGCACCAGCCCCCATTCATTTCCAACATTAGAAAGGCTTTGTGGTCTGTATCCCCCAGCAACTCCAAGGAGGAAACTGATGTGCAGCTCCTGTTGGATGTTCTTTTCTTTAAGATTCCTTCTGCACGGAGTTTTCTCCTCTGCTTGCCTGTGCTAGTGATGCCTCACCTTGTTCAGGTGCTGTGTTCCTGCTCATCCAGTGTTAATCTCATTCTCTAAAAAACTCCAGCAGGGAATGAATGCCCATCACTACGGGACTGGTTAAACAAATAATGGTCTGTCTCAGCAGCATAATGCTATGCAGCCGTTAAAAAGAATGAGTCCGCTCTATATATACTGATACGGAATGAGCTTCAAGATCTATTGCCAAGTGAAGAAAGCAAAGTGCAGAACACTGTGTGTAGAATGTGCTACCATTTGTTTAAGAAAAAGCTAAATATGCACATGCTTTTACATGCAAAGCATATCTTTGGAAGAGCAGAGAAGAAACCTGCAGTGGTGCTTGCCTCAGGGGGAGAGGGAGACAAAAGTGGGAAGGAGAGTTGCTTTTCACTATTTCCGCTTTTGTGCCTTTCGAAATATTTTTCAAGTATGTGCATGCATTGTTTTGTTAATATAATAAATGAGCACAATATTAAAAATCGATTAGGGAGTTTGCTGGTCAAATAAATCCAATGGAAATGAATGCTTTTGTAGACAGAGGAGTCTCCCTCTTTCTCCTCTCCCCTCCACCCCGCCCCCTCACAGGCTTAAGTTTACAATTTGGAAACATCAAAAGAGTTAAGAGCTAAATCATGAAGGGAAAGGCATTCTAGTTGGATTTCTGGAGTCATTTGTGCCTGAGAATATGAGAGAAGCATAGACATGATTCCCAACAGTGTAGAACAAACCAAGTCTAGCTGGAATTTTTTAAGTGACCAAGTCAATGACCATGCCTCCTACCCAATATTTCCTAGTGACTTGAACCCATTTTACTTACAGGCTTTGATAAAACCAGGTGGCCAGGTGACACTCCATTTGATAAAACCAGGTGGCCAGGTGACACTCCATTTGATAAAACCAGGTGGCCAGGTGACACTCCATTTGATAAAACCAGGTGGCCAGGTGACACTCCATGCTTAGATGCCTAAGCATCCTCTGTCTTTGGTTTTTAGCCTAGGGCCTGACAAGGGGAAAGGGTGCAACTCAGAACTTAGCAGACAAAGCAAGCAGCATTGTGCTGGGTGAGCTGTGGAGACAAAATATGGACATCCTGGGGGAAGGTGCCACAAAGTCGAAGATGTCACTTCCCCCCGAAGTCCTGCATGATGCATCTTGGGTTGCTCTGAGTGTTACTAAGAATCCTGGGCTTTCAGGCCAACAGTTGATTCATTAAAAAAAAAAAATTAATTGAGGCCAGGCACAGTGGCTCACACCTGTAATCCCAGCACTTGGAGAGGCTGAAGCAGGAGGATTGTTTGAGACCAAGAGTTTGAGACTAACCTGAGCAACATAGTGAAATCCTGTCTTTATAAAAACATACCAAAAACAACAACAAAAACTAATTGATACTGTTGACCTGATTCAACAAATGCCTCCCTGATATTTTATGTTGGGGGCAGGCAGAAAGGGGCAGCTTACTGTCCCAGAGGTGGGTGGACTCGCTGCTGATTTCCCACCCTCTCGCTGCTTGCTCCTGTGAAGCAGCTAGGCGTTTTACTCTGATGCCATGAGGAGCCATTTACGTTAGTTGGACCTTCAAATTCAGAATTCCACAATGATTCTGATACTGGCTGGGTTGGTAGTTGCCATTGCACTTTCAGTGAATGAATTGTTTGCAAACGAAGAGTGACAGAGATTTCTGTGTTTGCTTACTTAGGGAACGAGCTGCTTACAAGTGATTTCAGGAACATGCGTGTGCTTCATTCAGCTTGTGGTTGAGATCAAAATAAGAAATGTGGGCGCTTAGCACAGTACCTGACACATTCTGAGTACTTAATACATGCTAGTTGCTTTCATTTTTCCAAATTAGAATCTTTCTAAACTTAAAGAACAACAAATGTAGGACAGCTTCTATTGGTTGAACTTCAATTCTTCTTGGGCATATAGTTTTGTTCTTTATTCATTTGTGCATCAATCAGTGAGCATTTAGTGAGTGCCTTTTACGTGCCAAGCACCTGGGATAAGCATGGAAGTGATAAAAGGAAATAATTGGTCTTTCTCCCCTCAAGGGACCCAATCCAAGACAGGAAGGAGTCAACCAACCATGGCCCTTGGGCCAAGTCCAACACTCTTGTTTTTGTGGATAAAGCATCTATGTATTGTCCATGACTGCCTTCATGCCACCATGCAAGCTGAGTAGTGTGACAGCAGCCATATGACCCACACAGTCTAAAATATTTACTATATTCCCCTTTTACAGAAGCAGTTTTCCAACCCCTGGTCCAGAGGGGGACACAGGAATATTAACATACCTGGAGTATGGGGAGAGTGATGTTATGGCAGAAGGTGATACAGAAAACTTTGGAAGCAGAGAAGAGGAAGCCTGGTCTGGAAGCAGAGGGGCCTTGCTATAGGTATTTAGTATTATCAAAAAATGACATTAAAAAAAAATCTACCACTTCCTAGTTTTTCTCTGCTTTGTTCTGGCTTCCTCTTTAATGCAGAGGTCTGCATATTATTTTAAACAAGAAACTGGACCCCACACCATCCCTGGGTGTTTGGGCAGCCTGTCAAAGGTTTTCTCTTCCCCTCAGGGGAGGAAGCAAGTGATGGAGACTCGGCAATGAACACGCCGACCACAGGTTTGCTGAAGCTTCTAGAAGTGGTTAATGGGACTCAAATGTTTCTGGGTGCATTCTGAAAATACAAATCCCGAAGCTCGTGGCCTCTGTGATCGTCAGGCTCAGACTGTAGGCGGTCAATGACTTTCACAGAAAATGTGTGCTGTCGGGGTTTGGAGACTCAGGGGCAGGTTTTGAGACCTTTTTCCCTCTCTGTTGCAGAGTTTAGACCTATAATTTAAGGTCCCGTGAGTGTTTTTTCAAACTCTCTTTTTACCCTAATTTGAAATGCTCCTATCTCAGCCAGGGAATGAAGACCAAGTTAAGGCGACCCGCAGACGCCACGCTTCCCTGAAAGGTTTCCCTCAGGCGCTCCCTGTGTCTCATCCTCTGGGTGGTGTCCCTGCCCTGCGCGAGATTCTGACCTGGTGCCTCCTGTGTTTCTGCTATTTGGGAATGTGTGCCGGGGACCTGCAAGATGCTGTACCTACTGTCATGTGTCATGCCGTCTGCCTACTCCTCAAACTGCTCAGAGGAGTGCTTCATTCCAGACCAGAGCCTCTCCACACCCCAGTGGGAGCTCCTTGGTGGAAGACAGGGACTGAGTCTGGATTTCTCCAGAGCCTGCCTTCATAGAACCTTCTCTAAAAAGAACCAACTCTAAGAAGAGTTGTCGAGTGAACCATTCAGACGCAGTGATTGGAAAAATGCCGTCTAGTGCAACTCTTGCTATTTTAAAGAGGCCCTGGGTGGCAGGGACACAAAAGACTCATCTAAGATTCTACATTTCCTTCATTCACTCATTCATTCATTCAACAAACACTGATGGATGGCTATTCTGTGTCAGGCACTGTGCTGGGAGCTGGGCAGGCAGTGAGACCCCACAGATGAGATTCCAAAGGAGCAGATGGATATATGCAAGCAAGCAGAGACACTTGTAATGGGAAGTGGTGGCAAGAGCTGTGGGGAAGGGTGGAAGCTAGTGAGGGGACCAAGAGGGTTGAGTGGGGTTAAGCACTAGGAGGTCAGGGGAGACCATGAGAGAATGAGGGCTGGAACTGTGAGGGTATCAAGGGAAGAACCCCAGGAAGAGGGCACAGCAAACCAGAGGCCATGAGGTGGGAGGGAGCCCAGGGCAGGGCAGGCAGCAGAGTCCAGGTCCCCTGACCCCCAGACTGGCCTTCCTTCGGCCTCTTGGCCTGTTCATGGTGCATGCAAGAGAACATGATGGCACAGAGCCTCCACCCTCTTGGGGCAGGTGGAGAAGCAGACAGCTGTTGGCTTGTGTTGTAGGGAGCTCTAGAAGGAACTCTGCTAGGGGCAGGCATAGAAATGGAGCAGGAGGGGAGCTTGTGAGAAGCACAGTTTCTTAGGGCTCAAAACTATGAAAGGGCAGGACTCTGGGAACAGAGCTCAGGCCTGTAGGCCCAGAAGCAAAGGCACCCACTGCTCCTCTGCGGCTCCAGCCTGTCCCACGCTAATCTGAGGGCTGGTGAGGCTCATGGTGGGGACGGACTACAAGGGAGTTGAAAAGATGGCCCTGCTCCATCCTGATCTTTTATAGAGGGGGAAACTGAGGCTCAGCAAGGTTCAGGGGCCTGCTTGGGGTCTAGAGTTCCAGCCTACTTGCTTTCAGCCCGAGGTCCTTCCTGGACAGCCCTGCAGCCTGAGTTCCTTCTGCAGCCCATAGCTGGGGCAGACTCCTCACCAAGCACCCGTGGTGGTCATTCCTACCTCTCCCAAGGTGTGGCAAGGGAACAGAACATGCCCACTGGCCAAGCTTGCCAGAAAATGGATTTTCTATCTATCTGCAGCCTGTGGACCTGGCACAGTGGCTTGGAGTGTTAAGGAAATGTGATGGCCAAGAGTTGCCTTGTCTGAAGGTAGGGATGGAATAATGGCCCATGATTAGTGGGTGCAGACAAATGGGGATGTCAGAGAAGTGCAAACCTCCGGGATCTGTGTGCCAGGGAGGCTTGGAGGAGATGAAGTGGCTGGCTCAGGGCCTGGCACATAGTAGGCACCCACTCGATAAGCTCAGCATCCCCTTCCCTTCCCTGGGGAACATTACATTAAGTAATTGCTTTGGTGGCCAGGTTCTATATTACCGAGAATGAACCTGGCTCCGACTTATCATTCACTTTTACTGTTTTGCCTACAGTGGTTTCTGTGGCAGCTCAGAAAGCCAGAAATGAATGAGGAAAGAGGTGACATTAAAGGAGGGCTGTTAGCAGAAGTGAAAATTAAACAACTCAGCCAAAATCAAAGCCTAGTTGCACCTCGCCTAGACGAATGGGG
Organism: Papio anubis; assembly: GCF_008728515.1. Taxonomy (NCBI): domain Eukaryota; kingdom Metazoa; phylum Chordata; class Mammalia; order Primates; family Cercopithecidae; genus Papio; species Papio anubis. The sequence continues at coordinate 85,953,486 of NC_044991.1, read as the reverse complement.
AGATTAATTGCCCCCCTCCGGAGCCCCTGCCAAGTGCTGGGAATTTGCAAGAGTTTATCTATTTTGATCCTCTTTAGATACAACCCTGAAGCTAAAGGGTTGTAGCTCCATTTTCTGGAGGAGAATATTGAGGCCCAGGGAGGTGCGATGACCTGTCCAAGGCCACACAGAGAAGGAATGATGGGGCTGGAATGGGACCCCATCTTGGAGTCAACACTGGGCTGTTGGAACATCTCATCTCACCAGATCACCCTTGAGGAAAAGGAGGCATGTGAAGAGGGTCCTACTCACCCCAAGCAGGCAGACAGAAGGTGGTGACAGCAGGTACAGTGGAGAGAGTGGGGACAGACACCACCTTCACTCCATTTGGGTGGGTGGTCCCAGGCCTCAGGTTTAGAACAAAGAGGAATTCAAGAGCAAATGGGAGGAGTCCCTAGTAACCAGTCTAAGCATGTGGGGAGCAAATGTGGCTGGCCAAGAATCTCTGATGCAAGAAATTGGCATTATGATAGTCAGGAGTGGCTAAGATTGGTGTTTCCGGAGCCCTAGCATCCCCCCACAATGACCCATGCATTTTCAGCATTGTGATCACTTTACTTGTTCACTGAATTCCTGCTCTGGCCCCACTAAGAAGTGCCCTTCTCAGACGAGGACCCTAAGGTCCAGAAGGCTCATGCCGCTCAGCCACAGTCATATGGAGAGAGGCAGGCTGAGGCTTTGCCGCTTATAGCTCATTCTCATGAGAAACGTGCAGACCACAGGACCATCTACCCTGCAGCCTAGTTGGGCTGAGCTCTGGAAGGTGAGGGAAGGGCTGACCTCACTCATCAAGGAAGAACTAAATCGTGCTCAATACACACTGTTGAGAAGGCAGGGAAGACCAGGAATCTATTTTTTTTTTTAAACAAGTCACCCAAGAAGATGAACAAGAAGGCTTTGTGGTGGCCACAGGGACAAATGCTCTCCTCTTCACGGAGTCACCTCGGGCAGACCTCCATGATTCATTTCCTGGGAGTGCTGGAGCGCCGGGGTTTTGTTGTAAGACATTTTATTTAAAGAAGTGCCAGGCTCTGTTGGTGACCACTCAACTCCAGACCTTGCCCCAAAAAGCTTATGGAAAGCGATGCACCAGCCATCCAAATCCTCAAACAGAAGTCCTATTTAGGCCCCATCTCCTAATTTGCTGAGAAGATGCATAGGAGGGCTCTGTACAGCCACAGGAGGCTGGTCAGAACAGAGAATCTCTATGAACTTCATGAAAGAGAGTGAAGAGTCCAGCAGCATCTGCATAGGAATAGGGGCGGCGCTTGGACCGTCTGGGGCGCTGAACAGACTGTGCTCTTCATCTCAAATAATTAGTCTCTTGCAAGTGCCCTGAGTCAAGCAAGAAGGGCATACTTATGCCTAAATATGATCTAATAAGGTAATCCTTTTCATTTCAATGTCATATAATCAATAGGGAAAATACAGCATATTTATAACTGACAATTAGCCTTTCACCGCATTCCCCCCACTTCGTTCATCAACAAACACCCTCTATAACCCCCATCCCCAAATCTGAGTCATTCTCACTCTATCAGTCAAGTCTTCATGGGTGTAGGGGAAGAGTCTATAGCATGGCTATGACTTTTTTTTTTTTTAAAGCCCACTAAGGATGATTTTAAAATCCACACATCATGCAGTAAGATGGATTTCAGCATTAAGCGGCCTCATCACGAAGAGCTGGCAGCCTAGAGGGGCGATGTCCTTGAGAGGGTGTGTTGGGTGTGCATTGTGTTATCAAGTAATAGAATCAAGCCAAGTAAATGAACTCATTATGACTGGTTTTTTATTCCCCACTTGTCAGGAGTCATAACTGTATGAAACATTCTCCACCTCGATCAATTGGAAAATCAATACCTTGGTATTTGTGGAAAGCATCTCTTATAGGAAGAAATGAAAAGAAATGTTTGGGAAACATTCAGGAAATTAGCCCATCTGACAGTCCCTGTTTTAAAGCAGTCATTCTCCTTTGCAGGAGTTGGTGCTGAAACATGCTCTTTCTTTTGGAAGGGGGCAGGCTGGCTGGGATGGTAAACGGTTTTGATCATCCAAATCATAGTTTTCTTGAAGCATTGATGATGGTGAGTCCAGGTGAATATTTCATTTGCTTGCCTCATGGGTGGCCCTGGCGAAATGAGGCTTCCATCCTGGGTAGCGATGGTTCGGGCTTGCTTGGTTTGGCAGAACCAGTTTGCCATCTTGGCCCTCAGGACTCTGGGGGTGATGGTGAGTAGGCATCAGAGATTACACTGCTTTTGGAATCAGCTGCCAGAGCCCCTCACTGGCATGATCATTGACATCATCACTCCAGCACTTCTTGATGATGGGCTGATGAACACTTTGCAGTATTTCATCAACTATAGATTTTACAAGCTTGGCCTTGAGGTGATGTTCCTGCATAGGCCCCACTTCCTGGATTGTTGATTGCTTTTGTTAAAAAAAACAAAAACAACAACAAAAAAAAACATGGAAAATGGGCCTGGCGCAGTGGCTTATGCCTGTAATCCCAGTACTCTGGGAGACCGAGGTGGGTAGATCACCAAGTCAGGAGTTCAAGACCAGCCTGACCAACATGGTGAAACCCCGTATCTACTGAAAATAGGAAAAAACAACAACAACAAAAAAAACATAGCCGGGCATGGCAGTATGCACCTACAATCCCAGCTACTTGGGAGGCTGAGGCAGGAGAATTGCTTGAACCTGGGAAGCAGAGGTTGCTGTGAACTGAGAGAGCGCCATTGTACTCCAGCCTGGGTTATAGAGCAAGACTCCGTCTTGAATATATACATATATATATATATATATATATATATGGAAAATATCAAACATATGTACAGTAGAGAGAATAGTACCATAAACCCGCATGTATCCCTCACCATCCTCAATAGTTGACCCCCTCTGTCTCCCCTGACCGTGAGTTATTTTGGAGAAAATGCCAAACACCACAAATATTTCTGTGTGCATCTCTAAAAGATGTGGGCTCTTCAAAAGACATAAACAATACCATTATCACAATGAATTATCAATTCCTCCGTATCAAATATCGAATCTGTGTCCAGGTTTTCTTGATTGGCTAATACCTTTAAAAGAAAATGTGTTCAATTCAGGATCCAAATCCAGTCTATGTTTTGTAAGTGGTTACTTGGTTGATATATCTTCTAAGTCTTAATCTACAGATACTCCCTCTATCCCTGCAATTTACCGGTTGAAGGAATCTGATCAGATGCTGTAGAATTTTTCATAGTCTACATTCTGCTGATTGCATCCCCATGGTTTCACTTAAAATGGTAATATTCGAGTTCTAGTGTGTCTTCTTTATTGCCTGAAAGACTTCTATAAAGAGAAACTGCCCCTCATTAACTATCCAATTTCCCTGATATACAGTTCTTATGTTTTTTTTTTTTTTTAAAGCAAGATAAATGCTTGATTTTCCCCTTTATTTACCAGTTTTCGGAATAGTGAGTGAGTTCCCTAGCATCCTCCCAAGATGCCCAGTGAGCTTTCAATGTTTCCATTCCTGGCAGTCATCCCACTGATGCCCGAAAGGCCCCATCTTTGACCAGTGGGAGTGCGTTGCCATCACTGCCTGGGATCTCTTTAACGGGCTCTGCCCTTGACTTTTTCTTCTGTTTAAATCTCAGACCCACTGAGAGCCCCTCTGGCCAGGATCCACCACAGAGCGTGACCCTGTCTCCTTGTCACTGTGCGGTTGACAGATTCTGCTTGCTTTTCTCTCTCGACAGACCTTAACAAATTAGTCTTGTTATTTATCCAATGTCCTAATACCCCAAAGGGTTATAATGAATTTCTGGCAGTGGGGGTGCATTATAAAAGCAAAAAAAAAAAACCAAAAAACAAAAACCAAAAAAAAAAAAAACGCACAAATTAACAAACTGAACTCCCCACCCTCCCCAAATCCCAACAGTCTTCCCGCCCCAGGGCCTGAGATTGCCGTTCTGTCCTGTGGCGTTTACTCGCTGATGTTCAAGGATGTTGTTCGGCATCTTTTTCTTTTTTTGAGACAGAGCCTCACTCTGTCGCCGAGGCTGGAGTGCAGTGGTGTGATCTTGGCTCACTGCAACCTCTGCCTCCCGGGTTCGAGCGATTCTTCTGCCTCAGCCTCCTGAGTAACTGGGATTACAGGTGCCCACCACCACACCTGACTAATTTTTTTGTATTTTTACAAAAATGTAAGATGGTTTCACCATCTTGGCCAGGCTGGTCTTGAACTCCTGACCTTGTGATCCACCTGCCTTGGCTTCCCAAAGTGCTGGGATTACAGGTGTGAGCCACTGCGCCCAGCCTGTCTTGCATCTTTCAGCCTGCATTTCAGCTGCGCCTCGTGGCCGCCCTCAATGCCACAGGGCAGCACATGGATTTCTACTCCCTTATCCATGTCATCTGGTTGATTTACTTGCTGAATCTTCAGTGGAGAAAAGCAGTTGCTGAGGTCTGGCTAGATACTGTGGTTTTCTTGTCAGTCTTGGGATCTTTTAGCATTTTCCGTTCCTGGGGCTGCCTCCTGCTTTCTGCAAAGGTAAGCCCAGCAATCTACATGTCTACCTGACTCTTCCGGGGAAATGCTAATTTTTGGCAAATACTTTGCCCTAGACATGCTGGGTGTCTTTGGGCAGGGGACCTAGGGTTCCTGTGCCTCAGTTTCTTTTTAAAGAAGAATGGTTGCATTGAGGAATAGGACCTCAGAAATAATTGGGCCTGACACCTGGGTCACCTTGTCCTGGAGAATGATTGACTGCTATGGGCACAGTTCAGGAATAGAGCCAAACCCACCAAGCCAACCCAGGCTTGCCTTGAGAGGAATAATTGGCTCACCTCTGCCCTAAAATGCAAATAAAAATGGAAAGAGCAGGAAATAGGAAGAGTAATGCCCCCTTCCACTTGTGTACACTCTTAGCTTTCCTAGCATTTCACACTTTTTCCTTATAGCAGTCCTATTAGGTTAAACCAGACACCAGCACTCCCGTTGTACAGATGGGGAAGCTGAGGCTGCCAAGGAAAGGAGCACACGCTGCACACCAGGGGCTGTGCTGGGGAGTTTTGCTCCCTTGTAACTAGGGTTACAGAGCTCTTGGTGGCAGAAGCCAAAGAAGGCCTGGGTCCGCAGACTACCGGGGTCATCTTTTCCTGGGATGGTCTTATCTCAACACAGTAAAGATTCAAAAATGTATCCTGAGTCAAATTAACAACCTCAATTTTAATCTTAAGTACCATCTCCCAGCACACACAGCTTTTCTGCTTAGGGGTTTTCCTAAGAACATTTCTACTGTCTGCATTAGGCTTTCTCACTGAATTTCTTTGGCTTTCCATTTCTCTCCTTTCTTCCTCTTCCTCCTCCTTTTCCTGCCTCCTCTTCTCTCTCTTTCTTCCTTCACTCTGCCCTCTATTCCCCTCTTCTATTCTTTCCAAGCCTCTTCTTTTTTCTTCCTTCCCTCTCTCTCTGTGATTCTCTCTTTCTTGTTTCTGGCTCTTTCTGTTACCAGCTCTCCCTTCTCATTTTCTTTCTCTTGTTCTCTCCTCTTCTCCTATTTTGCCTTCTCTTTGTGGACAGTCACACTCTCCTACTTTCAACCTTCTCTCCTCTCACCCTCTTTTTCTCCCAGCTTGGTGCTGAAATCTTTAGCACTCCCCCTTCACGTGGTTTCTCTCATCCCTTACAGCCTTGCTCAGCCCCCGCCTCCCAGTTCCCAACGTGGAGATGTCACCTGGGTTTACCACCTGCAGATCACCCTATAGCAACCCTGTTCAGTTAATCAGACACCAACACTCCCATTGTACAAATGGGGAAGCTGAGGCTGACAAGGAAAGGAGCATGGGCTGCATCCCAGGTGTGCAACTGATCCCCAGTACCACGTGCAGGCTGGGCAGGTGTCTCCGTGAAATACCCCACATACCGTGGGGTGGGCAGGATCATGGTTCCCCAGACGAACCAGCTATCAGGCTTTCTGAAGCAGTTTCCAGCATCCTTTCAACTTTGTAAAAGAGAGTTCATCCCTTGACTCTGAAATTATCATCTCCAACATCCTCATCATTCCATATAATTTGAAAGAAGCATTAACAGAACATAGACTCAATGGTCTTTAGAAAAATAATGAAGACAAGGCTAGGCGCGGTGGCTCACGCCTATAATCCCAGCACTTTGGGAGGCCAAGGTGGGCGGATCATGAGGTCAGGAGATCAAGACTCTTGGCTAACATGGTGAAACACCGTCTCTACTAAAAATTACAAAAAATTAGCCGGGCGTGGTGGCGGGTGCCTATAGTCCCAGCTACTCAGAAGGCTGAGGCAGGAGAATGGTGTGAACCCAGGAGGCAGAGCTTGCAGTGAGCCGAGATCGTGCCACTGCATTCCAACCTGGGTGACAGAGTGAGATTCCATTCTTAATAAAAAAATAATAATAATAAAAACAAAAAGAAAATGGCTCCTTTACAGATTACCCGTGGAGAACCACTAGTACAGAAATACCCTCAAATCTCAGTAAGTGATTGTATCTCCCAGATTTTTGCCAGGAAGCCGGATGCCAATTTGTTACTCCCCGAGTACCAAGGGTGTCTGAGTGCCTCTTCACGTTGGGAACTTCAGATTGGACAGGCAATTGAGAACTTAGGACACGCCAAGTGCCATCTCAGCCTCTCTTCTTTGCCAATCTTCTTTCCAATATTTCTCCATTTCATCTTCTTGTAATCACCCAGACAGTACTCAGGGAAGAAATATAGTTACCAGGTTCCAAGGTCTCCATCTAATTAAAAAATGCTTGTGTCGGAGAGAATTTTAATTCATAAGCATTATTCTGAAGGGGTGAAGTGGGGGGGGGGTACTTTCAACAGATGATTTAAAATCCAGATATTTAGTAAGATACTAAATAAAAAGTGGATGATTTGCAAATAAGATTTCCAAATGGCATCTCAAATAAAGACTTTCAAAAATATGGATTGGGGGGAGATAGTGTTCCCCATCCAAAGGTAAGCAGGCTTTGTCTGCTTTTAGGGTTTGCCCTTCTCAGCCTAGAACATATCCATCTTCTTGAAAGCAAATGGGGTTCTATAGGGGAAAATGTAACTATGAATGGTAGAAATAGTCAAAAGGTTTCATTTCCTTCTCCCACTTCTTGCCTTTTCCTTGAATTCTGTCACATGCAAAATCTACTATTTATTTATTCACTCATTTATCAAATGCTGATAGATCCAAACTAGGTGCCCGAGCACTGAGCATGGAGACTTGGCAGAGAGAAGATGGCAAAGTCTCTGCTTGGTAGAGTTTGCATTTCACCCAACCCGGGTCTTCAAGGGTTTGGAAGGGTGAAGAGAGCACCTGCCGGGGAACCCAGAACTCCACTGAGGTTCCACATGGAAGAACGAGTCCTCTGCCTGCAGCTCTGGGGTCACACTCTGAGCTGGGCAAGGAGGCTTCAGGAGGTGCCTTCTGGAAACTCACACGGCATCCTTGTGCTACCTCCTTTACCAAGGAGATGGTGACAAGGGAAGCACCCAAGTGATCTGAGAGGATGAACTTGGCCCCTGAGCATATGACCTTGGTAGTCCCGGGGGCCTTCCCTGCATTGTGTCCCCTTATGGTATGGCCGCTGGGTGAGGTCCTCATTTGGGTGCCCAAAACCATGGGGCAGGGCAGCCATGGCCAGGGACCTTGAGCCCTCTTTGAATCTTTACAGTTGACTTTCTGCTTCTCCTGGTAGCCTCCCTGCAGTGGCAGGTGTTTGTAGATGGGAACAGAGTGTTGTGAGGATGCAGGCAGGTACATCAAGGAGAGGAGCGGAGAGCTGAGGCCGGAAGACCTCGCCCAGCTCAGCCCTATTCTCAACTTTATTTTCTGCCGGTAAGACCTGAGGTCCTGGTCCCAGGCCCTCTGTGGGTGGGCAGTCTTTGCTCCCTTTCAGCATGGTGAGCCCAAGAATTGTTGCTTTTGGAGAAGAAATCACGATAATTTTCTTTTTTAATTTTAAAAATATAAAATTGAGGTATAGTTTATATACAGTGAAACATTCAGATCTTAAGTATGATAGTCAACCTTGATGGAGACACATGAAGGCACAGACGATTTCCATCATCCCGGACATTTTCCTGTCTCCTCTTCCTAGTTAATTCTTCTCCCAGGGATTATACCACATTTTGATGATCCACTCATGAGTTGATAAACATCGATTCTGTTTCCAGTTTTGAGCTAATATGCATAAACCTTTCACAAACATTTTTGCATAGAGTTTTTGTGGAAATATAGTTGTTCCTCTGGATAAAAACCTAGGCATGGAATCACTGGGTAATGGGGTGAATGCACCTTTAGTGTTTTAAGAAGCTGCCAAATTGTTTTTCGAAGAAGCTGTACCATCTTTTTTTTTTTTTTTTTTTTTTTTGAGACAGAGTTTTGCTTTTGTTGCCCAGGCTGGAGTGCAATGGCCTGATCTCGGCACACCGCAACCTCTGCCTCCCGGCTTCAAGCAATTCTCCCGCCTCAGTCTCCTGAGTAGCTGGAATTACAGGCATGCACCACCATGCCAGGCTAATTTTTTGTATTTTTAGTAGAGACTAAATGTTGGTCAGGATGGTCTTGAACTTCTGACCTCAGGTGATCTGTCTGCCTCAGCCTCCCAAAGTGCTGGGATTACAGGCATGAGCCACCGCGTCAAAAACTTTCTGAATGTCTCCTCCCCAAGTCACATGTATGTGTTGACTGGGTCCTGGCATGGGCTCACCACTCATTCACGCAGTCGCAATTTTATTGAGCATCTGTTATGTACTGAGCAGTGTTCAAGATCAGTGGTACAGAGAGTTCAGAAAAAATAGTCTTTTCAACTGATGCTGCTGGAACAATTGTATGCCCATAACCCAGCCCCCCAACCAAAAAACTTAAAACACAAAATGCCTTAATCCAGATCTCACATCATATACAAAGATCATCTTGAAATGGATTGTAGACCTAAATGTAAAACCCAGAACTATAAAACTTCTACAAAAATAGGAAAAGCTTTTCATGACCTTGGATTGAGAAAATATTTCTTTAATATGACACAAAAAAATCATGCTATAACAGGAAAAAGTTGATTATCAGTATTCATCCAAAAAACACAAAACATGTTTTTCAAAAGACACTATCATGATCATGAAAGGATGAATCACAGACTGAGAGAAAATATTTGCAAAACCGGTGTCTGATACAGTACTTGTATCCAGAATACATGCAAACTTTTACAGCTCAATGAAAGAAAACTCATTTTTTAAAATAGGCAAAAGATTTAAATAATCAAAAAAGATAAGATATTAAGCATATTTTGAAAAGCTACTTAACAGCATTAGTTATCAGGGAAATGGAAATTAAAAATTAAGATGAAATACCACTACACACTTATCAGAATGGTTAAGATTAAAACAACAAACCAAAACCCCCTGGTAATACCAAGTGCTGGAAAAATGCAGAGCAACAGGAATTCTCACTCATTGCTTGTAGGAATGCAAAGTGGCACAGTCACTTTGGAAAACAGTGGCGGTTTCTTATAAAGTTGAATGTATACTTACCATATGACACAGCCATTCCCCTCCTATATATTTACCCAAATGAAATGGAAACTTAGTTCCATGCAAAAACCTGGACATGAATGTTCACGGTAGCATTACTCACAATCACCAAAAACTGGAGACAACTCACTTGTTCATTACGTGGCAGATGGATAAATTGTGGTATATCCGTGCAAGGGATATGACTGAGCAAGAAAAAGCAAGGAACTACTGGCACTACGTAGATAACGTGGATGATTCTGAAAAGCGTTATGCCAGACAGCAAAGGTGACATACTGTATCATGCCATTTCCAAGATATTTTGAAAAAGGCAAAACTGTACGGACAGAAAAGGGATCAGTGGTTGCCTGGAGGGATGGGGACTGCAAAGGAGCCCAGGAAATTTTGAAAATAATGGAAATATTCAGGATCTCAATTGTAGTTGTGGTTACAGGACTGTATGCATTTGTCAAAATGCAAAGAACTACACACCTAATAAGGGAGATTTTTACTATATGCAAGTTTTACCTCGAGGAGCCTGATTCTACACAATACCCTGCCCTCAAGGGCAGCACCGGCTGAGGGTCTCCTGCTCGCTGCATTTCTCCCACTGCCTCGGTTTTACACGTTTCTTGAAAATATTTTAAGGTGCCCTGCAGAAGATATGCTTTTGTCCCTCTGTCAAATGACAGCATCTTTGCTTTTTACTCGCTCTTCAACCTTCCAGATCCTACTTGGACATGGTGAAAGTTGCTGTTTTTTGGTATCGTTTTGGATGTGTGCTCTGGCTGTTTTTTCTTGTGGGAATGGCGTGGATCAACAACTCAGGGGCTGGGTACCTGGTGGCCTTTGGATACCTCATGCTGCATGGAGGCCACCTCCTCTTGAAGCCCTTGAAGTTCATTCTCCGGCCACTGGACTGACTGATTGCCTGCTCGGTGCTGGTGGTTGCTGTGAAGACTCTCCTTTCGGTATGGGAGGCTTTCTTTCAAGACTGCTCTTTGTTTTCCTAGCCTGACTGTCTTAATACCCCAAGAAAAGGCACTGCCAAAACCAACAGTCGTCTTAAAAGGCCTTTTTCAAAGTCATGTTTACCAAAGGTGGAAAATGTAAAATGATTCCCCATATGTCATGCATGATGCAGCCTGGGCTTTCTGGAGCAGCTTTTGATGTTGAAGAGCTCTACATTTAAAGGAAATCAAGAGGCAAAAAAAGAGGAAGCCCAATAGAAAGAATGTTTTATAAACTCACTAGTAACCTAGAGACGATCCCCTGATGAATCTGGTGTTCATTCATGGTAACAGAAGGTACTGTATATTTCAAAGAGCAGTCACATTAAAATAATGCAGGGAAAAGTTCATTAACAGTTTGAAGACTGGAGAACTCATGAGTCTGAAACCTGGAAGGGGCCTCAAGAGATTATTTGGTTCTTCCTTCTCCCCGACTCCCTACTGCCATCTTGGGTTGGTAAAACTCAAAATTCCACATGATAGATGAAGACAGAGAAATAAGAGACCAGCCCAGTACTGTCAGCTGGCCTGCAAGCCACTGACCCATCTCCAGACCCCCAGTGCTTATTTTTTCTGTTTAATCTGCTGTGCCCCATGCATGAACTTCCAACTCGGCTGTACATTAAACTCCACTCAGCATAATGGAGTCATTTTTTGGACAACCCAAAGCCACAGATCATTATTCAGAATCTTGGTCCTCGTTGGCCTCCAAGTGATTGCCTGTCGGATAAACTAGCTTTTACTGTAATGGTGACATTCGTGTTACCAATTCATCATATCTCATCTTCCTGGGTGGAACTACCACAGTGTCCTCCAGTGTAATACATCTTAGGACTTCATCCTCCTAATGGCCAGTAAGTCTTCCTTGATGAAAAACACAAATCGTGACAGGGAAGAAGGCTTTAGAGATGATGTGACTTTGCAGATGACAGCATGGAGGATGAGAGAAAGGCAAGGGTTCGGTCTTAGCCCCACAGTTGTGTCTGGCTGCTCAATTTCCTTTGCTCAGTCCTTAGCAACATAGAAGATTCTTCCACAGCTTCCTGGTTAAATCCACTTTAGGTTTCTGGGGAAGAGTATAATTGGATCTCTTTCGCTGCCCAGCCAAATGGTAGTCTCCTGAGTGACTAGTACCCTTGAGGAGACAACTAAAGAGACAAATGAAAGATGACACTGGCGGGGCGCTGGCTCACACCTGTAATCCCAGCACTTTGGGAGGCAGAGGCAGGCGGATCACCTGAGGTCAGGAGTTCAAGACCAGCCTGATCAACATGGTGAAACCCCGTCTCTACTAAAAATACAAAAATTAGCTGGGCATGGTGGTGTGCACCTGTAATACCACCTACTTGGGAGGCTGAGGCAGGAGGTACCCTTGAACCCGGGAGGCAGAGGTTGCAGTGAGCCAAGATCACGCCATTGCACTCCAGCCTGGGAGATAAGAGCAAGACTCTATCTCAAAAAAAGAGATGATACTAGTTGTGGAGGGCAAACTGGTGGGGGGCACTGCAGATGAAGACAAGGGTGAGTCCTCCCCATATTTCTCCTCTGTGGCCAGTCGCTATGTGTGAGTACCTAGAGGTTTTACTTGTCTCCCACTGCTGGCTTGTCTACAGTTTGGACTTGAACTGCACAGTGAAGGGGATCAGTTAGGTAAGCACCCAGAATGTTCACCAGCATGGTGCAGGCACGACCCCAGGGACAGTTGGCATAGAGCAAAGTTGAAAGCATAGTACAGTGATCACCTGCATACCCACCCCTAGATTAACAGCTGTTTAGCCACCTTTGCTTTATCTATATTTGTGTGTGTGCACGTGTGTCTGTGTGCCTGAGTACTTTTGAGACATCTCTGAAAACAAAGATGCAGACATCAAGCCATTCTCCTTTATACCCACCACATTATCAGTCCACCCTAAGAAGATGACTCTAATTCCCTAGTATCTTCTAATACCTGGTCTGCATTCCAGTGCCTCCAGTTGCTCCAAATGGTTGATTGCAGCTCTTATTATTTTTAGAATCAGAGTCCAATCAAAGCTCACATGCTGCATTTGACTGTTTTGCCAGACTGTCCTCTGAAGGGCCACTGAGAAAAGCCCTGGTGGGACCTGGAGGACGTCCATTCCCTCCAGGGAAAACTCAGGGACCAAACCGAGAGGAAAAAGAGGGGATAGAACATCCAAGGCTCTGCCTCAACACCAAATGTCAAGTCAAGGGCAGTGGCCCCTGCGGTCAGTGGCTCCTCGGCTTTGGGGATAATCCCACTCTGTGCCACGGGTGCTTCTGTGGAGTTTGCCAAACTTCAGCCCCGCCACTAATGACCAGGATTCTGGCCTGTTTAGAGAGGGAGGAGCCCTGAGTTCTGCCCGACTGGAGCTGTAACTGGCTTCCTTTTATGAATGAAGGAAAAGGGAAAATGTATTTATTTTCACTGTTGTCTCTGAGTGACATCTTGGGTTAGGCTCTCATTCTCTTTCTTTTAGTTTGTCAAGAAAATATGTGAAGACACAGCTCTCATCTTTCACAGACAAGTCCAGGGCTTAGTGCCGGGCCACGGGGAGTAGGTTTCCGTGCACCACAGTGAGTTGTTGAAATGGAAGAATCTACGGTGCCACAAGTTACCTGTCCCACCCTGTCAATCAGCTGCCTGTTTACCCCAAAGGGAAGGCCACGCAGTGGCTTTCAGCAGGAGTCACCTCAGGGAACCTGGTACGGGGATGGGCTCAGCCTCCAGGGAGGGGCCGGTGCTGATGGGGGAGCAGAGAGAACTGGGTACATTTCCCCAGCTCTGACCTCATCTCCTTGTTTCCCTAGAAAATCAGCCATTTGAGTGAAAAGGGGAGAGGGGAGATGAGCAAAGGACAGAACAGTCCAAAAGGAAGTGAAGCAGGGTCTGTCCAAATTGGAACTGACCCCTTCCATCCAGAGGCATGACCCATGCCAGGCTCTGGCCTGGGTTCCTGGCTTCTCCCGTCTTCCATGTAGCTATCGCTGAGGACAAACCCCATGAACCCCAAGAGAAGGAAGAGGGAGTCCTTTGGGAGGCTGTGCGTTTCACCTTTCTGCAAGTCCAGCGACAGAGCTTCCTGAGTTACTCCCTCCTGGATGTGGTCGCCAATTCGGAGGCCACCAAAGCCTCAGCGTACAGGCACCAGGAGACCTAGGGACAAACACATCAGACTTCAGGGGCTCCAAGAGTGTCCTGTCCCAAAGGGAACAGGCGTAAACAGGCGGCTGATTGCCGGGCTGAGACAGGCTTCTGTCCTCATTTGAATGTCTGCACAACTGGTTTTAACTGATGGGAACAACTCCCTAGAGTTGGACCTCACGCTGCATTTTAACCCTGCACCAAAGAGGAGGGACAGATTTGATCTCAAGGGAATTGTGCTGGACTGCATGACAACTTAGAAATCACAGAAACCTCAGACCACCTGATCCCATCCCTCCTTTGGACAGAGGAAGAGCTGAGGCTCAAAGTGAGTCACCCACCTGGGGCTGCTCTGCTGACTCGGCGAAGAAGAGGGCTGACTGCCATCCCTCCTCACTGAGCCCTTCCACCACACACAGCTTTGTTGTGAGTTTGGGACTCAGTTCTTGTTGTCCCCTTGTGGGCCTCTAATTGTGTAGGGCCATGAGACCTGGGGCCATATGGACTTGTAAACACAGTGGAAGGGTGCAGGAAAAAGACCTGTGGGGAAGTGGCATTGACCCAACGGCACTGAGGAACCAAGGGCAGCTCAGAGTCAAGGGCGAACCTGGCCAAATTCCTCAGAATCTGCAGGTCAACCAACCCTGTCCAACCTCCAAGAGATTACCTCTCTATGCAGTCTCCAGCCCCATCCCAGCTCAGGCTTCTCTCCTCATTTGAATGTCTGCAAGACCGGCTTGCCTGACAGCCCCTTCTGGTGACAAATTCCTCATCTGATACTAAATTGATCATCCAACAGCCCTGGGCTGTTCTCTTTAATTGATGGGAGCAACTCCCTAGAGTTGGACCTCACGCTACATTTTAACCCTGCCCCAAAGGGAAGGGACAGATTCAATTTCAAGGGAATTATGCCATCCATTTTAGCAATTCAGACCATATTCCTGAATTCAGATATGCCACTGATCAAATTGTTTGCTCTGAAACTCAACAGCTTCTTACCCTAAGATCTTGCCTGTCAGTTTTCAGGCTGGGTGTAAAGTTTGTGGAGTTTGTTGAGTGTTCTGTCCTCCATCTCTTGAGCAAAACCTGGTCATTATGCTCTGGAGGTTCATGCTCTTTGGGGAGAAAAGAAGAAAAGGATGGATATCTGTGAGTAGCCAGCTAGACCTGTCTTGTTATGTGAAATGATTGATACAATTCATCTTAGTGCAAAAATTGGTAGTGACTTTTTACTAGCAGAATTCACACAAAAATGTTACCCAGGCTAAGATGACTTTTTAAAATGCATTTTATTGTACAAACAGGAGTGCTAAGCTATTGAAGCAGACCCTAAGTCAGGCGTTGGAGCAGTGAAGATAAGAGAAATCCCCACTGATTGCCATGAAACAGTCAAGTTGGCTTTTCTTTGTTTTTATCCTGGAAGCATATCCCTTCCAAAGGATCTGCCACCTTCTTCTTGCCTGTTTCTTTCTTCGATATAGGGTTTCCCCTTTTTCTTTCTCTTATTTTTGAGTTTCACCAAGAGGAAGAGGGCAATGAGACTGAGGATGTTCCAGGGTTGGGAGCGTGGAGCACTAATGAGCTCTAAATGTGGGTCAATCAGCGGATGGAGGTGGAGAAATTGTGGGCTGATTCTTCTAACTCGGAGAACAAAGGCAGAGCTCTTGAGTGTGATGAGAACATGCGCTTCTCCTGGGAGGAACCATCTCCTGATGTAATTCTTAAATGAAGTGATGCTTAAGCTCTTGACAGCTCAGACGCTCTGCTTTGGCTAAACCCACTGTCCCCCCGAGCAGGCCACATGCCTTGCTGGGTATGAGTCTGTCCCTTGCTAAAAGGGGTTACCCAGAACCTTGTTTAGTCAAGACCATGCTCTCTCTCTCTCAATGTGCTATAAGGCACACATCCCAGATGCTTCCCAGGAAGGCTTTAGGGGGTACACAGATAAACGTAGTTTTTGCTTAATGGTTACACTAAAAAATGCAATTCAGGCCTGGCATGGTGGCTCACGCCTGTAATCCCAGCACTTTGGGAGGCCGTGGCGGGTGGATCACAAAGTCAGGAGTTTGAGACCAGCCTGACCAACCAACATGGTGAAACCCCATCTCTACTAAAAATACAAAAATTAGCCGGGCGTGGTGGCACGTACCTGCAATTCTAGCTATTCAGGAGGCTGAGGAAGGAGAATCGCTTGAACTCGGGAGGTGGAGGTTGCAGTGAGCTGAGATCGCGCCACTGTACTCCAGCCTGGGTGACAGAGCGAGACTCTGTCCCCCCCCCCCAAAAAAAATAATAATAAAATAAATAAAAAGCACAATTTAGCTGGAAGTATCTAGACCGTCCAGTAGGTGATTTCAAGGATATTATAGCTTGGAATGAAACAAAGTTTAAAATTGAATGGACTGAAAGTCAACTATGGAAATCAAATAATATTGGAGAAATTATGGCATGCATAATGACTGAAATTGATGAAGTGCTATTTGGTTGCCTGCTCAAGTCTGAATTCCAAAGTGTCTGAGCCTGCCAAGACCTCCCCAACCCCAGACCCTCATCTGCACTGTGGTCACCTGACGTTGGCAAACTCCACCTGTAACTCGTGTCCCATCTTCTCAACCAGACAGGGGTCAGCAGTCCCCCATGGCTCTCACCATTGACTCCTTTGCAGTACCTAGAGCAGAATCCTGTCCATGTTGCTACATGAGCTGTTAGCTGTTGGAGACTGAGTGTTGATGAGGCCCCTCTGAACTAAGGGAAACTTGGGAGCATAACTTTGGGCATCTCTTCCTCAGCCTCGGTTTTAGGGGAAAAGGCAAGCACTGAAACCAACAAAATGGCAAAGGCATTTTGATTGGTGGAGAAGAAAATGGCTTTCTCTGTTTGTCTTCAATTGCCACGATGTAGAAAATCAAAGCAAAGCAAAAGAAAATTGCTGCTTTGCAGAGAGCCTGCAGGAGTTCTGACGATTTGGCCATTAACAGGAGTTGCCTGCCCAGAAAGGAAGCTGCCAGAAGGGCCTTCATAAAAGGTGAGATGCTGTTACCATGGGATCATGGAGGTGACCTGCTCCCAGTGGTCTTGAAACAGGGACACTAAACTGATCCCTCTGCCACCCTGGGAGCCAACAAGAAAATGAATTTCTCCCCTCTGAACTGTGGTATAATGGAAGTGCCTTTTTGTCTGGCGCATGTAAAGAGCTTAGGTTTGGAATCGTGCTTTGAGTTGAAATTCTGAATTCAAACCGAAGTTGCAGGAAGGACCTTCCCCCAGCAGCAAAATAAAAACCCCCCTGGTCAAGAAGTGTTCTTTTTGACTGGACCCTGGTTTTGGGGAAATGGTTAGGTTATTTATTTTAAATGACATTTCTGCCCTTTTGTTTTGAGATTTTCAGAAAACATGACCCCCCAAAGGGCCAGGAGGCTCAAGAAGAAAGACGTTTCAGTTTTTGTTGGTCACGAAATAAATATCTTTCTAAAGTTGTCCCTTTTAAAGTGGACTAGGTTTTTTCTTTCCTAGTTGAACAAGTTGAAGAAAATCATGTCATCACTTGGCTCTCGACCACTCTGATGGTTCTGTTTTATCTGGCAATTTGTATGAGGGGTGTGATACACAGTTTAACCTTCCTAATTGGGGGACACACTGTCTGATTTAGTGACAAGACTGAATTATGGTGCTTTTAAGAAAAGATATTCCACTTTAGTACTATCAAGTTCACAAAACCATTAGAACTGGTCTCCCAAAGCAACGCTCAGTGGTGCCTCTGTGGGGAATCTTCTCAAAACAGAAAAGAAAAAGGGCTTATTAGCCTGAACACTCTCAAAATCAGCATATTATTTTAGGTTGTTTATGCATTTCCTTTTCAAATTTTATTTGCACTAATTAATTTGCCCAAACAAACCATTTTGTAAGATTGGATGAGGGCAGGGGGAGTTCATAAACACTCCAGGAGTTGGTTCTGGTTTCTTCAGAAGCTGAGTAAATTTTAGCCCAGTCTCTGTTTTGAATGACCCCAACCTGGTCCAGGGTGGTGATGGCTGATAGACTTCAGGTTTTGTCTCTGACTAGATGATCTTCCCATGACAGGAAATGAAGATGAGACAAAATGGTGGCAGCCTTGGGTGACATATCCTTCCGGTAAGTGGGCCATGAAGGGGGCCTCTACTCAGCTACTCAGCTGCCAGGAGCACAGCCCTTCAGAAGTCCAAGTATGGGAGCCAGTTGGGCCCGCTGGCTCTTCTCAGTTCCCGAAGATCAGCCCATTCTTCAGAAAATGTCCGCCATCTTACACAATGGGGACTGTAGCAAGGAAGCAAGCAGTGGCTCATGCTCGGCATGCAAGTCCACAAAGACCTTTAGAAGCAAAAGCTTCTCCCCTTTTATATAGGTATCCTATTAGTTCTGTCCCTCTAGAGAACCCCGACTAATACAGATTTTGGTACTGGGAGTGGTTATAGAGGAACAGAGTATTAAGGATAGAACTATTTCATTGGTTTTGAGGTTTCTGGAGTTGGCTGCTTAATATGATTAGACCCAAAAATGCTAAGGACTCTACTTCTAATATGGAGAACACTGATAGTCCTTGGCATGAACTGTTTAGAGAATCATGCAAAACAAATGTATCTAACACTCCTGATTGATTGCTCCTAATTGTCAAGGAGTTTAGTGACTCTATACATAATGCCTTTGACCATATGTGGAGTACCAAGCTGGTTGGTTGCTCCTAAGTCCAGTGGACAAAGTGATGAAAGAAAATGATGAACTCAGGGATTCTGTCTCCCAGCTTCAGAAGCAGATCCGGGGCCTTGAATCTGCTGCTCCTGAGTGAGAGTCTTATTTCCTGTAGAGAAAGAGCTGAAATGGTGGAAAAACAGACACAAGCTCTTATTATGTGAGTGGCTGACCTGCAAAGAAAAGTGCATGTACAGCCTCACCAGGTGTCTACTGTTAAAGGGAGGGCATTGACTGGAAAAGAATAGGACCCTGCAACTTGGAATGGGGACATGTGGGAGGACCCTGATGAAGCTGGTGACACTGAGTTTGTAAACTCTGAGGAACCTTTTTTGCCAGAAGGAACAGCTTCCCCACTCCCAGTACCAAAATCTTTATTAGTCAGGATCCTATAGAGGGACAGAACTAATAGGAGATACATATATATATACATACACACACACATATATATGTATAATATATAAGTATGATATATAAATATATAAAATATAAATATATAAAATATGTATAATATAAATATATAAAAATACATAAATAATATATAATATAATATATAACTATTATATATTATTTATGTATTTTTATATATTTATATTTTATATTATATTTTTAATAATATTTTATATTTTATATTTATATTATATATTTATAATATATAACTATTATATATTATATATTATATATATATATAGGGGAGTTTATTAAATATTAATTTACATGATCACAAGGTCCCACAGTAGGCTGTCTGCAAGCTTGAGGAGCAAGGAAAGCCAGTCCGAGTCTCAAAACTGAAGAACTTGGAGTCTGATGTTTGAGGGCAGGTAGCGTCCAGCACAGGAGAAAGATGTAGACTGGGAGGCTAGGCCAGTCTCTCCTTTTCACATTTTCTGTCTGCTTTATATTCGGTGGCAGCTGATTAGATGGTGCCCACCCAATTAAGAGTAGATCTGCCTTTCCCAGCCCACTGACTCAAATGTTAATCTCCTTTGGCAACACCCTCACAGACACACCCAGGAACAATACTTTGTATCCTTTAATCCAATCAATTAATCCAATCCATAACACAGGTCAACCAGTTTTCTTGGCATAAATCACTCCCATTGTCATGGACAGGTGCAAAACCCAAAGGCGTGGAAACAGAAGTGCTCATGTGGAGATGTTAATCAACCTCTTTGCAGTATTTCGGGCAAAAGGATAAGCATTTCCAGGGGCGGTTCAGTCCTCGTCCTCACTATGCATGTGTGAGTGTGTGCAGGTTGCATTCTTATTATTTAGGTTGTTTTCTTAAGTGTGCATTGTAGTTGAAAGTATGCAGAAAAATACTGAAGTGAGGGAAAAGAACCTCATATGTTATTACTCTTTGCTCCTTTAGGGTTCCATTTTTCAAAAAATTTTGTTTTTATTTTTGGCAAAGCCACAGCTACTTAGAGAGGAGGAGGAAGGCTGTTGCCCCGTCTTAGGCCCTTCTACCAAACAGCACTGACTTTTCCAGGAATAAGGAGAGAGATCATCCAGCAAAATTCTCTTTGGGGTTGACTTTGATGTTCCGATGTCTAGATGCAACTTTAAACATCTTTTAAATTCACAAACCACTCCTAAGAGCCTTTTCTCTTCTGAAAGGAAATTACTTGGAACAAATATGACATCGATTTTCCATCTCCCTTGCTTAGTCTCATTTGGTCTGATTTTTATTATTTAAGGCTTACCGACAACGAGAATATACAGTGAGCAATGGTTCTAATTAGATTTTGTGACCTTTAAGAAAGAAAAGGAGGGTCTGGGCCCGACAACGTCTGAAACTGCCAGAGAACAGGGCAGGGATTTATGAGTGTCTCCCTGCAGCTCACATGTGACGCTCGGACAAATAGCTCTGCGTTTGCTCTCAGGAGGAGGAGGCAGGACCCAGGTGGGATGGGGAGAAGCGTGTGAGAGGAAGAGGGGGAACCATGGCGTTGCTGTGGAGGTACTGCGACAGCAAAGCGGGGTTTGTGTGGTCACTTTGATCAACAGATGGCCAAATAAGGAACACTGGCATCCAACAGTTCTGCCTTTTGACTGGGTCCATTAGCAACAAGTGGACTATGTAGGAGAGATGAGGTCATGAGGCCTATGGGAAGCATAGGGGCTCTTTTGTATGCTCTGATAGGGAGCGGGTATCAAGAAGGTGATCCCCATGGCTGGGGCAATGGAATATTTGCTGAAGGGGCAACTTGTTAGTCTGAGATGTTGGGGGGAACATGCATTTTTCCAAGCCTGTTTTCCATAATGGCTTGGGCTTTGGAATGCACTGACCGACCCAGAGCGAGATAAATATGTGGTCTGTCGAGTGTCCAATCTTTCCTAAGTGAGGCATTCACTGGAGTGAAGCCCTGGACCCTGACAAATAGTAAATAGGAGCCAACACAAATTCGAAAGGCTTTTTTCCTTACACCGGCCTGCTTTTCCTAGTGTCTGGAATGAAGATCAGGTGACTGAACATTCGTGCCTGTAGGGTACTCGCAGCCTCCAAAGAAGTGCGCAAGGTTATTTATTACGTTTAAGGTGGGCCATAACTTCCCCAACCCCATCAACATGCCTGCCTTAGACACACACGCACCCCTACTAGGATGTAACAAGCATTTACAAAAATGTACGTCGAAAGCAGATGGGAATTTCTGATGGATGCCTATTTTATTTTTCTTTGGTGTGATTTGGGAGGTGAGAGGCTGGTGATGCACATGGCTGCAGCTGAGGCCAAGAATTCAGATGAACCTGGTACGTATGGAGGCTTTACCATATCCAACACAGGAGAAAAACCTACCAGGGAAAACAAATGGGACCGGGTCAGTGCACATACTCCAGCAAGCTTGGTCGGGGATGAAAATGCGTAGAGGCAGCTCAGAGAGGTAAACACAAAATAAAACCAAGCTCTAAATAAGACACTGCCAGACTTTCCAGTGGCGTTTAGCTACCCTTTCTACCACGTTTCCGAGGTGAAGCAGGAGAAACACGGCTCTCTTTGGGAACCTGTGGCTTCAGCCCTTTTTGATGTGACATGGAATCTTCGTTTCTGGAGAAAGGTAGAGTTTAGGGGCTAGAGTGGCCCCTGGCTTGCAAATGCTTTCTATGCTTGGAAGCTCATGAGAGAGAACACTGACTGGGCTGTCTCCCTGGGGTTGAGAGGTGCGTATTCACACCCAGTTGTAGGAACCAGCCCATGGCCAGTGTTCATCAGGGCTTACCGCGTAAGCCAGGCACAAATCTGACCCCCCTTAACACAGATTCTCAGGTAAAGATAGTGATCAGGAGGTCACACAACTTGCACAAGGGCCCTCAGCAGGAAAGTGCTGGAGCCAGGATGTGCCCTGTGACAGCCCCTCTGACCCGTCCACCCCCAGCTCTCTCCTCCCCGTTTGCTGGGGAGTTCGTCCAGGATTCCCCCGTCCACGATTTCAAATGACCTTTCTTCCTGAGCAAGTTGGTCTGGGATCAGCTCCGACCTCCACCCCACTAGCTGATGTGATCTTCGGTGAGTTAGTTAAACTCTCTGGATCTCAGTTCTCCATCTGCGACGAAGGATAACGAAAGGATCTAAGGGAGAGGATTGCTCTAAGATAAAACCACACTGGAGCATGTGCATAATAAGTACTTAATAAACATCAGCTATTTATAATGCAAACCTTACTCACCACCCTGTCCCAACTGCAGAAGGAGGGGTGGAAGCTGGGTAGGGTGCTTAGAGACAAAAAGGTCTCTTCTCCCCACTCCACCCCTGGAACCCATCTTCTTCATCCACAGTTCCCACCTTGGACAGGAACCTATAGAGTCCAGGGAAATCCTCCTAGCAGGGCCCCCACAGCAGCGCCTCAATACTTATTTGGTGTGCTGGATGGATTTTTGTTGATTTTGGCTCTGTGTGGCAAGTTAACAGAAAGAAACAGCGATGGTGTTGGTGGCATTTCATCAGCTGTCTCTCTCAGATCACTGGGGCCAGCTTTCTGTCGCCAATGATGGAAAGCTGATGAGCCAGCAAGTCACCTCCTCAGAGGGTTCCTGTTCTTTCCTCACAGAAAGCACAGCCTGGAGGCTCCTTACCATGGCCTGGTTCTCCTGGGTGTTCAGGAAGGTCACCAAGGCCTGGGGTGCACCAAGCAGAGACAGTGGCAGTTTGGTGGCCCGGAGGGTGGAGCAACGTGTGTGGCGGTCAGCTGTCAGTAAGGCAAGCTTGGCCGCGGCAGAGACGGCTTTCTCTTACGATATCAATTTCTTTTAATTATCCCATTCCGACAACTTTGAAAGTCACTTTGTAAGCTGACAGATGATTTATGTCTTGCATTAGCTCCTGGCAATGGCTGCTGAAGGCCTGGACTACTCCCACCCTCCCTCCTGGCCACACACCCAGCATGATCCCAGTGAAGCCCGCAGGGAGCCGCAGTGCTCAGCCACCCGTGTCCAGGGTTCCCCGGGAGGTCTTTGGGCTGACAGCAGGAGATCCCCTTGGTGATCCTAGGTGGCCACTTGAGATGCAAATTGCGAAGAATTGCGTGTGGTCAGTTCCCTGTAATGGAAGTAGAACGTGCTGATTTTTCACTTCCTTCTCTGTTGCCCTCCTTTGCTTCCCTCCTTTTTCTTTTTCTTACTAAAATAAAGATCGGACATTTATCTCCAGGGAATGAAGGCCACCAGAGAGAGCATTCTGAGATACCGCCATGCCCCACTGCAAGAGACTGCACGAGCCGCCACAGTCAACAGGGAAAAGGGATAGAAGCCGCAGCCGGGCGGCAGAGGGTTACCCAAGTCCTGACAGCAGTGGCCAGAAGATACCCAACTGGCTGAGGAAAGAGGCGAAGCCATGGCTATAAAGATCCACAGAGAAACACGCACAGCTTCAGCCTGGATCCCCTCCAAGAAGGAGGTGGATGACAGGTTGCCCTCCTCAATGGTGGTAGCGCACTGTTCTCAGCTCCAAAGAGGTTCCCTGCCCTGGAAGGACCCCACGTGAAAAGGGCACCTCCTGAAAACTCAATCTCTCTGAAGGTCAAGACTGCGTTTTGTGGGCCAAGGACATTTATAGAGCTGTAAAAGGAATCATTTTTGCTAATGCTATGAAATTATACTCCGAGGTGAATAACAGCAGCCCACGGCAGGTAGAGAAGTAATTTCCTCTTGTGCGAAACCTGGCTTTTAGAGAAGTCAAGGCGGCCCCGGTTGAAGTTGACAGGGCCCCTTTTTCTGTGCAATTTAAGTGACCAAATGGGAGCTGTGACTTGGTAAATGCGTGCCTCTAACAAAGTCGCCTGGGAGGGGTAAATGATGCAGGCCTCACGAAGACACGTAATAGGAGTGCCAGAGCAGGAGGGAGACCTGGCGAGAAATTCTAAGAGGCCTCGTCCTGGGTCCGTCCATAAATTCAAATGTGGCTGCATTCTTGAGCATGGGCAGGCCCTGTCCTTGTCGCTGGAACCAGGATGACAGGCCCCTTGGGATGACAGCCCGGGCCCATGGTGTGCTGAGGAGACAGATGCAGGAGGGGCTGTTCCCATCAGAGTGGTAACAAGGGCTTGTTTCCAGCACTTTCCATCTGCCGGCCATGGTCCTGAGTGGCTTTGTGAAGATAAACTTCCTTAACCACCTCAGTAACCCTGTGAGGAAGGTAGTAAGATTATCCCCATTGGACACAAGGGGAACCGGAGGGCCGAGATCACCCTGCCGCCATGTTCCCAGAATGGGTACCTCCGTGGGTGTGGATGTCCGCTTGCTGTGGACACAGTCTGAGTAGCCACGGCGGTCACCTCTGCCTGTCCACTGGCACCCCTGCAGACTGGGGAGTCTCAGTGCCGCTCAGAAACGCTTTTGCTGGGACCTGGGTGACACCTCAGCTGTTCCTGTGGCTATCAATCCAAACCTGAGCCCCTCCCCACTCCCCTCGACCCCACCAGCTCTTCCATCCCAGCAGGAAGAGAAGCCAAAGAGGAACATGAACATTCCCGAATCCTCTTCCCCAGACCTGCCATCTTGACCCTTTCCCCCGTCTCCCATGAGCAGTGGATTCTCACCTCGAGGCTGGGTTCCCCTCCCCTGGTCCGGGGCCTCCCTCATTCCTGCTCTGCTCCCCTGAGTGCCGTGGCTGTGTTGATTCTATTTTCTAGCCCTGCTCTTCCATTCCTTCCTGTGACCCAGCAGGTTGGGGTCTTCAGAGGCCTCAGCGAGTCACGCCCTTACCCCATGCCTCACCACCAAACTTCTTCAAAGCGTCAAAGGGCAGCTTAAGCCTTGTGCTTAATTTCCACACCAGCCATTCCCTATTTGGTCTAGCACAGACTGATAATGAGACCACTCTGCCTAACAAGGGTGAACCCACGCCCATCTCCTTGCAAATTCCTTCTATTTGACTTCTTTGGCGAGGCTCCCACCACCTTCCTGGATCTCGGTGGCCTAGATTTTGGACACCACTTTCTCTTGGTTCTTCCTCTGCGTGTGTCCTAAGCATCAGGCCAGCATTTCCACCTGCTCAGGAGCTCTCTCTCACCCTGCAAGATCCAGGCGCGTGACTTCCCCCGCCGCTGGAACCAGCTCCCTCTGCTCTGTGGTCTTTGCCCATCAACAGCCTTATTCCAAATCTCATAGAAAGTCTTCACCAGCCATCTGGTTCCTGGTGTGGAATCCCAGGTGGTGTCGTTACCTTTTTTTTTTTTCTCCTTACCCACCATGTCCAGGGGATGCTGCACGCGGGGACTATTTTGGGAAAGTCTCTGGGTTTCAGGACTGTACCCACTGTGGCCCTGACTCAGAGCATTGTTGTCTCTTCTCTGATCTCTCAGTGACTCTCCACTGGTTCCAGCCCCTCCTCAACCCAATTCGCTCTTTAAATTGACCCGGATTCTTCCCATACCTGCCCTTAACTCTTCTATGGTTGTCCTACCTCTGGAAGAATGAAATCAGATCACCAAGGATGAGAACACCTCAGCCCAGCCAATGAGGCCCTTTGTGATCTGATGGGCTTTCCATTCCCCAAGCCCCACATTCTTTTTTTTTTTTTTTTTTTTTTGAGACGGAGTCTCGCTGTGCTCCCAGGCTGGAGTGCAGTGGCGTGATCTCGGCTCACTGCAAGCTCCGCCTCCCGGGTTCACGCCATTCTCCCGCCTCAGCCTCCCAAGTAGCTAAGACTACAGGCGCCCGCCACCACGCCCGGCTAGTTTTTTTTTTTTTTTTTTTGTATTTTTAGTAGAGACGGGGTTTCACCATGTTAGCCAGGATAGTCTCGATCTCCTGACCTCGTGATCCACCCGCCTCGGCCTCCCAAAGTGCTGGGATTACAGGCTTGAGCCACCGCGCCCGGCCCAAGCCCCACATTCTTTGAATTGCACAAGATACAAAATGTGCCGAGAATGTCCATTCACCAGGCTTCTCTGGTGGGAGGGTGTATTAGTCCGTTTTCATGCTGCTGATAAAAACATACTCGAGACTGGGCAATTTACAAAAGAAAGAGTTTTAATGGACTTACAGTTCCACATGGCTGGGGAAGCCTCACAATCATGGTGGAAAGCAAGGAGGAGCAAGTCCCATCTTACATGGATGGCAGCAGGCAAAGAGAGTGAGGTTGTGTAAGGGAACTCCTCTTTATAAAACCATCAGGTCTCATGAGACTTATTCACTATCATGAGCACAGCACAAGAAAGACCGGCCGCCACGATTCAATTGCCTCACACTGGGTCCCTCCCATAACATGTGGGAATTGTGGGAGTTACAATTCTAGATGAGATTTGGGTGGCCACACAGCCAAACCATATCAGAATGGTTTCCCCTCATCCTCCAAGACCTAACCCAGCCTCATCTCTCAACTTCTATGCCACCTTAGACGTGACTCTGCCCCACCTACTGTGCCCTGGGTCCTGCCTTTCACTGGGGCTTCTCTGCCTTCCCTGACCTGTGAGCCCTGTGAGGACAGAGGGGGTGGGATCCCTCTTTGTGTCTCTGCAGTCTAGTTCAAGGTCTAGAACGCAGCAGGTTTTCGGTGTTTGCTGGTAGACTTGTTAAACAAATCAATGCAGTCTTCATTGATCACGCAAGAATAAATCTCACACCATCCCAAGTGATTGTGAATTCCACATGGGAAGAGTCTGGAATCAAAATTCATGAGGCCTTTTTAAAAACATGTAGAATGCCCTTTGATGCCAATGTGATCAGTTGGTCATTGAAGGTTTTAAAAAATGATGTCTTCAGGGTCTAGGGAGGTCACAGAGATGGTAATGCATAGTTGGTGTGGGCCAGCTAGGAGGGGCAAAGGCGTAAGCAGGGAGAGGAGAAGGACCCCACCCCAGGAAGGATGCCTGGATGGGTAGCTTCCCTTGCAGACAATGGGCTGGTAAGTCCAAGCGGTACCTTGACAGCCATTACATCCCACCTGTTATACCTCACCTATTCAGAGAGTCAAAAAGACCAGCAACTGCAGCAGAAAAGCTCCCTTCAAGATGTTGCCAGCTAGTGATCTGTGCTTTAAAAGGCAAGGAGTATCTGTCACCCAGGTTAGGCACCAGCATATTTTTCTTGTTCAATCCAGCCGCCCAAATGGTTGTACTTGGATTAGCAAGTTAAGCTAAATGGTGTTATGCTAGATACTCTCCAGTGCAAAGCAAATGGTTCTTTGAATTTGATTTCTTGTTTGAAAATACTTTAGTCAATAGAGAAATTGTGAGCAATTGAGCTCTTTTTTTTTTTTTTTCAAATCACATAAATTTTTTTAAATGCATCTAGGGAGTGCCTGGTAAATGGAAAACCTTGTGGCTGAGTGTTCCAGGAAAGTAAAGAATTGCTCGCTGTGTAGAGTTTGAAAAAAATCAAGGGTTATTTTTACCTATCGGTATTTCTTGTCTGGGGTTGTAGTCCTGTCTTTCTGGGACTCACGGCAGGGTCACTTCTTTCCCTAGCATGTCCCAGGATGGCAGCTGAGCAGCCAGACAGCGTTCACGGGAGCCTGCCACGCCTGGTGAAGCCAGCCTTCGCCTTACTCCAGATGGTCATGTCCAGGTCTGAGATGCTCTATTTGGTGATCATTCTGAATCACGCGCTCTTGGCTTCCATCCTCTTGATGTTCTCCCCATCTTGTCTTTCCTATGGGCCATGCTTTCAGTCCCAAGGCTCTTAAAACAATTTTGGATGGCAGCAATCTATTACATGGAGGTAGGTACCAAGGGGAGACCCCTCCAAGACCCATCTGCTGCCAGTGGATTATGGCAGCAGATGAGATACTCCGCCCACCACCATCCCAGCCACCCACACCCTTTGAGGTGACTTTACAACAACAGTGCCACATGTCAGGTGCTAGAATCAAATCACCTGACCTGGTGGAACCAGAGACTGCAACCCCTACTGTTCTCATTGTCTCCCAAGAGTGTGTCAGCTTTCACAAGTCAGGTGAAGTGATAACAGGTACTTCTACCTGCCTCACATGTAGTAAATACTTACACAGTGGACTTCGGGAATGCATGCTTCTGTTTTTTATCTTTTCTTCTTTTTGCATCTTAGACATAATTTACTACTAGCTCTGGTGCTCTTTCTGACTCCAGTGCCACATTTGCAAACTTGAAGACAGCCTGTCTATGAAATTAATTAGAGCAAAAATTAAGTACCAGTCATTGGGTTCTTTCTCCCACCACATCATTTTTATGGTTCCTCTCCTGTCACTGCCCCTCCCGTGCTCCCAAGAGCTCTGGCTGGGGAGGGAGGGACGCCTCCCAGATCTGTGTCCCCTCCTTCAGAATCACTGGAGACTCCTGGGGGAAGAGGCAGCTGGCCAGAGTCCATTCTGGCTCTTTTTAGGCTCTGATATCCCAGGATTGTACGAGCTAGAAAGAAATATTTGTGGGTTTTTTTGGTTTGCTTGTTTTGTTTTGTTTGAAAAAAAACAGTAAACATTCTAAAGGAAATTTTAATCCACTAAAATAATGCACTTTTAAAAGTCCTTGTTACTTTTTTTTGTGTACAAGTAGATCCTCCCAATTATAAATGAAACAGATTGGTTTTGATTGACTGCTTATAGCTGAGTCCAATAAAATTTGATGCCCCTTAAACTATTCCTCTAATTGGACCTTCAGTTAATACCATCTCACATTTGGATGGCTTGATCTGGGAGGGTCTATACAACTTTCCCTCTCTCTTCATATCCTTCAATCCCTAGGGGCCTTCAGAGAGGCCAGGCCCTGCAAAGAGAGGGAACATGGGCTGGGAATGACATGCCTGAGTCATTGACAAGGGCCCACATCTCCTGTCTCCATGTTCATTGACATTTCCTCTACCAGGAACAGAAAACACTCTTTGGTCTGCACGTGGCTTCTTCCATCAGGTGCTCATGGCAGACATCCCTAATCTACCAAGGCCTGGTGACATCCTCAGGGTCATTCCCAACTCCTACAGAGTCCGACTTATTTCTCAGGGTGAGACTCGCCTGTTCTTGCCTCAAGCCTTTGAAGCTCCAGCTTTCATCTGCAGAGCATGGTTTTCCGTGACGTGCCGCATTTGGGGTGCTTTAGAGAGAGAAAACCACACACGCCAGTGTCTGAACTTGTCCCTGCCAATTGAATTATTTGGAGTCATGAAGTCATGCTGGGATTCCAAAGGTAGAGACCTTGTGGCTTCTCCATGAGTAGCACTCGTACTTAGAG
Organism: Papio anubis; assembly: GCF_008728515.1. Lineage (NCBI taxonomy): Eukaryota > Metazoa > Chordata > Mammalia > Primates > Cercopithecidae > Papio > Papio anubis. Next base: position 85,924,403 of record NC_044991.1, on the reverse strand, counting down.
GGCTGGCTCTCCTCAGTTCCAGCTGACTAGTAAAAATAGGTTTTTAAAGAGAATTAGAGAAGGTCAAATTGGAGAGTGCCTTAAAGATCATCTAGACTAACCCCCTAAATTTTACAGACAAGGAAACTAAAAGGGCATTGGTCCAAGGCAGAATTGCAGGTGTGAGCCCACTCCTGAACTCTCTTCTGCATCACACAGGGAGATTCCCCATCAGTCAGTTCCATCCTAGCTGCCAGGATTACTGATGACAGATGTAGGGGGTACTGCCCACTCCCCAGGACCGGAGGCATCTTTCCACGCCCACTCCTCTGTTATCTCTGTGTGAACCAGCTTCCACACAGGAGCATCAACAGCCGGCCCCCAAGGGGGTCCCCATGAGGCACGAGGCTATTTATGTGACAGAAGAACTTGTACTATAAGAGCTGGTGAGATAGAAGCAGTTCTCTCTCCCAGGGTGGTGCCCGAAAATAGCATTAAAGAAATTTGGTCTAACATGACGCATCCGGCCATTCACTTTCTTGGCTCAGAAAACTGCTCTCCCTGATGTCTGATAATCTATCAGCATTAAAAGGATGGGGACTTTGGGTGACCTTTTCCTCTTGCCAAAGGAAACAAAGCCATTTTTGAGCATTTTCAGCATAAAAAGACAATCTCTTAAAACCACTATTCCACGACTCGCCGATGAGAAGGGGCAGGCTGGCAGAGCCGTCTTCACCTACCTGCCATGCATCAAATTGATTTAGCAGGCAACAAATGTCAGGAGAAATTAAAAAGGGAGTAATAGCTCAAAGAAATTAAAAAGGCTGGCCAGCCTTCAGCAGTGTCACATGGGGCCAGCTTATGTATTCACGGTGGTTTCTGGTGTTTTATTTCCTTTTAATCTCTAGCCTCTGATGATGACCAGAACAGTCTCTTACATTTGTGACGCACATTAGCATACACTGAGCGCTTTCCTAGGCATTCACTTGCTTTATGGGTGTGTGCGCGTGTGTGCGTGCGTGTTCATCAGACCGTTTGCAACGAGTTTCCCTGTCTGTTTCTCCTTCCTGTCTGGAGGCCACTGTCGTGGTCAAATAATTTTGCAGTTTGGATTCTTTCCCTGGACCACAAAGTGATACACTGGCATCAGTGGGAAAAGCCACTTTCTCTGCCAAATATAATTGGAATGGAGAAGAAGGACAGCTGTGTCCTCTGTGATCTCCTGCAGTTACTTGTGCTGTTCACCCACCGCTCTACCACGAAGGGACATCAGCCCCAAAGCAGGGGGGTTATGAAAGCTCGTTCCATCTCCTACAAGACGTTCTTTGCTCATTTCTTATTTCTAATTAAAGTAAGAGGGGATTGGCCAAGGCCGTAGTAACTGCCTCCATTTTCCAGATGTGGAAACTGAGACTTCCTGTGGCTGCTAGAACGTCTTCCTTGGCCAGGGACATCACAATAGCAGAGACTGACCATGGAATTTTGACTTCCTGGTTCAGCCTCCAGTGGTCGTTGCCCTGCCTTCTGTTTGAGCGTGCTTTCTTTTCAGTGAAGTTTAAATCATTTGGTTTCGGACTTTCTTGTTCCCTGGCTAACTTCCCTGGAGTTCTGAGCCATGGCTGCAGTCCTTCCTCAGCAGTGAGCCCCACTGTGTGCCGACTCCCTTGCTCTCTCCCCACAACCTCGGGGAGCCCCCAAGTTGTGTTCTCATGCTCCTCCTCTTGTCCCACTCTGTAGAAAACTGTCCCTGTCACCGTGCCTCTCCTTCCCTAGAAACCTTTCTTTTTCATCTTCCTGCCAGGGATTTATTTTATACTCCTTTGCCTCTCTCCTGCTTTCTCCCTGCCCCCAGGGAGCCACACCCACTCTCTCTCCTGTGCTTCCCCTCCTGCCCTCTGCGGACACTCCAGCACCTTCTCCAGTCCTCATATCCTCCAGCTGGTTTGTGGGCCGAGTGTGAGTTTGGGGAGGCTGTGTGGCCATGGTGGTGGGTGGAGACTCCTCAGCCCCCTCCTCCCTGCCTGTCCTGCCTCTCCGGGGCTTGGGACCTGGTTCATTGCAAGGGGAAGAAAAAAGGCAGAAAGCAAGAAAAAGCAGCCACGGGGCTCCAGGCAGTGGCCACCTCATGAGACAGGTTGAGCAGAACCCCTACTCCTAGGAGCTGCCTTTGCAACTGCCAGCCCAGCGCTGGGCGTGCTGAAGAGTGTTGCAGAGTAGGCTATACCCCACTCGGTCTGGACCCCAGGCTCCCGAGGAGGAGCCCCCCATAGTCTCAAACCAGCTGCAGTCTGGCAAAGTGTGGGCCATTGGGGTTCCCAAGTGATGGGCCTGGGAGAGGGTCTGCTGGTCATTGTTCCCAGGCCCACCACACACTTCCTCCTCACCCAGGGCCCAGACCTCCCTGCTGCTCCACCCCCACCCCACCAGGCTCTCTCCTGTCTGGCCTGGGACTCCAGACCTGGTCCCTTGGGATCAGGGGACACGACACAGCAAACCCCCAGCCTGAGCTCAGACGCTGGTGGAAACCACGTGGGGCTGGTCATGGGGGTGGGAATCAGTGGAGGAGATGGGCAGGGTGCTCCCAATTAAAATAGCTTCTGGAAGAAAAGGTCAAGGAGAAGGCCTGTATTATTGTGTCTTGCCAGGGGGTCCCCAAGACCCAGAATCCAGGAAGAGATAGAGCCTACTCAGGAAATTCCCATTCAGTCAAAAGCAACCCAGCCAAGGGATGCTAAAGAAACAGCCGAAGAAAGCCAGGAAGCAGATCATTAAAAGGTAATTAAGAGACTTCATTCAGAAGGAATGGGAGAGGAAGGCCGTGAGGTAGGTGCCTTTCCCCCTTCCTCACAGACCAACTCTCAGCTGCAGGTAGAGCTGGCATGGCTAAGGAGGGCCGCGTGGTTACTGTGGAATTATGTGCCCCTGAATCCATACATGGTGGAGGCTAGAACTGGGCCTTGGGAGGAACACTCAAGCAGGAGTCAGATCCTAGACTTAGGTCTGCCACTTCCAAGAGCACCCATCCTCGCCCTGTCTCTAGTCTGTCTGTAGAACTGCAGGAGATTATTTATTCACCCATGCTTTTGCCCAAGCATTTGTCAATTCATACTTTGGTCTTTCCTCTTATCTGCCAGTCCAATCACTCATCCACCTAACTATCTTTTCCTACCATATCCCTCTTTCCATTTTTATCTTTCCTTCCATGTCCATTCATCATCTACTTCCTTCCATATTTCCATTCCATCCCTTCATCTACCATTCCATTATTCCATCCATCCCCACCATCCTTCCACCATCCACCATCCATCCATATATACCCATCCATTCACTACCCCATCCTTCCATCCACCTACCTATCCACCCATCCATCCACTCCATCCATTCCACCCCTCATCCATTCCTACCTATTTACCATTTATCCATTCCACCATTCGACCCAGCTTCTCATCCATCCACCCATCCACACATCCACCTACCCACCCATCCATCCACCACCCGTCCACCAGCTCGTCAAATCCCGCCGTCCATTGCCCACCACCATCCATTTCTTCATCCATACCATCCATTCCACCCTTCCACCATCCATCCATCCACATCATCCATCCCACCACCATCCATCCACACCACCACCATCCACCACCCATCCATCCACCCACACACCCATCCATTGACCCTATCCATGCACCATCCATCTACCTACCTATTCACCCATCAAACCACCTACCCATTCATTTACTCACCCATCCACTCATCCATTCACGCACCCATCCTTCCGCCTCCTCCGTCATCCTGCCATCCACCCCTGTTCATCCGATCTGCCACCTCCTGCTTGTCAGCCTTGGCTGTGGAATCACACATGCCCATTGTGCTCTTGTTCCCGAGATTAACCTTCACGTCTGTCAGCATTTCCCCTCAATTACCCCGGCATGAGATCAGACTGGGGCTCCTGCTGGATTTGAAACCTGAGGAAAAACAGAAACAGAGCAACTTGCTTAGTGTCACACAATGGAGATGTAAACCTGGTACCTGTTCTACTCCACCAAGCTCTTCTCCAGCTGCACCAGACTAACCCTTCAGCAATTGTGTTTGGGTTAGTGCTGTGCACCAGCACTCATGGTAGGAGGAATTCAGGTGTTGTGAAAAAGAAGCCTGGCATTCCCCTGTAGATTGGTCCCTGAACACCAGAGTACTTGCCTTCAGTGCTCTTTGCAAATATGAGCTTGGGAAAAATAAACACGTGTGCTGTCCTCAGCTTCCCCATCTGTCAAACCAGAGTCCTCTATGGCATCCTCCTAGAAACTTCCAGCTGGTTGTGAGGAGTTGTCCAAATTGGGGTGGCCTACAGCGTCCTCCTCTGCCTTCAGGACCTTCCAGGTCTACCACCCCATCTGCCCACTCTTCCACAACCTCACCCACCTGCAGGCCAGCCGGAGGTTGAGTCCTCACATTACTGGTGGACGTGCTCAACTTTGCCCTCATCCTCTTTGGGTACTGACTAGGCCTTCAGGGTAAGCAAATGAGCCCCAGGCCCATGCAGCTCCCCCCAGACTGCCGAGCTCAGCACTTTGGTTTCCTGGGAATCACTGCCCAGGACTCTGGATTCATGGAATTTCCTTCTGCAATTTCCTTCTGTTGTTAGGGGCTGGGGCAGCCATTAGTTATCCTTAATAACCAGGCAGACGACAAGATAGCATTGCCCTCAGCTTTCTTAAAAGCAGAGTGGTCACCCTCTCTCTTTAGAATAGCAATTCCACCGACTCCATTACCGAAATGGCTCTTGCCTTCCGTGCCCCGTCCAAGTTGCTATTTTGTTGTTTTATTGCTTCTCTGAAAAGCTCCTACTAATTAAGGGGAAAGCTGGATACAAATCGGGCTGGGGCTGCAGTGCAAAGGACAGGCCCTGTGCTAAACTGGCTATAGGGGCTTCTCAGGGGCCCTGCAGCTGCTGCCTCCTCCCTGTCCAGGGCTCTTGGCATCCTTTGAGAAGTCATTAAAGACTCTGAGAACCTGAGATATTTGCCAGTCAGAGTGGGGCTGGAAAGAGAGACCAGACTGCCTCACAATGCCTTCAGCTCTAGTCTGTGCTCAGTGGCTGGAGGTGGGATGCAGTGACAGTGGGGATGGCCAGGGTTCCCTCCAGCTGTGGATCTCAAGGAGCATGTCTTATTCTGTGTCTCAGAGCTCACAGAAGTGTCAAAGGCAGCAGACCCCCCAACAACAGACTGAGAATTCCACTGAAGAGACAGGGACATACATGTATTAACAGCAAACCACAGTCCAAGCCAGAGTCCATCAAGGTCCTTGGGTCCTGAGGCCTGTCAGGGTCCTTGGATGCCACATGGGTGACCCTTGGGGATGGGAAGGAATGTCTGGAGGGTTTTCTGGAGCTGGCAGACATTGGAACGGTCCTTGAAGACCAAGTCAAAGGACAGGAAGAGAGACAGAGAGAGAGAGAGAGAGAGAGAGAGAGAGAGACAGAGAGAGAAAGAAACAGATACAGATATATATATATATGGAGAAAAAAGATATATATACACACATATATATGTATATATATGTATATACGTATGTATATACACATATATATGTGTGTGTGTCTGTATATATATATATAGAGAGAGAGACAGAGTCAGAGACAGAGACAGAAAGAGATAGAAACAGAGGGAGGGAAAAGAGGGGCCCTCCATTCCTGGCCGGTGTCCTGCTCTTTCTGTGCCTGGGCCTGCAGTCCTGAGAGTAGCTCCTTCTACCCTTCTGCAGAGCTGGCTCTGTCTCATCCTCTGTCCCATCCTTCAGGTCTTGGCATAAAGGCTATCCCCAAACCCCCAAGCTGATGTACCTGGCCACTGCCTGGTGACTTCCTTTGCAACACTTACCACAATCATGGGTGGTATCCCTGGCTCCCTGGGGGTCATCAGTGTCATCCTACTGCAAGTTCTATCTCCCTTCTTCACCCACATATCCTGAGTACTTAGCACATGGCCTGCTGGAGAATGTGATTATTTGTGGAAAGGGTGGTGAACAGATGGGATCACTGTGGTGGCTGGGGTCTGACGTGGATGGGGATGGGATAAATAGAGTATATCAGGTTTTGAAGGCGTTGGGGTGGAGTGGGACATGATGGGACAGATGAGGTGATGGATAGGTTGGGTGACAGGTTGGGGAGAGATGACATGGCATGCACAGGTTGGATGGACCAGTGCCCCCTGGTGACCTCCTGGTGGTCCTCTGTGCTCCAGGTTCTGCCTCGTGCCTTTCCTCTTGGAGCTGAGAGCTGTTATAGACTGGGTATGGATAGACACTGCCCTCAGTCTCTCTAACTGGATCCATCTAGGGCACCTGTGTGCAAAGGTCTTCATCATGAAGCACTGGTGGGAGTCTGAGAAGGTGGGTGTGGGTGGGAGGCGTGGAGGTGGCAATTTTCCTTGCCTCAGTCCTGTCCTTACAGCAGTGAGACTCATGTCTTGCCCAGTGTACCAGGTGCTTACCTGGCAGCTTGGCCCTGGCTCCCAGGGCTCATGGAGTTTGTAGTGAGTTCCTCAGCAAAATGGCAGAGCCCATGCTGAATTCTCCCACCATCACTTGGGAGTGCTCAAAACCACCTGGCAAAGCAGACATCCTTTCATTCCCATTTTACGGAGGAGGAGACAGAAGCTCAGAGTGGCTGTGCGTCCAAGGTCACATAGCTGGTTAGCAGTGGCATTGGGACATGACTCCAGCTCCCCCTGACCCCAGTGTGACATTCTCTGAATCACCCACCCTCCTCTAACTTTTAAGAGTGATTTGCCAACCTGCCCTCCCTTGAGTCCATGTCTGTCTGATCCAAGGCATGGCCCTGACCTGCCTGTCCTCTTCAGCAGAAACATCCCAGTCTCCTGGGCACAAGAGGAGGCTGGGAAATATGGAGTTGGGGTTGTTATCACATTTGCTTTGATTTTCATGTGGTTCCTCCTGGTTTTTATGTCCCTGTTGAAGACAGTGGGTGACAAGATCAACCAGCCCCTGAACATGCCTGTCAAGATTGCCATTTATAGCTACAAGGTTGCGACAGTGGAGGAAGGGAGGTGCCTGTCCCTGGTGCTGTACTCAGTGGGGTGGAGATGCCAGTGCCTGCTCCCCAGCCTGAAGCCTTTGCTCCTCCAGCTACGGTCCTAGAGGAAGACTCAAAGCTCAGACCAGCCTCTGAGCTTTTTTGCCTTATTATCATTTTCTGTTTTGTCATGGATTTTTTTGAGGAGCAAATTCAGAACGTTAAATGGGGCATACGAGGATGTGATGACATTAATTGAAGGTTGAACAATATGTTTTCAACAGTATGATAACAATATGTCATAACTTTTTATTGAGATGAAATTTACATACAGTCAATTCACAGATAAGTGTACAATTTGATGAGTTGTGAGTGATACAAATAACCATGTAATCACCACCCCAATCAAGACAGATATCATTGCTGTTTCTCCAAAAAGTTCCCTCATGACTCTTCCAGTCCACACTCACTAGACTGGACTGGTGTAGTTTCCATAATCATAGATCATTCTTCTCTGATCTGAACTTCCTATACATGTCATCATAGAATATGTACTCATTTATAGAACATGACAGTTTTCAGATTCATCTGCATTCTTGCATGTGTCTGTTTTAATGCTGAGTAATATATCATCATATAAAGATATACAACAATTTTTCATTCTTCTATAAATAGATATTTGGGTTGTGCCTGTTTTTGTGGACATACATTATCTTTTCTTTTAAGTGAACATGTAAGAATGGAATTGTTTTGTGATGGAGTAGTTGTATGTTTAACTTTTAAAAGAAATCTAGAAAGTTTCCAAAGTGGCTGCACCATTTTGCACTCTCACCAGCAATGTCTGAGAGTTCCAGTTGCTCCATGTTTTCACCAACAGCAGGTATCATCAATCTTTTGAATTTCAGCCTTTCTGATAGGTATGACTTGGTATCTCATTGTGCTTTTAATTTACATGTCCCTGATGACTAATGATATCGAGTAACTTTACATGTTATTATCCATTTGTGTATCTTCTTTTGTGAAATATCCATCCAAGTCTTTTTCTGTTTGTTGTTGTTGTTATGCTGTTTTATTATTGAACTGTAGGTGCTCTTTAAATAGTCTGGATATAAGTTCTTTGTCAGACATACATATTGCAAATATTTTCTCCCAAACTGTGGCTTGCCTTTTCATATTCTTAATGTTGACTTTTGATAAGCAGAAGTTTTTTATTTTGATGAGGCCAATTTGTTAGTATTTCTTTTTGTGATCAGTAATTTTGGGGTCCTCTCTAGGAAATCTTTGCCTACCTCACGTCCATGAAGATATTTTCTCATGTATTCTGCAAGGAGTTTTATAGTTCTAGCTCTTATGTTAGGTCTATGATCCATCCATCTCAAATTAATTTTTATTTGTCATGTGAAGTAGGAGTCAAGACTCTTTCTCCTCTATATATATTCCTAGTTTTTCTAGCCCATTTGCTGAAAAGATGCTTTTTTTCCTCACTTGGCATGATACCTTTTTGAAAAATCAATTAACTGAGTATGTCTAAGTTGATGTCTATTTTCTATTATGATCCATTGATCTGTCTGTGATTCCAACAGTACCACACCATCTTGATTACTGTAGCTTCTGATATATTTTGAAACCAGTAAGTTCAAGTTCTCCAACTTGGTTGTTTATTTTAAAGATCAGATTTTTTTCTTTTTAACTGTTCTAAGCCTTTTGCATTTCCATTTAAATCTTAGAAACAATTTGTCAATGTTATTTAAAAATTCTATTCATATTTGGATTCGAATTGTGTTGAAGCTAGAAAAATCTGTTCAGTCTGGGAAGAATTTGCATCTAAACAATACAGAGTCTGTAAGGTACACATGTGGTTTTTATCCATTTATTTAGATTTTTAATTTCTCTGAGAAATGTGTTCTACTTTTCTACATGTAAGGCTTGTACATATTTAAAGTTATTCCTAGAAAAATAAAGTTATTGTATGGGCCTTGATGCTACTATAAGTGGAATTGTTTTAAAATTTCATTTCTAATTGCTTGCTGCTAAAATTAAAAATGTAATTAATTTTATATATGTGGTTTGTATTCTGTTACCTTGCCTAATGTGCTTATTAGTTCTAATGGTTACTGTGGTACATTCTTTAAATTTTTTTTTCATGTAGACAGTCATGGCATTTTTAAGTATAGGGAGGATTATTCTTTTATCCCGGTCTATATGCTTTCTATTTTTCTTGCCTTATTGCACTAGCTAGACTTTCAGTGCATTGGTGAAGAGAAATGGTGAGTTCAGGCATCCTTACTGTGTTCCCAATCTTAGGAGAAAAGTCTTTAATGTTTCAGCAATAAATGTGATGTTTACTAGAATTTTCATAGATGTCCCTTATCATTTTGCAAAAGTTATCTTCTTGTCCAAGTTTGCTGAGAATTTGTGTCATAAGTGGGCACTGAATTTTGTCACTTTTTCTGTATTTTTTGAAGTGGACATTTGTTTTGCCAGCTTATTTTGTTAATATGGTGAGTTACATTGGTTGATTTTTAAATGTTCCTTGGAAAAAAACACTTAATAATGATGTATTATTATTTTGTATATCGCTGAATTAAATTTCCTAATGTTATCTTAGGGATTTTTTTCTGTCTGCTTCATGAGGCACATTGGTCTATAATTTTCTTATAATGTCTTTTTCAGATTTTGGTATCTAGATTATACTAACTTTCTAAGATGATTTGATAACTATTTTCTTCTCCATTTTCTGAAAGAGTTTATGTAAGAGTTGTATTATTTTTTCTCTGAGTGTTTAATAGTATTTACCAGTAAATACTCTGGGCTGAAATTTCCCTGTGGAAAGGATTTAAAAACAAATTCAACTTTGATAGATATTAGAACAATCTGAGTATCTTTTTCAAGTTGTGCCAGTGTGGGTAAATTGTATTTTCTAGGAATTTCCCCACTTCATGTAAGTAGTTGAATTTATTGGCATAGAATCTCTCATAATATTTTCTTATGATCCCTTTGATGTCTGTAGGATCTATAAGGGTACCCCTCCTTTATTTCTGATACAGGCAATTTGTGGGTTTTCCCCTTTTTTCCTGATCAATCCTTCTAGGAATTTTAAAAGAGATTTATCAAGATATACTTGGCATACAATAAACTGCACATGTGTAAAGTATATAATTTGATAAATGCTGACATACTGTGAATGCTGACATCTGTGGAACCATCACCATAATCAAGATAATGAATATTTTCATCACACATAAAAGTTGATTCATGTCTTACTGTAATTCCTTTCTCTCTCCACCCCCGTCCCCATGCAGCCATTTTCTCTCTGTAACTATAGATTCATTTGCATTTTCTATAAATTTATATAGACAAATTTACATAGTCTGTGCTATATTATTTAATCTGGCTTCTTAAGAAGTACCAAAATTTTAGGTCATATTGCTTCATGAAAAAAATATATCAAAATTTGTTTTTTTATCACATGGTGATGGACATTGGCATTTCCAGTTTTTGTCCATGAAAATTAAAACTGATGTAAACGTTCAGGTGTAAGCCTTTATATGGATAAGGCTTTCATTTCTCTTGCATAAATACCTAGAAGTAGAATGACTGGATTTTATGATAGGTCTTGGTTAACTTAAAAAAAAAAAAAATTCAACTGTTTTCCAAAGCAGTTGTATAATTTTATATTCTTACAACAGTGTAGAAGAGTCCCGATTGCTCTACATCTTCTCCAGTATTTAACGGCCAGTTTAAAAATTTGTAGCTATTCTAATGGGTGTGTAATAGTATTAAGTTATAGTTTTAATTTGTAATTACCTACTGACAAATGATGCTGAGCATCTTTTTATGTGCTCATTTTGCCATCTACATATGTTTTTAGTGAAATGTCTTCTAAAATCTTTAGGACATTTTAAAGTTGGTTGTCTGTTTTCTTATTAATGAATTGTAAGAGGTCTTTATTGTGAATAAAAGTGTTTGTCAATTATGTTTTGCAAATATTTTCTCCCAAATTGTGGACTGCCTTTGCCTCTTCTTAACAGTGCTTTTTGGGGGGGAACAGGGTGCTATTTTTTCTCTTCTCTCTCTCTCTTTTTTTTTTTTTTTTTTTTTTTTTTGAGACAGGGTCTTGTTCTGTTGCCCAGGCTGCAGTGCAGTGGCACAATCATGGCCCACTTCAGCCTTGACCTCCTAGCCACCCAAGGTGCTGGGATTACAGGTGTGAGCCACCATGCCCAGCCTTTGGTCTTTTTAAAAGAATTTAATTTTATTTTTAAGTGACAAATAATAATTGTATATATTTATGGGGTAAAATGTGATGTTTTGATACATCTATACATTGTGGAATGATTAAATCAGACTGATTAACATATCAAACAACTCCCATACTTATTACTTTGTGGTGAGAACATTTAAAATTTACTCTTTTAGTAATTTTGAAATATATCATAAATTATTAACTAGAGTCACTGTGCTATGCAATAGATCACTAGAACTTATTCCTCCCAAATGAAACTTTGTACCCTTTGACTAACATCTCTCCCTTCCCCAGTGATGTCCTCCGCTCTGCACTCTTGTATCCACCATTCTACTCTCTACTCATATGAGTTCAACTTGTTTTGATTCCACATAAAAGTAAGTCCACGTGATATTTGTCTTTCTCTTGACAGTTTCTTTTGAAGAACAAAACTCTTTAATTTTGATGAAATCCACTCAGCATAATTATCTTGTGATCCATCCGAGTTGTTGCATAAATCAGGGCTTCATTCCTTTTCATTGTTGAGAAGTATTCCATGTTATGGATGCACCACAGTTTGTCCAACCATTTACCCACTGAAGTTCATCTGGGTTGTTTCTTTTTTGGTTTTTACAAATAAAGCTGCTATGAACATTTGTGTACAGGTTTTTCCATGAACATACGCTTCCATTTGTGTTCAGCTGCTGGGTCATGTTGCATGTTTAATCTCACAGGAAACCACCAAACTGTTTTCCAGATTGGCTGTGCCGTTTTATAGTTCCACTATCAATACGGAGTGATCTATTTTCTCTGTAAATAGTGATAACAGTGTTATTGTTATTTTTTATTTTAGTCATTCTGCTAGGTGTGTTGGTGATATCTCATTGTGGGTTTAATTCGCATTTCCTTAATGGTTAATGATGTTATACAACTTTCCATGTGTTTATTTGTTTTCTGTATATCCTCTTCAGTGAAATCTCTATTCATGTCTTTGGCCCATATTTCTAATTGGGTTGTTTGCTTTTTACTGTTTAGTTTTGAGAATTCTTTATGTATTCCAGATACTAGTTTATTTTTTGTTGAACATATGGCTTGCAAATATTTTCTTACAATCCATAGCTTATCTTTTCATTCTCTTAGCATCGTCTTTGGTAAAACAAATATTTTAAATTTTGATGAGGTTCAATTTATCCGTTTTTCTTTTTATGGATCACGCTTTTGGTGTTAAGTCTAAGAATTCTTTGTTAGCCCTAACTCCTGAAGATTCTCTCCATGTCTTTTTCTAAAAGTTTATAGTTCCATAGTAACTCCATAATCAATTTGAGTTAATTTTGCATAAAGTGTGGGATTTAGGTAGATGTTCATTTTCTTGCTTATGGATATCCAATTACTCCAATACCATTTGTTGAAAAGATTATCCTTCCTCTGTTGAATAGCCTTTGTGCCTTTGTTAAATATCAGTTTGGAGCATATTTGTGTGGGTCTCTTTCTGGGTTCTCCATTCTATTCCATTCATTGATGTGGTTCCCCTCCACCAGTACCATACTGTCTTGATTACTGTAGCTAAAGTGTAAACCTTAAATATCAGAGTGTGTCCTCTCATTTTATTCTTCTTTGTTGTTTTAGCTATCCTAGGGTGGTGTCTTTCCGTATATATTTTATTTTATTTATTTATTTATTTTGAGATGGAGTCTTCCTCTGTTGCCCAGGCTGGAGTGCACTGGCATGATCTTAACTCACTGCAACCTCTGCCTCCCGGGTTCAAGTGATTCTTCTGCCTCAGCCTCCTGAGTAGCTGGGATTATAGGTGCCCACCACCATGCCTGGCTAATTATTTTGTATTTTAGCAGATATGGGGTTTCCCCATGTTGGCCAGGCTGGTTTTGAACTCCTCACCTCCAGTGATCCACCCGCCTCAGTCTCCCAAAGTGCCATATAAATTTTAGAATAAGCTTGTCTATGTGTATTTTAAAACTTGGAATTTTGATAGAGATTATATTAAACCTAAATACCTATTTGAGGTGAATTTGCATCTTTATTATATTGAATTTATCAATCCATGAATATGGTATGTCTCTCCATTTAGTTAGGTCTTTTATTTCCTCAGCATTTTATAATTTTCAGCATAGAGATCATGCACATATTTTGTTAAGCTGATAATTATAGCATAGGCCTGTTTTTTGTTGGTTTTCTGTTGTTTTTTTGTTTTTTTGTTTTTTGCTTTATTACAGTAGCTGGGACTTCTTGGACTCTGTTGAATAAGATGGTGAGAGTGTACATCCTTGCCTTGCTCTTAATCTTAAGAAGAAAGCATTCCATAATTTACCATAAACTATAATATTAGCTGAAGATTTTTGTAGTTGCTCATTATTGGGTTAAGGAAGTTTCCTTCTATTCCTAGTTTGCCAAGAATTTAAAAAATTGCGAAGGAATGTTAAATTTTGTCAAAGGACTTTTTCACACATGTTGATGTGATTGTGTGTCATTGATATACGCATTTCACTGATTTTCCAACATTAAACCAGCCCTTTTGAATTCCCAGGATAAGCTTCACTTGGTCATGAGGTATCTCATGTACATATGTCTTTTATATATATACACACACATTACACATAAATATTTCAATACACAAATATTTTTAATGTATATATACATATATATTTATAAATATGTATTATCTTTGTTTTTACAATTTGTAAGTGTGTTGATAATTTTTGCACCTATATTTATGAGGGATATTGTTCTGTAGTTTTCTATTCTTGTGATATGTATGTCTCAGAGCAATGCTAGCCTCATAAAATGAGTTTGAAAGTGGAACTTCCTCTTCTGTTTTCTGGAAGAATTAGCATGGAATTGATACTATCTCTTAAATATTTGGTAGAATTCACTAGCAAAGTCATCTGGGCCTGGGGTTGTCTCTGTGAGAAGGTTTTAAAGTACAAAATCAGCTTCAATTCCTTCAAATTCAAATTTAAATTCCATTTATTTAGTAGTTATATTGTTATTCAGGTTACATATTTCATCCTGAGTGAGTTTTTATTCTTTGTGTCTTTTAAGATATTTGTTCATCTGACCTGTTGCTAAATTTATTGACAAAAATTGTTCATAATATTCACTTATTATCCTTTTCATTCCTATATGATCTGTAGTAATCATCTCTCTTTAATTCTATTATTGTTAAATTATATCTTTCTTGTTTCCTCTTGTTTCCACCTTGTTACAGGTGGCCCATGCCTGTAATCCCAGCAGTTTGGGAGGCCGAGGCGGGCAGATCACTTTGAGGTCAGGAGTTCAAAACCAGTCTGGCCAACATGGTGAAACCCCATCTCTACTAAAAATACAAAAACTAGCCAGGTGTGGTGGCAGGTGCCTGTAATCCCAGCTACTCAGGAGGCTGAGACATGAGAATCACTTGAATCCAGGGGGCAGGGTTTGTAGTGAGCTGAGATCATGCCACTGCACTCTAGCCTGGGCAATACAGTGAGACTCTGTCTTAAAAAATAAAATAAGTTTTGTTTTGGTTGATTTCTCTGTATAATTTCTCTGTTTTCTCTTGTACTTTGGGTTTAATTTATCCTTTTTTTCTAGTTTATTAAGGTAGAAATTTAGATCATTGATTTGGGTTCTTGCTACTTTTCTAATGTAAGTATCTAATGTTTGACATTTTCTTCTAAGCTTTAGCTGCATCCCACTAATTTAAGTCCTGCTTTAATTTTCATTTCGTACAAATATTTTATACTTATTCTTGTAATTTCTTCCTTAACCCATGGGATTTTTTTTTTTTTTTAAAGAATGCTCTTTCGTTTCTACACATTTAGGGAGTTTCCAGATATTGTTGCTATTAATTTTTAATTTCATTTCATTATGGTCAGAAAATATTATTTGCACAATTTCAGTTCTTTTAAATTTATTGAGAGGCTGGACATGGTGGCTCACACCTGTAATCCCAGCACTTGGGGAGGCTGAGGTGGGAGGATCAATTGAGGCCAGGAGTTTCAGACAAGCCTGGGCCACATAGCAACACATCTCTACAAATAAAAGCAAACAAACAAGTAAATAAATTTATTGAGAGTTGCTTTATGGTTCTGAATATGGTCTATCTTAATGAATGTTTTATGTGCCCTTGAAAATAATGTGTATTCTGCTGTCATTGTTGATGGCATTGTTCAGGTCTTCCATATATTTACTTTCTACCTGTTTTATTGAAAGGTTTTGAGAACTCCAACTAACTATGAATTTGTCTATTTCTCTTTTGAAATCTGCCAGTTTTTGCTTCATGTATTTTGAAGCTCTATTATTTGGTGTATAAATATTTACGATGATTTGGTTCTTCTTCAGGAATTGTCCTTTTTATGATTCTAAATGATCCTCCTTTTCCTTGTAATATTTCCTGCCCTTAAATCCACATTATCTTTATACTAACACAGCGACTCCAGATTTCTTTTGATAAGTGTTAGTATATACCTTTTTCCATCCTTTTACTATTCCTTACTTTCAGCTTTTGAAGTGGATTTCTAGTAAACAGCTTAGAGTTGGGTATTGTTTTTATATCCAAGCTTATTGTCTCTTATTTTTAACAGGTGTGTTTAGACTATTTACATTTATTGTAATATGGTTAAATTTAAATTCATTATCTTGTTATATGTTTTTATATGTTTCATTTGTTTCTCATTTCCTTTTTCCTCTTTTTGTGCCTGAAAAGATTTTCTAGGCCACAGCACAGGGAGTGGGTATGCAAAATTCAGTGAAATCTATGAGTTGAACAAGAATCTAGAGTTTAGAGAAGCCAGGGTAGTGATAATTTGTGAATAAGAGTATTTGATACTGTACTTCATCTAATATATATAAACATTACAACAATATAGATCCACTTATCCACTCTCACATGATCCTTTGTTCTTTGTTGCTATATGCTTTACATATACACATGTCATACACCTTGCCATATGATGCTATAATTTTTGGTTACGCAGTCAGTTGTCTTCTAAGAAAATTCAAAAAAGAAAAAATTATTTTAAATAATCCATGTTTTTACCATTTTAGTTGCTTTTTATTTCTTCCTTTAGATCTGAATTCTATCTGCTGTCATTTACCTTCAGTCAGAACATCCTTTAGAATGAGCTTGTCCAACCCATGGACCATGGACCATGCAGCCCAGGACGGCTTAGAGTGAGGCTCAACACAAATTCATAAACTGTCTTAAAACATTATGAGTTTTTTTGTGATTTTTTTTTTTTTTAGCTCATCAGCTATCATTAGTGTGAGTATATTTGATTCGTGGCCCAAGACAATTCTTCCATTGTGGCCCAGGGAAGCCAAAAGGTTGGACAGTCTGCTTTAGAAGATCTTGTGGGGCAAGTCTACAAGTTATAAATTCTCTGTTTTTTGTTGTTCCTATTGTTACTGTTTTCAACATTTGAAAATGTCACTATTGGCTGGGCGTGGTGGCTTATGCCTGTAATCCCAGCACTTTGGGAGGCCAAGGCAGGCAGATCACGAGGTCAGGAGATCGAGACCATCATGGCCAACATGGTGAAAACCCGTCTCTACCAAAAAAATACAAAAATTAGCTGGGTGTGGTGGCACACGCCTATAGTCCCAGCTACTTGGGAGGCTGAGGCAGGAGAATTGCTTAAACTCGGGAGGCAGAGGTTGCAGTGAGCTGAGGTCACGCCACTGCACTCCAGCTTAGGTGACAGAGTGAGACTCCGACTCAAAAAAAGAAAAAAAGAAAATGTGATGTGCGCCTGTGATCCCAGCTACTAGGGAAGCCGAGGCAGGAGAACTGCTCAAACCTGGGAGGCAGAAGTTGCAGTGAGCCAAGATTACGCCACTGCACACCAGCTTGGGTGACAGAGCAAGACTCCATCTCAAAAAAAAGAAAAGAAAAAAATAAAAGCAAATGTCACTATTTCATCCTCATTTTTAAAGATGTATTTTTTGTTTGTTTGTTTCTTTGAGACAGAGTTTCACTCTTGTTGTCCAGGCTGGAGTGCAATGGTATGATCTTGACTCAAAGCAACCTCTGCCTCCTGGGTTCAAGTGATTCTCCTGCCTCAGCCTCCTGAGTAGATGGGATTACAGGTGGCCACCACCATGCCCAGCTAATTTTGTATTTTTAGTAGAGATGGGGTTTCACCATGTTGGCCAGACTGGTCTTGAACTCCTGACCTCAGGTGATCCACCCGCCTCGACTTCCCAAAGTGCTGGGATTATGGGCGTGAGCCACTGTGCCCAGCCAGGATATTTTTGCTGTCTATGGAATTCTGAGTTGAGAGGTTTGGAAATTTTTTTCCTAATGCAGACATTTGAAGATGTTGTTCTCTTATCTCCTAATCTTCATTATTCCTGAGAAAAGTCAGTGTCAACTGTACTGCCAACCTTGATTGTAACGTCTTTTATCTCTGACTGCTTTTGAAATTCTTTTTTATCTTGGGTTTTCAGCAACATGATTATGACCTTCTTTTCATGGTTTTCTTTACATTTATCTTGCTTGTGTTTTTGCTGGTCATTCTGGATCTTAGTTGATTTTTTTCCTACCAAATTTGGGGAATTTTTGACTTTTTCTTCAGATATTCTTTCAGTTCCATCCTCTCCCCCTAAAATAAATAAATAAATAAATAAATAAATAAATAGCTGATTGATATTGTCTGAAAGGTCACTGGAACTTGATTCATTCTCCTTCATCTTTCTTTTCTGCGTTATGCTCTTTACTTGTCTTTAAGTCTAGTGACCCTCTCTTTTGCTGTCTCTGCTATGTTGTTAAGTACATTTAGTGAATTTTTCATGTGAGATATTGCAATTTTTTAGCTCTAGAGTTCCCATTTAAACCTGACTTTTAAAATTTTTCAAAATGTTGGTACAATGAACATCTAAAATGTATCTTAATCATTTTTAACTGTACAGTTCAGTGGTAGTAAGTACATTCATATGGTGTGCTGCCATCACCACCATCCAACCACAGAACTCTTTTCTATGATGTAAAACTAAAACTGTCCCTGTTAAACATGAACTCTTTAGTGTCCCTTCCCCTAACCCTTGGAAATCCCATTCTGCTTTCCGTCTCTATGAATCTGACTAGGGAACTCATATACGTGGAATAATAATTGTATTTGTCCTTTCGTGACCATCTTATTTTACTTAAGCATAATGTCTTCAAGGTTCATCCAAGTTGAACCATGAGTCAGAATTTCCTTCCTCTTTAATGCTGAATATACATACATTGTATGCATGTATCACATTTTATTTATCCATTCATCCATTGATGGAGACGGGTTGCTTCTACCTTTTCGCTATTGAAAATAATGCTGCTATGAACATGGGTATGATGCTGATTTTTAAAATTCATATTTGAAATATTCATTGTTAATATATAGAAATACAACTGATTATTGATATTGGCCTTGTATCCTCCAGCCTTACTAAAGTCACTTAGTATTCTAGAGACTTTTCAGTAGAATCCAGTAGATTATAGCATTTTCTACACAGATAGTCATGTTTTCTGTCTTTATTTCCTCCTTGTCAGTTTTTTTTTTTTTTTTTTTTTACTTTTTCATGCTTTTTTTTTTTTTTTTTTTTTGAGACAGAGTCATGCTCTGTTGCTCAGGCTGGAGCACAGTGGCATGATCTTGACTCACTGCAACCTCTGCCTCCCAGGTTCAAGCAATTATCCTACCTCAGCCTCCCAAGTAGCTGGGATTACAGGTGCCTCCCACCATGCCCAGCTAATTTTTTATATTTTTGGTAGTGATGGGGTTTCACCATATTGGCCAAGCTGGTCTTGAACTCCAGGGCTCAAGTGATCTGCCTGCCTCAGCCTCCCAAAGTGCTGGGATTACAGGTGTGAGCTGCTGCACCCAGTTTGCTGAGAGGTTTTTAAAATCATAAATGGATGTTGAATTTTCTCAAGTACTGTTCCCTCATTTATTGAAATGATCACATGATTTTCCTTCTTTAGCATGCTAACATGATGAATTACATTAATTTATTTTCTAATGCTGAACCAGCTTTTCTTTCCCAGGATAAACCTCATTTGGTCATAATACATTGTCTTTTTGTATATTGCTGGGTTTAACTTACTACTACTTTGTTGAGGATTTTTGTACAGATATGAATGAGTTGTCAATCTTTAGTTTTCTTCTAATGTCTTTGTTTTTGATATCAGGATAATGTTGGCCTCATTAAATAAGTTAGAAAGTGCTCTCTTTCTGAAAGAGCTTGGATGTAATTGGCATTATTGCATCATTAAATATTTAGTAGGATTTGCCTATGAAATCATCTTGGTCTGGAGTTTTGTGTATTGGAAGGTCTTAAAATAAGAATGCACTTTCTTTAGTAGAAAGGCATATCAGGTTATCACTTTCTTCTTGGGCGAATTTTGGTGCTTTGTGTCTTTCAATGAATCCATCATTTTATATAGATTGTTAATTTATGGGTGGAGTTCTTCATAGTATCACCTTGTTATTCTTTTAATATCTGTAGTGTCTAGTGGTATCTCCTTTTTATTTCTGATATTTATAATTTGTGTTTTCTCTCTTTTTATTGCAGTTAGTCTCCCTAGAGAGTTATCAAGTGTATTAAATATTTTCAAAAACCTAACATTGGGTTTAATTTATTTTTCTTTTTCTATTTTTCTGTTTTCAGTTATACTAATTTCTGCCCTTATTTCTTTTATTCTATTTTCTTTGGGTTTAATTTGTTCTTTTTTCTAGTTTCTTAAAGTATAATCTTAGATCATTTGGCACTTTCTCTTTGACATACAGATTATTTAGAGGTATGTTGTGTAATTTCCAAATGTTTGCGAATTTTCTAGATATCCTTCTGTTGTCAATTTCTAGTTTAAGTCCCTGATGGTCTGAGACTATACATCATATAATTTTTAATTCTTTTAAGGTTGTTAAGCTTTTAAGGACCCAGGATATGATCTATTTTGGTGAGTGTTCCATTTGTACTTGAAAAGAATACATGTTTCATTACTGTTGGCTGCAGTGACTGATAAACATCAATTAGGTCAAGTTGGTACTGTTATTCAGGTCTTCTATACATGTGTTGAATTTCCATCTATGTATTCTATACTGAGAAAGAAGTGATGAAGTCTCCAAACATAACTGTGGATTTCTTCTTTTAGTTCTATCAGTTTTTGTCTTATGTAGTTTGAAGCTCTGTCATTGGGGAATCTACTGTTTAGGACTGTTATGTCTTCTTGGTGAATTGGTTATTTTATTATTATGTAACACCCCTATTTGTACCTGGTAATTTTTTGTTGTTCTGAAGTCTTATTTATCTGATAGTAATATAGCCATTTCTACTTTGTTTTGATGAGTATTTGCTTGGTATATCATTTTTATCCTTTTACTTTTAATCTGTCAATTGAGGGGCCAGGAAACTTTTTTCTGCAAAGGGCCAGTTATTAATAGTAAATATTTTAGGTGGCAAGGCGCGGTGGCTCACGCCTGTAATCCCAGCACTTTGGGAGGCTGAGGCAGGCTGATCATGAGGTCAAGAGATTGAGACCACGGTGAAACCCTGTCTCTACTAAGCATACAAAAAAATTAGCCAGGTGCAGTGGTGGGCGCCTGTAGTCCCAGCTACTCAGGAGGATGAGGCAGGAGAATGGCATGAACCCAGGAGGCGGAGCTTGCAGTGAGCCAAGATCATGCCACTGCACTCCAGCCTGGGTGTCAGAGCGAAACTCTGTCTCAAAAAAAAAAAAAAAAAAAATTGTATATATGTGTGTGTGTGTACACATATATATATATTTATTTATTTATATTGTAGGTTTTGTGGCCACATATGGTTTCTGTTACCTCTTTCTTCCCCTCCTTTTCTTCTTCACGACCCTTAAGAAATGTAAAAACCATTCTTAAAAACGGGCCATGGGCTGTATTTGGCCTCTGAGCCATAGTTTACTAATTTCCAGTCTATACAATTGTATTTAAAGTGTATTTCTTATATATAGTATATTAGTCTGTTTTCATGCGGCTGATAAAGACATATCCGAGACTGGGCAATTTACAAAAGAAAGAAGTTTAATTGGACTTACAGTTCCATGTGGCTGGGAAAGCCTCATGGTCATAGCGCAAGGCAAAGAGGAGCAAATCATGTATTACATGGATGGCAGCAGGCAAAGAGAGGGCTTGTGTAGGGAGACTCCTGTTTTTCAAAACCATCAGATCTCATGAGACTAATTCATTATCATGAGAATAGCACAGGAAAGGCCTTCCCCCATGATTCAATTACGTCCCACTCAGTCCCTCCCATAACATGTGGGAATTCAAGATGAGATTTTGGTGGGGACACAGCCAAACCGTATCATTTAACATATGATTGGATTCTGGGTTTTTTGTTTTTTTTTTTTTCAATCCAATGTGACAATTTTGTTTCACTGCTATATTTAAAATGTTTCAATTTAATGTCATTATTGATATAGTTAGATTTAGGTCTACCATTTTATTATTTTTCTATTTTCTCATTTTTTTCTATGTTCCTTTCTCTGTCTTTTTTTGAATTATGTGAATATTTTTAGCATTCTATTTATTTTATTTATTGGCTTTTGTTGTTATATCTCTTTGTGTTATTTTTTAGTTGCTGCTTTAGGGATTATATACATACCTAACCTTTCATAATCTATTTAGAGTTAGTATTTCATCATAACATGTAAAATATAGAAGGCTTATAACCACGTGGTTATCTTTACCTTCTCTGTGTCATATTTTACCCTCTTTATGTTATACTTTTAACTTCTCTGTTATAATTGTCATATGTATTAAATCTACATACATTGAATCCCCTTGATAATGTTATAATATTTGTTTTTGATAGCTTATATACATTTTAGGTACTTTGGAGAAGAAAAGTAGCCCATTATATTTACCAGATATTTACCTTTTCTGTTGTTCTTCCTTCATTCCTGAAGTTCCAAGTCTTATACTGGTGTAATTCCTTTGTCTGAAGAACATCCTTTCTTTTAGAGTAGGTCTACTGGTGTTGGATTCTTTAATTCTTTTATTCTTCTTCCTCAGAATGTGTCTTTTTTTTTTTTTCTTTCATTCTTGACAATTTTTGCTCTATGTAGAATTCTGAGTTGACAGTTCTTTGGTTTCATGCTTTTAAAGATGTGTTTCTGTGTCTTCTGACAACCATTTTTTCTGGTTAATCTTCAGTCATTATTTATCACTATGGTAGGTGTGCTTTTTCTCTGGCTGCTTTTTAGATATTTATCTTTGGTTTTCAGTTAATCTGATTATGATGTGTTCGGGTGTGCCTTTTTTTGAATTTATCCTGTTTGGAGTCCTCTAAACTTCTTGAACCTGTAAATTTATGGCTTTTCCCATATTTGGAATGGTTCTGCTATCATTCTTTCAAAAAATATTTATCTGCACAAATCTTTCTTCTCTTAGGGATTTCAATTAAGAGTATTAGATGTTTTGATATTGTCTTTCTCTCCGTGCCACTCTCTTCTTCCCAGTTCTCTGTCCAGCAAACTCCAGCTGCCTTGGCCATCCTGGATGTTCAACTCTGTCGCTTGAGCTCATGGAGCCCCCCTGCCTGGGCTTGGCTTGGGATTTCTCCTCCCTGGGCCACACCTGGAAGCTCTCCCCTGGCAGGGAGCTGGGCTGGTTGGAGGCTCATGTCATTTGTTCCATTTCTCACAGGCATCATTCTGGTGCTGCATGTTTCTTGTGTCTGAAACACTGCTTTCTATATATTTGTCTGGCTTTCTAACTCATCTAAAGCAGTAGGTAAATGCAGCCCCTGCAGCTCTACCATGGCCAGAAACAGGAGTCAGACCAAATTTCAAGGGGCTCTGCCTCTTGCCTTGCAGGACGTCCTCACTTCCCCCCATCCGCGGGACTTTCCTGGGCTCTGACAGCCCAAATTCCACTCCCTCCCTCTGAAGTCAGTAAGACTGTGGCTCCCTGTGTGAATTCCAGCCACCCCGTGCTGAGGACTGGGGCATCCTCAGGGAAATGGTCATATTCACACGGCACTCTCTCATGACCTGCAAGGCCTGTGTCCACCTCTCCCACCCCATCTCACTTCCCCATTCCCGTGTCCCCCTCTCCTTTTCAGGAGCAGTGGCCTCCTTTGCGTTTCTGTAACTTGTCATGGCCCACTCCAGCCCTGGGCCTTTGCACATGCTGCATCCTGTGCTGGAACTGATTTACCCCATCTTCTGCACCCTTGAGTACTCACGTCCTTGCGCTCTCAGTTCAGATATCTATACCTCCGGGGAGGCGTTCCCTACCTGGTCCCCTCCCCAAGCAATGACAGGCCTCCCTTTAAAATGTCCTCATCATGCCACCTGCCTATACTTCACAGCAGTCATCCCAGTTTGTGGTGTATTTCTTTGGGCGATAATGTGATAAGCACCTGTCTCCCTGGCGGCTGTGAACCCTGGGAGGGCAGGGGCCATCTCTCCTCAACTTTGTCTGTCAGTACCTGACACACAGCAGGAGCACAATGAATGTTGATTGAATGAATGAGTGGATGCAAAACTACACGCAGAGGGGAGGTGGGGGCCTGCAGTGTTCCCTGACACCATCCCCTCTGCCTAGAACTGCTGTCTGTGAGTCGTTTATTTATAGCATGGGGAGGAAATAGGGCTGCGCCATCTTCCAGCCATAGGAAGATATCATGTCTTCCTTCGGGGACCCACGAGTTTGCACAGGAGTGGGCAGGAGCCACGTGTGTCTACTCTGTTTGGAATTTTCAGGGCCAAGTGAGGATTGGATGGAGGAAGCAGAGCTGAGAGGGCAGAGGGTGCGGGGCGCAGACTGGACGGGGAAGGAAGCCAGGCCCGAGCACCTGGGGCTACCTTTGTTTCTCCAGATCTGCACTTGGTTTTTCCTTCCCCAGTTCAGGAATTCGTCTGGCCATGAATGTGGAAGCGGCCGGCAAGCACGTGGTGTGCTACACGGAGAAGGAAACTCGAGACCCACTGGCTGGCACGCTCCTGCGCGCCCGAGAGAGCCTGTAGGAGCCCCTCCTTGCTCCAGCAGTGCCCTGGCACAGAGGGTTTTCTGCTGAGCACAACTGTTGCAGGGTGGGGTTTAGGACGTGACCAAAGGAGTTGTCTTTTGCCCATTTACATGGCACTTTCATGGACCTATGTCCCCCTTGCATAGGTAAAGAATCTGGCTGACAGACGCCAGGTCTCAAAGCTACAAAAGTGGCAGAGTCGGGATTTGAGCCCAGTTCCGCTGACCTGGGCACGGCACATGGAGCCATCCTGCCTCCCGGGGCACAGGTGGCCAGAGGAGTCCAGGGCCCATCTATATTTTTTAAATGTATTATCTTTTTATTGTGGTAAAATACACATACCATAAAATCTGCCGTCTTGCCCATTTTTGAACGTACAGTCGAGTGGCATTAAGTGCATTCATAATGTACAACCCGCACCGCCATCATCTCCACAACCCCTTTCATCTCATAAAATGGAAACTCTGTGCCCGTTCAACACTAACTCCTCATTCTCTCCTCCCTTCAGCTCCTGGCAACCACCCTCCTACTTTCTGTCTCTATGATTTTGACTGCTCTAACTTACCTCGTAAAAGTGGAATCCTCCAGTATTTGTCTTTTTGTGACTGGCTTATTTGACTTAACATAATTCCTCAAGGTTCATCCATGGTGTAGCCTGTGTCGAAAACTTCCTTTTTAAGGCTGAACATCCACACCTTGTATTTGTGACATTTGATGATTACTCGTTCATCCACTGATGGATATTTGGGTTGCATCTACATTTGAATGATTGTGAATAATGCTGCTGTGAACCTGAGTGTGCAAATATCTCTTTGAGGCCTTGCTTTCAATTCTTTGGGGTGTATACCCCGAAATGGAGTTGCTGCATCATGTGGTCATTCTATTTGTAATCTTTTGAGGAACCACCATACTGTTTTTCACAGCACCTGCCCCATTTTCCATTCCCACTGACCATGCGCCAGGATTGTGATTCCCTTACATTTTTACCAACACCTATTATTTTGTTTTTGTGATAGTGGCCCTCCTAATGAATGCAAGGTGGTTTCTCACTGGGGTTTTAATTTCGATTTTTCGAATGACGGTCATGCTGAGCATCTTTTCCTGTGCTTATCTGCCATTTGTGTACTTTCTTATCTATTGAAGTCCTTTGAGTGTTTTTGGATCAGATTCTTTTATTGTTGTTGTTGCACTTTTGGAGTTTATATATTCTGAATACCAATTTCTTATCAGGTATATGATTTGCAAATTTTTTCCCATTGTGTGGGTTGCCTTTTTACTCTATGAATACTGTCTTTTGATATGAAAAATTTCTTACTTTGCATGAAGTCCAGTTTGTCTATTTTTTCTTTTGTTGCCTGTGCCTTTGGTGTCATAGCCAAGAAATCACTGACAAATCCAAAGTCATGAAGATGTTTGTTTTGCAAGGCCCATCCATTTTACAGATGAGGAAACCGAGGCCCAGAGTCTGTGGTATTCAACAGCAACAAGTCCTCTTGGCCTGGCTGTATGTCTCTGTCCGGCCATCTATTTATTCACTTCCCTCCCTCCCTCCCTCCCACCTTCATCAGCCAGCACACGCGAATCTGCTGGGCCGTCTGGATTTGGATGCCCCCTTCTCTTTCACAAACGACCTGTGCAACCTGGGGCTTCTGCACCTGTTGGAATGGGGGAGAAGATAACAGCACCTCCCAGGGGCTGCCTTGCAGGTGGCAAAATTGCTTATGATGCATTAGCTCTTCTGGTAATGGCTAATAACATCCCGATGGGGGGTAGTCCTCAGTCACTCAGTCACCCCTGCCCCTGTGGGTACCAGGGGCACAGCCCTCCTCCAGCCTCCTGCAGGACCATGCCGGCTCCTTCTTCCGGAAGCCGTTCCACTTGCAGGCTGGGAAGACACACCTGCAAGAGGGATTCATTTTTCTGGGATCGCATGCCAGTAGTGCTTAACAAATATTATTGGACAAGGAAGTTGGCTCTGGGCTTTCACGCACTGGAACAAGCTGGGTCATGGACGCCACAGAAACTTACCCAACTCGTTAGGAGAAAGGGGCTCTCAGGCTCAAAAGTACTCATGGTTGTGAAGTTGGGGTAACTGCCCTCATTACTGCTAAATTTATTTAAAGGAGGTGAAGGGGTCCATGACATCACTGAGTTTCTTACGCAGCCAATGGGAACGGATCGTTCAGATGGAGGCTGCCGTGGGTTCTAACTGCGCTATCAGTGAATGTAAACCAGGCTTCTAAGCTTTTTAATTGTGGGTTTTGGTTTTCAATGTTGTTTTCCTGACTGCAGAATGCTCCCTGGACTGATCCCCAAAGCCCTCAGGATTCCAGCAGGCACTGAAAGCAAAAATGGCCTATTGGCTGGATGTCAGGAAGGACTGTCACCTCCCTGAGGGTGTGTTAGCATCTCATCTGCTGCATCCCTGTCCCCTCAGCCCTGTGCAAGGGAAGAAAGCAAGCCCGGGCCATGGGGAGGGGCACAGGTCTGGGCTTTGGGGACCAGCCTAGCAGCAGGGTTGCACGATGGCAGCCCCTTCCCTCCTGAGCCCTATCTGTGAGGCTGTGGGGAAGGACCCCCGCTGGGGCCATGTTCTCCAGGAGCTGAGCCTCGTGTGGGTGGGGTGGGAACTTTGTGCACTGCCGGGTTTGCCTCCGAGAGCTGCACGATGACAATGCCGTCCATGTGCGCGGGGCCTGGGCTGTACATGTGTGCAGGGCCTGGTACTTTTCCAAGGGCTTTTAAATGCATTATCTTGTTGAAGGCTCATTTGAGGCAAGGACTTGAAGCAGACGGGAAAACAACCAATTTACTGAATCCTGAATGGAGAGGAAGCTGAATGCAGTGTGTGTTTTTGCTGAATCTCAAACCAAAACAACCTTTTGTTAAAGAACAAACAAATAAACAAAAATGCTGAACACTAATTCGCCAGGGAACACAGTCTGAACCGAGGCTCTGGGCAGAGAATCAGGGCAGCGAATTCAACAGCCACTTGGGTTGTGGTGGGGGCTGTGGATGGCAGGCAAGCTCATGAACAAGAGCTTCTGGGGACCTGGCAGCAGGACTGAGGCAGGAGATGCTGGTGGGAGGGGGTATTTCAGGTGGGGGACCTGAGCCTTGAGCGAGGCAGGAATGAGGAGCCTGTCGCGGCCTCGGGTCCTGGTGTGCCAGAGTGGAGGCCCTATGTTGGGAACAGCCTGGGACAGCTTCAGAGGTTTCCTGGGGGGTCACCAGCCCAATCGGAGTTGCACTTAGAGTAATTAATCTGCATCGGGAGGTGGTGTAGGATTTTCTAAGATGATTGAACATCCAAGCATTCCCCAACAGAAACAGCTTCATTCCATGCGAGTTGCCTCTTTTAAGTGTCTCTCTCTTCCATTTTTGCTGGCACAGAAGGGGAGGGCACAGATGGGTGTCTGTGTGGTACAGGGAGGGCTTGAATGGGAGGCGAGGCGGAAGACCCTCTACCTCACATGGGTCCTAGTGGGACTCACACACCACAGGCCACAGACCAGTGCACACGCATGCACGCACGCACCGCCACGGTGACACGTGATCAGAGACGTGCACTTGGCCTGGAGTTCCTGCTGGAGACGAACTTCCCGGAAACCACCTCACAGGAGTCTGCTCCCTCAGGCAGCAGGGGCCAGAGGATGGGTGGTGAGAAATCCTCTTCCTCACCACCAGCCAGAGGCCGAGTCCACAGGGACCAACACCCAGTCCCTTCTGAACGGGCCTCAGCGGCCTCTCCTGCACTCCTGAGAGTCAGGTGACCATCGATCCCTTCCTTAAACATCCGTCACAGCCTGTCAGAGGCAGCTCCCCGATGTGGTCGCCCTGAGTGGCCCTGGGTCTTCTGAGGTCATTTCAAATGTCTCTGGGGCCTGGAGCCGCCACTCCCCTGGTTTCCCACCTTTGCTGACAAAGACCTGACCTCTGGGGAGAGACTTTTCCCTCAGTTCTGGGGACCTGCATCAGGGTCCCCTCCCAGGTTGGGGACTGTACCCCTCTCACCCAGTGCACCCTCGCAGGCTGCAGGATATGGACTGGCCGGCCTTCTTGCGCAACATCAGGGTCTGGCTGCCACAACTGAGGCCAGCCGATGCCCTGAAGACAGCCTGGTGGATAAGGGGTGGGTGGCGCAGGAGGATTGGTGGCCTGGCTGTGACCAGAACCGGGGCTGTGGCCACGACCTGGAAGTGGTCATCTACAATGACACAGCCCCCAGAGCCCAGGCTTCCTGGCAGATGCCGGTAAAACGCTCTTCAGCCTGGAAGTGCAGCTTTCAGCTGGGCTTTCCACAGCCCTCTGGCCCTGCTCACCTGTTCTCACAGTGGCCTTGAATGTGCATGTGCAGCCCTGTGTGCCCTCAGCCCCAGGTGTGCACAAGCCACTGGTGGCAGCCAGATCCAGGGCTCCCTTCTCTAACATGGCAGGAGGAGGGGGCCTCCCTTTCCTCTCGCCTGCTCTGTTCATCACCTCCAGCTCCTGCAGCCTTTTTCCCAAAGAGACATTTCCATCCTCTCATCTCTTGTCCCTGTCTTTAGGATAACATCACCCAGGTGGGCCGGGGGATTCCAGGGAGGGGGTGTGGGTGGGGTCCTAGCACCGCCTGCTTTCCCCAGCATCACTGGGCTCCTCGTGGCCCTGGTGATGCTCTCGGCCAAGTTCATCTGGGAGCACTTCCTCGGAGCTTTGCGCTAGCCTGCCTGTGGGAGCTCTGCACCAAGTTCATCTTCCTGCACTGCTCCCCGGAAACCATGATCAAGCGGACCCAGAGCACCCACCTGCCCCCCAGCACCGCTGGCCGCCCCATGACCCTGTTGCCAGGGCTCTGGCGGGCCCTGGGGAAGCAGCTATTGCCTCCTAGAGCCCTTTGGCCCCGGGGAAAGCCAGGCCTCTGGCTCACCCCCATGGGACCCCTGACGCTGGCAGGCAGGCCAGGCCAGCCAGCAGCTGGTGCCCAGCTGGGTCCCTGGTCCTGAGGCCGCCTTTGTGCCTGCACAAGGGAGACTCAGTTCCTCCCCTGCTCCCTGACCCTGCATCCTGTGTCCACACGGGCGCACCCCTGGTAGGGGGAGCAGACGGTACCAGCTGCCCTGGAGAAGGAGCCAGACCACCTCGTGACCTCTGCCTCCTCTGGGTGTCTCAGGGGAGGCCGGCGAGCGGGGCCTACTGCAGCGCCATTAAGCAAGCTAATGACCCGTGAAGGCTCCCAGCCCGGCTGCAGCCGCCCCTGCTTGGAAGCTCCGGCTCCGTCTGCCCGGCTGCTGCCCACAATGGCTGGCATTGTGTTGGGTGGCAGTTTCCTCAGACAGGGCCAGGACCTTGGAGCCAGTTCTTGCCGTTTCAGGCCCAGCCAGGGCTGTGTACACAGCAGGCAGTTAATAAATATTTGCTTGGGATCAGGCCCAGAAAGAGTCACCTTGATTTTCAGGGCTGTGGGGGCACTTGGAGTCTGGGGACCCTTGGGGTGAGGTGGCCAGGGACTCAGGACGCAGCCTGGGGCCACGTGTCCCGCAGAGCTGCAGCCAGGTCCTTACCCTCGGCCCCAGCTGGAGAGAGAGGAGCACTGTCCCCCTCCCTGTGGGGCCTCAGACCCAATCCCTTCCTGGGGGGCCCCAGGCAGCCCTGCTGCGACTGAGGGCAAAGGGGATGCATGGCAGGGACGAGGTCCTGGCCTGCACTGTCACCCAAGCCAGTGGAAGGCGGGCTCCTGGGTGCCATGGACCCACTTCACCTGCTTCTCCTGGAGTCCAGGTTCAGGGGTTCCCTGAATCCTGGCGGGCTCCCGGGAAATCTGAATTGGCTTCGGGGCCCTGCCCTTTATCACCGGGACAGTGTGGCCAGGGGCACGGAAGCACAGTCAGCCTCGCACAGGACAGGCTCCAGGACCCTCAAGAGACAGAACAGCCTCCGTGCAGGCTGCCGGGCTGTGGAGACTTCGAGAGCCCACAGCGCTTCCGTCTGGAGTCTGTGCTGTGCGCACCCAGAAAATCAAAATGATCAGGAGGGCCAGGCCTAGGCCCAGTGGCTCACTGTCCTCCCCCCGGGCTCCTGTCATCAACACTGGGTTGACCAGCTGGGGCTCAAAGCCAGAGCTGGTCTGGGAGAAGCAGGAGGCAGCCCTGCACTTCAGTCCCCAGACGTGCTCCAGGACCCGTTTTGAAAATGGAGGGTGGAGGGAAGAAGAAGGAGGCCAGGTGAGGAGGTGGTGTGACCATATTTAATTGAACCTCAAGTGAATTCTAAGAAGCCAGAGTGTGACTTCTCTTGCCCTATAAAATCGGGTCCCCTGCAGCAAGTCAGTTCCATCTTTCACAGGGCTGGGCTGGCTGGATGCCCTGGCAGCCCCGGCTGGAGTAAGAGCCTGGCTGTCAGCCACACGCGTGCCCTGCACAGGACCTGGGGCTGGGACAGGGCACCAGGCAGGCAGGAGGCCTCACCCCGGGGTGCAGAAGGCCCCAAGGGTAGCAATTTACAGAAGCTGTCTCAGTCCTGTAAGTAACTAACAGAAACAAGCCCCAGCGCTTGCCGGTCCCCTCACCGTGGCCTGCACCAAACTGTAAGCTGTCTCCTAAAAC
Organism: Papio anubis; assembly: GCF_008728515.1. Taxonomy (NCBI): domain Eukaryota; kingdom Metazoa; phylum Chordata; class Mammalia; order Primates; family Cercopithecidae; genus Papio; species Papio anubis. The sequence goes on along the minus strand of NC_044991.1, from coordinate 85,893,604 downwards.
TTCAGCTGTTTCCACCACCATGGTGACGACCACAAAGAAAAACCAAAATCCATCTGAAGGGTAATCTTTCAATTGCTTAAAATTAATCAGTGCAAAGTGAGGTAAAAGATCCCCGTTTGTCAGGGCCGAAGCAGGAGGCTCACACAAGCCTGCGTCTCTTGGAGTCCCTCCCCACGTCCCCCTCCTCGACATCCACCTCGCAGCCCAGCGGGGACACCAGGTTCAGCAGAGGGTCCTCAGAGGCACGGCCGAAGAGCGCCAGCAGGAGGGCCACACCGAAGCCCGTGGCTCGCTCACCCTGCAAGCAAAGGGCAGGACAGAGACTCTGGGCGTGGGGCTGCAGCACGGGAGGGGCTCCTGGGGACCCCTCACCTCCTGGGTCCCCTCCACGTGCCCCACAGTCCCCTTCTCAGGAAGGAGATCCTGAGCACCAGCTGGAGCCCAGGGCCTTCCATGCTGCTGGCTGGACACACTCAGGGCCAGCAGGCCAGACACAGGTGGTGGGCAAGGCCCTGTGTGCTCTGCCTCAACCCCAGGAGCTCCTCAGGGTGGGGATGGGTGAGACAGAGGGCCCAGGGCCCCCTGTGGAGGACAGGCTGGCTGGGGAAGGGTCACACACAGCAGCCACTCTGTTCCCAGGGAGGATGAGACCTGGGCGGGACAGCGGACTGGAAGCTGGGTCACAGACACAGAAGTTTCTGATGAGCTCGGCCAGCAGCTCCAGAGCTAGAGGGGCACTCTGTTTGGACAAGAGGGCAGGAGCAGCCTGGGCTGGTGGAGAGTGGGGACACTCACGGCATGCACCGGTGCAGCAATGTCCAGGTGGACCCAGACTCCGGGCCAGTCAAAGCCGATATGTGAGGCAATGAAGAGGCCAGCACAGGAGCTGGGGCTGTTGTCTCGGTCCTAGGGAGGCCAGGAGGACACAGTGCCTGTGGGTTGCTCCGGCCGGGCCCTCTCCACCCTCCCCCATCGTCTCTCACTGTTGCCGTCTGCAAGGAGCCCGGGGTGGCTGGGAGGGAGTCAGTGTGGGGAGACAGCTGAAGCTGGGCTGGGAGGGCCTTGACCATGAGCCAAGGAGTCTGCCCCCACCATAGGCCAACGGGGAAGCCAGCAAAGGGCCTGACGGGGCAGCTGAGTCAGATCCAAGACTGGGGGAGAAACCCCTGGCTGTGTGGCAGGGAAGCCAGTGAGTGGCCCATGCCGTCTGGGATGGCTCCTGTGCCCCGACACCTGCCTCTCAGGCCCTCATCTGCACTGTGGCTGCTTCTGGGGGACCCTAGCTCCCTGGGTGCACCAGCACCCTGAAGGCAGGGCTCTGCCTGCCCGGCTCCACCCAAGTGGCAGGCTCCAGGCTCCAGGTTCCAAACCTACCGCCACCGAGTTCTTCATGTCAGCCACGGCTGAGGTGAACTCGCTGAAGTGCAGTTCGGGGCAGTAGACCAACGGGTGCACCAGGTCCCCACACTTCCTGCCCGCCTTCACGCAGGCAGCCTCCCACTCAGCGCTGTTGGTGAGCACCGCGGCGTGGTACTTCCCTGTGGCAATGCCCTGGGTGGGCAGGAACCCGGGAAGCATGTGGACGGGACGGCAGGAGAGAAACACCCAAAAGAGGGATTGAGAGGCAGACAGAGAAATAAGGGAGCCCGAAGAGAGATGGCTGAGAAGCAAAGAAAAAAACACAGGCAGAAAGGACTGTGGCCATGAAGCACAGAGAAGGTGGTTCCCGGCTCTGCGTCCAGCCTGGGTCTCAGCGCTGCCCACACCAAGCTCAATGGGCAGCTCCTCCTCCCTCCTCGTGCCCAGTTATGAAAACCTCCTGACGGCAGCCCCCACCCGCTGCCTTCCCCACCTCAAGGTCCAGAGGGGGGTGGGGTTCCCCGGTGCCGCAGCTGAGGGGTGGACCCAGGCAGCACTCACCTGAGCCCCGGTCAGGGTGGCCATGTCCAGGATGATGTCAGCCCCCAGGTCCTTGCAAGCATAGGACACGCCATCTGCCAGCACCAGCCTGCCCTCGGCGTCCGTGTTGTTGATTTCCACCGTCCTGGGGCATGGCAGAGATCCCCGCTCAGGGACGGCATTCCCTGGGACATTGGCGTGAGCCCCTTTGGAACTGGGAAGACCCCATTTGGAGCTGCCCATCCCTGTGGCTCCCCAAACCCTGACACATTCCCCCACTGGGGAGGCTGGGATGGCCCCAGTCCCTACAGCAATGCAGTGCCTGGAGCAAAGGGCTTCCATGACATCCCTGCCCTGCTGCTCTTGAGTCGAGAGCCAGGGACCAGCCATTTGGCTCCCCCATGCCTCAGTTTCTTCATCTGTAAAGTGGGTGGCATGAACCAGCTGGGCTGGCCTTCAGCACACTGTGCCTGGCACCCGGCAGATGAGGAGGAAGAGCAGGAGATGCGGGGAGGCGCCCGCTCAGGCACCAGCGCCTGGGGTTGGGGACAGCTCTTCTCTTCTGCGTTCTGGAGCCACCTGCTCCTCAGCAGCCAGCTCAGCTTTGACTCTCCAGAGTCAGTCTCAAGGGGGAAACCCGGGGGTACCCCCGAGCAGGAAATCTGGGGGTCAGAGCTTCACACACCCAAATAATTCAGGCCTACATTTTGGAAAGGCCTGTCCTGGTAATGCAGGGTAGACCATGAGCTCCTGGGCCAGGCACTGCAAGGGAGCCTAGCCCCTCATCCAGGCGTCACGGGCCCCTCAATATGAGGTGCCCCGCTACCAAAGCTCCCTGGCACTCTGGGAAGCAAGGAGCCTGCTGCTGGGCGCCCTCCCAGTGTGCCTGGAGTGAAGTGGCACTGCGGGCCGGGGAGGGGTCATGAGTTCCAACAGTGGGCAGGAAGGAGCCGGAGGGTCAGACGTACTTCCCTGAGTACAACAGGTGGATGTCATCCGGCCTTGTCGCGTTGGGTCCCACCGAGTTCTCAGCCAAGCAGAACACAGCGTGAAGGTTGTCTCTGAAGCCCTGGGGGGGAAGCGGCAGAGGCTCCAGCTGTAGGTCATACGTGTGGGGAGGAGGGAGGACGAGTTGGGGGTTCTCAGACCCACAGACAGCAGAAGAGAGACTGACAGATGGCTCCAAGTTGCAGGCACCAGAGCTCGCCCGCCCTGCCATCCTGGGCACAGTCCTGGCAGATCCCAAGGCCAAGGTTCACCGCTGGGGTCTCCTAGCCTCCCCTGGCAGAGCCCACCCACCACAGTGGATGAGCCTGGGCACGGGCTGGGCTATGGGACTCTTGGGCTGCATGGGCTGGGCAGTCATGAAGCCTCGCCAACCTGTGCCAATGGAAGGTGGCCAGCAGCTGCGTCCCCTCAATACACACACACACACACACACACACACACACACACACAGAGGGGCAGGAAGAGCTCAGCCTCGTGGAAGTTTAGGTGTGACGTTATAGTTTTCTGATGCCAAAATGAAGTCATTTGTTCGATGAGAAACGTATGGCCAACAGGTGGTAGCGGTTCCTGCCCTGCACAGGCTCTAAGGGTGCCTCCTGACCCCAAGCGACCCATGCCTGGGTGGCAACGTCAAATGGAGTGGTGCTCTCAGACCCCTGTCCCTGCCCTTCCTCTGTTCCCGGAGCCGAATCTTTAACCAGGATACATCCTCCTAGCACGGCGCATGCCTCGAGGGTGCTGACGCACAGTTCTATAGGATCCATCTCCTGGAACAGCCGACTCTTCCACCACGGGCGCAGAGCCCTCACCAAAGGCAAACGCTTGGGACGGTGGGCAGGGGCAGCCAGCAGTGCAAGGAGTGGCCAGTGGCAGATGCTGCAGCAGTGGTGCTGGGCAGGCGGCAGCTGTGAGTCCCTGAGGCCTCCCTGGTCCCCTGCTCAGTCCTTGAGCCTCACAGATGGCCCCGCACCCCCACGCAGCACAGGGGAAAGAACTCCACCAGCCTCAGGGTGATGATCTAGGGGCCACCTGTCAGCTCCACAAGGGCCCTGAGTCCCCCGCTCCCACTCTCGCAGCCCAGCCTGTGTCAGGGACATGGGGCAGGGGCTTCAGGACCCTCAGCCTCCTCCTGTCAGAGCTCCTCCCCAGATACCCCAGCACTGACATTCCATCTGTGTGTACAGTGACCACAGCTTGTCCCTGTGCTGAGACCTCCTGCAGTCATTCCAGGGGGCAGTGGGTATTTGGGAACAAATGAATAAATGACAGCATGACCCTGAGGTCACAGGATGAGGCCATGGGGCTCCAAGCCACAGACACCACAGAGATGAGCTCCACCAACAAAGGACGGGAGCCCTGAAGTCCTCTCAGAAAGCAGGGTTCTGGATCTGTGGCCTGCCAGGGAAGACAGGTTTCCCAGAGCAAGTAGAGGCAGCACCTCCTGGGCAGGCACGTGGGACACGAGGAGAAGGAGGAGGGATTCTCAAATGGATGCTTTCAGCCTCCCAGGGAGGGCTGCTACCCACTGAAGGCTGGGCTCTGCCCCTAATTTCTGATCTGGGGCAGAGCTGAGAACCCACATTACTAACAACATGGAGATCCCACTGGAGAAGTGCTGGCTTAGAGGACGAGCGAGCTGCAGCCCCAGCGTAAACAGTGCTGAGGTCTCCGTGGCTAGATGATGTGACACAGAGACAGCGCAGGCACGGCCCTGCCCTCGCGGCCCTCACAGCCAGTCTTGGGGGGTCTCCAATCACCAGGGGCGACTGAAAAAATCCAGGACTCAGCAGAGCTGGAGGTGAGCCCTGGAGCTGTCGATGTTCGCACACTCCCTGGGTGTTCCCCGGCACAGTCAGGACTGCTGGTCTATTTATTTATTTATTTATTTATTTATTTATTTATTTATTTATTTATTTATTGAGACGGAGTCTTGCTCTGTCACCCAGGCTGGAGTGCTGTGGCCGGATCTCAGCTCACTGCAAGCTCCGCCTCCCGGGTTCCCGCCATTCTCCTGCCTCAGCCTCCAGAGTAGCTGGGACTACAGGCGCCCGCCACCTCGCCCGGCTAGTTTTTTTGTATTTTTTAGTAGAGACGGGGTTTCACCGTGTTCGCCAGGATGGTCTCGATCTCCTGACCTCGTGATCCGCCCGTCTCGGCCTCCCAAAGTGCTGGGATTACAGGCTTGAGCCACCGCGCCCGGCCTAGGACTGCTGGTCTAACAGAAGAGGGTGGCCAAAGATGGGGCTGCACAGTGAGTGCTTCAGGGACAGCGTGGGAAGGCTCTCCAGTGCCACGCCGGGGCTTGGGCCTGGTCCCCCAGGGCAGCCAAGGGTTTGGGGTAGGTAAGTGGGGCAGGGGCTTGCTTTTTTTGGTACCAGGGTTGGAGGGTCGCTAACACCCCCAGAGCCCAGGGCCACCGCGCTCCAGGCGTACCCTTCCATCTTTGAACGCTAGGCTAGGGAGGTAAAACCTTGGCTGATGAGTCCGTGCACACTCTTCATTGGCCTGTTTCTTTAGACAGGGTCTCGCTCTGTCTCCCAGGCTGCAGGGCAGCAGTGGGATCTTAGCTCACTGCAGCCTCAACCTCCCAGGCTCAATCAATCCTCCCCCACCTCAGCCTCCCAAGTAGCTGAGACTACAGGTGTGCGCCACCACGCCTGGCTAGTTTTTAAATTTTTTTTTTTGTAGAAACGGGGTCTCGCAAGGTTGCTTTGGGTAGTCTTGAATTTCTGGCCTTCTAGTCATCCTCCTGCCTCCGCCTCCCAAAGTACTGGGATTACAGGCAAGAGTTGGCCGCTTCATTTGTTTAATAAGCACTTTTCATGGCCCCAGGGACATCTGGGCTCCATGGGAAGGCCACTCAGGTAACCCCCATGCCCACACTCTCCCCGAGTGATTACTGCCACTGAGCAAGGGCTGAGCTTTGGGGCGCCTCCCCAGGCAAGAGAGGAAGGGGGCCCGGCCAGGCCTGGGGGTCAGGGGTGGTGACTTGGCAAGACCAGTCGCCAGAGGCAGCTCTGCTGCAAAGAAGGGTTGTGGGAGGGGCACACAGAACAATGCATGCCCCTGCCTTGAGCTTCTGCCTGCCACATGCCACGCGGGTCTAGGCCAGGATTCCTCACTGAGCCAACTGCTCATGGTGCTCTGGAGCCAAGGCAGGCCCTGAGCGGAGAACAGGGCTGGACCTTGTCCTCGGGGCCTCCCAGAGCAGCCCTGATGAAGGCGGGAAGCTCTGGGGGCCCAAGAAGAGCCTGAGGGCAGAGTGGGGACAGGCTCCCGCTGGGGAGACTCAGGTAGGAACATGGTGGTGCCTATGGCGGGACAGACAAGGGAGAGGGGAGCACCCATAGGGCACACCCAGGATACCCCAGCCGAGGGTGGGCAGGGCCCCACTCACCTGCTTGATTGCAGCTCTGAAGGCCCCTAGGACGGCTGCGGCACCCCCGCAGTCTCGCTTCATCCCTGGCATGGTAGTCTGCAGGTGGTACAAAGAGACCCGGAAAAAGGTGAGCCGTGAGGTCCAGGCCTGGCAGCAGCAGCCCTCCACCCCCACCCAGCCCCACGCTAGCCCCCCGCTTCCCTGGCTCCCAGGCCTGGGCAGCCCCCACACCAGGCCTCCTGGGCATCCACAGAACTCATGAACCTCCTACTGGCCAAGCGGGGTGTTCTCCAGAAGCAACAGGGAGTCTTTGCTATAGATGGTGGGGCTCCCTTTTGTTTTGACAGAACTTTGGGGCCATCAAACAGTAACTGCATGGAGGGGGAACCCGAGGAGATGCCTGGAGCTGCAGAATTCACCGTGGCCAGGCTCTGACATAGCCACAGAGACCCCGTGCTTTAAGGCCGGGCACCCTGACCTCAGTCCTGGGCTGCCACACCGCCTGGGGGTCTGTCTGCAGGGACCCTCTCTCTCCACTCCTCCGCACAGTGTGAGAAGGAAGCTGAGGTCCAGGGAGCCTCTGGGGCTTGCTGGAGGTCCCTGGCCAGCACCTCGGGGACCTGGGTGGGCTTGCTTGCTTCCTGCACTCATTGTAGCTTCCTTCTGTGCTGATGGTGGGGAGGAAGCCTGAGGAGCTGCTGCCGCAATGCAAACCTGCCCTGGCCACCTGTCACCCCCCAGAACAGGGCCTAGCTTCCTCTCCCTGGCATATAGAGGCCTTTACCACCTAACGAGACTTAGGCTCAGCATTCTCTGCCCTTCATCACAACTTTGAACGATGGTGAGGGCTGATGTTAGCCAAAATCAGTCACATCCACCCCCAGTGACACCCATCCACCCCCACCGACACCACCAGCAGCAAGGACACCTGTCGCTCCCTCATGTCACTGCCAGGTCTACCGCCAGAAGAAGGGACCACCTTTCTACTGAAAACAAGTCATCTCTTCCTAGCTAATCTGCGAGAAAGCACAGGGTTGTTTAAATGGAAAAACAGGGCCTCCGATCTGGAATCAAACCATGTGCAAAATGGGTCACACAGAAATGCCTGGAAACGGCTGCTCACTGTACACCATGTCTCCCCCGTCACAGCTGCCAGCTCCTTCCCAATTGCAGGCAGAGCCAGGACCGGGCTTGCAAATACAGCTCCATTGATTGTGCAAAGTTTCACCAGCCCCCATGCATTGTTTCTGTTTTTATAGAAGAAACCATGTTCGCAGTGATTTAAGATGGTCTCTGCCTTTTTCACCGGGCTGACACTTACACCCCCTGTGCTGGAGTATTAGCCACAGTCCCAGAGAGGTTGGGGAGCCCCTGGATTCGTTTCCACGCCCTCTGGGAAAATGAACCAATGCCAATTGCACGTTAGAATTTCCTTGCTGAAGCAGTAAAATTAATTTTTAAAACTCTCAACCCTTGGGTACAATACATTTTCCATATTCTGTGTGACTCATAATGCACTCCTGCTCTTGCTGACGGGCAGTGGTCGCTCAGAGCAGAAGCTCAGCTGTGATTGCTGGGGCAGTTGTGAGCTCCATGAGCCACTTTGGCCACGACACCACTTTTACTTGAAAGAAAAACTGACAGACAAATGGCACTTAATTGGATTTAGGTATCTGGCAGATATTTCCCAGAAAAGGAACAAACTCAGCCTCTTACTTCCAGAAACAGCTGACATTATTTATTGCCAATGGTATACATTTGAGCTTTTAAGCAAAAATCAGAATTTTGAAAAACTTTCTCCTGTCACCGTGACAACTTCCTCATACTCAATGACTTTTCTGATGAGACGGATGGTGATATTAAGTGATTTTTCGATACTATATAACGTAATGTGTCAAAAATTTGAATTTCTGCAGAACTCTTGAACCAATATTTTTCAAGTGAACATGCATATTACAAAAACCAAAGTGAGACAGAACAGTGGATTTAACTGCCACGGAGCACCAAAGTCTACTCGTGAGGCTTCAGATTCCATGTTATAACCAGCCTTTAAGAAGCTACCACTTGTTGAGTTTTGGTGTAATAGCAAAGAATGTTCATAGTTAGCTGAAAAAGGTACTAAAATCCTTTTCCCTGTTTCAACTATAGAATGTGAGAGCCCAGACTTTCTTGATAAAGTTGAACTGAAACAACACGTTTCCACAGACTAAATCGGAAGCAGATGCCAGGTCCCTAGCTGTCTTCTATTAAGTCACTGACCGGATTTGTGAAAATGTACAACAATGCTACTCTCTCAGTAAATTGTTTTTTCATTTTGGAAAATGCTTATCTTCATAAAATTATATCATTTATGATAACATGCAATGGATTTATATGCTATTTTAAATGAATTATACATGTTATAAATTTCTCCCTTCTAATTTCCAGTAGAGTAAATATCAATAGACAACATTCTTATACATAAAGCCTCTTTGGGGTTCGTACTTGTTAAGAGGGTAAAGGGGTCTCCAGTAATGCATTTGAGGCCTGCTAGTCCAGGCTGATCTTGATCTGCCCTTGAAATCTTTGAAAAGGGAGCTGTGATTTTTCTTGCAAAACTGGGAGCTGGGCTGGCTCCACCCAGCTTGCTTTTTGAGGAGTGACCATTTCTGCACCATTTGCTCTAGACGCAGCCACTGGGGAGAATGCCTGCTGTGTTCACGTTTCACACCAGGCCCTTGGGATGAGACTGTGAGTGCCTTCAGGTCAGGATTGGGGTCTCTCCTTCAATGGCTGGAGCCTCAGTGCCCACTCCACATAGTAACAGCTCAGGAAAGGCCTGCTGGTTGATCCCAAATCCACGTAGAACAGTTCCAAGTGCAGCGGCGAAGATGGGCTGGTTTAAAATAAAAACCCAGGTATTGTTTCACTGGTGCCAAAACACCCAGCTCTTCCTTGTATTATGGTGTCTGCAGACCAGTTGGACCCTGGGAATAGGCAGGGGCTATAGTCTCATTTTCAGAAGGTGATCTGGAGCCATGGAAAACGCCCTACTCTCTGGCAGTTCTACCAGCCACCCTCAGACCACAGCTTCCCCGGAGGCTGTGCGGCTGTGGCCTCTAGGAAAGGCCTATGTGGTCAGGTTTTTCCTTTGTGTTCATTTCGAGGCCAGGAGCTGACTTACTGCACAGGTGCAGCCACAGCCTCATGAGATGAAGTCAGGTGCAATATTTTCCCTAAGTGACTAGAGTTAGTGCCACAAGCAAACAAATGAATTCCCAGGAAGCTCATCTTCTCACACTGATCCACAACAAACCGACATCAAAAACAAGCATCTGATCCGCAGAGAAGAGGGCCCACAACTCTACCAGCCAGAATGTAGCAGCTTCCAGGGCGACTGACCGCAGGTATTGAGGGTGCGAGGGTGGGGGCAGCCAGTACCAGGTGCAGGCAGTAAGGGGTGCACTATCTGTGGCGAATTTAGGAATCATAATAAACCGACTAAAAGTCGGTTTGCTTATTACCACCATGTGCTGGTATCTCTGAACAATGTCAGCGATAACATATTCCTCCTCCAAAAATCTGTTGTTGGTTGAAGTTTAAAAATTTGCTGTGGCTACAGTTGCGTTTTAATCTTACAAATAAAAGCTTCAAATTCCCCTATCTTTGTTGCTTATCCTGAAAGTAACATTACATGGATGTTAACAGTGACCCGACACACAACTGGCCCTGACACTCGCGGAATCTACTACCCACATTCCTTCTGAGAATCGCTCTGACAGTCAGATCCTGTGGCCTGGCTCTGGGCACAGTCGGGGCCTCCAGGGCCCATGATTTCCTACCTCCCGGTGTCGAAACAGAGGACCCAAAATAAAACACAAGAGCACGGGATGGTCAAAACGAAGACGCGGAACCTGAGTTCCTTCAGTTCCCTCACTGCATGTGAACACTTGGAGTTACTGTGTCCAAAATGTTTTTGTTCCACGGACATCTGAAAGCCACAAGAATCCACCCTGAAGAACTGAACACATGGTGGGTGTTGTGATTGCTGGAATTTACTGTGAAATGGGATTTTTGGGAATCTCTGCCAAATGATACCGTATTAAAGACTTTTGCTAAGTATCTGTGTATCTGCTGCCTCACGTGATTGGAGCTCTTCAAAATCAAAATTAACAAAGAGTATTCTTGGACCAACTGTGAATGAAGATAGCTGACAAAGCTGATTCCTCTGCCTACTGAACATACATTAGTAAAGAAGATCAATTTAAACGAAATCATTGTCAAATGTGTAGATGCTAAGACCCAAAGCCAGAAACATTCATTCCACCATCTATCACTCCAACAGACCCATAGGGAGGCATGTTTTTTTCTTAAAAAAAAAAATACATGAATGCTAGTTGAGTGTTAATCCATTTCTGTTTTCTTTGTAGTACAGTATTTATTTTCTTTTTAATTTTTTTTTACTGGCATGATAATAGGTATGGAACTTAATAATAGAAAAAAAATTTTTTTTTTAAAAAAAACCTTTTTATGATTAGTTTAATTTCTTGCCTTGTTCTAAACAGTTTTGTGGTTTCGAGGAGGGATGGGAACTACTCATCCATTCCAGGTATGAAATAAACTAGGCATGCTGGAAAGCAGAGCCAGCGAGCTGCACCAGCGCCACCCTGAACAACAGCTGACACCAGGGCTCAGTGTTGTGGGGCAGCAGCAAGTGGTGGGGCCCGCCACGAACCAAACTGGAGAATGGGCAACACCAGGGGCAGGCCCGCTGGCTGCAGGGGAATGCTGCCCGGTGGGACCAGAACGCCAGCACTGGCAGACCTGAGTTCACAAAAGGCCGGAAATCCAGGCTTTGATGAGAATCCTTCCTGGTTTCAAATATGGGGAGCTAATTCAAATTTTCAAAACGCCAGGCCTCTGTGAGCCTTGCGGGCTACTAGTTTGCAGTGTCTGTTCCAGATGCACTCCCTGCTCCTTCCAGACCTCCTGAGGCACACACTTCCCAGTCTGCTCCCTCCCTGTCCTTCCCAGCCCAAGACCGAGCACAGCTGCTCACATGGTGTGTTCGCACGGTGTGTGGGATGAATGGATGGAGATGGTGCGGAGGAGGGAAGTTCGCACGGTGTGGGGTGAATGGATGGAGATGGTGCGGAGGAGGGAAGTTCGCACGGTGTGTGGGATGAATGGATGGAGATGGTGTGGAGGAGGGAAGGGCTTGCTGCGGCAGGCCGACTAGGCCACGACCGGGGCTCCACAAGCACCTGTCCTCCTGGGATGGCAGGACAGAAAGCCACACCACGGGACGGGCGTCTAGGGCCACCTCACAGGGAAGTTCCCGGGTGACTCGCTTCTGTGCTGCGTCCAGATTCCCCTCACTCTTGGGGGTCACGTGCCTTTGGAGGGTCTTGTGTGGCCACCCTGAGCGTTTTCTCGGTGGGGACCATGGCAGACTCAGAGACACAGGCGTCCCCTCGCCCTTCCCTTCCTCGGACAAAGCCCCGCAGCTGCAAGCCCTGCCTCCCTGGCCCTGCTTGCCATTCCTTCGGTCATTTCCGGGGCTGCTCTCGGGCCCTGGCCAGGCTTTTGTTTCCAGACCCTTTTGAAGGGTGGGCATGGAACCCAGGGGGCCACGTGAAGTTGTCGCCTCGGCATGGGAACTGGCCCTGTAGACTCTCCCTGAACCCACCCCAACCCAGAACCCCCAGAAACCTTGCTGTCCCCCACCCCATGACACCTCTGAGAGGGCTGGCTGGACCCAAACTGGGCCCCTCCCCACTCCCAGAGCCCTCTGGAGAGCTGGCCCTGCACCTCACCTTCCCTTTGATGCTGAGGCCCCCAGTGTCATAGACGATGCCTTTGCCCACCCAGGCGATGGTCTGCGTGGCTCCGTCTGGGGTGTGGCTGAGGACAGCCAGGGCTGGGGGATGCAGGGCGGCTTTGCCGACCCCATAGATTCCTATGGAAAGCATGGGGAGAAGTGGGTTAGGCTCGGGCTGAGCTGAGTGGGGAACTCCCAGAGGTCCCTGGAAACCCCCACTCTGGCCGCTGGTGTTTCTCCTGGAAAGGCGCCTGCCTGAGCCTGGGGCTCCCGGCCCCTTCTCCTGCCCCTGGCCAGTGTGGGATTGGGGAATGCAAATTACCGCCAATGCCTGAGACTGCAAACAAATTCTATGCAATGTATTGTTAGGCAAGAAAACCCACTGAGGGAAAAAATACTGTATCCTTTCCAGAAAGAAAAGAACAGGATTGCAGAATGAAATTATTTTTGGATAATGCCTCAAGGCTGCCCCAGCCCATTCTCGTCCCCACTTCCTGAATCCTTTGAGCACTCAGGGACTGCACCGCCCTTTCACACTCGCTCCCACGGTCTCTACACCACTGCCTCTTTGGTTTACATGACACATCTTATCAAGGAAGCTGTGGCCCGTGTGTGTGCAGTCTATGGCTCAAAGTCCTGCAATAATTGAGTCAAATAATCATAGCAACAATGGTGAGGGCTAATCATGGCCGCCTGACAAACTCCAACTCATCCTGTTAGATCCACAGCAAACGCCACCTCCTCTGTGGAGCTTTTCCTGACACAAGCGGCGTCTCCCTCCACTTGTAAATGGCTTCTGTCTAGGTAGACACCACCAGGATGGCCCCTGTGACCCCCATGTCCTTGTGTAGTCCCTCCCCCTCATGTGGGCAGGTCCTAATGTCCCACCTCCAACCAAAAAAAAAAGGTAGAAGAGATGAGATACCACTCCTGGGATTAGGTTACAGAAAAAGATGGGAGTTTCCATCTTGTTTGCTCACTTTTCATCCCTCTCTCTCGCTCAGAGACCTCGTTCGGAGGGTGGCTTATACTGCAAGGAACTGCTGTCTCCAGCTAATGGCCTGTGAGGCCCTAAGACCTGCCAGTAGCCTGTTGTGAGCCTGCCTGGAAGCACATCGTGGGCCCCAGGCAAGCCTTCAGATGACTGCAGCCCCAGCCAACAACCTGACAACAGCAGGCAGAGACCCTGCACCAGGGGAGGATCCCCAACCCCCAGCATGGTGAGGGGATAAGTGTTGTTGCTTTCAGCTGCTATCTTCTGAGTAATTTGTTTTGTAGCCTACGTAACAGAGACAGCCACCTTCCCCTCGCCAGTCTACAAGCACCATGGGGCAGCTGAGTCATACTTATCTGCCCCTCTGGCTCCTGGGCAATAGGGAAAGGTGGGTCTGGGGACTTGTGGAAGGCCTCTCTGAGGAGGGGGCATCTGAGCTGAGATGCACTGGTTGAGATGACCTCCACCAAAAATATATCTTGGGGGAAAGTATTCCAGATAGGGAGAGCCATCCGCACACAGGCCCTGCCTGCCACGATGTGAACTTGTGTATTCAAGGAACAGAAAGGCCCTGCTGAGCCAGTCCCAGGAGTAAGGGTGTGCAGCACGCGAGGATGCTGGAGAGGCTGCAGGCAGGGAAGGACTTGGATCTAGCAGCTTCCAGAATCCAAATCAGAATCTGGATTGCTCCCCCTTCTCCCCCAGGGATGGCTGCTTCCCAGGGTCTGGCACTGGGCTTGGACACAGGCTGATTCCTTTCAGGTCACAAGCAGGATGAAGTTTGGGACAATGTGCCATATGGCCCGCCGACCCCCCTGTCACCCAAGTGCTCCTGGTCACTGCCTGAGGCCAAGACCTGCAGGGATGCAGCCCCCACCCACCTCCAAATCCTCTCGTCTTCAGTTCCTCATCCCGGATGATGGTTGGGATGATCCCCAGCTCCTTTCCAACTTTGTTAATCTCCTGGACATGTTCATGGAAAAAACAGCAACACAACGACACATGAAGATGGCTGGAAACAGGAGAGGCCCAGGCTGGGGCCAGGGATGAACTGCTGCCCGTGTGGAGTGGGGGAGCCAGGCTTGGGAGCCAGCTTCGCGTGTGATGAAACCCAGGAGAGGGGGCTCACCCTCCACACTCTCTCATTTCCTGCAGCTCTGGCTGCAGTCCTGCCAAGGGGCCTTGAAGAGGAGGCTCTGTCCTCCCCACACACCCTTTCCTGAGGCTTCCTAGAGCTGGGCGGACAGCAGCACTCCATCGAGGGCAGCCCTGAGGCCACATCAGGGTGTGGACAGCCCCTGGTTTCCTCTGGCTCTCCTGGGGAGTCTATGACACCCACCCCAGCCTGGTCCCGCCCCCGGCATGATGACCCACAAACCTCGAGGAAGGTGTCGGTGTTCATCTCATTGCAGGGTGTGTCCACGATGCGGGCTGCTAGCCGCACGCCGTCTGTGGCATTTGCTAAGCACTAGGGAAAAAAAGGCCATCACTGGGGTCCTGGGACCAGGTGGGAGGCAGATGTTCTCCACTTGTCCATCCCCCAGGAACACAAAGGCATCAGAGGCAAATGCCACCCACAAGGCTATTGACAGGGCAGCAAGGGGAGAGGAGAGAGGGAGCATGGCTCTCACTGCCTGCCCCACCCCCAGCAACCCAGGGCCACCAGCCACCTGTAGAAAGAACCTTCAGCACAGCCACCACCCTGTGCCTCCACAAGTATACAGGAGTCCCCAGCCTGGGGTCCTGCCCTTCCGTATCTGGATCCCTTCCAAGCCCTGTGTCCTGTTTCTCCCTTCATCCTAGCTACAGCTGAAGGTAGGTGGCCCCTGAGTATGCCCTGAGCTTCCCACCCCTCACCTCTGCAGATCCCACAGCCCTTTCCCTCCCACCAAGATCCCAGTCATCCTTCGAGGCACTTCTCATAGGCCATCTCCACCAGTAGCTTTTCCAGATCCTCCCCACCAAGCAGAAGCACTCTACATCCTGAGCGCTTGAACCCGCTGGCCCTCCCGGACGCCCTCCCTCTGGGCCACTGCTTTCCTCAGGAGTCCCACGCAAGACAGACGGGGGTCTGGCTGCCCTAGTGCTGTCACTTGACACAGCACGGTTCTGGGCACAAAGGGGAGGGACAGAGAGAGGTCTCGCCTCATGGAACTGACGTGTCCACCCAGGAGCTGAAAACATGAGCCCTGCTTGCCTGGCAGGGCTTCAGAGCCCACACTTGAAGGCAGGGCAGAGAGGGGCATGTGCACCAAAGCACACGTCACGTGGGTCCCAGAAATGTGTCCTTCAGCCCTGGCTTGGGCCCTTCTTTGCCTTCTCATGTGTGTCTCACGTCTGCCCTGGGACCCTCACTGTCTCTCAGCTGAATCTGCGGGCATCCCTGCCCCACCCTGTCCCCTACCGTGCACCCCCAGGCGCAGAAGCTTCAGACAGCTGGCTGCTTGCGCGGCCTCCCTTGCTCACCAGGAAGACAATATTAAGAGAAAAGCAGCGCCGTTTTGCGGGGGTGCAGGACAGCATCGAGTTTATCATCCCTGCCTCTAGTCTCATAATGTCAGGGCAGCAAGCGCCGGGTCGATACCGCAGCCCAGCCACCTCCTCCGCCCTGCAGAGGTAATTAAACCCCAAAGCCTCAAAGGTAGAGACCTGGAACTTGACAGCTCCGATATGAATGTGCCTGTGCCGTCCCTGCCGCCTGTCAGCAGGTTTTGTCTGTGAGGGCATGTGGGGACCAGACAAGGACTGTCTGAGAAGTGCGTCAGTGCTGTGTAACTTGCCTCCAAGGAGGCCAAGTGTCACCTGGAAGACCCCAGACCACGGCAAGCTCGGGGCTCTGACGCAACAGCGCTTCTGCGGGAGGCAGGGCAGGGCTGTGGGTGCCCTCCACCAACACACAGCCATGCTGCACTGGGGAGGGGTGTCTCTTATCACGAGGGGAGGGCCACTCATTCTGTCCACACGTGCCAGGCACCATGCAAGACTCGGATAATTCAGAGACGTCAAGGGAGTCAAGCTCAGCAGAGGCTCACAATGCACAGTCCCAGTCTCTGCTACAGAGAGGATGAGGCCACAGGATGCAGAAGGGACAGGGTCCTGGGTGGGGACTGGAAGGTTCCCGCAGGGAAGAAAGGGAGAAGCTGAGTACAGGCCACATGGGTGTCAGATACTGGTGTGCTCAGGACCCAAGAGGGCTGAGTGGTGGCAGCTGTAGCTTAACACCTGGCTCTGCCCTTTGCTGGCGTGGTCCCGGTGAGTCACTCAATGTCAGCAAGCAGTTTGCTCAGCCCTAACCTGGGGACAACAGGACGTATCTCACAGGACTGTAGAGTGTACCAGCACGTGCTGTGTGCACACTCCTGCCTTGAGTGTAGGGCGTGACAGCTGACAGCACTCAGAAGATGCCACCTTGCACACAGATGCACCTTTGGAAGGTGAGCGAAGCAGGAGCTGGAAGGAGGCCATCTGTGGCAGGGTGACCAGGAGACTGCTGCCATAGCCCAGGAGAGCACCTTAAGGCATGGTACTGGGCAGAGCAAAGACAAGAAACAGGACACACTGGCTAGTTGGGACCAATGGGGTTGGGGGCCACGGGGACTCACTGTCCCACTGCTTCCATCACCAGATGTTTATTGGGCCTTTCTCATGTGTGGGGTCGGGTGCTGGGATCATTGTGCACAAGACCAGGTCCCTGCCCTCTGGGGACTCCCAACCCAGTGGGGAGCACAGGAGATCAACAAAGATGTGACATGTCTTATAGTAATGGTTTAGATGACAAATGGGAGGGTGGTGGTAGCCAAGAGGGCCAGGCCTCCCTGGGGAGGGAATGTGGGCAGAGGCCAGAGGGAGACCATGCTGGGCTGGACAGGGAAGGATCCTGGCGCAGGAGCATGAGCAGGAGTGGGTGTGGCCAGTCTAAGGGACAGCAGGAAGTCCACAGGAGGGGAAGGGACCGAGGGCAACAGAGGTCAGGGTGCCCTGCTATCCTTGGAAATAAGGGTGATGCTTGAGCCCCCAAGTGGGCTCTGCGGGCACCCCTGCCCACCTGGATAGCAGGCCTGGAACTCAGAAGGAAATTGCTAAAGACAGAAGAAGCTGGCCGGGCACGGTGGCTCAAGCCTGTAATCCCAGCACTTTGGGAGGCCGAGACGGGCAGATTACGAGGTCAGGAGATCGAGACTATCCTGGCTAACACGGTGAAACCCCGTCTCTACTAAAAAAAATACAAAAAACCAGCCGGGCGAGGTGGCGGGCGCCTGTAGTCCCAGCTACTCGGGACGCTGAGGCAGGAGAATGGCATAAACCCAGGAGGCGGAGCTTGCAGTGAGCTGAGATCCGGCCACTGCACTCCAGCCTGGGCAACAGAGCGAGACTCCGTCTCAAAAAAAAAAAAAAAAAAAGACAGAAGAAGCTGATGCTGGTGTCTGACCCTGAGAGGACTGAGCAGGTCGGAACACTGGAGAGGCCATGAAGAGGATGTTGAGAGGTGGTGACAGTCTGGGGAGCAGCAGGAGGGAGGGAGACCTCTGGATGGGGCAGATGCATTTCAAGGAGGGATGGCAATGCCCCATCCAGCAGTCCTTAGAAAACCATGTCAGGATGGGGGCAAAAACTATGTTTCCATGGGTTAAGAGGGAAAAGAGGATTAAGAAAGGCAAACCAGTTAGACTTTTTTAAAAATTTGGAGACGAAGGAAAAAAAGGGGAGCTATCTCATGCTGGTGAAGATGGAAAAATTCGGGTTGAGGGTCAGTGGTTGCAGGCCTCAGAGAGGACACAGTGAAAGAAATGAGGTGCGGCCCAAGCGCCGGTGTGGGAGAGCTTGCTGCCTGGGGTGAAGGTGACAGCCTTCCAGAGCCAGAAGTGAAGAATGAGCTCTGACACGAGAAAAGACAACCTGGGTGGCGCTGGGGCTCGGGGACTGGAGGCGGCAGGCGCTGCGCAGAGGCTGGGACCGCTGCCGTGAGGAAGGGAGCCTGATGTCAGGCCCATCCAAGGATCTGGAGCCGGGAAATCACTTCCGGCCTTGCAGCCTCAAAAGGATCATTCTCAGCATTGAGTGAAATAACACATGTAGAAGCGCTCCCTGTAAAGGGTGCAGCAACACACATGCACACACACCACACACACCACTCATGCACACACCAGCACTCACACACACAGCAACACACGCCACATACACACCAGCACTCATACACAGCAACACACGCCACCATGCGCAACCCACTACTCACACACACACAGCAACACATGCCACACACACACCACACACACCACTCATGGACACACCAGCACACACACAGCAACACATAGCAACACACGCCACACACACACCACACACACCACTCATGCACACATCAGCACTCACACACACACACAGTAACACATACCATAGACACACCATACACACACCACTCATGCACACACCAGCACTCACACACACAGCAACACACGCCACACATGCACACACCAGTACTCAAACATAGCAACATACACACCACACACACCACACACACCACTCATGCACACATCAGCATTCATACACACACAGCAACACACGCTACTCATGCACACACCAGTACTCAAACGTAGCAACATACACACCACACACACCACTCATGCACACACCAGCACTCACACACACAGCAACACACGCCACATACACACCAGCACTCATACACAGCAACACACACCACTCATGCACACACCAGCACTCATATATACACACAGCAACACACACTACACACACCACTAATGCAAACACAAGTACTCAAAGACACACAGCAACACACCACACATGCCTCTCATGCACACAACAGCACTCATACCCACACAGCAACACGCACTACACATACACACACACCCCTCATGCACACACCAGCACTCAAACACACACCCCACACATACACACACCCCCACACACCACTCATGGACACACCAGCACAAAACACACCCAGCAACACACACCACCCATGCCACTCATGCACACACCAGCACTCATACCCACACAGCAACACACACCACACACACCACTCATGCACACACCAGCACTACACACAGCAACACACCACACATACACACCACACACACCACTCATGCACACACCAGCACTCACACACAGCAACACACACCACACATACACACCACACACACCACTCATGCACACACCAGCACTCAAACACAAACAGCAACACACACCACACATGCACACACACCCCACACATACAACACATGCACACACATACATGCACAGCAACACACACCTGCATACATCACACATACACACACAGCTCACATAAGCGGGCAGCGTTATTTGGAAAACAGCATGGACGTTCCTGGCACTGATTACGTGCTCAACAAACACTGCCTGTATACAACAGAATCCTGAAGTCACAGGCCACGCTGAGGCAGAGGGAGGAGGCCTGGGTTTGGAAAAGCCTCTGCAGCTTCCCAGGAACCAAAGCAGCCAGCCCCGCTCCTGCCCCCCGCAACAAGCTTTTCCCTCTCTCGACCTCCCTCCCACCTCCCCGATCTTGCCACGGCCCCTGGGCCGGGTCTGCCCTTCCAGACACCCACCTGCAATGTGGACACCTCCACCGGCCCGTTGTCTTGTCCTACCAGGAAAAACTCCACGGTGACCGTCTTCTTCTCCAAGCGCCGAGAAGCACCTGAGCGGTGGGTGAACAGCGGGAAGGCCCGGGCCAGGGCACAGGCGGAAGCAAACACCTCTGGCTGCTCGCAGACCATCTGCGGCACAGGGGGAGACGGGATAAGGGGTGCAAGGGCCGCCACCAGGAAGTGCAGGGAGCTGCTCTCCAGAACATCGGTTCCCTTGCAGATGACATCTAGACAGAGATGTCCCACAGCAGCCGCCACCCCATCCCTCAGGTCACCCCAGGAACCGTGGAAGCACCATTGGTCATGCTCCAAGAGAAATAACACATTGGCCACCAGATGTCAACAGCCTGACCTGCCAGGAAAATGACGAACAGAGGGACAGACACTAGGTGGGCCTCAGGAAATCTAGGGTTGAGTCTCTGATTTGCCACCAAAATTAATCTGGGGCAAATCCCCGCGTCTCTCTGGACCTGTTTCCCCATCTACAGGGCAGGGATTATAACGTCCACAGCCCTTGGAGCACCGCGGCTGCCTCCTCTCGAAGCACTCACCACAATGCAGCGATGTGCTCCGGGCGGCAGGCAGGTCCGCACCAGCCGCGTGATGAAGTGGGCGGCTGAGGGGCTGTTGTGCCGGCTCACCCTGCAGGGCAGGGCAGCCACGGTGGCGTAGTTCAGGTAGAGGGGACAGCTGTCCGTGGGGTTGGGGTTGAGCGTGCTCAGGGCAGCCTGCCAGAGCTAGATCAGAAGGGAGAGACAAGAGACAGAGGCTTCAAACAGCGGCCCACGTGCCAGGAGGCCCTGCCCTGCGGCCACGACCACGCCTGCAGTCCTGGAAGGGGCACTGCGCAGCTCCCCGCCACCGTTGTCCCATCCTTAGGGAGATGTGTCGCCTCTCTGCAGAGCTAACTGTCTCTAGGCTGGCTCGCATCCCCCTGGTGGGATGAAGCCACCAAGACTGGAAGGGAGAGGCTGGGGGCTGCTTTGCTTCCAACACTCGGATAGGGCTTAGGCGGCTTCCACCAGAGAGGGGGCAGGGGCCAGGTGTCCCCAAGTAAAGGCAGCTGGGGACACTGCCATGGGAACTTCTGGAAGCCAGGGCCTGTCGTCAGGCAGGGCCGACGCGAGGCCCTGGAAGCGGCCGCGTCTCCCGGCCCAGTCCGCAGGTGTCGCGGCCTCGGGGGGCGCAGGGCTGGGCTGACAGGAGGACCACCGCGCCGCACCGGCGACGGGGCCTAGGGCTGGGCCTCCGCGGGCGAAGACTGGCCTGGCGGCTGAGCCCGTCAGGGAGGCGGCCCAGCCTCGTTGGGCCCGGCCCGGCGGCGGCGGGGGTGCGGCGAGCGAGGCGGGGCCTCCGCGGGCCGCCCGGGCCTGGGCTTCCGCCGCGCGGGGCGCATGGCGGCCGGCGGCCCGCTCACCTCCTCGGTGACCCGGGGCTGCAGCTTCCCGCGGACGTGGCTCCAGGGCACGCGGTGCAGGTGGTGCAGCTGCCCGAGCAGCAGTAGGGGCCGGCTCTGCGGGTCCGAGTCCCCCGCGCTCGCCTGGAACTGCAGCCCCACCATCTGCCATCTTCTCCCTGCTGACCCACGCCCCCGGGTTCTGCTCCGGCCTGGCCCGGGTCTGCCCGCCGTTTCCTCGGTCTGTTCGTCCTGCCCACCCTGGCCTGGCTCATGCCAGTTCCCCGGCCCTGCCCGGCAGCCCGCGGGCCCCGCCCCTGCCGCCCGGGCTGCTCATGAGACGTGCAGGGCCCGCCCGGGGCGCGAGGGGGCGCCGGCCAGGCCGGGCGGGAGGGTGCGGGCAGGCCCGGGCGGGCAGGCCCAAAGTCGGCCCCGAGCAGGCCCAGCCGAGCAGGGCGCTCGCGCCCGGCCTCCAGCGGCACCGCCCCTGGTTCAGTCTGGCAGCTCCTGCTCCAATGCCGGCTAAGACGCGCGGTCTGCCAGGTAGCGGGCTCTCCTGACAGGCCTGTTCCTTCCAAGTGGGCCTGGGCTAACGTGTAGGCCCAAGTCTCACTCCCATCAAGAAGTCTGCCCGGGATCAGGCTCAGGCCGGCCCCAAACAGGTCCCCCGGGGTCCCAGAGCAGCCGCTTTTGATCCCCGGGACCCTGCACTTACACTCATCAGGCCGGAGGGGCCCAGTGACTTGAGTCAGGTCCTTTTGTCCCACTGGCTGGCATGGTGGCATAGCGCGGGATCTCACTCTCCTCACTTAATCGTGTGGCTCCCTACATGCCATGCTATCAGACTGTTGCAGGCACTGCCCCATGAGAGTGTGCCAGGGACGTGGCTTTCCATCCAGGGCACTGCTGCTGGGATGGCCAGTTACAAATCCAGGCACTGCCTGGCTGCGTGGGGGGCCTTCCCACCCACCCCTTTGCAAGAAGGGTTATCTGGCACAGTCTAAGCAGGAAAGAAGGGAGGAGATGAGACGAAGAAGGAGCAGGGTGACCTGAGTCACCTCAGTCGCCTTGCAGGGGAGGAAAGGCCATCAGAGGGTGCGGGGCAGGAGCCGGGTGGTGGAGGAGCCAGGGGTGAGTGGTGAGTGGATGGTGGAGGCGGAGGGTCCCACCCACAGGGTCAGATGCAAGGGTCAGGAAATGATGATGCATTGGGGAAGCTCCACGCAGGAGTCATTTAAAAGCAAAAATCTGTTACCCAACATCCTGATTGCTCAAGGGCCTTTGGTTGGTACCTTTCTCTGTTTCCTCCATGTAGTTCCATAAGCTACTCCTCTTATTTTGAGTTTCTTCTTCATTACCAGCCTAAAAATGGAAAAAAAGGAAAAAAAAAAAGCAGTGTCAACTCCCTGGCCTGATGTGGGAGGTTTTCCACCACTGACACCCAGCTGGCCCCCTAGCTCCCTAAGTTATACCCCAGCCACAAGCCATGCTTTCACCTTCCCTGTCTGTGGACTCCAGGTCTCCCTGCTCAGCTCTGAACCGTGGTCCCTGGCCCCAGGGCAGGCCCTCGGAAACACCACATAGACTAGAGCATCAGCATCCTGAAGGCAGGTCTTTTTGCCTGTTTTCTGTTTTTTTGTTTTTTTCCTCCAGTGCCTGGCACAGAGCAGGCACTCAAAAAAAAAAAAAAAAAAAGCTGTTGAATGACTGAAAGGAATTCCTTTGAAACCCTCAGCTTTCCTGACATAAAAGTCAACGCTAATTGGATCTTATTTTCTTCAAAAGATTTTACAGCAGCTGAATGTTTTCACACATTGGTAAAGGGTACTAAGAGCGTGTATAAAGATCTCTCACTCTTTTTTCTGTTTGCAAATATGTTGCAGACAGGCACACAGCACTCCAGAGGACTGAGACAGCTGGAGGATCTTCCTAGAGGGTGAGAGACTAAGGCCATGCCCTGACAGATGTAATAGGACTTCCACAGGCGAAGAGGTTGAGAAAGAAAGCATTCCACGTGGGAGAAAACACAGACACAGAATATGTCCAGCAGGCTCTGAAACCTGTGTGGTTAGAACAGAAGGTTCCTGGAAAATAGAAGAGTGGGTGAGGAGATCGACTGGGGAGCCTGGTTCACTCTATAGAATTTTACAAACTGAAGAGGGATCCAAGAAGCATTTCAGAAAGTCAGATCCAGCAGGTTTGTGTACCAGGAGTTGGAAATGAGATAAACTGTTGGTGGAGAGGTCATTTGGGAGATGTTTTTCTTTTAGAATTCTTTCATATTTAAGAATAGACTGAATAACCCTGACAGCCCCCAGAAAGGATGAACAAAATGATTCAGTTCAACCAACATTTTGTACACAAAGCAAGAGAAAACATTAGATGCTTGTTAAAAGCAAATATTGGTGATTCTGGTTTTAAGCCACGCCTGAATTGAAGAAATCCAAACTAAACAGAACGCTAAGGAATTATTCCACTTCAAATGCCTGCCAATTTCCTCAAGATGCAGCTTGTGACAGATACAAATACATTCCAGGAAAGTACTTTCCCCTTTTCACTGCCCATGGCTTAGTATATATTTCACTATCAATGAAAAATTCACCTCTATTTAATTTTCCTTAAAAAATGAAAGTTTAAAACAAATTACCAGATCTTTAATGCAACCCAAAAATCAATTTATGTTTTTGATGACTTGAAACCTATTCCACATCCAATTGGATGTTCAGACTTTGCTCAAAAGTTGAAGAAAAGATTAAAAACTTCTGGAACAAATCAGAATAAAGTTCCTAGAACTTATTAGGATGTTTTTTGGTACAGTTCACATCCTAGGACACATTTCTGAAATCCTATCATGTAAGATGGCTCTATGTGTTTGAAATGTGCATTTATATGTTAATTTCATGTCAGGCTTCACCCGTATAAAGCCTAATGCCTGCTTAGACTCAGCTGATCGCCAGGAGGCTCTCAGATTCCATTATATCCGATACTTCAAAGAAACACTCATTTCCGTGGTGCATCTGCTTCATGTTTTCTGGTGTTTTCATTCATTCATTCATTTGACATACATTTGTTGAACATCAGTTCTGAAAAGCTCCAGGACCCGTCAGGCTTTGGGGATGCAATAGCATGTATGTATGTATATGTGTGTGTGTGTGTGTGTGTGTGCACGTGCATATGTGTGTGTGGCCAGAAAGAGGAAGGGGGAGCAAATAGAACAGTAAAATTCAGAGATCCAGTCACTGGGAGAAGACTGAGTTAGGGAAGGCCCCTTGGACTACGATGAGACTTTTGAGTTGGGTCTTGAGGGATGGATTAAAGTCTGTCAGGCAGTCTGATCCCCGACCAAGAAATTGTTCATGCAAAGGCCTGAAGTAGTAAAGGACATTGTTCATTCTGGCACTGTCAAAAGCTCATGTGGAACCAGGCCCCGTGACTCAGGCCTGTAATCCCAACATTTTGGGAGGCTGAGGAGGGTGGATCACTTGAGGCCAGGAGTTTGAGACCAGCCTGGCCAACATGGTGAAACCCCATCTCTACTAAAAATACAAAAATTAGCTGGACATGGTGGTGCCTGCCTGTAATCCCAGCTACTCGGGAGGCTGAGGCACGAGAATCACTTTAACCTGGGAAGCAGAGGTTGCAGTTAGCCGAGATCGCGCCACCACACTCCAATCTGCACTACAGACGCTCTGTCTCAAAAAAAAATAAGAAAGAAAAAAAAAAAAAGGAAAAGCTCGTGTAGCCAGACATAAAGTGTGCATAAAATATACACTGACCTTGCAGGTTGTACTTGACCTTGCAAGTAACTGGAAACCAGTGGAAGTGCCTCAGGCAGTCCTAAAGTGAAATCAAGGAAGGGCTCCTTCCTGCTTCAGAATGACCTGCTCATGAGCCCAGAGGAAGCAGAGGCAGACTCAGCTCCAAGGACCTCCCTCCACCACATGGAGCCGGAGCAGCTGGCTGAGAAGTGAGCCCACAACCAGTGAAAACTGTGACAGCCACACGACCGCCTCAAATGCTGCCCCGCGTTGTGGATGTTTGTGCTGTCCCTCGCCACAACCTGAGTGCCTGCACAGCAGGCAGGGCCTCCGTTCCCTTTTGCAACTGGCACCAGACACGCCACCTAGATTTGCACTAAATGTTCCCTGAAGGGAGGAAAAAGAACTTGTTGCCATGAAAACACATTTCTCTAGAAACTTTTTTGAAAAGTTGATTAACTTTTGGAAAAGATGAAAAACTAGTATAATGAACACTTGTATACCCTTCACCTAGATTCATATATATATACACACAGATATATATACACAT
Source organism: Papio anubis (assembly GCF_008728515.1). Taxonomy (NCBI): domain Eukaryota; kingdom Metazoa; phylum Chordata; class Mammalia; order Primates; family Cercopithecidae; genus Papio; species Papio anubis. Next base: position 85,868,203 of record NC_044991.1, on the reverse strand, counting down.
ACACACACCCACACAAATATACACATACACACACACACACACACACACACATATACATACAGGCACACCTTGGAGATATTCTGGGTTCAGTTCCGGACCACCACAGTAAAGTGAGGTATGCCTGTATATATACAAACATGCATATATGTATATGTGTGTTTATGTATATGTATATGTGTGTATGTATATGTGTATATGTGTGTATGTATATGTGTATATGTATGTATGTGCACATATTTTTCCCTGTACCATTTAAAGTAAGTTGTATACACCCCTACCTCACTGCGTATGTCTTAAGAACAAGGACACCAGCTGGGCGCGGTGGCTCATGCCTGTAATCCCAGCACTTTGGGAGGCCGAGACAGGCAGATCTCCTGAGGTCAGGAGTTCAAGACCAGCCCAGCCAACATGGTGAAAACCCGTCTCTGCTAAAAATACAAAAATCAGCCAGGCGTGGTGGCATGCGCCTGTAATCCCAGCTACTCGGGAGGCTGAGACAAGAGAATCGCTTGAACCTGGGAGGTGCAGTTTGCAGTGAGCCGAGATTGCGCCATTGCAATCCAGTCTGGGCAACAAGAGCAAGACTCTATCTCAGAAAAAAAAAAAAAAAACAAGGACACGAGCCCACATAATCATGATCATGTGCTGATCATACCCATGAAATTTAACATTGAAACAATACTATTATCCAGTATACAGTTTGCAATGAAACTTCAATTGTCCCCTTGTCCTTCATGGCTTTTTCTTTTTAAATCCAGAATCCAAATAAGGCATTGCGTTTGGTTGTGAAGGCTCTCTGGCCTGCTTTAATCCAGAACAGTCCTTACCGTTCTTTCACGCACTGCTATGTCCTACAGAAGCTCTCACCATCTGGGTTCGTCTGTTTCGTTAGATTTGGGTTGAACTTTTTTGGCAAAAATACAGGTTATGGTTCCCATCGAACCTCATCAGGAGGCACATAATCTAAGTGTCCCCCATCATTGGGCAAGTGGGGTCTGCCAGATCTCTTCATGGTAAAAGTGTATTTCCCCCTTTTATAATTAATTGAATTAAAATAATTTCCTCTTTATAATCCATGGAGTGACACTTTGAGACTAAGAACCTTCTGGGTCCCAACCACCTTTTCCTGAATGTCTTCAGTATCCAGTGATGATTTCTGCCTGAATCAGGTATTGGTTGAGTGACTTTCCAGCTCTATCCTCCCTTCTACACTTATTACCTGGTGTTCTTCAGCAAAGACCTTCCCCCTCTCCCCAGGGCTGGCAGCGTGATGTGTGGAGTCCAGTGCAAAACGAAAATGCAGAGCCTCTCTTTCAAAAAACAATTTCAAGATGGCAACAGCTGAGCACTAAACCAGGCACAGGGCCCATGTGGCCCATGGTGGCTGCACACCCATGAAGCCAGCCCTGCCACAGCCCATACGTGTGTGCATCTCATCAAATGTCACTGCTCCCAAGTGGGGACCCACTTAGGCCAATGAGAGCTGCATCAGGCAGCCTCCTTTTTGATGCGTTCTTATCCGTTTTCAAGGGCTTTGTCCTTTCTGGAACAGTAAGATGCTCACAGGCCGGGCGCGGTGGCTCTCGCCTGTGATCCCAGCACTTTGGGAGGCCGAGGCGGGTGGATCACAAGGTCAGGAGATCGAGACCATCCTGGCTAATGAAACCCCGTCTCTACTAAAAATACACAAAATTAGCTGGGCGTGGTGGCGGGCGCCTGTCGTCCCAGCTACTCCAGAGGCTGAGGCAGGAGAATGGCGTGAACCTGGAAGGCGGAGCTTGCAGTGAGCCAAGATTGCGCCACTGCACTCCAGCCTGGGCGACCAGTGAGACTCCGTCTCAAAAAAAAAAAAAAAAAAGAAGTAAGATGATCACAGGCTCACTTTGTTCTTTCCTTGACCCAAATCCAGAGTCAGTCATTTCTCCAAGAAACCTGGCTCCATTCAGTGAGGGGAAAGGTTGGTTAGAGCCAAGAGCTTCAGAGTTAGAGACCAAGCTCTTGTGCTGGGCATGCTTCCTGCCACTTGGGCATCATTGCTCCTGGCCCTCTTGGATGTGGAAGGATCAGATTTTCTTTAACATCATGAGTTGATACTGATTCCTCCCATTCAAATCCACATGACAGGGCTTTTCCTCACCTGCCTGTCTTCCATAATTGCATCTCCCTCTGCCACAGCGAGAACCCTGGTTCCCAGTCCCTCCTAGGATTTCCCACTCTCTGTTTCCCACACTCCCCCATAGCCTCTGCTCCGGACAACAAACCCACAACATAGAGTTCAAGATGTTTTAACTTTTTGTTCCTAAGAGTATATCCCAGCGATATATTCCACATTTACTTGATTTTTGTGCAGCTTACTGATTTGATGTACATTTAGTTTCATAAATCTGTACTTCACAGAAGGGTTCACCATTTTCCTTTTTTCTACATTTTCTTTTTGACTACATATAACATTTTGTATCATTCAAATCACACCTGTAAAAAGGAAATTTTCAAAGGAGTCTCCCCATCCCTGCCCTTCCCCCCTTTTCTCAGTCCTCCTTCATAGGTAGTATTTTTACCCCCACAGCTAACCTTTTTCACCCCCACATGTAACCGTTTTTATTAGCTTTTATCTTTCCTGATTCTATCTGAAAAAAAAAAAAACAAGATTATTCATGGATCTTGAAAGGTAGCATACTACATGCCATCTTTTGCACTTTGCTTGAAAAGCACATTTGGTAGCCTCATCTGCATGTACTGTGTCTTTACTTTCTGGTATCAGTGGGATGAGAAAATGTGTTAATAAAAATGTGCCAGCAGAATCATTTATTAACAACAAAAAACATCTCTTCTAGCATCAGTTTTTAGGACCTCTCGATAAAATGAGGGGGGCCGGGGCCAGGCACAGTGGCTCATGCCTATAATCTCAGCACTTTGGGAGGCTGAGGTGGGCAGATCACCTGAGGTCAGGAGTTCAAAACCAGCCTGACCAACATGGAGAAACCCTGTCTCTACTACAAATACAAAAAGCCAGGCATGGTGGCACATGCCTGTCATCCCAGGTACTCCAGAGGTTGAGGCAAGAGAATCGCTTGAACCTGGGGGACGGAGGTTGCAGTGAGCTGAGATCACGCCATTTCACTCCAGCCTAGGCGACACAGCAAGACTCCATTTCAAAAAAAAAACAACAAAACAAGTAGGCTGAACTAGTTGCTCTCTGAGGTCCCTTGACAATCTAGCAGCCTAAATTATCCTCCCAGGAAGGACACAATGTAAGACAGCAATAACCTTCATGTCTCAGGAACTAAACTCTATTTACTTCTGAACACCAGCAAAATTATGTTTGTAGTTGCAAAAGTTTTCAAGGGCATGTTGAAGACCTGGAGCCTTTGGACAGGGAGGCTGTGAGAAGGAAAAGAGAAATAATTAACAGACCAAATGTGGTTCCACATTCCTTTAAGCAAACTCAATATAAGAAAATGGAGACTTATAGAAAAGCAAAATTAGGGGCTAAATGTTTGTTTTGCTGGAATCTTTTCTTTAGGAAAACTTTCAGTTATAGGATCCTTTTACATAGTATGTTTCTCTAGAGCATTGAAAATGATTCAATCTTCAAAAACCTGAGTCACCTTTTTTTCCAGAAACACCCTTGTGTTTATTATACATCTATCTGCAGTATCTGAATATAGAGCTTTTAAAAGCAAAAAGAATTGATTGATGTAGGTTTATGTTTCATCTCAGATTTTGGAGGGTGTCGAGGTAGGCAGGTCACTCTGAGGTCGAGTTTTCAAAATCAGCCTGACTATCAGTGAACCCATCTCTACTGAAAATACAAAATCAGCCAAACGTGTATTTTTAGTAGAGATGGGCTCATCATGTTGGGTGGCTGGTCTCGAACTCCTGACCTCAGGTGATCTGTCTGCCTCTGCCTCCCAAAGTGTTGGGATTGTATGGAGCCACTACTGCTTAAGTCTTTTTCTTAACGTTAAGCACTAGGAATACACAGTAAATACACACTATAAAGCACTGTTTTTAAAACAGGATTTATTTGTTACATTATAAACTCGGCAGCACACGAAACCAAGTAGTGAATACATCTTTTTCCCCCCTTTTAAATGAGAGGCAACTTTTCGTCTCCCAGTGCTCTTGGGACCACAGAAAAGGGGACCAGGTAGATGGAAGGACTCAGCACTCTTGGGTAGGGGGTGCTTCGGGGATCTAAGTGGAAGAGGTGATAGGGCCGGTGGTCAGCTCAGGGACTGCCCCTGTTGGGGTCCAGGGCCTGCTGGTGTATCTGTACCACTGCTGGGACTTTGGTAGCTCAGTGTTGTGCAGATACAAAATGTATGCCTCCGTGAGGCACACGATGTAAGTGCTGAAGTTCTGTGTAAATTTATTAGCACGAACTGAAGGTACTGTCATTGTTTAACTCATCCGACCTTTTAAATGGATAACCAACCTTGAGGCTTAATTGGATTTAAAAAAAAAATCAATTTCTAGCCATCGCATAGTGTTGAAATGAAGTGCTGCATTCTCAGGCAATTGTAAAATCAGTTTTGCTCAGGACTATTTTTTATTATTTACAACTTTAACATGACATTATCCATCTTGATAAGCGTTTTATGTACACACATACCTTTCATAAACAACCACAAACATACACGTACGTACACCAAGTCACGTCACAAAAGAATCATCATTTTCCGTTGAGCAGCAGGCTGATTCATCAGCAGCAATCTCTTCACACCAATTACACAAAAAACTGAGCTGGGGATAATGACATACCACTGTTTGCAAATCTCTCTCAGCCTCAGCCAGTCTCATCTTTGTAATAAGAAAAAAATCCTTGAGGAAGCTTTTTACCAAATCGCATCTTGACCATTAAATCTTTCTTGAGGAAGGTCATTTAATTTTATGGAAAGAAATGAAAAATTAAAATGGCATAAGCAGAAATAGTCCTGATCTGGAAATCAGAAAGCTGACGATTCTAGTTCTAGTTCTGTGGCTTTGGCAAGACGGAATCTTGGGTCTCAGTTTCCCCCTCTGGAAAAGGGGGATGTTGGGATGGGGGGAGTTGTTCTCATTCCCCCACAGTTGATGAAAATGGAGGTCTATTATGGTGTCCTGAGTCAGAACACCAAGTTAAACACACACACACACACACACACACACACACATTTAATCCCTCAGCACTTCCTCTGAGAAAAATAGACCAAATGATGCATAACGAGGGTCTTCTGCCTCCACAACATGTAATCATTTGGATGATTAGCTAAAAGCAATTATAGAATTGTAGTTGACAAACAGAAAATGCTAAGCCCAGTGGTCTCTTGTAACTGAGCCTCATTTAAATGTGCATTGTGTTGAATGGAGCCTCATTTAAATGGTCCATCTTAGCCAGATTACGGAACTGAAGTGGAGAACCACACAGTTACCCTGAGCATTCAGGACAGTCCAGAGAGCTAATTTGGACAATTGGACAAATGATTATTTTCTTTTGCCTCAATTGACCAGATAATTGTACACAAGTCTCTGCCATTTGACTCCATAGAATGTCCCTTTGTGTAGTAAGAAAGCCTGGTCATAGACTGGTACCATGACGTCTGTCCGAGGGTGGCATGGAGCTGGGGACAAGACACACAGCTGACACCCACCATCTAACTCTGAGTCCTAAATCAGAAGCACTTTCACACGTGCTGAAAGTCTCTGCTTGCACCCAGAGCTCTCATTAGTTCCTTCTAATACCCATCACTTGGGAGGAGGTTGTTTTCAAAACAGAATTAAACAAAACCATCAGGCAACAAGGTTAGAAGTGGAGTCTGGGTGGCCAAGAAAATTAAGTTTTTTGTTTGCTTTCTGTTTTTGAGACAGAGTCTCACTCTGTCGCCCAGGCTGGAGTGCAGTGGTGAGATCTCGGCTGACTGCAAGCTCCGCCTCCCGGGTTCACCCCATTCTCCTGCCTCAGCCTGCCAAGTAACTGGGACTACAGGTGCCCACCACCATGCCCGGCTAATTTTTTGTATTTTTAGTAGAGATGGGGTTTCATTGTGTTAGCCAGGATGGTCTCAATCTCCTGACGTCATAATCCACCTGCCTCAGCCTCCCAAAGTGCTGGGATTACAAGCATGAGCCCCCGTGCCCTGCTTTTTTCTTTTTTTTTTTTAAAAGATGGAGTCTCGCTCTGTTGCCCAGGCTGGAGTGCAGTGGCACAATCTCGGCTCTCTGCAACCTCTGCCTTCTGGGTTCAAGCAATTCTCCTGCCTCAGCCTCCCTGATACCTAGGTTTACAGGCACGTGCCACCACACGCAGCTTACTTTTGTATTTTAGTAGAGACAGGATTTCACTATGTTGGCCAGGCTGGTCTTGAGCTCCTGACCTCAAGCGATACATCTGCCTTGGCCTCCCAAAGTACTGGGATTATAGGTGTGAGCCTCTGCGCTCAGCCAAGAAAATTAGTTTTTAAGAGCCAATATACACCAAGATATACAATTCTAGGCATGCATTCATGTGCATGCACAGTGCTAAGTTCTGAAATATAGCTCATGCTGGATGAACCAGGTCTGCCTACCTAAATCTTAGAATGGAAACTTAACATAACTGATTGATGAATTAGAACCACAGAGAAGCAGGAAGTCTTTGTTATGAGCTGTCTTCCCTACACCCAACTAGGGATATCCCTTCTGTGAAAAGCTCTCTCCACATGGTCCCACATGGCTTAACTAGGGTAAGGGATGCCGATGATCAAAATTAAGGCCACATGTAGAATGACATGCTCTCCTATTAGATTTAGATAGAAACGGTGCTAGGAAAATAGGCTAGGTAAATTTTGTTGTGGCTACAGAACTATGGCAGACAGACCTGGAAGGATTCTAGATTGCTCAAACGTTGGATCAGGATCAGACTTCTTATAGGATGGTCGCTAAATTTCCAGAGGAAATCTATATCCAGCCTGTTTACCTGCTATCAAAGTGAGCATTCAAAGGGACACCCCAATGGTCTCCCACTTCCAGGCCTCCTGGCAAGTCATGCCTCCAAGTCATTGGTGGCATCTTGCAGCTCTCCACTGACAGCAATGCTTCTTCGGATTGTGTCTGCATACTCTTGTAGCACTGGTTCAAGACTGGGCCACCAAAGACGTAACTGAGAACGTAACCCAAGAGGTCACCAGTTACATGGGTGTTGTACCTTTATGTGGTCCTCTTCGGGATGGAAGATTTCTTTAATGTTATTAAGTATCATTGCCGGTCAGAATATTCTTGAACCCTATGGCAAATGTCTCTCCTTTCAGAGTGGATTTGATTCTTGGACAGAGCCAGTGGCCAACATGTGAGTTGGGGAAATGTAATTTCTAAACAAAAAACAAGGTGAGAGCGCAAGAGGAGGTTGTTTCTTTTGTGTAGTTTGTCAACAGGCTCTGAAAGGAACTGCTGTTGAGTCACCGCAGCACCTCAAAACCAAACACCAAGTGCGCCAAGGAGACCTGGCATGACAGCTGCTATTTTTTGTATGCGTAAGTTCTGGTGACGAAACCACATACCCCTACCATCACTCAGGTCCACATCTCCCACCAGCAAAACATATGCATCAAAGTCAAGTTTCAGGACAAAGGTCCTCCTTGGAGGACCCCAGGACGGGCACAATCAAGGGGAAACATAGTCTTGGCTTTGAGTTCAACTGGCAGACACTGTCTCTGAAGTTTTTGGTGTAACAAAGTAGGAAAAAATGTCATTTAGAAAGTTAAGTCTCCTAGAGCCTGTGTGTAAGAACTGCTTCTCAACAAGGCACATCACAGTTTTATTTGAAGATTTCCAAATGTTTCTTGGTATGTATATAAAGCACATATTTTCATAAGAAAAATAATTATCTGCCTTTTCGGCAGTTGTTCTTTTTGTATATTGGATAGCAAACAGATTGTCCCTTTGAAAGCATCCATTAGATAGATCAACTTGCAGACACTGAGGCAAAGGCCTCAGGCACAAAACAGTCAGGGGCCCAAAGGATCACAAAACTGGCCAGGCCCTCTCCTAACACAAATGCATTGGAAGAAACCATGAACCCATTGTTAAATTAATACTAGGATTACAGGATGTTCTTTAATCTGCATGATTGCTTTATTGTACAAAAAGTTTCCAGTAACAGTAAATTGGTTTTAAAAAAGGACAAAAAAGTCATTTTGGATAGAAGCGCTTCACTAATTGCTTTATTTAAGCATACAAGAAAAAAAGTCTTATCTGACCAATTAGGTTGGAAGGGTTTTATTACCTTTAAGAAGCTATTAGCTAGGATAAAACACTGAAAGCACTGGTGTCAAAACAAATAAATAATGTAAATAACGCTCTCTCAATTAGCAGAGAAAGCAGTGAATCCGTTAAATCAGAGACACACATCACTTCCCAAGCATGGCTCAGCCAGCACCACCACCCCCAAAACGAACAAAACAAGAGACAGCAGTTTTCAGTTACAATCTTGGGAAAGATCAGGAGCTTTGGAAAATGGATGGTAAACATGTCTGTTTCTCCTTCTACCTCCACTCAACCTGAGCTACCCCTGGACACTTTAAAGGAGGCATGTGTCCAGAAGATGCGTCCAGGGATGCCCAGAGGGAGCCTGCCCTGCTAGGCCTCCTCTCAGAGGGTGCATCCCAGGCAGAGACTGGCCTGGGTGATCATTACCTCCATGGCCCAACAGAGTGTGGAAAAGCATGAGGTGCCCACAGACCATGGCTGTCAGCGAGTAAAGGGAAAGAAACCCTGACGTACCATGATTCTTTTCCTCAAATGCTACTGATCTCTCCCCAAGTACAGGCTCAACAGAAAAATACAGTGGTTTGAGGACTCCAAGAAGTCAGCACACAGGCCCGGGGGCCAGCTCCAGGCTGGGTCTGTCTCTCTCCCACCTTGGGAAACCAGTTATAGCACCAGTGCCCTGGCTTCAGGTGGAAAGGGACAGCTCTCCCACCCAGACGGGATCTTTAAAACTATTTTTTTTTTTTTTTGAGACGGAGTCTCACTCTGTCACCTAGGCTGGAGTGCAGTGGCGTGATCTCGGCTCACTACAACCTCTGCCTCCCGGGTTCAAGCGATTCTCCTGCCTCAGCCTCCCGAGTAGCTGGGATTACAGGCGTGTCCCACCACGCCCAGCTAATTTTTGTATTTTTAGTAGAGATGGGGTTTCACCATGTTGGCTAGGCTGGTCTTGAACTCTTGACCTCATGATCCGCCTGCCTTGGCCTCCCAAAGGCTGGGATTACAGGAGTGAGCCACCGCGCCCAGCCCCTCCTTAAAACAATTTCTAATCAGATCCATTATTTTACCCAAATGGGTTGAGGGGACAAAAACCAACCCTCATCACCCTATTTGGTGAAAATAAATATAAATAAATGATGATCCTCTCTTAAAGGGTCATTTTCCTTCAGGGGTTTATAAGACTCAGCACTTTAAAAAGCTTGAACAGGAATCCGGTATTGCCACTGTGGACTGTTTTTGAGGCAGGTTCCCTAATTTGGACAGCCCCACTCCTAAGAGCAGCAGATCTAATTTGGAACGTCTCAACCATGGGTTAAAATCAGCCGGGATGAAAGGACACCTGCAGTGACTCTCAACCGCTGATGAGGTGCTGGCTTCTTATTCTCCAGCCCTCCTTCCTAAACAATGCTTGTCATGGAATACCAGGTCTGCTTCCTGAAATGCCAGGGTCCCTCTAGGTCCTTACCACTCCACAGCCACATCAGTAATAAGAAAACCAGTGGCTACCTGGAGGTGGCACCAACTTGGAAAGGGAGGGCTGGGCAGGGGTTTGGACGTTAAGCCCATGAGCTGTTTGGACAACTTCAGTCTCTGGAATTGAGTTTAAATTTCTGTAAACAACTTCAAAGTCAATTCTAGAGAGATACTTTATGTGACTGGTCCAAATAAAACACATTTAATGAGGTCATATTCTTCCTAAACTTTTTAAGAGAAGCAAAAACAATGGAAAAGCCATTAAAATTTACACAAAGACCATTAAGACTCTACTGGTGTCAATTAAAACAAGGCCAATAAAACATGAACAACTTCAAAGTTACCATCACTATCCACACTGTTCTACAGTTATACGAATATATTCAAGCACCATATTGATAATAGGTAGGTAAACGACAAAGTCCTACTTTGGCGATCTAACCCATGCTCACACAAACGAGGAGCTTCCTAGTCAAGATGCGCCCAGTCCTTGGCAATGTGCCTGCTTCCTGGGCATTGCTCAGCGGCAGGCAATGGAACAGCCAATAAATCAAATCGCTGGTGGAATATTTTACTTTGAAATGGAGTGATGTTTGGTTAATAATCTGAGATCCACTAATCCTAAATGGGGTGACCCATTTAAAATGGCCTCTGTGTAAATTCACAGTTCATTAAACAGAGTCTGGTTTGCACAGGGCATTATGTAGTTAGTATATAACTCATGGATTGAGCAAGGATGGCTGGGGATACCCACGGGGACACACTGGCTGAGTCTGGTGGCTTTCATAACACTGTCAAGCTTTCTTTTAATGTGAGATTCATTTAAATCACTAACTTAAATGTAGGTGGTTTTGCTTAGTAACCTCTTTTGGTTTACAGTAGAAAATGCAGTGCAAACATTTTAAATGAGGAATATTCCATTTACAATTAATTTAAACTTATGAAGCTGTTTCAACTGGCCTATCTAAATGTGTTAATTAACATCAATGATGGTTTCTTATTTTTCACACTTTGTTACTCTGATCATTAACAGTGATGGAAAAGCTAAATTAAGTTAATGGGGAACGGATTATAAATTCTTAAAGGACTTCTTAGTTTGTTTTCAACTGGAAAATATATAGAGAAAGATGAAGAGGCATCTTTGCCTCTACTCATCAATTTTTGGTAACAAATTTCTTAAAAACCAGATGGTTTAAAGAAAATTTTTCCAAAAATTATTTTAACATTCTGCTCAGACATGGCTGCTAAAAAAATAGCATATACACATATAATACTGAACAGCTTCTGCAGTGCCTGTAAACTCTCAGCTCATTTTCTCTTTCTAAAAAAAATATATATATTATAACTGATCACAGAACTCAATCTCTATTGTGCAGCAGTACCAAAGGTTCTTAAATTCTCAACAATGAAGGAAAAACAAAAACCCATTCCCCGGACCGCTTGAGCAGGACTAGGGGAGGAGGAGTCTGTGGATGGTAAGGTTCGCTGCCCGGACGCCCTCGGATTCCTCGAGGCTGCACTTCTGTGGGCAGCTGGCGGGGCGCAGGCCAAGCCCCTCACACCCGGGAGATCCACACGTGCGGCACACACGAAAACCCAATGCCACTTATCGAGACTTCACGCCAACGAGGACAACAATGAGCACAATGATGATGACAAATAATATTAAAATCACAAGCATCTTCCGATTCTTCTTTTGATACTGTTCTGCCTACAAAAAGAGGAGGGAAAAAAGGCCGTCATTTTCCCCAAAATCCCAGATCAGGTCCCACTTGTTTCCAGAATGAGGCTTCCAGATCTCTCGGCACAGTGACTGAGGTCTCTGCTACAGGCTACATGATTGTAATCCCTCCATCAATCCCAGGGAATTCAATCACCAGGAGTGGAAGAGCCCCATGATCCCGGAGCTGCTTATTTACCCTGGACGTGGAAATGGACTTGTCGGAAACCTACTACTAAGACAAAGGCTGACAGGGAAGTGAAAGCTCATGCTTCCGTGTACAGCTGGGCGTGCTTCTCCCTGCTTCTCCTCCTACAGGCCGTGGCAAGCGCCCCTGCAGCAAGGGCCGCCTGTTCCTGCTCCGTGTTCTTGAAGCGAAGGCACAGCTCCTTCACCGCGGAAGGAAACAACGGGCTGGAGAACCGTACCTGGCAGGTAGGCAACAGATGCCCAAAGAGGCCCCATTTCAACCTCCCCTAAATTTGGAAACAAGAACTCATCGTTTGAAATAAAAACACACGTGTGCCCCATGGATGTCATACGCATAAAGATCCCTCTGAGGCGCATCCTCCCAGTGCTGCTAACAATATAGCAAAGGAGCTCTCCAAGCTCCATCTGGGCACCAGGCCTCACCCTGCACATCTCTTCACCCGAACACCGCATCCTGGAAGCTCGGCAGGAGCGCGGGAACTCCACCATGCCCGGTGGAGAAATGCCAAAGGGCCCTGCCTGGCTGGCGAAAGACACACAGCACTGAGAAAGGAGAGCCAGAGGACAGCAGAGTTCAGAGGGCGCCGGGAGGCACATCCAGAGAGAGCATGCGCTGCCTCTTCCAGACCTTGCTATGGCACAGGAGGGAGGAGGAGACAGTGGGAAGGCAGCCCTGGCGAGAATGGCAATCTCTCCTGCTCCAACCCCTACGGTAGGCTTGTTCCCTGAGCCTGCCCGGCCACCTGGAGGAGCCCCTCATTCACCAGGAGGAAACATCAGGCAGGGAAGAGCACCGGAGAGTCCGGTCATGGGGAGCAGCTCCCGACGCTCAATCACCCTTAGACTAGCCGACTGCCGAGCACGCGGCCAGTCGCGCGTGCTGCCTACAGCCTTGTGGCTGGAGGGAAGATGGAGCACGCTGACTTTTCTAATAAGTAACCCAGAACACCAGGGAAGCCAGTACTAAATAATATACTGTAAAACCTCTCAAAATGATTTATAAAGTAGAATCTAAAACAAAATTTTTAGTTCCCACTAGATTTGCTCACTCCCGCAGAGAAAGCTTTTCCTTTTATCTGTGTTATATTACAAAACATATTTCACTAGTTTTTATTTAAGAAACTTCAAAACCAATGCATAATTCAGCAGCACATCAGAACCTGGGTATTACAGAGTGAGAAACTAAAGTTAGTTTTCACTTTTAATAGACAGGGCTTGGCAACCAAATTAATCTAAATGCTTAAAAAACCCCTGCATAGACGAGGTCAGACTTCTCTTCCCCACCATAGGCTGAAGTCTCATATCCACCCACACGTGGCAACAAGCCCCCTGATAAGACAGCTCAGGGCTTCTGGTTAGACTGGTGCAAGGGCTGACTTTTTGTAAACCCAAAACTGCTGTTAGATGGGGTGATCTCTGGTATAGGAAGCGACTGATTTTAGAAAAATGGTAGCGTAGTCCAATAGTGAAATGGCAAAACACTCATTATATGGCTAGAAACTCCACTGAGTCCCAAAGATACAAGGAAATGGATATGACTTAATTTGTGAAGTATTGTTATATTCCTTTTAAAGAAAATATGTAACCAATTATATATGGGAGTCTCCAGCAGTTTATGCATGTTTCTCATAACTGATAAAATTCCTAAGATGCTTTCCATCTATTTTTTTAAAAGAAAGAATATCATAAAAAACATCCCTGAGGCCAGGCACGGTGGCTCATGCCAGTAATCCCAGCACTTTGGGAGGCTGAGGTGGGCAGATCATAAGGTCAGGAGATCGAGACCATCTTGGCTAACATGGTGAAACCCCATCTCTACTAAAAATACAAAAAACTAGCCGGGCGTGGTGGCGGCGCCTGTAGTCCCAGCTACTCAGGAGGCTGAGGCAGGAGAATGGCGTGAACCCGGGAGGCGGAGCTTGCAGTGAGCCAAGATCGCACCATTGCACTCCAGCCTGGGCGACAGAGCGAGACTCCTTCTCAAAAAAAAAAAAAAAAAAAAAAACACAAAAACATCCCTGGAACAGCTGCCTTATTAGCACAGAATAAAAGAATCACTACTCTACTCTCACTTCAACAAACTTCTCTTTTCTCAAGGTAATATACAGATATGCTGTGATAATTAAAAGAGATATTAGATTTTTATCTTCTCCAGAATGATTCTCCACGAGCAATTCATCAGAAATGTGTCACAACAAGAGAGGCCCAAGTCAGTGGCAACAAGCACACAGATTTTCAACACATATTTTAGCAAATGCCCAACTGATTTCCTAAAACGAGAAGCATCAAAAAAGAATGAAATATTTTCTAAAAGGAAGAACTCCAATTCCTTTAGAATTTACTGTCACAAAAAGGGGTTCTTGGCAATTTTGGATTTAAGTGTGAGATACACCTGGAATCATTAACTACAATAAAACGGCAACAGACCCCACAACTGGCTTTAAATGAAATGACGAATCCCTTTTTACACTACTGTATTGAGAGTGGACAACACAGACAAGAATGCTGAAGATCGTTATGGTGGAAGAGAACCTTCTTACCAATTCTTGATTATTTGAAAATAGTTCCTAAAATTCCCAACTTTTGAAAGACATGTTATTACCTTGTGAAGCTGTTTCAAGCCATCTTCGGTTTTGATACAGGACTGTTCAACGTTATAGTCAATTCTATCAAGGACGGTACCCTAGGTAATAAATAACAGTTACAGACAATCAACAATGGCAACTGTGAAAATTGAACATCAAAAATGAGATATGCAAATTACAGACATCAGCATCCATAAGATGATATTTTCTTTCCCTGTATGCTGCAGGTACACACGGAGGGCTCTGGAGTTCACCCTCAATTGGTGTCAGGAGCTTGATGGCAGAGTGCTGGTTACTGCCATCACGTCTAGCTCACGAGAAAGAAGTACTGACAGATTGAGGTTTCCTTATTAGTTTCAGTTACCATAGAATATGCCATATTCAGACTTACTGGGGCCTTAAACAATATATGGTTCAGTGGACAGAGGCTCTGACCAGCACAGAAGCTCTGTGCCCCTTTGCTGTCTACATACTTGGATTCAAGTAAGCAGAGACCACCAGGTAAGCTCGACCCTGTTATGAGTAGACCTGCAAATTGACTATCATGTCTGTAAACGTGGATACACATCTCTATGGGTCAGAGCAGAAAATGGTAAACTCCAGTCTACCACCTAAAATTAAAAATTTGGACTCAAGGGGAAGATGTTTAATTGTTTAATCTCTTAATACAAATTGGAAGAAGTAGACACTGGGCTATGAGGAAGAACAGAGCTTTTATTGGAAACATGTTGGATAAGAAGAGAGAGCAGTTCACTGGGAACCGCTGGAGTAATTAATGTAACTGGATCTTCCAGAGCCTGAACACTCCATTCTGCAGTTGGTTTCAGGGGGATCAGGACCCAAATCCCTGCTGGCAAGATAATAAAATGCCCTAATCAGATTTTAACAGTGAACAACAATTTAATTCTACTTGAAAGCTAGTGGTTCCAATCGCCATTACACAATAACCTGCCAAAATTAGAAGGGAAATCTTCTATATTATCAGAATCATTGCTGAGCTTGGTCAGAGTCAACACGGTCTCTACAGTAGGGTGCTCACATGAGTACCCTCGAGGCATGGGAAGAGAATATTAGAACTTCTATTTATTTTTTATCAAAAAAAGATTAATATTCTTATAGGGAATGACAGTAGCCTATGTATATAATTTTGTAAATACACACATCTTCAGGCTGAGTGTCCCTTATCTGAAACGCTTGAGACCAGAAGTATTTTGGATTGGGGATGTTTTTTAGATTTTGGAATATTTGCATACACATAATGAGATATTCTGGATGGGACCGAAGTCTAAACACAAAATTCATTAATATTTCATATACCTTATATACATGGCTTGAAAGTAATTTTATATTTTATATATATATATTTTGAGACAGTTTCACTCTTATTGCCCAGGCTGGAGTGCAATGGTGCAATCTCGGCTCACCGCAACCTCCACCTCCCAGGTTCAAGCAATTGTCCTGCCTCAGCCTCCTGAGTAGCTGGGATTACAGGCACCTGCCACCATGCCCAGCTAATTTTTTTGTATTTTTAGCAGAGACAGGGTTTCACCATGTTGACCGGGCTGGTCTCGAACTGCTGACCTCAGGTGATCCACCTGCCTCAGCCTC
Organism: Papio anubis; assembly: GCF_008728515.1. NCBI lineage: Eukaryota > Metazoa > Chordata > Mammalia > Primates > Cercopithecidae > Papio > Papio anubis. Next base: position 85,852,381 of record NC_044991.1, on the reverse strand, counting down.
CCAAAGTGCTGGGATTACAGGTGTGAGCCACCGCACTCGGCTACAATATTTTTACTAGTTTTGTGCATAAAACAAAGTTTTGACTGCAACCTGTCACATGAGGTCTTGTGTAGGAATTTTCCACTTGTGGCATCATATCAACACTCAAAAAGTTTCGAATTCTGGAGCATTCTGAACTTCATATTTTCTGATTAGGGATGCTATGTATATATTCATAAACATATGTGTGTGTGTGTACACACACACACACACATATAAAATGACAGGTGCACACACACGTTGGGGGAATTGGCTCCAATTTTCTTCCCTGAAAGGAGTACAGGAAAAAGAAGGCACAGATAGTATGGCAGGAAAACCTATTCACGAGGAAGGCCAGCTCACATACCTGTTCTACAATCATCGCTCCTAAGTCCCTGAATATTTCATTCAGGTCAGAAATGGATTGTACAATCTGGCGAATCTCTCGTTCCCGCTCTTCCACCATCAGTGTGTTCTGCTCCACCAGAACTAACTGGTCATCTGTAAAACCCTAGCAAAATAGTGCACAATTTGTTGGATAGATTGTTTTCCCCTCTCAGGAAAGCTATGGTGTACTTGTTTAGATATAATTTAAAGACAATAATTTAAAGAAAATGAATTCTGAAAATATTTCTACAAAGCACATAAATAATAAGCAAGCACTTATTTTTCCCTAACAGGAAAGATTCAAACTCCCTAAGCCAGCAGGATCTAAAGCTCTGAGGCCATAGCAGGGAAGACAGAAGCCCACGTCTGCAACTCTGCAAGGGCAGATAAACAAAACCCCTGGGATAGCCCTCTACTTCTCTGGGCCCTTCCTAAGAAGGCAGGGTGTTGACCACTTTCCCAAAGGCTCTGGAAAGCAGATTACAAGGTCTCTCTGTGGCCTTTGGAAAGGAACAAACAGTATGGCTGTTCTTCTACCTGCTGCAAAAACAACTTGATGAATATACAAGTCAACTGTACCAATCCATTGACACTGTGCAGAAGTTCGAGGTCTAGGAGGAGAGAGCAGCAGAATGGGGTGCACAGACACAGTAATCAGCTTTGCAGCCACTCACATACCCGATGGTAAAGAGTATGATCGTCTCCATCATCCACTAGTGGTACTGATGTGTCGAAAAAATGCTGGGATCTTTCCTCTCGATTCTTCATGCCTATCACAGATAGGAATTCACCTTACTTGAATATGTAGACCATCCTGGGTATTGTTCTACCATTAAAAGGGGGAATTCTAGAGTAAACTCCAACAGTCAAAATTGAGATATTCTTAGCCGCTTTAAAGAAGCCTAACTCCAGTGAGGGTGGAGGGAGAGTAAAGAATTACAAACATACAACAATATGCAGGCATTTGGGATTATTCAAGACAAAGTCACAGTGTAAATGTGCACAATTCACTTGATGCCAAGACAAAAATGACACAACCATCTGAGAATTTCTAAGTGAAACAGAAATATTTAATCTAACTGCTGTTACAAAACATTAAAAAAAAAAATCAGTATTTCTCTCTAGAAGCATCTCTAATAAGAATTCCATATGGCCCTAATCAAATTTTGGAAGTAATAAAATTAAAATACAAATGTGCCAGTTGTCAGAGGGAGGGTGAACTGAAGTTTTTTTTGGAGTATGTGGGGACTTTATTGATTACAATGGCAATTTTTAAAAAACCCAGTTTACAGGGTGATGAGAATAAGAAGAGAGCTGAAATCTGGCTTTGCACTATTGGGAAGGAAAGGTCTGTTGGGTGAAACCCATGGTGCCAGCAGAGGAAGTGTTTCAAGAACCCTGGGGAGGGTTTCTCAGGCGCTCTCCAACACTTTGGTTGTTATGCAAATACGTGGCTTTCAGTAATAACAACTGCTTTTTACCTATTGAAGAGCAGCTCTCCCAAACCCCAACATCTAGAAAACAACAGGTTTTTAAAATGTGCTTGATTTTCAAATTCTTGCAGCTTGACACAAAACAAATTTTGTTTGCTGAGATGCTGAACTATCTTGGTGCCCTCCCCCAGCCTTGGTTGGTACCCCATGCTGTGCCTTCATTCCAAGCCAGGGTTTCACATGAGGAGGAGGCTTCCCTTTATTGCATAAGGTGTGAACGTGTTCAAAAGGTAACAATGAAAGGTATTGGACTAAATGAAAAATTAGTCGCAAAAAAGAAAACATAAAGTGCTTTTCTTACTCAAAATCCCTTCACTAGGCCCGGGCAGCACTCACGTTTGAGGTAGCCCGACTGTGCGTGCCGGAAGCTGGTGGAGAGTTCCTGCAGGGCCTGCGCCAGCGAGGCCACCACGTTCCCAAGCAGCCGCCCCTCCTGCTCGGAGCAGGCCCGGGCCCGGCTCGGCAGGGCCTGCACGGCACGCTGGCACCTGTGGAAGAGCTAAGAGAACAAGCCCGAGGCTCAGGGCAAGCCTGGGAGAGAAGCCCCTCTGCTAACACTGCCATCATCACAAGCCAGAGAGAGAAGTGAGAGGCTCTGTTCACTCAGGCTGGTTTAGAGAAAGGTGAACAGATAAAAGGAATCTGTGGCTTAATTTATACACACAGAAAGATTTCACTAGACTTCAGCTCCTGCCGTGTAAGGCCTGCTGTGTGCCCAGCTGCTCACGTATCACGTTAGACAGGCTGAGTATCCCTCATCCGAAATGCTTGGGATCGACAATGTTTAGGATTTCAAATTTTGGGAGATTTTCGAATATTTGCAGAATACCTACTAGTTGAATACCCCAATCTGAAAATTCGAAATCCAAAATGCTCCAATGAACATTTCCTTTGAGTGTCATATTGGCACTCAAAAAAAAGTTTCAAATTTTGGAGCATTTTGGATTTCAGATTTTCAGATTAGGAATGTTCAACCTGTATTATCATATATCATATTATTATTGCATTCCTCTCATTTAATCCCTAACAAGCATCCTATGAGGATGGTACTATTATTATTAGTCCCATTTTACAGATGAGAACACTAGAGTCAGAGGGATTAAATGAGAATCATGTAACTGTTAAACTGGTAAGAGTCAGGTTTCAAACATTCCAAAACCCCAGGGCTTTTCTCAAAGCACCATATTCCTCTGATAATTAGCACCCAGGAGACTTAAGTAAAAAATGTAAACACTGAAGTTTAAACACTAGTCCTATTATTTTAAAATTAATCAAATTTAGTATTTTATAAAAATTTTTTCTAGGCTACTGTTTTTTCAATTATGAGGACTATATTTTAGCATTAAAATTTCTTACCACTAGTATACGATATTAGCTATACATTTTAAAATCAAAAGATTGAACTCGATAATGTTTGAAATTTCATATTTACTTTATTACTTTATCAGTCCACAGTAGTATCTGCCAACAATTGAAAAACAGTCCCCACACCTCCAAGGCCTCACAGGTACCTACGCTGACAGTTGGAGGACTTCTGGGCCTACTGAGGTCCCTTTGAGAACTTCGGGTTGGGAAATGAACTCCAGGAGACTGACTTTGAGTAACACTCTAGTTTCTGAGATTGCCATGAGAAGGCTCACTGGTTTCCCCAGGACTCACTTGCACTCCTCACCTGAGTGATCTCTTGGGTAGTTATCTCAATGGCATGTTCCTCTTCACTGCTGTCATCCAGGGTGGGTCTGTTTAAATGCTTGTCATGAAGGCTGGCCAATTCTTTCATCTTCTGCTTAATCCGGCCAACATCATACTGAATCTAAGCAAATGAAGTCACAGAACTCCACTGATGCCAGGCAAGCTATTGGTCTGCCTCCGAGACAATCAGCTACACTCAGCATACAGAATTTGGTCTTCAGCAAACTTGTTGGCTTGCTGATGTGTGAGCAGCTTTAATTCAAATTACCAGAAAATCACATAGCATTCTTCCTTGTTGCATGGTTTTCAATTTATTCCTATAATTCAGGTAGTTACTACCAGTGTTAAAACTAAAGCTAAAATCATTAACACACACAAAGACAACTTAACCTGAAGTATTTCTAGAAATATACATTCAAGTGCGGCCAAATTCGTTTATATGACAGATATCTTAAAATACATTGTCATAATTACTTAAAAAAACAAGATGGTATGAAACTAACATGCAACTTACTTCATCCACTCCATCCACCCATTTAGGAGGTGACCGTTTTGTCACACCAATTGCTGCTTCTGGATCTAAGCTGATGCCTGACACAAGTGCCATACGGTCATCAGCAAGCTACAGGAAAGTAAAGGGACAGGAAAAAAATTATTCCAATCTAATTTAGATACAAATACTCTTACTCTCTTAAATGTTGCTCCCTGAAAAGATACAGAAAGGAGTGAATGTTTACTCTCTCTTAAATGTCGCTCCTTGAAAATATATAGAAAGGAGTGAATGCACTTGCCTGTATTATAAACTTGCTTTTGATAACTGCTAGGATTTGGATTGTTCAACTATCTTTTCATGCACCAGCTCTTAATTTCCTTGGATATACTTGAGAACGTGAATTTGACTTGATCTGGCTATAGAAATGTAATGAAAAAGTCAACAATAGATCCTTAAAATAAATACCTCTTAGTACTAGTACTGTGATAGAACCGCAAGAACCGCAATGATTCGTGTGATCAGTTACAAGTGGAAAAAAAAACAAAACTAGGTGGTAAATGAAACAACTACAAAATGCTCAATAGTAGCAAGGTTTACTTAAATACGCTTAGCTTATTTTGGAAAGAGGGCTGATCCAGTTATCTCAGTCACACAGTCATTAACCACGTGTTAAGATGTGTGAAACAACTGCCTAAAACTGCTAGCAAATTATCTACCATTTGGCAAAAGCAGTCCTTAAGATCTCAATGCAATCTTACACTGTCATTTCTTTTCTTCAGTTAAATGTCCACAGGCAACATTTCCCCTTATTTTGAAATGATATCGATGGTTCTTGTTTATTTTAACTATATAAGACACTGCTGTAGAAAGCTTTTAAGAATGGGAGGGAAATCGGGTGGGTGTGGTGGCTCACGCCTGTAATCCCAGCACTTTGGGAGGCCAAGGCGATCACCTGAGGTCAGCAGTTTAAGAGTAGCCTGGCCAAAATGGTGAAAACCATTCTCTACTAAAAATACAAAAATTAACTGGGCATAGTGGCTTACACCTGTAATCCCAGCTACTCGGGAGGCCGAGCAGGAGAATCGCTTGAACCCAGGAGGGGAAGGTTGCAGTGAGCCATGATTGTACCATTGTACCATCGCACTCCAGCCTGGGCAACAAGAGCAAAACTGTCTTTAAAAACAAAACAAAACAAAACAAAAAACGGGGAGGGAAATCATGGGTTTGGCATGGTTAAGCTGTTTTCTTGCCTGCAGGCAGTGAATCGGTTGAAAAGCTCTTGAGGTGCCCTCCAGAGCTCAGAATTTTTAAATGCCAATTTCAAAAGATCCAAATGATGATCAAAGTATAATGGAAAATAATCTATAAAAGTCCTTTATAGATAATACTTTGGAAATTTTCTAAATCACACTGTAGAGTTGGGTGAAAAATTCATACTGCTTTTCTTCCCTCTTCCTTGCATTTATCTAAATTTATTTTTTCATTCATTAAATACTTATTTCCTTTTCTAATAATAAAGGAACAAGACAAAATTTTAAAATCCACAGATGAAGGGAGAAAAACGTCATATAAAGAAAAACTTAAGATTAAAAGAACACTTCAAGTAATAGGCCCTAAATCCTAAAGAGTTCACAGTAAAATTCTTAAAAGCAAATTGGTATCTTCACCATCAACCTCCCTGCACACCCCGGGGTGGTTCTGCCACCATCTGCTTCAGGCTTTCTGTGTGCTCTGGGGCATGTGTCCACTCAGGGAGCGCATCCTGGGCAATGACCATGCTGGACGGACCAGGCCCCATTCACTAATCCCAGTGCATCCAGGAGCCGTGATTAAGCCCACCGGTGCTCCAGCACGGCAGGGATGCTGCAGGGCCAGTGTCATTTCTTAAACAAATGGTGTGTCATCCAAACCCGCACTGTTTCGGGCTCCCAGGCCGTGAAGTGGTAATTCTCTACCACCACCACGTTCTGTTTGGTTTTAAGCGTTCACCAATAGGAATTTTACGTTCTTGACATTATTTTAATCCTCACAAAAACTAGGTGAGCTAGAAACTATGATTCTAACCTATAAATATGGAAATTGAAACTCAGAAAAGTCGCTTGCCCAAGGTCACAGGGCTATTATGTGACAGACTGAAACCTGGGTCGGCTGACTCCAAAAACCCCTTCCACCCTCAAAGGTGCCAATCACTCCACAGGCCCATGAACTATAACTGCAATTTGCTAAGAAAATGAATCAAGACAAGCCATCAGATTAAAACAAGAAAATATAGTAGTTTGATTCATTTCCCACCTACTACACCAGGGACTATAGGATAGGCCCCCAGTGAGTGACGTTAAGTGTCAGTAAAGATCACCCTCTCTTCCTGACCATCCGTGGACAGAGAGATGCAGATCTCACCCTCTACAGCGCAGGCACAGAGGAGGCCAGTGTCAAGCAATCAAAGGAAGACTTGTTTATTCCTCAACAACTCCTGCTCCAAAGTCACCAAGAGGTACACAACTCTGTGGGAGACACACTGACTAAAAAGCAGGGGGACAAACCACAGGCCCAGCTCCCAGTACCTGCCAGCCATACATCAGGTGCTGTCTATAGGTACTGCTGGACTGGAACAGAACTTGAACTCCAGCTGTTTATACAAAGTAAAATCTAAAATTGCTAAAGTACCTCTTCATGAGTCCTAGAATTTCTACCACACCAGTTTATTATCGAATCCACTATATTTTATTATTACACATTTCAATACAGTAATTATTTACAGTGATTTTATAATTTTTAAACTCATGATCTTACTTTGTACTGTTTTTACTGTTTACAAATACGTATTACACTAAAGAAGACAGAGAGATGGTATCTATCTAAATTTACTTGCATTGGGATTAGCATCATTTTATCCAAAACAACAAATTATAAACCACCTTATGAAAAGTCAGTTGAAGTGAATACAACTCTTTGAAGTAGTACTTGATTTTATGCATGTGTTCCCCCCAAATTAGATGTAAATCAAAAGTGGGGAGAACACACTCTTTGTTAAGGGTCCTAAGGTAGCTTGATAATTAAGAGATCCCTACACGAAGGGCACGGATGCCAGCCCGCTCAGCTGGTATAGCTTTCCCATACACTCTATCAGGGTTTTGCCAGTAAGATAGAACAACTGCTTCTTTGGGAGTGAAAACTTTAAATAGCGAATAATTTGTCTCTTTTATGACACAGTCTATAGCTATAGTTCATTATGATAAAGAAATACCGCCCTACTGAGAAGAAGTGTGTCATTTCTTTCATCAGTATGGATTTGTAATGTGTATCACAGTATGTACTATTAAAAAACAAGACAGTATGTTTTGGGAAGGGAAAACAATTGTTGAAGATAAACATCAACTATTTGAAATGGGAACAAATATGGACATAAAAAATTTTTATGTGCAAAATAAACACCCTTTTAATTTCAGAAACCTCACTTCCCATTTAAAAACATGTCTTATTTGTTGAAGATCTAGCACATATATCAATTTTCAAGTTGTCATCCTATTTCATACAGATCTTAAAAAATGGCCAGATTTCTAATTCTCTTCACTTACCCCTGCTGAATTTCAACATGGTGGCCCCTCTAAATATATGATGTTGGTTACTAAAGCTTTTTTAAAAATAAATTTGTGCGGCCAGGCGTGGTGGCTCACGCCGGTAATGCCAGCACTTTGGGAGGCAGAGGCAGGCAGATCACCTGAGGTCGGGAGTTCGAGACCAGCCTGGCCAGCATGGTGAAACCCCGTCTCTATCAAAAATGCAAAAATTAGCCAGGCGTGGTGGCATGCACCTGTAATCCCAGCTACTCAGGAAGCTGAGGCAGGAGAATCACTTGAACCCGGAAGGCAGAGGTTGCAGTGAGCCGAGATCGCGGCAATGCACTCCAGCCTGGGTAACAGAGACTCCATCTCAAAAAATTAATTAATTAATTTGTGCTTCTGAAGTAAAAAAATCTTTCCATATTTTTTAAATAAAAATTGTACTTAAGAGAATTAAGAACTCTTGTCTCTTTGATATGTAGTTCCTCTCTCCAAGAACTACTGGGGTCTGCTACCCTAACCTAGAGCCATCCTTCCTGAGAGAAATGCAGAAAAAATCCAACAGATGTTCAAAACAGCACACCCAATGGCTTTCCTGCTAGTCTCACCAAAGGTATCTTTTGCCTTTGATCCACTTTAGATGTTGACATTTGTCCCTTTAAAGAGTACCAGCCAGTATGGACAAGTTGTCCACCTATGGAAGAAACATACACAGTCTTTCTTATAAATCTTGCTGTTCCAGATCTACAGCCCTCCTACTCTTAAAACCCCGCCTTTCCCTGAAGGCTGATTTAGTGTAGCCTAAGATTACAGAAATAGCAAAGCCTCTGTGGAGATTGGAAAAGTCAGATACACCTCTTCCCCATCTAAAAAAATCAACTAAGCTTAGCCATAACGCATTGGTAATGAGAACAATACTGATCATTCTGGACTGTCTATGGCAATGAACACTTAACAAGTCCAGAAGGGACACTGAAAATCAACAGACTGGCAACTCATGCTTCCACATGAAACTCTGGGAGCCTGTATGATGAAGTCAGACCACTTTGCTAATAGACAATTAGGCTTAAGAAATCCGAGTTGTTGGAGAAGGGAATAAGCATGTAGATAAAAGAAAAAAGTGATGTCAGCACTACATTTTTCTAAACCTGCGATAATTTTAAAATAATGCTTACCTTTTCTGATTATGAAATTAATAAATGGTCAAAATAAACACTTTTAAAATGGTGTAGGATGGTGCAGTGGCTCACACCTGTAATCCTAGCACTTGGGAGGCGAAGGCGGGTGGATGACTTGAGCTCAGGAGTTCGAGACCAGCCTGGGCAACATGGCAAAACTCCGTCTCTACTAAAAAATACAAAAAAAAAAAAAACCCCAAAAAACCGAAAATAGCCAGGCATGGTGGCACGCACCTGTAGTCCCAGCTACTCAGGAGGCTCAGGCAGGAGAATCGCTTGAAACGGGGAGGCAGAGGTTGCAGTGAGCCGAGATTGCGCCACTGCACTCTAGCCTGGGTGACAGAGTGAGACTCTGTCTCAAAAAAATAAACAAAAATAAACAAAATGATACAAAAAATATAGAGATAAAAACACTTGAGAATCACATCATCCTGATACTGTTGTCAGTTGCACTGATTTTCCTTTTTTCTCAACTAACATACATACTCTGAGGGGGAGAACAAGGAAGGGAGCAATCCGTTCCTCTCTGCCTTCTGTGAGCACTGTACTGAGCACTGCTACTGACCTGGCCCACGCCAGTCCCAACAGCAATCCTTCAGAGGGGCGCCGCTCCCTACTTCACCAACATGGACACTGGGGCCGGGCCCAGGCACTCTCAGATGTGCACTAATCAGCCATCCTCCAGGCAGTGTGGTTTGGGGGCTCGATATTTGTATCTTGTGACTTTTAAAATAATTCTTACCTTGAATTTAAAAACTCCCAAACTTGGGAGATTTCTTTGTCATAAGACGGGAAGTAGATTAAAGATAGAGAACAAAGGAGAGGGCCAGACACTTCCCTGGGTAAGAGAACCAATGGTGGGCTCGGCTTCCTCCTCAGGAACACCTTACTTAGTGTTTTCTGAGAAGGAAAAGTGACATCTCCAGGGGACTCAGGCTAGAGGAGGAGAATGACAATCAAACATGGAGAGACCGCAGGAAGCCCCTGAAGTGGTGCCGTCGATGCCTTCACCCTGGGAGATGCGGGTGATATGCACTCAGGGACATTTGTTCAGGCCTCACCTATAAAGGGGTGGCTACTATCTAATCCACTCCGGAGCTGGGCGTTTACTATTTCCAGAGACGCCAATGTGAGGCCTTGCTTCAGCTTCAAAGAAGCCTCTGGACACTGTCCCCAACCACACCCCCAGCTCCTAGGCCAGTACCTGGCACTTCAGAGTCCTGAATGCACAATCACAGCCAGCTGAGTGAGCCGACAAGAAACGAGTGGAATAAATGAGGTAAATAAAATATACGTCACAGACAATTGTGGAAGCCACACTTCATGAAAAAGATAATGGTGCTGGACAAAAGAGCAAAAGGGGCAAGTGAAACGCACAAGGAAATGAGGTGGCTGTGGGCACCCACGATGAGGCAGCAACCTGCATTTCTAATAGCACTGGGGTGCGCATGGAGGAGATAGTGCTCTCTACGCAGGGCCTCTGATCACGGAGCATGAAGACTCCCTTTTAAGCCCTTAGAGGTGAAGCATAAGAAAAGCAAAAGGGCCTGCCAAGTTCATGCAGTGAGTAGCCAGTTTCTGGAACTTGCTGCCTAAAAAAGGAAGTAGGAAAGACTGGAAATCGGTTCAGACAGCAGACCCCGAAGTAATTATGACCATTTATGTGCCCCTCCTTGGAACATTATTCAAATGGTTCTTCAACCTAAGTGGTTCTATAATTTGTTACCCTCCCCCACACCCTATACACTTCCTTCTGAGGTCAGAAGCTCCATAGCTTCAAACTGTTCTGCCAATAGCAACACCTATTTTAACTCAGAATGCCTGCTCTCCAAGCCCCCAAGCCTTAACATTTTTAAAGATTGATCAGCAAAGCCACCCACGTCCACTGTGCTCCAGAGATCCCTACTTTCATGTGTGTGAGCTGGGCCCTCTCCAGTGCCCAGTGCCCAAGCGGGGAGCTGGCGGTGAGGTTCCTGAATGGGAAAGGAAACCCCCACGCAGGCATGACCATGACACCTGGCTCAGTCAGCTACCAGTTAAGTGGGGTTTTTTTTTTTAACTAATTGTTTTTAGTGGCAAAGTATACATGCACATGGTTTAAAAATATATATGCACCCTAAGAAAAGAGTTTGTAATAGAAAGGAAGTTTTTCTTCTATCTCAGATGTTTCTTGGGGTGTATCCGCTGTTAACAGTTTCTTGTATATCTTTTCAGGAATTTTTTAAGCACACACAAGCATAAATATGAGTTATTTTTTCCTGAAGAAACAACACAAAACAAAACAGAAAGGAGCAGGAATCACACGATCCATGCTACTCTGCATCTGGGTCTTTCCACTCTGCCATGTGTCTGGGGCTCATTCCACTGCAGCTCTCATGGATGGGCCTCACTATTTGCCTGGTACAGAGGGTCAGAGATGCTACACGATGTATTTAACCAGCTCCCAACGACAGCTATTTCGGCTGTGCTCAGTCTGTTGTCATTATTAACTAGTTAAGGTTTTTAGAATATATAGGTAGATCTGAATCTAATAGTTAGGACCCTACTGGTTTTAAGGACAGTGATCCTAATCCTACTTTACTGTTCATACTTCTAAATGAAAACAAACAAGAACAACCCTCACTTCTCCATCACTCTATACTCCGGAAAAATATTCTTACCCCTTCAATGCTGAAAACAGACAACAGACACAAACATTAACAACAGTTTTCATCTCATTTTTTCTCAACCCTTTTACTAGGGCTACTAAAATAAAGTGCTTTGAATATATACTCTCTCCACCTTCTGGGCAAGATGCTACTAGCTAATAAAAAGGCCAAAGGCACCCCCAGCTAGGAGATGCAGAACTGGGCCCAGGTGACAACAGCTTCAGGTGCATCCACTGGGTGTCAACTCATTCCAGACAGGAGTGACAAGGAAGACCCTCCCACAGTTGCCGTGGCTACAGTCCTTCTCTCTTAGGGCCTTCACAGACACGCTGGTCTTCTATACTGTCTACCTGAGCAAGTGCACCACTCACCTCTCAGAAATCAGGAAGCTACAGACATTAATTCCCGAAACGTTCTGGCTTCCTTGAAGAAAGTGTTCAACCTTTTTACTGCTTCCAAAGTTGAGACACTTTCCCAAGAGTAGTAAACAATTTTCCCAAAGCCTTTTTCAAATCATCAGTTCACATGGTGTGAAAATATATTAAATTCTACATATTAAACTGTTAAAAAAATTAGAAAATAATCAAAACAAATGCTAAATATTTATAAGCTGTTAGCATTTTATATATGAGCAAAGACTTCAGGAAAAGCAGGTATTTTATAATCTCAAATTACCCAACATATAAAAATATTCAAAACACGATACCTCGTCCAGCTCCTGAAGAGACATGTTGTTCCCATCAGTCCCATCCAGTTAGGGAAAGCAAAAAGAAAGCAGCATGGGACAGACAGACAAGGCATGGTCAGTTGAGAAAACACTGAGATTTTAAGCTAACTAAATATAAAGATCCACTAAGCAAGGTATTTTAAAATCTCCTTTTGATTCTTCTTTTTTAAAAATAAGCTACATCAATATATGCTTTTATTTTTATTTACTGCGGTTGTTTTGAAAATGAGCTAGGAAACAAGCAAAACATGATTGTAAATATTAAAATACACTGGAAACAGATAAAACACACTTGCTTTGGTTTCACTAAAATATGCTGTTAATCTGTTTCATAAACACCAAATATCACATACAATACCACATTCTAATTTCCCTTAGGAAAATAAAATGAGAGCAGAGCTAAAATGTAATTTTATCATATTAAATAAATGTATATTTTAACATGTAAATCAGACCTGCAAATGCAACAAAATTAAAAAATGAACGACCCACAGAAACTGTCTGTAGCCGTATTCAGATAACATGTGAGTGACCACACATGCAAGGTCTCTGCAAATTACATCCCGCAGACACGGCTTCATCCCTGGTAGTAAGAGAGCTGAGAAACCACTCTTTCCCGGAGAGAGACACAGGTGGCAAAATAAAAGAAAAACTCTTACCATCTCTTGGTATGTATTCTTATTAGCTAGAAAGCGTACAGTGATTCATAAAGCTCTTATAAAAGCAAGCAAACGAGACAAAACAGAAGGTAAGAATACATTTTTTCTTTTAAGGGGAGTGGGAAGGGAGAAGCATGACACCAGAGGGTTAAGTTTCAATTGAAAACTAACGGTTCTTTTTTAGATCAACATGGAACTCTATCTTCTGGACAGACATTTACTAATGACAGATAATCTAAACAACTAGCTCTTTTTTTTGTACAGTATTGATCACTGAAATAATTTGTGGTGAAATTCAATAATCAATTGTGTTTTTTTATGTTTAGCAGTAAATTTAGAAAATAAAAAAACAACTTCCTTATTTAAAAATAGTGCAAATGAAGCTGCTGTATCAGGGCCAAAATATTATTAAACAATGATAGCAATAAAAATGTAATCAAACTTTACTCCAGTAAAAATTCAATTAGATGACATTATGGAAAGCTGCAAATCCTCTTCATTCCTTCTACAATTTTCTATGAGAGCAAAAGAGAACTCTATACACACCCTGCCATAATAGTAGTACTAGACGATATTAATAAAGATAGTATCAAATGGAAATCTGATTTAATTACCTTTTACTTCACAAAGAAAAAAGTTTTTATTTTTTAAAAGCTTAACATTAAGAGAACATTAAAATCTTTTATTAATAAAACATGATGCAAGACAAAACCCCTAACTTGAGTATCTCAGTCTTCTTACTATTCTGCAGCAGCTCCCTGGCATTTAATCTGTGAACGATGTACTACTGCAAACCTCGGTTAAAATCTCGGCTGCACATGTGCCTATGCTCTTGGATTATTAACCGAGCACACACACCCTGATCTTCTGATTGCTACAATTATTAATTGATAAGAGGTGAAATCTGAATCATAGGATTCTAGGGCTAGAAATAACTCTTTTCTTACAAATAAGAAAACTAAGCTTCAAAATGTATAAATGCATTGCTCGAAGCCACAGACCTTGTTAATGGTAAGACCGGGGACAGACCCAGGTGTTCAGGTCTCTTTCCACCCCACCCTCCAGCCTCTCTAATTTAATTAACAATTCAGGGAATTACTTGTAAAGGCAGCTACCACCACATCAGGAATATTAAATTAAGGTCACCTTTTCAAAGACCCTCCCCACCATTCTGCTACTTAAAAATAGAAGGCTTTCGAAGCTCTGCTTGCCACCAAATTACCAGGAAATTTAGTCAAGACCTGAATTAAAACATTTAGAATTACCATCAGGAAAGACCAAAATAAAGCCAAATGAAAACACATTACTACACATCATCACCTTCTAAATCTTTATGTCTAAATCTAGGTTTTTGACCTGCCAATGGCATGCAATCAAGCAAATACTGAAAACTCCAAGTAGCATGTGGAATTTATAGTCTAAAGAACTTTCTACATAAAACTGAAAAATCAGTGGAAACCCATCTGTGTTTACTCAGGAAGTCTGGAAAAGTTGAGCAAAATGAGTTGGAAACACAGGTCTATACTATAGTGATATTTACTTTATTTCCGTTACTGCCAAAATAAAAGTTTGCTTCACTTTTATCCAACAAAGTACCCTTATTCTCAAAGTAAGCCTCACTGCTCCCATGGAATCTTTAAAAGCAGAAAAGCAAGTAGATCTAAAGAGAAATATATAATGATTTCATACTTGGATCCTAAAGACAGAGAACTAATTTTCCAACAGACTCAGCTTGTACTAAAACTTAGAACCTTCAATCTGCAAGTTAAAATTGACTGTGTAAGGTTTGTAAAAGTGAGATAAAGAAAGATGCTAGCCTCTTGCAAGAAAAAAAAAATTGTTTTTAAACAATAGGTCCTTCCATTTTCCAGGATCTGCAACACAAGTTCTGAAAATGCAGCCAACACCAGAGTGGCCCAGGAGGTGAGCACGGGGCTCTCAAGCCAGGTTTGCCAGAGTTCCAGTCACAGCCCCCAAACCATCAGGTGGGTGATGCTGGGCCAGTTTCCTACCTCCTCTAAAATCTGTTTCCTTATCTGTATCTGAGAAAAACAATAGTACTTATTTGATAGAGCACTGTGAAGACAGCCAAGCTTACACATGGAAAGGGCTTAGTCCAGAGTCAGGCACAAAGTAAACTCTCTATAAATCTTAGCTAATATTGTAGTCAAGCCTGAATAAGAACCTTAGGTTTCTTATAACCATAGTTAATCCTTAATTTCTTTTTTTTCCTAAAGCACACATTTTATTAAAAATAATGTGCTTAAGTTTCAAACTAATGTAAGACCAATTAACTCTAGCTTCCAATTATAGATTATGCATTATTTTAAAGCAGAGTATAGATTAGGCAGTAAACACTAAGAAAGTAGCTCCAACCCCTATATTAGATCCATTCCCAGGGATCGAAGGAAACCACACAAATCCATACAGAATTTCATCAGATCAGAAGAGCATCTCAATATCTACCTTTCATTCGTTTCTTTATGACTTTACAATTTTTTTTGAATGATTGTTTAGCTTCATAAATCCATTTCAGTTTCCTAAGGCCAAGCTGCTTGAATGAGTTGCTACCTTAAAACCTGCACTTGGCTGGCATAATAATGTGAAAGTTACTTTTGCATGGTACTGGTAGGCTACTTCTAAGGATTTCTGTCAGTAACCTTGGACTGACAGCCACAAAGCTGTTGACTATGAATTCCTCCTTTTCAAATTAAAGCTAAAGTCAGGAGAAACAATGTATTAAAACAGAACTTGAGAAAACACTGTTGAATCCATAGGGCTGGAAATCACCTAACTCAAACCCCTCAGTTTACAAATGAGGCAAAAGATATCCAAAAAGATTAAAAGCTTGCCTAAGGACACACTCTGAGCCTGCAGCAGAACAGGACTTAGGCCTCAATTCTCAGATTCAATTCTCAGTGCTCTTTCCTTTATTTCATGCTGCCCTGAGGCATGAACGTGATGGGGCACTCAAAACTGAGGCCAGAGCAAAATGCATGGGAAATACAACTGCATTTTGTTAGGAGTGTATAAAGTCAAACCCGTCTGTTTTTAACAATCAGTTTTACTAACATTAATACAACTAAGAACACAAAAAAAGTAGAATTTTGTTCAGTTCTGGGTGCTGAACTTTAAAAAGGATACAGAAAAACTAAACATCACTTATAGGAAAGAAACGTAACCACTCTAAGCCGGGACTGCTAAGCCTGGAAAGAACTCTGGGTAACAAGGCTGCAGGGTTACCAGACAGAAGGAAGACCCGAAGGAACAGAACTAAAAGCAGGACCCCAGGACACAAACAGTTGGGATTAACAGGCAAAGACTTTTTAGTGGTAAAAATCGTGGAGCTGCTGGCATTTTCCATCATAGTCACAGAACATGGCCAAACAAGACAGGCATAAGGGGTTATCACAAAGGGGTACACTAGGCCAAATGACCTTTAGGTCCCTTCTGGCCCTTAAGGCTTTGTGTTTATCTGGTCACTGCCTATCCTCCTTAAATTCCTGTTTATTTGACGTATTTGCCTGAATGCTGCAAAACCCTGTATGCACGCACAGGTACACACAATAACCCCACTACAACAACCAAATTCTAGTTTTTTCCCTCAAACTAGGATGCAAAAAATGCATGTTTAAATCTTTTGAATGACATGGCTAAAGCCATGACATGGCTACAGGTGTGCTTTGCTTTGAGGTGTAAGAGACATACTACTCTGCAATTAATTTCTGCAGCTTTTTCCTGAAATAAAGATGTCAAAATTCAGGGTTATAATTTTTTTTTTTAAGTCTGTTATTTTAGGTGTATTTTTAGTTGGTATCAAATGCATCAAGATCAAAGTCTACAGCTTTTTCTTCTAATTAGAAACTTAAAATTCCAGGTTATTATTTTTTAAATTAAGTTAAACTCAGGTTTAGTTTCTTCCTTTCAAATTGCCTGAGTGTTAGATATATATTTACAAATTGTCTCTTTTTAACTGTTCTACTTTACTATAACGAATATACTTAAGTTTCTATTTAAAAATTTTCAAACATGTAGAAAAGCCTACAAAATTACGTAAAATGTCCCCCACATACTCATCACTAGACTCAACAATGAGTAACAATTTGCCTTATTTGCTTCCTCTGTTTTTGGAGGGGTTTAAGGATTTAGGTAAGACACCTTGACATTTCACCACTAAACATTTTAGTAGGCATCTCTAGTAAAATTAGCAAATGTAGTGTATTATAATTAATTTAATTAATTCTTTAATGTCACCTAATACCTAGTCCATATTCAAAATTTGACAGATATGGTATTGTTTGGTTTGCTACATGGCTTTGAAATTTACAAATCAGAAACAAGGCTTTAAATTTTTTATGAGCTAGATATGCAGTGAAAAGCATTGCTAAGAGTTACTCAATACAGTTTTTGCAAATTGTGTTAGACGTGGCTTTTGCTTCAAAACGTTTATAAAGCTTTTCCAACTTCCAGATAAGTTGAAAAAAATCATAACCTCTATGTGGTCTTGTTAGCATTTCGCCGTATTGTGTGCAGAAATAGATTTTGTAAGATCACCTGTAAGCAAAGTGAAGACGTAACACTTCAATCCTAAATACTTCAGAAATTTATGACATGCCATTTTTTTAAACACAACTAAAATATATAAATCTGTGTTTTCCTTTAAAATTTTAATTCAGGAAAACTATGTTTGTTAGACTGCAAAACCTATTTTTTACACAGTATGAATTGACTATAAGGATATTTTAAATGATATGGCTTTCAATGATCTGAGAAAGATTTTAAATGGTCAGACTAATACAAATATTAACATTTTCAATGGCATGACATTTAGAAAACATTTTTTAATGTTCTGACTTAGAAATATATTTTTAGTTGGGTTTAGAAATCATTTTCAAAAAACTGTGAGTTAGGTAAATATATCTGTATATACCCTGACGTATCTATTTTTCCAAACTGTATACTTTAGCTATCCATTTTTAGTTATTTTGCTTAGCTTAAATATTTTTTTTTAATTGCCTAACTTAGAAAATAATTTTCTAAAGTGGTTTGATTCAGAGAAGGACTTTTAAAAAGCTTCCTGTCTCAGATACTAGGTTTTTAAACCGTCTGACTAAATGGGGGAAAAAAAAAAAACAAAAAAAAAAACCCTCATGTTACCCAAAAGTTCAGGGTATTTTGAACCTTAATGATTAAAAATTGAAAAATAAACAGTATGTTTTTCAATCAATTAAAACTGATACCTTAGAAATCTTAATATCAGTTTCAGTTGTTTTTGAGGCAGCACAAAAATCAAGTCATTTAAGGAACATGTAGTTCTTATTTAACATTACTGAAGTACCATTAAGGAATTGTATTCATCCAATTGCTACTCAATTTCTTGGCTTATTTTTTTCTTCAAAATTAGCGCTAGAATTAGCCCGTTTCTATGCTACCAGACATCTTTACATTTATTTCAATATAATGTCATTCCTTTCAGTTTATAAATGTAAAACCCTTCAACTTCTTAATTGAAATCTCACACACACTCTGTCCCTGTTTCTAGGCTTTTTGACCTGAGTTTACATGCTTTTATTCCTGAAACCGCTCATATGGCTTAAAATCACTTTTCTATCAGTTATATGGCCAAAGACATTCTCCACTTGTGACTTACAAAAAGGAGAAACTGTCTTTGTAGACATGATAATCATGACATATGGCAAAATTTTTCTGAAACATTTAGATAAAGTCACAAAGAAAAAAATGAACTGGCAATACAGTCCCTAGGAGGTGAAATAAATGCGGGGTTTCCAAAATTGCCTATCAAGTATAATCCCCAAGAATGTGGTCCTGGGATGGCTATTCCCCGCCTGTTCCAACGCTGCTTCTATTCCAACCTAGCCTCCCTACAGCAGGTAGCCTGAACTACAGCCAGTTTCATAACTTCACTTTTCAATTGAAGACATTACCGAGCTAACGATCACTGTCTGGTATAGATCATCCAGACTCGCCCCTTATTTAACAGAGCAGTAAACTGAGGCTCAGAAAGGGAAAAGTAGCCCCCATTAAAAACAAACCAGAAACAGTAATTTTTCCAGGACCACCCTTAAAAAACACTACTGCTAGGCTAACTAAAGGTTCTGGCTAATTTAAAAAAAAAAAAATGCTATTTTAGAGGGTTAATTTTCACATATACCTCCTCAGGCTTTTTTAAAAAGTTCGAAAGAAGAGGAAAGCGTAATTTCCCGTCTGGGAAATGGAAAGTGAAGAGGCTAGCACCTCGAGTCTTAGAAACCCAAGCCCCCAGGAAGAACAGTGAAACAATTATTCATAGGGAACAAGGCCACACAAGGGCTGCGGGACCGTTAAAACGGGCAGAAAAACAAAACAAAACAAAACAAAACAACAACACAACTGCTTCCTCTTTAGGAGAGGGAGTCGTTCATTTGCAAGGATTTGGGTCCATGGTCCCGCGACCCAGCCATTAGGACCGAACTGAGGCTCACTATTGGGGGGAGGGGAGCTTCAAACAAAACGAAACAAAAAGGCTTCAGAAAGGCCCAATGCTTCCCAATGTTAGCGTTAAAACATATGTAAATTACAGGCGGCCTGTAGCGCAGTGACGCCAAGGCGGGGGATGCGCGGGGGGGTGCTGCGGAAGTGAGGAGAAGACAAGGCAGAGGTGGAGCTGCGGCCTCACAGCACCGCTTTTTCCCCATCCAGGGTTACAGATGCCCCCTGACTCTAGCCAAGAGATCTTATTATTCTTAGTCTTATTATTCTTCTTTTTTTAAACAGAGAGACAGACAGAGACAGACAAACAGGCAGAGCCGCAGTGCACACGGTTCGTGTGTCGGAGAGGCCGCCGGGAGACTCACCGCAGCAATGCTACGTGAATGCAGAGGGCTGGAGGTGGTGTGACTACTCACTTGCTCGGCTAACAGCTGCCGGTTTTGGATGGAATTATTCCGCAACAACAAGAAAGCGTCGGTTAAACGCCTGGTGGCCATGTCTCACCCTTTGTGACCCCCCTCTCAGGGGCCCCCCGCCCACTTATATTCCTGGTTTATTCACTTTCTTTCTCTTGACCCGGCCGGCCCACCCTTTCACAGAAGCTTCTCGACAAGGCCTCAGGCCTCAAGCCAAAAAGACGCTGCTGTGCCCTTCGCCAAAGCGTAGAGACCCCTCCCCAAATAACTACCTAGGCTTTCCAATTGTCTGACTCCCCCTACCCAGGACCGACTTCGATCTCTAAGCACTTGAATCCCCCCAATCCTTGCGTAGCGATCCAACGTTCTAGAGACCCCACCCCAATCCAACCTTGGATCTACAAGCGTCTAACTCGCCAATCCAGCTCTGGACTGGGAGGCCCTGAAGCCCCCTACTCCCTGAGACCCCCAAAGGTCTTTGCTCTCTACCCCTAACTTGGCTTGTAAGCGTCTAGGCCGTGCCCTGAGGTCTGGCTGTGACTCAGTTTCCCCACCAGAGGCCTGGCCTAGGCCCTCTTTGGACAACCGGAGCCAGGCCTGGGGCCTGGACTCCAGGGCGCCTGCAGCTCCCTTCTGGGGCCTTGTCTGAGCCTGCTGAGGCCCTGCCCGACCTCCTGACCCCTTCCTTTCCTGGGTGGCCTGGTCCTCCACTGCCAGCAGGCTGCTGGCCTGCAGGAGGACAGCAGGGCCTGCCTCCCCGGCCTTCTCACTCCTCTTCTCCGGCTCCCTCCATCCCCGGATCTGACTGCAGCTCAGCCCCGGGCCGTTTCCGTGCTGTGGTCCCGAGTTCTGGCGTTCCCCCGGCCCTCTTCCTGTCCGTCCCTCGCGAGTGCCCCCCTGCGACTCTCGCAAGCCTTGCTTGCAACGTTCCGGGCGCGGGAGCTCCCTGCACTCCTGCCCCGGGACACGAGAGTGCTCCGCCCTCTCCCGGGGTGCCCCTGGGGCGCCCCGTTTCGCCTTCCCCAACTGGGTCTAGGCACTAGGAGCAGGCCAGCGAGCAGGCCCGAGCCTGGGGAGCGTGGCCCCCAGGCTGCAAACCGCTGCCAGGGCCCTTAGTCCCTGCATTAGAGTGGAAGTTGCGCGGCAGGCAAATTTGGGCTCCCCGAGAGCCGAAGTTTTGGGCGCGGGGAGTTGGAGCGGGAGAGGAAAAGTTGGAGACGACTGCCTCTGCAGGCCGAGCACGCTCTACTGCAGGCGCCGGCGTTCGCTTTTTTTTTTTCTTTTTTTTTTTTTTTTTTTCCACTCTGAAAAAAGATGTACCCGACAAACAACCAGGAGGAAAAAAAAGGAAAAAAAAAAAAAAAAAGCGAGAGCTCCAGGCAGTCTGGCCGCGCAGCCGCCGGCAGTCGGGGGTCGTTGGGGGCGCCCGCCCTCCCCAGCTGCCGCTTTCTGTAGGTGGCACTACAGGGTCGTGGAATCTCAAGTGGAAAAGTTCCCCGAAAACTTTGACACCTCCTGCCCCCGTCCCCGCGAAAAATATCTCTGTTCCCCGCCTGGGCCCTGGCCCGGAGCCCCCCGCGCCCCTGGCGTCCCGGGCCCGGTTTCTCGCCGTTGGCCAGGCCCGGGGCGCCCTAAGCACCCCGGCTTGCCGCCCCGGGCCAGGTCGGCGGGGTTCGTGCAGGGGCTCCTCGGGGCCGCGTCGGGCAGCAGCCGCCCGGGCCCGAGCACGGCGCCCAGAAACAGGCGGGCGCCCAGTGACGGAGACCCTGGTCCGGCCCGGAGCCGCCCGGGAGGCCTGAAGCCAAGGGCCTGGCCCAGCGCTCGGCGGGAGCGGGTCGAGGGCGCAGAGCTGTGCTGCTGCGCCTTCCGGGCCCCCGGTCTGTCTAGGGCCGGCTTCCCAGTGCAGGGCCGGCTTCCCCTTGCCGGGCGAGGGTGCGGGCCGGACTCCGGAGTGGGGTTCCAACAAAACACCTAGGCCCCAGAAGCGGCCCCCACGCGTCCTTTGTTTCTGCGTGGAACAAACTTTACACACGTGTGTTTTCCGAGGGTTTCCCGTGTGCTGAGCGCTTGCAAAGCGGAGTCGCGCCCGGGGAGACGCGAAGCCGGTGCCCGCGGCTCACCCAGGGACCCCGGCCGGACAGCGGCACCCGCGGGGCGCGTGCCGGACCCCCAGACGACCGGGGGAAACGCCGGTAACTGCCCCCCGCCGTGCTTTTTCTCTCACGGAGAACGTTCCCGCGCGTTCGTTGTGGAACTAAAAATTAATGTCAAACATATCCATTGAGGCAAATAACAAAATGCATACAACGAAACCCACGTAAAATCGAGAGAGCCGCGAGCGGGGCTGGGCGAGTTCACTGTGAGAACCCGCCGGCTTCCGCTCTGCGCGGAGAGCAGGGCACTCGCCCGGGGACGCTTCGCTGCGGTGGAAGATTCGGGCGACAGGGGACCGGGTCGCCTCGCGGGCCGGGTTGGGGGCTGCAGGGGCGCGCTGACAGGCCATCCAAAGACAGAGGCCCTGGGGAGGGAAATTCGGGGAGCCTGTGTGCTTAGCGCGGTGCCCCAGGAAATATTTGCCCAATAAGGAAGAGTTCTGTCCTCACCCGCGGCAGATCCCCCCGCCAGCTCTGACCCCAGCAGCACGGCCAAGCCTCCCCCCTCGCCCCTTTAGGGGACAGTTATTTGTAAATAACAACTGAGCTGGTTGTCGGTAGGAGAATCAGATTAGAAACATGGTCCCCACTCTGTTCCTATCTCCCCAGCACTCATCACCTCGCAAAGCAGGGGGTCTTGTTTACTTTTCCTGGCGTTCTCCCCCAGGCTAGAACGTGATCTTCCTACGCAGGGACCGTGTTTTATTCATCTTTGTACCCACTGCCGTCTCATCTGGCTTGGAACAGGCTCCGGATAAATATTTTTAAAATATGTGCATGAATGAATGAGAGACCTGAGATTTAGTCCCCAAACTCTCTGACCTCCTCGAGTGACTTTAAGCCTTTAGAGCCCTTATCTGTTAAGAAAGAAAGAAAAAAATGTGGGTTTTTCGTAATCCTCGTAATCCGTGCCCTGTCTACTTCTCTGGGGTTATTGTGAAGATCAAATAAGATAAGTGAAAACTCTTTGTAAACTAGCAGGTGCTGAGCAAATATTGTATAGGATGGTAATTCATTCATTCCCTCCGTTCAGGAAGCTTAACAGAATAATTCCTGGTCTTGTGTTTAAGCAGATGGTGGTCGCCTTTCCTGGTCAGTCTTAAATATTTATTACAGGACAATCTCATTCTTACATTTAGGAAATCAATCAAGCTTCCATTTCTTTGAGCGCAATGAACACTGCTTGCACACATAAATAACGGAAGACAAACCCTCGTATTCCCAAAACAGCCACCCCAAGCAACTCAAGAGCCCAACAGCAGGGAGGTCATGAAAATCCAAGAAATTGGCATAAACAGCCCAAAGGTAGCACCGTGCAGCTCTAACCAGGCTGTGTTTAGGTATGGGATTGTGTGCCTGAAATAGTGTTAATGAAGAGGAAACCCAGAGAGGACATGCACTCCTGGCTCCAGTCACGTCCATGGTCCGTGTTCGCCCTGACCCACACTGGAAGGGAGTTGGGGAAGGATGTAAATCATTATGTTTGAATGTTCGTTGGCTGTTTTATTTTCCTGTCAAGTAACTTAAGCTTGATTTTTTGTTTTTGTTTTTTTTTTAAAGCATTCCCCGATGGCCAAGTATGTGTTTCCTTGGAATTGAAATCTAGGTTGATGGTTTTACATTTTAAAAGCTTTCATTGTGACTCATTCTTGGCCTGGGCTCGGATTCCGTCATTCTCCTTGGGCTTGGTGAGGCTCAGCGTCCTGTTTCTTGGGCTTCATACCCACTTTCTAACATTCTGCCAACGAATCCAATAAGTCACTTTTGGGGACAAGTGTTTCATTGTTGTCATCTCATTCAGTACAGGAGGGAACCCCAGTGAAGCCAGGCTATGACTTGGGCAGGAGCAGGTTTTCAAGTACTGAGAGGGGATGGTTAGCACAACAGGTCAGCAGTGGGACACACACCTTTGGTGAAAACAATTTAAATGAGATAGGATTTGTGAAGCCCTTATACAACCTCAGCATAGAGTAAGTGCTCCACAAATGGGCAATGTGATTTATCACAACAGTAGTCTTGCTGTTGGAAAGCTCACGTGGGCTCTGCTCTCCCTGGAAGGCATCATAAACTCCAAAGAGAATGGCATGATATTGAGAACTGAACACTTGGAAATCTAAGCACATTTCTGAGCTTCTTGTTCTGGACCTTGGGAATCCAGATGTGTCTGTGGTGCACGCTCATGTGGAAGAGGGGGCTAAACAGTCTCAAAGACACCTTTTAACATTGGCCTTTCTCCCACCTATAGAAAGACAGATGATTGTTTGTTTATCAAGCAGCAAAAGCCCCCAAGCCTAACACATGTCTTGTCTGCACAGATCTAACAGACAGATACGGGCCAGGTTCAGGTAACAGGAGTTGTGTGTTCTACGTCTCCAAACAGTTCCTCAAAACCTTGAGTACTTCCAACAACAGAAAACTCCCTACCTGGGTCTGTCTTCAGCTATGATGCCTCTCCCAAGAAGGGAGACTCCGGAGAGAGGCAACAGTTTTGCTTTGTCTGGAGTCCCGTAGCTTTTAGTACCAGACAATTCAATACAGTAGGCATTTCTAAAAATCTACTAGTGGCTGTGCCTAGCTCTTGCTGGGCACTGCTAAAAGAATGAAACAGAGCAAAACTTTTGCTTTCAGGGAATTTGTATCTCCACTGTCTCTGCCCAAATTCTGGCTCTCATCTTGTACATTTTTCCAGCAGCCTGCTAGCAGCCACCCGTCTCTTCCCTCCTCATCCTGCAGCCACAGTGACCTTTCCAAAGCACAAATCTGATCATGTCACTGCCTGATTGAGGCCCTGAAACAGCTCCCTCTGGCCTATGCCAGTCAATCCAAATGACACTCAGCAGAAAACAGGTGCTGTCTAAGTTGAACCAAGCTGGGCATCACTAATATTAACTAATGATGGTGTTTACTTGGTTGTCAGAAAAAAAAAAAAAAAGAAGCAGCAGCTAATTAATAGAATAGTCTCCATCTTAAGTGCTTCTCTTCTCACTTTCTCTTAAACCTTCAGTTCCTGCTACCACTTGGCTGTATTAGAATATAGTATAAGACTAGATCTGACTTATTCCAGAATCATGGATTTCATTACAATTTTTTTCCCCATATATCAGTATTTTCTGGAGTTCTGCATTTAGGTTTTCTATGCTCTCCACATGGTGGAGTGCCCCTGGGTATTCAAAGCCCTGCCCAACAGGCCCCACCCAAATGGTGAGCTTTTTTCTTTCCAGGACTTGGCTCACAGACCTTTCTCTGCCTGGTGGGGGTAGTGGCGGGGGATGTGTCTTGCCCCTTGTGCTTGGTAAACCCTTCCTTCAAGACTTAGCACCTCCCCACTGTCAGGTGTGATAAATGTTTGCGGAATGGATGAATGGATGGCTTGATGCACAAAAGGTGAGATTAAATATATTAAGTGCTAGAGAATACCAGATGGTCAAGACTCAAAATGGGTGGAGAGATTAGGGCGGTTCCCTGTCCCCCTCACTCACCCCTTTTCAGCCACACTAGCCTTCTCACTATTCCTCACTCCTCCTTAGCACCTGCTCTGCTCTCCTTCCTGGCTTCTTCAAATAACTGGCTCCTTCCCACCACTCTTGTCTCAGACCACTCAATAGAAAGTAATCCTCCTACCCTGTCCACGGTGTGGGGAGAGGACTCTCCTCTCCCAGGGCCCCTATGTCACCATCATACCAGGTGCCTGCCCATGCTTGGTCAAGTTCAAGACTGAAACAATGTCTAACATCGTGGCTTTTGGTCTTTGAGGCCAAGAAGAGGCCTCTTGGGTCACAACACATGCCAGCAAAGCATATCTGCATTTTACTTCTTTTTTGTCCAGGATGATGTTGACACATGTGTACTCAAATAAATCAACCCTCCCATCTTAACCATCTCCCTTGGCAGGAATAATAAGTTAATGTGCCAAACCAGGACTGACCTGGATGACTCAACCCCTGAAAAACATAAAGGAAATCATTGTGTTTTTCCGCTAGCAGGTATTGAAACATAGCCAGCTCACTCGTTTCTAGTTTTTTTCCCATGGCCATGGCCACTGACCTGCTCATGGTCATTTGTGTGATGTGCAAGTGCAGGGCTCGACTCCAGCCTTCCCCAGATGCTGCCTGTGCAACCAGCAGCTTCTTATTAGCTACGTGGCCATACATGGCTCAATACTCCTTTGGTCGCAAGGGACAGAACCCAAATCAAATGGACTTAAGCTTCAAAGCAAATGTGTTGGCCCAAACATCTATGCGTGGCTGGATCCAGAGGGGGAAAAATATCAACAAGGAGTTTCTATCCCTCAGCTCTTCCTTTGCTTGTGCTAGTTTCATTCTCAAGCCAGTGAACCCCAGGAGGTGGCAAATTGCTCTCTGGAAGCTCTGCCCTGTTATC
The DNA here is from genome assembly GCF_008728515.1 of Papio anubis. Classification (NCBI taxonomy): domain Eukaryota; kingdom Metazoa; phylum Chordata; class Mammalia; order Primates; family Cercopithecidae; genus Papio; species Papio anubis. The sequence goes on along the minus strand of NC_044991.1, from coordinate 85,826,085 downwards.
TCACAGGACAGCAACCCAATAGATTGAGCATTTCTCTTTTCCAGTGGTTTCAAAAGTCCTAGAATTGACTCTCATTGGCCTGTCATGAGTTACATCCTTATCCCTGAATTTTTTTTTTTTTTTTTTTTTGAGCCAAGGTCTTACTCTGTCTCGCAAGCTAGAATGTAGTGACACAATCACAGCTCACTGAAGCCTCAACCTCCCAGGCTCAGGTGATTCTCCCACCTTAGCCTCCCAAGTAGTTGGGACTACAGGCATGTACCACCATACCTGGCTAATTCTTATACTTTTTTTTTTTTTTGAGACAGAGTCTCACTCTGCCACCCAGGGTAGAGTACTGTGGCACAATCATAGCTCACTGCAACCTCAAATGATTCTCCCACTTCAGCCTCCCAAGTAGCTGAGACCATGGACATGTGCCACTATATCCTGCTAAGTTTTATATTTTTAGTAGTGATGGGGTCCTGGCTGTTCTCAAATTCCTGGGCTCAAACAATCCACCCACCTCAGCCTCCCAAAGTGCTGGGATTACAGGTGTGAGCTACCACACCCAGCCATAATTTTTTATACTTTTTGTAGAGATGGAGTTTCACCATGTTGCCCAGGCTGGTCTCGAACTCCTGGGCTCAAACTATTCATCTGCCTTGGGCCTTCCAAAGTGCTGGAATTGCAGGTATGAGCTGGTATCCCAAAATTCTAAACTTAGCCAGAAAGTAGTGATCATCAGAGGGGGTCAGACCAGGATCATGTGACCACTTCTGAACTCAGGGTGGGTGGCAGGGTCTGATCCACCCAAACACAATGGGCTACAAACTCGCCTCTTCTGAAATCAGTGTGTTGGAATGAAGGAAAGTGATGTTGGGTGCTCGCATGCAACAGATTTCTGCCTCAGGTCTGTTTTCAATCCACTTTGTGCCCTTTGCACACTGCCATATGCCTCTCCTTCAAACCCACTCCTCTGGCTTCTGGAACTTTGGTCATGCCTGATTCTTCTCCTTCATAATCCCTCTGAGGCCCAGCCCCTAAATTTTTATTCTCCCCAGTGTTAAGTCCTTGCTTTTCTGTTACCTTTCACCTAACCACAGTGGCAGGTCCCGCCTACCTATGGGCCTCCTGCACACACTCTGCCACTCATTCAGAGCATCCATGTGGATTTTCCATTGCACGGAGCTGCCTGGGTGTCTTACACGCTCAACAGTGAAACATTGGCTGCCCATCTGAGCATTCTCTTCCTTCTCCTCTATTCCTTATCTTTCAGTGGCACCCCTAAATAGAGCCTTTAGTATCATTCACCATCCTGGCTCCCATTTGCCCCCACCACCTGCTAATATACCACTCAGGACCACAGCGTGACAGATTCTGCATCCTAAATATCAACAGTCTGCTCTCCTCTCCATCTTCACTGCTCTCATCACCTCTTTTGCCTGGAAAGTCACAACAGACTGTCTAGCTGGCCGTCACACCTCCAGGGCTGGTCCCTGGTGTGGAATGCTCTCCAAACCATCACCTTTCTAAAACTATCAATCTGTTCATGTTCCTTTCCTGATTAGATAACTGCTTTGTCTTCCCACTGCCTACTAGAAAAAAATTAACTCTTTAACTTTGCTCTCAAAGCCGGACGTGTCCAGGGTCTTTCCAGCCACTCCCGCCTTGAGTCCTGTGCCCTGCAGAACATTCTCTGCATACTCCGTGCTTCTATCTTTTTTTTTTTTTTTAAAGACAGGGTCTCACTCTGTTGCCCAGGCTGGAGTGCAGTGGTGCGATCTTGGCTCATTGCACCCTCTGCCTCTGGATTCAAGTGATTCTCCTGCCTCATCCTCCCCAGTAGCTGGCATTACAGGCTCGTGCCACCACATCCAGGTAATTTTTTGTATTTTGGTAGAGATGAGGTTTCACTGTGTTGGCCAGGCTGGTCTCAAACTCCTGACCTCAAGTGATCCGCTCACCTCAGCCTCCCAAAGTGCTGGGATTACAGGTGTGAGCCACTGTGCCCGGCCTTCATGTCTTTTTGATGGAAATCAAGGCTGATTGAGTCAGACCTGTGTCACATTATCTCTGGAAATATGACTGGACAGGGGGTCTGGGTGAGTCTCATTTGATTCTCTCTGGGTGCTCCGTTTCTCCTGAGGAGCTAGCTATTCCAGAATCTGGGGACCCAAGACACGTGTTATCTGTGTCTTCCAAAGGAGAGACTTCCATAGGATAGATATTTTTGGGGTCCATAAAGACACTAGAGTGATAAAACGTGGTGTAACTGAGAGGTTCGTTCTTGCAGAAGTGCCAATGTAGGTAGGGTGCGGTAGGAGGATAAGAGGAGCTGCACTCCAGTGGACTCCCCCATCTAAGCGTGCTTCCTACTGTGACAGTTACCAGCACGATGATTTCCAGCACCTCTGTGGTGCCCCAGGGACAAGGTTGTTAACAGTCGGTACCAGGATCTGACTCAATCCATGAAAGAACCAGTTGACTGACCAACACAGAAGTATGGAGTAGCTACCATGAGCCCAGCCTTGTGGGAGACGCAAGAGTTATATAAAGAAGTTCTGCTCTCAAAGAACAGTCTAGCTGGGGACACAAAACCAACAGACGGGAAACAATTAGTGAGCAATGGAGCTTGAAAAAAATATGCCAAAGTGAGTATAAAGGCAGCAGCAGTTCAGAAAGGGGAGAGATGATATTTCAGTGAGAGCATCCTTCATGGAGGAGGTAGGGGAAGACCTGTGCCTTGAAGGATGGAAAGGGCCTTCAGAAAGGGAAGGGTGTTCCAGACAAGAGCAAACAGTAGGAGCAAAGCTGAAGAAGCAGGGCTAAGAATAAGGTGGGCAAGAGAGCCTGGCTGATCTGTGCAAGCCTGGGCAAGGTGTGGACACATAAATTATAATGGAGCAGCCAGGCATGGTGGCTCATGCCTGTAATCCCAGCACTTTGGGAGACCGAAGCAGGCAGATCACCTGAGGTCAGAAGTTCGAGACCAGCCTGGCCAACATGGTGAAATCCTGTCTCTACTAAAAATACAAAAATTAGCCTGGCGTGGTGATGGGCGCCTGATATCCCAGCTACCCAGGAGGCTGAAGCAAGAGAATGGCTTGAACCCAGGAGGCAGACTTTGCGGTGAGCTGAGATCGCACCACTGCACTCCAGCCTAGGGGACAGAACAAGACTCTTTCTAAAAAAAAAAAAAAAAAAAAAAAAAAAAAAAAAGAGCAAGATTTGGAGGCCCCAAAAGTCAGGGGTTTAAATTTGATGTGTATTGAATTCACAAACATTTATTGAGTATCTACTGTGTGTCAGGTACTGTGAAATTGTGCAGGACATTAACAGATGAACAAGTCACAGGGCAAGTCAGACACATCAATATCTCATGGTAAGTGCTGCAGTGAAAGTAGCTGCCTAGCAGGCCAAGTGGGGCAACCAGCCAACCCAATTTAGGAAAGATTTAGGTGGGCTTCATGGAGGAGGTGATATTTATGTTAATCCTAGAGAGCACTGGAAGTAGAAGGGGCAGGAGCATGATCTAGGCACATGTAAGGATGTTCACTGCAGTGTTGTTTATCCTGGTGAAAAATGAGAAACAATTTAAACATCCAGCGAAAAGCAACAAGTTAAACAAATTTGGTCCACCCACATGAAACCCCAGGCAACTTTAAAAAGAATAAAGAATTTCTGTATATTTTGATTTGGAAAGATCTTGGAGATAACAGTGTTAAGAGAAAAAAAATCACAAGATCCAGAAAAAATATATTGTGTGCTGTCTTACATGTGAGAAAAAAAGAAATATACATTTTGTGGGTAAATGACTAGGCCATCTCTGGAAAGAGACATGAGACATGTGGATAAGAGTTGTTTTCAGATAGAAGAATGAAGAGGGGAATACAGCTGAGGCTGTGACACAATCTTGATGTGAAATGACTCCAAAAGGAGGTATTGCTTAAAGCTTGAGTCTTAGAAGGTGCTAAGGGTTACCCAGGCAGATGGGCGAGGAATAGGGTTCTGGACATAGGGGACAGTCCAAATGAGCCCGGCTGTTTAGAGACCCTGACGGGGCTTGGAGAGAAGGTAGACTTTGGACAGGTGGCTGATAGGCAGGCAGAGGCTGGCCCCTGAGATTGGTGTGCCACATAAGGAGTTCACACTTCAGTCTAAAACCACGCCCTCTCTCCATCCATCAGCATTGATGTGGACCTGTGATGGATTCAGAGACTGTTAACTTGGCCACGCTCAACTGCATTTCCTGGAACTATCTTTCCTGCATGTTTGCAGTTAAGATGGACCACAAGGAATATTCTTGGAAGAGTCTTGCAAGATACAGAAGGCAAGAGAGGCTGCAGCCGTGTTTTGCAGTTGGCACACATTGCTGCTGATCTGCTGACTCACCTCACTGGAGTGAAGCAGCTGCCACAACACCCGCAACCTTCTCCCGCATCTTCTTGCTGCTTTTTGACTTCCGGCCGTGTGTATGTGTTCAGCTCTGTGATGAAGGGCTAGGCTTCTGCAGGACAGCCTCATCACTGTGGTTAGAGGCCACAAGAACAGCCGTGGGCTTCAGGCTGCAATCCTGGGACTCTGGCTTGTGCTCGTGGGTTCCCGCCCTCCCTACTTGACATCTGCTTTTCCTCTCGACTGCCTATCCTGTGGACCTAACACCAGCATCAGACTTGAGACGCAGCCTTGCAAAGACTGTTTACCTGGTTCCCACAAATGCGTAAGCCAATTCTCCATAACAAATCCCCTAAAATAATTTATATGTATATATGTCCTATTTCTACTTTTTCAGTTGAACTCTGGCAGATTCACCCATCCTGTGCTAGGCGCTGTTGTGGACTCTGAGGATACAATGATGAACAAAACCAGTGTAATTCCTGCCTTCCTCTCCCCCATGCCCTCCCCACCATTCACCTTCTAGGAGGAGGAATCAGAAAATAACGAATAAATAATGCAATCCCAGAGAGTGATAAATGCCAGGAGAAAACCAAAAAGAGTGACCTACTTGGACCAGGGGTAGTTCAGGGGTGCTTCTCAGAACAAATGGCATTTGAGCTGAGCCCTGAAGGGAAGGAGGGGACAGCTGTGCAGGAGCTCTCTGGACAACAGGCACTTCAGGGCAATACTCCGAGGTGGCATGAGCCCGGAGTCTTTGAGGAACAGAAAGGAGACAGGCAGACCAGAGGGCTTGAGGAGGGAGAGAGCTCAGGGTAAGCTGGAACCCAAGGCTGGCTCCGACCTTGTTGGGCTTGGAAGACAAAGCAGGGAGTTTGGATTTTATTTTAAGAGCATCCTGGAATTAAAGGATCTTTCAAAGTTGGCCGAGTAAATGCCCACACACAGCTTTGCCTTTGAAAAGCGGGGATAAAATGTGGTCTTGCTCTGTGTGTGTGGGTGGGGGGAGGCAATTTGTGTCTTGGTTTTTGCCTCGGCGTGACTTACAGACCAGTGCCAGGAGAGCCCAGCTCCCTACTGCTCTCACCAGAATTCCATCTTCCCAAGGAAATCAGGCTTCCTCCTGCTAAGGAGTTCTGTCCAGGCCTGTGATAAAAGCATTATGTGAAGCTGAGTAACTTGTGTGATTTTACGCTTCATTTCCTTGGGATGCCATTAGGAACATCAAGCACTTCTATCTTTATTCGACACAATTTCCTATCCTGTTCTGCCTTGAAACAGAAGAAAAAGGAAAAGAGGGAAATGGTATTGGGAAGTTGGATTGGGAGTGGTAGGGCAGCCATTCTAGGGCAGGGCTTTTGAAGCCCCCCAGAGGGAGAGGCTCTGGAAACAGGATGGATGGCAGCCACCTTCCCAAGGGGTCACTGGTCAGCCTCACGTTCTCTGGCTCCTGTTCCAAGCCTCAGCATTTCTGTCTAATTGATTTAAAAATAATGTATTTATTGGACAGATGCCTGGAGATCAGGTAGCCCAGAGAAGGGAAGCTATTTGCCCCAGGTCACGCAGCAGCTCTGTAGCATAGTTTGGCCTTGGAGATAGCTCTTTCGACTGCCAGGGCAGCCCTGAGCACCTCTCAGAGAAGAGTTAGTTTCTTCCCCAAGTCTCCTACAAAGACCAGTACCTCCTGTATTTGGTTCTCTGGGACAATTGGTGTCTTTTCTCACTGTGGAGATGTGATCACTTAGATTTTGATTTAGTTCACAAGCAAGAGTGGAGCAGGGTGGGGTGCACAGGCTGGAGGCAACCAACACAGGAAGCATATGGCAGGGTAAAAACGCAGCCCGCCCGGCGTGCAGTGCCGTGTGCCCCCACTGCATTGGACGAATGGGTCAGTAGGTGGATGGTGGTCACACGTGAGTGCTGGCTTCACTCTCTTCTCTCTCATAATTTAAAGACCTGAAGTTCCACCTCCAGGAAGCCTTCCTGGACTAGTGGAAGATCAATCTTTGGCCTGAACCAGTTACCTAGGTAACTTCCACTGTTTCTGGACTCATGAGTCTTTCTGGTAAGGGTCGCAGGACTGAGTCTCAATGGCCTGAAGCGGGTCACTTGCCCATACCTGTGACCACTTAGTGGCTATCACCAGGGGTGTGAGGCTCATCTGGTCTAGCCTGGTCACCTGCTCACGACAGAGCTAGAGCTGGACCAGGCCTCCCGATGTGTGGACTGAAGCACCAGGGTGCTGTCCTGAGGAAAATCAGGGTGCTGTTACCAGAACACCCTGGCAAGCAAGAAAGAACAGCGAGCCCTACAGATGGCAAACAAGGATTTCCTTATCTCCTGGTCAGAACCACTAAGAACCGTGGAACCATGTGTACTTAATTCATGTCTGTACTATCCTCACGCAGAGTGAGGGCTTTGTAAATATTTGCTGAGTGAATGAATAAATGAATAGTAAGTGAATGAATGAACCTCCCGAGTGATAAAGGCAGATCTTTACAGTGGGCACGAGGCAGGGACTACTGTGTGCAGGGAACGGCTGCGGGCTCCACACTCGGTGTGATTGGCCAGTGAGACAATCTGTGGTGCCCAGGCTGTTTGGAGTGTGCAGGGCCACAGCAGGCAGGATAGCGCCCCTGCCAAGGGCACTTGGGCTTGAAGTTAGAGCAGGGAGGCTGGCATGCTGGTGGCAGGGCTGAGGCTCAGGGTGCAGCTCAGTGTGAAATGAGGGCTGCTCTTCTCAGACATGGCAGCCTTGGCCAGCGGCCCTCGTCCTACAGAAACTTTGGAGGCAACAGATGGATCTGGAGTGATAGGCATGCTAATTTCTCTCACCTCATGGCGGCTGAGCCATCACAGATCAGAACGGAGAATGGATAGGCATTTCTGCTGGGATAGGGGTGGTTGCAGAAGGCCTGTAGAACATCTGGGAGCAAGGATGGGACAGCATCTCTATCTACCCCAGAGGCGGACCTCAGCCTGGCTGGTGTCCCCTTGCTGTCCTTAGTCCAGCCCTCCGGGTCCCAACCAGCAGGGCTGAGCCAATGACAATGGCAATGGAACTGAAGATTTTTGTTTTCAATGCAGGAAGTTCCAACAGGCAATCTTCAGCCTTGGGAAGGGGTGGGCAGAAGGGGCCACCCATGTCCGAAGGCAAAACAAGGCTGCTTTGGGATGTGTTTCATGCAAGTCCTGTGATTGAGTTTCCCATGCGCAGGGAACAGCTTTTTCACAGATTTTTGGTCTTTTAAAATGAGAGTGGTGTTCGCAGCCGCCGCCGCGCCGCCGTCGCTCTCTAACGCCAGCGCCGCCTCTCGCTCGCCGAGCTACAGCCGAAGGAGAAGGGGGGTAAGTGAGGAGGTCTCTGTACCATGGCTCGTACAAAGCAGACTGCCCGCAAATCGACCGGTGGTAAAGCACCCAGGAAGCAACTGGCTACAAAAGCCGCTCGCAAGAGTGCGCCCTCTACTGGAGGGGTGAAGAAACCTCATCGTTACAGGCCTGGTACTGTGGCACTCCGTGAAATTAGACGTTATCAGAAGTCCACTGAACTTCTGATTCGCAAACTTCCCTTCCAGCGTCTGGTGCGAGAAATTGCTCAGGACTTTAAAACAGATCTGCGCTTCCAGAGCGCAGCTATGGGTGCTTTGCAGGAGGCAAGTGAGGCCTATCTGGTTGGCCTTTTTGAAGACACCAACCTGTGTGCTATCCATGCCAAACGTGTAACAATTATGCCAAAAGACATCCAGCTAGCACGCCGCATACGTGGAGAACGTGCTTAAGAATCCACTATGATGGGAAACATTTCATTCTCAAAAAAAAAAAAAAAAAAAAAAAATTCTCTTCTTCCTGTTATTGGTAGTTCTGAACGTTAGATATTTTTTTTCCATGGGGTCAAAAGGTACCTAAGTATATGATTGCGAGTGGAAAAATAGGGGACAGAAATCAGGTATTGGCAGTTTTTCCATTTTCATTTGTGTGTGAATTTTTAATATAAATGCAGAGGCGTAAAGCATTAATGCAAGTTAAAATGTTTCAGTGAACAAGTTTCAGCGGTTCAACTTTATAATAATTATAAATAAACCTGTTAAATTTTTCTGGACAATGCCAGCATTTGGATTTTTTTAAAACAAGTAAATTTCTTATTGACGGCAAAAAAAAAAAATAATAATAAAATAAAATAAAATAAAATAAAATGAGAGGCACATGGAGGGTGGAAGAATTTGGTGGTCCCCAAGGACCTGCTGGGAAAGAAGCGTCCCCAGGCTCTTGGCTCAGGCTGATGAAGCATCTAGGTTTTCAAGACCCTGCCTAACTGGGCTTCCCCTAGTGGGAAGGCGGGATGCCACAGTTTTTTCTGTGCTCAGCGCCGAAAATAGTCTGTCTCACTGAGCTCTCTTTTACAGACAAAGAAGCCATTTCAGAGAGCTCGGGTGACCTGAGGTCATGGAGAGGCAGAGTCAAGATGGAACTCAGGTACGTCTGGCTCCAGTTCCCACCTCCTGACCACTGAATCATGTTGATTTGGGGGAAACCTACCAGCATCACCCATGATAATCTTAGTTAAGGCCACTCAGCTGAGAGCACCTTGTAACCAAGTCCTTGGGGACCTCACAGAGCCGCCAGGAAGAGGAGCTGGACTCAACCACGGACAGATACTGACAGAGCAGCTACTCTGTGCCAGGCAGGGATCTGGCTGCTGGGGATGCCACTGGCTGCCAGACACAAGCTCCCTGCCCTCTGACGGAGAGGAGACACACAAGAAGGATGGTCAGGGAAGGCTTTCAGGAGGAGGTGACATTGATTCAGAGACCAGTAGTAAGCCACGAAGCTGTCGCAGGGAAGAGTATCACAGGGAGTGGGAAGAGCAGGGAGCGGAAGGGAAGCCGTGAGGCTGGAGCATGGCAGGGGCCAGAGGTGAAGAGCCTACCAGGCCATGAGGACTTCGGGTTTGTTGAGTGTAGTCAGGTATTGCTGTTTCCTGGAACATCTACATGTGGGCATCTCAGGGGCTCCCTCTTCGGCTCTGAAAAGCTTCAGGCCCCTGAAGGGCTACAGTTCCTGAGGGGAGCAGTTCCTCCAGGCCAGACACAGCCATTCAGGCCCTCCCAGCTACTGCTATGGAGAAGGTTTGGGGTGGCCTTTCCTTTTAATGTTGGTCTGGTGAGCTCCCACCACCTGGGTGGTCTCATCCCCACATCCTGATGGTCACCTGCGCTTGATATCACTTGGGATGAAAGGATTCCAAAGCCCTTCTCCTGAAATTTCTACAGAACATCTCTACGTGACACATGCACAGAGGGCAGTCAGGGAGATTTACCGGTTAGAACCAACCCTTCCTTCCTTCCTTCCTTCCTTCCTTCCTTCCTTCCTTCCTTCCTTCTTCCCTCCCTCTCTCCATGCTCCCTCTCTCCCTCCCTCCTCCCTCCTTCCTTCCTCCATTTCTTCTTCCCCCTTCCCTCCTTCCTTGCTCCCTCCCCTCCCTCCCTGCTTTCCTTCCTTCCTTCCCTCCTTTCCTTCCTTCCTCCTGACCTTCCTTCCACCCTCCCTCTCTTTCTTTCGTTCTTTCTTTCTCCTTCCTTCCTTCCTTCCTTTCCATCCTCCCTCCTTCACTTCTTCCTTTTCCTCCTTCTTTCCTTCCTTTTCTCCCTCTCTTCTTCCCCTCCCTCCATCCTTTCTTTCTTCCTCTTTGATCTTTTTTGTCTCTCAGCATCAACGAACCTCCAGCTGGCCCTGCTTTTTTTCCAGGAATGTTTATGGCACTCTTTCCCACTTGTTTTTATTTCCAAACATGTGACAGGCCACCTATCAAAGGATGGAATAGGGAAGAAAATGAGAAGAGAGAGGTCGAGGGAGCAGCCGTGGGGTAGCTGCTTCTGGCCTTTAAGTAAGTCCTTTGCCCACTCGATTTGTCAGTTTATTTGGCTCTCGATGGGGAGGCATCCGTCCTTGACCCTCGGAGAGTCCTGAGAGACATGAGGAGAGGGGTTCTCCATGGCAGTGAGGGGTTCCCCAGCAGGGAGCCTGGAGAGAAACGGCTCCAGACCAGGCTTTCCTGGCTCGGTGATGCTGACAGTGGGGCTGGTCTGCTGTGGGCCGTCCTGTGCATTGGAGGATGTCTAGCAGCACCTCAACCTTAAACTCTGACAACCAAAAATGAACCCAGACATTGCCAGGTGTTCCCTGGACACAAAATCACCATCGGCTGAGAACCACAGGTCTCCATGTCCAGAGGCCCTGCAGGGTGCCCCATGACCGGTGGCCGTCTGGACTTGCTGACCCACAAGAGGCTCTTGGTGACACAGGGCTGCAGCACATCACACGACATGGAGCAGATTTGCCAGCAAGGCCCCGATCCAGGAGAGACTCTGCCCCACAGCAGCAGGTGTGAGGGAGCCCCCTACTCCCGTGCCATGAGCATCATTGCCCAGGAGGCCGGTCTGGGTGTCCTGGAGTGGGTGTGGCCTCCTCTGATTACTCAGAAAGGCAGCAGAGGTGCAGAGAAGCCTCCAGAAGCCTCTGGGGCCTGCTGCTCTGTGTCCTGTGGCAGTACCAGCCCCTGCGGTGGAGGGAGAGATGCTGTGACAGGCAGCCATCAGGTTCTGTAGGGGAGCACGCCGTCCCAGGGGAGGCCCAGATGGGGCCCAGCAGACCGTTAAGAAAGCTCTCCTCTATGGCTCTCCGAACTGTGGTGGGTATGGCCTGACCTTGACTTCCCGTACACTTGCATTTTTCTTTTATTTCCCCTGGTTCTTGGCTCCGGAAAAAGTAGGGAAACATATACAGTGACCATACTGTTGACGTCTCAGTCAGAGAAGAGGAACGATGTCACAGCAGCGGGGGGAAAGCGCCGGATACCATGTGCACTCATAAATCACGTCCACGTTTATGCATCTGCGGGTGTGGGGCCGCAGATATTTTTCCTTTCTCAAGAAAAGAATTTAAGCTCTAGAAACTCTGACAAGGCCCCAGTAAATGGAGCTTTTCTCCTGCCTGCTAAGGGTGGCTTTCAGAAGAGCGTTTGTCGAAGGGAACCTGAGTCACCTTTTCCTGCTCTGCTGGATGGGCAGGAGCCGGGCACACCAGGCCAGGGGTCTCCCCTCTGAAGACCTGACCCCTGGGGAAGGCAAGCAAGATTTTCTTGCAGAAAGTTCATGGAATTAGAGACAAGCAAAAGGTGTCTTCCCGGGGGCATTCATGGCACCCTGGTGGCAAGGGCAGTGGCAGGCACAGCAGAGGGACTTGACAGGCATCGAATGAGTGACTTCTTGTTCCCAAATTGGCAGGAGGGTTGACTTCTGTGTGCAGAACATTTCCCATTGCCCATCTGGCAGCCGCGTGCTTCCACCCCATCACTGTCATTCCCTCTCTGAGTCGAGTTCACAGTCACTAGGCTGCGAAATGACTGCTGAATGCACTATCGATCAAACAGCACATGTTTTGAACATCTATCATGTATATGCCGCTAGGTTAAGACCTAGAAAGTATATGGGGCTTTGGGGAGGGGAAGGAGGTTCTGTTAGGAAGGAGGGCAAATGCATGGCACACCTAACCCCACCCTCCCCATCCCACACTCCTAGCAGACACTGCTAAACCATCACCACATGTGGAGCTTCAGAATGCTGGTTGACAGAGAGCTCTGGGCTGCTCCTTCTTGGGCAGGGCTTTCCGTGCATGGCTCTGGGAGGTAAGGGGCCACCCACTTGACCAGCCGGAGATGTGCCACACGGATCCTGGTGATCAGTGGTGTAACAGACATCACAGACCAATCACCCGCATGTCACCCTATGCTGAGTATTAGATACCTTTAGGAGGTCATTCCAGCAGTGGCGGCGGGAGAATTAGAGGCCTTTGGGAAGACACCCAACCCTCATAATACAAAGAATCTTAAGAGACAAAGTCACAGATGATGATGGCCAGCTGAGACCATGACAGTAGGCCCAAGCTTTCTGTGATATTGCGGCTCACCTCCACAAAGGCAACCCTGAAAGACTTCCTGGAGGTGGTGATGTGCCATTGTGTTAGCAGTTTCACCTCTCCTAGGTGAGACGGTGCCAAACTCCTCCTCCTTATCGGAGCCTTCCAGACCTTACTGTTTTCTAGCCAAAGTGGCCTTGGGCACATGCCTAGAACTGGCCAAGCCCTTCCCCACCTCAAGGACTCTGTTCTCTGGCTGCCTCGGCCAGGAATGGTCTTGCCCTAGCTCATTTGATGGCTGGCTCCTTCCTGTCCTTCAGGTCCCCAAGTCCCTTCCTCGGAGAAGCCTTCCAGCCACACTCTCTCCTGTAAGTCTCTGTCCTGGTTCCTTGTTCATTTCCTTCACGTGTCTCTTCTACTAGGATGTGAGCCGGCCTGGCCTGCTCACCACGGTGGGCCTAACGCCTAGTGCTAGGCATATTTAGGTCCTCCATAAATATTTGTCCAAAGAATGAAGAATGAGTGCACCTGCAGTGGTCTCCGTGGGAAGTACCGGCCACAAGGCCAGGGCTGTCAGGTTGCTATAGAGCAGTACTTTGCATTAAGTATTTCACCGAATCCTGGTTGCTACTCTGAAGTTGTCCATAACTCTTCCCCTGTGGAAAGCCGCACAGCAACTTATGTCCCCGGCATGAGCTCATCGGTCCTCTGCGAAGTTACTTCTGCATCTCTCCCGCCCCCGATCAGTGGGGGCTCTGCTTTCCCTAGGTAAGCACAGGAGGCAAGGACTGGTGTGGTCAACCCACTGGCTGGTGGCTAGAAAATCATCCATAAATTATGTAACCTTGACATGGAAAAACATAAACATCAATGTATTCACTTGGCCAAGGCCCGGTTCCAGAAACCAGAAGTCTGAAATCAAGGTGTGACCATGCTCCCTCCAAAGGCTCTAGCTGAGGATCCTTCTGGCCTTTCCTGGATTCTGCGAATTCCTGGTATTCCTCGGTTTGTGGCCGCATCGCTCCCGTCGCTGCTCTGTCCTCACACGGCCCCTCTTCCCTATGTGTCTTGTGTCCTCCTCTGTTCTCAGAAGGACACCATCATTGCATTTAGGGCCCACCCTAAAACCAGGATGATTGCACCTCAAGATCCTTTACTAATGACATTGGCAAAGAACTTATTTCCAAATAAGCTCACTCAGGTTCCGGTGAACATGGAATTTGGAGGGATTCCCAGGGTCATCAGGGTGTTGGCTGGCTATGGGCAGATGTCCCTGGGTACCCAGGACTTCCCACAGGCCCAGAGGACCCCAGAAGGGCAGCCAGACTGCTGCTGTTCACGTCTTCCTGGTGGTCCTCACGCCTCCAGCCCTGCTCCTCCTTGGCATGGAGCTCCTTCTCAGTGGGGTCTGCTTCTGCCCCCTCACTTTCCGGAGTCGTTTTAGAGATGCCACACATCACATTTCTTTTCTTTTGGGGCCTGGTGAAGGTAAGGTCACGTTGGATTCTATCATCTTCATCAGCATCAGCAGTTTTCACTTTGTGTTTTGTTGGGTATGTGTGTTTTAAAACTTTGTTTTGTTTCTTAAAAGGCTCACTAGGGCCAGAGTGTTTTTAGGGCCTTGTAACGTTTGCCGCAGCTGACAGAGGATCCATTGTCCACGGGGCTGGCGTACTCTGAGGAGATGTAGGTCTCCTTCGTCCTGGAGCCTGGGGCTGGTCTCAGCTGCCCTCGAACCAGGCTTTGCTGGGAAGTGGGCTGCAGAGTGGACTCAAAGAGAGTCATAAACCCCACGCGGGAGTGCGGCATGGGTCAGAATGCTGGGGTTGGAATGGAACAATTGACAGCCTGGGAGATCAGACTTCTCCTCTCATTCCAGGCCTGGCCGTTACAGGCTGCAGATGCAGGGACTGTGAGGAGCTCAGCCGGGAGGGTGCGCAAGACCGGGCCTCCTTTTCTTCCTGCTGGGGTCGGTGAGCAGGGACAAGTAAACCAGGGCTCTGCCCTCATGGAACCCCCCATCCGTGAGGCCAAAAACATGCAAACAAGAAGCCCGATACAGGGCGAGGAAGGCTGGGGACAAGGGGATTGGAGGGAGTGGAGGGACCCTGAGCTGGGGTCCAAGGGCCGGGAGGAAGGCTTCAGAAGGCCCTGGCTTTTCTCGCTCTCCTTTGCCCACCCCCACCTCCCTGGTCCAATCCAGGTCATCTGGGCCACTGTGAAAGTCCCCCACGGGACTCCTGGGTTCCCTCCTGTACCCCTAAACATTCTCCACACAGGAACCAGAGGGAGCTTTTATAAAGAAGGTAGAGGCTGGCGTGGATGAAGTTACATCAGATGGTCTGACTGGACGTGACTACAGCAAAGTTTCCAACTCTGTATCTTCCTAAATCTACCCAGCTCTCCGACCTCAACCTTCTGTACTGTCTCACCTTATTCCTTGGCCATTGAGAGCAGTAGCTGGGACATGAGTGAGTTCCAGCCACGGTGGGCATGGTTTGTTCCGCGCTCCCCCAGCCCAGCCCACCCCTCTTTGGAGAGCTCCTTCTCTTCTGGCGTTTCTCTGACTTCTTTGAGGGAGAGGTTGACAAGGATCTCCACCTACAAATCCTCTATTCTGTGAAAGTCACACACCGCTCTGGAGACCAAAACAACCAACTTCACCTAGATTTGCAGGGTCCTTGACGTCGACCCAGGGCCTTTGAGGAAAGACTTCTCAGTGAGGGGATACGTGTCTCCCTTCAGTAGAAACGGCTAGAGTTTGCAACTGGATTCCAGATGGCTTTGGGGAAATTCACGGCTACCATTTTCAAGTGGCTTCAGCAGCACCAGGCATGGAGGGTGCTCAGTAGCTATTCTTGTAAACCAGATAATAATACGAATAACAAGGTAAACACTAGTGGTTCTTTCTTGGGCCCTTGTGAGGTGCCAGTGTCTGTGCTAAGCATTTTGCATACTAAACACTTTACCTGTAATGGCAGGACACAGTCCTACCCTCTGATGGTGATGACCAGATGTGTTTGGACCATGGGCACAGGAGACAGACACGGGTGGACATTTGCACAGCCCTCTGGAAGCTCACGTCGAGTTAGAAAGACAAGATATCGAAAACTGCACTGCTGATAAGGGTTAAACAGCCGTTTGATACAACAATAGAAGAGATATTCAAGGCAGGGCATGATTAATTGCCTGGCAAATCGTAGGGATGATAAATGTTTTAGGAACTCAGAGGAGGAAGCCGTTTCTCCAAGCAGGGCAGAACAGACAGACACTGGGGGATAACTGTGCCTTTTCAAAGGGGGGCCATGAGGCTGCTCTCTGAGGAGGTCATTGTCACACAGTGGGGGTTGGAAGGGTGCCCTTTGACCTTTTTTTCTTTTCAAGGACTAGGTCAGTATTCGGTCGCCCACTTGCCACAGTCTAGCTGCGATGGAGTCTTTAGGAAATCAGCTAGTTCAGGAAATTGGAGAAAAAGCGAGAGCATGCTTTTTATTCCCTTTCCCACCATTTCAACCTCTCCAGGACAAGCCGTCCATCTGCAGTCTCCCCTCTAGAAAGTGGTACTGGAATTTGGTGTTCACATTATGTGAGAAAAGGCTGAAGGTGCTGGCTTGGAGCCCCCAAAGCATCTGGGGCATCTCCCCCTTGGCAGGTGGGTCCCACATAATTTTACAAAAACATATCATTTTCATGGTAGTGGTCAGACTGATAAGTGTTCGGATTTTGCCCAAAATTTCAAGAGGCTAGAGCTGAGAAGTTCCTTTGAAGCTCTCAGAGCCCTGAATTGTGTTCCGTTTGGGTATCTATTAAGAAAACAGCCATTTCATCACGGCTCGTAACATAAATTGGTTCATGGATGCCCAAGGCTTTATCTCATTAAATCCCGTCGCTCTCTGTAAATGGTGTTCAGGCTGTTTCTCTGCGAGCAAGGTTATCTGACTGTTTAGAAACTCCAACCCTGGATAGTGAGATGCTGCTATCTGCAGATTTGGGAGAGACGACCGGCATTTCCCAAAATGCAAACAATCTCAAAAAGCTCACAGGTCTGGAAGGGCGGCAGTGGGGCAGGGGGCAGCTGCTGCCCAGACCAGCGGGGCCTGCTCTGGGCTCTGGCTATCCCCAGCAGTGAGAAAGCAGGTGGCTGATGATAAATCACAGGGCTGTCATCTGCAGAGGCTGACTGGTGACATCACAGCTGGGGAGGGGCTTCGGGAGCCAGAAGAGACCCACAGAGAAGTGTGTTGGTAGCTGAATTAGACATAATGGCTCTACACATATTCTCTCTCTTTTCCTCTTTCCCTCTCAAATCTGACTCGAATTCTCATGAACAAACCAACATCTGCAAAAGCACATCCTTGTCGCCAATGTTAAGAGCAAATAAGTGGTCCTGGAGCCCCTCCCTGAGCTGTGATGCAGTCTTAGAAGGTGGCCACCATGGAACCCTAGCCAGTGCAGTTCTAGGGGGCAGTCAAGGGCTAGGCTTTGGGGTCAGAATTTGGGTCAAGTCCTGCCTATACCACTGGACTTTGAATGAGTTACTCAGCCTCTTTGTCTCAGTTTCTCCACCTGTAAAATTGGTTTGTGATGAGGACAAAATCAATCAGTGCATCCCAGGAGTTAGAAAGTGCAGGGTCTGGGCAGGAGCAGCCATGAGTGGGGTGTTGTCTGTAGGAGGAGACCCTCACACTCAGGGAGGTGTCAGCCTTGCTGGGACAGCAGGTACAGTTAGACTGAACCCCCTCTAATTTTTGTCCAAACCATCTAAAGATTTGGGCCATGGTGTTCTTTCCCATAGCCCTGCCAAGGACAGGCAGAGGACGGCTGCTAGAGAAGGGAGTGGCATGGGTCAGCTTGCCTAGAAGTCAGAGGGATGCAGGGGGCAGAGATGGGGAAGGCTGAGGTGCTTATGGGTTTCCTTGGTCTGGCCAGGGCCTTGGCTTGGCCCCTGAAGATAGCCCAGCAAGAATTTCCAGGCTGGACACGATGGCAAAGCCGAGCGGTAGCAACAGCCTGGTGTTCACCGCATAGCCAGGAGCAGCGGCAGGAGGCGGGGGAGGGAGGGGAAAGGGGATGGGGAGTCTGTTGTTCTTTTAAAATTAGAAATAAGTTCCACATGTGGATGGTCCCCACGGAAAGCGGCCTCGGCACTGAAGGCCCTGGCAGTCATGTGAAGGCAGGCTCTCAGGGGGACGGGTCTTAGGCAGCACAAGGCACCAAGTATTTCATCAGTTGTCTGAGTCATTAGAGGAAAACAATATTCTGTGAGCCCCCTGGCACACGACGCCATCAGGACACGAAGCTGGAAGGAAGTAAGAAGACAGCCTTCCAGAAACCCTAGGCAGGATGCTCCCCAGTGATGAGGCTGGGGAGAGAGAGAGAAGTTCCTAGAAACAGGAACAACAGTGGCTGCTCCACAGCCCCCAAGGCCCTTTGCCCCACTGGCCACCAGTAATAAGACTGGGCCTGGTCTGCACAGACACTTTCAGAGGCTGCCACCCCTTCTCCCCTTCTGCCAGGATAGAGCCCAAACCCCTCATCTGGCCCCCGAAGCCCTTCAATAGGGGGACAAGAACCACGGTGAGAGGAGCATGGCTCCAGGGCTGACATGCCCAGGAGGATGCCGGCTCCAGGAGCTGCTGGGCAGCCGCTTCCCTCCAGGGGACCCACTTCTCCAGGCATGTGGGCATCATGGTAGTGAATCCTTCCCATTGAGTCCTTGTCATGAGCACTGAGTGGCAGGACACACACAGCTTGCAGAATGCTGCCTGGCACATATAAGTGCTCATTAGCACACAGTAAGTGCTCATTAGCAAGGGCTTCTAGGATTACCTTTCTAGGCTTTTCTGCACGCCCAGCGATGTCGCATGCACAGCTTGCCTCTGTTGTCAAGTTCATCAAGATATCACGAACCACATTCTGAGGATATGCCAGGCAGGGGGCAAACACACAACACACGTCATCTTGTGTCATTCCTTTGCAAGGTAGGCCCCCTTTCACTTGTCAGAAAAGAGGATCCAGAAGTGGAAGCAGTTTCAGCAAGGTCACATGGCCAGAAAGCTGTGAAACAAAGATCTGAACCCAAGACTAAATCTTCTTATCCGCTTCCCATTTTTACCTCCTCCTCAAATGCCTTTCTCCGCCCCCTCACCACTGCCATACCCATGAGCACCTCCCCCACTCAACTGTCCTGGCCCACTCCAAGGCCAACCCCACCTGGCGCCATCTTGGTTCACTCAACGGGACCTGGGTGTCATTCCTCAGCTCCTCCACTGGCCTTGCCCTCCTCCATCTTGCACTATGGTCTCCTGGGGCTGCGTCTGGCTTCCTTCCAAGAAAGGGACCCCCTGGCAGGTAGCAGGCATCCAACCCGTAGTGTTTAGTGGAATTAGGAATCACATGAGCCTCATGGTCTCAATGGGCCTCACTCTGCTGTTGTCCATGGGTGCCACGGACTCTTCCAGAAGAGCCACTTCCACAGATGCAACAGGCCTTTTGAAGGAACCTAGTTCTCAGCATGAGCCCGGGTGGTCAAGGTGAGAAACCCTATGAACCCACACTTCTCATTTCCTTAGAATTCCTTGGACTCTGTGAAGAGGAAGGAAAGGAAGAAAAAGAGAGGCAAGGAGGAGAAGAAAGAGCAAAAGAAAGAGAAAGAAGATGAGGGAGAGCAGACACAAGAGCAAAGACATAGCAGGAGGGAGTGAGAAGCCAACGTGTGACCTCCTCACACAGCACTGTAAGGACGCATGGAGCATTGATTCCCAGCACGGCATTCCCGATCAGAAATAGCCAATAACCAAACCTCTTAAAGCTCCTGCCTCTAATAGCAGCATTTCTTCCACTGTCGTCAGTGGTAACACACTGATCTATAAAAGGTTTTAAAAATGCTACAAATAGCTCCTCCAGTCCCCTAAAGTCAAGCTCACTGGGGGAAATGGCTAACTTGATTGCTCCCTGCACCGTTGGGTATCTGGACGCGATGAACAGAGTGAGCTCACCTCAGGACTTTTAGGGCAGCCTAGATACTTCCGGAGTGGGGTGGAGGGCCCCCTGGGCTAGGGGCTATCTGGCCACTGTCCCTCTGCCCTTCACCTCCTTCCTCTCTGGGATGGGACAAGGGAGAGGCAAGCAAGGCATTATACTTAAGCTGGTACTCACTCACAAGGGGTGCTAGTACAGGATTGGACTCTGAAGGTGAGCGCCCCCTTAAATTAGTACCCTGGGCATCTCACTTGAGTGGGAGAGAAGGAACACAGGGCTCTGCCACGTGGCCTCACTTTCCTCATCCATAAAATGGGATCACCTATCCCCATCTTGGCAGCTATTTATTGACCTCGTACATTGCACCAGGCACTGTTCCAGGTGCTGGATTTCCAGAGACAGGAAGTACGTCTGCACTCAGAGCTCACAGCTCGGTGGAGTAGGCAGGGGGAGGGAGGGACCCTAGCCAAGCACCACTGTGTTGCATGTGAACTCCAGTTTAATAGGTCCAATGACTGCCAAGTGGCCAGGGATACAGGCTGGTGCCAACATCTGCAAAGCATGTGGCAAGGTTGGGGAAACCGTGTCCCAGCAGTGATAGAAAAATGCAGGGACACGGGCTGAGGGGAAGCCAGTGAAGCCAGCTGCAGAGCGGGAGGGCAGGGCAGATCACGCCACCCAGGAAGGTTGGCCTGCCTTGGGTCACACTGAGACGTGCAACTTAGGGCCCCCTCTCCGCTGTCACCCTTAAGGCTCACAGCCACTAGGCTGCTTCCCAAACCATCTGTGATCTGGACAATTCTGAGCTGTGTCTCATCCAAACCTACCTCTCCCGTGTCACTGGGTGCCTAGTCTCTTGCTAAGTGTCAGCAACACATTTTTACCTACACTAAAGAGTCATTATGCTGCTACTATTTATTCTAGAAAACATAGGTCCATTTTCAACAGGGCAGGCTTTCTGCCTGCTCTCTCGTCTCCAAAGGAGGCCCCTAATGATGGAGATGTGAGTCTGGTCTGGGCTCAGCCAAGAGCAGAGGGCTCATGTTTACCATGCTCTTCCCAGTTCCCTGGCCCTCACGGATGTTTCCAAATTTCTTTTCTGAGCTCTTCTTTTCTGAGCCGGCCTCTGTCCTGCTGGTGGGCACGTTAACACCAGCTGACAGATAACAGGCAGGCATGTGGAATCACACCTTCCTGCTTTCTGAGGAGGGACAAGAGTCTGGAGCTGGTGCTCCATGACAGCTTCCTGTAGAAGCTTCTGGGCTGCATCTAGAAGAATAACCCATCAGGAGGAGAGAATCAAGATCCACACTCCTGATCACAGCCCACAGGTTCATCTCTGCAAGCGCACCTCTCGCCGCCTCCCCCTGCTCTCCAGCCCTGCTGACCTCCCTGGAATATGGAAGCATGTTCCTGCCCCAGGGTCTCGGCACAAGCTGCTCCCTCTGCTCAGACACCCTCTTTTAGCAGCTCTCCCAGTTGCTCTTTCTTGCACCATTGCACCTACTTTTCTGCCTCACTGTTCACACGGGCCTTCACTTAGCATGCATCTGCTGAGCGCCTACTGTATGCAAGCCCTGTACTCAACACAAAGATGCACCAAGATCAGCATGGCTCCGACCATATGGGGTTTGCATTCAGTACACAAATAAGTGTGGACGGTCATTCCAGGCAGTCCTAGTAGCTCTGGAAACACATGGAGCACAGCCCCTTGATACCGGCTCTGTTTCTCACTATTTATCTGTTTCTGTTTGCTGTCTGCCCTCCCCCTGGACCGTCAGCTTCATGAGGTTGGGGCTTGATGCTGACATTTTCTCTCTAGAAGCTTCTGGACCATACTCAGAAGAGCAACCCATTGTGGAGGGGGCTGCCCCTGGTGGGGATGGGGGCAACTTTTCCCATGAGGAGCCTCCCAGAGGCTCAGGCCTCAAGCAAGACCCGAGAGGCCCCACTGCCCCCATCTGGGGGACACCCCAGAGACATGGGCTGGAAATGACTGGCGCCTGGCCCGCAGCTCTTGGAGCTTCTGAGAAGAGCAGTGCTGGGAGCACATCTCTCTGCCCTCAGACCCCCGGGTTCCAGCTGGGGACAGCTTCCACGGGCTCTTCAATCCCCTTCCCATCCTCCTCGAGGAGAGGAGAGTTTAATTACACACGGCCCTAAGCATAGGTGTGGGTGACTCAGAGCAGGCGGATGAGAACAGGAGGCCAGCAGGGATTCCGGCTGAGTGCGGCCCCCGCAGCCTGCAGCTCAGCCAGTGACTCACTCCAGACGCTGCGTGAGTCAGCGGCTCTGCGGCTCCGGCCAGCTCTGACGCCCTCAGCACACTAATGAGACCCCAGCAGGACAGAGCACATGGAGGATGGGGCGCTCAGGCAGAGGGCACAGGAGGGCACACACACCCCCTCCGATGGACACACGTGTGTGCACACAGGTCACACACACATCACACACTATCACACGCACTTGTACACAGGTGCACACACACACCTTCCAATGCACACTTGCATGTGCACACAGTATACACACACATCACAAACTATCACACACATACACACATGTGCACACACACCCTCCAATGCACACACTCATGCACATGGTTCACACACAATTCACACACCATCACACTCACTTGTACACAGGTGCACACACACACCCTCCAATGCACACAGTTCACACACACTTCACACACCATCACACACTCGTACATTCACACATGCACACACACCCTCCAATACACACACACACGCACATGGTATACACACATCACACAATATCTCACACACTCATACACATGTGCACACATACCCCCTCCAATACACACACATTGCACACGGTTCACACACACATCACACACACTTACGCCCACCCATATACACACATCACACACCCTCATACACACGTTCACATCCACATTCACACACACACCCTTGAATGCACACACTCGTATGCACAGGGTTCACACTCACCTCCACACACCCTCATACACACTCATGTTCACATCCACATTCACACACACGTGCATACACACCCACATCCACATCCACACTTACTATACACACATTCTCATATGCCTACACAGCCCCCTCCCTCTTTCCTTCCTTCCCTACTTCCTTCCTTCTTTTCTTCTCTCCCTCTCCCCATGCCTTCCTCCTTTCCTTCCTGGTTAAGCACATGGGCTTTGGGACCAAGGTCATCCTACCCCAGCCCCGCCAAACAGTGGTGTGACCACGGATGCATGGCCGTGCAGCTCTGTCCACCTTGACTCCTCATCTGTGAGACGTGAAGACTATGAATGCCACTTCCTAGGATGAACCTCCATGTAAAGTGCTGATCGCAACTGGACACACCACAGCACACAGTGTTGGCTCCGGCCCCTGTGGTCAGGATCAGTCACTGAGCTGTGCATCTGACGAGCGTCTGCTGGATGTGCAGTCTGAGCTGCATATCCTCCTCTTTGTAGACGCGGAGTCTGGGAGTAGAGACCACAGGTACACAGATGAGTTATACTCCAGACAGCAAGTGAGCCACCGAGCTAGCACCAAGTGGGGTAGGCATAGGAGGCACAGAAGGCTTGGGTTTTGGGGAAGAAAACCATAGGGGTAATGTGGAGGGAGGGTTGACGATGATAAACAGCCGTCCAGCTTTCTAGTTACTGCTGCCAACAGTTCAGGGAGGGTGGTCAGCAGGAATCTGAGAGCGGGAGAGTGGCCTTCAGCCAGAGGTGACCAGCGCTGAGCAGGAAGAACCACTCAGAGGTTTTTTGTTAACCTCTGGATGGAGGAGAAGATTGTCTTCTTGTATTGACAATGCTCTTTTAGTTGTCAAGAGCAGAAACCCACTTCAGTGTAGCCCCAGGAAAAACTGGGACTTTATTGGCTCATGAAAGTACATATCTGGTGATAGGGTGGATTTCAGGCATGGTGAGACCCAGGAACATCTGAGCTGCCACTAGGAATCTAGGTCTTGCTCTACTCTGAGATTTGGACTTCACATTGGCTTCATTCCTAGGCAGGCTCCCCCTATATGGGGGCTCATGATGGGTCCCGACTTGCAGCCACCCCAGTCAGCCTTCCCACAGAAAAAGCTTGTTTCCCTACAGTCCTTCCCAAAGCCATGATCGCATCTTCTTAACTTGCTGGCTCATGTGTCCATCTCTAAGTCAGCCCTAGTGGCCAGAGGATAGAATGCTCTAATCAGCTCTGGGTCATGGGCTTCACACAGACATCATGGGTTGAAAGCTGGGGAAGGGTGGTCCCTAAAGAAAAACCAGTGCACTGCCACCAGAAGGGGAAATTGAGGCAGGGCTGTTGGAACAACACAGTCCATCTTCTTTAGCAGCAGGGCCTGGGAGGCCTGCTCTCCAAGAGACAGAGAGATGGTGACTGATGGATTGGGGGAAGATAGGCTGAACTTGTGAGTGGAGAGCAATGGGGAGATGGGGACAGGCTACGTCCCCATTTAGAGACTAGATTTCATCCGGATAGATTTCAAGATGTGGGTATGAAGCGTTGAGGTCTATGGTTGGTGGATGGAGCTCCTCGGGGTTGGGGTACTAGACTCCATAAGGAGGGTGTGTTAATTTTCTAGGTTTACCACACCAAATTGTTACAAATTGGGTAATTTCAAACCACAGAAATTTACTGAAGTCCAAAATGAAGGTGCCATCCAGACCATACTCCCTCTGAAGGTGGCGTGGAAGGACCTGTCCCTCCAGCTCTCTCCCAGTGTCTGGTGGCTGCGGGGATCCTGGCATTCCTTGGCTTGTAGACACATCACCCCCAGTCTCTGCCTCAGTCTTCACATAGCCTTCTCCTCATGTCTCCTCCTTTTTAGCTTCTCAAAAGGACACCGACCATTGGATTTAGGGCCATCCCCAGTGCAGGATGATGTCATTTCCAGATCCTTACCTTAATGACATCTGCAATGACGCTTATTCCAGATTAGGTCACAATCCAGGTGGACCTATCTTTTGGGGAGAAACAATTCAGTGCACTCCAGGGGGGCTTGATTTTTGAGGGGCATCTACAAAATGCTATGTTAGCAAGAGATGAGAGTTCCCGTGGTGAGGACAAATGAACACACCCACTTATTTACTGATTGATTCTAAATGTTTATTAAGCATCTACCAAGTGCCAAATGTTCAGTTTTGTGACACTTTCCTGCCCTCACACTGCTTACTGTCCAGCTAAGACACCAATGACACAGAAACTGGCAACGACATGGCTGAGTGGACGCCATGCACAGATGACACCTCCTCCAGTGAGGTGGGAGGTTGGTACAGAGGCCAGAGAAGAGTTCCTGGAGGAGGAGATGTGGGCCGTGGCCGCGTGGTGAGGGACTGGATGGGAAGGGATGAAGAGGAGAGCATTCGGGGAAGCCCAGGGGTTAAGGTCAGGCTGCACCCAACAGATGCAAGCAGCAGCTGCCTGTGCGGCTCCCCGAGGACCACAGCTCTTATCTGATCACGGCTGTAAAGCACACACTGATACCTGCATGGCCATCCCTTTCCACCACCGAGGGATGCCTGCGTGTGTGTGTGTGTGCTCATGTGCACATGTATCTGTGTGCATGTGTACGTGTGTGTGCGTGTGCATGTGTGCGTGTGCATGTATATGTGTGGGCACATGTGTGCATGTGTGTGCACGTGTGTATATGTGCTTTGTGCGCGCACATGTGTGTGTGAATGTGTGCGCATGTGTGTGCATGTGTGTGTGTGTATGTGTGTGAATGTGTGCGCATGCGTGTGCACGTGTGTGTGTGTATATATGTGTGTGCGTGTGTGTGTGTATGCAATGCTCTGGCTCAGGGGCAGGGTTTCTGTGTGGGTTGGGGTTCCTGGGGCTTCTGGCCCAGACTCCAGGATTTAGGCATTCCCATTTGCTTGCTGACATATTTCATTGTCCCCAACCAAAGGAACACATGCACAGAGGCCTTGTCATTCCATTGCTATCCAAGTGGTTTGGGAGCACAGTTGTCCTCAGTGGCCCCTCTGAATGTCTTGGCTTCAATATGGAGCCTGAAGGATGTTGGGGCAGCCAGCTCTACCAGCTAGACCAGGCTTTGTGCCACCGTCCCCAAGGCAGGAGTCCAGGGGCCTCACTGGGGACTTGCCTGGGAAGCTCGGCTTCTCCCACCCCAGCCTCATCCTGGGCAGCGTGGAGGGCACACACAGGACTGCAGAAGGCCCCTTTGCAGGGTCCCACCAGCTGGGGCTTGAGGGGCCCTGAGGGTTGGTTTCTGTCCCTGGAGGAGGCTTCACATCTCTGTGCCTTCATTTCCCCAGCTGCAAAGCATCATGCAGGGCATGGCCCCTGCTTCAGAAAATGCTTAATGCTACTCTCACCACTAGCTCGGCTCTGCCAACCAGACTTGAGACCTCGGGGAAGTCCCTGAGCCGCTCTGTGCCTCAGTTTCCTCATCTGCAAAATGGAGATAATGACAACACTTACTCATACAGTTCTTCTCAGCATTAAATAAGCCAGTCCATACAAAGTCGATGTATATTAAGTGCTTACCACGCCATCAATGAAACGCTCAAAAAATTACTATGATGATGATGATGATTTTTACTGTTGCTCATCCTTTAGGTCTTGGCAAAAATGTGGCTGTCTCCAACCACTTTGTCTAAAATAAGTGGACTTTGTGATTACCTCCCATCGTGTTCTTTTTTTCCTTCATGGCTCTTGGCACATTTGTAGTGAGATATTTACATGTGCAATTCTTTTATTTCTTGTGCTTCCTCCACCAGACTGTGAGCCTCGAGGGGGTGGGGGCTAAAATGTGCTCCTCACGGCAAGCTCAGGGCCCTGTACAGCCCCAGCGAGCGGCAGGAATCAATAAATATCGAATGAAAATAGTCCTTGGATGATCGAATGGCTTTTGATCTGGTTTGATCAGGCAGCTGTGCCTTGCTGCACCGTGGCTGCGCCTGGCCCCCGCAGTGCTCCGCTAGCTCCTCCTGTGCTAAGGGATGGGGCTATTGGAGGAGCGGAGAGCTACAGGAAGGCCCTTGCTGAGAGGCTGAGAGGCTCTGGCCCACCACTGACCATACATGCTTCCGGCCTGCAGGAGCGGGGACAGATCTGACCCCAGAAAGCAGTTGCTCCTCCATCCTCCTGTCTGAGCTTCATGGGGAAAGTCGGCAATTTAAGCCTGTCTGTCAGCAAGGGGTTGGGTCAGGCGAGTCCAAAGCTGCTTCTTCCCTGGGGGTCTGCTGGGACACACCCCAGTCCCTTGTCCTGGGACTCGACACCCTTCAGGGCTTCCCACCCCAGTTCCTTCTGCCCCTGCCTCTTTCTCAGTGATACCTCCGAGCCTGGGCAGAGTGGCCCTGAGCTGCTCTTGCTGTTGGCTCCAGCCCTGGCAGGGGCTACTCTTGAAGAAGCTTGTGTGAAGTCCAGGGTAGGCACCCCAGGTACAGTCCATAGAGAGCAAATTGCCCAGCAGCCAAGGGCCGGGGCAGCACGGGAACACTAACCGCGAATCGTCTCAGTTACGCAGTCCACGTTGTGACAAGCCGGGATAGATCTTGAAATATGAGTGAGCCAGGCCTGCCGCGTTTCTCCTCCCAATGCCTCTGGAGCCAGCTCTGTAGCTGAAGACCTCCTGCAACGGCCTTCATTTTCATACATCCCAAAGGGCAGAACTGTTTTTCTTTGCTGACTTGTTCAAGGCACCATTTTCTAAAACATCTAGATTAAGAAAAAAAAAACCTCTTCATATCCCCAACACAAAACCAACAAACTCGCTGTTTTCTCGAGTCCGAACAGAAACAAGTATGTAAGTATGTATGCGCTCCTGTGCCTCAGCTTCCTCACCTTGGGAGCGAGGTGCGTGTGCCTACTTCTGATGGAGCCTCCAGGGAGGAGGAGGATGAAGGGCTGCAGGGCTGCATGTTGCATATGACCCCAGAGTGGCAGAGCATCCCTACTGCCTTCGGTGCCATTGGAGCACCCAGGGACGCACGGGTGAGGCAGTGAGCCGCCTGTGTAGCCTCATCTGCTAGAGGTGGAGCACATGGAGCCCCTGGTGCGGCCCTGAGCAGTCGGGTGGGTCACTCTGTGAAGAAAGGGCAAGCAGCCTTGCTGGTGACTCTGTGAAGAAAGGGCAAACAGCCTCCCCAGGGAGGCTCCGTGCACAGGCTGCCGGGGCTACTGCTGCTGCTGGAGCCCCTCTCCCAGGCCAGGCCCCTGCCTGCTCCAGTGCGGATGCATAGGCAGATGTGCGTGGGTTGGGCTGCTGAAGTCAGATCTCTCTGAGACCCCTGTCATGTTGGGGCGGCACCCGAGCAGCCTCTTGTCTGCTGCTAGCAGCATCTCCCACCCCACTCTGAGGCTGCAGCTCCCTCCTCTCATCCCCCCAAGGAGACAGGCACCCTCCAATCCTGTTCTTTGCCTGCGCTAAAGCACCGCACCCTTATTTTTGCCTAGCTCACTCCTGCTCATCTTTCTTCTAGCCCCAGAAGGGCCCTGTTGACCCCCAGCCCTGTTCTTTGCCCCCAAGACACTCTGTCCTTTCTTCCTTACCTCAGGGCTGCTGGGAGAGCCTGATTCCTCGTCTGCCTCCCCACTAGACTGCAAGCTCTGAGGGACTTGTGTGTCGGGGTCTTTGGGCCCTCAGCATCCAGTGCTCCAGGAAGAATGGTGGAAGGACAGGAGGCAGTGGGGAAGGAAGGTTTCCTCTCATGCCAGTCAAAGCCAGAAGGGCCCAGTGAGTGTTAATCAAAGAGTCCTCACTGGAGGAGGTGGCTGATGGGGCCTGAAAGGTCTGGGCCCAGCCTCAGGACCCATTGTCTGCTGCTGCTGCCTGGCTTCACGTCTCATCCCCATGCAAAGCCTCCTGCCATCGACCTCTCCTGGGGCGGGGCCTGGCACAGCCTTGGGCCACTGTGTCCCAGGAGAACCAGGGCTGGTGTCAGGACTTTCCACCGGCCTCATCAGGGCATTTTTGGAAAAACAAATTCCTGGTATCTCAGGTCTGTGGGCTGCTGGCAGCCTGCTTCCTGGTTTGCCCAATACTAAAGCAGGCCCAGGGGCCTGGCATCTAATCTGGGGACCCTGATGGTGGTGGCCGGCCATGCAATTGGCATGAGGTGGCAGCGGCAGCCACTGTGCCAGGGGACAAGACCATCAGGCTCCTGAGTACCTGAAGTCCGGGCCTTATTTAATTTTGTCCTTCCCAGTTAAAATCACCCCTCTGTCCCTTCTGCAGAAACAGACAGGCTCAGACTAACATCGAGTGAATTTCATTCCAAGATGGTTCCCCCCACCACCTTTTTTTTTTCCTTTTCTTTTTTTTTTTGGCAGGATGTTGATCTGTAGCCCAGGCTGGAATGCAGTGGCACAGTCTCAGCTAGCTGCAGCCCCAATCTCCTGGGCTCAAGCAATCTTTTCGCCTTAGCCTCCCAAGTAGCTAGGACCACAGGCATCTGCCACCATACCTGGAGAATTTTTGTATTTTTTGTACAGACAGGGTCTCACTATGTTGCCCAGGCTGGTCTCAAACTCCTGGGCTCAAGTGATCCTCCCGCCTTGGCCTCCCAAAGTGCTGGGATTACAGGCATGAGCCACCACACCTGGCCTTTTCCCCATTTTCTTTCCTGACTACGTATCTCTAACCTTTCTCCCTGGAACATTAATCAGGGTCTGTGCTCCGGGAAGCTCCCACCTCTTCTTCCCTCTGTCCCTCTCTTCCTTTTTCCTTTTATTGTTTTCTAGGGAATGGCCAGTGGCTGTGTCCTCAGAGGGTGGGGAGGGAGAAGCAAGCACCACACGCGGTGAATACAGCTTCAAATATCTGCAGCTTCGGGAAGCCAATGCCATCCAAATGGTGTCTTATGTTAAAGCAATAGAGGAAAAGTGAGAAATCTTTTCTACCTCCACCTCCCACCCAGTCCCCTCCTTAAAAGGAAAAAGAAAATAAGGTTTCTGTACACTCAAGTTCCCACAGTGATATAATGTAAGTTTTTAAAACAACACAAACATTGACCTTGGCAGATGGCCCCGTGGAAAGAATAGGCATTATCGACACAACAGAATAGCTTAAAAAGACAAGGTGCCTCCCCAAGGAAGCAGAGAACGTGGCGGCTTTGCAAGAGTCTATTCACAGGACGCCAGAGTCAACAGGCCCTGGCCCCTGCGGGCCTGAGGGGGCCCCAGACAGCCCCTCCCGCAGCCGCCTCCTGGACCTGTCTGTCCTTGGGTCCTCAGGGTGCCTTCACTTGTTGACTGTGACCTTACGGATTTGAGAACCCAGCCGGGGTGTGCTTTCCGCCAGGCCCAGGGGGGCCACAGTGGCACCCTCTGCCCCTCAACCCGGCAGGGCACACAGGCACACTTGGTGGCCGAGACTTCTGTCCCATTTAGGATTGAGGAGCAGACCCTGGGGAGCTAGCCAAAAACTGTTAGCTGATCAGTGAAGGCTCTAGTCACTGGAAAAGAGAGAGGGAGGGAAAGGGAGAAAGAGAGAGGGAAGGAAAGGGAGAAAGAGAGAGGGAGGGAGGAAAGAGGGGAAAGGAGGGAGGGAGAGAGGAGGGAGGGAGAGAGGCTTCCTCTCAAGCCAGCATGGGTCCGAAATCCAGCTCTGCCCTTTCTAACCACGAGACCTTGTAGGTGTTCCCCAAACCACATTTGTGACACAAGAGCCAGTGACAGTTCCTGGCTTGTGGGTTGTTGGAAGGCAAAAAGGAAGCTACTGCTTTATAAACACACACTTAGGTCAGCGCCTGGCCCAAGGCTGGCACAGTGACTGTTTTACCAGGGGGACATGAAGCCAGGAAGGCATGGCAGGCAGGTGGCTCCAGGTGGGACCTGAGGGAGGCCCGCAGGTTCTGACTGGGGGCTGTTGGCGAGAGTCCTGCTCCAGGCTCCAGCTCTCTGGAAGGGAATGCGTGTTGCCTCCACGCCCTGGGAGACACCAGGCTGGGCCAGAGCCAGTCCTGGCCTCATGGCCTGTCTGCAGCACAGAGCATTTCCTAGGACCTCAGGGCCAGGAGCCCAGGCCTGTACTCATCTCCTCTAGAGAGGGGGAACCTGAGGCCCAGAGAAGTCGTCACCTGCCCAGTTCGAGCTCAGTGTCCCCCACTGGCTGGAGACAGCCAAGAAACCCTGTGCAGCCCCACCTCCCTCCCCTGGCACCTCTGCCTGGGGGCTCAGTGGCAGGGTACATGCCACATGGTCTCTGGGCCTGTGCCCCGTCCAGCCATGTCCCAGCCGGGCAGGCTGCTGCTCTGGCCATCCTCTCTGGGGCCCAGGCAGAAGGAAGTTTCCACAGAGGTGCTCTGAGCTCACGGAGCCCGAGGGCCTCCCAGGCCTTGTCTAGTCGTCAGCTCTGATTAGTGCCACCTGTCCTGTTTATCTGGATCTTGCTGCCTAATCGAATCCTGAGTTCCTTAGTCACCCTGCTTACACATCCAGAGGCAACAGACAAATTTTAGGAAAATGCTCTTGCAGAGAAATGTAAGTGCCAGGGCCTGGGCAGCGTTGCATTCCTGTGCCCTCTGAAACCTCCCAGGCAGAGTCCTTTCCCTGGGTCCTGGGTGGGGGTTCCAGAAGCTTCCCTGAGATATTGACACAAAAGGAATCTCTGCTGTCAGTGTCTACAGCTATAAAATGGGATGGCAACCACAGCTAATGACGAAGGCAGCCAAGGTGTCGGTGGGCTTCATCCCCACAACAAGCAGGTACTGAGGGCTGGCGGGGCCCCAGACTGGGAGGTGGCGGGCAGGAAGCAGGCAAGACAAAGCCCCCAGCCCACAGAGCTTGTCATGTTTCACAGGGAGAAGGACAAGAAACACACACACACACAGAATGGTTGTTGGTGATTAGAGCGACACAAAAATGAAACAGGGATATGATGATGAGAAGACCTGGGGAGGGGAGGGCGTGGGACGTCCACTTCAGCCTGGGTCATCTGGGAAGACCTGTCAGGGGAGGGGACGGTCGACTGGGGGACTTGGAGGTTGAGAAGGCCCCAGCCATGGGGAGAGAGTTCCAGGCAGTGGAATGGCCTGTGCAAAGGTCCTGAGGTGGGACAGGCTTGCTGTGTTCTGGAACACCGGGTGGCCAGTGGGCTGACGACGGGGGAGAGGCAGACAGTGTGGACCATATGGGGCCTTGTAAGGTCTCCGTGGGATTCCAGGAGAGTGAGTCTGCACTGTGGGTCCGGACCAGGAAAGTGAGGGGCTCACCGTCTGTCAGGGAAGTCGTGGGAAGGGGACAGACTCCTCCCTCTCCACCTCAGCCAGGTCAGGCATGGAGAGGGCAAGGGAGCAGCTGGCTGCAGTGGCCCAGGCTCCCTGCACGTGGAGCTGGGTTATGCATGGAGGACACATTGCTCTGAAGCCAGTGCTCAGACAGGGGTGTTCCACGGAGACCTGAGCGCCCTGCCACTGTGCAAAGTGCTTCACATGCTTGGTTGGTGCTCCTGCCCTAAGCTGCCACTTGGCCCCTCCTCTGGAGCCCAGGACAGCCCTTAGTGGTTGAGGCTAGAACCAGACCAGATGTCCAGGAGAAGCAGTTAGGGGTCAACCTTGAACCTTACCATTCTTTACAGTTTCCCCCCAATTAGCATCATTGACCCCCAGGGTCCTGTGCATGTAATAATTAACATTCTTAATCAATAATAATCATAGCTTTTGATAATCAAGCAAGCACTCAAAGCATTTATTGAGTGCTTACTGTGTGCCAGGCACTGAACTACACATCCTACACAAATCAACCCATCTAATCTACACAAAGCTGCATGAGACAGGTGCTCTGATCAGCTCTGCTTCCAGATGAGAGAAACGGAGGCACAGAATAGTCAAGCAACTTGCCCAAGGTCACATAGCTGGCAAGTGGCAGAGCCAGGAAGGGACCTCCAACAGTATGGCTCCCAAACCCAAGCTCATAACCAATCCTTCCTCTGCGACACCTGCTGTGCGTAATCATCACAGCAAAGCAGCTGAAATTTGTTGGACACCTGCTATGTTCCAGGAACCATCTTTGTAAGCTTTTGCCATTCTTGATCCCTGCAAGGAGCCTTTTAAGGCATTTTTTCCTAATAGCTCTCTCTGGGGACATTTTAATGCCACAGGTACACTGGGTATCTGTTTAAGTACTGTTCATGTGTCCATGCTTTAAACGTAAAGAATAAAATATGTTTTTCCCCCTTGGGAAGCAAATTCCATCCTGTTGGGACTGCACGCTCCGCCCAGACGAGCTCATTCATTCCTCGACAACTCCACAGGTGAGGAGGACGATGATGCCTGTTTTGTGACGAGCCTGAAGTTCAGAGAGGTTCCGGGCTTGTCCCAGGTTGCATGGCTCAGCGGTGGTGAAGGGGCCCCACCCGAGTCCACCTGTCCTGGGTAACGCTGAAGTCAGTCCTCCAGCTTAGGCAGGCCACAAACCTACACCTGCTGCCTGCTTAACTGTTTGAAAGGGCAAATGTGACTCTCCATCAGATTGGAATCTTTGGTTCTGCTCCCCATGACTTGTACTTGTAGCTGTGAAGGACTCCGGGGTTGTACTTGTAGTTGTGAAGGACTCTGGGGTGTCAACAGGCCTTCAAAAGGCTGAAATGAGAGCAGGAGTCAGAGAACTACCACCCAGGAGATGGAAACATTAAGTGACAATCTACCAGGCCCTAAAGGAGTCTGACGAAAGAACTGATTCACAACAGAACCCACCAGAATCATGGCCTGAGACTTAGCACCTCTCTTTCAGATGGTGTTGGCTAAATGTCCACAAATCCTTGTCCCCTGACCCCCTCCTCCTCTTCTGGGCTCCTCATGCACCCTTCCCCTATCCTCCTGGTAAGGACCCTCTCCCCGCTGCATGGGAGCTCCCATAGCCCGTGGCAGGAGGGGTGATCATAGACCAGGCCAGAGTGAAGGGAGACAGGACAGAACTGAGGGCTTGGAATTCGCATGTGGTGCCCACAATGCTCTGTCTCTTGCTCCTTCCACCGTGGCCCATGTCCCCGCTCAGACCCATTTATTTTCATGTGACACGAGCACGCCAAACGTGCTGCCAGCTAGTTGAGGGTTGTCCTTTAACATCCTTGGAAGCCCTTGTTTGGCTCAAATGTGGGGCGGGGATGGAGAGATGTGGGAGGTGAAGGGTGGAGAGTGTGGGTGTCCGCTGCAGGCTTGGGATCTTGTTTTCCCTTTGGCCTTTGTTCTGCCACCTGGTGATATCCCTGTGTCCTCTGGGCCTGGGATATGAGCCCGGAAGCAGGATGTGGCAGGGAGGTGGGTGGCGGGATAGGGAAACCTCTCTCTTCCCTGCCACTGACAGGTTTCATCCCAGGTCTGCAGAGTGCCTTGGGTCAGGCCCATGTGCTCAGCCCACCCTGGTAAGCAGGCAGCTTTCGTCAGCAAGAATGCTGTAATTGCCGTGTGGCCTGAGCACCCCATGCTAGGGGCCGAGGGAAGCCAGAGTGAGCCTGGTCAGGATGAGGACTCCAAGCATAGGCAAGCAGAGAGCTCACTGAGCGAATGCAGTGTTTGCCACAGCGCCAGACACAGGGATGCTCCACGTGTCGCAGCAAGGGCTGCTGTTGTCACTGTCTTTCCAGGGTTCATCATGATTACGGAAGCACTGTGCTCAGCGCTCCCCAGCTGTGGCCTCCATCCAGCCTTGTGGCAGCCTGGGAAGTGCTTCTGTTTCCATCTCTCTACACGAAACTGAAGGTCAGGGAGGCTCAGGGACTTGGTCAAATCTGAGTAGAAAAGATAGGATGTGAACCCAGG
This sequence comes from Papio anubis, assembly GCF_008728515.1. Classification (NCBI taxonomy): domain Eukaryota; kingdom Metazoa; phylum Chordata; class Mammalia; order Primates; family Cercopithecidae; genus Papio; species Papio anubis. Next base: position 85,792,073 of record NC_044991.1, on the reverse strand, counting down.
ACTGCCTGACTCTGTGCCCCAGGGCTTTAAATCGTGTCTCTGAGCAGCCCCACCGTGCCACCCATCCTGGCCCTGACAGGGAGGGCGGGCAACGTATTGTGTTAACTGGGGAGACGAAGGGAAGACCTACTTCTCCATTCATCCTCAACTCCTGAGCTTGGCCCCAAGGAGACACTGCGTGTGTCTCCAAGTGTAGATGGAGGACCCTGAGCATCAGGATGTCCAGGAAACGAGATAAAAATGCACATTCCTGGGCCTCACCTCACCTCCACTGACCCTGAGTCTCTGGGCAGCCGATACCTTCCCCAGGTAGGGAGTTAGCAAATGAAAACACAGGACACCCAGTTAAATTTGAATTCCGAGTGAACAACGAATAACTTTTTAGCATTAGTATGTTCCAAATATTTCCTGGGATATACTTACATTAGGGGATTACTCATTATTTACCTGCAATTAGAATTTAACTGAGTGTCCTGTATTTATTCTGGCCACTCTTTTTCCAGGTAGCACAGATGCCTGAAGAACAAGAGCTCTCCCATGGACTCATGCCCTTTAGGAGCCCAAATTGAGCAGGTCCTTGTGAGTCCACTGCACACTGACCCTATTCCAAGTTCATGGCTCCAGCCTGAGAAACACAGGTGAGACCCCTCCCCTCAGGAAACTCACATTCCAGCTGCACCTCCCAGGCTCCCTGCCGGCTTTCACAGGTGGGAAGACTGAGGCCCAGAGAGGGCAGGCTGGTGGAGGAGGCCCACAGGCTGGTTGGACCCCCGGGGGGAGCTCCTGCCCCAGGCAGGCCTTCCTGGTAGACCAGGGCCATCTGGGCTCAGACTCCAAAACCTGGCATCTGCCGAGCGGGAAGTGGCTCACCCTGCCCCACTGGGACCGCTTCCCGCCCGTGTTGGCCAGATGGCTGGGCAGAGCTGGGGAGTAGCGGGGCTGGGGGCTGTACCGGAGCCAGTCCAGATGCCTTCGCAGGGCATGGAGCAGCAGTCAGCTCTGTTTTCACTCCAGCCTTGGAGAGCAGCGTTTCTGGGCAGTGGAATACATACATAGGCATAACGCTCACAGCCCTGGGGCTGTTTCATTTCAAAGAAACCTAAGGTTTGGAAAGAATCGAATTAAGCGTCTCTCTGCAGTTTAATCTTGCATGAAATGTAATTGCTTGTGAAACTTGGCTCATCCCCAACCAGGAGCCAAGGGGTCAGTGGCTCTGCCGGGACTTGTGTGCATGTGGGTGGAGGAGGCCATGGAGGTCCCGAGGGGCTTTTCTGGAGCAATGCCAGAGCTCATGAGCTGATCCTCTCTCCTCTTCAATCCAGTACCCACCCCACCTCATCCAAAACCCTCTCACTGGTGCTTAGGAATTGTAGGAGTTGACTCTCTTCCCCCAGGTTCTAGAGGCAGACAGTGCAGAGTCCCAGTCCCTGGACTAATTCTATGACCCTGGCACATCACTTCATCTTTCTGGACATTTATAAAATCCATAAAAAGGAACTGATCATTGCTTCACTGTAGGATTGTCATGGGATTACATGAAACCCAGCTCCCAGTGCTCCATGGATGCTGTCCGAGCTATGGTGCTGCTTTGATCAACTCTCATTTTTGTGTTGGCCCAGTGCCATTGTCCTCACAAGAAGCCCCATGAAGGCAGGAATTTTCTTTTGTCTGCTATGGAATCACCAGCATTTAGCATCTGGAACAGCTCAGGCTCCAGGAATGTTTTCAGTAAATGAATTCATGAGAAAATGGATGTCTTAGAGTCTGGGAGAAGCTGGAGTATAGTTTCAAGGAGCTGATGACAACCTGGAAGGAGAAGGGGGATGAGGGAGTGTGTGGTCCACAAAGTGCTTTGAAAAATATTCCCGCCTGAAGATGGGATCATCATCCCTATTTCAAGGTAAGGAAACTGAGGCTGAGAAGGGAGAATCAAATTCACTCAGGAGGCTCTTTGAAAAACACTGTTGAAAAAATGAAAATATAAACACGGTTTCCAGTTACCAAGAGGGTCTCCAAATATTCTCACATCTTGTTGTTCATCCATGCCCTTGTGCAATGTCCTCCTAGATTGAATAGGGCTAACCTGTGTTAACCTAAACAGGTTTTTGTAGAAACGACCATGTGAGACTTCTGAGGCTAGGCCTGACTTTCTCTGAGGTGCTCACTCAAGGGAAAGCCAGCAGCCATGTTGTAAGGATGCCCAAGCAGCGCTCTGGAGAGGCCCATGTGGAAAGGAGCAGAAGCCTCCTGCCAGTGACCAGCACCACATGAATGAGGCACTTTGAAGACAGATCCTCTGGACCTAGTCAAGCCCTCAGATGACTGCAGCCCTGGCTGGTACCTTAACTGCAAACTCATGAGAGACCCCAAGCCAGGACCACCCAGCTGAACTGCTTCTGAATTCATGGTCCACAGAAACTGTGTGAGATAATAAATGTATATCATTTTAATTACCCAAGTTTGGGAGCAATTTGTTATGCAGTAGTAGATACCTTATAAACAATGCACAATTGGAAAAAAATGATTGCCAGGCACACATCTAATAACACATATATTCAGAATATATGAGGAGCTCTCTCAGCACAGGAATCAGGAAAACAACTTAAGAAAATGGGCAAAAGATTGGAACCAGCATTTCACAAAAGATATATGAATCGACAATAAACACATGCTAAACATCATTACTCATTTAAGAAACTTAAATTAAAACCATACAGAGATACATCTACACACTTATTAGAATAGAAAAAATAATTTAAATCTGACAATAGCTAGTGCTGACGAGGATATAGAGCAACCAGGCCTCCCATTTATTACTGGTACAAATGTGAAACGGTGCAGCTGCTTTGGGAAGCAGTTTGGCAGCTTCCTATAAAGTTAACCATATATTGATTTTATGACCTGGCAATCCCGCTTACAGGTACTCACACAAGAAAAATGAAAATTCACGTTTGCAAAAACTTGCACGTGAATGTTTATAATGGTTTTATTTGTAGTTGTCCAGTCTGGAAACAACTAAATGTCCCTCAACAAATTGTGATATATCCTTGCAATGAACACCACTCATTATTAAAACTACTGATACAGGCACCATGCAGATGGATATCAGGTGCATTCCGCTGAGTGACAGAAGCCAGACTCAAAAGGCCAAGTGCTATGTGATTCCAGCCCCATATGATCCAACACATGCTAGGCTGGAAAAGGCAAAATTATGAGGAGAGAAAACAGACCAGTGGTTTCTGGGGGCCAAGGGCTAAGGGATTTTGGGGGCAGCTTGACTCCAAAGAAGCAGAGGACGCTTTCTGGAGTGATGCCACTGTTCTATATCTTGACTGCGGCAGTGGTCACAAGATTGTAAGTGTTTGTCACAATTCCTGAAACTATGCACCTAAAAAGGGTGAACTTTAATCTGGATAAATTATACCTCCATAAACTCGACCTTTAAAAAAATCTGTCATTTGACAAGAGTGTCAAGACAATCCAGTGGGGGAAAAGAATAGTCTCTTCAGCAAATGGTAATGGAATGACTGGACATCCACATGCAGAAGAATGAAATAGAAGCTCCTACCTCATGCCATACAGGAAGTTGATTCAAAATAGATCAAAGAGCTAAATGTAGGAGCTACAGCTATAAAACTCTTAGGAGAAAACACAGGCGGAATTCTTCATAACCTGGGTTTGGCAAAGGATTCTTAGATACTACATCAAAAGCATAAGCAATAAAATAAAAAATAGATAAACTGGACTTCTTCAAAACTAAAAGTTTGGCTGGGCACGGTGGCTCAAGCCTGTAATCCCAGCACTTTGGGAGGCCGAGACGGGCAGATCACGAGGTCAGGAGATCGAGACCATCCTGGCTAACCCGGTGAAACCCCATCTCTACTAAAAAATACAAAAAAAAAAAACTAGCCGGGCGAGGTGGTGGGCGCCTGTAGTCCCAGCTACTCAGGAGGCTGAGGCAGGAGAATGGCGTGAACCCGGGAGGTGGAGCTTGCAGTGAGCTGAGATCCGGCCACTGCACTCCAGCCTGAGCGACACAGCGAGACTCTGTCTCAAAAAACAAAACAAAACAAAACAAAACAAAACATACTAAAAGTTTTTGTGCTCCAAAGGACCCTATCAAGAAATTGAAAAGACAACACAGTGAATGGGAGGAACTATTTGCAAATGATATGTTTGATAAAAGAGTTATGAATAACTCATATAACCCAATAATAAAAAAGGCAATCCAATTTTAAAAGAAGCAGAGGATCTGAATAGACATATCTCCAAGGAAGATCTATAAATGGTCAATAAGCATAGGAAAAGATGCTCACCATTGTTTAGGGAAATGCAAATCAAAACTAAGATGAGACACCGTGTCACACCCACTAGGATGGCTAGAATCAGAAAGTCCAATGGCAAGAGGCGTCAGCTCTCAGAGGATACGGATGAATTAGAGCCTCATGCGCTGCTGGTAGGAATTGAAAATGGTGCAGCTGCGTTGGAAAACAGTCTAGCAGTTTCTCAAATGATTAAACATAGAGCTACCACATGACCTAGAAATTCCAATCTTAGGTATATACCCAAGAGAAAGGAAAACATAAGTCCAAGCAGAAACTTGCACATGAGCGTTTATAGCATCATTACTTATCATAGCTGAAAACAACCCAAATTTCCATCAACGGATGGATGGATAAACAAAACGTAGTATAGCAGACAATGGGATATTAATTATTCAGCCATAAAAAGGAATAATGTACTGATACCTGCTACAACACAAACTTCAAAAATACTCTGCTAAATAAAAGAAGCCAGTCACAAAAGGCAAATGTTGCATGATTCCATGTATATCAAAGTCCAGAACATGGAACTCTATAGAGACAAAAAGTAGATTAGTGGCTACTTAGGGCTGGGTGTGGGGCATGAAGATAGAGGTGTGATAGTTAAATGTTGTATGGTTTCCTTTTGAAGTGAAAGTCTGTTAAAATTGACTGTGATGACAGGCGCATAGATCTGTAAATATATTAAAAACCATTGAACTATACCCTTAAGTGGGTAAATTGTGTAAGTTATGAATTATATCTCAGTGAAGCTTTTTTTAAAAAAAAAAAAGAAGAAAGAAAGAATTAAAAAATAAAAAAGACACCCAGGCCCTGTTGGGCTGAAGATTGAATCACTAATCAAAGGCCCAGGCAACGCTGCTGCACTCAGAGAGGTCCCTAATGGGCCACATATCTTCCTGGCTAAAAATCTGTCTCGATGGTATTATTTTCAAGGTATTCTCTTCCTGTATTTTTCTCCTCTGTGGAACATGTGCCCCCAAAACCAGAAATTTTATTTTGGGGGGTGGACTTGGACCAGCCCTTGGTCTCTGTAACAAACCTCAGGTGTGGCCTCCAAGGTACAACCTGAGAGAATCCAGGAAGACGCTACCTCCACACCCAGCAGTGGGCTGTCCACCGGGTGCTGGCTGCGACTTCACCCTGCAGTTCTGCCAGACAGCTGTTAACTGCCGTGACCCCCAGGGAGGGTGTGAGATACCGAGGCTTTGGGTGAAGAATTAGGTCATCTGCTTATTTTGTCTCCTTGGAAAAGAAGAACCAGGGACACCCAGAGATGCATGGGGCTTACCTGCTCTTTGCGGGGGAAATTAAATCTGATCACGACTCAGGTCCTCTGATGGGTGACTGGAAAACTAGGTGATCTAAAGCAGGGGCGCTCCAAAGGTGGTCCCCTAGCAGCAGTAGCAGTTCCTCCTGGAAACCCTTTAGCAATACATGTTCTCAGGCCTCACCCCAGACCTGCTGGGTCAGAATCTCAGTGGGGAGGTCCACACAGCAATATGTGTTTTTATTTTTATTTTTAATTTATTATTATTTTTTTTTAGAGATGGGGTCTCACTATGTTGCCCAGGCTGACCTCAAACTCCTAGGCTCAAGTGATCCTCCTGCCTTGGCCTTCCAAAGTGCTGGGGTTGGAGGTGTGAGCCATCATGTCTGGCCCTAATCTGTGGTTTTAGAAGCCCTCCAGGATGTTCTGATGCAAGCTGAGAACCACTGAACTAATGGATGGGTTCATTCAACGGATGCTTACTAGGTACTCCCAGGTGTAGTTTGAATTGTGGGCGGCCCGAGGGTTAAATACAGTGGAGAGGAAGTACAGTGGATTGAATGGTGGCCCCCAAAAGACATGTCTCAGAAACTGCTGAATAGGACTTTATTTGGAAAAAGGGTTTTTGAGACATGATTAAGGAGACTGATATGAGATCATCCTGGATTACCCAGTGATAAGTGTCCTTAAAAGAGTCAGAGAAGGGGAAGACACACAGAAGGCCAGGTGAAGATGAAGACAGGGATTGGAGCAATGCAGCCACAAGCTGAGACACACAGAAGGCCAGATAAATAGGCAAATAGGCAGGTAGATAGATGGATGAATGGATGGATGGATGGACGGACGGACGGACAGACAGACAGATAGATAGATAGATAGATAGATAGATAGATAAGCAGACAGGCAGGCAGATAGGCAGATAGATAGATAATAGCTGATAGATTAGATAGATAGATATTAACAGATAAATAGGCAGGCCGATAGGCAGCTAGATAGGCAGATAGGTAGGTAGGTAGATAGATAGATAGATAGATAGATAGATAGATAGATAGATAGATATTAATAGATAAATAGGCAGGCAGATAGATATTGATAGATAAATAGGCAGGCAGATAGATGGATAGGTAGCTAGACAGGCAGATAGAATGATAGAGAAGCAGGCAGATAGATAGGCAGGCAGATAGATATTAATAGATAGGCAGGCATATAGATACACAGGCAGATAGATAGGCAGACAGATAGATGATATATAGATAGATGAATAGATATTAGTAGATAAATAGGCAGTCATATAGATAGGCAGACAGATACATGATATAGATAGATAAGCAGGCCGATAGATGACAGATTGATAGAAGATACGCAGATAGATAGATATAGAGATACACAAAGAGATGGAGAGATGAGAATAAAGGAAGAGAGAGAGAAAGAAAGAGAGAGATGGATAGAGAGATGGATCGCCCCTAGGAGCTGTTGGACTGAGGGCCTCAGGGCCTCGCTGGCTGGTGGCCAGAGATAGTGGCTCCTTGCCACATGGGCCTCTCTGGCTTCGTCAGAGTGAGTATATGAGAAGAGCCAGAGAAGGAGCAAAATGGAAGTCCGAGTTTGCTGCAACCTAATCTCAGGACTGGCCTCCCATCACTTTCACCATCTCCTACTGGTGTGGGAGGAAGTCAATAGGCCCAGCCCATGCTGGAGGGGTGGGGACTGCAAAAGGATGTGACTACCAGCATGGCTGGGAGCCGGTTTAGATGCTGCCTACCACGCTGGGAGAAAACCAAAAGTTTTATTTAGGGTATCATAAGTTTTCAATGCATCTGAATAATCTATTAAGATTGCAGCATGGGTGAGCGTAGATAGGTTGTTGAATGTTGAGTGAATGAGTGACTGCAGAAAAGAATGGAAAGATGAGTAGGTGGGCTGATAGATCGAGGGAAGGATAGTCCACGGCTAAAGGCTGGTTCTGACAAAATCACTTACAAGATCCCTGCCCTCGGTTCCCCAAGGATATGTTCTTTCCGAAGTAGAGGCGTTCACACCATTTGCCCTGTGACAGACCCTCCCGCCCCCCTCCCCGATCCCCTTCCTGCATGGATTGAGCTCTTGGGAAGATGAGCTCAGAGGTGGTTTTCTGCCCAGACAAATGGAAACATGGGCTTCCATCCTGAGAAGGAAACATGTCAGTGTGCTGGGCTCCGCAGAGGGAACCACTGGCGGCCTTAGAGAGCCGCTGATAGATCCTGGAATTCCACCAGCCAAGCCGTCAACTCCCAGCCAACGAGCTTGAATTATGACAGAGGGATTAGGAGCCGGTGGAAACTTGGAGGTCAGCCGTGAAGACATCTGAACATTTGTTTTCTAGCTATAGCCTCGTTTTTCAGCTGCGTGGTACACTTAATCCAGCATGCAGTATTGCATATTAAATGTTCTCCCTGATTATAGATCTTCTCATTCTCAAATGATCCTCGGCACCCAGTGGGTCCTTTCTTTGATTGCTCTTGGTGCGTGTGGTTGTACGTGGCTCAAGCCAAGCCTTTTGCATTTTGCACTTTGTTTTCTCTCAGGAATCTGTGCTGGGATGCTGGCTGCAATGAGAGCTGGGGAGCCTGAAGTATGCCCCGTGCCTGTCAGTTAAACAGTGAGGCAGCTCCTCTGAGACGGGTCCCCGAGTGCAGGAGAGCAGGACTGACAAGATAATTGGTATGGGAAGGGCAAGACAGACACTTTTGCAGATTAGCTGGGCTACTAGGGGTGAAGACGCTGAGCTTCAAAAGAAGCCTCCCAAACTTAAGGCTATTAAGTGATTATGGCTGATTACATTCAGAGGGGCCTCGGCTGGCAGGCCTCTAATTGGCAGCACTCCTGTGATTTTCATGGAAACCGGGCTGGGATGGGGAAGGCTGAGATCACTGAGAAAAGCATCCCCGCCCAGCAGAGGCCAGATGAACCAGGGACATGAATTATTATTCTGACACCGTGGCAGGCCCATCTGCAATCCCTTACAGCCTTTTGTTCCCAGCGGCCCTCGGCACAGCTGACCCTGGGCTCTTCGCAGGCTGCCCCCATCCACCAGTGGGGGAGGCCAAGACAAAGGTCAGGGGGCTGCTGAGGATTGGGAGTCTCCATCAGCTTTGCTGGCCGCATACACCCTCGTTTCCCTCCAATTCTTCCTTCATCCAGAAATGTATATTGAAGGCTCAGCGGCGGTGAGGGAGCCAGCAACTGGTGAGATGGAGAAGGGCTCCTCGTCAGGAAAAGCTGTCTGCACACTGGGCTGAGAAAACAGAGACTAGCAATGGAGCCCCAGAACTTCCCGGAGGAAGAGGCTGGGGAGCTTTCCTTGCATAGCAACCCTACTGTTTTCGCTTCGGTTGTATGTTTATGTAGAGTGCCTTGGGGGTGTCTCATTTTAGAAGTTTGGCTGCTACAATGGAGAGTCCTAAAATAATTATGGCTGAAACAACACAGAAATCCATTTCTCTCTCTCCCATAAAGGTCCAAGTTCACAGTCCAGAGCCGGTGGGGCAGCTCTGCAGTCATCAGAGACTCAGATCCCTTCTACCTCATTCCTCAGTTTCTCATGCACACAGCTTCCGATACAAGATACAAAATGGCTGCTCCAGTTCTGACCAATACATCTGCATTCCAGCAAGTGGGAAAGAATAAAGGAGCAAGGATTGGGCTTGCCTCTTCCCTTTCAACAGCATGATTTGGAAATGGCTTAGACCACTTCCATTCATATCATGTTGGCCCAAAGCTACACGTGAGCACATCTAGCTGCAAGGCTGGTTGGGAAGTGTGCTCTTTATTTCTGGTGGTCATGTGTCCAGATACATTCCATAAAATAGAAGAAGGGAAAAAGAGCAGTCGATTCCACACACAAATTTGATGGAAGCAGGGTGAAAACAACAGCCTCCAGCTTGAGTCTCTCTTGGGTGTGCCCTTGGGCTGTAGGGGTGACACCCTTCCTTTCTGTTGGCATTCAAGGCAGTATGCAAAATCCTTCTTGTCCAAGCAGACTTCTGGGACGAATTACTCAGGTCGTTGGCCAGGTGGTCAACCTTGTCTCTCCCTGTAACCACCCCCTCAGGCCTCCACCCGCCGCAACCCTGTACCAGGTGCTTGGCTATTTTGGAGCCCAGGCATTTCTGTCGAGTCTGTAGCAGCATCCACAGCAGACTCTCTGTTTCCTGAGCCAGAGATCCCATTGACTCTTTAGTGTGTACCAAATCCACACCACCAGCCCCACACCTACATTCCCAAGCAGTAGACACCTGGGACTGAGTGTCTCATCATTTGTAGGAGAAAGCACACCCTACCATCTCAGTGTTCAGAGCTCTGCGAGGGCAGGGACCTCGTCTTGTTTATCGTTTTATTCCCAGAGCTCAGCACAGGCCTGGCAGGCACAGGCACTCAGTAAGTATTTGCTAAATGAACAAAGACCTTCTTGGATAATGATAGTAATCATCATCATCATCACACCTGATGTTTACTGAGGACTCCCACGAGCTAAGTAAGCATTATACAATAGTCATCTAAAATGGGAACTGGCAAACTTCTTCTGCAAAGGCCAAATAGTAAATATTTCTGGCTTTGTGGGCCAGAAGGTCTCTGTCGCAACTCTCTGTCAGTGTAGCATAAAAGCCAACATAGGCAATGTGTAAATGAACGGGCATGGCTGGGTGCCAATAAAACTTTGTTTACTAAAGTAGGTGCAGGCCAGATTTGGCCAGTGGGCCATAGTTTGCTAACTCCTTATCTGAAACAAAAAAGAATGTCCCAAGCTGGGGGTGAAGAAAATCTAGAGGTAGCTCCAGCTAAGATGTGCATACCTGGTAGATTGGGCAGGGCACTGGGAGACTCACTTTGGGTGTTTGGGGGTCCTGGCCTGACTCAGTCCCCCTGTCTCTGAGGGCCATTTCCTCTTTCCTCTATGGAAGAGTGGTGGTACATAAAATGCTGCCCTCTGACCAAGGTTGATTGCGCCAGGGGCAGATGCCCAACCCGAGGTGGCATGTGGAGTTGGTACACAGCCCTTCTTTTTTTTTTTTTTTAAGACAGAGTGTTGCTCTGTTGCCTGGACTGGAGTGCATCTAGGCTCCCTGCAACCTCCGCCTCCCAGGTTCAAGCGATTCTCCTCCCTCAGGCTCCCGAGCAGTTGGGATTGCAGGCATGCTCACCATGCCTGGCTAGTTTTCTGTATTTTTAGTGGAGATGGAGTTTTGCCATGTTGTCCAGGCTGGTCTCAAACTCCTGGCCTAAAGTGATCCACCCACCTGGGCCTCCCAAAGTGCTGGGATTACAGGTGTGAGCCACCGCGCCCGACCTGGGACACAGCGTCTGATCCATTTTGAACTAAGGGCGCAGACGCGGGAGTGGGGAGGCAGAGGAGGTTGCAGAGAGGGCCAGCGTGGCTGGCAAGCTCCCTGAGACCCCCTGGGATTCCCGTTCTGCAGGCTGTGACATACCTGGCTGGGGACGGGGGACGGGGCACAGCCCTCCTTTCTTCTCCTGGAGGCTCCCAGTCTTGCTTTCTGCAGGCTCATTTTTCCAGAGGAGCTCAGGACTTTACCCAGCTAGATGAAGAATGTGGAATACTTGAAATTTCCACTCACACACTCCTGGAAAAAACACATTAACCTTTAAGAAGGGAATAATGGCTTCGTTTTCAAGTGACCTTATGGATTAACCCTCGACAAGCACTTTCTGGAGAAGAACGATAGCCTGTGGCATGGACCCCGTGGGTGCGAAAGATGAAAAAATAAAAGCCGGCAGTGTCCTTTTGTTCTCCCTGAATAAAAGCAGAGAATTGCTGACTGACAACAACAATAACAACACCAGTCCTCGCTCCTACAAGACACCGAGTGTGTCTGACAAGCAGATTGCCTGCTTCAGGACAAAGTCAAGGCTGTCCTTCCCAGGACCTGCTGCCGACCAGCCTGGGGCCGAGCCATCGGCCTGGCCTTGGGCAGCACAGCGCTTTGCGCTGTTCCCAGCGGGCGCCCCACTGCCAGGAGAAGGTTCCCTCCTCCTCACAACAACCTCCCCCAGGAAGAGTTTTCCCACCAGCCGGATCTGCCAAACCCATCCTCGAAATATGAACCCCATAATTTATACGTTGGACAAAACGACCGAATCTACACTCCTTTGGGGAATTTACAAAGCACGTTAGCATAGTCAAGGCTCTGAGAAGTCCTGTCAGAGGGAAACTTGTTTAACTTCGTTGAAAACCATCATTTCCCAAATTATTCCCCAGGAAGCACTGCCCCCCAACCCCAGTCCCTTTTTAACTTTTCTCAAATAACACCTATGAATGTCTGGCAGAACTGCTAATCCACGGAATATACTTTAGAAAACGCCGACCATGGAACATACCCTCTCCAAGACCATTTGAGCTACAGGAAAGACCAGAGCTCATTCTTCATCTCCCATTCATTCATTCATTCATTCATTTATCACACACATGTTGACTCCTTCATCCATCCATCCATCCATCCATCCATCCATCCCTTTTTCATCCATCCATCATTCATTCATCAACACAGGTTCTCAAAGCCAAGCACTGCACAGGAGTAGAGGCAAATCTGAGTGCCTCTCTGTTTTTGCCAAGCTTCCCAGGTGACAGGGAAGATAAGGAATGCCCCCAGGTTACAAAATATAAAAGATGTCTAAATGACGTTCCTGGATATCAAAGACCCAACTTCCAAAGATGCTTTTCAAAAATTATTATGGAGATGACAAATTTGAAAGACTAACAAAAAGTGTCAACATGTAGGCAGTCAAGAACAAGCTTCCCTAGTGTGTGAAGAAGTTTGAAGAAGAAGGCTGGAAGGAGGGAGAAGGTTGAAAGGTGGAGGGGGTGGAACCTTAGCTGTCTCTTCATTCCCACACTGTGGTTCGGAGTTGGTTCTGTGCCTGGCACTGCACTAAGACCCACACCTACCCCTGTGCCTCCTTCATTCAGCAAACATCTAGAAGGTACTTCCCACGAGCCGGATGCTGGGGACACCATGGTAAACATGACCTCCCTTGCATCCAGATGACCCGGGAGACAGAATCTCCCCCAGTAACCCTCAAGGAGGGCTCGCAGCTGCCAGAGTGAGGCTGAGAGGCTTGCTCCAAGCCACAAAGCTAGAAGATAGAGCTGAGACTACAATGCAGGTCCCCCTGGCTCCCAAGCCTGTTCTCTGTCTTCTTAACCAGGGAGCAAAGAGACAATTGGTTTGAAGCACCACCAATCCCACTAGGAAATCAATGGCATGCTCAAGAAAGAATGACATTTGCAGTGGGCAAGCTAAATGCTCGTGGTGGATGCAAAGGTGGAAAAGCAGGTACGGTGAGGGGGACAGAGAAGACTGCAGGGACAGGGGCTCATCTCCTGATGTGCCATCTTCCCTCATCTCACCCCGGGGCCCACTCATTTCATCACGGTCCACCCCTCCTAACACGCTGACTGCTAATGAGTGCCATCCAGCCAGCAGCCTCCCCGTCCTCCTGGCTCTTCAAAGGGAAGCTTTGAGCAGCTCTAGGCAAGGCCCTTGTTCTCCACTGGTTTCTCTGCCTCCTTTTTCACATAGCCGCTGTGCCTTTGTCACTCCAGAAGTACACAGGGTGGAAGGTGGCTGCGGGCAGTTTCTGCTGCTAACGGCTGGCTGGTCCCATGAAACCAGCAAACAGGGCTCAAATCAGGACAGTGGCTCCATCATGGCCCCAGAGATGCCAGCTCAGCCCAGGTAGCCACAGTTTGCATCCTCACGCCTACTGCTCCTCCAGCAGCCCTGGAAGCATAGTGGAAAACATGCCCTGTGGTGTCACAGCGTGGCATTAGTTTTGCAAATGGAATTTGTATTCTTTTCCTCTTGCTAATGTAAAAAATTTCCACAAACTGAATGGGCTACAGCAGTACAAATTCCTTTTCTGACAGTTCTAGAAGTCAGAAATCCTGGACTAAGATGTCCACTTTCCTTGGGGAGGCTCTAGAGGAGAATCCGTCTCCTTGCCATTCCCAGCTTCCAGAGGTCCCTGCATTCCTCAGCTGCTGGCCCCTTCCTCCACCTTTGGAGTCGGCAGTGTCAACCCTGACAGAATCTACTTTTCTGATTCTGACCTCCTGCCTCCCTCTAACATTGTCAACGATCCCTGTCTCAACATTCAGATGACATCTGAGAGCTTCTTTTGCCCTGTAAGATGACACATTCACAGGCTCCGGATGTTACCTGTGGAAGTCACTGGGGTTCCATCACCCAGCCAACTACAGAGTCTCCACTTCAGGCCCCTGGGCCCATCTGGCATCTCTCTCTGACCACTGTGGACACTAGCAGGGTCTGGGAATCTGGAGGGCTGCAGGCTGACAGTGGGGTGCCTTGGAAAGTGAGAGAGGAAATTGCTCCTTGCCCTCCAGCCCTGGCACAGCACATGGAGAGCCCCTCCTGGCCATGAAGCACTGAATACAGGCACCTGGTTGTGCTGGCCTTGGACTCAGTTTCTCATGTACAAATGAGGCTCGTAATAGCACCTACCTCAAGCAGCTGTTGGGAGGATGGAATGATGCAAGCCCAGGGTGTGGTAGAAGCACAATTCAAGTCGGGTGAATGAACATAGAACATAGTTGTTCTATGCTAAGTGATTGTTGCAGGTTGGAGCACAGCACTTCCCTTGCAAGCCTCTCTGTCCTCGTCTGTAAAATGGGTGTACTCCCTGCAGCCCCCCACTTCAGAGGGCTGCTGGAGTTCCACAACCACAGACACTGCAGAGGTGAGGAAGAACGGCCCCTTGATAAGCACGAAATGTGAATGCTGGCTATGATAGCATAGCCGGAGAAGCCCAGCCCTTTCTTCATTTCCTGAACCACCACCAGAGCCCATTCTTAGCCCATAATGACAATAACCACAGCACAGTTGATGGTCATTTTTGAGCCTTTGATAATTTGCCCTGTGCCGGGCACTTGGCTAAGCACTTTACAAAACATCTGTTATCGGCCCAGCCTGGGAGGGGTGGCAGCGTCTTCCCCTTTGCCCACACGAGGACATCAGGGGTAGAGAGACACAGCAGTGGAGTGACCTACCTGGGGTTTCAGTGAAAGGTGCTTTGAGTTCCAAGCCTTTGGTTTTAATGCATATTTAATGCTCCAGCTTAGTGCGGTGACCAGCAGCTGCCTGGCACAGGTACAACTCATTCATTCATATATTCATTCACTCATTCATTTCACACATAGTTAGTGAAAGCTACTATTGAAAGCTAGGGTCTGGGTTTGCACAGTAGTTAATAACTGTTGGAGGGAATGGGGGAAGGGAGTGCCATAATGAAAACCCGCAAAGTGCCTACTAAGCGCTCAGTGTCAAGATGCCAGGTGCTGTGAGCGCCCCGCGTTGGGTGCCGGGGTCACTGCCCCATTTTACAGATGAAGACGTGTTCCTTCCAATAACAGTAGCCACAGCAGCGGAGCACACGGAGGCAACGGCAATGGATGTGCCTTGCCCTGTGGCCCACACTGAGAGCCAGGATTTCTGCCCAGCTCTGCCTGGGTCTTTTCTCTCCACCTCCACGAAGACGTCCCACAGATGCCTCAGGCAACTCTGCAGGCAATTTCTGCCCATCTCCAGCCTCGAGCTGCATAAACACTGCGGACTCCCAAAGACCAATCGATTCTGTCCACAGCCCTTTGCCTAGCAACCCAGGCGGAACGGATTCTCTCTGCGGGCTGTGTTGATTCTCTGGCTGCCCAGAAACCTGCTCTCTCATTCCTCTTCTCTCTCTCTCTCTCTTTCTCTCTCTTGTCCCAATAGTCTCAACTGGCATCTTTTTGTAAAAAAGAAATCACCCTTTTCTCTACCAGGCTTGGACTCTTCTTGTTGTATTTCTCTTCCAGTGTTACTGTGAGACAAAGCCAGTCCTCACACATCTCTCCAGGGAGATACTGTCAGATTGAGGGGTTTGTCCCCAGGGCTTTGGGCGGTTTTTCATCCATTCACTCGTCCCATAGACACTTTTTGCACACTGGCTCTGTATTCAGCATCTGCTAGGCACTGCAGCTATGGTACAAACCAGGAGGACACGATCCTCAGCTCCACAGTTTACAGCGCTGGGCAGGGAGGGCGATTTGACACCAGTCCCCAGAGCCCCAAATGCTTTCCCTTGGCCTCAGGATGAGCACATGTAGACAAAGCACTCAGAGCTGAGCCCTACGGTGAGCTCCACAGATGTTCTGCCATGCAGCAAGGGCCCCCAGAGTGTCTTGGACCTCATTTCCTTACCCTACCAGTAGTCCTAGGGCATATGGGAATTGTGCCCTGAAGTTCAGGGAGGTTAAGTAACTTGCCTGAGGCCACACAGTAGCCTGGTAACATTGTAGTACCAGTAGTTGTAGTAGCCTTGTAGTACATGGTAACGTTGAGGCTCCATGCCAGGTTGCCCAATTCCAGAAGCTCCTGGTCTGATAACCACTTGGTATGTGGCCCACAGCTGACCCAGAGAGGAAAGACTAGGGTCCTGCCACAGCCCAGGGACCACACAAGTCAGAAGACCCAGAACAGAGGGCGCTCCTTGGCAACAGAGAGACTCCAAAAGGTTCAAAGTAAAAGGTGGGTGATGGCCCTCCAGGCGGCAAGAGGGAGCTGAATGGGGTTGCGATGTGAGCATCAGACAACAATCACAGGGGCTCCCGTCACGAGGCTGGACATCGCTGCTGAAAGTGCTCCCGCCCAGCCTGTGCTGCCAGGGCAAAGCCACCAGCTAACGGGACCCTCACCACCCGCCTCTGCCACAGCTTCTGTTTCCACATCTATTTCTCAAACAGAATTCAAGGTAAAAACAAGCCAATGGGGGTCACTTTTTTTGAAGAAAGTTACCATTCAGTGTGAGGATCCATCAAAAATGTTTTTTAAAATATGAAACATCTTTTAAAAACACATACTCTTTGACCCAGCCCTTCTGCTTCCAAGAATTGGTTCTAAAGAAATTATTGTGGATGTTCCCAAGGGCCCATAAACAGGGATATCCATTGCGGCATTGTTTACAACAGTGACAAATTGGAAACAACCTTAAACGTCCCAAGGAAAACAGGTTAAACAAATGAGAATACATTCACACAATGTAGTACTGTGCAGGCAGTAAAAATGGTGGCATAGGAGGCTCGTATCTATTGACAAAGAACAGTGATTATAATAAATGGTCAGGGGAAAGCAGAAAGTCATGAAACAGTACGTTTAGAAGAATCTCATTTTCATATAAAATAGATAGCATATAGAAGATAGATAGATAATTGACAGATAAATGATAGGAAAAATAGATAATAGGTTATCATTTATTTTATTTTATTTTATTTTTGAGATGGAGTCTTATTCTGTCGCTCAGGCTGGAGTGCAGTGGTGCGATCTCAGCTCATTGCAAGCTCCACCTCCCGGGTTCAAGTGATTCTTCTGCCTCAGCCTCCTGAGTAGCTGAGACTACAGGCACATGCCACCACACCTGGCTAATTTTTGTATTTTTAGTAGAGATGGAGTTTCACCATGTTGCCCAGGCTGGTCTTGAACTCCTGGCCTCAAGTGATCTGTCTGCCTCAGCCTCCCAAAGTGCTGGGATTACAGGTGTGAGCCACTGGGCCTGGCCTGGATAATAGATTATTGATTTATTGATATATGATAGAGAGATAGAAAGATAGGTGACAGATGGATGACAGTAGGTAGATGGTAATAGATAGATAGCTAGATGACATGTAGATAGACAGTAGATAGTACATAGATGACAGGTAGAGGATTGATATATAAATGATAGGTAATGAATGATTGGTAGATGATAGATAGAAAGATAAATAGATGGTAGATAGATCAATGATAGATGGTAGAGTAGATAAATGATAGGTGATTGATAGACAAGTGATAGATAATAGATAACTGATAGACGATAGAGAGATAGAAAGATAGATGGTAGAGAGTAGATAGACAGTAGAAAGAGAAAGGATAGAGAAATGGTAGATAGGAGATAGATGATTACTAGATAGATGATAGATAATAGATTATGGATAGGTGATAGATAGATGGAGATTCAAAACATATTTATTGTGCCTCTCCTCTGCACCAGGCACTGTCCTGCCCTATGTCTTGAGGATACAGCTCTCTTGGAGCTTACATCCTCGTACAGAGATTTTCTAGACAGATTTTATTTATCCAGGCCAGGATAGAAGAGTCTTCGGAGTGCACATTCTGAGAGGCACTGACTGAACTATTTTCTAGAGAAATGCTGTGAGGTCTGGGATGGGCTCCTGACCATGTGGGCCGAGAAGACCCCGGCGTGGCAGGCATGGATGACTGTCACAGTTGGGTGCTGGTGCAGGGAGCCTCGTCGGACGATTCCATCTCCTTTTCCATATGTTTAAGACTTTCTGAAATAAATATGGGGACAAGCTGGGCAGGGGGAAATGACCTCTGGAGTGAGACTGCCTAGTTTCCAACCCGGCCCCCCACTTTGTGAGCTGGGTGACTGCTTAGCTCTTCCTGGGGCCCCCTGTCGCTCTTTCAGGGCTGTGGTGGAGACACAGCCAGCCCTGAGCGAATGGGGGCTGGAACGTTGTGCCCATTTGTGTAGCAAAAGCCAGGAGCTGTTGCGCAAGGAATTCGGATGATTTTGATTGGTGACCTGTACCTTCAACGTTGTTGTCAATGACCATGGAAAATTTGGAAAATACAATGTAACTGGGAGTGACACGATGCTTATCCCAGATCCTCTGTTCCCCCCACCATTCCGCCACACACACTCAGATTTGCTGCCCAGGGAGGCCCAGGATGGGGTGAGGAACAGGAGGGCTTCAACAAGAGGTCCTTCTCCATGCCTACAGCCCAAGGGGAGACGTGGACCGGGGCATGGCCAGAGCCCAGCCCAGGGGCAGCACTTGGTCCCTCAAACCTTCCAACCTCACTCAGCAAGCACCTACTGACATGGGGCTGGGCATGGAAAGACTGGCGACCCAGTTGCCTCCCAGGTTGGTGGCTTGCAAGTGAACTGATAGGTGCAGTGTCCCAAGAATGGCTGTGACGGGCGCGCTGGGAGCCGCGGAGGCATCTGCTACAGATTCCAGGCCTGGGGAGGTGGGGTTGTTGATGGTGTGGGCTTTGGAGTCCAAAGACCCACATCTGAATTCCAAATGCCAACTTTCTGTTTACTCTCTGTGAACTTGGCTGTGGAGGCTCTTCCCAGAGTTCTAGCCCACAGCCCACCATGCAGCACAGTATCCGAAGTATGCTTTATGTGTGGGTGTTGGGGGTGGTCCTCCCTGGAGGTGCCCCAGGGTGACCGCTGTCTTTGGGCAGATAACTATGCACACCATGCCGCCTCCTACTACCTCCTCTTGGAGCACCACTATGCGTACATAGAATCAATGCTCTGACAAGTCCTGCAGCACAGCCAGCTGTCTAACTGTGCTTAAGGCTGCATTTAATACTTGGTCTGAGGCATCACTGTCTATAGTTGAGTCCCCAGAAGCAAGCCCTGAGATGAGAATGGTGGGAGAGTGCTTTGGGAGGCAGCCCTTATGGAAGGGACCAGAAGAGGAGTAGGAAATGAACCTGGGAGAGGAAGGGGGATAAGCAAGAAGGCTGTAACAAGCCAAGTTCCATGGAGGGTAGCATTGGTTCACCACTGTGGTGGGCTCTGGAAACAGTCCCATCAGGGCAAGGGAGCTGAGGTATTTATACCTTCACACCCACATTCCCTAATTATTGGTTAAAGCTGCCCCAAGGCAGGGGATGTGAATTCCCAAACACTTCCTGCTCATCATGTTGGCAGACTAAATCAACTCTGGAAGCCTGAGAGCAGCCTTTAGCAAAGAGACCCAGGTGCTGGAGCCTGGGAGTGAAAGCTCCCAGGAACAGACATGGAAGTGCTAAAGGGACATGAGACATGAGTGGAGCACGGGCAGTGTCAAGGCTCTGACAAGTCCTGCAGGACAGGCAGCTTTCAAACTTTGATTAATCCAGCTCATCTGGCCACAAGCCCTCTTCTGTTCCGCCTCTATCACCCACTTCTGGAAGGAATATTCCACAGTACACGCACGCAGGTTTTTGTGAACAACACAATCTGCTCTCCTTTATTTTTAACTTTTGGGTTTATGCTAATATTATCTGCTCCACTGCGAGTTCCTTACAGGCAGAAATGATGACCTCTTCCTTCCTTCTCGTGTCCTCCAGGCCTGGCTCCCCCGCAGAGGAGAAGCAAAACAATCTCTTAGAAGCAAATGAATCAATTCACCATTTCTTGAAGCTGCAGAGTTCTGTAGCTGGCTTGGGGCAGGTGGGAAAAGAAGAACTCTTCTCCCATTGGAAACTGTGAGGCATATATATATTTAATGAAGTACAGACTTCCTGTACAGATGGAGCATAAACCAATGACGTAACTAGATCCACCAGCCATTCATTCAAGCTGTGGACAGATCCCAGGGGCCGCAGCACCGGAAAACTGAGTGCTTGGGGACGCTCGGCCCTGACAGTCCCCGCACAACCCAAATCAGTTGGCAGGTCACAGAGGTGAGGTCACCAAGGGCTTCTGACCCCTGGGGCCCTCTCAGGGCTACTCTCCTTGAATCCATCCTTCTGGTCAACCAGCTTGGGAGCCTTAGTGAGTGGCAGGGGTGTTGCCAGAGATAAAACCCTGGAGTCTTCTCTGCTCTAACGACTTAAAATAAAGTCCAAACTCCTCACCAGGTTCCCTGGATTCCACAGGATTTGGCCCCTGACTGCATCTCCCACTTCTCCGCCCTCCTCTCTACCACAGGTCAGCTCACTCCAGTATCCGTTCTGTTCCTTGAAACCACCGAACTCATTCCTGCCTCAGGGCCTTGGCACTGGCCACTCCTCTACCTTGAAGGCTGCATCTCAGCTTCCCTGGCTAGCTCCTTCTTGTCATTTGGGCTCCAACATCCCCACCTGGGGTGGCCTTCTGAACCAGCACTCCCACTCCCTCACAACCTAGCCTCTCAAGCTCATTTATTTTCTTCTTAACACTTTCATTTTCTGACATTCTCTTTGTTCATTTGTTTACTTAAGTATAGCCTGGAATGTGGCCTCCAAGAGAGCAGGGATCACATCTGTCTTTGCTCACGACTGTATCCCTTGATACCAAGAACAAAGTAAGTGCTCAACAAACACTTGCAAGGAAAGAAGGAAGGAAGGAAGGAAGGAAAGAAGGAAGGAAGGAAGGAAAGAAGGAAGGAAGGAAGGAAAAAAGGGAGGGAGGGAGGAAAGAAGGAAGGAAGGAAGGAAAGAAGGAAGGAAAAAAGGGAGGGAGGGAGGAGAGAGGGAAGAAAGGAGGATGGAAGGAAGGGAGGAGGGGAGGGAGGGAGGAAGTGAAAGAAGGAAGAAGGGAGGGAGGGAGGAGAGAGGAAAGAAGGGAGGAGGGAAGGAAAGGAGGAGGCAAGGGAGGGAGGGAGAAGGGAGAAAGGGAGGAGGGACAGATGGGCGGATGGATCATACCTTCCGTGACCTTGCCTCCATTGAATGACGTGAGTTTGTTGAGTAAGCCAGTGATAAGGAGCAGAAATTATAAAAATGATCTATATTGGTGTGTGTATGTGTGTGTGTTCCCCAAAAGTACAGAATCATAGCAAAGATGAAGTTCTTACAATATGCCAGGTACCATTCTGAGCATTTTCGGTATGCTTTAATAACTCAGATAATCAACAACCCTCTTAGGTAGGTGTTACTGTATACCCACTGTAGAGATGAGGAAGCTGAAGCTCAGAGAGGTTGGGTATCTTGCCTGAGGTCACACAGCCCAGGGCAGCCTACTGCATTGCCAGCAGGGCAGACTTCCCTCGGCTCCTGCACCCTAACCTGCTTCCACTGCCTGGCACCAGGATGGCCCAGTCATGGCTCCTCCACACGGGTGCCTCCGCCACTGCCACACTTTGAGACGCCGAGTTGGCGAGTGCAAGGCCAACATTCGTAGCTCAGTGACTAGGAGTGAGCTATTTTATACACCGCTGGGGACCTGTGAAAGGCGAGCAGCCCCCCCCCACCCGAGCTCACTGATGCACGGGGCCACAGCTCTGGCATCATTTCTGCAGGGTTTTATGACCTGGCGTGTGGACTGCATCTGTGGCACTGTGGAGGTGTGAGACCTGCGTGGTTTGTAAAAGAGAAGGAAAAGGAAAGGCCAGCACGAGCGGGCACATGTTGAACCATGACATGGGGCAACCGCGGGAAGGAATGAATTCCCAGGAGGGTGGGGGGTGTCACCCCACTTTCTTCAGCAGCTCAACCCCTCTGAGGGCTGCGTGGTCATCCACCTGTGCTAGGCTTCTGGTCCCAGCACATGGGGCCAAGCCCTCAGACACAGCACTCCAAGGGTTAAGCCCCTTCCCAGCTGTTCCCACTGCCCCCATCCCACTCCACTGGGGTAATGAGGGAAATGTCAGCAGAAGCGATTGCTGGGAGCCCTATAGAGAAACTGCCCTATGGAATTTTAAAAATTAAATCTATTTATAATTTATACCCTGCCTGCTTCAAAAAAGGATTTGAGGTGGTTTACGATAAAAGACACATAAAATGGAAAGGCTGTTAAATAGAAAGAGAAGAATCAAGAACACCACGCAGAAAGAAGGGGAGAAAACCTCCCAAATCCCTGCGCTTAGGGAAACGGTAACAGATTAGATATGCTAGTTTGGCTCCCTGCATCCTGGCAGCTGAGGCAAAAAGGGAAATCATCACAATGGGCCACATAACTCTGCCTGAGTGACTCGCGGAAACTCACCACACTTTCACAGTGAGAAGCGGGCAGCCTCGCTGGCTGGGGGGAGAGGCACAGGGCGTCTGGCTCTGTGGTTGGCTGGCTGCCCCTTCCCAAACATTTCTACACTGCCCCTCGGTCATTTCCAGCAAATGGACACCACCCCCCGGCCCTGCTGGCCCCAGCCTTTCCCCCTCACTGTTGGTATCATCTTCCAGATCCTGGATCAGTCCTTAAAGGGCATACTGCCCAGCACCCAGTCCCCCTTCTTCTGGAAAGCAACCCAATTTTACCATTCTCACCTGCTCACAGCACACACAATTTGGATCTTTATTAGTCCATTTTCATGCTGCTGATAAAGACATACCTGAGACTGGGTAACTGATAAAGAAAAAAGACGTTTAATGGACTCAGTTCCATGTGGCTGGGGAGGCCTCACAATCATGGCGGAAGGTGAAAGGCACGTCTGACATGGCAGCAGGCAAGAGAATGAGAGCCAAGCAAAAGGGGAAACCCCTTATCAAACCATCAGCTCTTGTGAGGCTTATTCACTACCACAAGAGCAGTATGGGGGAAACCACCCCCATGATTCAAATATCTCCTATGGGGTCCCGCCCACAACATGTAGGAATTATGGGAATTACAATTCAAGATGAGATTTGGGTGGGGACACAGCCAAACCGTATCAGATCACACTCCCTGGACGATTACTTGAACCCGGGAGGTGGAGGTTGCAGCGAGCCGAGATGGCACCACTGCACTCCAGCCTGGGGGACAGAGTGAGACTCCATCTCAAAAACAAAACAACAAAACAAAACAAAAAACACATTAAAATTACAAGGCAGTGGCACTCTGCACCCATGAGATCGGCAAGGAGCTGTCCATGTCGATAATACCTGGTATGGACAAAGAAGAGCGGGAAAGACATCTCACTGCTTGTTTCTAGGGTCATACATCCTACCAGCCTTCATGGAGCAGTGTAACAAAATCCAGGAAAACTTGAAACGTGTACTTACTGCAGCCCAGCAGTTGTGGGTCCACAGAGGTATCCCAGAGAAGCATTCGAGTGGGTGTCCAAAGAATCAGAAACTCCAGCTTAGGGGTTCCTCCCCCAGGCAAGTTTGGGGAGCCCCACCATCAGCCTCCCAGCAACTGTGTCCCCTCCTGCTGCCACAGGAGGCTCCTCCCTCCCTGCTCCTAGCAAGACGGTTTACCTGCCTGTTCACAGCCATGGTTCTCCGCACACCCCACCAGGGCCCTGGGGTTGCCTGTGCTTCGCATTGGCTTTCCTGGCCTCTGGTTCCAGAGGGGCACTTGAAAAATATTAATGCCCCAAGTTGGAAAACCCTGGAGCCAGACGAGGGGCCTCTGCATCAAAGCCAGACCACCCTCCTCAACAGGGATCAATAACCTGGAGCTGGAAGTGAGTTGGGTTCAGGAAATAAGCGTGACGTTGGATCCGAGCTGCCAATTAGCCTGCAGCCCCAGCCCCTGCCGGCGGGCCTGTTTGCTCAAGGTGATGGTCGGCTTGTGGAGGCTGTGAGCTTTTTATGTGCCAACCTGCGCCCTCTTGGCCCCTTCGCCAGGCCATTTAGCTATCTAAATCAAGACATCTCAGTCCACAGTGACTGTTAGGTATTCACGTGCAGGGCCGCCTTTCCTCCCCTTGTAATCTAAATCTAATTTATTGGCCCAGGGACATAGGGAGCAGCCTACGCACGTAGTTGGTGTGCAGTGAAGAATATAATATACAACCTTCCGGTGTAATAAGGCTCTTTATAGAAGGTATTATGTAGGGTCTGGCTTGGAGCGCCAACAAAGCCGTGATTAATTCCTGCCTGGAAAATATCCACAATGCAGCCCTCAGAAGGCTCCGTGGGGACGGGAAGGGGCTTGGCGCCTCTGAATTCTCACGCTGGTTTTACATCTGGGTGGTTTATAAGATTAGATGTGCTTAAGCTCCCTGAGGGCAGGAGCCCTGTTTTATGGGCACCACTCACCCATGCAGCCATGATGAAAGGTGTTCAATAAACTCTCGCTGAATTAATCTGGATGGAATTGAAGTGAAAAGTTATTCTTTATGCACTATGACTTTGAAGATTGGCTTCCTCAGCCGACGAGGAATGCTGCCCACCTGCTTCTAAAGCCCTGCTAAGCAAGCTGGCACCTCACTGAATTGCTGTTGCCAGTTGGCCAGAGACAAACTCTTGATCTGTTGGGGCCTCAGTTTCCACTTGTGTGCTGTGGGACAGTGGTGTCCCCAGGGTAAGAGTAAGGGCCACTTGGAGGACATTCATGCAACATTCATGGTACTCACTGCCAGGTGCCCATCTTCCCTGCCAAACACTCAGGGGCACACACCTGACTCAGTAATCCATTCATTCATTCATTCATTCATTCACTCAACAAATATCACATCTTCTTGATTCTTAGATGCACAGCTTTTTACATCACGTGTCTGAAACCAGGACATCTTATAACATTGACATCCCTGGCATACGCCAAAGTCATAAACTGAGGTCCGTAGCCGAAATTCTACCTATCACCTGTGTTTATAAATAAAGTTTTATTGAAACACAACCATGCCCATTGGCTTTTGGACAGTCTCTGGCTGACTGCATGGCAGCAGCGGGGTTAAGGGCTGCAGCAGAGATAGCACGGCTGCAAAGGCAGGAGTACTGACACCCTGGTCCTTGATAAGGTGGTCCTTAACACCCTGGTGGTTAAGTCCCTGCAGTGGGATCTGTCAGGGGAGTGGTTACAACCAGTATGGTGGCTTCAGGCACAGATAATGCTGGATTTCAATCCTAATTCCGCCTCCGATCAGCCACATATCCTCCGGCAAGCTACTGTCTGAGTCCCAGGCTCTGAATCTGTAAATGGGGATGTGGAGAAGAGGAAATAAAAGCATAGACAGGAAGCACTGAGTATGGCGCCTGGCACGTGGGAAGCACTCAGCATGACAGTCGTCTCCTCCATTATTATTATATCATTGTTATTGTTATTATTATTATTAATGCATGCCAGGCACTGGGCTGTAAGGGGTGGGGAGAGAAAGCATGAACAAAACCACCTCTCTGCTTACAAGGTGAACTTGACAACCCAGAGCACAAGACGGAGAAGCAGGAAAGTGAAATATAGAGAGGTAGATCCTGTGTAGAGGATCCCAGGGGCGGTCACTGACCCAGCTGACAGGTAAGTCAGGGAGGGCTTCTTGGAGGAGGTGAGGTCTACACTCAAATTGAGGGGTTCCTAGAGAGGAGCCAGTGTTTGAGCTGAAGGTAGGGGTCTTGAGAACCTGCCAGCCCTGGGTTTCAACCCCTAATCCAGTGCTTCCTGGCCGTGCAATCTGAACTAAGTTCCTTATTCACTCTGTACTTCTGTTTCCTCAATTATAAAACACGGATGATGACTACAACGATGACGGCTTCTACTACTACTAGGAATAAGAATAACTATGCCTCCCTCCTGAGGGGACTTAGCAGCAGTGACTGCACAAACAGTTATCTGTCATTTTCTATTTGCCTGGCTCTGGGGACAAGGGAGGAAACAGACATATGCCTCGTCTTTGGGAAGGGAAGAAAGCAAATAAATGAGTAAAGAAATGCACAATCATACATTTGGGTAAATGCTCTGAAGAACAGATGGAGTGCGGTGATAGAGCGTGGGGGAGGCAGGATGGAGTGGGGTTGAAGACAACAGACGAGGGCGTGAAAACACTCAGAAGGGTGCTGGGCACAAGTGGCAGGTTTAGCTCAGCCCACAACCCCGGCAGTGCCCTTGTCCACCACCCCCTGCCTCCGAGCCCTGGAGAGCCAGTCCAGCTCGGTCCCTTACACCCGTTCATCACATCGCTCCCACTGACCGGAGGCGCCAAACCAGCAGCCCAAGAGTGATGTCCCCCGCACAGACAAATTTCATTTGTCTTGCTTGCAAATTGTTTTCATTTCAGAAGTTTGACTTTACTGCTAAAATTTAAAATTCAGAGAGAACTCATAAAAACCCCCAATTTCCAGCTTATGCTTAAAAAATGGGAAGATCTGGCCATTCTGGACCACTTTCTCTCCTGGCATGAGAAATCTAGTTTGCCACACTCCCCACCCTTCCCTTATCTCATACACCTGTCTGGCGCCCCTCATTTATGTTAACTACTTGCCTGGCCCCTTTAGGTCCCTGAGTTTGCAGCCCCTACACCAGATGCTGGAAACTCCACTGGAGCTGACCTGTGCTGGGTATGACCCATGGCCTCTCACATCCACCTCCACGCTTCTCTACTTTTGCTGGGCCCCAGGAGGCCACTCCGTATGGACCATTGGCAGGCTCCTGGGCCCTCTGGCCAGAACAGGCACCTGTGGGAGACCTGGGGGGATTTACTCTCCTGGCTGTCTTCTGGCCAGGTGGCACTGGCTCTGGATTGCCTTGCTAAAGGCTGCAGCCCCTCCAAGCGCTCCTGCCATGGAGCCACCCTCCCAGGGCTCTGGCCATGGCTCCACCCCTGCCTTATGTCCCTGGAGTGGGAACTGCGCCCGCCATGATGAGTCCTCCTGGACTGCACCATCCCTTCACTGCTTTTTCTAAGCCCTGCCCACATCTGCACACCTTTAATCAAATCTCCTCAAATGACGCCACTCCTCCCTGGCCTCTGATCCAGGCCCACCAGCCCCGGGATCGGGTACACATAAGGTTGGGCGCGTGGGCGGTGCTCAGCACATGGAGCAGAAAGAAGGGATGGACTGCTGCAACCGTGCTGTCTGGGTTTCTCCTAAGACTATGTCCTCAACCAAGGAGCTGGTCACCTGTAAACCTGACTCTTCACCAACAATCCCTCTGCCACCTCATCAGACTCAGGGCGGAGTCCCTAGAAATGTCTCCCATCCAAGAAATTGCATCCTTCCTTTCTCTAAATTCGCTGGACCACTTCAAATGCACGTTTCATCTGCTCCTAGAGTGCATCAACAAAGCCCATTTTCAATCATGTCGGGGACATGGTGCCAGCCCTCATTACCAGGTCTCCAGGAGGGAATCACAGCTGGCATCAGTGTTTCAGCATGGCCACAGAAAGCCCGTGGCAGGCGCAGTCAACGTCATGGCCTGCATTGTGCGGCCTTTGCTAGCTGACAAGCTGAGTTATCACAGAGGCAATGAGGCCCAGACACCTGGCCCGGATGAACAATTTCCTACACCTTTGAGGTGGGAAATAGATGAAAGAGCACCGCCCCTCCCCTGCAGTCCCCTGGGTGTCAGGTGTCCGCAGAGCCTTGTTCCCCAGCCTGTGCTGTGTCCTCCCAGAGGCTGAGCAGCTTTTAACCAAGTCATGGTAGTGACAAACCTTGGCGTGTTCAGTGCCTACTGCATAGGGTTCGCTGCTGGGCTGTCTCCATTTTACAGAAGGACTGAGGCTGGAGTCCACATGGCTCACTCCAAATCACAGGGCTAGCTGGAGGAAGAGTAGCGGTTGAGACTCCCCAGCCTGCAACTGTGACCCACACTGGCCATGATTCCCTTGACCCCTGAGGGAACCAGCCCAGAACTGCCTGGCAGGGCCTCTGGGAGCTTGGGCTCTTCTTGGAGACCCTGCCTGTCCCACTGATGCTGACGAAGAGGCCAGACTGTAAGGCAGTGAGATGTGAAGCTCAATACCCATCCACGGGTCCCACGAGCCATCTGCAGATATCTGCTTTCATGACGCTCCTTGGATGGCCTTGGGGAGTTGATGGAGGTAGAGACGAGGGCAGCCTGGCATGGGGGGAGATGAAATTCCGACACTAAATAACCCAAGCAGAGCAGCTGCTCCATTTCTGCAGGAGCAGGATGTGAAATGAAGCATGAGCTTGGGGACGGCTCCTCCAAGGCGCCTTGTGAAGGACATTAACCACGCTGGAGTCTGTGCACTTGTCCCTACATTGCACAGCTATTGAGCACATACTAAATGCTAACCTGTGCTAGGTGCTGGGACTGGAGACAAGCAGACAGAGGCCGTGCCCTCAGGAAGCTCTCAGTCAAGCGAGGGAGCACGGACAGTAACAGCTAAGGTCCCGTCCAGGCCAGGGCGATCTGTGCATGGCAAACGTTGTGATGGCAGAATCTGGTATTCCAAGCTCCAGAAGGAGACTTATTCCAAGATGCACATCCCAAACAGCAAACACGCCTTAGAGAAAGCAAAGGGAAGGCCAGTCTTTCACTTGCATCTTTTGATAGACAACAGTAAAAGCAGCATCCAAGGGAGCCCCAGTTCACAACACAGAAAAACATTTCTTACACCTATTTCCTCTCCCCAACTCTGCCATCCCGCATTTCCCTAAGACTCTTATTTGCTTAACCTCCATCCCCAAAACTCACTCTTGCCCCAGCACTCCACAGCTCTTTCTTCTTCCTCTTTACTTTCTCTCCTAGCTCTTTTTTTTTTTTTTTTTTTGAGATGGAGTCTCGCTCTGTCGCCCAGACTGGAGTACAGTGGCGCCTCCTGAGTTCCAGCGATTCTCCTGCCCCAGCCTCCTGAGTAGCTGGGACTATAGGCACGCGCCACCACCTCCAGCTAATTTTTGTATTTTTTAGTGGAGACGGGGTTTCACCATATTGGCCAGGCTGGTCTCGAATTCCTGACCTCGTGATCCACCCGCCTCAGCCTCCCAAAGTGCTGGGATGACAGGCGTGAGCCACCGCACCCAGCCTTCTCCTAATTCTTTTAAATGCAGGTTTGCAGCCTCTCCCCAAGGAAAGGAAGGGGCACTTCTCTCTTCCTTGCCGCTTTCTCAGCTCATGCTGTGAACCTTGGTTTGTAGAAGGTAGCCACGCCGCTCAGTTTACCTGGCCAGTTCTGGCATGCACCTGGTGCCCTGACAAAATGTTTAATAGCTCCTCCTCTCACTCCCCAAAATGTCCCAGTTTGATCAGTAAGTTACATAGTCTCTCTATCAGTATATCACCTCCTGGTTAGGCACATCACCTCCCCCAAGCCCTCTCCATATATGTCTCCTGATATCATCCTCTTTCAAGACAGCCTGCTCTTCCCCCGACATGGGGCTTCTTACTTTGAAATTTATTTTTCAAATTGTTTGAGGCAGGAAATCTGTTCCCTTTTCCACCTACACTAGGACCTACACAGTGCTTGGGACATTGTAACCCCTAAATACATATTAGTGGATGGATGGATGGATGGATGGATGGGGAGATGGAGGAAGGGAATGAGGGAGGGAAGGAAAGATAAGTGGCAGGATGGTGGGTGGTGAGATGGATATGTGGTGGGTGGAATGGTAGAAGGGATAGATAAACAAATGGGTTTTAAGGAAACCAGTTAGGAAGCTAGTGAAGTCATCCAAGGAAGAGAAGGTGGTGACCTGGGAGGAGTTGAAGATGGAGATAAGTGGGCGATTTTGACATGTCTTCTGGAGATGGACTCAAATGGACTTGGCCATGCTCGGTGAAGAATGGACACGAACTCAGGCTTCCTGCTTGGATCCCGACCAGAGCCTTCACTCCCCAGGCATCTTACCTGAGAGGCAACATCTCTGCTGTTTCTTGAGGTAGCAGCTTACTGTCATGAAAATAGTTTCAGAGGCGAACTGGAATGAATGACCCACACCAGATCCGGGAAGCAGGGCCTGTGGGCTGGAAGAGGCAGGCCTCCAGGGTGGCCTCCACTGGCCTTGCAGGCACCTCTCAGTCACTCCTCCTTAAAGGCACAAGAACCATTCCTGGTTAATAAAGAGTCCTTAAAACCCTCCAAAGGTGGAACACCACTCCCACGACACATCATCAAAAGTTAAATGGAAAATCTGGGATCCCATCTATCCGCACAGAGCTCAAGCACCTGATGTTCAGAGTGAAGCGAGTGGCCACTCTGAGCCTCCGTTTGCTTCTGTGTAATACAGAGATCATAGCAGTACCTGTCTCCCAAACTGGTTGGAAGATAACGTGGAACGCGGTCACACAAGGCTCCCGGCAGTGCCTCCCTGACCCATGCGGCGACTGCTGTTTGTGCTGGGGCTTTATACACGTATTTAAGGACATATTTATTTTATCCCTGTAACCAGCCTCCAGGCTGGTCTTTCTCTTTCCAGTTTGCTGATGAGGAAACTTATACTTGGAGCACCCCAGCCTCTCTCCAGTTTTGTGCAGCCAGTGGAAGTGGTCACTGTAGGCCCCACATGGATGGGCCAGGTTGCTGTGCCCAGCCCAGACAGAATCCGATGTGTTTTGCTTTCTGAGTTGATCCAGGACAGGAGCTAGCACGCTCTTCCTGCGAAAGACCAAACAGTAAACATTTTTGGCTTTGTAGGCCGTCCAGTCTCCATGGTAAGTATCAAACCCTTGTCCCACAGAAGCAGCCATGAGCCAGACATCCACAAATGAGCGTGGCTGCATTCCAATAAAACTTTATTTACAAAAACAAGCCCAGGCCAACCCCTGCTGTATCACAGAGAATGAAAATTCTTTAGGTGTACATTTTGCTTCAGATATCAGTTGTCGGGTTTGTTCGCATCCAAGGGTTACAAGTGGGCAGTGAAAACAGCCCATGTCCCAGTGTTTTCTGTGGGAAGGCAGTAGGGAATTCCTCCCTCACATTTCTCCTGGGGAGGAGGCTGAAGTGGGTTTTCTGATTGAATGTTAAGCTCTCCAAATTGCTATATCCATGGAGACATTTTCTTCCTTCCCTCTCTCAGCGTCTTTTGGAAGCACAAATCACTCTTTCTTTGTTGGTGGGCGGTAAAGGCAGCAGGCCAGGGGATTGAGAGACAGGTCACCTCCCAGAATTACTGTGGCCACCATCTTGGAACCACTTTCTCTTGGGAATACATGGATGGCGTGAATAAATGTGATTTTCACTAGGAAGAAGGTTCAAATGTGTTCTGTAAAGGGGCATGTTACTTCTGGATGCCAACTTGCTTCCTAGAAATGTTTTTTTCTGGCTGAGCATGGTGGCTCACGACTATAAATTCCAGCGCTTTGGGAAGCCGAGGCAGGCAGATCGTCTGAGGTCAGGAGTTCGAGACCAGCCTGGCCAACATGGTGAAACCCCGTCTTTACTAAAAATGCAAAAATTAGCCAGGTGTAGTGGTGGGCGCCTGTAATCCCAGCTACTCGGGAGGCTGAGACAGGAGAATCACTTGAACCCAGGAGGCAGAGGTTGCAGTGAGCCAAGATTGTGTCACTGCACTCCAGCCTGAGTGACAGAGCAAGACTTCATCTCAAAAAAAAAAAAAAAAAAAAAAAAGTTTTTTCCAGAAGGTAGGGCTAGGAGGTGGTAAGGCTATGACTAAACCTTAGGTCTTCTGTCATCTTTCCATTGAGCTAGTGGCTTCCAAAGCCATCATGCGTAGGTAGCAGGAAGGAATGGGGTAGACGAGGGGAGCTGAAAACGGATTTTTTGGAACTCTGGGCACATTTATAACAGAACTGTAACTGTATAATGTTATGGTATCACTTAACTGACATGTCTACTTTGGAATGTTTATAACTACCGTAAATCAAGAGGCCGCCAAGCCAGGGAGCGGCCACACATAGACATTCCAAGGAAAACATATAAAATAAATAAAATAATCACACCGTATCAACATTCCATTCCCGGCTAGAAAACGGAAAATGTAACTGCCCCTGCAAAAATGCAAGCGCCCAGGGATGAATGTGCTCGGAGCCGAGGCAGCTGGGGCCTCCTCACGAGTGCTCAATAAAGATGTCAAGTGGGAAAAGGTTATGAAGTCAGTAAGAACAAAATGTTTGACCCCATCGAGCAGTCCCGGCCCTGCTACCTGGGTTTGCAGACCCTATCACCGGCGTTCCTTCTTAGGGTCTGTGGGTGGCTGTGATTTTCCGCGTTGCAGGGGTGTGGTCAGAATAGTTTTTGTGACTTCCCTCTTTATGACTTCTGTCCAATTTACATTATCTAAAGAAAAATAAAGATTTGTTATCCCCAAGGCATAAAATTCTGCAGATTTACAAACTGTTGGATTTCTGACCTTAGTGATTGTTTTTGGGCTTCAACTACTTTTCTGTCTTGACCAGTGGCTTGTAAAGTACACATCAAAATGAATTCTGGCTAGATAAACATCTGATCATTAAAATTGTGCAGGTCTTTGGTTTGAAGGCAGCCGCCGTAGCATTCTTAGGACACCTGGTACTTTTCTTCACTCCAGACTCCGGGTGCATGACAGCAGAGGCACAGCCATGAATCCTAAAACTGTAGGGGGTTTTTTGTTTTGTTTTTTAAGTGGTAGCAAAACTCTTTTGAGCCATCTTTCTTGTCTTAGAGCCTTTGAGGTATGTACAAGCTTGGGTAATAAAAACTACCAAAAGTTAAAAATTAATAACCACAGGGATTCATCACATCTTGGAGGACTTTGAAGCAGTCTTCCTTTCTCCCAGGAGAGGACCTTTGCTTTCTGACAGCACTGGAAGAAAATGACCCAGTCGTTTCACCTAAAATCAAGAAGACGGTTCTGAGGTATTTTGTAGACTTTCCACTTTTGTCTTTTTGAGTTTAATGTTTCTTTGTTCATTGAATGAGGCTGGGGTCTGACTGAGGACCCCTACCCTTGGGGCTTCTCAAATGAGGGTTCCATCCACGATCTGCACAGACAGCAGGATTCTCTCCCCTCTGGCCCTCCCCCGAACGCTTTGCTCCCTGTCCATGAACGGGAAAGAAAGGATGCCTGCAGAGCACTCCATTTCCAAACAGAACAGGCAGGGATGTCACTTGCAGAATTCCAGATGTTGATATTTGTGTTATTGGATCATAATTACATTTCACAAAAAAATACTGCAAAGAAAAAAAAATGACTGCTCCCTAGAAGTGAGATTTATTGTCCCTTTCTGTCCTTTGTCTGCCTCCTCACGTGGCCTCATCCCTCACTGAGCCTGTGGTGATTTATTATTTCGGGGATCCCAGAGGGGACACAGCACTGCCTTTCTGTAAAGGTCATGCAGTGAAAGCAGGCTTTATCTGGGTCAGAAGTTGCCTCAGACACCAAGGGGAAACCCTGGATGAAGTTAATCAACACCCACCGCATGGCAGGTCAGTGAGCCCACGCCAGGCGGGAGAGGGTTGACCTCGTGGTGGTCGGATCTTTGCACCACCAGCTGCTCTCCAGATGAAGACATTGATGTTTTCATATCATTTGTGGTTCTGATCTGATCTCCCCTCCCAGAAGAAATCCTAAAAAATTAATGCTCTATGGAATGATGCTTTTAAAAAAAGTTATTTTGCTTGGACCTTTGTTTTTCTCCCTTAGATGAGGGGAGGGTGGACCTCACATTTCTCCATAGCCAGCCTCTGATCTGCAAGCTGAGGTCCCAGGGGTACCCAAGTCAGAGTTCAGGGCCTATTGAGCATGACCCACCATGCAGGCAAAAAGGAAAAAGGAGCCAAATGACAACTCCGACTTGCCCCACACTTCCAGTTACGAGGCAAGTGCCCTAAGGCCACCAAGGCACCCACAGGGGTTGTCCGAGGTGACACTTCTAAGCTTTGGCAGCCTTGAAACCCACAGCCATACCAGCCATGTCTGCGAGGCTACTACGTGACCTTGGAGGAGGGAGGGCGTTTCATCCACACTCAGCGGGCCAGGACCCACATGCAGACGTTTCAGTTAACCAGCACACGCACTACAGGGAGCATCTGCAGGAAGACTTTGTTCCGAATCAGAGGGTCCCCAACCCCCCGAAACTCCCCTTTTTCTCCAGTTAAAGGGACACAATCAGGTGGGTAGAGCTGCCCGGGAAAAGCCTCTTACACAATGACAGGAGGGAACTGGTGTGGGCAGTAGAGGTTTCCTGCAAATCGTCCTTAATGCCATTAATAAATGCCCACAAAAATCAAATGCAGCGTTGCCCCTTCCTTGGCTTAGGAAAGAGAGTTAAGAAAGATCATCAGCAGAAATGTGCTGGCCCGTGTAGGTCTGGGTCTGGGACTGGGTATCCGGGGCCAGGGCTGGCAGCCTTTTGTGAAACTAAGCTGGGGGCAGCAGCCCCCGGGCACTCCGGATGGAGCTCTCCTGCGATTCCCAGCGGCCTGACGGCGTGGGCAGAGGAACACGCCGGGATCAGTACAATTATGGTGACTGACTGTCTGCAGCTCAATATTAATCTTTCAAAAAGGCTCTGCTTTGTAGGGAAGGTATTAGGTGGCTCCGACAACTTCTTAAAAACGTTCCTCTTTCTTTATAGAATGTCAAGTGAGATTTCAAAGGGGAATACGTCATAACTGAAGTATGTTTTCCTTAGGGCAATAAACCACCATTGAATTTACACGCCTGCCCCCCAGACCTCTGGATTTCTAGCCAAAACCTTCATCTGTTTTTCAGAGAAACAAAATTAAATTAAAAAAAAAAACAGGTTGGGGGAGGTGTTTTCTTCAAATACAGGGAAGGCCCCTCCTGGGTGGCAGAAGGAAAGTTAGGCAAACTTTATAAATCTAGCAGGAGAGCTGTTTTTGGCAGTGCTGGAAAGTGGAGTGGGGTTTTTCTGTTGGCCTCACTTAAAACATCACCAAATGGGCCCCCCGATGGCCCCGGTGTACGGAGGGGTGGGTGGGCGCCCGTGTGTGGAGGAGGCAGGCTGGCTCTGGCTGTGGACGGCCACCATCCTGTCTAAGCCCCTGCAAGGAGGGTAGAGTGGGAGAGGGTGGGAGTGCATGGGGAGGGAACTCTGGAGTTAAGTAAGGAGCAACAGCTGCAGTCCCGGGGAACAAAACGAGGCAGGCCCCGATGGATTTCTCATCAACCATGTGGGAGTCATTGGCAAAGGGAAGTGTCCGCACACCCCCAGCTCGACCCCCTCCTGCAGCAGCGCCAGCAGGGAGACTCCACGAGTGCGGCAAGCTCGGTGCAGAGATGACCCCCATCCAGGGCTGGTGGCCAGGAGGGTGGCAGGTGAGGGCTCTCTGGGGGAGGAACGGATGTCTTGGGAGACCACAGCTGTGCAGCTGGGAGAAACAGCCAGGGGCTGTCGCCTGCTTTCTGCTGAGAAATGGGACTCGCCCAAGGTCACAAAGTGAGTTAGGAAGAAATAATCAGTTCCTGGCTCTGTCCCTAACAAGCAGAATCCTATAAAAAAGAAGAAAATGACTCTGGGGATTTGAACAAAGAAACCAGGCTATAAATCCACTCTCCACACAGCTGCCGGTTGATCTCCCTAAAATGCAAATCGGATGCGGCCCCGCAGCCCTGAGATGCCCTTCAGAGGCATCCCAGGACCCTTGGGAGAAAGACCTGAATCCTTATCCCTGCCCACAGGACCAGATGGTTCTCAGCCCAGATATCTGGACCCACTGCCAACCCCGCTGTCTATACCCCAGGCATGAGGCCCCCTTGGAGTTCTCTGTTTTTGTCTCTCTCCGTCTCTCTCTCTCTCTCTTTCTCTCTCTCTCTGTTTCTCTCAGCCAGAAACTCATTTATTTAGGCAAAAACGATTTCTCAAGCCTGGCCTTGATACCTGGCCTCATTCTGAACACTCAGGATGTGATGGTGTATACACAGTCCCTGCCCTCATGGGGCTTCCAGTGACATGAGGGAGGACGTTAACCAAATCATCACGTAGATATTTTAAATGTAAATGTATGGGCCGGTGCAGAAAGGTGCAGGGGAACTGAAGGGCATCTAAGAAGAGGCCCTTCTTTAGAGACGGGTGGGGGAGATCTCTGGGAGATGCAGGGTGACTGCAGGAGGCAGGAGGCTCAGGCGAGTCTGAGCCTGGAGCCTGAGAAGAAGGAGGCCCCAGTCCGAGGGAAACAGGGCAGAGCGAGGCATGATGCCTCCTGGTATCCAGGCTCCCGGCCTTCCCTGCTGTGGGTGCCACCCACTGCCCCACTCGACACTCGCCTTCCCGATGGCCCTAAGGCTCAAGTCTAGGCTGGGGCTGTGAGTCATGATGGACCATGACAGGTCACAGGCGCCAAGCCCTTCAAGGGCAGCTGCCCCTCTTCCCCGCCCCCTTCATTCCCTCTACAACCTGTGAGGCAGGTGCTGGGAAACTGAGGACAGGAGAAGATCAGAAACTTGCCTAAGTTACAAATCTAGGAAATGGCAGAGCTGGGATTTGAACTGGAGGGTGTGGGGTTTCTGACGCTTCTTTCCCTGCCCTCTCCTGCCTTTCATCCCTGCACCTCAGCACCCACGCATTGGCCAGTCCACAATTAACACTGGAGAGAATGAGAGGAAGCGAATGAATGAACAAGCCACTGAGGAAATACGGTTGACTCACACTTCTCTAGGTGATGGCTGGGCCTCTGTTCACAGGGCCCGTGGTGTCCCCAGGCTGAGAGGTGGAGGTGGAGTCTCCTGGAGGGGCAGGAAGGAAGCGGATGCTGTCAAAGCCGTAGAAGACACAGTGTCTTAGCTAATTGCCTGGCCTCCTGAGAAGTCGCACAGCCACGACCAGCCCGGAGGTTGAGCTCCGCGTTGAAGAAGAAATGTTAATCAGCTCTTAGGGATATGAAAGGATGCCCTGAAACCCACTGACAGCCTCGACAGGGGCGTGGGCTGGTATTGATCAGGAGGAAATCTATTGTTTTGGAGGAGGGCATGGTTACAGGAAAGACAATGTGTTCAGACTGTAAATTCAGGGGTGAGGAATAGATGAATAGGAAGAGAAGTTGACGTTGAATGGAGAATACACATCCTCACCTGTCAAGAGCAAGGCGAGCCAGGACCCAGCCAGGTTTGACCAAATGAGCTGGGCATTAAAACGCTCCATGCCCAGGTGCATGAGGTGCTCAGTGCTGCCAGAATGCAAATAGCCACAGGCAGATGGGGGCCCCACAACTAGAGGCAGTGCCCTCTGAGGTCCAGCCAGCCTCCCCTGCAGGATGGAATGAGGCCAGGCACAGGAACAGGGGCGGCTTCACGGGCACACGGCTGTGCAGCCTCACAGGGCCCCATGCTCAGCAGAGGCCCACACTTGGTTTAGTATTTTTTGTAAGGAGCAACCTTGCATTTTTATTTTGCACTAAGCCCTGAAAGTTCTGTAGCTGGTCCTGCTTGTCAGGGAAAGGCAGTGGACAAAGAGGACATCTTCAGGGATGGATGACAACGGTGTGCTCAGGCACACTTGGGTTCTGCCGCCTGCTTTATGCCTTCCCGCTGCACCCATGGGGCCATGGGGCAAAGACTCACTGGGTGTGTGTGATTTCACATTGCCTCACAAACCTGCCGCTAAGGGGGTGCACCTGGGAGACAGTGAAGCGCATCTGCCTGTAGCTTGGGTCACCTGTCTAAACTTACTACTAATTGCGGCCACTTATTCCCAGTGAGGAAGGCTGAGACCTCTCAAAGGTGAGCAGAGGGGCAGAAAACAGCACTGGGCTTCAGAGGACCCCTTATCTCCCGGGGTAGGGAGAATGCCCCTGGGCAGCAGCAGGAAAGCTGGAAAATCCATCCTTTGTCCACTGCCTGAGCCTGGAGCCCTTCCCGGCCCCTCCTGCAAGGGA
Source organism: Papio anubis (assembly GCF_008728515.1). Classification (NCBI taxonomy): domain Eukaryota; kingdom Metazoa; phylum Chordata; class Mammalia; order Primates; family Cercopithecidae; genus Papio; species Papio anubis. The sequence continues at coordinate 85,754,344 of NC_044991.1, read as the reverse complement.
AGGTAGCTGAGACTTCACAGCGAATGGCCACTAGTCAGCATGGCCTTCATTGCATGAGCTGCTTGCGTCCCAAGATCATTGGCACGAGTCCCCTAGCCAGGGCACCTGGGCATGGTGCCTTCCAGTGCCCACTCACATGATCAAACCTAATGCTTGCCCTGGCATTCAAGGCCCTGCATAATCTAGCACTGCATTCATCTTCCAGCTAGCGCTCTCCCCTCATCTCCCAGGTCACCACTGGGCTGGTCCCCTTGAGCACTTCTCACTGGGCTTGTGGCTTTTCTCTACTGCCCAGAACCTCCAGGTTGGGATTTTGTTCCACCTCCTCTGGGAAGCCTACCTGCCCCACAGCTTTCTCCCCCTGCCCTCTCCCTGCTCGTGTCTGTCTGTGGGCAACATGGTGCCAGCTTCTGAATTCCCTTCATACTGTTAGCTCCATGATCAAAGAACACACTGGATTCAAACCTACTTGAATCCCAGCGCTGTGCCAGAGCTGACAACCAGTGGTAAATGAGAGTGACAGTCCCTCCCCAGCAGACAAAATGAGGTAATGCTTGCAAAAGGCATAAAGAAACGAAGGTAAGACAACAGTAAGAATGATAGTCAGTGTCCTTGCTGGTATGAAAAACATAGCAGATCAAAGGCACCATTAAAGAAAGGCAGCTACAGGCCAGGTGTGGTGGCTCACGCCTGTAATCCCAGCACTTTGGGAGGCCGAGGCGGGTGGATCACGAGGTCAGGAGATTGAGACTATCCTGGCTAACATGGTGAATTCTTGTCTCTACTAAAAATACAAAAAATTAGCCGGGCGTGGTGGCGGGCGCCTGTGGTCCCAGCTACTCGGGAGGCTGAGGCAGGAGAATGGCATGAACCCAGGAGGCGGAGCTTGCAGTGAGCCAAGATTGTGCCACTGCATTCCAGCCTGGGTGACAGAGCAAGACTCCGTCTCAAAAAATAAAGAAGGAAAGAAAGGAAGCTATAGCTGGTGCAGTGGCTTACGCCTGTAATCCCAGCACTTTGGGAGGCTGATGCGGGTGGTTCACCTGAGGTCAGGAGTTCAAGACAAGCCTGGCCAACCCTGTCTCTACAAAAAGACAATAATTAGCCAGGCATGGTGGCGTGTGCCTGTAATCCCAGCTACTCAGGAGGCTGAGGCGCGAGAATCACTTGAACCGGGGAGGTGAGTGTGCAGTGAGCCAAGATCATGACACTGCACTCCAGCCTGGGTGACAGAGTGAGACTCCATCTCAAAAAGAAAAAGAAAGTCAGCAGCTACAGATAGAAACATTGACAAAAAGTTATTCTGACAGCCTGCTGTCAGACAAGCTAGAAAAACTGTCTAAACCGGACACAAGCACATAAAAAGACATAGCAACCTGAGACCATGAAAGACCAACACAGCCATAGACCCGCAAGGGACCAGTGTGGCCACAGCCTACCTGCAAGGACAATGGAGTTTATGACCAGCAGTTCTCTGACTGCCTTCCATGGTGGTGCATGCACCATGCAGGATGGCTGAGTCAAATGACAAGAATATATTTAGCTTGTTAAGAAACTGCTGACTTCTTTTCCAACCAGCAATGTAGGAAAATTCCAGCCCTTGGCCGGGCGTGCTGGCTCACACCTGTAATCCCAGCACTTATTGGGAGGCTGAGGCAGGTGGATCACCTGAGGTCAGGAGTTTGAGACCAGCTTGGCCAACATGGTGAAACCCTGTCTGTACTAAAAATACAAAAATTAGCCGGACGTGGTGGTGCATGCCTGTAATCCCAGCTATTCGGGAGGTTGAGGTGGGAGAATCACTTGAACCCGGGAGGCAAATGTTGCAGTGAGCTAAGATTGCACCACTGCACTCCAGCCTGGGCAACAGACCAAGACTCCATCTCAAAAAAAAAAAAGAAAAGAAAATTCCAGTCCTTCTACATCCTCACCAACACTTACTGTTGTCTATCTTTTTAATTTTAGCCATTCTGGTGAGCATAGTGGTATCTCACTGTGCTTTTAATATTCATTTCCCTGATGATTAATGATGTTTAACAACTTTACATGAATCGTTTATTACTAATTAGCTATCCATATGTCTTTTTTGATAGAATGTCTTCTCAAATCCTTTGCCCATTTTAAATATGGGTTATTTGTCTTTTTATTATTGAATAGTAAAAGTTATTTATGTATTAGAGATAAAAGTCCATTACAGATATGTGTGTTCAAATATGTTCCCCCACTCTGTGTCTTATCTTTGGTTTCCATAACCATGCCAGCAGTTCTTTTTTTTTCTTTATTTTTTCCAAAAAGTTGCTTCATGCCCCTTTTTAATCAGTTCCCTTCCTCCACCCCCTATATGTTTATCTTTTCTGGAATGTAAATATCATGTAAATGGAGTCATACATTTTGTAGCCTTGTAAGCCCAGCTTCATTCACTCATCATAATACCTTTTATATTCATCTGAGTTGTGTGTATCAGCCCTTCAATCCTCTCTGACATTGAGTAGTTCCAGTAGGATTCCATCATATGGCTGTGGCACAGTTTCTTTACCCATCCATCAGCTGATGGATATTTGGGTTATTTCCAGTTTTTTGCGATTATAAATAAAGCCACTTTAAACATCCACATATATGTTTTTGTGCACATATGTTTTCATTTCCTTTGGGTAAGTACATACAAGTGGGATGCTAGGTGTTATGGTAGATGTATATTTAACTTTCTAAGAAACTGCCAGGCCGGGTGCTGTGGCTCACACCTGTAATCCCAGCACTTTGGGAGGCCAAGGCAGGAGGATTGCTTGAGGCCAGGAGTTCAGGACCAGTCTGGGCAACATGGCAAAACCCTGTCTATACAAAAAATACACACACACACAATTAGCCAGGTGCAGTGGTGCACACTTGTAGTCCCAGGTGCTTGGGGGGCTAAGGAGGAAGGATTCCATGAGCCCTGGAGGTCAAGGCTGCAATGAGCTGTTTGTGCCACTGCACTCCTGGCAGTGATGCAAACTGGGTCTGAGTGACAAAGTGAGGCCCCGTCTCAAAAAGAAAAAAAAAAAAAAAAAAACTGCCAAACTACTTTCCAAAGTGGCTGCATCATTCAGCCTTCCCATCCACAACGTAGGTGAGGTCCAGTGGCTCTGCGTACTCACCAGCACTTGATAATATCAGGGTTTTTATTTCCATTTTTATGCTACGATTTATCTGGGTGACTAGTCCACATATTGCCTACACCACCTCTGTTGGGGAGACCCTAACCCAGCGGCGCTAGAGGAATTAAAGACACACACACAGAAATACAGAGGTGTGAAGTCGGGAATCAGGGGTCTCACAGCCTTCAGAGCTGAGAGCCCCGAACAGAGATTTACCCACATATTTATTAACAGCAAACCAGAAATTAGCATTGTTTCTATAGATATTAAATTAACTAAAAGTATCTCTTACGGGAAACGAAGGGATGGGCCGAATTAACTGTAGCTGGAACACGCCCTTAAGACACAGATCGCTCATGCTAATTGTTTGTGGCTTAAGAACGTCTTTAGGTGGTTTTCCACCCTGGGCGGGCCTGTGTTCCTTGCCCTCATTCCCGTAAACCCACAACCTTCCAGCTTGGGCATTAGGGCCAAGGGCCATTATCGACATATCACAGTGCTGCAGAGATTTTGTTTATGGCCAGTTTTGGGGCCAGTTTATGGCCAGATTTTGGGGGACTGGCTCCCAACAACACATGCTTTAAAAGGAAGAGTGTTCTGATGCTGTTGGGTGGAATGATACTTAAAATGTTCATTAAGCCAAGTTGGTTGATAACATTGATCAGGTCTTTTATATCTTTACTGATTTTCTTTATACTTTTATCAATCCAGGGATGTTGAAATTTCCAACTATAATGTTAGATTTGCCTATTTCTCCTTCCAGTTCAGTTGTTTTTGTTTCAAGTATTTTGAATCTCTGTCATTTATATGCATACACTTAGGAATGTTATGTCTCCTTATGAACTGACCCTTTCATCATTATAGGTTTCTTTTTTTAAACTCTGATAATATTTCTTGTTTTTAATCCTCCTTGATGAATACGGCCGCTCCAAGCCTATTTTTGATTAGTGTTTGCATAGCATATCTTCTTCCATCATTGAACTTTATATCTTCATAGTTACTGTGGGTTTCTTGACGATAGCATATAGTTGGGTCTTGTTTTTATATCCAGTTTGATCATGCCTGTCTTTTATAATTGGAGTGTTCTCAGTATTTGTATTTAATGTTACTGATATGGTTGGATTTATAGCTGCCATCTTGCTAATGGTATAAAGCATTTTAATGATTCCATTTCATTTCCACTGTCAACTCATAAATTAGACCTCTTGTTTAATTTTACTTTTACAAAATTGCATCTTTAATTACATAGTCTTCCTTCAAATAATATTATGCCATTTTCGTACAACATAGGAAATAATAGATTTCCATTTTGCCCTCTCATTCTTCCTGCCTCTGTGGTCATATCTTTCACTTGTCATACATCCCACTACACATTGCTATTGTTTATGTTTTAAACAGCCAAATCTGTTTTAAATTAATTTAAAAATGAAAAAGCATATTTACATACATATTTGTTATTCTTTCATTTCTTTTGTAGATCTAAATTTCTATCTGGCATCATTTTCTTTCTGCCCTAAGAACTTCCTTTAATGCCTCTTGTGGTGTCAGGTTTCTTCTGATGGATTCTATCACCTTTTTTTTTTTGTCAAAAAAGTCATTATTTGACTCTCACCTGAAAAATATCTTTGATAGGTATAGAATTCTAAGTTGACAAGTATTTTTTTTTTTCTTTCAGAACTTTGACAGTGTCATTCCACTGTCTCCTGGCTTGCATTTTCCCCCTGGCTATATAAAAATTTTTCTCTTCATCACTGGTTTTCAGTAATTCAACTATGATGTACGTAGCTGTGCAGTATGGTGTGTGTGTGTGTGAATCTTGTTTGTGCCTAGTTGAGCCTCTTGGATCTTAGAATTTATAGCATTCAACAAATTTGGAAAATATTCAATCATTATTTCTTCTCATTTCTTTTCCTGCCCTCTCCCCCAACTTCTCACCTTGAGACTCAAACTACACATGCTTGATATTGTCCCACAGGTCACTGGAAGTCTATTCATTTTTTTAGTCTTGTTTTTTCTGTTTCATTTTGGATCATTTCTATTGCTATGTCTTAACATTCACTTCTCCTTTCACCCTATTTCCAAATCTGCTGTTAATCCCATTATATTTTTCATTTCTGATACTGTAGTTTTCATCTCTAGAAATTCCATTTGGTGCTTTTTATCTCCTAAATTCCTCTCTTCACTATGTTCATGTTTTAAAAATAATTGAATATGCATTTAATAGTTGTTTTAATGTCCTTGTTTGCTAATTCTATCATCCTTGTCATTTCTGAGACTGTGTCTCTTGACTGATTGTCTCACATTGTTCAACTTAACATATTTAGTAATTTTTGTTTGGATGTTGAACATTATGATAATTACATTACACATCCCACTACACATTGCTATTGTTTCTGTTTTAAATTGCCAAATCTATTTTAAATTAATTTAAAAATTAAAAATTAAAAATAGCATATTTAATTAACAAATTAAAATACATGCATATTTGTTATTGTCATTCTTTCTTTTGTAGATCTAAATTTCTATCTGGCATCATTTTCTTTCTGCTCTAAGAACATTTAGACACTTCAATGTTGAGTGTCTAAAATGTTGTTGTCTTCCTTCAAAGAGTGTTGGGCTTTGCTTTGGTAGGCAGATAATTATAAAATAAAGACTTTTGGGGGCAAAACTTTTTCAGGCAAATCAAACTTGTGGTTCAGTTTGACCCTTTGGAGACTTGTTTATAATCTTGGTTAGGGTGGGTCTAATGTAGCCCTTACTATAGGAATAATTTAGGCCCACTGCTAAGGTGTGGCTCTTCTGGTTTCTCTAGTGAATGCTCTCGCGGATCTATAAGGACTCCTCATTCAGGTTAACCTGAACTCAAATGCCTCTGGATATTTTGCTTGGACCACACAAGGCTCCTAACTGCCCTGGTCCAGCTTTGCCTTTCTGTACTGCAGCCAGGGTGAGCCTTCAAACACCTAGGACTGGCCATGTCATCCCCCAGTTAAAACCCTTAGGAGACTTCCTGTCACCACTCGGGGGGGAAGAAAAGGCGGAGGGGACAGATACAATATTTAACCTTCACGATCTGTCTTATCTACCCCTCCACATCACATCTCATACTTGATAATCCACCAGCATCAAGCAACTTGCAGCCTCCAAACTCCCACGTGACTACAGACCTCTGTGCCTGCACCCAGGCTTTCCTTGTTGCACCACGAAACACAGATGTGCCTCTGAGGAAGTTGAGTGTGTGCTGGCATTTCCAAACCATTTGGAGTGAGAAAGGATCAGATAAACGATGGGGATTAGAATTCGCAACCAGAGAGCCCGAAACATCTCTCTGCCTGGATCACTCCCCTGGTGTTCATGGGTCCAGAGTCGTTTGCCCGTCACTGGAGAAGACCTTTGGTCAGCAGTGTAGCCATGAGTCCTCATTTGGCCCCTGCCAGTACACATCTGTGACTTGCTATCCAGAGACGTCTGTCCCCCAGGAGTTGGTGTGGGGGCCTGGGAAACAGCATTTTGACAAGCCCTCTGATTTTGATGTGTACCAAAGTGAGAGAACAGCCATTCTCTCTGTTACAGGCAAGGATTCTGGAGCTAGGCCTGGCTTCTCGCTAGCTCTCAGGTCACCTTGTCCTTCCTGGCCTCAGGGCCTTACTCTGTACAATGGGATCATGCCTCCCTTGGAAGGTGGTAAAGGGTAGAGCCCAGGTCCAGCAGGCTTTCAACCCAGCCCACCCCTCCCTCTTCCCTTTTGACTCTTCCCAAGGCACATCTGCTCTGTCCCCCACGACTGTCTCTTCCCTATCAGGGGCTAGCAGGGGCTTCCTCGCCCGCTCCCAGGAAGCGGTCAACAGCAATCACTGCACAGACGCTGAATATATTCCGTGGGGCGGATGGGGTATCTTGCTTTGTGACCACACATGGACCGAGCTCATGCAGCAATTTAAGGAAACCAGGTTGACAATCCCACTCTGATAATGCAAGCAAAGGCCTGATCTAGGAGGGGATTGTAGGTGGGCCAGCCCCTATACCCGCTCCCTGTACTGGCGAGGAACGGGAGAGCCGTTTCAGGCAGCGTGGGCCGTGTGCTGCCGCGCAGAGCTGGAAACCCTCCCCGCCTGCTGCTGTTCCACTGCTTTGGAAAAAGCCATCCAATAAAATCAATATGACCTGTGGCGGGAGTTGACCTTCCCAGCCCTGGGGAAGGTTCCAGATGACTGGACAGGTTCCTGGCAAATCGGAATTTCTCCTGCACCCAGTGAGGGCAGGTTTGGAGGTAAAAAAGCCATAAACCAGCGTGATCCCTTCAAAAAAAATGAGGCAATGTGCTCAAGCGATGCCGGCTGTGAAGCAGTCTTGAGGGGTGGCTAAAATGCTCTTCCTTGGAAGCCTCAGGGTTGCGAGTCACGCAGATGGCCAGGAAGTTACGGAGTGGGGGCGGGGGGCCTCATCACACAACCCTTGGACTCCAGGGAATTTTCCTTGAAGCAAACGATAATGAGGTGAAAAACTTGAGCGGTTTTGAAATTCAAGCACAAAGGTTGCCCCCACCCCCTCTCCCCTCTTCCCTCCCCGCTCCTCCTTTCCCCACCCGCATTGAGCCCAGGGCACTTCCAGAGGGCACTTCCACGGGTCTACAAGGGTTACTGCCCAGCGGTTGATGTTTAATTCAGCCACCATGGAGGGCTGGCCATGGGGGTTGGGGGGCCATGGGGAACAGCGACAGAGGTGGATTTCACCCGAATGACGGCAGCGGCCGGCCACATGGCCTTGACTCAGGTCCGGTTTCTCCCTCTCCGCCTCTTGCCTTGGATAAACTCCATGTAGGTAGCACCAGAGTGATTACCTGGCTGCCATTTGAAGGCGCCGTGACCTATAATGAGCCACTCAAACCATAAGTCAACATTTATCTGTAGGGAGCCACATTCTGCACATCCAGAAAAGGCGAATCTTCCAGATGAGAAGGACCTTGAAGATTCTCTACCCCGGTGGTTTCCAGCCTCACTGCTCAGTGCCACTTTTGATCTTTTCCCCACCAGCCCTCATGTTTTCAGACTGTGTCGCCCAAACTGCCTTCGTTAAGTAATAATTTGTTTTCCAATTGTTTAATTAATCAAAGACATAAATAACTGCCAACTCGAGCTTTTAATCAGTGTGGAGGGGAGAGACGCCAAAAGCTGATACTTATTAAGCACCTGCCACGCACCAGCCGCTGCCCCCGCACCCTCCACGCTGTCCTTCCACAACCTCTCCGTGCCAGGACATGGAAGGACAGAGAAGCAGGTCTCCTTCTCCAAGGTCACAGGGGCAGCCAGAGGCAAAGCCAGGACCAGCTCCTGAGTCTGCCCAATGCCAAAGGTCCACTCTTTCTATAGCTGGCTACCGCCTCTTATCTTGCCACCCTGGGGTGATGCAATTCCAGCCCAAGGCAAAGGAAAGGCATTTATATCCGCCTGAAACACTGAAAATGCCTCCTGCATTGAGCCAAGACTCTTTCCACCACAGATGACAGAAGCCCGACTAAAATGGACTCGAGTAAAACAAAGGATGTGGGGGCTGGTTGACTCACATAACTGGAGTCCAAGGTGGGTTAAGCTTCAGGCATGGTTGGATCCAGGAGTTCACACAGAGCTGTGCACTCTCCCCTCCATCCTGCTGTCGCTTGACTCTGGTTCTGCTTCTCTTTGCCCTGGTCTCCATTCTCCCCCACTTCAGATTTCCCCCTCCAAGTCCAGACATACATGCAACTGCCTCCATGATGGCTAAGATGCATCTTTCACACAACATGGCCACAACAGAACTCTTTCCCTGTCCCCAAACCTGTTTCTCCCCAACCTTCCTGCAGCCCAGGAGTAAAGCCACATTTCCCAGCTACTCAAGCCCCATTTGGAGTGGTCCTTCCTTCTCCTCTTTTTCCCACAGCCACATTCAATCCAGCAGAAGGCCCTGCCGGCTCCATCTCCACACCAGATCCCCAACCCTCCTCTTCTCTCCAACTCCCGGCTGCCCCACTCCTGATCTGGTCCCCCCATGACTGTGCCAGCCCTTCACAGTTCCTCCAGCCTCTGCGCTCACCCCGACACTCTCTTTCCACTCAGCAGCCAGAGCAAGGATTTCAAAATGAAACACAAAATCACTCACCTACCTAAACCTTCCCCCTTGCTTTTCACTGCACTTAAAACAAAACTGAAACTCCTTCCTGTGGCCACAGGAAGTGGTTGGACCCCTGCCCACCTTACCAGTGACTTTCTTTACCACTCCCCATCTTTCTCCACAGCCTCTATCAGCACTGGCCTTTCTGTCTCTCACAATGTGTCACCTCTCATTAACCTCGGGGTCTTGGCACCAGCTTTCCCTCCCTAGCTTTTACTTCACCTGGCTCCTTCTTGTCATTCATCTGAGTTCAAATGTCACGTCCTTAGGAATCCTGTCCTGACCCCCCTGTCTAAAACCGGCTTCCAGCACATCAGCCTGTCGCCCCCAAGTATTTAGCACAGTGTGTCATTATCTAGTTTACTTATTTGGTGCTTACTGTCTGTCTTCCCCCGTTAGAATGTAACCTCCGGGGGTCAGGGTGCCTGGCTGGTGGGCCAGCCACTATACCCCAAGCTCAGGACCTGGGTCCCCCTGCATAGCCCACAGCCATGTTGAATGTTCAGCACATGGCCCTGTTAGGCAAATGGGTGGTTTCTCTGCAGAGCCTCAAGGATCTCATCTCTTTCTGGTTATGTATAGAGATCTTGACAACTCTGCTGCCCTGTGGTAGAATATTCTGGGAAGTCAGCGTCTGGGGCCCCAGGTGAATGGTGCTTAAGACTGGACAGTGGTTTCTTTCCAGCCCCAGTGCAGCCAAAGACAGGTTCTCAGGGCCTCATCTGTGGACACTGTGAAGAAAAACACATTTCAGCCTCTGATTGTAAGTGGAACTAAATGTTTCTGAAGCCAGCATCTAAAGAAAGGCATGCCGATGGAAGAATTAAGCCTCGTTAGAGATGTTTTTGCCAGTAATGTGGCAGCTGAACAGCAGCCTTTTATGGGAGCTGTAGTCACTACTCAGCCAAGCAGAGACTCAAAGAAGGGGGGCAGGATGGCTCCCCCAGCATGCTCCTGTTGAACCTCTGGCTCTCTGCTCTCACTGGTCCCCTGCTTCCAGCTTCCACGGCTTTATGTCCAAATCCCTTTTCCTGGGAAAAATGCCCTCAAGGACTCACCTAAGGAGAGGAGCTTTCCACATTTCTTAGCTTCTAGAATTCCATTTTCTCAAAGACAGAAATCACTTTTCACCCAGAAATCTGGTTATTTGTATATGGGAGGTAGTCTTATATTAGACTAGAAGCTCCCGGCAAACATCAGTCTTGGGTCTGCCAAAGTCCTAGTATTGTGTACAAGGTATGGAAAGCCTGGATGACTGCCTGCTTATATGTACAGATGATAGGTATATGGACGGGTGGATGGATGGACGGATGGATGGCTGCCTGCTTATATGTACAGATGATAGGTATATGGATGGGTGGATGGATGGACGGATGGATGGATGGATAGATGAGTGAATGGATGGATGGATGGCAGATTGAATGAATAAACAGATGATTGTTTGAATAAGTGGTTGGATAAGTAGTTGATTGGATGAATAGATGGTTGCTCACTGCCATTTTTATAGCTGTTCTTGATGACAACAAAGGTAAAAGGGTAATCAGATCAGGTTAAATCATTGTATCCCAAACTGATTTCCACAAAATCCCCAGCCCATAAGATGTATCTTAAAATAAGTACTCATCCTTAAGTAGATTTGAGAAACGCTACATACTCTAGCCTCCTTATGGGGTGGTCACAATGCCCATTAGCATGTTAGCCCTGAGAATTCCTTCAAAGAGGGAATATGTTTGGCTCAAGGTATTTTGTTCCATGTTGCCTTCTTGTCTTCATAATGAACTCATCACAGAGCATCCCTCATCCAAGGTCTTTTAAAGTGGTTAATATTCCAAGCAGGTGAATGAGATGGTGAAGACCCCAGGCTGGGCAGCTGGATGTCTGCTAAGTGGAGATCGGGCCTGGGCAAGAAGAAGGCACTAGATTCTGCCCATCTTCCTCCTTCCCTGAACTAAGGCTGGCAGGGGGAGGTGGCTGTCTCACTTTCCTGAGCTTTCACGACCCAAGACTGAGTCATCCCACTTTATCTTCCCTTTGTTACATTGGCAAGCATTCAGATGGTGCTAGCTGTAGCTATGACACAATGCCGCAATGATAAAATACTGCCTATTCTCCTTGGAACAAGAGGTCAGGAGGAATCTGATCATTTTTCCTAAAGAAATCATCTTGCATTTCAAGCTAAAGATTCTCCAACCTCTTCAGTAACTACAGAATACCAAAACTTAAGACGCAAAGACTTAGAAATGGAAGGAAAAGTCTATCTGTTGGCCCCTTCCCTACTCCCCATGAAGGTGGGGGGTGGTGGGCTGTATAGACCTTCTTGGGGCAGGGTCTACACTGCAGTTCCTGTTGGGGACCATTCCTGGTGAAAAAGTGAAGCTAGCTTCCCAGCTCTTTCTGCCTCCCCTTCAGAATGTTTCCCCTGCTTCCATCCCTTCTGACGCATGAACCTTCTACAGACTTCTGTAATGCCCCAGAGGCCTCAGCACACGCCACCCTTTCTGTCTAGCACGCCTTCCCTGCACCTGCAAGGCAACCTCTGGGCCTCCTCTGGAGTCAGCTCAGCCGCCCTGCAAAGCACAGTACCTCTCACCACCCTTGTCTGCTTCCCTCTTTCTCTCATGGAGTGGATTCCAATCTGGAGTTGTTACATCTATCTATTGCTTTCTCCTTGCAGACTACACAGTCACAGTGGACAGGCAGGGTTCACCATCCTCATCGGTCCCTGACACAGTGCCTGGCACATGTTGCATGCTTAGTAAAGATTCACTGAACTGCTGACTCACAAAGGGTGGCATTTTCAGGCATATTCGCAGGGCTCTATGTTTTACATGGTGCCACCATCACCTCTCAGAAATCTACAACCCATAGTATCATCCAGGTCATTCATGAGGCTGGATGAAGTCTTTGGAGTGATAACCTATGTTTCTTCTTTCCTTCCTTCTGACCAGCCGTGGAGCTGGTAAATCTGAGCGTTTATTCCAGAAAGAATATTGCTTCTATCTGAGAAAGAAAACACCTCTTGCAAGAGTCAAGATGAACAGCTAGAGCAGAATGCTGCACTCGGGGCTTCCCTCTGAAATGCCTCAGCACGCAGCACGGGCTTCCAGTGACACCATCCAGAGTCCACTGCATTACCCTAGGAAGAGAAGGGCCACGCTGGGTTGTGGCCTCGGGGCCTGTGGTTGCAGATATTTTCATTCTATGGTTTAGACACTGAAGCCTCCTCCCACTCCTGTGACTGATTCCCACTGCCCAGTGGGTGACGTCACACTTGGAGAAGGCTGCTCTGTAATCAGACCCCTTTCGTGGGGCTGGCTGGAGACATTTCAGAATTCTCTCTTGCTACTTCAAAGCCTTGGGGCTCCCCTCACCCCTTCCTTAATTAGAAAATAACAGAGGGAGGCAGTTACACAATTTCAACAGCAGAATCCTTTTCTGCTTGTGGCTTTGCTCTCACTCCTTGGAGAATCCATTGTTAGCTTCCAAAGACCCTAAAGCAACGAGCAGTTCCCTAACTTCCAGTAAAATCCTGCCCCAGGAAAAGGCTACCTTGTGTGTCTGACAGACAAGGGTGGTAGAGGAGCTGCGAACCATGATGCTTCTTCCGGCTGCCTCTGCTTTCTGCACTAGCCCCACATCCTACCAGCAGCCACTCTGCAAGTCAGATTATTCTCTGGATACACAGTCCACAACTCTGAGCCTTTGCACATACTGCTTCCATTCCCAGAATGAGCTTCCACCCTTAGTGAACTCAAGGACTCCTGCACATCCACTAAAACCCAGTGTCAATATCCCCCTTCCAAGAAGCTTTCCCTGACTTTCCCAGCAGATTCTGGCATCCTTCTCTGGGCTTCCACAGCCCAACGTGCACAGCCCAAATTGTCCTCCAGTCCAGCAATGTGGCAAGATCATCTGTAGAACCCCTGCATCAGGCCACATCTTAGGGGTTCCTGGATCATCAAGGGCACTACCAGATCCTACTTCCCTCTGACCGTGCACAGCATTTGGAGTTTTGGGTTTGAGACCTGGCTTTGGCACTGATTCCCTGCCCAACTCTAGGCAAGCTACTCCACTTCTTGGGCCCCTGAATTTTTTACCAATAAAATGAGGGACATGAACCTGCCTCACAGGACTGTGGTGGGGGTTGAGAGAAACTCTGAGTGTGGAAGTAAGGAAGAAGGGGCACCTTCACATTTTTAATAATGAATCAAATAAGAGGCTGTTTATTCCTGCTCTCTCTCCCTTTCTTCCTGTTCTCTTCCCATCTCCTCTTATCCTTTCCACTCCCTGCATCAGACAAATGGGTTCTGTGGGAAAATTTCACCAGTCCACCAAGAGAAGCACCAATTTGAAACCCCCAAGTCACATGGCTGTAAGGGTTGAGCCTTCCTCTGGGTGAGGCTCTGCTGGAGTTAGCAACAGAGTTGCTGCACCATTTCACCACTCTGTTAAGACCCAATCGATCTCTCCAGCAAAACCTCCTGCAACAGCAAAACTGTGGCCAACAGATTATAAGAGGATTAATCACCCCTGCCCCCGCACTCCCACAGCATTTTGTACCTGCCTCCTTTAAGTACAGTTAATCAAACGATGCACAGAGGGCCTCCCCCGCCCCCAGGGTGACTTCGCTTTGTGCTATGACACCACTCAGGCGTTACCTCTGGGGGAACCTCTGCCAAGCTCCCTCTCCTGGGCACCTGCTCGGGGCCAGCCAAGCTCCTCTGCAACCCCCATTGTCACACTGTCTCACTGACCTTGTCTGTTAATGTCTCTGCACTCGTGGGGGTGTAGGAGTCCAGGTATCAGGGTGCTATGCTTGGAGACCAGTTTCACAGCTTCTCCAGGGCCACTTAGACCTACTCAAGAGAGTTGTATTGGAAAATTCAAGTCCAGGAACACTACTTTTCTTGAACCCCAGAGGCATTTACAGAAGAACTGAGCCTTCTGTGGAGAATATGAGGTACTTCATTGACCCTCTCTGAGCCTCAGTTTCCTCATCTGCTCAGTGAGGACCATGACTCTCTACCTCACAGGGTTCATATGAGCTGTTGTATGTAAAGCCCAAACACAGGGCCTGACCCCTCTGAAAGCTCAATGAATCTGAGAGAATCATGTCGCTGTTATCAAGACAAATGCAAATCCAAGCATTGTATGGGACAAAACAGGAGTCCCAGTGGGGGAAGAGAGAAAACTATTCTATTCTGGTGGATGAAGCACAGTAGCATTCAATTATCACCACCATTTTAAGGGGAATGAGGGAGGGATAAAGAGCTAAAGAATTAGTTGCCCCTTGAGGGGGGAGTTTCCATAGCTCAGCCCCTCACTAACACTTGAGCTGGATTCCCCTCCAGTGGAAGGTTATCAGCAGGGTGCCCGTGGCAGCATTCACCCCATGTGACCAACGAGGAATCTGAAGACCAGAAAGGCCTGCCCTGAAAGGGAATGAAACCCTGACGCAGGCCACCATGCAGAAGGACCTTGAAAACACGGCGCTAAGTGAGAAAAGCCAGACACAAAACGCTACATCCCCTGTGAGTCCATTCAAAGGAAATGTCCAGAATGGGCAAATCTGTAGAGACAAAGCAGACAGAGACTGCTCAGGGCTAGAGGGAATGGGGGGATAGGGGATGATTGCTGAAGGGTATGGGGTTTCTTTTTTGAGGTGATGAAAATGTTCCAAAATGGACAGTGATGATGGTTACACAACTCTGTGAATGCATTAAGAACTTTTGAGTTCTACACTTCAAATAGTTGCATTGTGTGGAACGTAGATTATATCTCAATAAAGCCTTTTTAAAAAGAAAGATAGGCTGGGCGCGGTGGCTCACACCTGTAATCCAGCACTCTGGGAGGCTGAGGCAGGCAGATCAGCTGAGGTCAGGAGTTTGAGACTAGCCTGGCCAACATGGTAAAACCTGTCTCTACGAAAAATACAAAAATTAGCCAGGCGTGGTGGTGTGTGCCTGTAATCCCAGCTACTCAGGAGGCTGAGGCAGGAGAATCACTTGAATCTAGGAGGCGGAGGTTGCAGTGAGCTGAGATTGAGCCACTGCACTCCAGCCTGGGAGACAGAGTGAGACTCTGCCTCAAATAACTAAACAAACGAACAAACAAACAAACAAACAAACAGAAAAGGAAGGGCATTAGCTCAAGGTCAAACAGGCAAAACGTCTCATAGGCAGGACTCAGCCCTGATCTGCCTACCCTCATTCACGCCCCCAGTGCCTGTCCTCCAGCTCCAGTCCCATTTCTTCAGCCTCCAGACTTCACAGACAACTCTCAGGTCTGAGCACTTGGAGAACCTCTATCCCGAGAACACAGCCCACCTCCCCATAGCTCTCACCCCACCGGGCCCTGTTTCCAAAAGTGTGAGTCGATGATCCGTTTCCTGATCACATCCACAGTCTGAGGCTGTGAGTTTCCAATGGATGGTACATTCTAGAAGCTCCCCCCCTCACCTCCGTGAGCACCAGTTTATCTGATCTGGCACAGACGACTATAAATAAACAGTTAGCGACTGCCCTGTCTGATGAGCCATTTTCTGAGATCATATGAACTTGCTTTTAAGTAGCAGCTTTTCACAGATCGGTTGCTATGAGGCACTTTATTAAAAACCACCCATTTGCAGCTAAAATCCAGCTTCAACCAAATCCAATTTTCGTATCTACTGCTTTTTTAGACATAATGATCAGGACATCGTTTCTGTTTCTATGGGAAAGAATGGATTCAAAGGGCTGTTTTTCTGTGTGTTTTCTCTTTCCTAACAGGCAGGTAGACTATGCATGTTTAAGGCTGCTGTGTGCCATGGCCCTGGAGACCTTCAATAGAGACCAAATATTTATGCTTTGTTAGCGCACACAGACTTCCCCGGTAATGTTGATTAGTGCTAGGGGCTTATCCAACCAAGGTCAGGGGCTTGTGCCCCCCTAAACTGGTCCCATTAGCTTCTCTTAGAAGTAAAGCTTCTGCTTCTTTGCCGCCTGGCTGCAGCCCACACACCAGCCCCTCTCCCGCTAACAAATATTACTGATCATGCTGGAGATTGAATGGGAGACATTGATGGGCTGATGGTGCTCTGTATTGGGGCCAAAACAAAGAACATGCTCTTTTCATAATGGGTCCTCCCCAGGATCTTTGTATCATTCAACCTTTTTAGAAGCCCAAAGGCAGCATGCGTGGTGGTGAGAGGCAGGGACTCAGCATCCCCCAGGGTGGACTCTTGCTGGGCTCAGGCAGCCCCTGGCTGGGTGATGGCGGGTATGGCTTTCGGAGACTCCATGGCTTCATCTCCACTGAGGGTGAGGGCAGACCTGTTTCAGAGGATCGGGGCAGGGGTAAACATGGGAACAGGCACAGAGCACCCAGCACAGTGTTTGGCACAGAATAGAGGCTCAATCCACAGCCGCCACATGGTGACGATAATGATTATTAATACATTTCCAAGGTGGCATATGTTTATTGAGTGTCTTTTCAGCGCTTCATTTTTCAGTCATCATTTGGTTGAATAATTTGCAATTCACTTTAAAATTCGTTAAGAGGGTAGGTCTCACGTTGAGTGTTATTACCATAATAAAATGAAAAAGAACTGATTGGAGTTGGAAGCTATTTCTTGGAAGCCTTCTGTTTATCAAATCATCCCTCTGATCTTTCTCCCCCATCTCCTGGTTCTGAATACACGCACACTCATTTAATAAATATTTGTAGAGACCTACTGTGCAACAAGCCTTGCAGGGAAAGGGGAATTTCAAAAGAGCAGGATCCAGACCATGCCCTGGGACACCCGGCAGCTCCTCAAAGAATCAGACAGAAACCGAATCCCAAGACCAAATATATATATAGCCGGAATGTACATTGAGCAGGTCCAGAGGAGGGGAAGGGGGGAAGGAAGGAGAGGGCCCTGCAGAAGAGCAAAGGCTTACACCATAGAGAAGACTTGTCCATGGGGACAAGTGAGGGGACTGATGCATGGCAGGAGAAGCAGGCGACAAGAAGTCCGGAGGTGGAAATGGAGCTCAGATGTGAAAACTGGAGTTGGAGACCAGGGGGACACTGATCTGCAAATGATGAGAGGGGACGCTCAGCCAGGTAGTGTGGGCCACCAAAAAAGAGCTAGGCAGGAGCTCCACATGTAAGGGAACGAGGAGGAGGTACTAGGGAGGGCAGCATCCTGGGACAGGGATCCTTCCAGAGGGGACCCTAAACTCCATATGCAGAAGGTCAAGGGAGCTCTCCCTGGAGTCTTCATTGGCATATGCCAATTCCATTAATCACTCTGAGTTTTGCAAGGGTGGCTTATGCTAGTCCTGATGTTTTCCTGTAGGGAGCCCTTACAGTTCTCTACACCCCTTCCTACCAAATCAGCCCCAGCACCTGGGCCATTTGCAACGGCCTTCTCCCAGAAAGTGGCCTCTGGACTTCAGTGTTTTGGGAAGGGGGTTGGAGGGATGATAGCTCACTACTTAAAATAATTAAAAGACACAGCAATTGGGCTGAAATAAAACTCTCACCTCTGCCAACAACATCAAAGTAGAGATTAAAGGCTGATTTTAAGATTTAAAGGCACTGTGCTGATGGCTTTGGGTGGGACCCTGTTTCTGCAGAATTACTGGTAATAGCAATTCTAGAAACAGGTTATAATAACAGCACTTACCAGAGATACACTATGTACTAAGGTCTCTGGATGATAAAGTGGATAGAAATAGCTCATTTCCATCCCCAAATTCACTAACAGAGAGAGCAGTTAGCCAGGGCAGACCATGGGTAATGATGCTCGGTTGTCTGTGAATTAATTTCTGGACAGTACTGCCAGGAGCTAATGCATTTTTCAGTGAAGAGGAGCTTCAAGAAATCTTAATGCTAGTGTGGATTGGTTAATCATTATATTTACATCATCTCGGTGGGGTGAGGGGCCAGCTGGGGTTAATGGACATTTTGGAAGATGTGAGAACACAGCCTTGGCAGGAGAGAGATAGGAAGCCATCCATTCCACCTCGGGGCTGACAAACTCTGCCTGTCCTCAGGACTGCTGAATTGCTGCGCGGTCATTTCGGAATTAAAGATGCATCTACTTTCTGATTAGCAGAGTTCAGCTTCTTTTGTGAAACTTCTCAAACAGTTTTATTCCCTGGTTACCTTCACATTTATTCTCAAATCTCTACTCCGTGGAGAGGTTGGTGTCAGGGCAGAATTGACCCAGAAGCTTACTGTTAACGTGATTTATCGATAGTAGTGTGAGATTGTATACAAATTTGGCTTATCATTTTGATGCATTGGCCATACTTGATGATAAGGTGTGCATTACTATAAAAATAAACTTATTGTGGCTCCTGAGTGCCTTTTTTCCCCCTTTTGGCTGCACAGCGTTCCCGGGAAATGATTAATAAGATGTTTCATTTAAGTACCAAGCAATCCAGAAACCGAGCAGGAACACAGGGACCCGGATGCAGGAAAGCTTGAAATTAACAGGCAGCCATAGAAAGTATAAGATTAATTTCATTTTCTTTTCTTATCTTATGCTCTCTTTTATGTCTTTCCCTATGTAAAGGGGGAGATTAATTAATCCAGAAATGATCTTTTTGTTGGCAATTTCATATTATGTTTGACTACTTAATAGAAATCTGAGCTACAGCGAGGCAGGATGCAGAAAGCGTATCCCGAAGGAGGAGAGGGAGAAGTCATTTTGAGCACAGGAGGCAGATTTCACAGCCAGTTTCAAAGCTGGGAACAGGAAGGGTAAAGCAAACACCACAAGGCATTCATTCATTCATCTATTCATTCATTCCACAGACATTTTCCCACAACGGCCACAGAGCCAGGCTGGGGAGCCTCCCTCGTTCAGCCTGCTCCTTTGGGCTGCACCTGATCAAATTTTTAGGGTGATTTGGAACCAAAATGAAATTCAGTACAATTCAGTACATATTTATTGAGCAGCAGCCATATGTTCAGCATCATCCCGGCTGCGTGGGGAATATCAAAAGGGGGGGGCATGGTGGCTGTCACCAAGGATCTCGCATCTAATTGGGGAGATAAGATACACACACACAATACAAGGCAATTATGGTAATAGCGTGCATTTAAATACCACTCTCCTGTTTACCCACATTTCATATCAGCCTCTCTACATTGTTGGAACCTCTCAACAACTTGGGGAGGGAGGAGGGCAGATATGATGAGTCTCATTTTGCAAATGAGGGATCTGAGGCTCAGCAGGGTCGGGAGACTGGCCTCAAATCACCCAGCCATAAATGACAGCCCAGGATGCCAGCCAGGGTCGCAGGCTCCCAGCCTGTGGTGTCTTTCAACTAATCAGCTACACTGATTAAATGCCCGGTGGGGGTGGGTGGGGGGCAGCTGCCGGGGCTGGAGAGCTGGCCCTAGCCAGGCCTCCAAGGGCTCCTTTCTGGGGAAGCACAGGTCACGTCAACCTTGCTTTGAATCCTGCCCCAGTTTTCCACCAAGGTCCCCGATGGCAGCAATGAAGGAGAGCCTCCTTCTCTTATCAACTTACTCCTATAAGAATCCTATTCCACCCAGAGGGAAAAGAATAGGCAGTGAGTCCACTCAGGTCATCTTGAAGGCAACCCAGGGAATAGGCGGCTGACTCAAGAACCCTGGACATCACAAATTGGTACTGATCACACGCAGGCCACCATTTTAACATTAGGGCCAGCATCAATTTTAGGGTACCATGTCAACAAGGGCACACATGATGCCAGAACCCAGCTGTCCCCAAAACCCTGGCACAGGACAGAGCAAGCTGGGGCACACAGTGGGCACTACAGATGAGAACCTGAAGGAATGAGCCAGGCCCGCCCTGGCTCTCCAAAGGGTGGCCTTCTCGGGCGCTCAGCCCAATTTTGCTCAATTTCTCCTCTTGCCTCTTGTGCTAAGTTAGAAGGACAGATGACATCATTCCTCCTCAGACCCATTAACCACATGGATCGATGGCAAGAAATAAAATTTGGATTTTTAAAAAATCTCCACAGCAGATGGCCCCAGGAGACCAATTGCAACAAGATTCCTAATTAAATATAATTAAATAAGCATTAAGAGAGAGACTGATGTTCCCCTCTCCACATTACACCACTCCGTGCCAAAGAGTACAAAATTGAGAACGTCATTGTCTGCAGAAAAGCCACAAAGATCATTCAGCTCCGGCCTCTGGTGACTGAGCTGGGAAAACTGAGACCAGAGGAGCTAAAAATTCAACCAAGATCTGCAGCGATGTAGGGCTGACAACCAAAAGCCGACTGAGAAACTGACTCGTGCACAAGTGCCCATTTTGGGGTCATGCTGTTAGCATCTAAAAGGCCCAGACACTTGCATGCTGGGCGGCCTTGGGCAAGTTCCTTTACGTCTCTGGCCCTCTTTTCTTTATTTCTTTCTTTCTTTTTTTTTTTTTTAAACTGAGTCTCGCTCTGTCACCCAGGCTGGAGTGCAGTGGTGTGATTCCGGCTCACTGCAACCTGAGCCTCCCAGGTTCAATCAATTGTCCTGACTCAGCCTCCTAAGTAGCATGCCACCACGCCTGCTAATTTTTGCATTTTTAGTAGAGATGGGGTTTCATCATGTTGTCCAGGCTAGTCTCAAACTCCTAACCTCAGGTGATTCGCCCATTTTGGCCTCCCAAAGTGCTGGGATTACAGGTCTGTGCTTCTTTTCTTCTTCTAGATCAGTGCCTTATAACAGAGGTATAATGTGAATCACATCCATAATTTTTTATTTCCTTGACACATTTTCAAAAAGTAAAAACAAATGGATACTAAATCAAAAGAATACAATTTTCATTATACATTTTATATAACCCAAATCCCAGCAGGTAATCAATATAAAAGTTATTAATTGAGTAGTTGACACTTTTCTTTTTCACCTTAAGTCTGAAATCTGGTGAGTGCTTGACATTTACAACTTGTCTCTGTATAGACTGGCCACATTTCAAGTGCAGTGGTGAATGGTGACTACACTGGCCAGTGCAGGCCCAGAACATGGGCCTGAGAGTCTCTCACAGGTTGTTGTGAGTTGGGTTTTTTTTGTTTTTCTTTTTTTAAATAAACACAATGTGGCTGGGCATGGTAGCTGAGGCCTATAATCCCAGCCCTTTGGAAGGCGAAGGTGGGTGGCTTGCTTGAGCCCAGGAGTTGGACCAGCCTGGGCAACATGGGGAGACCCCATCTCTACAAAACTACAAAAAATACAAAAAAATTTAGCCAGGCGTGGTGGCATGTGCCTGTGGTCCCAGCTACCCAGGAGGCTGAGGTGGGAAGATTGCTTGAGCCCTTACAAAGGCAGAGGCTGCAGTGAGTGGAGATTGCACCACTGCATTCCAGCCTGGTCAACAGAGTGAGACTCTGTCTCAAAAAAAATAATAAAATAAAATAAATAATTAAGAAAATAAACATGATGTGAAATGTGCTTAGCAGCATCCCCACGTGTCATTAGCACCCAGTAAATATTAGCTGCGATGATTATCAGAAAGCCAATGTCCAAAGAATTCATCCAGAAAGCATGACAGTCCATGGCTCCTATTTATCAAATTTTCTCTTTCAATTCCCTTCCACAAACACAGCCCCGAACAGAGCGACTGTCGGGGGAGGGATTTCTTTAGTCTCCGGGTAAAGCTATTAAAAACAAATGGCGGCTTCTCGAGCTCGCCCTTAAAGCAGTCGGTGGATCCCAAGATGAAAATTCAACTGCAGCCAAATTGTGTTATAAATGGTTTCGCTCCACCTGGGGTCTGGACGCCGGGCAGATGTAATCCCCTCTCCTGGGCATACACTGATGGAAACCCCGCCTCACTGCATCAGCCAAAGCCTTTAAATCAGCCGTTATTCCCGGCCTGACATGAGAGTTACAACAGGGTTTTACAGGCCCTCTGCAGGGCTCTCTAAATTTTGTGACCGTAGCTTCCTAAGGCTTGTTCTTACCCAGCAATCCAAATAAAAATAGTGCTATTGATCACAAAGGCATCAATAATGTCAGCCTTAAAGCTACTTGTGCACATTTCTAATTGTCCTGTCCTTTTTATGTCTTTAAATATTACCATAAGCATCTTAGAGATTCACTACCTCTGGTTGGGAGGAAGGAAATCACCCCCCCTCTCAGTCCCAGGCATTGGAAAGCAATAGGGAGGAAAACTCCCATGCTAGGAATAATTGTGAAGTCCCTTTTTGTAAAAAAGAAAACAAAACACTGGCTCCCATGTTGAGCTTGGCATTATAGCTCGTCAGGAAATGCCGCCCAATTATGCCTAATTTCTCATTGTTTTCCCAACCGGTTTGCGTCCTAGCAATTACGCTTCGTTCGCAGTAAGAGAAAAGTAAAGTGCCCAGCTGGTAGACTGATCAGAAAGCCGACAGTCAATAAATTAATCAAGAAATAAGGAATGAATGCCGTGTTTGATGTTTGCAAATCACACATGTGGATCTCCAGATGTTTGGACTTAATTTTTACAGCCATAAAAACCAAGAAAGAGGAAACTGGGAGTGACTCCAGCAGCTAAGAAAATCCTCCCCGGCAAAGCGGCTGCTCGGCTCCCTCTGGAATCTTCTTCTCACCTTAGGTATACTGCCGAGAGAAAAGAGCACCCCCCACAAACCCCTAAGAGCCTTAGGCATGAACCTTTCTGGAGTCCATGCAAGTGTGTGCAGTGTGGAAGAAAATTATCGGCTCCAAAATTCAACAAGAAAGCCACAAAATCAAAATTAATAAATGCTTCATTAAATGCCTGCCGACTACAGCAGTGCAGCCTCCTCACTGCTTGCTGGGTGCAGTACTGATGATGTAGTCGTCATAAAAACTGCATTACGTTGGAGAAAATGGCTGCAAGAATGCCTAAGGATGCCTATTGGTTGTGGGGTAAATCACAGGCAATTGCAACTTTGATGAATTACCTGCCGCCAGATAATTTAAGAAGCAAAATCATTAAACTCCTTCCAAATATTTTTACTGCAAATGAATTATAGTTAGTGTGGGTGTATTTTAATTCATTTGATATGATGGGGAGCAAGGCTGCCAAATGAAAGACCCCCCTGGACCTAACAGGAGGCTGAAGGTGTGTGCAGGCTTAGGGCACCCTTCAGGTGCCCCCCGTGGCTGGGGGCCCGTTCCCTCACACAGGTAGCTCAGGTAGCCCTAGTCATCTGCAGGGATCCAGCGGCTGTGCTCTGGTAAAGGCCAGCAGAACATGTCCAGTCTCGAAAGGGGACGGACACAAATATCTTTGGCATTCATGTCACGCTTCAAAGGCCAGAGTCCCCCGCTCCCCTCTCCTGCGATGAGCCACCCATTTCTGCCGCTGCTCTCCTGCGTGTCCACGGCTGAGGGTGCGAGCTGGTAATTACATGCTCGCTTAGGCAGGGATGCTTCCAAGCAGCGCTGGAGAGCTGATTAACCACCTGGTTTGTGGGCACAATTCGAAGGGGCGCCTGGGAGGCAGCCACAATGACTCGCAGCACGGTCGCCAGGCGGACGTGTGCACAAGGGAAAAAAATACTCCCGTGTCAGGACAGCTCCACGCTCTGCCTTCCCAAGGGCTTGCCCACTCAGCCAAAGGCCCTGGTACTTTGAAGTTTCCCTATGGACATGAAGGCACCCTGGAAAGGGCTGTGGGAGCAACAGTTCCATGAATTGTCACCAGGGTGATTTTGCGCCCCCTCATCCAGAAGCATTTGGCAATGCCTGGAGACATTTTCGGTTGTCTCAACCGGAGAAGGGACTGCTCAGTAGGTGGGAGCAGGAAGGCTGTTAAACCTCCTATGATGCACAGGTCAGTCCCCACCACCCCAGTGACTCAGTCCCAAAGATCCATCCCCAAATGTCAGTCACACATCAGTTGAGAAACCCTGACTTAGAGAACCATCCAGACCCAAGCAGCCTGCCTCTTGAAGGGTCTTTCCTGGGGACTACTTATGACTCAGGAGGGCCGGAGAACTGAAGTTGGGGGCCCTGACAGTACACCCAGGTCTCTAGGATGGAGAAGAAACTGTGTGGGGTCTCTTGGGTTACAGAAAACCTACTATTTTCGGCAGCCCTTGGAGCTGGATGCATTTTTGATGGAATCAGACCTCAAATGAGGTTGTGAATCACCAGCTTCAAAAAGAAAGAGCTCTCCCGTTATACCCATAAATTAAAGACGAGGCACCTTAGTGCCGTCCTCAGGAGCCTCAAACCTCCAACGATGGGTTCCCTGTCTTTTCTCTCTGTGTGAGCAATGTTCCGTCCTTTCATGTAGATTTCCCTTTTAAGGAGAGTTGGTTCTGTCTGGAGCCAGTTTAGATTATTCTTTCAAATAAAAGAACATCAGAAAAGATTAATCATAGCCCAAAATGGAAAGGGACGAAGCCGTAGCCTGTCATGACCTTCTCGTTTCCTTCATGATAGCCTGCCTAGCCTTGGATGGAGGCTGGGGCTGCAGTGGGTGGTGGTTTTTTCCAAGTGGCCCTCAGCTCTGAACCCCACTCACTGCAGCGGCTGTGATAACTTCCTGGATTTATGAATAAAGTGGCAACCTTAAAAGTATTAGTTTGGAGTTTCACAACGGAAGTAGTGATGATCAACACATTCAGTCACTATGCGATCAGACATAATTTGGGGGCTGTTGGTGGAATTGCCTTGTGTTGGCAAAGGTATGAGATTAGCACTCTGAAAACAACAATGACTAATTCCTCTGTTCCTGGGAGCAGGGTAGATATTAACTCTATTTTGCAGGAGATGAAACTAACATAAAAAGGTTAGGCAAGGTTTGCCCTGCTCCACAGGGAACTGGCCCTGGAGTGGAAATTAGGACCCCAATGTTTCGGGCACAAAAGAAGGGATCAAACCTTCATCCGCGTGATAAATTACAGCTTGAAAAATCCCTTCATCAGTGCTCAGGCCTAAGAGCACCCCATAACCACTGATTCGAATGGAAATAAGGATGGAGAAGAGAGGAGAGGGCTGCAGAGGAGAGGGTGAGGGTGGGGAGGGCCCGGATTCCCAGCAGGCATGAGAACGTGGGAGCTGCACTGAGAATTTCCCCTGATGTGAACCTCCAGCTTTTTTCCAGTTCCAAACACCCTCCTTGTAAACAGGAGGAACTGAAAAACATCTTTGGAAGCAAAGCCCTATTGGCCAATTCCAGGGCTCACAGCTCGGCTGCCAGGTGCAAGGAAAAGCCACGACGGATGATTCTTAATGGTGGGAGCGGAGTTCTGAAAAATGACCCTTTGCTTTCTTCCATAACTTTTCAGGAAACGCTGCACAATTATCCTTCTCTTTCCTTGCTTAAAAGTTGAACTGAGCCATTATCCTCAGCAAACGAACACAGGAACAGAAAACCAAATGCCGGATGTTCTCACTTGTAAATGGGAGCTGAACAATGAGAACACATGGACACAGGGAGGGGTACAAGACACACTGGGGCCTGTGTCGGGGGATGGTGGGGGAAAGCATCACAATAAACAACTAATGCATGTGGGGTTTAATACCTAGGTGAGGGGTTGACAGGTGCAGCAAATCACTATGGCACACATTTACCCATGTAACAAACCTGCACATCCTGCACATGGATCCCGAAACTTAAAATTAAAAAAAAAAAAAAATGAACTGAAATTAATTTTTTAAAAAACAAGCTGGTTATAAAAGAAAACCATAATGTCCCACCAGTGGGTAATATCTTCTTGATTAAAGATGGGGGCTGTTGATAAAGCTAATGCCCACTAACCTCATAACAAATGGAGATCCATGTCTCATGCTCTTTTATGACTTGAGCCTCGTCTGGATGGGTTTTCTATGCAAGGAGAGAACATTTTAGGATGTGATTTTTCTCGTAAGACAATGGAACAAAGTAAACAGGAGTGGGGTCACTGGGAATTGGGGGGTGCGGGTGGGTACCATGGATGAAGGTGGGTACCATGGTGGATCAGGCTGGCAAAACCCAAAACGTCTGATGAAACTTAACAGACAAACAGACATCACATAGAATGAGGCAGTACAAGTATACAATGACAACTCTGATGAATTGTTGCCAAAAAAAAGTCAAATATGAACATCATCAAACTTCTAGATCTTACTGAGAGCTAGCTACAGGTTTGCAGGACACACAGGGGACAGAGAAACATATCAAAAGACACCATGCCATCGGCAAAATCGAGATTATGGCAAGGGCTACAGGATGGGTGATATGGTTTCCAACAGAAAAATAAGAAAATAAAAAAGGGAATGGAGATTCACTAAAGATTTCCAAAACCAAATCAACCAAATGCAATGTGTGGATCTTTGGTTCTTAATTTGAACAAAGTATTTATGAGGCCATCAGTGGAATTGCAACATTTACTGGGTGTTATATGATATTTAAAAATGACTGTTCGCTTTTGAGGCACAGTAATGGTATTACATTATAGTGAATGACTTGCAAATGAAATGATAGAATGTGTTTACTTTAAAACAGTGGTGGGGAGAGAATATGGGAATTCAATGAAACAAGATTGGCATGTTGATAACTGTTTAAGCTGGGAGATGGGTACATGAGAGTTTACTATACGATTCTATTTTTCATAGACTCAAACATTTCTGCAATGAAATATGGGAATTTGATGAAACAAGATTGGCATGTTGATAACTGTGGAAGCTGGGAGATGGATACATAAATTTCTGCAATGAATAATTAAAAGAAGAAAAGGCATCTAGAAATGGCTGGATAGAGAGACCAGCATCTATTCTCCAGTGACTGACTGCTATAGACACCAAACTTCTCAAATGTCTGCAGGGGGCAAGTAACAGAAACAGGGATAGAGCAGTCAACAGTTCCAATAGGGCCCTGCCTTTGTGAAATTCAGTCTAGTGGGAGACGCAGACAATAATCAAATAGTCACACAAACATATGACTGCACACTGATGTGTGTTAGAAAGGTAAAATAGACAAAGCACACAATAGCATGGCCTAACCCAGTTTGGGGTTCAGGGAAGGTGTCATTAGTCATTGGTGCAACCCTCCAAATATCTCAGTTCTCTCTTCTTCCGAGTACAAGGTGGGACTGAACTTCCTGGCCCCTGTGGTCAATGTGGCCTGTGACTAGTTTTGGTGAGAGTGAGAGAGACATAAGAGTCATTCCTGGTGAGCATTAATCCCCTGTGTGAAACCTGCCAGAGACTTTTTTTCCCTCTACCACTGCCTATTGACAGTCCAGGCAGTGGCTGGTCCACGGACGAGGTTCTGGAGCAAAGATGCAAAAGTATCATGGTGGCAGATCCCCTAGCCACCCGACAGGGGACATGTGGCAGGGGTGGAAAATATGTTCTGATGGTTTAAAGCCACTGGAAGTTTGAGGTTGTTCATTACTGCAAGTCAACTAAGCTTGTGCTGACTGATACAGAGGGCTTCCCTGAAGACGTGATTTTGGAGCTGAGACTTACAGGGTAGGTAGGAATTAGCCAAGGGTGATTAGAGTCATAGGGGATGAAAGGAAAGGACATTTCCAAAAGCAGAATCTCAACAAACATAAATGATGATAAAAAAAATATTCACGCCCACCCCCCCTTGCCATGTGCTCAGCACTCTTCTAAGGACTTCATATTAACTCCTCACAACTCTTGAGAGGGGATTATTATTATTGTCAGCACCATTCGGCACATGAGCAGTGAGACCAGGCAGTCTGGCTCCAGAGTCTGTGCCCTTAGCTCTGAGTCACACTGCCCTGTGTCAGATTCCAGGACAAGGAGAAGGGCACTCTAGAGGCTCTAGTATAGCTGAAGGAGAAGCCACAGAATGGGGTGGCTCAAAGACAGGCCAGAGAACTCAAAGGCCTGAGTACCAGGAACTCTCAAGGATGCTGACCTATGAAGACAGGGATGCTAGGAGAGTGAAAGGACCAACTTCCTGAACAGATTCTCTTTCATAACTAAATCACATACAAATGACAGAGGAGTCATATACAGACCTGTAAGGAACTATTACCAGTCAAGAGAAAATACAAACACCCAATATAAAAATGGGCAAAAGACTTGAACAGGCACACTTCACAAAAAGATGTCCAAATAACAAGCACATGAAAAGAGGCTCAACCTAATTAGCCATCAGATAAATCCAAATTAAAAGCACAGTAAAATACTCTACACACCCACAAAAAGATGTCCAAATAATAAGCACATGAAAAGAGGCTCAACCTAATTAACCATCAGATAAATCCAAATTAAAAGCACAGTAAAATACTCTACACACTCACAAAAAGATGTCCAAATAACAAGCACATGAAAAGAGGCTCAACCTAATTAACCATCAGATAAATCCAAATTAAAAGCACAGTAAAATACTCTACACACCCAGAGAATGGAAAAACTAAAGAAACAAAAATAAAACAAACACAAGACCCCCAGACAATGGCACATAATCCAAGGTCATAGAACAGCTAGAATTCTCATACACTGAGCTGGGAATGTGGACTAGGACCACTGCTTTGGAAAACTGGTAGTATCTATAGAAACTGAACCTACACAGACCCCATAACACAGAAAATCTGCTTCTGTCCAACAGTGCTGTATACATGGACAAGAATGTTCATACATGTGCTGTTTGTAGTAGCCACCAAAAAGGAAACAACTCAAATATCCATCAACAGCAAAATAGATAAATAAATTATAGCATATTCATAAATAGAATATTGTACAACAAAAATAACAACAGAGCTATACCCACACACAACTACATGGTTGTGTCTCACTTTAAAAAGTTATGCAAAAGGAGCAAGATGCAACAGAATAAAATCTGAGTTACTCCATTTAAAGACAATTCAAATGCAGGTAAAATGAGATAATAATGTGAGACGTCAAAACAGTGGTTCTCTTGCTGGGGGTGAGGGAGGCACAGTTTCTGAGATGGGACAAGGAAGCAACTTCTTGATCTGGGTTGAGGTTCCACAGAAGTGTGCTATATGACCATTTTTATTTTATTTTAAAAATGTTTATAGCTTTAGGGGATAAAAGTGCAGTCGTTACCTCCATATACTGCATGGCAGTGAAGTCTGGGCTTTCAATGTACCCGAATCACCCGAAGAGTGAACTTTGTACCCCGTAGGTAACTCATCAACACTCAACCCTCTCCCACTGACCCAAATCTCATCTTGAATTGTAGCTCACATGATCTGCATGTGTCATGGGAGGGACAAAGTGGGAGGCAACTGAATCATGGTGGTGGATTTTTCCCTTTCTTGTGACAGTGAGTAAGTCTCACTCCATCTGATGATTCTACAAAGGGCAGTTCCCTTGCACATGCCCTCTTGCCTGCTGCCATGTAAGACCTGCCTTTGCTCCTCCTTTGCCTTCTGCCATGATTATGAGGCCTCCCCAGCCAAGTGGAACTGTGAGTCTATTAAACCTCTTTTTCTTTATAAATTACCCAGTCTTTGGTATGTCTTTTTTTTTTTTTTTTTTTTTTGAGACGGAGTCTCGCGCTGTGGCCCAGGCTGGAGTGCAGTGGCGCGATCTCGGCTCACTGCAAGCTCCGCCTCCCGGGTTCACACCATTCTCCTGCCTCAG
This sequence comes from Papio anubis, assembly GCF_008728515.1. Lineage (NCBI taxonomy): Eukaryota > Metazoa > Chordata > Mammalia > Primates > Cercopithecidae > Papio > Papio anubis. The sequence continues at coordinate 85,724,555 of NC_044991.1, read as the reverse complement.
CCTCCTGAGTAGCTGGGACTACAGGCGCCCACCACCGCGCCCGGCTAATTTTTTGTATTTTTAGTAGAGACGGGGTTTCACTGTGGTCTCGATCTCCTGACCTTGTGATCCGCCCGCCTCGGCCTCCCAAAGTGCTGGGATTACAGGCGTGAGCCACCGCGCCCGGCGGTATTTCTTTATTAGCTGAGTGAAAACAGACTAATACACCCACCCTCCCACCTGCTGGAGTCTCTAGTGTCTATTGCCCTACTCTGTATGCCCATGTGTACCCACTGTTTAGTCCCCACTTAGAAGTGAGAACATGCAGTGACTTGGCTCTCTGCTTCTGACTCATTGCACTTAGGTAATGGCCTCCCATTCCATCCATGACTTCGTGACAATTCTTTGAACCCCTTTTCAGCGTGATATTACAGTTTGGTTTGGAAAAGAAATCACTCTAGCTGCCAAGTACAAAAGGATGAGGATAGGGCACAGGGTAGAGTGGGAGCAGGGAGACCATTTTGGAAGCTGTGACAGTTGTCAGGTGAGAGGCAAGGTTGGCCTGGACCCAAGATGGCAAGGGGGATGTGGAGTGCATGTGTATCCTGACCAGACCGGACGAACCAATCACAACACTCAGGTTTATGCGTGCTGAACAACCTTGTCCTTGTTGTTTCAAAGGATATCTCATTTTTTACCTAGGTGATCTGGCCTTTAAGTAAAGGTTAGCCACCTCCTGATTTCACCAATCAGAGAAGAATCATTTCAGGTGATTTTAAAATACACGGATAGGGACGCACACCCCTAGTGAGACAAGAACTGCAAAGAAATCTAGAGCTGTTTTTAGGAATAATCATATTGTTAGCAATAATGTTGGTATGTTATTTTTAAATAGATTGATAGGTAGATATGGCTGATAAGCAATTTTTGAAATTATTTTCAGACTAAGAGAGGAAAAAAAATGCCAATATAAAATCAAAGCAGGGCCAGGCACAGTGGCTCATGCCTGTAATCCCAGCACTTTGGAAGGCCGAAGAGGGCAGATCACCTGAAGTCAGGAGTTCGAGACCAGCCTGGCCAACATGGTGAAACCCCATCTCTACTAAAAATACAAAAATTAGCCAGGCTTGGTGGTGGGTGCCTGCAATCTCAGCTACTCAGGAGGCTGAGGCAGGAGAATCACTTGAACCCGGGAGGCGGAGGTTGCAGTAAGCCGAGATCATGCCATTGTACTCCAGCCTGGGTGACAGAGTGAGACTCCATCTCAAAAAAATACAATTAAAAATAAATCAAATCAAATCAAAGCAATTAAGTATCCATAGTCAGGACCTGATATGCAGGGTTTGGCTGGGACCCACCCCACCACACTAGGACCCTGCCCAGGGACTGACGCTTGTGCCTGTCCTAGCTGCTGTGGGCTTCCATAGCCCGGCCCTCCAGCCACCACCCCTCCCCCAGGAAACTCACTCATCCTGCAAACCTCCACTCCCCAAGCCCTCAGACTCTAGATCCTTCATAAGTCCTCACCCTATGAAGTCACCACTTGTCATCAACCGTGTGTGTGTGTGAGTGTAAGTGTATGAGTGTGTGTATGTGTATGGGTGTGAGTATGCAAGTGTGTGTGAGAGAGAGTGTGTGTGTGAGTGTACATGAGATGACTTGCTAACATAGGCCGCAGTCATTGTCCTCACCACCATCACAGCCCTGACATTAATGATGCATATTGAGTGAAATTTTGAAGACATAATAATCGCTAATGTTTACTGAGCACTTACTATATATGGGGCCATTTGTGAGTCTTCTCTCTGCATCCTCACAGCAATAAGAACAGCTCATATATATTGAGGCCACACTGTGTTCTGGGTTCCAGCCTGCAAACTTTACATGTAGTACCTCGTACTCTTCACATCAATTCTACACTATCTGTGCTGGTCAGTTTAATGTGTCAACTTGGCTAGGCTCTAGTACCTAGTTATTCCACCGAGCACTAATGCAGGTGCTGCTCTGACAGTATTCTAGTTACCAGGGGTTAATGTCTATAGTCAGGGGACTTTAAGTAAAGATTGTCCTGAATAATCTGGGGACCTCATCCAGTCAGTGGAAAGACCTCAATAGCAAAACTGAGGTTCACTGAAGAAAATGAAATTTTGCCCCTGGTCTAGTCCACAGCTTCAGCTCCTGCCTGCAGGCCTCCAGCCTGTCTGCCTGCCCTGCAGATTTCAGACTTACTAAGCCAGAATCCACAGTCCCACAGCCAATTCCTTAAATATATATATATATATATTCCTGGTTCTGTTTATCTGGTATAACCCCTACCAATGCACCATATAAATTTATAAATGGGGACTGTGAGGCAGGGGCAGGTTTCTAGAGCTTGCCCAAGGTCAGTATATGCTGGACCCGGGATTCAAATCCAGGCAGTCAGGCTTCAGAACTGGCCCCCTTAATGACCACAGCACTTGGTCTCCAGCAGTGAGATCTTCCTTCCTTCCCTGCTGCTCTTCTTGATTAAAGAGAGGCGCCAGGGCCAGGGAGGGAGGGTGCAGAGAGGATTGTGGCGGAGGAAGTACAGTTCTACTACAGCAAAAGTTGAGTTAGAAATTCCTGCCACAGTTGGATATGGGTTGATTTGGGTCAAGGGTGGCAATCAACAAGGTTAATAAAGCATAACTTGGGTTTTTATTCTCCCTGTCGTGATGGATGAGGCCTTTGAAGCAACTAGCAGAGGCCTCACCCTGAGCAACCAAGAAAGATTTGTGGACACATTTATATGAAGGATCTCCTTCCAGCTCCCATGAGTGTTTAAGATGACTTGCTTCAAACCAAGATCAAAGAATAGGCTGGAGATATTGTTTCACCAATTTGTATAAATCAGCTAGACAAACTGTGGCCTTGACAACTACTGATGTTTCTTCAGTTGGAGGTAACTTGTTAAGAAACATGTCAGGCAGCTGCAAAACTCTGAGTGCCTCCTTGGGAAAGAAGCATCGAGAAGCATTGATCACTTGCCGCCTGACTTTACCTTAACTATTTCTGAAGCCATAATTGAGAAGGCCCCAAGGTCCACTTTTCACGTATCCTTCAGCCTTTCAGAATGGGTTTGAGTGATCATTTTTAACACTAATGTCTGTTATGTTTGTAGAGTTTCCAAATGGTCACAGACATGGTCTTGTTGCAGCTTCACAACAATCACAGGAGGTGAGGGAGGGCAGCAGAGATTTCTGCCATCTTGCTAATGAGAAATTGAGGCTCAAGGGTATCAAGGGTCCAGCCCAAGGTCACCCAGGCACAGTTACTGGTTCACATGCAGGGACTAAGCTGGGGGGGTCTATTCCCAGCCATACATACTTCTCCCATCTGTACATTCCCTCTTCACTTTGCTAATGTTTCCTGGGGGCTTTCTCCATACCTGGTCTTGGGCTGGATATTTTCACTGTCTCTCACGCTCTTTAAATATTTCCTTCTTTTGCTGTAGAGTATGCTTTGAATGGTGGTAGTAGTGGCAGAAGCTACTTCAGAGAATTCCACCAGTGAACATTCTCATAAACACACACACACACACACACACACACACTTATGCCAGCCAGAGTGCAGGAGACTTGGGAATCACACAGAGAAGAATCACCTCATTTCCCAACTGCATCTAGGACTGTCTTCCACACTGCAGAGAGGGTCTTTAAATCCACATAAAGTAATAACATCTGTTAATTTTATCAATTTAGTGGCGCACTTAACATCAGCCAAGCACTTTTTCTATACTAGCTCTTTTAATTCTTTGGATAACATTCGATCTCCATTGTATAGACAAGAAAACAGAAACTGATGCTCAAGGTCCAGTACCTTCTTCAAAGTCACACAGAAAATATGAGACAGAATGCTGACTCCAAAGCCCTGTTGTATGTGCTTTGTATGATTGACTTTGCTTCCTAGTATTTGCTTTTTTTGCTTCATATCATTAATATATTAAAGGACACATTATTTTTACTGCAGAAAGTTTATTTTTAAAAGAAGTTGAACTGCTTCAGATGTAGAATGCTGGAAAGACCATCACTCCCATTCTTACTACTCCAATAGAAAACCAAGCCAGATAATTCGAAATTTTGCAACTTTTCTTTAATCCAGCAGAGATCTGAGGTTGCAAGGCAACCAGCTAACCTGAAATGTAAGGAAAGATAGGTACCTCTAAGGACAGCCAGGACTGGAAAACTTGCTTACCTGGAGTAGATGCCATCAGACGCTGGTAGGAAAAAAAAATAGCTAGAATATTTAACAAATTGCTAAAGGCTGAGCATGGGCTGCTGAGACTATACGGCACTTCTGAGAGCCACAGACTTAAGAAGAATTCGCTCTATATGCAGGCTTGTTTCCACAGCTGAACTGGGTGCTCACAAAAAAGATAGGAAAGGGCAAGATGAGAATACTGAGAAAGCATCCCTTGCAGCATAGAACTGGGGAAGGGGGACAGAAACCACTGCAGAAAAAGCACAAATCCTCACCTGGATTTCCCTAAAACATCTAGGGGAAGGGCAATGAAACCTGCTGCCATGAGGGCACTAATGAAAATGGGAAATTACAACAACAGCAACCCCCATCCTCACACTATTCCTGGTGTATAGTAGGGTGGGCAGGAATGCATCCTAAGCCCAGACCAATAGCTGGGAGATAGACAGAACCACAAAGTGCCTGGCTAAGACTGAGACACAGTAAGCACAACAGAGGATATTCCCCAACCTCTACTACCAGGCAAACAGATATGGAGTAGCAGGTAACTGTGGTCTGTTCCTGGGAGAGGGACAAGAGACAGGAGAGAGACTCAATCTATGGCAAAGCACAAAGGAAGACTAAAAGCTGAGGGTGGAGCAGATGTTGAAAAAAATCCTCTGGCAAACCAACCCCCAACTTAAACTCAAACTAACACAAAAGGACTTTGAAGCTGGCAGCACACTAGGAGCAACTATAGCCAACAATGAAATCTAACATAGCTGAATTCCTAAATAGACCAACTCAACTGCCTATACTGAAGTCCTAGGAGAAATAAAGACATGCTCCATTCCCAGATGTTAAAACCTCAGTATATATTGTCCTACGTAAGATGTCTGGCTTTCAATTAAAACAATGTGAGGCATTCAAAGAAGTGAGAGAAAAAAACAACACACTGTCAAGAGACAAAAAAATCAACAGAATTAGATACAGCTATGATACAGATGATGGAATTATTAGATAGGAATTTTAAATAACTGATCAAAATGGCATAGACTCTAGCGGAAATGAGAACACCATGAATTATCACATAGGTAAGTTCAGCAGAGGAATGAAACTATAAGAAAAAAAAATCAAATGGAAATTCTTGAAATAAAAATTACACTCATAAAAATAATGATTTTGATAGGCTCATTAGTAAATTTAACACAGGTAAGAAAAGAATCAACTAATTTAAGCATAAGTCAATAGAAATTATTCAAGCTCAAAGAGGAAAAGGAGTTTTAAAAATAAGCAGGGTATCCAAGAATTGTGAGGCAATAACAAATGGTCTAGCAGAATGGTAATTGGAATTCCAGAATGAGAAGACAGAATGAGGCAGAAAAAAATATTTGAAGAAATAGTTATCTAATTGACATTTATAAAACACTCCATCCAAGTACGCAAGAAACATTAACCAAAGCAAACCATTTTATGGGCCATGGAACCAATAGTAATACATTAAAATACAAAAAATATACATTAATACATTAAAATAGTTGAAATTATACAAAAAGCATTTTTCAAAACTAATGACAGACACCAAACCACAGATCCAAAAAGTTCAGAGTACACCAACCAGGATAAATTAAGCAAAAACAAATACTTAGAAATAGCTTATTCAAACTGCTGAACACTAAAGATAAAGAGAAAATCATAAATGTAGGCAGAGAAAAATAGCACATACAGAGGAACAATAATAAGAATTACATCAGACTTCCCCTGAGATGTCAGGCAAGCCACAAGACAATACAAGTGCTAAAACTACAACAACAACAACAAAAACTATTAACCCAAAATGTATCCCAGCCTGTGGGCCAAATCTAGCCCACGGTTTGTTTTTGTAAATAAAGATTTTTCCTGGACCAAAGCCACACAAGTTCATGTATGTATTGTCTATGACTGCTTTTACACTATGACAGAGTCCAGAATTTGTGGACTACAAGACCTAAAATATTTACTATTTGACCCTTTACAGAAAAAATTTGTCAACTCCTAATCTAAAAGATAACTGACTTTCAAAAAAGTAGTAGCAAAAACAAAAGTAGTAACAAGCTGTTGTGTACTCATAGCATACATAAAAATAAAATGTTAATATATGACACTAATGACACAAAAGTGTTGGAGAAAAGAATAATTAATATATTTTGTAAGTTTCTTAGACAAGATATAAAGTAGTATATTATTTGAGGTTAGAATTTTTTATTAAAGATGCATGTTATAAAACTTGGGTCAACAACTAAAAATTTTTAAAGAGACATAAATAATAATAAGCTTTTAGTGAAGATGCAACAATCATAAACAAAGGAAAGGAAATAATGAAGATAAGAGTAGACATTAATGAAATTGAATAGAACTATTCTATTGGTTGAGAATGACCGAGGGTGAAGAGAGATTATCATCCCCAAGGAAGGATTTAGGGGTGAAGGAACCCTTCTATATCTTGATGTGATGGTTGCACACTGGATACATTTATCGAAATTCCACAGAACTGTACACTAAAAAGACTAGACTTTACTGCATGCAAATTATACCTTAATGAAAAATGGGTAAAAAACAGAAATGGGAAGCAGTATCTTTCATGGCAAATGGAAGATGACCATCTTTTGTTTTAAAGACAATGAAAACAAAGCATCGAAATAAAATTTTGGCTAGATACTGCTCCCTGGTCACAAGCTCTGAGCCTGAGGACTGCTTTACCTCAGTAAAGGAGAGCTTGACAAGTGTTAAGTGGTGTTGAAGATACACCATCTCCCAACAGAGACTTTTTCTTTAACAATACAACCAAGAAAAGATTCAATGATAGTTCGTGGCTTATCTACATAGCACCTGAAATCATTTCTGCCATCTCTGGTGGGAAACACCACACCTCAGGCTGGGCCATCAAGGGAGGCAGCCTGGCTGGGTCCCCAACAGCTTTTTGCTGGGCTTCCCTGACCTCTTCCCAGAGGAGGGACACTTTGCAGCCTCCTTCCTGGTTTCCTTCCCTGGAGTCTGTACATTTTACTGCCCCCAAAGTTGAGAAAGCATCACTGCCTGGCAGGGCCCTAAGTTTCACTCCTTCTCAGGAAATCTGCACTTTCACTGGCTTTTGGAGTCAGAAAACTTCAGAAGTTCTGCCTCTCCTGGTACAGTTGCCGATGACTGAGAACAGATTTCTGAATTTTGAGGATGCTCAAAGCCCTCTGTCAACCCTCATCACACCCAGAGAAAGTCCACGGCTTCACCCCATTTCCACCAGGGGCTCATCCCCCACCCCTCCCAATAGGCATTTGTTGAGTGAATGACTGTGTGATGGGCTTTTCTGGTTTCTAGTTTTCTGTAATAAGACTGTATTTTACCTCATAATAAGTAAAAAAAAAAAAAAAAAAAAAAAAAAGAGGAAAGAAACCTGCACCCCAGGCGACAGAACATTGTAGGGTTGAAAAGGAGAGTGTATGGCTTCTCAGCTGAGAACCATGCTGGACACTGTTCATCTCCCTTCAATGTGCCTGGAGTGTTTAATGGGTGAACCATCTAGGTACAGATGGAGAGAGGCTTGCTGAGATCACACTGGTGGACGGTGATTTAGCTGCACTGGAGCCTGGACTCCTCACCCATTGGATCCTGCCTCCTCCTTCCCCTCATCACCACGAGTCAGCATTATCCAGCATGGCCCTGTGCCAAGCTCTGGTCTTGGGGGCTTTACCCACATCATCCCATTTACTCAGAACAGCCATCCAAGACTGGTTCGTGTGGTACAACAAACATACAAACATCAAAATCACATACACAATGGTGAGCTGGCCCCTGTCCCATGTCCACACTAGCGCAGACCTTACTGTGGGGACAGGATCACCAGCACTGGTTTCTTTGTTCCCGTCCCCTGCCCCTTTTACATTTTTTGTAGAATATGGATATTGAAATCCACCATACACTCTCTTTTTCAATAAGCCACGCAGCCCTGGAGACACAGCTGGACCCTGTGGATTTGGCGAGATGCAGGAGTGAGCCATCCAGAGCCATCTTGGAGACCAGCTTCCAAGGAGAAGCCCACTGGTCTTCACCAACGCATGTAGACACCCACCGGCTTCCCACAACGTTCAGGCTAAGGTCTGGGCCATGGCGCCCCAAAAACCCTTTCTGTTCACCTTTCTTTGGCGCCACCAGGCCACAAACATCTAAGCTACAATAAATATGGTAGCAAAGAAGACACGGGGGGACTGTCACGCACACCATCCTGTATCACCCACAGCTCTCTTCCCATTTCGTGGCTCCTCCACGACCCGCAGAGTCCACAAACAGCGCCAGGGGCACTCAGACCCCTCGTGGTCCTTGGACGTTGGTGGGAGATCTGGTTTTACTTTGTTCAAATTGTTTGCTAAAACTAATGGCGTGTTTCTTAATTTCCTGGAGCTTGGGGAAAACAGCCCAGGAAAAAAAAAAAAATCAGCCTCTGATTCATTTTCTCCCTTCCTTCCCCAAATGAAAGAGAAAACTCACTGAATGCCCGTGGTTGATAGCTGTGAGTACCTTGAATCAAAGCCCTGCTTCCCCGTATGGTATAGAGTCTTGGAGGAGCCTTCGAAGCTAGCTCCTTTCAACAAGTTTCAATAAAAGTGCCCTGCCATCAACAAAGGCACAAGCGAATCTCAGCCCCATCAAATCCAAGCGTTTGTCACCCTGAAGCCTGGTGGGAAGGCTTTTGGGGTCAGGGAACCAAGGGGAGGCCAGGGGTGGAAGGAACAATATCTTGTTAACTTTTTTTCTTGAGGGCAGTTTGCAACTTCACTACCACCCCAACTTGCATTTACCTTGGCCTGAAGAATTGGGACGTTCTGCAGTAAGGTCCATAAATTCCTTTTTTAAGCTAGCATGAGCCAAATATAACAAGTAGCTGTCCAGACCTGTTTAAAAAGAATAAACCCCAGCTAAGCACATAAATAACAGCCCACTGCCTTTTATCATATAAACATTGCTGGAAAGCCAAATGCGCTACAGAGCCTAAACACAGATTCTCATTGTTATCTCATTAAGTCCATTAAATATGCAGGAAGGAAAATGCTTTCATATCTTGGGCCTGCTTTAAACTATCAGGGAACAGATTAGAGTCAATGAATGCTGTGAACTCTGAAACTGCCAGCCCTGGATGGGGAGTGTGGGGGGTGCTCCCAGTGGAATCCGGGTCCGCACCTGTCACAGACAAGAGTTCACAAAATCTAAGTGGACTCAGATGTGCACCTCCCTCCCTCCCCCGGCCCCACGCCCCCATTGCTGGAAACTTCAGTGCCTCTCATCTGTAACTCACGAATCAGGATCAAGAGATAAACCCCCACCTCTGAGACAGAGAGTCGGTAGACTCCAAGCAGAGACTGTGCAAAAGTCTCTTGCCGGTGCTCCGGAAATTGCCAGGGGTTCCAGGCCGCAAGGCGAGACGGCTAAGTTGCTTCTGGCAAGTTGGAAAGAGCTTATCAATTATTCATGCAACTGGATAAACAGGGATTTTATCTTGTAGCATGAATCAAGAGATAAAAATTCCATTTCAAGAGAGAGGGGTGGAGACTAAACCCTGAGTGTTAATTGTAAACTGAAAAAAAAGAAGAGGGAAGGAAGGGAAAAAAGGTCTTAGGCTTGGGTTGTGCTGTGAGCACTTGTAAGATCCCCCACCCCCAAATATTGCTTCTCCAATTCCCCAAGACCCCCCAAACTAGGCAGATGGCCAGAAGAGAAACAGAGAGTGCCGTCTGTTCACCTTGAATTTAGCTAACCTGCTCCCTGGGTGACATACCAGCCCTCTTATTGGCATAACGTGCCAGCCAGAACAGAACCAACCACTTGCAAGCTGATGGTGGGGGCATTGTAAACCCCCAAACACCATCCTTTTAAGGTATTTCTGTTTAAAATCAATGTGCTGCTTCCAGACTGAAATCCAAAGCAGAGGAAAGTGTACAAACAGCTGTCTAACAAGGCGGAAGGCTCAAAGCAAAACAAAACAAAGGCAAATCCAACATGCAGGATATTTTGGCCAAAAAATAAGATTTCTTTTTTCATGTCCCTTGCCCACCCACTACCCATAGCCTTGCGTCTAACAGTTCCTTAAAGACTAGGAAATTAACCCAAAAGATGAAATTAAGGAATTAGTGGTTTATCAAGGCATTCACATTATTAAATTTGACCATAGATGAGAATATTTATATGTATATATAAAATTCATCCATCCCAGCGTTAGCCTGGGTTGTCCCTGGGCTGAAGGACTATACGTAACTTTCATTTTTCTTCTTTCCACTTTGTATTTTCCAAGTAGCATATTAGGAACACTGTTAATTTTACAATGAGAGAGAAATAATAAACTCAGTGCTTTTAAAATCCTATATGAGGGGCATATATTGATTTTTATAATGCGGGCTAACAATAAACTTTATAACTGACATAATTTGAAGCCACACATGTTCCCTAACTTTTCTTTTTTCCCCCCTTCGACAAAAGCCTCTCAAAACAAGGAATCTGTCACAATAGCTTTTGCCTTTTCTTGCGACCCAGCTGGTGGATGGGAGTGGGGGGCCAATGGGTACAGAAAGGTGAGACCCTGCTCCAAGCAGCTCTTCTGCACACACGAGCAGACATCAGAGGATGGGGACCGAACCATGCTCTTCGGCAAGCCCTGGTGGATCTACATCACTCCAGACTGTCAGTGTCATGGCCAGAGGGACCTGAGTGTCTGGGTGACACCCGACCACCATTCTGGCCATCCCTCTGCCCCTTGCTGTGCCTCAGTCTCTCCATAGTCTCTTTTGCTTACCATACTTTTTGGATCGCAGACACAGGAAGTTGCATTTAACATTACTGAATTCATGGCTTGCTAACAACCTTGGTCCATGTTGGGCCCCTCATCTGTCTTATTTTCTTATTGTATACATTTTTCCCTTTGCCCCCACTCCCATCTCCACACCCGTTTCCTTCCTTCCTCCTCCTGAAAGACATCCCCTGGAGTGTGTCTAATGGATTGCCTTAGATACACACACGTGAAATGCAAGCAACACTTGCGTGCAGGTTTGTGTTCTGGGTTTATATGAATGTGCTCTTCTGCTCAAGAGATGATGTGCTTTCCGGATCTCTCTGTGCCATCGCGTATCTCCTTGCTCCGACAGCCATGGATCCCTCTTTGCAGTCTTCACATTTGATAGCCACTTAGAGGCCACCACTTCCCACCCCATGAAGAGCACTATGGTGACCCTGAGATGACACTGGGGAGGAGGAGGCTCAGAGACCAGCCTCTCTGCCTCCCTTCCCTGTCCTCTCCTCTCTAGGTGGCTCCCAAGAGGTCATTTGAAAATGAGTGAACCTGGTCTGCAGAGGCCTCCCAGCTCCAACATCCTGCAGTGCTGAGCCCAACATGGGGTCTTGGGTGATGTGAGCCACTCATCCGTAAACCCACCCAGTCCCCTCTGAAATAATGGTGACATCTGCCCTCTTACCAAAGACCTGCAGCCCACCAGGCCCCACACTGAGGGCTTTACTTGTGTCATCTCATTACATTTTCCCCAAACCTGAGGATTCTCCCTTTGCAGTTGAGCAACACAAGGCTCAGAAGGCTGTGCCCAAAGGCCCAAAGTCATGTACCTCATGAAGGGCAGCACCAAGACATGAGCCCCATTAGACGCCCAAAGCCTTCCTTCCACCATGAGCGGGCAACCTCTCCTCCATCCTGCATCAACAGAAGCCCTCGCTCAGGCTGAATTTTGTTGCCTCCCAAGTAGAATGAACCAAGCCAACCCATTCTTTCTATAGACCGCCTGCAACCCCTGGTGGGTCTACATAGCATCAAACGGTCAGCTCCACGACCAGAGGGACCTGACTGTCTGGGTGTCATATTGATGAAGCTATTGGTGCCAGACCCAGCTGCTCAGCCGCCATTCCACAGCCTGCCATGAGTGACCCCGGCATCAGTGAACCGTTTGAGCTGGGCTGGGGACCCAGAAATTTAACAAAAACAAATCCCCAAACCTCCCAGGCAAACAAGGCTGGCCACATAAGAGCAGGCATTTGCTCTTCGCTCAACAGCACCCGCCTGTCACGCTGGTGCTGTGGCTGTTCACAGGAAGAACACAAGGCCCCGCCTTTGTGAGAAAGCACCCCTTAAGTGCAGGGATTAAGATGTGTCTCCACAGCTTGAGTTAACACATTAATGAATTGTTACTAAAAAATTAACAAACCATTCGGTGTGAGCACCACTCAGAGCAACAATTACGGCAAATGGAGTGTTAGTCATCCACCCACCCACCCATCCGCCCACCCACCCATCCAGCCACCCACCCATCCACTCACCCTTTCACACACCCATCCACCCACTAGCCCACCCACCTACCCATCCATCACCTATCCATCCACTCACCCATTCACCTATCCATCTACCCACCCACCTGCCTATTCACCACCCACCTATCAACCCTCCCACCTATTCACCCACCAACCTATCCACCCTCCCATCTATCCACACACCCACCTATCCACCCACCCATACACTCATCCACTCACACACCCACCCATTAGCCCACCCACCTACCCATCCATCATCTATCCATCCACTCACCCATTCACCTATCCAACTACCTACCCAACCATCCACCTAACTACCTATTCACTCACTCCTCATCCACCTATCCATTCACTCACCCATTAACCCACCCACCTATCCACCCACCTACCCACCCACTCACATCCACCCATCTCCCCACCCATCCACCCACCCAACGATGCATTTCCACCTACCTGCACCGCATCCACGACATTAACTCACCCACCTACCCACACATTCATCCATCTATCCAATTACCCACCCACTTTCATCCACCCATTAATCCACTAAAACTATCCAATTCCACTGGACTTATCCACCCATTCCATCCACTCGATCCACCTACTCTGTCCCACTATCCATCCATCCATCCATCACCTATCTCTACCTCATCCACTCTACTTCCATCTCTTTCCTTCCATTCACCCACTCACTCCCATATCCATCCATCTATCCATCCACCAACCCAGTCACCCATACATCCATCTATCCATCCACCCCACTCATCCACCCATTAATCCATTCACCCACTTACTTCACCCATCCACTCATCCACCCACCCATCCATGCATCCATCCACCCAGTCATCTATTCATCCATCCATCCATCCATCTCACCCTCCATCCATCTATCCATCTATTCACTGATTCATCCATCCATTCTACCCACCTTACACCTATATCCACCTATTAAATCCCATCCACCCATCCACTCACCCACATACACATCTATCCACCTAGCCAATCACCCATCCATTCATCTACTGAATTCACATTCATTCAAAACATATTCACTAAACATTTATGTGCCAGGTGTTAGGTTAAGCCCTCCAACGCCATCCTCCCCCAGCCCCACAGGACGGACACCTGCCCAGGACTTGCCTGCCTCGAGGGCTGAGCCCACCATTTAATGAACTGCGCCCATTGCGTACCAGCTGTGTGACCTTCAACTTCTCACCATGGGGTTTCAGGGCCTGAGAAGACTGGACCCTACACCCAATGCTCAATTCCTGGACATGGTCTTCTAATTCCTACAGGTGGGGCACAGCTTCATTCTATTTTACAGAGGAAGAAACAGATGCAGAGGGAATTGCAGGGCCAGGACTGCGGTGAGGCACCCAGGGCTCAAACTATGAGAAGGCATTCACCTGGAGGGGCTATCTGCACCTGTGCCCACCCGAGAGTGACTGCCTGTTACATGGTGAGCCCTGGGAACCAGTTTGCCTCCTCCTAGCACTGGGCCGTGGTGAGTGGCTAAGTGGTAGCATTAAGATTTGAATTCAGGTCTTCTGATAAACCCAGTGCTCATTCTGTGACAGTTCATTTGTTCTCTCATTCATTCACTCAGCAAACATGTAGTGAGCCCCTACTATGCACAAGGCATGTGCTAGGCTCAGGGGCACACCAGGCACTTCTGAAGGACAGGGACTTGGTTTTCCTGCCTCAGTTTCTTCGTCTGTAATATGCAGGTTGTTGTAAGGATCTGGTCGACTCGGGCCAAGCCAGCATGCTCACTCTGGAGGCAGAAATGGTCACCAAGAGGGGCCCAGCCCACCCCGGCCTGTCCCCTGCTTCATCCAGAGCTGCCCCAACCTACCTTTCTTGGCCCAGGAGGCTGCCTGGATGCTTATTTGGTTATTAGATAACCAGGCCTGGGCACCATTTCTTTGATCAGATACCCCTGATAACAAGCAGAGGAACCAGACCATTTTATCGCATGATTTTGTGGGGTGATCTTATCATCCCACAGTGTTTTAACAGGGACAAGGATGAAGAGGTAGGCATGTGGAGGGGAGGGGGAAGGAATAGAGGCCCTGCTCTGCAATACTTTCCTCCTGATTCGTTCTGGACTTTGGTTCTGGGGGAAGAGGTGGTGTGGGAGATAAACATGGAGCAAGAAGGCTGGCTCTCACTCACGGACATCTGACTCAAGGACGCTTCCCTCACACCCAGCAAGATCCCCTGAATCCTCCCAAAACCTCAGCCCCAGCAGCTCTGACCTCCCAGGGAGGGCCCCTGCAGTTAACAGCCCAGAAAAGCCCAGCTACAGAGGCCAAGATGCAGTAATGCCCACAGATGTGACTCACGGCCAACACAGAGCTGGGGCTTCTCCCCAAAACAGCTTTATGATTGCTACCATTTCAAAAGTTCTCAAGCGATTATTTGTTAAGAAAGAGGTCAGGAACCAAGCGTATATCACCCTTCCTTGAGCAAAATGCAAGATCTGGACAACATAACTTTTTCCTTTTTTTGATTAAAAGTAAATTTATGTTTGAAGACAATAAATGAGTTTTAGCTTCGGTTCCTTCTTTTGCTCTTGTTTGATCTCCTTGTGAGTTGAGGAGAGCCTTGTTCAAACACTATTTGTCCATTTTCTTTGCTTTTTTCTATTTGTGGGGTAAAATCTGTGTTACCTCGTTGTGGTAACCTGCATTGTGCTTCTGTTTCCTCACCTGGAAAGTGAGGAGCGCTGGACCCGTCAGCCTCCAGTGCCCTTTACAGCTGCCCACATCCTCCCAAGTGTTGCCCCATCGCAAGGGTGAGAACGCAGCAGGCACAGGGCCCACCTGTAACTCTCAGCCTCAACAGTTGGGGTTTAGCTAGGATCTAGAAAAAGCACTTTTTGTGTGTGTGTGCGACAAGGTCTTGCTCTGTCGCCCAGGCTGGAGTGCAGTGGCACAATCATAGGTCACTGCAGCCTCGACCACCCAGGCTCAAGAGATCCTCCCACCTCAGCCTCCCTAGTAGCTGAGACTACAGGCCTGTGCCACTACACCTGGAGAATTTTTGTATTTTTTTGTAGAGATGGTGTTCTGCCGTGTTGCCCAGGCTGGATACAAAAAGTACTTTGGAGTTATGTTTCCGCCATTATTCACACACCTCTTTGAAGAGAAGCTGTTATTTTAAAACAGGCCTTTTCTTTTGGGATCCTCAGATTCAGAAAGGAGTAGACAACCCAGTGAGACAGGACGTGTTCTGGAGACACAGCACGGTGGTCGGAAGCAGGGACCTGGGGGTTCTGCCACCTTCCAGCTGCCTGGCCTCAGGACAGTGGCCCAAATTCTCTGAACTCAGTTGCCCCAGTTTGTAAAATGGCCTGACCATAATTCCTACTTCTTGTCCATTTGCTCAGATATAAAGTACATGCATACAAAGTACTCAACCCAGCTAGCGCCCGGCCCATGCCACAGTCTCAATAATTATCAGCAAATCCTCTCATTTATAAATAAGCCAATACAACTATTAATGCACAAGCACCATACTTTGTGGGAAAGTTCGTACCTCTAATAGCAGTACAATAAGTTCTGAAAATACTGAATTATGACCCTTCGTAGGACATCAGTGTAACACCCATCCTCCCCGCGAAAAGCCGCTAATGCTTGAACCCCCATCAGCCATCTGGGACTTTGAAACACCCACATCCAGAAAGCCCAGAGACTGAAGTCTCAAATGATTATGGCCAGAATAGCATGTAGTTTTAATTTATTATTATTATTTTTTTGATATGGAGTTTCACTCTTGTCATCCAGGCTGGAGTACAATGGCACAATCTTGGCTCACTGCAACCTCCACCTCCCAGATTCAAGTGATTCTCCTGCCTCAGCCTCTGGAGTAGCTAGGATTACAGACGCCTGCCACCACGCCCAGCTAATTTTTGTATTTTTAGTAGAGGCGGGGTTTCACCATGTTGGCCAGGCTGGTCTTGAACTGCTGACCTCACGTGATGCACCCGCCTGGCTCTCCCAAAGTGCTGGGATTACAGGTGTGTGCCACGGCACCCGGCCTTAGCATGCAGTTTTTAAACTACCCATAATTGTAAATTTTGTACATTGAAAGACAGATAATTGAACAAATAATCACAATTATGCAATTATAAATAATCACCCTGCACAATTCTCCTCTTGCCCACAAAGTTATCCCTTTCATAAGAATTTAACATGTGGCCTGTAGCCATTGTCTGCCAGGGAAAGCTCATACCAATTTCGGTTTCAGAAAGGCCACCTCGCGTCTCATAGAAACCAGAAAAAAAAATGTCATTTTCAGGAAGCAAATTGATCGTTTTCCTCACATTTCCATTTGCATAAGGTTGTGCTGTGGCCTTGCTCTGGACTTTTTCCTATTCCCTGTTGCCTCTGGAGAGGAGGAAAGCTAAGGAAGCTCGTGGGCCCGCGGTCCCTGGGTGGACTGAAGGGCTCTTGTAGCTCCTGGAAGCCTCACCCAAGTTTCTGGTAAGAAATCAAAAGGTGAGGTGGTGTCCCCTGGTCCTCTGTGGGATGATCAGCTCACAAAAGTGGGACATATGAGTCTATCAAATGCTTCAGAGGGGCAGGTGGACTGCTCACTGGTGAGCCCCGGGAAACGGGCCTGACCCAGTTCTCCAAACCTTTCCCCAAGGAGGCCACATCTCTGTCTTCTCTCTTCTCTCTTGTCTATTCTCTCTTCTCTTCCCTCTCTTTCTCTCTCTCAATCTCTCTCTCTCCCCCCACCCCCTTCCTGGTTCTCTTTTTACTTCTCTTGATTTCACTCCCTCCTTCCTTTTCCCTCTCTCTTCCCTCCCCTTACTCTCTCTGCCTGTTTCCCCTTTCCCCACTTCCATTTCTCTTTCTGTCTCTTTCTTTCTCTCCCTCTCTCAGGTCTCTCTTCTCTGTCTCTCTTCATCCTCTCTTTTCCCCTCTCTCTCCTCTTACTTTCTTTCCCTTTTTCCTTTTCTTTCCATCTCTTCCTCTCCGTCTCTGGGTTTATGGCAACACAAGGAAACCCACACATCCCCAGCCCGCAGCCTCGCCCCCCCGGTCCCACTTCTGTTACCCGGTGATCCATGCAGGTGGGAACAATCCGGTTAACTTTTCCCATCCGAGTGATTCTCTTTCTCTTCTTCATTCATAAATCCCATAACTCTCCCTGTCCTCCTTTCCAAGGCGCGTGCACTTGACTTCAAGGCTTGCCTGCCATCCAGGGTGCCACCAGAGTCCCAGTGCCTGGGGTGGGGGCCGGAGTGGACCCATTGGGGTCCCCCAGCCTGTCCTCCGCCTCATGGCTGCCTTGCCTCTGAGCTGCCACCCTCAGCTGACTCACTCAGATGAGATTTGGGGAGTGGGGGGGGGAGCAGGAGGAGGAGTTGGGAGGAGGAGGAAAACCAGCCTGGTCGGCTCCACACTTCGCCTGGATGCGTTTGGGTGTGGTGGGGAGGGGTTGAGGGCCTCATTTACAGACAGAGGCCGTGGCTGGCTTCTAAGCGACCGGGTTGGCCACTTTCACTGAGCTTCTGGGTTTGCTGGGATCCAAGTTGACGCGACTTTTCCAGGAGTATCTGGAAGACGTGAATAGAAACTTCAGGGGTCCCAGGGCTTGAGGGGCTAAGGGGAACCCCCCCGCCCCGC
Source organism: Papio anubis (assembly GCF_008728515.1). Taxonomy (NCBI): domain Eukaryota; kingdom Metazoa; phylum Chordata; class Mammalia; order Primates; family Cercopithecidae; genus Papio; species Papio anubis. The sequence continues at coordinate 85,706,403 of NC_044991.1, read as the reverse complement.
TTGACCTTCCAGGGAACGGCCTGGCTAGGGGTGCGCTTTGACGCAAGGAGCGCATCGCTCTGGCTTGGCCGGGACCAGAGTTTGGGGAAGGCCTCCTTGCCCACTGCGAAGACTTTGGGGAAGGCGACTGCCAGGGGACAGACATCTAGGGGAGTGCTGGGGGTCTGAATGGTGGAAAGAGCTGCACCAGGGGCTGTGCGCCCTGCGCGGGTGTGCGAGCCTCGCCGGGGGCTGTCTCCACCTCTTCTGGAGAGTTGGACCTATGAGTGAGCAGCTCTGCTTACAACTATCAACAGCCGGGGAGGCTGAGCGCGTGTGAGCGCCGAGGGGGGCGCAGGACCCTTGCAACTTCTTCTCAGGACCCCAGCCTGGACGCCGGCGCCCGCTGCCGTTGGAGAGCCCAGCGCCCACGCCTCCCCTTGCGCACCTTGGGGGGTGCCCAGCGGGCTGTCCTGCTAACCCCGCCGGGATGCTCGCAGCCATGCTCCCCTACGTTTGCGTCCTGGTGCTTTTCGGAGGTAGGTGCCACCCTCCCCCATCCGGCAAACTGGCTGAGGTCGGAAGGGAGGGAGCTCGCCGTCTGATGTCCCCTAAGGGCCCTTGGGGACTACGGCCCTGGACAGGCGCACGCGGCCGCTGTGCTGCGCCCTGCGCGCCCTTCTCCAGTCTCACCTGGCCGGCACCTGCGCGCCTCCAGGAGCTTCCTGGGCCCTGCGGAAGGGAGTCGCGTCACCACACCATGTGAGCGCCCCTGTACGGTCTGCGCCAGTCGGAGCCTGGCCTGTAGGTACCCAGAGCTGCCCTTTGTGCTGGGCCCAGTGGGACCGGGGCCTCCAAGAAGATACAGGAGGATCCCAGACCCACTGAGCCCCCCGTGGTACGGGACAGGCCCGGTCACTCAGACCAAGGATGCTGGGGTTCTTCGTGCTCACGGAATCCTGACCTGTGCAGGGTCGGGGCTTCGTCCTGCAGCAGGACTTGGGGAGAAGCTAGGGAGTGCTCAGTGGCCCCAGGCTCGAGTTGTGCCCAGCGGGCCTGACAAAGGGGACCAAGGGGCTTCAGGAACCCCTGGTAGAGGAGGCAGTGCCTTCTCCAGGACTAATGGGTTCCTGGTGGCTCTTCGTAGGGGTGGGGAGTAGGGTAGACAAAACTGTACAAAGGCCAGCTGACTGGAGTGTGCCATCACAGGGGCCAGTCACCACTGACAAAAATGACAGTAACCACAGTTGAAGTGTGCCCAGCTGGGGGCTCATCCCCAAGCACCCTTACATTATGAAAGGCTAAGAATTCTGGCCCTGGGCTTAGACCACCTAGTTGGGAAGCCCAGATCAACATGGTATCAACCCGTCTGGCCTTGGGTAAGCATAGCCATCTGCTCTCTCAGTCTTGACTTTCTCTACTGTCAAATGGGCTCACAAAATCCCCTCCTCCGTCTGGGATGGTTGTGAAGATTACGAGAGCACGTGCAGGAAGAGCACTCCCCTTGCGGCCTGGCCCTGAGCTCGCGTTCAGGGAATGGCAGCCGAGAACCCCGGGGTAATGAGGGGCTGCGCGGTCCCACGGAGCACAGGCAAGGAGCAAAGTCTAAGTCACCTCGAGGAGCTCTTCAATCACAGTCTTTTCTTCCCAGCCCCCATATTTCTAGGCAAGCTGTTTTGGGAAGAGCTGGCAAGGGTGTGAATGAAGGTCGAGGGAGGGTCGAGGGAGGGTCGAGGGAGGGCGCCTCCGCAGTTTGAAGAGTTGCAGATGCACATGTGGAAAGGGACATTCATCCAGGGGCCGCTTCCCCTGGCAGCCTGGGAGCGAGAGGTCACACAGCTGCCCTTGGCCACAGAGTTGATCACGAGCATGAAAAGAGACCACCTCAGCCCTGCTGCTTCTTTAGAAAGGGCAGGAAAATGTGAACTGGAAACGGTGAAAGGGGGCCAGGCGTGGAAGCGCGCCTCTGCTGGGTGCTGAGATAGGGAGGACAGGATGGGGAAACCGGGTGTCCATCTGCCGTCATCCACCTCTTCCAGGCCGTTGCACCCAGTGGGAAGGGGACAGTCTAGAGTGGTAGGACACATGCCCCAGGAGCCTGCAGTCTCAGTCACAGCACAGGACTGTTGTCTTTGGCAGGCCCGAGCTTCCCGTCATGCCAATAAAATCACTGTGAGTGTAGAACCGTGGCTGGCGCCTGGGGAGTCCTGCTGCCCAGCTCGTTGGTGACCTTTCACCACAGCAAGTGAGACAGATTCAACAGCAGAGAAGCCAAGAGTGTCCCGGGGGGCTGACGAGAGAGGGGGGGCATCCTGCTCCAGGGTCCACCTGCCCTCAATTCCGACACAGCCGCCAGAAAGGGGGAGGATGCCGTTCAGCCTGCCGCTGCAGCTCCCAGCTCTACCCCAGGCACTCTTTTCCACTGAACGCTTCTTTCAAAAGCTCTTTTCACCGCTGGCTGCATCACCAGGTGATGAGATCCTTTTGCTTTAGTAAAAGGAAACGGGACCCAGTTGATCCTTCAGCTACTTACATAATTTAGGTGCCTGAGCTGGGCAGGCCTGAACTTCATGTCTCCAGGTTCCAGAAACTATATATATAATGGCACACCAGCCACCCCACCAAAGGAATTCAGATTGAGTACACACATGTTAGGGGTTCCTAACCTTACCGCTATTGACATTTGGCACTAGATGATTCTTTGTTGGGGGTGAGGGGCCCGTCCTGTGCATTTTGGGGAGCTTAGCAGCAACCCTGCCCTCTTCCTACAGATGCCAGTAGCACCTCCTCCTAGTTATAACTGAAAAAGTCTCCAGATATGGCCACATGTCTCCAGGGGATAAATTGGCTCCCCAGTTGAGAATCACTGGTATGAACAGATCAAACCCAACGGGTAGCTTTTCAGATGAATCTGTCCAAATCACTGGGTTAGACGGATTTTGTTATTCTTGCTCTGAACGATCAGGAAATCAAAGGCACAGTGGGGCCCCAAGAAAAACAGCATGGCTTAGGTAGTTTCTAATTTGGACGTTGATTTTTCCCATTTGCTCTCCCTCCCTCTTGTATCTGAACATGGCGGCTGCAGGAGCCCGGCTGCAGTACGGGTAGTCACCCACTGCAGCGAGCCTTCCTTCAAACCCTGTCAGGCCAGATGTGTCTGGTGCCAGTTCTCCAGCTGCCAGCACTGGTTCACGCCACAGCAATTTCTGGCTTTTAAAAATCTCATTACTCAACAATTTGTGCTGGAGGGGGAAAATGAGAAACCATAGCTTCTCCTTTTTTTCTCGCACTTGTATTTTTTTTTTTTCTAATTTCAGCTCTGCTTTTATCTCTTGCCATATACTTTGCGATGGCAAGTTATCATTTAGAGTCAGATTAACTAGGTCAAAATCACAGGCTATTCCATAATAAATTAGTTGTTGACGTGGAGCTCTGTTTTGAAACCCAGAATAAAAGCTAAAGAAAATTACTTAAATACACTCTTCCAAAAATCTAATGTGAATAGAAACGCGTAATCGTATTAGTTATTTAAAACAAACAAAAAAATTATCAGTGGAGACTTCCTCTTCCTGCTTTGCGATGTGCTCCTCAAAGACGAATCACTGTGGCCAGCTGTGTCACTCATCTTCTGACCAAGGCTGTGATCGCAAAATTCAAAACAACCAGCTCCAGGCAAATATAGCAGCTTCCTTGATTTCAAAACCATCTGGATGGCAAAGCAGTTAGAAGCTACATGTGAAGAAATATTTTTGCAGCGTATTGGAAGTTAACTGTGCTAATGAAAGCTTAAAGCCAGAATGAGCCCCTGATAAAACTTCCAAGATACAGTGGTTCATGCCAAAACCAGCCTGGAAAATGAAGATCAATAGCTCAACGTGGAGGGAAGGAGAAGCCGTTAAAATTGGTTTGAGTTTGAGGGCAGCTAGGCTGAGTTGAGGGACTCTTGAGAAGGAAGTGAATTCTGAAGTTGGCACGGAGGGTGGTTTTGGAATTAGACAGACCTGGGTCCTACCTTGGCTTTGTTACCTTCCTGTTCTGTCACCTGGATCCACGCAGCCTCCCTGAGCATGTGACCCAATCAGTGTGTTGGGAATGGTGATAACTGTGACCTCAGGGAGCGCTGGAAGTGTTCAATGAGATGGTATATGGCCAGGACTTAGCACTGAGAACCTGGTGAACCCTCTGTGCTGTCCCTGCAGGGAGTCAGATACTGCCCTAAAGTCCCCAGACATGGGGAAGAAAGAGCCAGAGCCCCTGCTCTCAGGAAGTTGCCATTTCAGCTTGAGCTTGTACGCATCACTTAGCATCTGTCTCCTTTTGGCAGGTGCTGTATTTTCTTCCCCATGAGAACACCTTGACTATCATAATGATATCAACAGCAATAAAATTAATAATTGTTTGGGTTTAACCCCGACACCATGCAGGGCCAGGCTCCATCCTTCTTGCTGCTGTCTCCTGTCATTCTGCCCCAGCCCTGTAGCCAGTGCTGCCATCATCAATTTCCTTATCTGCAGAGTGGGGGTGTTGACAGCGCTCACTGCTAGAGTAAGGTGAGCTTGCTAAGAGGAAGAATTGGGCTGGGCATGGTGGCTCATGCCTTTAATCCCAGCACTTTGGGAGGCCGAGGTGGGCAGATCACCTGAGATCAGGAGTTCAAGACTAGCCTGACCAACATGGTGAAACCCTGTGTCTACTAAAAATAAAAAATTAGGTGGGTGTGGTGGCAGGCACCTGTAATCCTAGCTACTTGGGAGGCTGAGGCAGGATAATTGCTTGAACCCGGGAGGAGGAGGTTGCAGTGAGCCAAGATTGCACCACTGCACTTTAGCCTGGGCAACAGAGCCAGACCAAAAAAAAAAAAAGAATTGTCTAGCAGAGAGGCACTGACAGAGTCTCAATTCAGTGGACATGTATTGTGTGCCTTCCTGTGTACATGCCACTCACTGGTGTGAGATGCAGAAGACAGAAGGACAAATCAGACAGCTCCCCACCTTCATGGAAAATGGGCAACTCAATCTTAAATAAGCAACTAATTACAAGACTGATGAGCACGTTCCCAAGCAGTTTTAGGGGTGTCGAGCCCAGGCTGGGAGGTTCAAGAAGGCCTCCCTAGAAAGGTGATATGTAACTTAGAACTTGAAAAAAGGGGAGGGGCTAAGTGAATGAGGAGGGGGCAGAACAGACAGAATTCCCAGCAGAAGGACTAGTATGTGCAAAGCTTAGATGCAAAAGAAAAGAGAGTGAGGGACCAAGTGGTGGACAGTGGACAAGGTCAGGGGTTGGCAGGGGGTGGTTCCTGGAGGGTTGTGGGGCCTCAGAAAATAGTTGGACTTCATATCAAGAGCAATGGAGTGTTCACTGAAGGATTTAAAGCAGGGTAAGAATGAGATGCCTCTAGAAGTGAATTCCCCATCACTAGAGGCATCCAAGAACTAGCTGGATGATGTGAGTAGCACTGGCTAGGAGTTGACCTGGATTTGCTTCCAGCCCTGAAAATGTCTAACTGTAAGCCAGCACATATGCTATCAACAGCTGTTTCGGTCCCTCCCTTCTCCCTGCCCCCATTCAGAGCCTGGTAATAATGACAGTGACAGTGATGGGCTGTACTTACTGAGCCTTCTCTGTGTCCACCAGGGCCCAGGCTCAGCTCCTGACTTACAGCAGCGTTTGAGGTGGGTTGTTAGTCCCATCTTACAACACTCCTGGAAGGTGAAGCTTTTCACTCCCATTTGACAGATGAAGAAACTGAGGCCCAGAGAAGTAGGTGACTTGCCCAAGAAGAGCTAGGCAGGGGTATAGCTAAGACTCATTTGCAAACTGGAAACCTTGACAGGCAAAACTAGAGGTAACGTCTGTGCCCATTGATACCATAGTGTTGTCTTCAGTTTCATCATCAGGGAAATGAGAAGAATGTTAGTACCCCTGAGTGAAATCCAATCCAAAGGCCGTGACGTGGCCCACAGCACCCTGCCTGCCCTGGTCCTGCCTGCTTCCTCACTCAACGCCAACTACCTGGGCAGCTCCTGGCTTGGCCTCCACATAGGCAGCATCACTCCCTGCGGGCCTTCACGCTCTCTTCCCTCTGCCTGGAACGCTCTTCTGGCTCCTTCTTCCACTCAGGTATCTACTCCGATGTTACCTCCTCTGAGAGGCCTTCCCAGAAGGCTAAAATGGACTCATTGACTCCCCTCGCACACACACACACAAACACACACACACGCATGCATGCACATGCACACACATGCACACACAGACACACACGCACACTCACTCACACTCACACATACTCATGTGCATGCACACAGTCCTTCCCAGTACCCTGCTCTGCCTTTCTGCACGACACTCCTCACTGTCCTTACACCGTGGCCTATCATTACCTGTTTCCCTGTTTAACGTCTGTTCCTCACTACGAAGTAGGCTGCACAAGAAGAAGGCCTGGCCTGTTTTATTGACAGTTCTTTCCCCAGTCCCTAGAATAGTGCCTGGCACATAGTAGGTACTCAGTAATCACTCATATATCCAACATAGTGTAAGCAGCAGCAGACGGGAACCCCAGTCACAGCTGCACTGAAGGGCCCTGCCACCGAGGCCCTCCTCAGCTCCTCTGGGGCCTCCCTAGCCACCTCCCCTCTGCCAGTCCTCTGCTCTGTTGTCTTCATCTCTTCACCTCACCACCAATGCCAACATCTAATTGAGGATGTTAACCACTTCAGGGGGCATTTTGAGATTTAAAATGTTTGCATGCTGTCAAGATGTAAAGTCCATCAGCTGGAGTCTCTCTTGATTTATGGACACTGTCTCAGCCATGTTCACTCTCTCTGCGCTCTCCCCTCCACGTGCTCCTTGATCCCCATGTAACAGTTGTCTCCACACACTTCACAGATAACCTCTATTTCTTCTTAGAGAGGATAGTGGCTGCTGGGCTGGAAGCACCACTGTGAGGCAGTCACTCAGAGCCCACCAGCCTGTCCATCAGCCGCATTCCTTCTCACCACAACCTCCATATGCACGCATATGCTGTTTCTTCTGCCTAGAACTCTGTTCCCTGCTGCCAGCCTCCCCTTCGCCTGCAGATTTTAGTGGAAATGCTTAGCAGTGGAATTGCCATGGCAAAGTGTGTTTGCTAAATTCTCCCTCCAGCCTTTTTTCCAAATGAGTTGTAGCAGCACCACCCACATGGTGACCTAGGAGACCACTCATTTCTTACATCTTCACTAACCCTTGCTATTATTACTTCTTAAAAATCATGCCAGTGGCAATGCTTGGTGGTTTTTATTTGGATTCCTATAATATTATGAGCAAGGAGAAGCATGTATTTGTGTTTTATAGTCCTCTTGTATTGCTTTTCCAATGAACTGCCTGGTCACATCTTTCTCCCGTCATTATATTAGATGTTCAAACCATTTTTCTTATTGATTTGTAAGTGCTCTTTATATACAGAAAAGTAGCTGTCTCTTGTATATGTTGCAATTTTTTTTCAGCTTGCTGTTTGTTCACCCAAGCTTCCTGAAACAGAAGTTGCTGTTTCTCTTCTCTTTCATGTTGACTCCATTGAAACCTGTTTAGGGGTGCATGGGCTACTAGCAAGTGTATATATTCCCCAGAGGGGAGAACAGATGATCAGATATTCCTACCATAAATTACCACTTTGTGTGTGTGTGTGGGGGGGGGGGTGTGTGTGGGGGGGGGTGTGTATGTGGCAGAGGGAGAGGGAAAGAGAGAAGGAGAGGAAAGGAAAGAGTCAGGGAGAGGGAGAAAGACCAACTTACCTCAGAGAAAAAACAGCTAGAGCACTGTGCTAGCACATTACTTCATTTTATCCTCACAACCTCTCTATGCCATGAACACTATTACCCCATTTTCACCCTACTGATAAAGACATACCCGAGACTGGGCAATTTACAAAAGAAAGAGGTTTAATGGGCTTACAGTTCCACATGGCTGGGGAGGCCTCATAATCATGGTGGAAAGCAAGGAGGAGCAAGTCACGTCTTACATGGATGGCAGCAGGCAAAGAGAGAGAACTTGTGCAGGGAAACTCCTGTTTTTAAAACTATCAGATCTTGTGAGACTTACTCACTATCACAGGAACAGCACAGGAAAGACCCGCCCCTGTGATTCAATTACCTCCCACCAGGCTCTTCCCATGACACCTGGGAACTGTGGGAGTTACAAATTCAAGATGAGATTTGAGTGGGGACACAGCCAAACCATATCAGATACCAAGCACTCAAGTCATCCAGCCAGCAAGCCCAGCAACCCAGATTTGTGGGCCACCAAGTTTCATGCCTCAACTGCCAACCTCCAGTGAAAGTTCAGCTCCAATTTCATGCAAATACCTCCCTGCCCTGATGCCTTTGAAAGTACCAGGAATTAAAGCAAAATCTGGACACCAGGAGACACACACAGTCGGAGGCATCTGAGCTGACTGTTTATATAACATGGCTTAATGGGGAAGATTGCAGTAGGAGACCACAGACATGCTAACAAGAACAGTTTTTTAAAACCCCAATTAAATGTTAATCTGAGAGTTGCTGAAGACAGAAGGATCCTAATTGTTCATCTGCAAAGACTGCAGAATGGGCTGGGCTCCAGAATTCAATTGCCCAGGTTCACATTCCAGCTGTTCCATTGACTGACTAACCACTTGATCCCTCCAAGCCTCAGTTTCCTCCTTTGCAAAATGATGTTTAACCCATGGGACTGCTTGAGTAGATAAGACTGTCCGTGTGGGAGGCTCACTGCAGACCAGACACAGAGCAAGTCCTCAGTAGATGTCACTCATACCATTTATGAAGGTGACAGGACACTGCCCTACAGATTCCAACCTTTGAACCTGCTACATTGCTTCTTCTGGGTGGCTACAAAGCTAACTTCTCCTTCTGGGATATCAGGAGCTTGGCTGGGGAGAAAGAGACAGAAATGGTGTCTGGATGGGTCAGAGGAAGATGGGGATGTAGAGAAGGGTAAAGAGGTGAGAAGCCCAAATTCCTGCTTCCAGAGGTGCAAGGGGACTCAGGTTGCTTTTGCCTGGGGATGTATCCAAATGGCCCACTCTGGTGGCTAGGATGGTACTAGGTGTTTCTGGGAAGTGGGGATTTGGGGAGTTTGTATTTGTTTCCTGGGGCTGTCATAACAAAGTACTATAAACTGGGGGACTTGGAACAACAGACATCCAAAATCAAGGTATCAATGGGGGCATGCTCCCTCTGAGGCCCGTAGGAGGGAATCTTCTTTGCCTCTTCCAGCTTCTGGTGTTTGCCAGCAGTCCTTGGCATTCCCTGGCTTTAAACTCATCACTTCAGTTCCTACCTCCATTGCCAAGTGGACTTCTTCTCCCTGTGTGTCTCTGTCACTGTGTGTCATCTCCTTTTCTAATAAGTACACCAGTCATATTGGATTTAGGGCTCACTCTGCTCCAGTTTGACCTCATTTTAATTAGTTACACCTGCAATGACCTTATTTCCAAATAAGATCACAATCTGAGGTACTAGAGTTAGGACTTCAGCATATATTCTGCAGGGTTGCAATTCTGCCCAAAATGCCTAGTGTTGTATCCAAAGGGCCCACTCTGGTGGGTGGGATGGCACCAGGTGTTTCTACGAAATGGGAAATTGAGAAGTAATGTGATCATCCAACAGTTGAAAGGTGAGTGGCAGAGGGCCAAACCATATCCAGGGATCCAGAGAGGGAAAGGAGGCCAAGAGGCCAGAATTTAAATACCCAACAATAAGCAATGACTTAAATACATCTTGAGGGAATTATGCATATAAAAAATTATATATCCAAAAAAATTGACTAACATGGGAGGATATTTATGACATAATGTTAGAACACGAAACACAATGAACCAGGCACAGTGGCCCATGCCTGTAATCCCAGCACTTTGGGAGGCCAAAGTGGGAGAATCACTTGAATTCAGAAGTTCAAGATGAGCCTGGGCAACACAGGGAAATCCCGTCTCTGTAAAAAATAATAATAATAATTTTTTAAAATTTGAAAAGAAACACAATATAGTATATTTGATTCTAATTATGTTTTCATGGAGGAGGCATCCTTTTTTTAAATAAAAAAAGAAAACATATTAAATGAGCAGTTATCTCTGGGAGGTGGAATTATGAGAAAATTCTTTCCTTGTCTTTATGTTTTTCTCTGTATATTCTACAGGATCAGTTCCATCTGAGGCTGGGGGTTCAAGGAAAGGGGCTGGGTTTGCAGTTTCACAGTTTTGTAGCCTCCTGAATTTGCTAGGACTTCAGCAAGAGAGGCTGGTTAGAAATGTAACAGAGGCTGAGGTTGGAGAAGTGAAATCTGACCTGGCTTCAGGGCTTGGTCCTGGTGTCAGAAGTGGGATCACCTACAGAACTGGGGGTCCTGGGTAGTCCAGATGCTCTTAGGCAGACTGATGTTCCTGGGAATGGATTTGGGGAACATCGGGGCCCCAAACATCCAGATGTTTAGATAAGGCCCTGTGCCCTCCCTGCTGTGAGGAGAGGTGCTTGCCAAAGGTGCCCTCAGTCTTGTGGATGGGGCTTCAGAACAGGGAACTGGAACCCCACTAGGGTGACTGAGGCTACACTGTAGCTGTGAGTGGATCAATGTCAGCAATACCTAACATCCATTGGGTACTGCCCTTATGAAACACTGTAGGAGCATTATATTATTTCTTCACAACTGTCTTGTGGTTTAGGTACTGCTATTTATCACCACTTGATACCTGAAGAAATGGACGCCATGGGGCTAGGGTGCTTCTGAAGAAGCAGAAGCCTAGGAAGACTACCGCCTGGTGGGCTCGTGGCTGCTCAGGAACCATCCAGAATGTGTGAAAGTCCAGACCCAATAAGCCCAGAACTCACAGCTCCCCGGGGGCCCTGAGGTTCTAACAGTCTGTTCACATGGTTGTCTCAGAGGCAACAAGACCTCTTGCTCATCACAGAAAAGAGCCAGGGAAGGTTGGATCCTTTACCAAAGCCAGGGATATGCATTGAGCTACGTGTTGGTACCATTAACCATGGAGCCGTTGCCCTGAGCAATCTGCTCTCTCCTCTCCCTCATCTCAAGTCCTTCTCTGCTAGAAACAAAACTGCAGTGGACAGGTACCAGTTTTGCCTGCCTGGGCTCCATTCCTCCTTCTTTTGCTACAGCAGAATTTCACTGACTCCAGTCCTAGAGGACTTGTCAGTCAAGGTGCTTCATCAATGTGCATTAAAAACAAAATATGAGCTGCCTTTCCCAAGCCTCAATGTTAAATCATATAGAAAGAGGGAGGAAAAGCAATAGCTCATACCCAACCCTACTCTTCTCCAAAAGTATGTGTAGATACAGGAGAGCACGACATGGCTGTATTTAGCCTGGAATTACCAATGACCACAGTAAAACAAAATTACTTGTTCTTTGAAATGTACAATTAGAGTTGCTTTAACATATGTTTTTGGTGGTTGGATGTGTTTTCTAGATAGTTTGAAACTGAAGTCTACTGCTTGGCCCATCAGCTTTAACCAAATTCTGATGGGCTCCAGTTTCCTTAACAGCAACCCACAGACTGAAATTAAGACCAACTTGCCCGTGAGTGAAAGTGCCTGGACTTTTATGATGATCAGCATTTGGATTTGTTGTTTCTCGCACAGTCTTGCAATACTTTTGCATTTCCGTCTGCCTCTCACAGGAAATCACTTCAAGGTAACCATGAAAATCTCCGAGAAGATCATAACCTACATGACTGAGTGGCTAGCTGCATTTTGCTAGAAACCCCACCCCCAACCTTTCAGGGACTGTAAATGTTGCCTTAGGAAAATTCAGAGACATGTGTTTCTGCCTCTGATGGTGGTTAGGGGCAGCCTGACTTCTGGAAAAGTCGGAATTCCAGTCCCATATAAAGAGTCATGTCCACTGCCACCCAGGACATTCATTATTGTTGCTGACGGGGACCTAGGGAAGAGAGGTTGGGCCCCTGAGTCTCTAGAGCCCTGTAAGAGCTTCAACAAGAACATGGAATAATTTGTAATTTGCATATTTATTGCTAAAGAGCTTCTAAGAGTGTTTGAGTTGAGACCAGAGCTGCTGGACTTCATTATTAAGTGGGTGAAACATATTCCCTGTTTACATAGATAATTTGCTTAGAAAGTTCTTTTCTCTTTTTTTAATTCTGCTTAAATACAAAGACAAACTTCTTTCTCTCTCTACTTCAAATTGTAATTTAGGAGAGCTTAAATGAGTGAGCATGTCTTTACTGTTTCTAGATAACATCCTATAACTTCAGTGGTGAGAATGTCTCTTCATTCAAGTATTCAGTTCTTCAACAAGCATTCAGTGGGTGCCGACTATGTGCCTTGCACTGTTCTACACCCCAGGGATGTAACAGGGAACAAAATGAGCCTGGTGTAGACCTCATGGGACTTGCAATCTAGTTGGTGGGATGGGGCAGAGGTAGGACATACAGATTAGAAAACAAACACACGAAAGGCTGGGCACAGTGGCTCATGCCTGTAATCCCAGCACTTTGGGAGGCCAAGATGGGTGGATCACTTGAGGTCAGGAGTTTAAGACCAGCCTGGCCAACATGGTGAAACCCCATCTCTACAAAAAATACAAAAATTAGCCTGGCATGGCGGTGGGTGCCTGTAATCCTAGCTACTTGGGAGGCTGAGGCAGGGTAACCACTTGAACCCTGGAGGCAGAGGTTCCAGTGAGCCAAGATCGCACCACTGCACTCCAGCCTGGGTGACAGAGTGAGACTCTGACTCAAAACAAAACAAAACAAAAAACACAAGACAATGGCAGATGGTGATAAGCACTGTGAGAGGAGAGGAGAAAGGGAGTGGGGAGAGTGACCAGGGAGGTGGGCTATTAGATGAGGCATATCTGGAAGGCTTCTCCAAGTAGACTGCATTGCAGCCCAGTCCTAAGAGATGAAAAGGAGCCAGCGCTAGAAGATCCAGGATGAGAAGAACCTACTGAAGGAAAGTTAGGATGGCTGCTAGACAGTAATGGGACAAGAGGACGGGATAAGCAGGCCACGAAGAGGGTCACAGCCAAGCTTAAGGGCTTTGGAAAGCCAGAGGCAGGTTTTGGGGTTCAAAAAGCCTTTCTGGTTGCTGAGTGGAAATGCATCTGTGGGAGGTGGTGACAGTGGCTTGGTTATATCTATAGGGTTAGAGAGAGGTGGGACCCTTCCCCTGTGTGTGTGGAGGTGGAACTGTCAGGACTTGGAGATGAACTGGATAGGGGGCCTGTATTTGCTTTCTGTGGCTGCCATAACAAAGAACACAGACTGTCTACCATCACACAAATCAGAAATTCTTTCTTGCCCAGCTCTGGAGGCTGGAAGTCAGAGATCAAGGTGTCTGCAGGGTTGGTTTCTGCAGAGCCCACCCTCCCTGGCTTGTAGGTGGCCGTCTTCGAGCTGTGCCCTCTACAGCCATTCTTCTGTGGGTACATATCAATGGTATCTCTCTGTGTGTCCAAATTTCCTCTTCTTAGAGCGACACCAGTCAGACTGGATTAGAGCCCACTCTAATGGCCTCATTTTGACTTAATCACCTCCTTAAAAGCCCTGTCTCCAAATACAGTCATGCCCTGAGGTACAGGGGGTTACGGCTTTAACATATGAATTTGGGGAGAATACAGTTCAGCCACTAACAGAGGCTCTAACAAACAAGAAGAGAAATATATTTAAAGGTAGACACTGTAGACTATCTAGTCCATCATAATCACTCAAGGGAATGACTTGTCCAAACTTCAGGACTGAAGTTACCCCTGGGGATGGGACAGGAGGTTTCAATAAGACCGGGAGTATTCCAGATCTTAGCCTCAAGGGGGGATTCCCAGGGGTTCATCTTTAAAGTGAGTATGTCCATATCACACTGTGGGGTACCTGGCAGAGTGCTAACCCTCAGGGAGGCCGAGCAGTGGTGGCCAGGAATGATGGCTTCACCCAAAGCTGCGGTGTAGCTGGAGGAGTGGGAGGGTTGGGGGAAGCGGACAGCTTGGAGAGCCCACAAAAGGCAAAACTCCCTGGACTGGGCAACTGGCTAGTGGGGAGTGCAGCGAAGGGTTTGCCTGGTGGACAGTGGCTTTCTTAGACAGGATGAAGGTCCAGGGGCAGTCAAAGGTGTGGCCTGGAGGAAGGATGGGATGTCCTCAGGGCGTGGGTGGCTGTGGCGGGGTGTGAGCCAAAAAGAAAGCCATTGGGTGGACAGGGAGAGACAAGGGGACTTGGTTTCCCCTCCTGTAAAGCAGGGGCATGACACTTCCCTATCTCAAAACACTAAAACACTGCCAAAAGGATTAAATGAAAGAATATAGCAAGTAGCTCGTGAAGCTTCATTCTCAAGCATTTCCAAGGACCTGCTATGGGTCAGGTGCAGGACTGGGGCTGGGGATGGAGAGGTGAACACAAACAGAGCCATCAGGGTGCCCTTGGCTCAGAGCGGGCTGGATGTGACCCCCGGGATCCCACTGGTAAGGTTCCTGCTTGGGGTGGGAGGGTAGCAAATGCCAGGAGCCCCAGCATGCCCCTCATTAGATGCTGGCTGAATCCATTGTAACGTGTCCACAGATGGGAACACCTTACAGCCAGAAATAGAACATAGCAGAAAGATGACTTTGTGTCAATGGGAAACTGTCTTTACAAATTAAGTGAAAAAATCAAAACAGAGTGCTTTAAATTCACATACACATTTTCCCCCAGAAAAAATGCTGAAAAATCTGATAATAATTTTTGATTTGGGAGGGAGGGACTAGGATAGAAGGAGAGAGAAGCTTCACCTTATGCTGTTCACTGTAGAGCACTTTGGAATTTGTTTTTGTTTTTCTAGGCTCCAGCTCTATTTAAAAACTAAAATATTTGTGTGTGTGTTTTTAAAAAAAGCCAATCTTGGTGTGAGATGGAAGTGCCTGGTCTGTAGTAGGCACACATACAAAATATCTGTTGAAAGAGTAAATGAATAAAGGGAGGCCAGGGAGGGTGAGAGACAGTGGAGCAGGTTTGCATACTTACGAGAGAAAAAAAGAGGTTGAAGACTCAAGAGAGACAGAGAGGGAGATGGGGCTAGGGAGGGAAGCTGGAGAGAGGAGAGACAGGGATGAGTGGGGTGTTTGGCACAGGGGTGCCCTCCTGCTGAGGATGCAGTTCCATTGTCCTAGGGGCAGAAGTAGGGTGTGAGGGGGCATCACCCACAGAGCAGAAGCAGGTAGGGGCCAGGAGCCCCTTCTTATGAGCATGCTTGGGAAGGGCACTGAGGTGGAAGGAGGGAGGAAGGAGCCACAGCTTGTCCAAGGGCAGTTCTGGTGCCCAATCCAACAGCTCTTGAGGGCAAGGAAGTGGGATGAGGTGATTAATATTTTCGAGACCAAATTGCAGCAGTAAGGCTGGAATGAGAAGAGAGTGAGAAACTGGAGGCTGAGGGTTATTGCAGGAGAAAATTCCTCCTAGACAGGTATCACCATAGGTGTGGTCAACTGAGGGGAGGTATGGGGATGCTGCAGGCTGTCCCCGGGTTCCATTCTCCTCCTCTCTCACTGTGGTAGGAGCCCTGCCTTAGCTGGGCATGTGGCCGTGGAGAGGTGGTAGAAGGTTTCCCCGCCTCCCTTGCAGCTAGGTGTGGCCAGCAATGTGGCCACCGGAAGGACACAGCCCCTGCTTTCCTTCCCCTGGTAGAAATATAGACCTGCTGTGAGCTCAGTTGGACCATGCTGATGAAGGTCACACCTAAGGATGGGGCAGAGCCACACACCAGAAGGAGCCTGGGCAGAGCCATCACACTGGCCCCAACTCTCCCTCCCACAGATGAAAAGTCAACTTCCACCTCATTGCAGTGGCTGTTACTGTGGGTCTGCATCAGAGCAGCCAAAATTGTGTCCTCATTATTGGAATGAAATGAGAAATTAAAGGGTTCTGCACTAAAGGTGGGGACCAGCCACCCACAGACACATGATGGAGATGAGACTCTAAGAAGGGAGGAAGAGATGTGAGGCATGTACCCAAGGCCTCAGGGGGCCAAAAGCAGTGCCAGGGGCTGCAGATGATGCCTGCCCGGAGGGCAAGCATGGGGGTATGTCTCCAATGACAGAGGAGCTTTTGGACAGAGGAGGAGGAGGCATGTTCTAGACACAGCTCTAGCTCAGCACTTGCAACCAGGGAGGCTGACTGCAGGTGAAGACCAAGGTTATCAAGCTGGGAGCTGTGGCTTCAGCTGGTCTCAAGGTCCAAACAGAACTCAGGTGGCCAGGCCAGACAGACTCTCCTGGACCTCCTCCTTCTGCCCTGCTGGGCCCTCAACACCCTCTTCCCGCCCAAGTGTGTCCCTATCAGCTTCCCCCCAGGCCAGCAGCCCCTGGCCTTTCTTCCTGTACAAGGGCCAATTCAGGAAAACCAACGATATTAACAGAATCCTTTTTCTTCTTTCTTTCTTCAAGAAATTATATCCTTGTTAATCAGGAAATGCAATATCTGAAACTGCATTTAAGCTCCTTTAATAGGTTCTCAATTACCGAAGGGGTTCATTTTGGAGGCTAAAATTTCAGCAACGCCACAACCAGCCTACCCCACGGCTCAGATTAGAATGTTGCCCTTCCGAACAAATTTCACTCTTGAGCAAGATGCTTTTGAAGCTAGCTTACATTGTCTTTGCTTGGCTGACTTTGTACGCTATTGAATTGGAAAATGTGGTTTGTATTATAAGGCCTCTTAATAATGTATTTTTTTGAAACAAGGGACTTTTCCATTGCAAATGAGACAGAGAACGCCACAGTTAGTACAAAAACGCCTCAGTCTGTTTTGAAACATAATTTTCATTAGCCAGGTTTTTCACCATAACAGGGATTTAAATTTTATTTTAAAAACAGCCTGCCACTGCCCCCCTCCTCAGGACATATATTTATGCATATGCCTCCACAGGAAAAGATCTAGAGAGCTGCACAAACCGGTAATATCGTTGCTGCCGAGAAGGGAGAGAAATGATTGAGGTGTGTGTACAGGGAATTCTGCTTCTCTGCATGAGACTTCTCTTTTAATATGAGAATCTATTAATAGAGGCTGCACAAGGTCCCTTCTCTCACCAGCTGTGTAATCTTCAGTAAGTGCTGCTGGTTGAATTGTGTCCCCCACCCAAATCCATATGTTGAAGTCCTGACCCCCAGGGCCTCAACATGTGTGACCTCATTTGGAGATAGGGTCTTTGCAGAGGTCATCAAGTTAAAATGAGGTCATTCAGGTGGGCCCTCATCCAGCATGACCTCACAGAAAGGGGACATTTGGACATTTTGACCTGTGTCAAAGGAAGACGATGTGAAGAGATGCAGGGAGAAGGTGGCCATCTACAAGCCACAAGAAAGACCTGGAATAATCCCGGCCCAGCCTCAGAAGAAACCAACCCAGCCTGCACCTTGAGCCCAGACTCATGGCCTCCAGCAGGATGAGAACATAAATTCCTCTTGTTTTAGCACCCCATCTGTGGACATGGTGCAAGCTTGTAGCACCCCAAGGGTTTCTGGTGTCTCAGGATAAAGACCAAACGGCCCCACTCACCTGAGCCTCAGGGCCAGCTCTGGCCCCTGCACCCTCCTGGCCTGTCTGCCCCATGCTGATCCCCGACATTAGCTCTGTGTCTTCCTCGGCCATGTGGAGCCCACTCACACTGCCGTGTGGGGTTCAGCCTGGGCTTCAACCTCTGGAGGATGTAGCTGAGATCCCTGCCCCGGGGCATGGTGGGGGTTGAAGAGCAAGTGTGTGCTGGGGCTCAGGGAGGCATCTCGGCCTAGAAGGTCAGGCCCGTTCAGACTCAGGCCATGCCACTGTGGCCCCCAGCCCTGCAGCATTTGATAAGGCTTCTATCTGGCCCCAAGGGCGGGCTTCCTGGGCACACCCCCCATGCAGTCAGGCACACGCTCCCACACTCAGAAGGGCCCCACACTGGCCTTAACGCTCTGTCGTCATCGTCTTGAAATTCTTAATACTTTTTGAACAAGGGGCCATGCATTTTCAATTTGCACTGGCCGTCAAACTAGGCCACTGGTCCCGGTGCTCCATATTTGTTGTGTGACTCTGGCAGGTACGGCACTAGGGTTGGCAGATGACAAGTCGAGGGAGACAGAGGCGTCCTCAGTCCTCCCAAGCTCCCAGTCGGCTGAAGGAGGCATGTGAGCACGAAGCATCCCGATCTGCACCAGTTGGAGCCAGTGTCCAGCAGGCCATGGCCAGAAAGGACCCCACTATTGTTTCTGGAGGAGCACAGGGGGCAGCAGGCTCCAGGGGACACCAGAGGGCCCACCTTGAGACAAGGTCATGGGGGTGTTCTCCCCGAAGAGCAGACGCTTGAGCTGAAGGAGGAGAATGAGCCAGAAGGCCCAAAAAGAGCATTCCTGGCAGACAGACTGGCTAGTGCACAGGCCCCAGGGTGGGTACAAGTGGGGCATGGCCAAGGGACTGCCAAGTGCTTAGTGGGTGCAGAATGCCAGGAGATCATGAGACAGGAATCACAGGCAAAGTACAGGGCTCATAGAACTTCGGAATGGAAGGGGCTTTCAACAGGACTCACTTGATCAAATGTGCATTTTTATTCAATATTTGAGGACTACAAATATATGTATATTTTGAAACACAGTTGACAGCCGGGCACAGTGGCTCACACCTATAATCCCAACACTTTGGGAGGCCGAGGCAGGAGGATCACTGAGCCCAGGAGTTTGAGACCAGATTGGGCAACATAGCCAGACCCCATCTCTACCAAAAAAAAATTTTTTTAATTAGCTGAGTGGTGCACACCTGTAGTCCCAGGTACTCAGGAGGCTGAGGCCAGAGGATCGCTTGAGCCCAGGAGTTTGAGGCTGCAGTGAGCCAATCCCACTACACTCCAGCTTATGTGACAGAATGAAACCCTGACTCAAAAAAAAAAAAAAAAAAAGGAAAGAAAAGAAAAGAAAGAAGAGAAGAGAAAAGAGAAAAGAAAGAAAAGAAAAGAAACAAAAAGAAAAGAAAAGAAAAGAATAGCTCTCTCTGGGCTTGGACCTAGTTCGCGGCCACATGGCCAAACTTACCAAGAAAGTCAGGATCGTCGGTAAATACGGGACCCACTGTGGGGCCTCCCTCTGGAAAATGGTGAAGAAAATTGAAATCAGCCAGCACGCCAAGTACACTTGCTCTTTCTGTGGCAAAACCAAGAAGAAGAGACGAGCTGTGGGGATCTGGCACTGTGGTTCCTGCATGAAGACAGTGGCCGGCGGTGCCTGGACATACAATACCACTTCCGCTGTCACGGTAAAGTCCGCCATCAGAAGACTGAAGGAGTTGAAAGACCAGTAGACGCTCCTCTACTCTTTGAGACATCACTGGCCTATAATAAATGGGTTAATTTATGTGAAAAAAAAGAAAAAAGAAAGAAAGAGAAAAAAGAACAAAGAA
The DNA here is from genome assembly GCF_008728515.1 of Papio anubis. Classification (NCBI taxonomy): domain Eukaryota; kingdom Metazoa; phylum Chordata; class Mammalia; order Primates; family Cercopithecidae; genus Papio; species Papio anubis. The sequence goes on along the minus strand of NC_044991.1, from coordinate 85,687,025 downwards.
ACACAGCTGACCCTTAAATCACGTGAGTTTCACCTGCCCGGGTCACTTATCCCCAGATTTTCTTCTACCTCTGCTGCCCCTGAGACAGCAAGACTAGCCCCTCCTCTTCCTCCTCCTCAGCCTACTCAACATGAAGATGATGAGGATGAAGACCTTTATGAGGAGCCACTTCCACCTAATGAATACTAAATATGTTTTCCTTATGATTTTGTCAATAACATTTTCTTTTCTCTAGTTCACTTTATTGTAAGAATACAGTATATAATACATATTATATATGAAATATGTGTGAATTGACTATATTATCAGTAAGGCTTCCAGTTAACTGTAGACTATTAATAGTTAGGTTTTGGGGGAGTTGAAAGTTACTGGTGGATTTTCAGCTGTGTGGGGCATTGGTGCCCCTAACTCTGGTGTTGTGTTGTTAAAGGTCAACTGTGAACATACTGTGGATACCCGTGAGCCCAGCCCTCATCCCAGAAACCACAATGTTGCCCATGTCTTTGTCCACTCACCTGTTCTCCATTTCTGAATTTTGTGTTTATCCTTTCCTTATTTTTTTTCAGGGTACAGGTGCCCCCGAACAGGGTATTTTTTTAGCTGTGCTTGTTCCTGAGGTTGATGAAAGTCATAGCTCACTGTACGTATTCTTTTGCGTTTGCTTCTGGCACTCGATATTATGTTTCTAAGGTGTGAGCACACTATTAGGTGTGGCTGTAGCTCCTCCATTTTCACTTCTGGATAATATTCCAACGTGTGAGGAAGCTGCAAGTTATTTTTCTCTTCTATCTACGATCATCTTGTTTGTCTCTAGCTTTTGGCTTTTACAAATAAGGCTCTTAGGAACCTTCTTGGACTTGTTGCTGGGTGTACATATGACAAAATCATAGTCATGATCTCTTAATGCCTCATGACTCACATTAGTGGGGCCCAACCAGTGTGCTTTCTTAATGAAAGAAAAGAGAATACTTGGGAGTGGATGTCTCATAGTAAGAGCCAATATTGTTTCCTGAAACTTCTGTTTCCATTATGTGCATGTTTATGTGCCTGTGTGCACGCACTGTGAGTGCATATATATGTGTGTGCATGCTTGCATTGTGTGTGAGTGCATGTGTGTGTGCATGCTTGTATTGTGTGTGAATGCATGTGTGTGTGCGTGCTTGCATTGTGTGTGAGTGCATGTGTGTGTGCATGCTTGCATTGTGTGTGAGTCCATGTGTACGTGTGTGTGCATGCTTGCATTGTGTGTGTGCACTGTGCATGTGTGCATGCTTGCATTGTGTGTATGCACTGTGCATGTGTGCATGCTTGCATTGTGTGTGTGTGCACTGCATGTATGCATGCTTGCATTGTGTGTGAGGCATGTGTATGTGTGCATGCTTGCATTGTGTGTGAGTTCATGTGTGTGCATGTGTGCATGTTTGCATTATGTGTGAGTGCATGTCTCACACATTGTGCATGTTTGCATTGTGTATGTATGTGTCAGTGCATGTGTGTGCAGAGGAGTATATATCAGATGGTGATGTAAGATGTATTTCTGATTGTGATTCACAGAAAATGTTTGTAAACCACTGATCTCATGCTGTAAATGCCTATAAAGTTAACTTAGAAAAGTTATTTTACAGCCGGGCCCGGTGGTTCAAGCCTGTAATCCCAGCACTTTGGGAGGCTGAGACGGGTAGATCATGAGGTCAGGAGATCCAGACCATTCTGGCTAACACAGTGAAAGCCCGTCTCTACTAAAAAATACAAAAAACTAGCTGGGCGAGGTGGTGGGCGCCTGTAGTCCCAGCTACTTGAGAGGCTGAGGCAGAAGAATGGCGTAAACCCAGGAGGCGGAGCTTGCAGTGAGCTGAGATCGGGCCACGGCACTCCAGACTGGGCAACAGAGCAAGACTCTGTCTCAAAAAAAAAAAGTGTTATTTTACTAAGTACTCATCCCAATTTATGCTCCCATGGGCAGGGTTCCCATTGGTCCTCACCTACACTTGCTATTTTTGGAATTCATAAATTTTGATAATCCAATGTGTGCAGAATATAACCTTATTGGGTCTTAATTTGCACAGCCCTGATTATTAATGCGTTTGACAGTCTCTATGTATCTTTTTTTTTTTTGAGATGGAGTCTCGCGCTGTGTCACCCAGGCTGGAGTGCAGTGGCGCGATCTCGGCTCACTGCAAGCTCCGCCTCCCGGGTTCACGCCATTCTCCTGCCTCAGCCTCCGAGTAGCTGGGACTACAGGCGCCCGCCACCACGCCCGGCTAGTTTTTTGTATTTTTAGTAGAGACGGGGTTTCACCATGTTAGCCAGGATGGTCTCGATCTCCTGACCTCGTGATCCACCCGCCTCGGCCTCCCAAAGTGCTGGGATTACAGGCTTGAGCCACCGCGCCCGGCCTCTATGTATCTTTATTTACCATTCTCGTTTCCTCTTCTGTGAAATACCAGCTTATGTCTTAACGTCTATTTTTCTCTGGTATGATTTATCTTCTCCTTTAGATTTGGAGGACTTCTTTACACATCCTATATCTTAATCCTCTGCTGGTCATGTGTGTTGCAGATGTCTTTTCATTCTCTTTATGGTATCTTTTGAATAACAGAAGTTCCTCATTTTAATAGGATCGTATTTACCAGGTTGTCTTTCTGTGCTTTTTGCACTTGCACATTTTAAGAAATCCTTTGCTAGCTCAAGATCATAAGATATTCTTCTACATTTTCTTCTAAAAGCTTTAGCATTTTACCTTTTTGTACATTTAAGTTTTTTCCCCCCATTGGAAGTTGATTTGGGGATATGAACTGACTTCTTTTTCCTTTCCATGGGGATAACCAATTGTCCTGGCTCTATTTCTTGACCAGCCCTCTCTTCTCCACTTATCAGTAACCCTGTCCTGTTATCTAGCAAGCCTCTGTAAATTTCAGGAGTCACCATCTGAGCTCTCTGTTCTATTGTTTTGGTCAATTTGTTTATCTTTTCACAGAATATACAATGCTACAGTTACTCGAGTTTTCAATAAATCTTGTAAGAGCTCTGATGCCCCTATATCTTACTGTTTTTCAATTCCTGACACCTTTGCTCTTTCATATACATTTTATAACCACCTTCTCAAGATCCTAAAAAAATAAGATAACCTGTTGGGATTTTGACTGGAATCTATTATACCTATGAACCAGTTTGTAGAAGGTAGACATCTCTTAATATTGTCTATCCTTGAATGTATCTCACTTCATTTATTTATATCTTTAATGTCTTTCATGAAATGTTAAGAATTTTCTCCAAACACATCTTGCATATTTTTATAAAATTTATTCCTAGGTATCTTATATTTTTTAACTACTGTTGTAAATGATATATTCCCTCCCCACAACTATGTGCTGTTATAAAATATAATTGATTCTTATATATTGATTTCTTTTATCCAGACATCTTTCTAAACACTTATTATTTCTAATAATTTATCTGTAGATTTTGAGTTTTTACATAGACAATCATATCATCTACAAATAGTGATCATTTTATTTCTTTTAAAATACGTATACCTTTTATTTCTTTTTCTTGTTTTGCTATAAGGACTGTCAGTAAAACATTGAAAGTCATTGTCATTCATTGTGATGGAGGCATCCTTGTCTTATTTATTCCCGATCTCAGAAGTTCAGTATTTCATCACTAAGAAATATCATTTAGAATAGGCTTTTTTGGTACATAATGCCCTTAATCAGCATAGATACATATCAAACTATTTCTCATTTTTAAATTATGAATGGGTTTGGAATTTTATCAAATGCATTTTCTGCATCTTTGAAAAGATCTTTTAATCTGTAAATGTGGCAAGGATATTTACACATTTTTCTAATGTTAATGAGTTGCATTATTAGGATAGACCGAACATGGACATAATGTGTTATCTTTACATTCCATTTACTCATATTTTATTTACGACTTTTGCAACCATGTCCATAAATGCGATTGGCCTATACCTTTCCTCTCTCATACTGTCCTTAATTTTTCCTTTTCACACTGCCCTCAAAAGGATTCAGGGTCTCTGTCTTGCAAGAGTACTTTCCAAAACCCGGAAGGGTATCGAGTGTGAGAACCCTAGCAATGTGTTCACATGGACTTAAGTTTTTGAAAACATAGCAGATTTCAATATTAATCAGTGAAGAGACAGTTTCTTCCCACTCTGTCTTTTGCTGGTTCTTTCACTGGTTCTTCACACTCTGCCTTTTGCTGTGAATGTTGAAGTGACCGCGGGCACTTGGGGGATCAGCTTACGGAGAGGTTGTGTTGAGAATTATTTTAGTTAGTGCCGTTAAGTTTGTGTGTATGCAGCCACTTCCATATGTCATTAAGTTCTCGCTAGCAAGGTCAGGGTAGGACTGGCTTCCCCAAATACCCCTGCTTCTCACTGTCCTACCTGCCCACTGTCATGGTGTGAAGATGCACCATGAATGTGTCCTCAGCACCAATCACTAGAACTATGGGGCAGTGGAGAGACAGGTGTGAAATGTGCAGAACCAGAAGCTAGTCTAGGGAAAGTTGTTGCAAATCTCATAGCTTATACATGAAAGAAAATTCACAGAAGTTTTCCAAATTTGATAATCTAAAAACTTATGACATTATAATAATGAGTTGTTAAGCTGAAAAAGAAATCTCCTGAATGATCGGTAACAAAAAATATTTTTACAACAAAGGAAGAAGAAAGAATAAGCGGCCTTTCTACTCTTGCCATAGAAAATGAAAATATGAAATCTTTGTCATGTGGAGAGGTAAAGCCAACCCAATCTAAAAAGTGTAGGAAAACACTATTGTAGAAGACTCAATTGAATAATAAAAATAATATACGAGTTCTCTAAATTTTGTGTTTGTGGTACGTGTCAGCTTTATAAAATTTGTAATTTATTGTTATTTTCCAATTCTAAATATTTACTTTTATGCCAATTTTGAATTTTTGTATGAATTTCCATTCTTTTTCTTAAGAGGGCCCCCGAAATTGAATAAACTTCAGGCTCTACAAGACGTAAATCTGCCATTCATACTAAGAGCTCACAGAGTGAGTTGGAGATTGCACCCTTTCTCTACTTTCTGGACGAGTTTATGTAAAATTGGAGTGATATTGTTCTTTTCTTCTCTTTTTTCATCCAGACAAAGTTTCACTCTTGTTGCCCAGGCTGGAGTGCAGTGGCGTAATCTCGGCTCACTGCAACCTCTGCCTCCCAGGTTCAAGCGATTCTTTTGCCTCAGCCTCCAAAGTAGCTGGGATTACAGGTGCCCGCCACCACACCCAGCTAATTTTTTTGTATTTTTAGTAGAGACAGGGTTTCACCATGCTGGCCAGGCTGATCTCGAAACTCCTGACCTCGTGATTCGCCCGCCTCGGCTTCCCAAAGTGCTGGGATTACAGGTGTGAGCCACCGTGCCCGATCCTAATTTTTTTTTTTTTTTTTTCTTTGTAGAGATGGGTTTTCTCCATGTTGCCCAGGCTAGAGTCTCAAACTCCTGGACTCAAGCAATCCACCTGCCTCAGCCTACCAGAGTGCTGGGATTTCAGGTGTGAGCCACTGCACCTGGCCTGCCTGGTTTTGTTTGTTTGTTTGGTTTTGTTTGTTTGTTTGATTAGTGTTTGATGTTGGTTTGGGTTACATTTGGGGCGGGGAGCAGATTTTTAAATTATTCCTCAATTTCTTCAACACTTACAGAACTATTCAGGTTATAAACACACACGTTGGATCATAAACTACTTTTTTTATAAAAACGTGCTGGATCTGTAGTTTTGTCTCTTTTTCATTCTCAGTATTATTAATCTCTCCTCTCCTCTTTTCCCCCTACTCACTCACTCTCCTTTCCTTTCTTTCCTTTATTTGATCAATCTTAGCAGAGGTTGATCTAATCTCTCAGGGGTTTCACAGAAGCAACTTAGACCTCGTTCATTCTCTCTTCTAGTTTTGTTTTCTATTTTATTAGCGTCTGCTTTTTTCTTCTCCTTTATTTCGGCTTATTCAATTTTTCTATTTCTAACTTCTTAAATTGGATGGTTATCTTTAATTCTTAGGCTTTCTTCTTTTAACAATATGCTCATAAGCCTATAGGTTTACCTCAAAGTATTGATTTTTATCTGAATTCCATGAGTTTTGATGTGTACTATTTTTACTTTTTGCTTAGTTCTAAGATCTGTGTTCTTTTGATTTTGATTTTGATTTCTCCATTGATGCCTGAGTGTTTGGGAAGTGTTTTTAATTTCCAAACACATAGAAATGTTTTAAATATCTTTATTACTAGCTTTTAATTTATTTGCATTGCAATCAGAACTGTAGCCTGTATAATACCAATTCTTTGAATTCTTTGAGACATTGTATGGCCTAGTATGGGGTCAGTTTTTGTAAATGTTGCATATGTGTTTGAAAAGAATGTTCACACTCTAATTGTTGGACACAGTAATATATATGTGTGTGTGTGTGTGTGTGTGTACATTAGTCCCTCCCTTAACCTCAGAGGAGGCATTCCAAGACCTCCAGTGGGTGCCCCAGACTGTGGATAATACCAAATCCTATGTATACTATGTTTTTTCCTCTTATCGCATTGTATAGGGCAGGCAGTGTATATGTGGATACACTAGACAAAAGGGGGGTTCACATCCTGGGTGGGATGGAGCAGGATGGTGCAAGATTTCATCATGCTACTCAGAACAGCACTCAATTTAAAATGTATGAGTTGTTTATTTCTGGAATTTTCCATTTAATATTTCCAGATCATGGTTGACTGCAGGTAACTGAAACCACGGAAAGCAAAACCGCACATGAGGGGACCACTGTGTACACTATGCTTACATAACACACATGCATACACACACATACACACACAGATGCACACACAGGCACACACATATATATGAAAGGAATTAAACTTGTTCATTGTGTTTTTTAAGCTTTTGTGTCATTACTGATCTTTTGTCTACTTGGTCTATAAATAATCAGAAGAGTTGTGCAAAACTATGCCATTATAATGATGGATTTGTCAATATTTCGCTCTAGCTCTAGCAATGTTTGCTTTGTATGTTCTGATATGGCCGTCTTTTCTTGGCAGGTTGGACCTTTTGTGGAGTGACCACCTTTATCCCTAATAGCGCTTTTTATTGCATATCGTACTCTACCTGATTTTGATGTAGCCACCCATTTTCCTTTTACTTAGTATTTGGCAAGTTTTGTGAATTATTTCACTTTCATACTTTCTGTGTCCCTATAATTCAAGTATGTCTGTTGTAAATAACACATAGCTAGCGGTTTCAAAATCCAATTAGATAATCTCTGTTAATTGGTAATTAAACCATTTACATTTTTTCATATTTGTTTTTAACCATCTTTTATTTCCCACAAACTACACTTTTTATGCTCCTTTTCTCCTTTCTTGCTTTTTTTTAATATTTAAGGAATTAGTTTATTTATACTTACTCTTATCACTTTATCTTTCTTCTGGTTTAGAAGTTACACAATGCTTCTATTATTTTAGCAGCTAACTCTTGAAATTATAATATCTTAACTCTTTTCCTGATTAATGCAAGAAATTTAGAACACTAACCTAATCATTTATCTTCCAAATTACATACTTCTGTTTTCCAGGATTTTTGTTCTGTCCTTTTCCTCTTTTCTTAACCCCACAAAATTAGAGGGTATTATTTTATTTCTTTATTTAAAGAATTACATTTTCCAATTCTTTGCTTGTTATTTCTTCTTAAAACTAAGACCTTCCCAGCCTGGCCAACATGGTGAAACCTCATCTCTACTGAAAATACAAAAATTAGCCAGCCATGGTGGTGTGTGCCTGTAATCCCAGCTACTCGGAGGCTGAGGCAGAAGAATTGCTTGAACCTGGGAGGCAGAGGTTGCAGTGAGCCAAGATCGTGCCACTGCACTCCAGCCTGGTGACAGAGCAAGACTTCATCTAAAAAGAAAAACAAAAAACAAAAAACAAAATAAAACAAAAAAAAAAAACCTTCCCTCCTGTAAATTTTCCTTCCTAATAAATTTCTTTGTTTAGAAGTTCATTTAATAGAGTGTAGGATGATGAACACTTTCAGTATTGTTTATTTGAAAATGTCTTTGTTTTGCCCTTGTTGTTGAAAGAGTATTTTGATGGGTACACAAATCTAGGTTGGTGACTACTTTCTGTTTGGTGCTTTGCAGGGTCAAGTGTTTATTTCTTTGGATTTTTCTTAATCCCACTTGGTACTCACTGTGCTTCCAGTAGTTTAGTGTCTTTTATCACTTCTGGAAAATTGTTAGACATTCTTCTTCACTGATTGCATCTCCTCTACCCTTTCTTTTTTTTTTTTTTTTTTTTTTTTGTCTTTATGGAAGACATTAGTTAGACTGTCTCATGATAGCTCCTATGTCTCTTAACCTCTTCGTCTTAGTTTGCATTCCCTCTCTTTTTTTCCTAAATTTTGGGTAATTTCTTTACATCTATTTTCCAATTCACTAATCTCCTTTTCAACAGTGTCTAATCTGTTCCCTGAACCAGCCACTAAGTTCTTATTTCAAAAATGTTATTTTTGTTTCTCAAAGTTGTATTTGTTCATTTTCCAGATCTGCTTGGTCATTTTTACGGCTCATGCTGTTCGCTCATTTTTTAACTTACATGTTTTATTTTATTAAACATTTCATGTATATTATTCTATATTCTGTGATAGAGAATTCCAATATCTGATATTCATTTTTTGCTTCTGCCAGCTGTTACTCCATAGTGGATTGTTTACTTGTGTATTGGGGGATCTTTGAGAATTCAGATTTATTTGATCTTAATCTGTGAAAAATATTATAATTGAAAATAATAATGCTTTCTTCTAGAGATTATTTATATTTGCTTCTCCCAGGAGCCAGGGGCATCAGTAGCTTGGGAGCACTCTAGCCCCTGGTCTGCCCAACCTCATGCCACAGGCAAAGAAGACAATGACATCTGTCCTCTGGAGGGGCTCTCCAGGCCCCCCTTAAGCTCACTTTGGGAGCCAGAGAACTCAGAAGCTTCCCTACTTTATGAAAAAGCATAATTTATACCAAATCTAGTTAGGCACAGTGGGGAAGGCCCTCAGAATATTCAGATAAGCTGTACTGCAGAAGCAGAATGCTGATTTGCATTTTTTAAAGATCATGCTTGCTGCTCCGTGGAGAATGAATTACAGGGGACAGAGTGAGTGCCAGGGAAACAGCGAGAGGCCCCTGTCAGCCTTTCATCTGAAAAATGATGGTGACTTGAGCCAGAGTGATGGCAGTGAAAATAAACAGAAGGGTATGAATCCAAGTTAATGGAGTATATGCTGATTAACTTGCGCCCCTTGTTTATTTGTAGGCACGGAAATGTGTGATTAACCACAAAGCTTCATTAACTTGTCATTTCCCTTCCAATATTCATATGTTAGACTTGTAAAAATGAAAACTTTGCTTTCTATATTTGCTAATATCCAGTGTGGCCCAAGATCTAAGGACACAGGCACTCTTGTACATCACTGAGGGAAGATCAATTGAAACAGTATTTTTGGAGGACAATTTGGCCAAATCTATTGACATGTTAATGCACATTCAATTTTTCTGTTAAGAATTTCTCCAATGGAGACCCAGAATATTTATACCAAGACATATTTAAAAGGGTGTCCAATGTATTGTTGTTTTGATAATTGCATATGTGTGTGTGTCTGGGTACCACGACCTAAATGACCATTAACAGAGGATTGCTTAGCTACATCAAGATTCATCTAAATAATGGAATACTATTTTGTCTTTTCCATAAGAGATAAGTCTGCAACAGAAAACTATCTCTGATAATTTAAGTGTAAAAAGCAAAATGCAAAACGATGTGTGTAGAAAGATTGCATTCATAAAAAAAAAAAAAAAAAACTTTAATAGCAGAGATCGGCATGAAACCATTTTTCTGGGAGGATACACAAGGAACTGTTAAAGTGATTCTGTTTGAAGGAAGCAACCAAGGCTTCAGGGTAGGAAGAGACTTGCAGTTTTCATTTTACACCTTTTTTTATACATTTTGAAAATTCCACTGCAAGCCACATATTGCTTTTGTTTGAAGAGTTTAGCCTGTTTTTATTGGACTCTTCTTGATTAGGGCACCGGCCTCCCTGAGTTATTACATATCCTGCTTCTGCCCCTGCATCATCTCTGATTTCTCCGCTGCAGACTGTGAATGTGTGAATGTGTGTTAGTCTCCACAGTCTTAAAAAAAAAAAATCAACTGTCCACAAAGATCGCTAAACCTATTGTTCAGTTAAAACAATAGATTTCAAATAATAGGTATAGGGTGACCCCATTTTTATAAAAATGATAATTGGATAAATACAGGTATGTATGTATAAGGAAAAAAAAGCCTAGAAAGATTTATTATTCATTCAACAAAAATGTATTGCCCGCCTACCATGGGCCAGGCATTGTTGTAGAGATGGAAGTTCAGAGGGGACCAAAGTCCCTGTGCTGTGCCTTTTGGCACCCCCAGACTCTAGAAGCTGGAAGGTAATGTATACCAGCAGGTTAATGGCAGTTCACTCTGGGTTAGGTGACTGTGGACGTGCTTTTAAATCATCTTTGTGCTTTCCTGCATTTTCTGATTTATTTTTTATTTTTTTGCCCTGTGTATGGCATAAAAGAACTTACATAAAAATAATAATTAAACCATTAAGCACAATCTATCTCACACATCTCCCTGGTTTCGACTTTCTTCTCTGTCCATAGCCAAGTTGCTACACTCATCCATGCAATATTTGGGACACACAGATGCTAACATTTTTTTTGTTGTGTGTATGGAAATTAGATTTAACTGGGCATCCTGCATTTTATCTGCAACCCTATTTATCAAACAACTTGCTCCCCACTCTGACTGTGCCCCCTTGCCTGGCCTCTGCCTGAGCCTTCTCCCTCAAGCCACTTCCCTGGGGACTCTGCCTCTCCAGAGGCTGGCTTCTCCAGCCCATTATCGTCCCCAGGTGCTGTGTGGAGAGGTGACTGGGCCCAGCTGGGTGCCCTCTCTATATGCTCAAAATGTACCCCCTAAATGTGGTACTCCTCCCCAGTTCTCTATCTCAGACACCTGCACCCCATCCTTCCCATGTCCCAGGCTGAGAAGCTGCACCCCACTTCACCTTACAAGGTAGCTTCCCCATCTTTGGCCCCAGCCTCAGAGCCTCCTTGCTCAGGAATTGACTTGGTACCCACAGGCCCTCTCAAGTCCCTCCTTCCCCAGCCCTCAGATGTGCACAACATCATCTTTAATGCAAGTCAGCAGGGGCCTTAGAGCCTGGGCCTCCCACCACCTGTCACCAGGTGCCATTCCGGCCATTTGGCCACATCTGATTGTTACTGTTCTGTAATTGAGTCAACATTTCTCTCCACATCAACTAGCTCACTCTCACTTAACTTATTTTTAAAAATAATCTATCCCTCTGTGCCTTAGCCTCATCCTAACAGCAACCCAGGATTGACGTGTCAGTTATTGAATTGAGTCAAAATAGACATGAAATTAATCCAATGCAAAATGTCCACCATGGACCCCTGGAACGGTGGGCAGTGCCACCCAGGAGGCACAGCCAGTGTGGAAAACACTGCTTTTCAAAGCACACACCTGATCTCACCCCCTGCAAGCCCCCTGCCCACCTCCTGGAGAACATTCCAGCCCCGAGAAGCAGCGGGTAAGGCCTCCCTCCGCACCTGCCGCTCTGTGCTTCTCTAGCTCTCCCCATGACAACCCTCTGTACGGTGCCACCATCACGCATGGACTAATTACATCCTCCTCCATCTCTCTCTGCTGGTTCACACCTCCCTGCTACCTTTGCAGCTCCTGCCTGGAGTGCCCATTATAGCTCTCTCCATCTGTCAAGCAGTTTCCTGTCTTGCAAGACCTCAAAGCACACATAGGCAGTGGGGCCCCTCTGGAGGCCCCTCTTCTCTTTGAGCTCCTTTTGGTAAACTGGACCAGTATTAGGCAGAATAATTGGCTTGGAATGTCAGACCCTGAGCCCTTGTAGATGCCTCTGCGCTCTGCAACCCCATGGCCAAGCACATAGTACGTGCCCAATAAATGCTGAGCCAAGACCAGGTCTGTAAGTGCAGGTGGAAAGAGGCTAGGGGTTTACAGTTACTGGACCCAGTTTTGAATTTAGGCCTCTCCACCTGAGGGTTATGTGACAGAGGCGAGATACTGTCAGGCTTTCCCTTCTGAGCCTCCGTTTTGGGGTCTGTAAGATGGGGGCAGTCATCACCCCACTGGAATGTTTGTGATAAGGGTCGAGCAGATCCATGAATGTGGGCTTCGAAGACTCCAGAGCTTTACCAAAAACGTGCATCTTGTTATTGTGGTGGTAACCATGATACTCTGATGACTCACCCGCTGTGGTCATCCAGTTAGCACTGCTTTGTCCCCTTCCTGAGCTATATGTGCTCTTCCCAGGGTAAGAGCACAGCTGGGCCGGGGTCATGAGGGAAGGTGAGCATTACAAGCCTGTTTATTTAACATTTAGGAAGCCAACACATTTTCCTGTACCTTCTCTGCAACACTTAAGCCAATATTTGCGTCTTTGGGATTTTATTTGTATGGTAATTTAAAAATAGGGTGCGGACTTACAGCGGGTCTTTCTCCTGAAACTCTAAAAGCACATTAATTTTCTAGATGGTAAAATAATGCAATAATTAAATATTACCATTTATCTTAAAATCTGGTAACTCCTAGCAAAATGGGTTTTTCGAAACATGATGTAGGTTTTCCCACAAAATTGCACTCTAGGGAAATTTCTTAGTTTGAATGTATGAAAGAGACCACGAACTTAATCTCAACACAATGTAAGAAAGATTGATTTGTTAAATTACAATAATTTTCTTGCATTTAAAATCTCAGTGCTTCCTGTTGCAGCTGACCCAAAGGCCCCCGTATATGTGTCTTTGGGGAGAGGCCCAAGGAGCCGAGATGTCTTGTTTCATTGTTTATGAAGCTTCCCACATGCACTTTTATGTGGTTCCAACTGGAGCTTTTGTTCTGTTGTTGCAAACTTCTCTGAAAGAGGCAACGCTAGGTGACCCTTCGCCCTTGGCTTCAGTCTCTAAATACGTTCTCTGCGCGAGTGGAAAGGAAGATCTCCTATGTGGAAGAAAGTTTGGGCACCAGAGCTGGCCTTGGTGGGCTCCTTCTTCCCCAAGGACTGGGTGGAACGAGGGAGGTTGGGTGACCCTGGGCTGGAGGCCGAAGCTGGAGCCGGCGGTGTGAGGGTTCGCCACAGTATCCCAATCGCCCCTACCAAAGCTCAAGAGGGCCCCCTTGTGGAAGCTCCCAAGAACAGCTCGGTGAGTGGTGTGTTTCCCCCCACGCTGGGGTTCCTCCCAGTCACCCCCGACATCTTGGGGCAGGTCTCAGATCCAAGGATACTCAATGGAAACCACCATCCTCCATCCCTATCTCCTCAAAACCTAAATATTTGTGCGACACGACAAGATTCTTGGCCCCTCTGGGGAAGAGCTGGTGGAGAACCAGTTGCCAAGGCTCCATGAAGAGTTCAGTCCCTCAAACTGGAATCCCAAGAGTCTTTCTCAGGCACCCTTTCTGGGTTCTGAGGGGCCTTCACCGTGATGTATACGAATATCTTCTTTCTTGTTGAATGTGTCAAAACCTTGTGATTATCTTGCCAAAGTCCTGTTCTACAGAACAATGAAAGCTTCAGCCTTCTGCCAAGAGAGCTAATAAGAGTTCAGTCCAACGGGAGACTCCCAGATACACATTCTGTTTGGCAAACACTGACTCCTAACTACACCCCTTAGGGCAGTCCCAGAAAATTCAGTGAGATCCAGGCACGTTCAGAACCCCTTTTACACAGTGATGCTACAAGCTATCATCATCCCCTCACCGGCTCCTCCAAGCACCAGGTGGGATGTTGGCATCAGTGGACAGCATTGGCCAAGTTTGGTATAAATAATGTCTACAGACCAACGTGCAAGCTGGGAACACAGCAGCTAAAGTTGGGCTAACGAGGCCTTGTCTCCAAGATACCGGAACATCTGGGTGAAAAAGGAAACGCTCCCATCCATCACCCTGCTGCCTTGGCTCTTTAGAAACAGCTGGCCTGTGGCTGGGATGTTCCAGTTTCCAACTGGGTGGGAACCTCAGCCAGAGCTAGAGTAATTAGTGTTATCATGGGGCCGAGGGAGAGTTTTCATGTGCACAGTTTTCATTCTGGAACATTCCTAAACAAACAAACAGAAAAACCTAGCTTATGAGCCAGGCTTGGTGGGCCAGAACTCATCTCCCCAGGCCCCCATTCCTTTCCCATTCTGTGGACTGTGCACTTCCCTTCTCTCAGCAGGAGAGGCTAAGCAGAGGCCTCAGGGATGTATCCTCAGTGACCAGCCGCTTCCTCATACACAGCATTTTCCATTGTGATTTAAGCACATGTCACACAAACATGAAGCAGTCACCTTCTCCAGGTGGAACCAGGCAAGGCCCATCTTTGTCCTCCATCCCGTGCTCCAGCCTGACCTGAGACTTTTCATGGAGAACTGGGGGACCAGTAGTGAACCAAACCCTGTCCCTTTGATTGCCTTTCAACCCGCAGCTTCTTAATCCAAAGGACCTTCTGCTCCTCACATCCTCAGACCTGCTCTCCCAGGTACCCAGTTCCTCTTGACTTTCTCAGGGCAGCCTTCAACTCTCTGAGCGCACTGAGCAGAGGAGGACACATTCCAAAGGCTGGGATGCTGAAGGTTGCAGGGAATGGAGGGTACTTTTTTTTTAGAGCATATCATTTCTGTGTTTCCCAAGATAGCAAAGTCCAACCCACTTCCCAACCTGCCTCCCAGCCCTGAACACAAAGATTCTCAGATTAGGTGGATGAGGAGATTCAATTATAGCCAAATGAGAGACATGTGAGGTATCTGAGGACCAGCCATTCACACCAGAGGTTGGGGGCGGGCTCCTTAGAATGCAAAGGGTGTCTCCATATTTCTGTTTGCTGATGCAGCATCCAATAGTAGCGTCCAATCTGCAGCCTTCTCGGGGGAGTTCTGGTGGAAATCCCGCATGCCTTTTGTGCAGTGACTTCATTGGAAAGTACATCTCTGGCTGTAGCAGTGCTGTGATGGCTCTGTTTCCATAGCCAGTCTGAAGCTTACTGGCCACGCATCAGGGGCCACCGTCGCAGCCAGCATATCTCCATTTGTAAAAGGCAGCCTCCTCTAATCAAGAGAGGTTATTTTTTGGGTGGGGAGCCATTGCTGAAATTTTTACTTAAAATATGTGTAAGCTTCCTCCAGGTCCAAACATTCTAGGTGAATTACCTCAAGCTGACAGTTTTGAAATAAACTAAAGGGTTTCAGACATTTTAAGGAAAAAAAAAAATAGCAAATCTTAATCCAAATCTCAGTATATAAAACAGAGCAACAGGTAGGGACCGTTTGGGCTAAAGCTGGGTCAAAGACTACATCTTACCTACTGGGTTGCCCTATCTGTTTCAAAAATAGCCCCAGGAGTCTTCAGAAGCCAACTTGAAAACATCTGATACAGCAAAATGTAACATGCATGCTCCATCCTTGAGCTAGAGCTCTGCTGTCTAATCTGGCAGCTGCCAGCCACATGTAGTCACAGGGCACCAGAAATGTGGCCTGTCTAAATTGAGTTGTGCTATAAGTATAAAATATACACCAAGTTCTGAAGACTTGATATGGGGGGGGGGGGTAAAAAGCACATAAAATATTTCATTAATTGTTGTATTTGTTACATGTTGAAATATAGTACTTGGAGCCAGATAAAATATATCATTAAAATTGATTTTACCTGTCTCTTTTTAGCTTTTTTAACGTGGCTACTAGAAAACATGCACCAATAAAATCACGTGCAGGGCTGACATTTATGGCTTGCATTATGTGCCTATGGAGCTAGTGGAGCCTTCCTGGGGGGTGCAGGACCATGTCAGGATCCTGGTTTCACTAGGGCAGGTTCCAAGGGTGAAAAGAGGCTTTGAAGCAAAGCACCTGGCATTCGCTTCTTAGGCCAGATCCAGCCTATCTAAGCCTGTGACATGATCTGATGCTCACACACTAATCTCCCTTCACCTACTTCTCTTTCCTCTCTACCTGCTTGGATCAGCCTGGGCCCCCAGCCTGCTGGGAACTCCCTGACTGATCACCCTTTCACCCTCAACCAGATTCTTGGCAATCCCAACAACTGTAAACTGTCTCTTTCTCCCCTCCTGCTTCAAGCCTGACTCTAACGGCCACATCCAGAGAGGTGGGAGAAGGGTCATCAAGGAACTCACACACATGCTGCTATGGACCACAAGCCATTCATTCATTCAATGAAAAGTAGTCATTGTAAATAGCATGTATTGAACACTTAGTATATGAAGGCATTGTCCCAAGCACTTTCCATGACTTAACACAACAAATATGTATTGGGCATCCATCAGGCACTGTGCCAGGTGCTGGAGAATTAGCAGTGAGCAAGATAGATGAGGACTCAGCCCTCAGGAGGCTGGCAGAGTAGTGGAGTCACAGTGAGAGGAAGGGAGAAATGAGGGAAGGGAAGGGAAGGGGAAGAGGGAGGGAGGGAGGGAAGGAGGGAAGAAGGAAGGGAGGAAGGAAGGAAGGAAGGAAGGAAGGAAGGAAGGAAGGAAGGAAGGAAGGAAGGAAGGAAGGAAGGAGAAAAGAAAAAGTTAAGAAGCCTAAAGTGACAGCCCACTAGCAGTGAGCACACCTAGCACCCAGATCTTGGTTTCTAAACACCATTTTCCAATAAAAGGAATCAGAGCTCCTTGGAAAAATGGCCAGTTTCAGGGATGGGACTGAAAACAATACAAAATGAGCCTGGAAGATCTTCTGGCACCAGGAAATGAGGAAATACTCCCCCCAAAATGACAAAGACATACAGAAAGGACACAGGAGATTAACTGGAGGAGCTCCCAATGACCAAATCAGGGACAATTTGAGCCACAAAATAAATAATGATAGTAAAGTGTTATAATCAATAAAGTAAAAATAAATATTCAGGAGTTCATAGTAATATAAATAATTGAATAAAAAGATAAATGGGAGAGAAGGGACAGTACATTTTTACAGCACAATTACAGTTAATAAACTCAGAAAGAACTGGGCATAGTGGCTCATGGCTGAAATCCCAGCACTTTGGGAGGCTGAGACAGGCAGATCTCTTGAGCTCAGGAGTTCAAGACCAGTCTGGGCAACATAGTGAGACCCCATCTCTAAAAACAAAAATAAACTCAAAAAGAGTAATGGAACTAGAGAATGACCATTTGAAAAACAATACCAATAATAATTGTAGACAAGAATCATTGACACTTATCAATAGATGCTAAAATTAGTGGGGGAATGTATAATGAAGTACAAGGTATTTCCATTATCTCTGAGTATAGCCCCATAAGGTAATTGTTAATCACAGAGAGAAAAGTAGTAATTTAATAGTAGAGAAACTTGGTAGATGCCTCCTTAAGCCAGTGATCACAGTCAAGATCACCAGGAATGGGATGATTGCCTTGGTGTGCCTCCTGAGATGATGCACTGGGAAGGATACACCATCACTTCCACAACATTCTTACCAGAAACTCATGAGCAGAATTTACTCATGAGGAAACATCAGACCATCCCAAACTAAGGGTACTACAAAATAAGAGCCACTACTCTTCAAAAGTGTCAAAGTCATAGAAGACAAAAAGAAAAGAAATGTCTCAGATTGAAGGAGACATGACAGCTCAATACAATGTGGGATCCTGGATTGGATGCTGGACCAGAAAGGGGACATTAATGGGACAATGGATGAAACTTGAATTAGGTCTGTAGACTCGTTAAGAACACTATATCAATGTTAATGTCCTGGTTCTGATCATTGCACAATGTCTGTGTAAGATGTTAACCTGTAGAGAAACTGGACAAAGCATACACTAGAACTCTTTCTACCATTTTTGCAACATTTTTGTAAGTCTGAAATTATTTCAAAATGAAAAGTCAAAAAAGTAAACCGAAGCAAGAAAGCAGATAATAAATGCCAGATGTGAAGAGTGCTGCACAGGAGAGAAGAGAATGGGGTGAACAGAAGAGGGATGCCTGGAAAGGATGTGCTGCCAGGAAATGCCATTTATGCTGAGACCTCCGTGAAGACGGAGAGCCCAGCACAGAGCAGAGAATGGAACAGCACAGGCAATAGCCTCAAGGCAGCCAAAGGTTTGCCCTTTCAGCACTAGGGACTCACAGTGGAAAAGCACTGTGGGATGGGGTAGATGATCTGGTGGTAAAAAGGCAACCAGTTTCAAATGGCTTCAGAGGCTACACAAGAAAGCTTGAACATTGAACTGAGTGCACTGGGAAATCACTGAAGTTGTTGGCCATTGTTTAAATTTCCATCAAGACATTAGGGATGGTTTGAAGTTATACTTTGATGTGAGCCTATTTGATTAATACCAATCTCTCCAGGAGAACAGGAATTCTGACCATCATGTGCAGCCATATAGAACCAGAGTCCATTTCAGTTCCAGGCATACAACAGGCATTCAATAAGTATTTGGGGCCGGGCGCAGTGGCTCACGCCTGTAATTCCAGAACTTTGGGAGGCCGAGGTGGGCGGATCACGAGGTCAGGAGATCAAGATCATCCTGGCTAACATGGTGAAACCCTGTCTCTACTAAAAATACAAAAATTAGCCAGGCATGGTGGCATGCACCTGTAGTCCCAGCTACTCAGGAGGCTGAGGCAGGAGAATTGCTTGAACCTGGGAGGCGGAGGTTGTAGTGAGCCGATATTGCACCACTGCACTCCAGCCTGGGCGACAGAGCAAGATTCTGTCTCAAAATAAATAAGTAAATAAAAATAAGTGTTTGTGTGGGGGAGAAGAAATGAATGAATGATAGTTGGGTCACCTGGGGGACCTCAATTTTGGATGGTCACTGTTATCTGCTGTGGGTTGAATGTAACCCCCCAAAAAAGATATGTTCGAGTCCTAACCCCCAGTACCTGGGAATAGGACCTTATTTGGATACAGGGTCTTTGCAGATGTCATCAAGTTAGGATGAGGTCATGCTGGTTAGGATTAGGGTGGGCCCTGATCCAGGGATTGGTGCCTTTATAAAAGAAAGGAGAGGGAGATTTGGACACAGGTGCAGACAGAGGAAACACACAAATAGGGAAGAAGGCCATGGGAAGATGGGGGCAGAGAGACTGGCGTGATGCAGCCACAAGCCAAGGGACACCTGGAGTCACCAGGTCCTGGGAGAGGCCCTACCCACACCTTGATTTCAAACTTCAGACTTGCAGACTCCAGACTGGGAAAGGATCGACTCCTGTTGCTTCAGCCACTCAGTATGTGGTCTTTGTCATGGCAGCCCTGAGATGCCCAGATGCTCTCCTTTTGCGTGCCTCAGGTGAGGTGACCAGTTCACCTTGAACTGCTCCTCCCTCCATCTTCCGTGCACCACCCTCAGGCCATTTACCACACCCACGAGTCCCTTGTACATCTACTTATTAAATACGATTTCATTAAAATATAAAAAGAAAATAATTAAAATAAAATACCTAATATTTTAATATCAAGTTCAGATCAATCCCCTTTTAAAACTCAGTCCTCAGCAAAACAGGCCGTGCAAGTACAAGGTTGTTACGGTAACTACCAACACTTTTAACACCTCCTAAAATCGATGCGTGACTGTTGGAATACGAAGTGCTTGCATCGCGCCTAAAATCACCTAGCACCCCACCCTGCATTCATTAGTGCCTTGCTTCGAGAACCTCAGAACAAGCAGATTAAAAGAGAAAAAAGGTACTTTTCTTTTGCTTTTTACCCCCAAAAGAAAGGTACCTGAAAAGCTGATATTTCTCCATCTGCTCTGGCTACAAAGCTCACATCTTTTCTCCACCCTCTTCTCTCTTTGATCCATACCTGCGTTTTTCGTGATCTTTGAAGAAAACATAAATTGTGGCCCCAGGAGTGAAACCTGTCTAAGCCTCGACTGTTCATCTGCAAAATGGAATAACCACACCCACCTAGGAGAATTGCTGGGGAAGGGAATTAAGAGAAGGGCACAGAGTGTAGGATTCCATCTTTATGAAATATCCAGAATAGGCAAATCCACAGAAGCGGAAAACGGAGTCATTGTTGTCTAGATCTAAGAGGAGAGGGGAGCAGGAGTGACTGCTTATGGGCACAGGGTCCCCTTCTGAGGTGATGACAACGTTCTGGAATGAGATCATGGTGGTGGTTGCATGGTATTGTGAATGTACTAATGCTACCAAATGGTTCACTTTAAAATGGTGCCTTTTTTTTTTTTTTTTTTTTTGAGACTGAGTCTCACTCTTGTCACCCAGGCTAGACTGCAATGACATGATCTCGGCCCACTGCAACCTCCGCCTCCTGGGTTCAAGCAATTCTTCTGCCTCAGCCTCCCAAATAGCTGGGATTACAGGCGTGCGCCACCATGCCCAGCTAATTTTTCTACTTTTAGTGGAAACAGGGTTTTACCATGTTGGCCAGGCTGGTCACAAACTCCTGACCTCAGGTGATCCGCCCACCTCGGCCTCCCAAAGTGCTGGGATTACAGGTGTGAGCCACTGTGCCTGGCCGACATGGTACCTTTGATGTTAGGTGTATTTTACTGGGTGTATTGTTGTGTTTTATTTGGTTAAGAAGCATCTGTCTGCAGAGGAGCGACAATGGCCAAGTCCCTCCACTCCTCCGAACTGCAGTTTCCTCATCAGCAAAATGGGTTCATTGACCGAACCCATGTCACAGGTGGTTGTGCCAATAACACCTGTCAATCCTTTGGGCTCTGCCAGGGTACTGACGCGCTGCCGCTGGGAGGACTCAAGGTCATAATGCAGATGAAGCACCTGACCTTGGGCCTCCCACTCAGGAGACGCTGGGCACCACTTGATGATCTCAAGACAACCTTAGCCGAGTGCCCACACTTATGTGTGTACTCAGTGAGTGTCCTCTCCCCGGAAGGCCCCAGGCAGGTCCATACGGTATTTGTTCATGAGGCCTGTTTCTGGTGCTCTGATTCAGGACGACACATCGGCCTCAAGCAGGTCATATTTTAAGCTCCGGTAGCCTGGTCTGAGCAATTGGGAACTCTAGATTTAATTCTTCAGGTAATTTGAACGATGCTATCTAATTTCAAATGTCCTGCTCTTATGAATGCAAAAGCAGCATAATTTTTAATTAGTGGGTAAACAGTAAATAATGAATGACAGTAAGTGGACACCACTGTTAATTAAAAATCCATGGTTGATAAAAATCAATTTGGTCCATGCATTTAACTCCGTCTATCACTTCCCTGCAAAAAGTTGTGTAACTCAACCCACCGCACCATCTACTTTCAGCTGTTATTTCTTTAGTTAAGACTTTTTTGGAGGAAGAGAAAGAGGAAGTGGAGGGAAAGCAAAGAAAATCCAACATTCTACCCCAAGAGCTGTGTTGGAGAAAATGTCATGCAATCATTTATAATTGGTCAATTTTGCTTTTGCAACCTTGAAGTTGAGACTTCATGCATGACCCAGAGGTGACATGATGCTCCTCAAGAGGTGCCCGGCATTGCTTCGCATTTGTGTGTACATGTTCCGAATGCAGCCACATTTCGCTGTATCTCAGAGTCTCCCAACATAATTAAATCCCAATTCCTCACAGAAAAACAAGATAAATAAAATGCACTCGGCAGAAACACAGGATCTGAGGATTCATGACAAAACACCACTTCAAGGGCCATCTAGTCTCAGTGACTTCAGGGAGGGTGCAGGGGGGGGAAAAAAAGTCTTGTTTTCTTTTGAACAGAAAAACACTTCCTCAAGAGCCCAAGTTTTGTGGAAACAATGACAAGATAATTTGCAGGACCCCTTCACTATTTCACTCTGAAACATAAGCTGGATTTTCCTACCAGGCAAATATTGCTGACCCCTTTTGATCCTTTTCCTCGCTCTGTTTTCATCCATTCCCCCAAATCAACACTTTTGGACAGGTTTCATTGACACTGGAGATGTTCAAATTAACCTGCAGAATTGAATCCAGGGAACCCAATGTCTTCTGAAGACGCAGATTGCAGAAGCCCCCAAATGCACGAGGTGTTGACGCTGACGTGCACCCATCAGCTCAGGACTCCTGGCGAGTTGTATAGGGACCTGGCCCAACTTTGGTGCCTACCCACCCACTACAACGTCCTGCAACAAATTTCTGCAAATTAGACATGCTACCTTAAGACAAAACAACCACAGCCTCTCTCTTTCAAGATCCTGCTGGCATTTCATTCACTTGGTAGAGTGGCCCTGAGTGCTGATGAGTCGGTGTGGTGACACCTTGGCCCTGGCTGGGTGGCTATTTGTTTTCATTTCTCCTATTTGGCTAATTAAAGCCAATAATCAGTTGCAGGATGAACCAAGATTACAACAGGGACCTTGGGCTACACCAGCATTTGTACTCATGCCTTCGTTTATTCAGTCGGCCAATGTTTGTTGACTGCCCTGAGTTTTACCCCGCCTCCAAGTCAGCCCCTTCTGTGTTCTCTGGGGATGTAAGACAAGCACCGGTGAGGCCGTCACAACCTGAAGTCCAACAACCTGGGCTCACATCCTGGCTTTGCCACATCCGGGTGGCACGTGTCCCGTGGAAGCTAAGCCCATCTCTGAGCTGAGCCTGTTTCTCTGCCCACGAGAGGAAGATAACACTAACACCGACTCCAGGGTTATTGCAAAAATCAGATGGGAATAATGTATAGAAGTGCAAGGGGTCCGCACCCAGTTAACAGGTGCTGTCATCCCCCTCGTCATCATCAGCGTCACTCCTGCCTTCTCAGCTGATCACTGGGGACCCCAAAAGTCTCCAGGTGCAACCCTCAACCTCAAGGGAACTGAGGAATCCACTCTGCCTCATTTTCCTAAAATACCCCTAGGGCACAGAGAGTTTGGGGTCAAGCAGCTCTGAGGGGACAGTGGGGAGCCCTCAGCTCTTCTGAACCCCTGTTGGGAAGGTCTGCCTGCAAGGCCAGGAAAGGGACAGAACATGCCATCTGCTCACTTCTCAACTCAGCCCCCAACCCCTCCCAAGGCCTCCTGAAGTTCCTGCCAGGCCCCCACATCCCCTGGCCTGGAGCCCTAAGACTCAGCCCCACGCTGGGTGGGAAGAGCCATGCTTGGACGCTTCGCTGCAGGAACTGGGCCTCCAGGGCCAGGCCGGCGCCCCTGAGCACAGCCCGGGGCTGCAGTATTTGGACGCTGCTCACTGCCGAGCTTCCCACAGCATCCCGTCATCTGGGCCATCTCAAGCCCGTCAGCCCCGAGTGGAGATGACAGTTTCTGGGAGAGCTGCTGCTCTTTAGCAGCTGAAGGTCTTGGCACTCTCACCTCTGAGCAGCCCAAGAAGAGATCGTGAACAGCCCCACGCCCGGGCTTGACTTGTCTCCAGACCCAGCCAAGCTCATCCAGGGGTCACTCCAGAGGATCTGGAGCTTGTGCTGCAGTGCCTGCTTCCCGTGTCCATCTTCCAGTCACCTTCTGCCCTGAGCCCAATTCCTCCCCTGGTGTCCAGGCTTAGGGAGCCCTGAAGAAGGGCAGGGCCTGCACTGTTTGTCCTCAGACCTTGGCCCAGGCCTCTGCAGCGGCCATGCATTCTTTCACTTGCCACATGTTCACTGAGCACCAAGTAGACAGCAGGCACCCAGCACCAGGTGAGACCTGAAGCCAGTGGCCTCAAGGGACCTGCTCTGTGCTGGGAGAGGCCAAGAAGCCCCCAGGGCTCCTTGGTGGAGGGGAGTGGTCTGCTCTGGGGATGGGCTAGGGCCCCACTGTCCCCAGCACCTTGGGTCCTGAGTCTCGAGTGCCCTTTGTCCAGGAGTGTGGGTCCTTCCGCCACCTGTGGGCAGCACCTGGTCACAGCTGGCAAGCCCGTGGAAGTTCTGGGCTTCTAGGAGTCTGCTCCACGCAGTAGAATTCTCAGAGGCCTCCCAACCCCAGAATTTGGGACGGTCTCCATCCAGGAGGCTTAGATTCCAGGGTGATCACATCTGGGAACCCAGAAGGAGATGCGTCGGGGAGGCTGATTCTAGGATCCTCAATATGGGGAACGCATCACTCTCTCCAGAACTGAGGCACCCTGGGGACAGGGCTGCGATGGAGGGTGCGGGACAGCCCTGCCTGGCTGTCTGTGGCCACAGTGGGGTTGGGAGGGCAGATGGGGTGGGTGTTCTTGGGGCATGCTGGGGTCTTACCCAGGTCTGTCTGCTTTGCAGCCCACACCGCACTGGCGGCTGGGGAGGCTGGGGGCAGCCGCCTGCGCTGGGAACCCCGCTGCCAGCCGCCCTTGCCAGATAGAGTGCCCAGCACTGCAATCCTGCCCCCACGCCTCAATGGACCTTGGATCTCCACGGGGTAAGACCTCAGGTCATCCTGACCATGGGTCCATGGGCTCGGAGACTTCTCCCTCTCTGAGAGTCGGTGTCCAATCTTTGAAATAGGCATAATTCACATAGTTATCCAAGAGGCCTGCTATCTGCCAAGCTGCTGGTGATGCTTGCCTCCCCTCCCAGACTGCAATGGGAGGCAGGGACTGTGTTGGGCATCACGTCCATGGACAAAATCCATTCAACACCTTGAGCACCTATTATACAAACCTATTACGAACTGAGTGCCCGGGGTCAGCAGTGGGACGTGCCCTTAACATTTGAACACATGAATGAATAGTATAAACTTGAGATTGCACTAAGCTCTTCAATGAAGGAAATAAAACCAAGGATGTGATAGCAAGTGACCTGGAGGGTTCTTTAGAGAGTGATCAGGGGAGGCTTCTTGGAGGTGGTGACATCAGCTGAGAGCTAAAAGGAGAGGAATCAGCCATCTAGAGGGCCAGGGAAGAGCCAGGCAGAGGGGGCAGCTGGTGAAAGGCCCTGGGGTAGGAAGTGGCAGGCCAGGGAGAGCCTGGGTGCACCCATCTAATTCTGTCTAACCTGACAGGCTCACTCGACATTTCAGAGGCTCAGTTGCTGCTTTGCGGCCAATGGACTTTGCATTCTGTCCTCATCTGTGGTGCACAAACCCTACAGCAGCCAGCTGAGTCCCCACTCCTGGGGCAGGGATTGGGGAAAAGCGTGGCCCCCTCCACACCTGGCACATTCCTCCTTCCCCCAACATCCCCTCCAGGCCAGTCCCATTCTGGGGTCAAGGACTGGCCTCTTGGTGTCCTTCCTGTACCTCCTGAGGTCAGGCAGAAACTCCCCACTGCCAAACATCTGCTAGTGCTTTGGGTGGAGGAAGGGATGTGAGTTCTTCAAGCCGCTTCGAACACATTTGCAGGCTCAGCCAGGCTGCAAGCAGTCCCCACGCCCACGGCACAGTCCAGGGGGGATCCAGGCATCCACTCGCCAGGGTCACCCAGACAGAACTGGGGTGCAGGAAGAGGGGACACTGGTTGCAGGCCACTCCTGCCCCAAGACAGTAACATTTTGGAGCAGTTCTTCTAAGAAATTTCTTCTAGAACTTTCTTCCTTGAAAGTTCCCTGCCATGCTCTCCAGACGGACCTTGCTGCTTCCTGGGAGAAGAGTGGGAAAGGGCCCAGAGCCTGGGAACCATCGAGCGGTCCAGTGTGACCTACTGTGTCCTCTCAGGCAAATCTCCCCTCTCCAGGCCTTGTCTGAGACCCTCAGGGGTATGGTCACCCCTCCTATTTTTAAGTACCTATACTAGTATTTACTTATCATTTTCTGTAAACCAACTTGCTTTTATTTACTAAAATATATTCATTTATTTTTACAGCTTTATTGAGGTATAACTGGCATACATTGACAGTGTAATGTGATTATTTTTAAAGAAAATGTAATATTATCCTGGATATGGGGACCAGAGCCACTTGTCATAAATTAAAGGCAACTGTAAAATTAAATTCAACGAAAACAAAACAACATAAATCCTCTCTAGATCCGTTGCCGACCCGAGGCTCTGAGTTGCTCTCTCTGGGAGAACAGGGAGGTTGGCACTAAAGACACATTAGCTCTGAACAGAGAATTTCCCCTCAACATTATCAAAAAGATGGAAGAAAAGAAAAGGGAATTATTTCGTTGCTGGCTGATAACATGTTTCCTCTGCTCCAACAGCCCTGCTACAAAAAATATCAAGAAAATAGGCTAGGATCACGCCTGTAATCCCAGCACTTTGGGAGGCCGAGACGGGCAGATTGATTGAGGTCAGGAGTTCAAAACCAGCCTGGCCAACATGATGAAACCTCGTCTCTACTAAAAATACAAAAATTAGCCAGGCATGGTGGTACACGCCTGTAATTTCAGCTACTCAGGAGACTGAGGCAGGAGAATTGCTTGAACCCAGGAGGCAGAAGTTGCAGTGAGCCAAGATTGCAACCCAGCCAAGTGCCTGGGTGACAAAGTGAGATTCTGTCTCAAAAAAAAAAAAAAAAAGAAAGAAAATAGCAGTACAAGAGGGTACCTGGTTAGAGTAAAATCGTGAGGAGGGTGCCTGCTCTTTTTCCCCACTGACTTCATCCACTGTCCACCCCACCTGCACCCTCAGTGGGAAGTCCCAAAGGCCTCCTCTGCCCCATCCCGGAGCTGACCATGGGTCTAGGAGTCATTCCTCTTTCTTCTCCCTCCAACCCCTTCCCCTGGATCTGTTTGCATCACCAGCAAATGGAGTCTGGGGCCAAGTTCAGCCCACTTTCCAATTTTGTAAATAAAGTTTTATTGGCATACAACCATGCCCATCCATGTACATGTCATCTATAGCTGCATTAGCTCTACAATGGCAACTTTGAGTAGTTGCGGCAGAAGCCACCCAGCCCACAAAAATAAAAATATTTATTACCCAGCCCTTTACAGAAAAAGTTTGCCGACTCCTGGTTTATATCTACAAGCCCTGTCACAGGCAAGGATGAGACCTGGTCAGGGCAGTAAGCCTAGAGAAGGGGGAGACAGGACGGGCCACCGTCATACCTGATCACTACTCTCCCCTCCCTCCATTCACTCAGCAAGGACGGCGGAGGGCGCGGGGCCGGCTCTGGGCCAGGTGCCCAAAGTCCAGTAGGGGAGGAAGCAGGCAGGGCATCCCGGAGCTCCCAGGCCTGTGGGTCCCCAGACGGTTGCAAAAGGGCCTCCAGTAGGGCAATTCGGATTGAAGGAAAGGAGAATGAACTAGAAGGCTTGTGTTGAGGCCATGAGGCATCCAGTGCAAAGCCACAGTCCCAAGGGTGGCTGACTGAGAGCAGTGAGGGGAACTGAAGTTGGAGGGGCCCAGGCCTGAGCTGAGGCCTAAGAGGGGGATTGGGGGGAGAACCGAGCCCAGCCCAGAGGAGAGAGGGGCTCGCGGCGTGGTGTTCCCTCCGTACCCAGCCCATCTCCTTCCACCCCTGCAGCTGCGAGGTGCGCCCAGGACCGGAGTTCCTGACCCGCGCCTACACCTTCTACCCCAGCCGGCTCTTTCGAGCCCACCAGTTCTACTACGAGGACCCCTTCTGCGGAGAGCCTGCCCACTCGCTGCTCGTCAAGGGCAAAGTCCGCCTGCGCCGGGCCTCCTGGGTCACCCGGGGAGCCACCGAGGCCGACTACTACCTGCACAAAGTGGGCATCGTCTTCCACAGCCGCCGGGCCCTGCTCGACGTCTCCGGGCGCCTCAACCAGACCCGCGCCGGCCGGGACTGCGCGCGGTGGCTGCCCCCGGCCCGGGCCTGGATGCCCGGGGCGCTGTACGAGCTGCGGAGCGCCCGGGCCCAGGGGGACTGCCTGGAGGCGCTGGGCCTCAGCATGCACGAGCTCAGCCTGGTCCGCGTGCAGCGCCGACTGCAGCCGCAGCCCCGGGCGGCGCCCCGGTTAGTGGAGGAGCTGTACCTGGGGGACATCCACACCGACCCGGCCGAGAGGCGGCACTACCGGCCCACCGGCTACCAGCGCCCGCTGCAGAGCGCACTGGTGAGTGGGGAGGGGGGGTCTCGGGGGGCGAGCTCGGAGCCCAGCCCCGCAGCTTTGCAAGATCTGGGCCGGCCCAGGGCTCTGGCTGTCCGGCTGTCATCACTGCCCCTCTCCACTCTGGTCCACGTGCCTCAGGACATTTGCGCACCCTGTTCACGCTGCTGGAGACATCTTTTTTCAGCCTTTACAAGGCTGGCGGGCCTCGGGTCGGCCTTCCCACGCTGGTCCTCCCCAGCCCCTGTCCTCGTGGGCACTGCAGGATCTCGTTTCTGCCCCTGCTGGGCACAGAGGCTTGGGCGGGAGTCCCCCTCCCTTGGTTCTCGGCTGAAATATCCGCTCCAGTTCCCATTCTACTGTTCCCCGTTTCCCGCGAGTGACCTTGCCAGCTCTCAGCCCATTCTGAAGCTCCGTTGGTGACTTGTTTATTGCCTCTCCCTCTGGCGCTAGGTCCTTCACAAGGGTGGGGTCACAGCGGGCACCTAGCACGACGGGTCAGGCACACGATCAGGACCAATAAATGTGGATGGATGAATTAGGGAGAGGGCAGCTTTCCTCCAGGGTGCCGCTGGGGCCGCGCACGCCAGCCCAGATGCCGGTCCCTTGAAATCTCAGTGCGAGCCTCACACCGACCTAGCCGCACAGCCACTGGGGCGCCACTCCCACCCACTCCCAAACCAGACGGCGAAGACACGTGGCCTGGGCTTCTTGTGAGAAGGCCGAAAGGGATCCGTCAGGTCTGGGGGGAGCCCGGGGTTCTGCACTTCCAGCAAGCCGTCCGGGGTGTGGGGAGGCTGCAGTCTAAAGGAAACCGCCCTGTCTTTGACATGCTCCCCCTTGACTCCAGCACGAATTTCATTTAAGCTGATTCACCTAGATTTTAGATGAAGCCATGGCCCGCATACCATCCTAATTTGGGGAAGATCTAGTAGCACCCCCCCCACACACTTTTTTTTCTTTTTTTTCTTTTTTTTTTTTTTGCCAGGTGAGCAAACAGGCAGAAAGAAACATAACTTTACAGTATAATGGCTCCTGGCACATAGCTCAGAGCCTGGCTCCTACAAGGGTGTGGACCTAGGACCTTCCCAGTGTCAGAGAACCCTCTGGTGGCTGGTGAGGCCTAAGGACCTCTCTTCAGAAAATCTGTTTTTAAGGGCATAAGAGAAAATACATGGGATTTAAATGAAAACCGGTTCTATTAAAATAGTTACCCAAGTTTTAAAGTATTAATTTGTGATATAGAAAAACGATAAATGTGAAATCTTTATTTGCCCTCATTTGAAAGCAGAGATGACTGCAAACCATGTTTCCAGTACCTGCAACGCTGTTAGCGTCATACAAAGTCAGAGGTTCTGCTGACGCTACTGGGGCGCGTTGCCTCCATTTACAATGAGAAGAAATGTTAACTTGTATTAGTGAAAGGTTAGTGAAAATGAAGTTGAGGTTAGCATTCCAGGTGAAAAACCTCTGTACAAGGCACCCAATGAGTATTTCTTGAGTGCACAGATGAGCAGATGGAGGGAGGATGGATGAATGCGTGTGGATGGATGGATGGGTTCAGCATCCCCATGAAGTCCTCTTGGAGCTCTCAGGCCACCTTCACATCATTCAGCACGTATTTGTTGCCTACTGTGTACTAGACATTCAAGGAACTAAACCAGATGAGGCAACTTCTCACCCCTGGCAGCAGCCACTTGTCACTGCCCCAATGTGGGAGCACTGTGGATGAGACAGACCGGAAGCCTGCCTTCCTCCCCCTCCCCCTCCCCCTCCCCTTCTCCAAACCGAGGATCTCAGTAGCAGAGGAGGAACATGACACGAAGTTCTCATAATCAGAAAATCAGCCTCAGAGTTCTTTTTATGACCTCGAAATTATTCCCTTTTTGGCAACCAATGTTCTAGGCTGGTGTGGCGTTAATCCTACTTAGTTCAGAGAAGGCGCTAGTGGTGAGTTGATTACTGGCCGCCACCACCTCATTAGGAGGGGAAACTGCTCTGAATGCAGAGAGGACAGATCCCCGGGGGCTGCGGAGGCTGACAATTTCATGCGTCCCCAGGCAGGACTCTGGGGCCATGGCTGTCCCTGCCCTCCCTGCTGCCTGGCTAACCCGGGTGGCCAATCCAGCCTGAAATGTGATTGAGAAGCAAAACACATAGAAATGAATGCAGAGATGAACAGTGCCAGATGTACAGACATTAAATTAAAGGTCTGCTCACCAGTGGCTCCTCTCCTTGGGAAAAAAAAAAGAAAAAAGAAAGAGAAAAGACAGATAATTTCAAAGAAGGAACTGCTGCAGAGAAACCCCTAAGAAATGAATCAGTTGTTGCCTTACGCTCTCTGGGGCCCACGCCCTGCCCACGACCCAAACCAGATGGTAAACATGAACATTTTTAGAAGTTCATTTAAAACCAATTGGATCCCCAAATTCATTGCCTGGATATAGAATCCTAATCAATCAGCCAACACCGGACCAAAATTATCTGAGCCTGGTGTCACCTCTGGGGGTTAATTAGAAACTGTTATGTCGTGTTTGAGAAATAACTTTATGTAACAGGCTTAAATGAGTAAGAGTTTGGTTTCTGTACAAGTGTGAATTCTGCCTGCCGGGGGCCTTGTTTACTAACGCAGGAGACTTCAGACCTCTGCAGAAAGATGCCCGGAAGACTTCCCATGGAGCCGGGAACCTTGTCTCACCACCTTCAAAAGCACCAGAGAAGGAAATGCCTTTTCTCACCCCTCTTTCACCTTAAAAGTTTGCTGGTTCTCAATTTGCTTCTGCTCTGCAGAAAACTGCTTGCCCCAAATTACTAACCAGCATCCCCAAACGTCCTATCTGCAGAGAATATCTTTTGTTTGTTTGTCCTTTGTGGTGGGTAAGGAGAGCTCTGGGATTATTTTGCTGTAATGCATTACGTCCTCTCAATATACATTAGTGTGACATAGAGTCAACTCCCATCAGCCGGCATCCCCATCACCAACACTCCAGCTAACTCTCAAGCTTGCTTGCTCCTGTCACAAACATTTTTGCAGCCATTTACTAGCATTTCAGAGAACCATCAAGCTCTCTGGGCCAAAATCCCCATAACCAAAGCCAATATGGTCTCCAATGTTATATAAATCAAGGAAACTTAAGGTTCCTTATAGAAATAAAAAATAACAGCTTATAAAATGACACCCCCCCCCAAAAAAAAAAAACCACTGTTATCAATCATCCAATATTTCCTTTCTAAGCCAGAACTTCTAAATGTTACTTGTCTGGCATGAAACTCACTCAGTGCTGTATGGAACTCAGCAGTGCTATATGGAAATCTTGGGAGTTTTGCAAGAAAAAATATATTGGAGCTAATTTCCCAGCTGGGCCTTCAAAACGCCCCCTTCCTGTGCCTGTCCTGGCTGGACTGCAACTCTAAGTTTCCTTCTGGAATGGCAACAGCAGGAGATGTTTGCTTGTTCCCACATCAGCTTTGACAAGTTCCAAGGCCATTTACCTTCCAGAACGGTGCTCTGGCCTCAAGTCTGGGCAGCAGCTGCTTTTTTAGAAATAAAATAGGAGAAGGGGAAGGAGAGGGAGAAAGAAGGAAGAAGTCTGTATCGCATTCCTTTTTAGTGTCTGCTGAGCCTTTTCACTCCAAAACGCAGACTACTCCCACGCAATTTAGTTTAGCATCTGTTTCCTGTTAACGTGTTTTATGGTAAACACAGCTCACGAGAGTTTGTAAGGCAGGGACAACTGTAAATACAGGCAAAGATGGAGGAAAATCAACTCATAGCCTGGGACAAATGAGGGTGTGGCGGCACCTGAAGACCTAAGTGTGGTCGGTTTTCCCTATAACAAATAACATGAGAGTGAACATCTTTGAGCCACAGCTCTTCACGAGATTTCAATTATCTCCTTCGCACAGACTTAAGCAATGGGCTTCCAAAGACATAATTTTTTATTTTTTATTTTTTTGTGAGATGGAGTCTTGCTCTGTCACTCAGGCTGGAGTGCAGTGGCACAATCTCAGCTCACTACAGCCTCTGCCTCCCAGATTCAAGCAATTCTACATCAGTCTCCCAAGTAGCTGGGATCACAGACGTGCACCACCACACCTGGCTAATTTTTGTATTTTTTGTAGAGACGGCATTTCACCATGTTGGCCAGGATGGTCTTGATCTCCTGATCTCATGATCCATTGATCTATCTGCCTTGGCTTCCCAAAGTGCTGGGATGACAGGCGTGAGCCACTGCACCCGGCCTATCTTTTTTTTTTTTTTAGATGTTGTCTTGCTCTGTCCCCCAGGCTGGAGTACAGTGGTGTGATCTTGGCTCACTGCAACTTCCACCTCCCGGGTTCAAGCTATTCTCCTGCCTCAGCCTCCCAAGTCCCTGGGATTACAGGCATGTGCTGCCACACCTGGCTAATTTTTGTATTTCTGGTAGAGATGGGTTTTCACCGTGTTGGCCAGGCTGGTCTTGAACTCCTGATCTCAAGTGATCTGCCCACCTCAGCCTCCCAAAGTGCTGGGATTATAGGTGTGAGCCACTATGCTCGGCTCAGACATGTTTTGATGGCTTTTGATCCTTGTTGCCATATTCACTTTCCATGGGGTAGGTAGAGCAAATGATGTGCACCTTCCACTGTGAGATTTCTAAAGACAAAAATCCTCTATTCTCTACCTGTGGGGAAGATGTAACCTGCTATGAGCACAGGAGAGTGGGAGCTCGGACAGCCGGGTGCAAGCCAGGCTGCATTTCCGCTGGTCTCTGCCACTTCCAGGCCGGACAACCTGGGCAGTCCAGCCGGTCCTCTGGGTCTCAGCTCCCTCAGCTATAACATGTACCAGTTGCCCGGGAAGTGCTTAGCATAGTTCCTGGCACTTCGGAAACACCTAGAAGAGTGAGCTAGAAAAAAGATCAACTTTCACGGTCAAATTCCAGGACCAAGCACCCTGGGCTTGAGCAAGGACAACTTCTGTCAGGTCCCAAGACGAAGGCCACCTGTGCTTCCATTCATTTCTCATTTATTCATGCAACAAATGTGTGCTTGCTGCGAGCCAAACCCTGTGCTGTGGGGATGGGGTAGCCGCAGAGGCAGTTCCCGCTTTCTAGGGCGTTTTTGGACTGTAAGGCATAATGCGTTCCAGTTTGATGAGGGGCGAGGGATAGAGAGAAGAGAGTCTCAGGGGGTGGAATGAGGAAGATAAAAGAGGGTGGTGTGCCAGCCCTGAGCCCCACCTTACATGGGGCATTCGGGAAAGCTCTCTCTGGTGCCCAGCAGAGACCTAGTAAGAAGGAGCTGGCGGGGAGTTCAGACAGCAGGAGACCCAAGGCCCGAGGATACAGGGGCTGACCTCCATCAAGGAGGCCCTCCTGACTGAAGCAAAAAAGGCCGTCCTGACTGAAGGCAGGGAGTGAGAGAGAGAGGAGGGAGGGACAGGCCGCACCTCACTCTGCCTTTTCACCCCTACAGAGCTGGGGTTCCTTTCCAGGCTGCACCCCAACTTCTCCCTGTGGGACAACCACCGTTTTTCTGTTTGTCTTTCGCCAGCACCACGTGCGGCCGTGCCCAGCCTGTGGCCTCATTGCCCGCTCTGATGTGCACCACCCGCCCGTGCTGCCGCCCCCTCTGGCCCTGCCCTTGCGCCTGGGCGGCTGGTGGGTCAGCTCGGGATGCGAGGTGCGCCCAGCGGTCCTGTTCCTCACCCGGCTCTTCACTTTCCACGGGCACAGCCGCTCCTGGGAAGGGTATTACCATCACTTCTCAGACCCAGCCTGCCAGCAGCCCACCTTCACCGTGTATGCCGCCGGCCGCTACACCAGGGGCACGCCGTCCACCAGGGTCCGCGGCGGCACCGAGCTGGTGTTCGAGGTTACACGGGCCCATGTAACCCCCATGGACCAGGTCACCACGGCCATGCTTAACTTCTCTGAGCCACGCAGCTGTGGGGGTGCGGGGGCCTGGTCCGTGGGCACTGAGCGGGATGTCACAGCCACCAATGGCTGCCTGCCGCTGGGCATCCGGCTCCCACACGTGGAGTACGAGCTTTTCAAGATGGAGCAAGACCCCCTCGGGCAAAGCCTGCTCTTCATCGGACAAAGGCCCACTGATGGGTCAAGTCCCGATACCCCAGAGAAACGCCCCACCTCCTACCAAGCACCCCTGGTGCTCTGTCGGGGAGAAGCCCCCGACTTCTCCAGGCCCCCGCAGCACCGACCATTGCTGCAGAAGCACCCCAGCACAGGGGGTCTTCGCGTAGCCCCCCTCCCACTTCTGCCCCTAGTTCTAGGGCTGGCTTTCCTCTACTGGCTATGACATTGGACTTGACATCAGGATGGTGGCTCTGGACACCCATTCAACTCTTCAGACTCCCTCCTGGAAACTGTAGAGAAGGAACCATTCTCCTCTGCTCTGTCATGGATGGATGCACAGCCCCACTGCTTCCAAACTCTGCCTGCATTCCATGTGGCTCAGGGCATGAGCTTAACACCTGCAAAGCCTATACCACATCCCACAGCCCACGTCCCAGTCACGCACTTGGACGCGGCAGTGATGTTCATTGCTATGTGAGTTTCTAAAGATCACTCCCAATTTTTCTACTTTCCTTATCCTTGGCAGCCCGCCAACAGGTGCAGTCAGGTGGCCACATGGAACCCCCCCATCCCACGCTGCTCCCTGTTCTTCCCATCCTGACCCTTGGGATTCCAAGATGGGAGCAAGAGGAGACCCTGAGGTTCTGCCTAGGGACAAGGCCTACTGCTCTGCCATGTCTGTAGGTTGTTGTTTAAAGATTATTAATTCGAATTTAGCAATATGATCTCTAAGTGGTGCCATGAATTAAAGATGCCACTTCGGGCTTTCAGTGCTTCTCAGCTTTCTGGCGAAGGGCTTGTGTCTTCAGAGGCAGCTCAGCTTTCCTGAATCCTGACTGTTGGCATTCGTCTGCATCTGCCTGTGCTTCTGTGAGTCAGACCTCAAGCTGCCAATACTGCGTGTGGATAAATCCAGTTTTCCCGGGCCAGCATACAAATGAAGAGGACTCCATCTGAGCTGAGAAGTGTGGCCTCCCCAGAGCAGGCTGCAGCCTCCAAGCCTCCCTAGCCCAAGCGAATGCCAGTGTGCACCAGGCTGGCTGCTGGGGGCAGGTCTTTGGAGGGGAGCAGCGTTTCCAGCCTTCTGAAAGTAGTTAATAGTAATGACCGCCATAACACTAACATGCTCTGCAATTCGCCCTGCCCAGCCATGCTCGGTTGCCAAGATTTCCTGTGCTTGCCTGACAAACGAAATCTCCGAATGTGTATCTTTGGGTCCACCCTAGGGAGAAGTCGGGGTCGCCAGGCTACATGGCGACATCTGGACAGCTCCACCTTGCCCAGCCTCCTTGCCATGATCCTAATATATTGGTGTCCTCTGCTCAGAGGGGACTGTCATCATGGTGGGAACAGGCTGAGCCTCTCCAGGGACTCTACCCAAATTCCCAGGGCCTCATCTGTACACTGAAATTAACTGGCCTCCTGGTGGGCCGGAGGGTTTTCAGGACTGGGGGCTGATGACTCACCCCCTCCTTCCTCCTCCTGATCTCTAGCTCTAGCTCTTATCACAGATTTTGAACAATTGTCTGTGAGGTTAATGATGCTTTCAGAGGGAAGCCCTCGTCCTCCTTGAGATTGTGTGGGGTCCAATCAGCCTGCTGAAATTGCTCCCACTTATTACCCATTCTTCTTCTTTAAAAAAAAAAAAAAAAGCCCATCAAGTTAGCATTCTCTGTAGGTCTCAGACAGCTACCAGTGTTCCTGGCATATTTACCAAAGTACAAGAAATAATTACATTATTTACAGTTTCAGACTACATCAGGGTGGGGGGAGCTCCTGTTGGGGACGGCGGTGGGTGTCGATGATGTGTCCACGGCTGAGCAGGTCTTGTATCCGAGACTTGAAGCAATCATGCCACCATTTATCATCAAATTTAAACCTTTTAATAAAATTAAACAGCCTGAAAAATGCTCTTGCTGGTTATTAAAGTCAACCAAGGGAATTATGGTTCTAAAGAAAGGAAGCGGAATGTCCTCCAGAGAATGTGTGAAAGAGAATAAAACCAGTGGAGGTAAACCCCAGCTCTCTCAGTTCTGCTCTCATGTCACTGCCTGCCCTGCTGAAAACCCCCCAGGGGCTTCCACTGCACTCAGAATAAAAGCCTGACTTCTGGCTCACTGTTGCCTGCAAGGCTCAGCCACGCCTCCCCATGCCCTGGCCACACTGGCCTTCTTTCTGTTTCTTGGATCACAGGAGCTGTTGCTGCCTTGGGGCCTTTGCACAAGCCCTGACTTCTGCCTAGCGTCTCTTCCCCAGACCTTCAGAAGCTTAGCACTTTGTTTTCAATCAAGTCTCGGACCAGATGTCACCTCCTGAAGATGTCACCATGCGCATCCCAAAGAGCAGCCCCACTTCTTCCCCGGTCCTTCTGTCAATCCATTGCATCACAGGTGCATGTTCTTTGTCATGAAAACTGATCACTGTCAGAAATGACCTTATTTGCCTAGAATGTAAGCTCCAACGAAAACAACTCGGCTCTGACTCACTGCCTGCAATCTTTCCAGAAGGGTCCAGCGTGCCTGGTGCATGTTAGAAAGACCTTCAATGAATATGGCAGACTCAGCAAATGTTGGTTATTGCTGTGAAGCCTCACACTGAGACCTGTGAATGGGCCACCTCCATCTACCAGATTCAGTGACACTCGGGAGGCCCAGCTGAGTCAGTGAGAGGGCTGTGAGTCTCTGCGTCTTGCACGCGAGGACACTGAGGCACAGAGAGGAGAAGTGGCTGGGCTCCAGAGCCTGAGATCCAGGACTCTGTCTCACAGCCCGCGGGCTTGGGGTGTCCTCCTGACTCTTGGAGGGAATGGGATTCCTTGATTTTATTTGGGGAAGGCAATTTAGTGTTGCTTCGTGGGACATGGCGTGAGCCATCCCTAATGAAAAGGAGTGTGTTGAGCAGGACAGCAGCTTCCTGGATCCCCTCAGTTGGACTTAGTTGCTCTCTGCTCGCTGGGGCTTGTTAGTTTGGGGGCAGGTGATGCTGCTTGGAGCTACGAAGGCTGAAGAAAGGGCAACCATCCCTTTTCTCCCAGGCAGAGGGTCAGAGCTTCCAAGACTCTGGGCTGATAAAGGAAGGGGTCGTTTCAGAGGCTGAGGGGCTGAGACTCCCTGGCGACAGGGCCAGAGGCCCATGGGCACCAAGCCTTCCTTCCAGCCCTTTGCTCCTGCCCCTTAAGTCTCTGCCCTTCACATAAAACGCGAGAGCGCTCTCATCCACAGAGGGGGAGGAAAGCCCAGAGTCCTATTTCCAAATAAAATTAATGTTCTCCATTGCATGTTCAGTCACGCTGAAAGGTGAGGGGTGGGTGGGAAGCCCATGCAGTTGATAATTTCATTGTGCAACTCCCAGGAGAGCAAATGAGCTTTTTTCTCTTAATAAAAAGTTGAAATTGTATACAGCTCTCAGAGGTCCATTAACTAACAGATGCTGGTTATCATAAGAAGCTCTTTGCCTTTCACTAAGCGCATGTTTTTAATCTCCCAGCGGTGCTACCGGGCTGAGCAGCAGCGTGTGGCTTGGTGACGCAGGCCCGCCAGCACGTGGCCCTGGTCTGTGCATCCTCTCCTGGGGCACAGGTGACTCAGGCATGAGGGGCTAGAGCTTTCTGACGCAGAATGGAGCACTGCATCAGGGCCTGGTCGGGGCTGATTCATACCCA
Organism: Papio anubis; assembly: GCF_008728515.1. Taxonomy (NCBI): domain Eukaryota; kingdom Metazoa; phylum Chordata; class Mammalia; order Primates; family Cercopithecidae; genus Papio; species Papio anubis. The sequence continues at coordinate 85,649,373 of NC_044991.1, read as the reverse complement.
TTAGCATTGCAGACTGGAGCCAAGCAGGGAAGAGCTGTTCCCACTTCAAGAGGGGACTTGAACAGTAGCGTGCAGCCTCCAGTCTGCTCCTGATGCTTCTGAGAGACTGAAAGGCTGCTCCTTCTCACACACACAACCCCCCTTAAATGGATGTCAGCATGAACACAAATGACCTGTCGACATTCCCCAAAACCACCCTTCCAAGCTTCCAGGCAGACCCTCCTCCTGCCCACTTGGCACCTCCACCTTCCATTTCGGCCACAGTGGCCTCCTTGCTCTCCTGCAGTCCCATGGAACCTGGTGCCTCTCAAGGTCTTGGCTCCAGCTCTCCCTCGCCTAGAAGGCTCTGCCCACCTCACCCCTGACTACCCCAAAGATAGCGTCCACCACAGCACAGTCACCTCATCACAGCATTTGTCAGTAGCCAAAATCTGAAAAGATTCCTGGTTGTTGGTTTTCACCCATTGTTAGCCCCTCTCCTCCAGCATGAGCTCTGTGCCAGCAGGGTCCTTGTCTGTCTCGTTCTCCGTGGATCCCCAGTGGTAGAATGGTGCCGGGCACATAGTAGGAGGTAAATAAATACCAGTTAAAAGAATACATGTTCCAAGACCTGGTTGGAGACTCTGAATTCAAGCAGCAGGATGACACCCACACACTATACTGGCTTGGAATTTTGATGTTGCTGACTTTTTTTCTAATCAGGTGGGCAGAGCAGAACCAAGGCCTGTGAACTTGAGGACATCTGTTTTCTACTAGCCAGGCTATTTCTAGAATAGCATTAAAGACCACTGCTATCCCCGAATAGGAGGCCACAGGGCCTGGTGAGAGGTGCCTTGAGACTCTATCTCAAGCTTCTCATCTCCCAAAGGCCAGGGAGACTGGGAGAGCCTCAGCCTCACACAGGTACCCAAGACTTTCGTTTCTTAGTTTTGGAGCCTCTATCTCCCCCATCCCCCACCCTGCCAGCTTCAGTTTCTTTATCAATAAAATGACGAAACCTGATGGTTCCTGAAGCCAACCAGCCCCAACACCAGTTACAGGAAGACCCAAAATAGTAAGTGATTCAAATGGAATCAATAACGTATTTTGAGAGAAATGGCAAAAAAAAAAAAAAAAAAAGAAAAGAAAAAAAGAAAAAGCTGGGCACGGTGGCTCATGCCTGTAATCTCATAACTTTGGGAGGCTGAGGCGGGCAGATCACGAGGTCAGGAGATTGAGACTATCCTGGCTAACACGGTGAAACCCCGTCTCTACTAAAAATACAAAAAATTAGCCAGGCGTGGTGGCGGGCGCCTGTAGTCCCAGTTATTCGGGAGGCTGAGGCAGGAGAAACACTTGAACCCAGGAGGCGGAGCTTGCAGTGAGCCGAGATCACACCACTGCACTCCGGCCTGGGTGACAGCAAGACTCTGTCTCAAAACAAAACAAAACAAACTCTTAGTGAGGATAGGTCTTTGTCCTGTGATATAGTATGTATTTCCTAGGGGTTATTAATAACCTACTGCTCTCACTCCTGCATTTGACACTGTTTTTAATCCCTCAGGAGAAAAAAAATTACCAAAACTTAGGTAGTCACTACTTCTGGTGAAATCAACTGCCTGTTTAGTAAAAAGACCCACAGACATTTGCTGAGCACCCATCATGTACCAGGTGCTATGCTGGGTGTCTTAGAAGGAAGGCCTTCCAGACTTCCAGCGAAGGTGGGGCAGGCAGACACCTACCTTTAGCTCCACTTCCTTCTGAAGTCCCAACAAATTATGGGAAAGAATTAAAGGGCACAAGATCACATGAATAAATAGAAAAGTAAGTAAGAACATAGCCAACAGGAGATGTCAGCACAATTCTGGAATCTGGAAAGCTGATGGGTAATTTATCACTGGCGGGAGATTACAGAGGTGAAAAGCAGGTTGGTCGAGGGGCGCAGCTCAGAAGCAAGTCCACTTGTGCCATGAATCCCCCCTAAGGCTAAGGAAATGGTGGCCCTAGGCATGGCAGAAACCAACAGAACAGTAGGGCTAAAAACAGGAGGAATCTTTGAAATGTTTTACAAGTCTGTAAAAGGAATTCTACTCCTAGATCCCATCCCTAACCACTGTAAGAAACCAAAAGTTTAACCCGAAAATCTTTGGACTTAGCAACAGCCCAGGGTAGAGTATCATGCTAAAAATTTAGATACAGGTTAAGTATCCCCAGTATGAAAATTCAAGATCCAAAATGCTCCAAAATCCACAACCTTTTATGAGTGGTGACACAATGCTCAAAGGAAATGCTCATTGAAGCATTTTGAATTTTGGGTTTTCAAATTAGGAATGTTTAACTGGAAAGTATAATGTAAATATCTGAAAATCCAAAAAAATCTGAATTACAAAACACTTCTGGTCTCCAGTGGAACAACATGCAAAAAATACAGAACAACAACAAAAAAGAACAAAGCAATAAAGGGCTATAATATCCTCAGTGAAAAAAAACATACATACATCTTGCAGCAGGTTGCTGTAACAAAGAATAACTGGAAAAGAAAGATGTCTTGAAAATTATAAATATGTTAGCAGAAAAAAATAAAAAGGCTGGAAATTAAAGTTGAAGAATGTTCCCAGAAATAAAAGAAGAATCAGGAATTAGAATGGTGCTTAATTTCTTTCATTTTTTTTTTTTTTTTATTATACTTTAAGTTCTAGGGTACATGTGGATAACGTGTAGGTTTGTTATATATGTATACTTGTGCCATGTTGGCGTGCTGCACCCATCAACTCGTCATTTACATCAGGTATAACTCCCAATGCAATCCCTTCCCCCTCCCCCCTCCCCATGATAGGCCCTGGTGTATGATGTTCCCCTTCCCGAGTCCAAGTGGTCTCATTGTTCAGTTCCCACCTATGAGTGACAACATGCGGTGTTTGGTTTTCTGTTCTTGGCGATAGTTTGCTGAGAATGATGGTTTCCAGCTGCATCCATGTCCCTACAAAGAACACAAACTCATCCTTTTTTATGGCTGCATAGTATTCCATGGTGTATATGTGCCACATTTTCTTAATCCAGTCTGTCACTGATGGACATTTGGGTTGATTCCAAGTCTTTGCTATTGTGAATAGTGCCGCAATGAACATACGTGTGCATGTGTCTTTATAGCAGCATGATTTATAATCCTTTGGGTATATACCCAGTAATGGGATGGCTGGGTCATATGGTACTTCTAGTTCTAGATCCTTGAGGAATCGCCATACTGTTTTCCATAATGGTTGAACTAGTTTACAATCCCACCAACAGTGTAAAAGTGTTCCTATTTCTCCACATCCTCCCCAGCACCTGTTGTTTCCTGACTTTTTAATGATTGCCATTCTAACTGGTGTGAGATGGTATCTCATTGTGGTTTTGATTTGCATTTCTCTGATGGCCAGGCGCTTGATTTCTTAAAGGCAACACTAGAGGCTGGAAATCGGTGGAACAATGCTTCCAAAATCCTCAGAATGATTTAAACCTTGTGTTTTATACCCTGTACAACTATCAATCAAGTGGGAGAGCAGAATGGGACATTTTCAGACATGTAAAGTTCTCAACAAAATTATGTCCCACATACTCCTTGCTCAGAGACCTGCTAAAGGATGTGCTCCCCCAAAATGAGGTAGTAAAACAAAAGAGAGGAAGCTAGAAATCCAGAAAAGAAGGGATCCAATCCAGAAGAGTGCAAAAGGAGTTCTGAAGATGAGAGTGAGTGAAGGCCCTGGAATGAGAGCCGTGCAGTAGGCTTAGATAGCAGTCAGTCCAGAGAGGAGCAGGAAAACAGAGAGCTCCAGGAGTGATCTAAGAAAACCAGAAAAATCAGATTGCCTGAGGTGTTGTGATTGTGCTGAGGAGATTTACACTTCTATCAGGGTCTGGGCTAAATAGGTGACAGATACATTGGAAGCTAAGCAAACAAAACACTAAGATTTAGTAACTCCGGCAAAACAAAGGATTACACATAAAAGGGAAATAGAAGCATAGCACATCCAAGGTACAGCTGTAAACAATATCTCAGTAGTCTTAATCATGCAAAAGTATACTGATGTAGCCAAAAATTATAACATGACTGAGAGGGAGAGAGAAGGAAATCTATGCTTGGGATGTGGTTGGGAGAAAGATTATTAGAGCTAAATCCCTCTCTTCCTTAGGAGGAAATCAACAGATAATATATAGAAGTGAAAAATCAAGAAAAAGTAATATAACCACATTATTAGGAAATGTAGATGTTAATATCAGAAGAAACAGTTCAATGTGCTCAACTGGCTACCTATGGGAAGAGGCAGCCCAGGGCGATATGGGCCTGCTGCTTTTCACTATGAGCCTGTTATAGCTGTTTGGCTTTTTATATTATGCACACAAAATACTTTGGTATAAAAAAAAAAAATGAGACCACCACAAAACCAAACCCAACAACAACAAAAACCTTGAACTTCCCCTCAAATTGCTTTCAATCCAGTAAAGGGCAGACTCTGTTAAGAGAGGTTTCGAATGCTCTGGGAGGCCAGAGTGGTGCAGCACAGAGGGCTGAGCGGGGCAGCCAGGCCCACTCATGGGAGAACAGAGCATTCGGGAGTCTGAGCTTCTGGGAAACAGGAGGAAAAGTGGGACCATGACAGGATCCTAGCCGTGGCCCGCCAGCCCTTCCTCACATATCAGCTGGAATATTCTAGGGTGGTTTTCTCATTACTAATGAAGAATATTTTCTTTAGTGTGGAGGCACTTTTAGGGCCAACAATGTGACTGCATGGTGGGGTTAAAATATAACAGCGGGTCTTGGCTTGACTTCAAAAGCTTCCTGTCTTCCCTACACATTTCTTTAACATTTTTTGAAGTGGCATAAAGGTAACATTTTTTCAGAAAGTCCGTAACACTAATTTTGTGTTTCTCCAAATTTGTACTATTTTCTTCTTTGAAGTGATTTTAGCAGTCAAACATTGCTAAGAAAACAGAGGCCAAAGTTCTACCTGGAAAAAAAGAAAACCCTAGACTCTTAAGTGCAATTTCTGAGAGTATTTTCAGTTTCTAACGGGGCATGTCACTCCCATTACTCCTTGGCAAATTATCAGGTAGCAAGTTTTGTCTTCTAATGCACTAACCAGAGATAATGGCAAATCAGTGTGGTCACTTCTTCAAAATAGCTCCTCGTGTTGCTGTTTAGAAAACTCCTTCACAGCTCAGGTTTTAACGCTTCGGTTTTTGGGGTTTTTTTTTTTGTTTTTTTTTGTTTTTTTTTGAGACGGAGTCTCGCTCTGTCGCCCAGGCTGGAGTGCAGTGGTTGGATCTCAGCTCACTGCAAGCTCCACCTCCTGGGTTTATGCCATTCTCCAGCCTCAGCCTCCCAAGTGGCTGGGACTACAGACACCCGCCACCTCGCCCGTGTTAGCCAGGATGGTCTCGACCTCCTGAGCTCCTGAGCGCGTGATCCGCCTGTCTCGGCCTCCCAAAGTGCTGGGATTACAGGCTTGAGCCACCGCGTCCGGCCAACGCTTTGGGTTTTAACTCTTTAACGACCACCACCATTTATCAGTCTCTCTTACAGAAGCTCTCTTTGGTCTGGGATGCTAACATTTGCCTCCCCTACACCCTCTGTGAAGGCCATGGTTAAAAGGACCCCAGGGATGCAAGAATGACATGAATGCAGCCAGATGAGAGCAAGTGAGGTGGCTAGTACAGGTCAAGAATCAGAGCTCTAGCAGTTGCCATGAAGGGTTATTTCCCCCTGCCCAATCCACTTCGATACACTTTGCTGCAAGTTCTTTTTCTGTTAGTAAAACAAGGTAGATTCCAATTTCCACATTCATGACTGTGCCCTTAGCCTCTTCATTTCTGCTGCTCTGCCGTCAGCCCTTTGTGAGATAAGCCTTTATTCCCTTTGACCTTACTTCACTCTGGGTCCTCATGTGTGTTTTCAAATGGCCTTTACGTACATAAACAACTGCTCAACCCAAGAACCACAAACTCAAGGTAAGATACCACGTGCATGTTACAGGTGAGCAAAGATCAAAAAGTTAAGATGGCACAAGGTGCTGGCAGAGTAAAGCAGCAGACCCTGCGAGGACTATGAACTGGTATGTCCTCTTTGGATGCAATGTGGAAGGCATCTAACACGATTTAAAATGCAGGCTTCCTTTGACCCAACCATTGCTCCTCTAGGAATTGATTCTGTGATATTCTTGCTCATTTGTAGGAGTATTTGTTGTAGCGTTGTCTTTAGCACCAAGACTAGAAACTGCTTAAATGCAGCTCAATAGAGGGCTGATTAAGTAAATTAAGGGCACATCCATACAGAGGAAAATTATAGAGCCATAAAGAATGATGTGGGCTAGCATGAAATGATCTCCAAGATAAACTTCAAAGTCAAAAAAGGAACATGCACAACAGAGCAGTTAGTGTGTGCTGTTGCCTGTGTATTAGAAAACACACAGTTGGTCAGGTGCAGTGGCTCACGCCTGTAATCCCAGCACTCTAGGAGGCTGAGACAGGAGGATGGCTTGAGCCCAGGAGTTTGAGACGAGCTTGGGCAACACAGAGAGACCTCGTATCTACAAAAAATAAAAAAGAGAGCCAGGCATGCTTGTGCGTGCCTATGGTCCCAGATACTCAGGAGGCTGGGGTGGGAGGACTGCTTGAGGCTGGGAGGTGGAGGCTACAGTGAGCTGTGGGGGTCACACCACTGCACTCCAGCCTGAGTGACAGAGTGAGACCCTGTCTCAAAACAAAAAGAAAACACAAGGCTGGATATACACAGACATATATGTGCACAGATCTCTGGAAAGAGTCAATACATGGAAAGTTCAGGATATCTCTGGAGAAAGGTTTGGGAATGGAGGAAACCTGACTTTGTATACTGTGTACCCTTTGGTCTGATATGAAGTCTTACCATTTTCCTACCTTACTCTTCCAAAAGAAGTTAAAATGGTTTTCATTAATGTTTTAACAAGGTAACACTGTAAGATGGGAGAACCATCGACACTACTTAAAAGACAGAATCCACCCACCTTTCAAAGCTGGAAGCAATTTACACAGATGGGTACTTTTGTAAATCAATGACGACACACACTTCCCACAACAGGAAAACACTGGCGTGCAAGCTGGTCCCTGCGCTTAAGCTCTCTGGGCAAAAGTTTCCTAATCAGTAAAAAGAGGACGTTGACCTAAGCGATCTCTTAGATCTGTTTTCTGGTGCAAGGTATCTCTGATTTTAATTTAAACCAATTTCATGTTCCTACAAAGCAGTGAGAGTCAAGCAACAGGCTCTAGTCCACACTCCAAAGCCTATCTCAATGGAATGAAGCCATCCATTCAAAATAATTTTACACTGAAGCATCCTTTAAATATATTCAGAGCACAGAATTTATTGAACATAATATGGAGACAGCTAGTACAAAAGTTTATGCCTTGGCAGGGCAGGTTTCATCAGGCTGATATGGAACATGGGAGAACATGCTGTTAATGGCTCTTTCGGTCTGGACCCTGCAGAAATACATCTCCTTCTCTCTGGGAAACATCATGTCAGCTGCCCAGCCATGGGTTTATTACATATCAGATAACCAAAATGTGCAACGGTGAAGAGTCCTTTCCCGCACCAGCTTTTTAAATGACTTCCATGTCAAAACAGCAAATACAGTGAAAACTACAGAAAGGAAAAATTATGAAAACTAAAGCATTCTAAGACATCTCTTAAGATACTCAGTTCCTAAAATGTTAACATACATCGAAGACAATAAACACATTAGAAACTGCAGGAATCTTTTTTCAACATAGGGAGAAAGACGTAGAATAGGGAGAGAACAGCATGGGTTACTGAAACCATTTATTCAAAAAGGAGAGGAAAGGTGAAGGGAACACTGAAATAGATCACTTTTAGTTTCTTATAGGAAGTTCCAAATGGCAGCAGTTTATAAATAGTCTTTAAAAAGGAAACGACAGCAACAGAAATGAGAACCAAATATATTTTGCATTTTTCTCTCAGTGTATAAGCTTGAATCACCTTACTTAGGCTACATACGAATGAAAAATATAAAAAGTCACTCCCACTGACTAATTTCTCAGCACCTCATATAGTAGCAGCCAGACAGACGGTACTTATGAAACGTTTGCTAACGAGTGAATGATGAAAAGCAAAAAGCAGTTCTTGTACACATGGTCTCAGTATCACAGACAATAAATTCTGACCTTTGAATTCACATAAAAGATGCAGTGGAAAAGCACTTTAACATGGATGCTGCACGAGAGGATTAACAGCTGAATTCAGTCTATTTCGTAAAAACAAAAGAAAGATGGGAATGCAGGCAGCCAGTTCGGAGAAACAGCCAGGACTTTTTTGTCTGACATGGAAAAACCAGCAAGTCAACGTGTGAAACGTGCACACTAATTTCTCATCTTCTTAAACCCTAAAAAGCCCCGCAATCTTGTTAGCACTAAGCCTGGATGAAATTGTGTTAAGATATCTGATTAGTCTCCCTTAGTTGGCATTTTCCAAAGGAAAAAAAAAGGGAACCTGTTTTATTTCAGTCAGACATGGCTTTAGGTATCACTGAAACGAAGCTCTGACAGAAGCTCCATCTGCAGAAGCCCAGGCAGGCTCCTGCGGCTCATCAGAATGCCAGCAGGAAAGCAGGCCAGCAAGTGAGCATCCGTCCTGCACCCACATCCATTAGGCAAGTGATTACCTCTCCATCAGCCCTGGGGTGTAATAAAGCAGTTGTAATCGGGCATTGTTACAGGATCAATGTTTCCTGGTTTAAAAATAAACATCAGCATTTATCTAGCAGCAGAAAGAGATTCTCCCATAGTACTGTTTTATTCAACTGACATCTTTTAATCAAAGCAATCCATATCGTGGCAACATTCCAAGGTATCATAATTGCAAATATTTATGGCAAGTTAGATAATAGCTACATTTTTATTGCTATACTTTTCTTCCTTCTTTTTTTTTGAGACGGAGTCTTGCTCTGTCGCCCAGGCTGGAGTGCAGTGGCACGATCTCGGCTCACTGCAAGCTCCACCACCCGGGTTCACGCCGTTCTCCTGCCTCAGCCTCCCGAGTAGCTGGGACTACAGGCACCCGCCACCACGCCCGGCTAATTGTTTTGATTTTTTTTTTTTTTAGTAGAGACGGGGTTTCACCATGTTAGCCAGGATGGTCACGATCTCCTGACCTCATGATCCGCCCACCTCAGCCTCCCAAAGTGCTGGGATTACAGGCGTGAGCCACCGTGCCCGGCCTACACTTTTCTTCTTTTTCTACAGATTTAACGCAGACATTTTCTAACAAATTAATTCCATTAAGAAAAAGAAATCTCAATTATATTCATGAAGACAACCTCTCATCCACCTCCACCGGTTTCCCTTTTAACTATTATCCATAACTGTTTATGTGAGTTCGTGTCTTTTAAATTTTTCAAAATACCTCTCTGTAACTTAAATAAAATGAAGCCCCCTATTGTTAAGTGCCATAGATACAGCTAAAAACATGGCATGGAGGGAGGTCAGGGCCCCTCGGCACAGGAGTGGGCGAGCTCGTGCACCCCAGCTAATGTTCTTGGTGGCTGAGCCTCGTGTGCTAACGCTGTGGCTAATGGGATTCAGAGGCTGGAGGAAGAGGTCTGTGAAGCTGGCGGCAGACCCACTCCCACAGCCTCCCAAGCTTGCCTCTCGGCTGATGCTCCTTATTAGGGGCTTCTATTACTTGCTCCCTTAGCTGATTTCCTGGAGAAACGCAGTGCTAATTCAGGAAGAGGCCTGAGACATCGGCAGCTCAGCTGTTTTCAAACCTCGGCAGGGCACTTCTGTAATACCAATTTTAATGAACTGCCCTCATTCACATTTAATTTACAAGTCATGTAAAGCCTCCATATAAAGCGTTCCCATCATCTCCTTGCCGAGACAGACTGGTAATATTCTTTCTAAAGCCCCCAAAGTCATTCCCCAGGAGCATCGGGCAGAGATCTTCAGGCAATGAGAAAATGGAATATGCACTTTTTTTCACTGTCTGGAGTGTGTTCAGTTTCCAACAGAAAAAGAAAAAGCATGTGAACTACAGTCTTAATTCTACTTACTTTAGTGTGAAAATAACAGGTATGGAGGCAGACACATAAAAGATGTACAGACGGGCAGAGTAGCTGAAGGAGGAAGGCTTCATCCACTCAGTTCCCTGAAGCAGATTTTCAGAGCTGAAATGGTATCTTAGCAATGCAGGCCTTACAGAGACTGATTTAGTTCTAAAAAGTTGCCCAATTTAACCTCCTGAAGCCTTTATTTCTTCATATGCAAACAGAGCCACCTACCCCCCAGTACAGTTGCAAGGATTAAGTTCAATGTGCAAATGTACTGGAAATGTTCTACACAGGTAAGGAATGGCATCGAAACAACAGTAACTTGCTTGAAAAGGTTGCTATCAGAGCAGATCTGTCTGAGGAAAAGGGGGGGCAGGGAAGGCGTTCTCCAAATCCAATTAGGTCACAGAAACTCAATTCGCGTAGGGCATGCGTGATCTCAGAGCTGCTCTTGGTGTTCCAGAAGAGTGGTCGTTGGCCTTATGGGATTTGTGTGTCATGAACTAGCGTCATCCATCTATACTTTGCAGGGACCTTTCTAAATACAATTCCATTCCAGCCTATCTTTGAGAACACTCCTTCTCAACAGCAAACATGGCCCCAAGCTTAATTAAGAGAGGTCTCAGAGTGGTAACTTTTCATAGTTTAGTTTGGTTCTTTTCTCCTTCAGGCCAGACAGCCCGGGGCAGGGGAAGCCACGAGAGGTCCTTCAATGAAATGTCATGTCCAGCAGGGGGAAGCACTGGCCTCTACAGCGAGAAGGTCTCAGGGGTTAAATGTTATTCAGGTGTTCAGAGTGACACTGGGAAGCCCAAGACCCCTCTCTCTTGATATACATATTTCTCAAACTACAATGAGAAATGGGCCATTCCTTTAGAGAAGGAGCTGAAAATGACAAATGACATGGTATTTTGGCATGGGTTCTGAGTTTGCAAATACAAAACTTTGTGTAGGCAAAAAATATAGGCACGATTTGAAAACTGTCAAGCCACTGACACATGGCACATATACCACACATGCACACATGCATGCACACACAGAGCCTGGTTTCAAATTAATCTGAAAGGCTCTTTAGCTCTGAGTTCTCACTACATTCAGTTCTATCTGACTCAACACAGCCTGCAAGCCGAGCACTGATCTCTTTCGATAGCAATTCTGTTCCTAGGATTTGTTTGAAAGCGTTTAGGTTTTCACGGATCATTGGAGGTTCTTCATTTTTCCCCCTTCTGTGTTAAGGAGGTACAAGCCGTCTCTCTAGCCATAAACTGGCCACTGGTAAAAATCAATTTTGATTTTATCAGTATGTATTACTGCTGGTGCCAGCAGTTTAGAAGACTAGAGAGGGAAAACATGCAAACTAGGAGGAGAAAAAAGGTAAAGCCAGTTCCTCACACCTACAAATAAAACAGCCTGCCGTCTTTAAGAGGTCTTTTGTATCATGCCAAGGAAGCTTAAATTATCCATTTAAAACGTCAATCAATAAAAACTTTCAGGAGTCTGTCGCCGCTTCCATCTCTTCTGCATTTGTGAGCACTATGACTGGCATTTCTGAAGCCAAGGCTGCCCTCTCTGAGGTGCCGTGGAGCCAGTAACACAGGAGCAGATTGGAGGGCAGTCTGGCAGCAGCTCCCCCATGCACACTGCCCGGCGGCACCCTCCTCAGCCTCGCTCTTTCCATGCCAGTTTCATCCCGATTATCCGACTCTTAACCTCTTGGGGCAGGGCAGGCCGTTGTGACAGGCCCCATATTCACCTCCTCTTTGCCTTACTCTTGTTTTCATTATGTAATTCTAGGAAAGACACCCTAAATGTGCATGCATCTCCAAGTTCTCCAGGAGCCATGCCTGCTTCACGTTCTTTCTTTTCCTGGCACATTTTTGGCTGCCAGGATGACTGAGAAAATAACCAACCTTCCCATCACTCACCTGCTTCTCTTCCTGAGGATTTTCCTTCTGCCACTCAGCCAAAAACCCCACAAACGTGTTCACCAAGTGCTAACCTCTAGAAGGGAGAGAGACTTCAGAGGCTGATTTTTAGCTGCAACCAAAATGTCCACATCCTCTGAGAAGCTGAACACCTTCTCCTAGATGTACACAAAACTCTAAATCACATTCAAAGGTCTAAAACAGAGTAGTTTCTCAATATTCTTTTTAAGAACTGCCACAGACTCACAGGCCAAATCCCATGACCTGGCTGTTTTTGTGAATAAAGTTTTATCAAAACACACGGCCATATCCTTTAAAAACAAATAGAGCCCTGCTCTAGTGTAATGGGACTGTACTGTACCCCTAGGTATGTTGGGGACCATCTAAGCACTCTCCATGAGGGCAAGGACATGAGGGCCTGGAAGCTACAGAAGGACTTAACTGGCTGCAGCACCTACAATTAGCAAATTTTAGTCTCCTCACGGAAAATCAGGCGGCAGAAGGCATGTGCCTTACAGTTCGGTCTTTTCACTTCCTTTTATAAGTACTGGGGGCCACATGGGAAAAAACCTGGAGACAAATTCATATTGGGGTGACCTCCCTGTCTGCACACTCAACGCAATCCATGGGTGCCTGGGTAACAACTAAGTCTGCTCACCATTTCTGTGAGTACCTGGGATTCAAAGTCAACTTTTTTCATGAAGACAGGAAGTTCCTTACTCAGACCAACCACAAACTTCCACTTCTCCTGTTTCAAGGCACCTGACCCAGCTTAACACAGCCAGGCTTAGGAGCAATGTGGCTTGACATATGTGACTTCTAAGGACTGCCTTCCTTCTGATGAACTTGTCCTCTCAAACCTGTGCACAGTGGGACTGTGCCCAGAACGCCTGTTACTAGTCTCAATGGCATGGTTCCCTGACCTAGAAGCGAGGCTGCTTTTTACTGAAGGACAAAGCAATGGAAGGCCAAGGGTGACCAGGTGCTCAGCTTTTTCAGCAGTTTTATTTTTCATACTGTCAGCTGAAGACAACCAAAAAAAAAATATATATATATACACACACACACACACACACGTACATTTAAGTCATGAAACACATATTTCCCAGTGATAGAGCTCATTTTAAAGTTAACCTTCCAATGGCAAAATAATAAAAATGATAAAATAATTCCCCCCATAAAGCAAATGTGACAAAATGACAAAAGAATTCTTAATTTTGGGGCTTTATTATAATTTTTCTTTTCAAGATGCTACATAGTCAAACAGAACTGCATTGGTCTTTTATGGCATAAAATTAATTCACAGTCAAACTCTCAACTAGTACTAGAAGGATTAGCTGAAGAGTCTCTCTCTCCCACTGCTCCCCACCCCCAACTGCTGGTGCCCTCGATTCTAACCTTCTGCACCCCGATCCATTCGTCCTGACTCCAAGCTAGGTCCCCAAGGAGAGGTTAGGCTCAGACTTGGGCCTGGGTGCTAGAAGTATGAGTAATGGTTGAGAGGTGGTATAAGAACAATCTAGAATACTGACTACTCTTCATTAAAAAAGGTAACCTAGAGTTGACTGTCACTACAGAGAATTTCCCTCCCTATGACAGATGTTATTTACTGACCCAGAAAAACACTTCCTGACAGCTCTTCTCCAACATTCCAATAAACCCCACCTCCACATGACCAGACTCTCCAGAGACAGAGGAGCCCACAGACCTCCAGCAGCAATACCAGTTCACCCACCAGAGTTTGGCAGCACACAGCATTAACTGTACTCTTGTGACAATAAGAAAACATGAGATGAAATACATTAAATAAGTTAAATATGCATTAAACATCTCTGAATAACAGTTCAACTTCACTACATGAACCAATAAAAATTTAGCTTGGTCCCTTTAAGAGAACAAAGCACTGCCATTTATTTCCAAAGCGCTGGGTCAATCAGTCAACACACGCCTCTCACTTACGACGAGTACGTCTGATGCTGCCACAGTGCAATTCCTTTGGGCTTCTGACTCTGTTCATCAGTCCCAAGGAGCTGATGGCTTGGACAGAACTGAAGACATGGAAAGCAGCCTGGGCCGGGAGTGGGCCACGTGGGGACTACTGTGTGGAGATGACCTCACTCCCCACCACGCTGGGCTCCAGCTCCCCACGGGCCAGCACCAACAGGCGAGGAAGAGTGTCATTTTAAGAGAGGTAATCCAGCATCATGTACCAAGGCCTACCAATGTTTAAAATGACATTTACAATATGCCATTGTGGCATTACTCATGGTTTCCCTTGTCATTAATAAAGATCATTCTTCCCCCCACAATCAGTTACTATACATTTTTAACTTTCTAAAAGATTGTTACATTATATTTGTGTGTGTGTATCTGTGTATGTGTGTGCAGGGAGGGGTAATTTAAAGGCAAGACCTGTGAGATGTCATCATACATTAATTTCTTTTTACACATGGTTATGATAAATTTAAATCCCATGATATGGTGGATCCATCAATCCAATTTACCATCCTGTGCATGCTACCTCTACAAGGCAATCTTCCCAATAATTACACCAACAATAAAGAACAAAACCACCAGAGCCAAGAGCCGGGTGCTAAGGCCTTCTTCCTTCCCAGTTGGGGCTAGCGCTGAAATGGGGCTGTTGCTCTGCACTGTCTTCCTCATCCGCAGTCCATCTTCTTCCTATGGGAGCAAATGCACATTTCAAAGACAAGCCAAGGCACCAGAAAGGGGAGTCAACCGTACAGCTTAACAGGATGGGCTGTTCATGCCCAGTGTTGGCCGACATGATATGGTCCAACCTCATTTTGCAAATGGAGAAGCTGCAGGCTACAGAGGGGAAAGGGCTAGCCTGAAGCCACAGAGAAAACAGTCCCCTCTTTTCTTTCATACATTCCACTTGATGCTGCTAGTTATAACAGAAATCTAAACAGGGTGCTCCTTGGTTTCCCATGATTTACAGAAAAAAGTTCTTAAAAGGGTCAACTGGGCCCTTTGCACCCTCAGCTCCATCCACCTTTACGGCCATGTCTTTCAGATGCTTCTCTTCAACCCCAACCTCTCTGTCCTTCCTGCCTCTAATGAATAGCCTTCCTTGATCAAATCATCAATTTTTTAAATGAGAGGCATTTCCCAAGACATAAATAGACAAATCATAAGAAACTACAAAGTCAACTGGACACGGTGGCTCATGCCTGTAATCCCCACACTTTGGGAGGCTGAGGCGGGTGGATCACCTGAGCTCAGGAGTTCGAGACCACCTTCGTCAACATGATGAAACCTCATCTCTACTAAAAATACAAAAGTTAGCCTGAGGTGAGAGTGAGACTCCATACCAAAAAAAAAAAAAAAATCTAAAAGTGGGACATCTGGAAGCTTTCAAATGCAGAGCTCTGTACATAGCTGGTACCTGATGAACTACATCCAGACTGCTGGATCAAATGATATTTGGAATATTAAAATGTGACTGGCCTTGGTACACTCATCTCAAATATTTTCTACCTAATGCATAGATTTCTCATTGAAGAAGCAACATTCTTTTTCACACATATAAAGATGTTTGACCATATCCCCCACCCTCCCCTTGTCCCCAAACTACATGGATATGTAAGAAATGAAAATTTTTTCGTCCTTCACCTCCACTGCCACAACTGCCTTGCACTTTCCTAAGAATCTGCAAGTTACCATGTAGATCTATGATGCCATTTCCATGCTCTCAAAGCCAAGCCCACATCCCTGAAGAGGGACATGCATCAAGACATTCTATTCTGGCCCAGACTCATCTTTGCTGAAAGATCTCTTGATAATTACCTCATCTACTCATCCCCAAACCCCACACACCAGCTGTACGTTCTTTTCTTCGTTTCCTTCCATTCTCTCCCATCCACCCGAGTACCTAGTAGGTCCTGGAGACCACAAGCAGATGAATCCCACGGAGCTGACTCTTCCTGCAATTTGTTGCTATCTCTGTGGGACATTTATCACACTGGCTTATAATAATTTCTGTGTATGTCTCTCCCTGCTATCCCATTAACAGAGAGCTCCTCAAGGGCAGGGACTGTTTGTGTTTGAATCCACAGTGCCAGGCACATATTAGACCCTCATTTGTTGGCCAGATGACAGAATAAACCAACACAAAACAAGAAGGCAGCGTCTGGCAGGATAAAGAATCTTCTAATGTCGAGATTAGTCTGATCATATTTTAAGGATATTCTGCTCATGGGGCATGGCAATATCACTGCACAGTGATAAACAAGGTGGTGTCCAACTGACTTTTAAAAAAAAAGCAAACTACACCATTTATTTTATTGGGTTATATAGAAGCTATTTCTACCTATTTACCACTTTAAACAGCACAGAACTCTGTTTCAGAAGAGAAATACACTCGAGGAGAAGCTTCAGGCATAGCTTAGATTGTTAGCCAAAACGTAGTGTCGGCTTCACAATTTACTTACACGTTAAAGAAGTTACTGACTGAGGCAAATCAAGATCACTACAAAGGAAGAAGATGATGCCATTTCCCAAATGTTGTCAGTTCTCCTATATCTACCTCATTGTCAAGAGTAAAAGAGAAGAAAACTCATACTTTTAAAGCTGGAAGGGGCCTTAGAGGTGTTTAGCAAACAGAGGCCTAAAAGATGCTGTGACCAGCACAGATTCAGAGCTGTTTCATATTGGATGGGAGCAACTTCCACACCACCACAAGCCTCCAAGCCAAAAGAAGCACCCTCTGACTCCCCGCTTCACCACTCAGTACAATACAACCTTCCATTGCCAATGCCAACTGCCTCGTCCACGAGCTAGAGGCTCAGGTTTTCTTTCCATAATCTCCACCTCCTAACCACTGTGAGGCACCCCACCTCCAAGCTCATCACCACATCAACAGTTTGAGGAGCCAAAACTGCCCAGACCTATTTAGAGTCTTCTAAAATCAGAACTATACCTGCATTAAATCAGAGTATTGGTCAGTACTTACCCTCTGAAAAAAAGATTCTCACCCAAGTGAATGGGGATGGCGTGGGGTTTAAAAATGCATATTCAAAATAAAAACTGCTATTTTGGTCTCAACATTTATTTTCAATTTACACTAATGGAAAGTGTGAATTTTGGGGGGTTTTGTTTGTTTGTTTTGTTTTTTTTTTTGAGATGGAGTCTAGATCTGTCACCCAGGCTGGAGCGCAGTGGCGCAATCTCAGCTCACTGTAACTTGCGCCTCCTGGGTTCAAGTGATTCTCCTGCCTCATAGCCTCCTGAGTGGCTGGGATTACAGGCGCCCACCACCACACCCAACTAATTTTTTTTTTTAGTTTTTTATTAGACACGGGGTTTCACTGTGTTGGCCCGGCTGGTCTTCAACGCTTGACCTTGTGATCGGCCCGCCTTGGCCTCCCAAAGTGCTGGGATTACAGGCGTGAGCCACCGTGCCCGGCCGAGGTTTTTCTTTTTTTTCCAAGGGGACAACAGCTTAAACAGTAGAGAAACTTCTGATCAAGGGACAGTGGTTCTTAATTTACACAGATCCAAGGACCCTTTTGAGAATCTGATGAAAGCCATGGAAATTTCTCCCTGGGGAGAAAAAAACAGCCAAATACCAAAAGCAAAAGAAATCTATACATTCACTGGCTTATCAACTTCCCCACCCAAGAAGCTAGTGAAAATGCCCTTGTTCTCTGTAGATTACCAGAAAATAAACTATTACCTTGAACTGCTTGTTCTCCTCCCGTAGCCTCTGAACTTCACCTTGCAGCCTCTTACATTCTTCCATAACCTTCTTAACTTCAGTGTCATCCAAAGAAGAACTCAGAGACTTAGACACTATTGGTGTTTCTGTCTTTGATGCAGTTGTGGATATAATTTTATTTATTTCTACATCATGCTGTTCAAAAACAAATGAAAGCCTAAGTGTCACCAACCATGTAATAAAGGACTTTTTTATGCAAAGTAAAGTAGTTCTCAGCAAACACCAAACATGGTAGCATTTCATCCACACTGTAAAATGTCACATTTATTTTTAAAATGGATCATTTTATTTGGTATCTTAATAATCTAAAGCAACTGGGCCCTAGAAATTATGGATAAGGGTAAATAATGAAGTTTAGCTGAGACTAATACTTCAGAGAAAGAGAAAAAGGGCTGTGTATATTGCACTTTCAAATTCCTGCCATGCAAAAATTAGCATACTGTAATTGTGCAAGCTCAGGAATTATTAGCCACAAATTACTGTCACCACAAAGATGTGAACATCCCTAGGATTGTCTTGGTGGAGTAGGAAGCTTGGGAGAGCAGTAGACAGAGGGGGAATTATTTTACCAACTTAGCATTTGGAAGCTGGGATGAAAGTGAAACAAGCTCAGGGTCTGCAATGTTTCAATCTTCGGAAGTTACATACTCCCCTCATTTCCCCTGCCAAGATTAAGCTATGATCCCCTCTTGAGATTTACTGGGGATGACAGCCAGTCAGTGGAGGGAGGGCATGGAAACACGCAGCTTGTCAGGGAAAAGTAACTGATGATCATTGACCTGGGTAGCAAACTGAAAACCAGGAATCTAGCTCTCCCCATAATTTTCCAGATGAGAAGAGTAGGCCCTGTGAAGCAAGGTCCCAGGCTACCAAGTCAACCTATCACAGAGCTGAGGCCAGAATACAGGTTTCACAACTTGCAAACTGACCTTCCTGTGACAGGACGTACACTGGGAAGAGGGAAAAAAAGACCACTATCCACTTAAAGAAACACGGTAAAAATAGTGGTAAATGATTCAGCAGAAATAAAATATCAGGTAGTTTTGACACAAATCAACAGCATTCCCGCAGACCAGCACAGATACTGTTAACAGAACATTTCAGGGCACTTCTATTTCCCAACTCCAGCTATCAACAGCTAAGATAGTTTCATATGCTGCATGTTTTCACAGTTTTGGTGTTTTTATAACAATTAAAATGTTTTCGACTAGGTTGAAGGGAAGTCCAAATTAGCATTTCAGATACAGTCCCCTTTCTTCAACTGGTCACAAGTGAGGACCATCAAGGGTGAAAGCGGACAGCCTAGAGGATGGGGCTTCTTCCTTCTCCCCGCAGGCAACACCGGAATGAGATCACTCTCAGGGGGGGTTGATACAGCCCTCCAGGACACATGTGGCAATATCTGGAGACATATTTAGTTGTCACAACTGGGGAGTACTACCAGTATCAAGAGGGCAGAAGCCAGGGATGCTGCTATCAATAGAAGACCCTACAGTACACAGGGCAACCTCCACCACCAAGAACTATCCATCCCAAATATCAACAATGCTGAAGTTGAGAAATCCTCATCTAAAAGCAGCCTTTGACTGAGGAGATAAATAGGGTAAAAGGGGTAGGGAGGCTGACAGGGCACTTTGTAAAACAAGAGAACCTGAAAGCTTCCCACCCGTCCATCAAGCACCATGATAAAGGGCAAATTATTCCCTGTTTTACACTCACCCACTGTTTAACAGCAACCTATACCTTCGCCAGGTCATAGAAGCTCTTAGGATTTATGACATCTCAACGGCCATCGGGCTGCACTTTTCAAGGGGAAACACTGTTTGAATCAGTTGTCTTTCCCTGAGTTTTTCAAAGGCTGATTTCATAAAGGCCCACTTACTTGCTGACCTCAGCTTATTTTTTTCTTCAGACATCAGATAAAGGAAAATAATTTGCCAACTTAAATCTTGGTTTTGCAGGAAATGGTATGCAAATAAGTATCAGCTTACAACATTCAATTATTGTTAACTATAAACATACTTACTGGTTTATCATTCTCTGCTGGCAATTCAAACACACATCTAAGTTTTGAATCCATAAGGTCTTCCGGTTTTGCCTCCTTCCACTAAAACAATTTAAATTTAATAATCAAGATATTATTTACCTGGTGGAAGAATAACTTTCTTCCTATAACTGATAATTTCTCTTAATGAGAAAGCCTAGAACTATACCAAATAAAGAACTGAAGTCTGCTGAGATTCCAATATTTGTAACATGACAAGATTAAATATACTCACTTTCTCGAAATATTTATTACACTTCACAAACCCTGAAAGTCTTGCTGCCTGACTCCTTAAAGTCAACCAATGCTCCCCATGTTGCTACTCTACAGGAGAGGCCCACCACTGAACAAAAAGGAGTCCTCTAAATAATGTCTGGATGACCAGGTCACCTTGGCTCTCCTTATGAAAATAAAACTTGTTTTAGCCTGGGCGTGGTGGCTTATGCCTGTAATCCCAGCACTTTCAGAGGCTGAGGTGGAAGGAATGGTTGAGTCCAGCAGTTTGAGACCAGTCTGGAAAACGTAAGGAGATGTCATCTCTACAAAAAAAATTTAAAAATTAACTGAGCATGGTGGCACATGCCTGTGGTCCCAGCTACTCAGGAGGCTGAGGTGGGAGGATCACTTGGGCCCAGGAGGGAGGCTGCAATGAGCCATGATAGCACCACTGTACTCCAGCCTGGGGGACACTGAGAGACTCTGTCTCAAAAATAATAAATTAAAATGAGAAAATGAAACTTACTTTAAAGGCATATCTAGAAAGTGTAAGCGCATATTATCTGGGAGTAGTTTTAGAACCACTCTGCCAACTACCAACGGAACACATTCATTACCAAATCCCTCCTCTCTCACTGTGGCAGTGTCTGGGCTATCTCTACCCCAAGACCCATCTCCATCCCTCCAGGCTGTAGTGACAGCACCTTCCCAGCTAAATCCCATGTCCTAAGAGGATATGCTCCTGATAACTTCTCCTTTTGGCAGCAGAGGATGGGAATTACAGGGTATTCTAGGATCATAGACCAGGATAGCAGCAAGGTGACGATATAGAAAAAGAAGGCATCCCCCACCCTCCGTGCCTCCAACCCTTCCCAAAACCATGCAAGAGGCAGCTAGTGTAACACAGGTACCAAGAATCAAAAGTGGGAACCAAAAAGTGGGACACTAGGGAACTGCCACAGAAATTATGACAGATCCACTAAATGGAATAGCATGCTGCCACTCAAATGATGCTGAAGAGCATTCAGTTAGATGGAGGAAATGTCCAGAATATTAAGTGAAGAAACCACAAAGAATACTGAAGTCTGCTCCTCTGCACACACACATCTGTACACGTGTGCCTACCACATGAGTCAAAAAAATATCAGGCAAGGATCATCACTGAATGCTAAAATCACTAGGTGAGACTGCTGGCAAGCAGGATATTCACATGGTCTCAAAGTATCAGATGACTCAGAGTATCACAGATTACCTATTAACCACAGGGGCAAATGTGCTTTGTGCTCTGACACTGGGGAGAGCTGGCAGTCACCATCTTAACCAAGTGATCAAACAGCATCACCAACAGCAGGACAACCTGGTATGAAATACCGGTGACTATGGAATATTCTTGCCAAAACACATTTAACTTGAATTTAACCATGAGGAAATAATCGAACAAATCCACAATACGGGACATTCTATAAGTCAACTGGCCTGGACACTTAAAAACAAAACAAAAAAAAAAGTAGTTCAAAGTTTGGGCAGGGTGCAGTGGCTCACACCTGTAATCCCAGCACTTTGGGAGGCAGAGGCAGGAGGATCGCTTGGGCCCAGAAGTTCATGACCAGCTTGGGCAACAGAGTGAGACCCCAACTCTACAAAAAAAAACAAAAAATTAGCCAGCGTGGTGGCATGCCTGTAGTTCTAGTTACTGACTGCACCACTGCACTTCAGCCTTGGTGACAGAACAAGACTTTGTCTCCAAAAAAAAAAAAAAAAAGTTCAAAGTTTGAAAAACAAAAAGGTTTGGGTGTCCTCTACTAAAGGCCACTTTTGGAACAACTAGGAAATAATGAATATTAATTTATCACATAATAATACTGAATTAAAGTTAATTTTTTCAGCTATGATTAATAGTATCATGGCGCTATAAGAGACTGTCCTTGCTCTGAAGCATTTAGGGGTGAAGTGTCATAAAATCTGCATCTTAAGCAAATAAGAAAGTTTGTGACAGAAAGGAAGCAAATGTGACAACATGTTAACAAATGGTAAATCTAGGTAAAAGTTATATGAGTGGTCACCATGCTATTTTTTCAACTTTCTGTATCTTACAATAAAAAGAAAAACATTTTAAAATAAAGAAAAAGCAGGCTGGGGCAGTGGCTCATGCCTGTAATCCTAACACTTTGGGAGGCTCAGGTGGGCAGATCACTTGAGTCCAGGAGTTTGAGACCAGCCTGGGCAACATGGAGAAAACCTGTCTCTACAAAAAATTAGCCAGGTATGGTGGTGCGCTGCTATGGTCCCAGCTACTTGGGAGGCTGAGGTGGGAGGATCACTTAAGCCCAGGAGGTGGAGGCTGCAGTGAGCTGAGATCACTCCACTGCATTCTAGCCTGGGTGACATGGTGAGATCATGTCTCCCCACTGCCAAAAAAAAAAAAAAAAAAGGAAGAAAAACACAAAGCTCTTATTAATGATGGTTAGACCTAGTAGAAAAGAACCATGGGTCACTTTAAATTTTTTTCATTTGTGTATTTCCGAAATTTCCCACAATGTACACTAAAAAAAAAAAAAAGTAAACTGTTATAAAAATAATCACACAAGGAACTAAAATGACTCTTTACTGGATATGCAGTGCCTGGCCTACTACACACTCTGATAAGCAAGTGTCAGACACTAGACCGACGAGGCACTTACACAAGGCTCACTTCATACTCACCATCGTGAGAGCTGTATTTTTATCCCTATTTTACAAATGATCAAAACCGCAATAGATTTAATAAAATCTGCTCCCAGCCACAATGTTAGTAAAAGGAAGAACTCAGCTCAAAAACACCCAAGCCCGTGCTCTTTCCACTATGCCATGCAGCAAAAGCCAAACAGAACACACCCTTGGATCTTCCATTATTTTCTATCTGCCATGTTTCTTTGATCACACAAATTAACATGAAGTTAACACATCATGTTGCAGAAAATCAAAGAGAAGCTTTTCATAAGAATTGTTCTCATGAAAAGAAGACAGCCTATTATCACTGATCTCTCTAAAACTCAAAAATATCTGGCCTCCCCCTTCATTTTCTGCCTACAAGTGAAACACCAGTGGAGATGCTTTTCCAGAACTAAAACAAAAGACTATGTGGCGAAATAGGGCATGGGGTGGGCTTGGCCTGAGTTGCCTTTGGTATGAAACTCAGAGAATTGCAGTATGGTGTGAGGAACAGCAGACTCAGGTGGGCAGGCCTGCCATGAATGACTCGGGGCCCCATTTTGGGCTGGCCAAAACTGGAGAGCAATACGAGCGGTATGAGGCAACCCTGTCCTGCTTTCCCGAACTGTAAGGACAAACGCATCTGTCCCTGCTGGGGCTGTGGGTTGTACTGTACATTTCAATTCAACTCCCAGCCCCAGAATGCCTATGGACTTATTCAAATGTATAAAAAGCTCGTTTTGGGGGGAATGTCCATTATACTCTTCTTTTTTTTTCCCAAAACCATCACTAATATCACTTATTTCTTTTATAAAAATGAAGTCATCTTAATTTTATCAAAATTAGAGAAAAGTTAAACATATATTTTAAGCAGGGGGAAAATAATCATATTTACTAGAACAAAGCCACACACACGTATGTCTAAATGGGTTAGGACATTCAGCACTGACATTCTCACATGGCTCTTGAGTTTGTGGGGGATGAGAAGACACGGTAAGAAAAGGCAGGACAATGAAAAGTATCCTTTTCTGTCGGTGCAGAAAGGAGAGGCGAAAGGAGGCAATCCCTAACCATTCAAGACACCAGCCACCAGTGCAAGGAGCTGCTGAAGCACACTGAGCTCAGAAAGGTCAGAAAAGAACAGCCTTCTACGAAGTCACATAAAATGTTAAAATTATTCCTCAAAGTTTTAGAAAAACCACAAAGGTAGTTAAAGTACAAACCTTCTGAAAAAAAAACTATTCCCTTTTAAACAATTTTGACATACTTTGCAATGCATGCACCCACAATTCCATATCTAATTGGTTTTTTAAATTATTATTACTGAAAAAAATAAGAAGCATTCAGTACTTACTACTGCTTCCATATCTGAAGTGTCAGTTGGAGCAAACATAGACTGAACCATAAACTTGTGTTTACTTTTCTCATTGGGATCATAATCGAAAGGCTGTAACATCACTGAGAAAGAAAATATTTCATTAGGAGGGTCAGAGCTTGGTTGTCAGTGCCATTTATTATGCTAATATTTGTACTTTGGTTGTAAAGCAATTTACCGGCATTCTCTTATCTCTTAGGATGGACGCCCCTGGTGGAGTAAGCAAGGGTGACTAACATCACCATTTTGCAAGTCACCAACCTAAGACCTACAAAATCAGGGCATGACAGAGCTGGGAATAAGGCCGAGGACCCAGTCTTCTGATTCCTAGTCCATGGATCTTTCACTACTGCAAGCCTACCATACATGTCTGCTATAGGCCTTACAGAATCGGGAAACTGGGTAGCAACACCATCTGCCTGTTTTGCTCAAGAAAACATATCCAAATGATCTTTTCAGGAATTAAACGGAATAATCTAAGATGTTTAAGAACATTTAAGGAACTGTTTTAGCTTCTCTCCAACCCATTTCTCAAACAGCTAATCAAGGTAATCCTTGAAATACAATTTTGCCAATACAATACTAGAAAATTTTTACAAGCAGGACACTCACACAGCAGGGAAAACAGTATCAGCTTACACCCCCCTTTTATTTCCCTAAGAACCTAGAGAAATCTCACATAGAGGATCCTGTGGATGAGTCACACCCACTGCATGGAGGAAGATGCCTTCCTACCCCAACTGGCTCCCTTCAACCTACTTCCTAGAGTGCAGCTGGGCCTACTCCTATCAAATGATGGCTGCTTTAGAATACATTACTTTGCTACAAGGTTTTGGCTAATCCACACATCTAGTTAAGTTCCCTGAAACAACTTCACATGCAGCGAACGCCTACTGTGGCCTTGACCACAACAATGGGCATGGACTGAGTGTTTCCATGTGCCAGAAACTGGGCTCTGTCCCTTACGTCTACCATTATCTCATTTAATCCTTAAAAAGTAGGTACTATTGTGGGTGGAGAGGGGCTATTCCGGTGTCTACTTCTCAAATGAAAGGAATGAACACGGAGAGGTGAATGTGCCCAAGGTTATACCTTGGTGGAGTGCAGACTCAAATCCAGGCAATTGGTGTGGAGACCTAAGCTCACAGCCACCACAAAGGACTGGTGCCTTGTCCTCTGACAGTACAAGCCTTACGCTTCTCACCAGCAGGGCTTCTACTACCTTTCTGCTGGGCCCTCATCAGCATTCTCTCGCCTTGAAACCCCAACTTAGAACCTCCCAGGTGCTTCCTCTAGAGTCACACAATCAACCACAGTCAGCAGCAGATAGATAGCAGGATAGCCCTGGTCTACAAATGAAGAATCTGGGATTCCACAAAGTGAAGTGGCTCCCTCAAAGTCACAATATCAGAAAGCGGCAACACTGGGACAGAGCCAAGACTTGACTCCAAGTGCAGTCTACACCCCTTTCGCCACACTAGTCACTCCAACACGAGCTAGATTTATATCTGGCACCCAGGCCCCATGACAAAGCTAATGGAACGAGTCACAAAACAGGACAGAAATACCAACTTCCCCCATCCATCTCTCAGGGATGCAGTGACACTTTCCATCATGGGAACAGAGAAAGTCCACTGAAACCTAACCATGCACCGGACTTAAATGCACTGGTGTCCCTAGTCACCCAGACAGCTTCACTGCCCACAAGACCTACCTGAGTGCCCTGAGCTACAGGAAGCCTTGCTGGGAGACTTCTTCAGGACAAAATTCAATAACTGTCAGAAAGTAAACCTTTTATCAACGTAACTCTTTCTCTGGCATCCTTGAACTGGCAAGAGCTGAACTTTCCTATAGACAGACCTGGAACATTTATCTACCTGGGCTTGACACTTAACCTCCGGGACAAAGGACCAGACTGGAAGGTCAATGCTTTTTCTGAAAGCTAAATTCCCAATGTGTTTTGTTTTGTTTTGTTTTTTCTGCCCCCAAGACTGCAATAAGGAAGACACACATTATAAAGTAAAGAGCCAGTGTCTTCACATGTGCTGTGAACTTTCCTGGACAGGGACTGTCAACCTTCTTTGGAGCTGGGACACACTGTTAGATTAACATTCCCTTTCTAAAATTTAAGTAAATTCAGTTTTAAGAATTTCAGGTCTTGCTTGGCTGTGACAAAATCATGCTCTGGTATTTTTCAGTTTAGGAAAAAAGAGAACTTTGACCTGAACTACTCTTAGATTTTTGGCAGGGCACAGATCTAGTAGTAAACACTGTCTCCCCTTGAGCCTCTGTTCTCCCAGCCGTGAACAGCTATTGCACCATTCCCAAGTCTACCACTCTGGAGAGCTCTGAGGAGGAACAAGGTTTATTTGTAAAGAGCCCTGATGCTCACATGACAGCAATCTAAGGAAAATGCTAATTTTTAGAGAAGCTATTTAGACAAAATTAAAAAAACCAATGGATCCAGAGAACAGAACACACCCCCAAAAAACAGCCACAGGAAGCTCTGCCTGCCCCTTCCCATTCATCACCTTCCTAGAGGCAGTGGGAGTAAAAAAGTACAGCCAAGGGCACTGTGTCCAGAGCTCTGCCTGGGTTCTAAGAATGCCCCAAGGGAAAACAGGCCTTTCCTTTCCATTTCTCCACCATCCCTCAGCTTCTTCATCCCCAATACTTTCATGATGGCCCAAGAAAGAAAGAAAGGAAAAGAACCTTTACGCATGTCTCCTGTGTAATAGGTACCATAGAAGGCAAATTATCCTTAGTTCTCCCATTTACGACTCACAACAATCCATCAAAGCAGCACATATCTCCTTTTTCAAGATAAAAAGATAAGGGCTGCCAGGCACAGTGGCTCACACCTGTTAATACCAACACTTTGGGAGGCCAAGGCGGGAGGATCACTTCAGTTCAAGACCAACCTGGGCGACAAAGCAAGACCTCATCTCTACCACAAAAAAATCAGCTGGGCATGGTGGCCTATACCTACAGACTTTTCCAATGAGATCAGCAGGAAAAGAAATGAATGTGATGTTTTTGCAAGTGTACGATGCAATATGCCAACATTTGGAAGCTCTGCAACACTCAGCAAATGGTTTCCAAACAGTCCATGCATATCACAAAATCCATTCAAAGTACAGGAGAGACTGTAGTCCCAGTTACTTGAGAGGCTGAAATTGAGCTGGAAGGACTGCTTGGGCCTGGGAGATGGAGGCTGCAGAGAGAGAGCTATGAGAGCGCCACTGAACTCCAGCCTGGGTGACAGAGCAAGACCCAGTCTCTTAAAAAAAGAAAAAAAAAAAAAAAAAAAAAGATAAGGGCTTAGAAAGGCGCTAAGTGAGCTCACCTGGGTCCCACGGCCAGCATATTAAACAAGAGTGCCAGGGCTCAAACCCAGCTTTGACTCTAGAGAAAAACAATTTACAGTAGTTATTATCAATGATAAAATACAAGCTTTCAGGCAAAAATTATAATTGTGGAAAACTTATCTGCCAACCACAGCTTCATGGTTCTGCAAATACTTACAGACTTTTCCAATGAGATCAGCAGGAAAAGAAATGAATGTGATTTTTTTGCAAGTGTACGATGCAATATGCCAACATTTGGAAGCTCTGCAACACTCAGCAAATGGTTTCCAAACAGTCCATGCATGATATCACAAAATCCATTCAAAGTACAGGAGAGACTGATGTGTTTTAGTGAAACAACGTTCAAAAAGTCACAGACATGGCTTCAGATTCCACATCATACTAATAACCTTGAAGAAAGTAACACTTGTCAAGTTTTGGTGTAGTATCGAAGAATGTTCAGATTTATCTGAAAAAGCATTAAACATACTCTTCCCTTTTCCAACTACATTATCTGTGGTGAAAGCAGTTTTTCTCCATATGCATTCACCAAAAGAACACATCCTAACAGACTAAATGTAGAAGCAGATATGAGAATCCAGCCTGTCTTCTATTGAAACAGACACTAAAAGAAATTTGCCACAGGGCAGAGTGGCTCACGCCTATAATCCCAGCACTTCAGGAGGCAGGGGTGGGTGGATCACCTAAGGTCAAGAGTTCCAGACCAGCCTCACTAACATGGTGAAACCCTTTCTTTACTAAAAATACAAAAATTATCTGGGCTTGGTGGTGCACGCCTGTAATCCCAGCTACTCAGGAGGCTGAGGCAGGAGAATCGCTTAAACCTGGGAGGTGGAGATTGCAGTGAGCCAAGATTGCACTACTGTACTCCAGCCTGGGTGACAGAGCAAGACTCTGCCTCAAAACAAAAAAAAAGAAAAATGAAATTTGCAGGCCAGGCACGGTGGCTCACGGCTGTAATCCCAGCACTTTGGGAGGCCAAGGCGGGTGGATCACATGAGGCCAGGAGTTTGAGATCAGCCTGGCCAAGAGGCAACCGTCTCTACTGAAAATACAAAAACCAGCCGGGCATGGTGGCGGGCACCTGTAATCCCAGCTATTCGGGAGGCTGGGGCATGAGAATCACTTGAACCTGGGAGGATGGAGTCTCACTCTGTCCTTCATGCTACAGTGCAGTGGCAAGATCGTGCCACTGCATTACAGCGTGACCAACAGACTCCATCTCAAAAAAAAGAAAAGAAATTGGCAAAAAATGGAAAAACGCGTCAAGTTTCAGTCTTCTCACTAATTTTTTTGAAAACTTATTTTTCATTAAAAATGTTACTGTTAACATGTAATTATGTCATTCTTAAATAATTTTACAAATTTTCAGTTTAATTTTTAATATAATATTGATACACCCCACAAACCAAAAAGCTTTGTGGGTCCTTTTTTTTTTTTTTTTAAGAGATGGGGTCTTGCTATGTTGTCCAGACTGGCTTCCAACTCCTGGGCTCAAGTGATCCTCCCGCCTTAGCTTCCTGAGTAGCTAGGACCATAGGTGCCTGCCACTGTGCCCAGCTGCGTCTTCATTTTTAAGAACGTAAAGGAGTCCTGAGACCAAAAAGTTTGAGCACTGTTATGCTACAACAAATAGCACAGGCCCTCCAGGAGGTAAACAATATGGTTAAGTAAGTCAATGCGGTTAAGTAATAACACACTGGTGGCTCTATGTAGTACCCCTCTTGGTAGAATCTGCAGTTTAAAAAGAGAAAGGAGATTTACACAAACCAGGTCTTGAGTTTTCGGGACATACCTGGCCCTCAGCTGAAAACAGAAGCACATATGCATGCACACACATTCCTTACGGAAGGAATGGGGCATTACCTATGCTCCTCTAATCAAACGCCTTTGCAACTGCTTGCTCTACCTCCACAGAAGGGCACTGTCTGAGATATACTGCCCCCTTACTGCAGACCTTACAGATGTCACCAGCACAGCTCCAGGCCTAGAACATCCTATCTACCAAGTCACCACAGTGTAGACATGGAAGGACCATTTCATGGGCAGGGGAGAAGACATAAACACCCACCACAAGGCAGTGGGTGTAAGCAATCACTTTAACAGAGCCCCGGCGACAGCCTGAGGTAGCAGGTCCAACAGCCCTTCTGCAAAAGCAGAGGACTGAGCAGATATATACACAGATGCCTAAATACACTGTTGAATAGAAACTTTTCAATTGGGAATAAAAACCGTGCCCTACTGGCATGTCAACTTTCAGGAAGTTCTAGGTATAAGGTGGGTACTTATGGGAGGTTTCTGATCTGATAAAAGGTTTTTGCTTTGGAGAAAAAAAAAAAGTCTAACAAGCACCATGGCATATGCTTCATTTTTTAAATCTCAGAATCTCATCTTTGAAAAGAAATCTCTTCACATTTTACATGCCTACAATCTCAGCTCAGGCCCCAAACACTCACTTCTAGATTTCTACCAGCCTGGAACATCTAAGGGGGGTGCTTGCCACCACCAGCTCTCCTTGGCTTGTGGGCTCCGACATCAGTGAGCCACAGTGAAGATCTGGGACACCCAGATTCTGTGAAACTTCATAAACTCCTGGAGTACCTCGGTATCCACATCCTGCTTAACATGGCCCCTAACTCACATCAAATAATTTGTATTTTTCAGCTACTATCATCTCATGTCAAATTCAATTTGCTCTATCCTGTTAGTGGGAACTTTATAAAAACATGACAGAATGCTACTAATCATTAGTTCTTTCAGCTCCATACGTGCAAACGGTGACAGAAATTATGTACTTTTTTCCATGGCAGGTTATTAAACAGTTTCCCATTAACTTATTTCACTTTCACTTTTTTTTTTAAAAGAGATGGGGTCTTGCTAATGTTGTCTAGACTGGCCTCCAACTCCTGGGCTCAAGTGATCCTCCTGCCTTAGCCTCCTGAGTAGCTAGGACTATAGGTGCCTGCCACTGTGCCCAGCTGTGTCTTCTTTTTTAAGAATGTAAAGGGGTCCTGAGACCAAAAAGTTTAAGCACTGTTATGCTACACCAAATGGTATTCACCAGTATCTCTTCACTTGAATACCTGAGATACTGATGATAAAGCCCTCTTAAATGAACCATCTATCCTACTTTTAAAATGTATCTGCTGACACTACATTAAAAAGAAGTCTGTTACCAGAAGACAGCCTGGAAGCCAGGTCACTACTCATCCACATTAACGCTTTGTGATACAATGCCTGTTGTATTACAGATTGCAAACTGGGATCCTGTTAAGAAAGGGCCTTTGGGGTCTTAAAACATTGGATCAATAATATCAGAGTTTCCTCAACAGAAAAGAAATGCAGAAGATACGCTACTTAAAACATATACACACACCCCTTGGAGAAATGATGACTTGATTAAATGCAGCATAAATGCTGCTTCTGAGAACCCAAGCAAATCACAGATCACTTTCATCTGCATCATAATGGTAACAGCAAATAAAGTCTAACAAGCACTATGGCACATGCTTCACCTTTTTTTTTTTTTTTTTTTGAGACGGAGTCTCGCGCTGTGTGACCCAGGCTGGAGTGCAGTGGCGCAATCTCAGCTCACTGCAAGCTCCGCCTCCCAGGTTCACGCCATTCTCCTGCCTCAGCCTCCGAGTAGCTGGGACTACAGGCACCCGCCACCACGCCCGGCTAGTTTTTCGTATTTTTAGTAGAGACGGGGTTTCACCATGTTAGCCAGGATGGTCTCGATCTCCTAACCTCGTGATCCACCCGCCTCGGCCTCCCAAAGTGCTGGGATTACAGGCTTGAGCCACCGCGCCCGGCCCGCTTCACTTTTTTTTAATCTCAGAATCTTATCTTCAAAATCTCTCTCTCCACATTTTGCGTGCCTACAATCTCAGCTCAGGCCCACAGATCTCTCTAGATTTCTCCCAACTAAGAGATTTTTCCAAGTTTCTTCTAGTTTCTTTCCCAACCAAATCACCCTGCCTAGCCCCTACAAACTCCACACATTTAATCTTACCTTAATACCCTACTTGTATCACGTTAATTCCTCAAATCAAAAACCTCCTGTAAGAGTAACTATGTACTAAGTAAAAGGCAATCAGTTCAGCTTTTCACAATCTGGCCCTTCTTGGATTTCTTGGTATCTCTTATTGGAGGCCTCCCTTCTGCTCCAACAGGTGTGCACGTCACTCAGGCCACACACCATGCCCCTATGTCCTTAGACCCAGTGACGCTCTCCGATCATCATCAAAGTCTCCTCTTATCATATCAGCCCTGCCTGACACGTTTCTCTTGATTCTCTCTTACTCTACTCACATGTCAATATACCCCATCTTCCAGGACTTAATCCTCTGACAGAACACTGTAAGCAATAGCCAGGCATGGTGGTGCACGTCTGTAGTCCCAGCTACTTGGGAGGCTGAGGCAAGGGGACTGCTTGAGCCCAGAAATTCGAGGCTACAGTGAGCTATGAGAGCGGCATGCACTCCAGGCTGAGCAACACAGCAAGATCCCAACTCCATAAATAAGTAAATAAATAAGGCCAGGCGCAGTGGCCCACACCTGCAATCCCAGCACTTTGGAGGCCGAGGTAGGCAGATCACTTGAGGCCAGGAGTTTGAGGCCAGCCTGGCCAACATGGTGAAATCCCATCCCTAACTAAAAATACAAAAAATTTAGCTGGGCATGGTGGCACACACCTGTAATCCCAGCTACTGGGGAAACTGAGGCACGAGAATCGTTTGACCCCAGGAGGCAGAGGTTGCAGTGAGCTGAGATGGCACCACTGCACTCCAGCCTGGGTAACAGAGAGAGACTTTGTCAAAAATAAATAAATATATAAATATAATAAAATGTAGATAAGAACCCTGGAGGGAAAAGTTCTCAAACTTCAGTGAGTATCGGAATCACCAGGAATGTTTGCTACAACACTAACTGCTAGACCCCACCTCCAGAATGTCTGTGTTAGCAGGGACGGAGTGAAAATAAGCACTCCCATTTCTAACAGGTCCCCAGGTGGGCTGCTGCTGCTGCTGCTGGCCCAGGGCCTGCACCTGGAAAATCTGTGCTGTGCTATACCTTCTAACATCACAGTTCCTGCTGAAACACCATTTCATACCACAGTGCCTACTGTGGGCACCTTACTTTGTTAGGAGACTGTCAACTCCAAGACTCCTAAGCTCCTACTGACATGTTTGCCTTTTCTCCCCAGTGAGACTGAGCCCAGAACTTAATGTTTTAATAGCTCACATTCTGGGTGCTAATTTGCATTTTTTTCATTAGTTGACAGGTTTGCACCTTCTTCTCTTCCAACATTCAAAGTGTTCCTGAATCATGCTCTCCCTAGAAATATCCTTGGAGAAGCCCAAAGACGAAACCCTCCTTTATCCCCACTAGCTGGCTTTTCTTCTGTCCTACTTCCCAGAGTCGCTCCCTCCCTTCCAAGTGGGCAAGACAGGGCTTCCAGCTTCTGATGGCAGTGCCCTCAGTCTCGCACTCCCCATCCTCTCACAAAGCCTGCATAAAGACTGTCCTCTACCATACTGCGCTTATAGGATCGGAATGAAGTCACTGATCCACTTTTTTGAGAGTAATCAAAGACACAGATACATAAATGCCAAGCAGAGCTCCTGATGAGCTGGAGATAACCAGCATTACCTAAACAAGGCGATATAATTCTAGCCTAAAGCAAAGAAGTCGGACATTTTAGACTGTGAGCAAATTTATCATTTCCTTTAGGGTCCTCAAAACGTTGAGATCATGACTACCTTGGTGGACCTCTGCCTATTCAGGGGTCCATGGATGGAACTCTGAGTCTAGCAAGTAAATAATGAATTGCATTTACTAATAAATCAGTCAACACTGAAGAGTCTTTGTGTTCTCTACAGGATCTTCCAGTTTGTGTATTCTGTCTTAGAAAACAAAC
The DNA here is from genome assembly GCF_008728515.1 of Papio anubis. Taxonomy (NCBI): domain Eukaryota; kingdom Metazoa; phylum Chordata; class Mammalia; order Primates; family Cercopithecidae; genus Papio; species Papio anubis. The sequence continues at coordinate 85,616,030 of NC_044991.1, read as the reverse complement.
TCCTCACAGTCTGATTAATTTATTTGTGCAGAGACTAGTACAAATGTGCTGACAGTGAGGTCTCCTTTCTCCAGTATCAATGGAAGATGAGGACTGCTATCTACAGACACTGGCCAAATAACAAGGCTTATTCACTCTTTTTTATAAATATCTTTTAAAATGTAAATCTTTTTCAAAAATCCAACATACTTTTCAGTCTCCTCTAACATTTGTAACGGAATATAACATACCCCTTTTCTGATTACTCTTATGTGGTGACATGAACCCCCATTATATACCATATTAGTGAACCCTGCAAGCTGTGTCTCTTGGGGTTGATCACCTAAAACATGGAGAACAGTTCCCCGAGGCTTAAGGAATTCCGGCTCCCCGCTGTTATTTCTGAATGCTCCGCACTTGCTCTCTGTGGTGTTCTTGCCTAGCACGTCCACTGTCTGCTACGCGCTGTCACATGGGCCACTTTCAATGTGGCCACCTCTCTACTTCTTTCCCTTTATTCTGATCTGTGATGGGCTGGCAACCAGGACAGGGTTAACAGTAAGTCTAAGGTAAGAATAAACAAGACAACATTCAAGACTGGAGAGCCCTCAAGTGTGTAAGTATGCAAGGACCTGTAAGGAGCAAAAAGAAAATCACTTTTGGCTTCTTAAAACTTTGCTTATTTTTTGCTTCTCAGTTATGCTGTACATAGTTCAGCTAACTGAGGTAGACGAAACGTATAAGTCCTCTCGATCTTGATATTTGAAAATGTAAAGAATAAACTATGTCATAGTCACAAGAAAAGTAACAATTCTTCATTAAAAAGCTAAGTATTACAGTAAATGTGTAAAAACCCTTAAAAGCATAATTAAGCTGAATTTTTGTTGGCAATTTTCTTTTTTCTACTTTTTGTTTAACCAGAATCTCATCTGGTGAAAAAGATTAAAGACATCTTTTAAAGTATGAATGTGAGTTGTTGTTATCTGAGAGTAATAAGCCTGGTTCATGGAAACCACCTATAAAAAAGTTTCGCTTATCAGAGACTTTCAAAGCAAACAATCAAACTAAGAAGAATGCTGCTGTTAAGAAGCCCAAACACCCCAAATGCAGCTCCCACTATCAGTGCTTGATGGATAAATATTTGGCTTCTTTGTCTAAGGGCTCTGTGCGCTTATACCCTAGTGCTAATCACCTGAAAGGTGCACCCCGGTTGACTGGTCCAGGGCCACCAAACAGCTATATTAAACCGAGTCAGGGAAATCTTAAAAGGATTAATTATTAATCACAATACTATCCATTTAAATTAACTGATCAATGTTTCCATCCAAGAAGAGCTGCTGATTGTTCATGCTCTGTCCTGAGGATTTTTTTTTTTTTTTTTTTTTTTTTGAGATGGAGTTTCCCTCTTGTCGCCCAGGCTGGAGTGCAATGGCATGATCTTGGCTCACTGCAACCTCCACCTCCTGGGTTCAAGCAATTCTCCTGCCTCAGCCTTCCTGAGTAGCTGGGATTACAGGCATGTGCCACCATGCCCAGCCACTTTTGTATGTTTAGGTAGAGACGGGGTTTCATGTTGGTCTGGCTGGTCTCGAACTCCCAACCTCAGGTGATCCACCCACTTCGGCCTCCCAAAGTGCTGGGATTACAGGCATGAGCCATCGAACCTGGTTGTCCTGAGGATTTTACTGGAAAAACTTTATGCTTTAAATGTGATTGAAAAGAGTGCTGAAAAGGGCTGTATGTCAGGAATGAATACTGCTCCGTAATCCTTTGAATTCTAATTTAAAATACAGATTCAGACACTGGGAGTTTTGTGTTTGTCTTTAATTCACTTTCAATTCCCAAGGTACACTTAGTAAAGTACATCCGTACCTAAATATTGGTATCTTTAATGACTCTTTCCAATGCCCCCCTCCATACACAGATATTTTGCATTTCTAATTTGCTTGGTACACAGGCAACCAATGTACATAATTGAACTACAAATGGAAGCAAGCTTGCTACTTTAGTGAAATTAGAATTCAGTGAAGGTTATAAAAATATTAAACTTAATATCATATTACAGGAAGCGTAAGTATTTTTGATGGGCCCATAATTTTACCACTTCACCTGCTGTATCCGCTGGCAAACATGGTTTGGAATATTAATGGAAAACTCCCTCATTATTAACTGAAACACTAAAGAAAAAAAAAAAATCCACAACCACCTAACAGCTTACCATAAAGAGATTTTCAGAAATTATGTACCTTAAAAATATTTTCCCACCATACAGTTCAGAAAATAGATTTAATTTTGTAAAGCTAGAACAACTGGGAAGATCCCCCACTGCCTCAAAACAATTCATTAATTCAAAAAGTTCTTTATTCCTTACATTTGAAATCTCAGGAGGAAAAATATCCAACGTCCCGTTCTCCAATCCTTATTTAAGTGTACCTATTTTGCTGAGGTCCAGATTAAATAATTCAAAACCATCTCTAGTTGATAGTATGTATCATGGAGCAAGGGGCCAAAACCACAGCAATTCTGGGTCAGTGAATGCAAAGAGAAAGCCCCCCGCACCCCCTACCTACCATGCTGTCTCATCCAACAAGCATAAACCCCAGAAGGGGCTACAATAAAAATGAGATAAGACAAGCACCTATGGAAAGGACAAAGAAAAGGATTCAAATCATACGTCCAGGGGACCATATCTTAAAGCAACTCTTTGGTAAAGCCCACACATTATAAACCACTGACACAAAAAGTTTAGGTTATGCCTGTGTCCACTCTTACTTTACCACGTAAGTTTATAAAAGGGAGTTTTTTTAAGGACCCAATAAGTGATCTGCCATGTTTTGAAGAAAATAGCATGATAGGTCAGAGCCTGAACTTTTGAAGCACAATGTAAGGTCCCTTGAATATGAGGGTAATGTGAAAAGGTAAGAAGAGCTTCACAGGGTATGTCTCAAAGACATCTGGCTTTCCATGTCACAATCTGGACCTGTGTGCCTTCAAAACCTTGATCCCTCTGGCCAGCACAGGTGCCAGCTCCATGGGCAGACATCAACCTCCCTCCCTTCCCACCTTCCTGCTTCCCTCCTCTCTTTCTTTCCTTCCCCCTCCGTCCCTCTTCTCTTTAAAATAATGATTTATAGCCTTCCCGAATGGCTAGTGCATCCCAAGGGTTTTCAGAAATGGGAAAAGCGCACTGGTCATGTCCTTCTTAGGTATGCCCTGCCCACTCTGGGTGGTGGGCAGGGCAATGCTAGCAGTATTTTAAGTTGATTTGGTGGCCACCTTTTTAAAGATTATATCTGAAAATATACTGGCAACTTTTCACTATAAAACAAATGAATATTATACAAGGAAGAGAAAATACAAATTTCTTCTTAAAATTAGGAAAGGTCCATAAATAAACAAAATGTAGGGGCTGATTTATTTCTAAACAGTCAATTCAAGTATTATGCAATCCACCTTCTTCAAAAACTAGCCGGTTTTTGTCAAAGCTAGAAGAAGAACAATGTACAAATGTACCACTCTTGTACCATGCTGTCGATTCTGCAGTATTTGTAAACATTCTGTAAGGTAGACACTATTCTCCCTGCCTTACAAGTGAGAAAACAATAACCTAGAAAGGTTAATAGGTTGGTCAAAATTCAGCCAGCTGGTTAAACAGCATAACTGGTCTTCCTGTTCAGGTTTCCTAACCTCAAATCCACTAATCTTTGAAGAGAGTGGGTAAAACCAAGCTTGGCCATGTGCACATCCGGGGAAAAGGGGAGGCTGGCTTTTGGATAATCTGCACTGCCTGTCCACTGGTATCCTCCTCCTCCTGAGGACTCTACTGACTCACCAAGATGTCATCATGTAGCTGTATTAATATCAAGAGGACTCCTGGAAAAAGGCAGTGCTTTTTATCCCAAGCTATGCACGTCTAATAAATGATGCAGTAGTCCCTTAGCGATACAACTGCAGCAAATGGGGCTGGTCTCCTTTGCTGACTTGCAAGGCTGTCCTAGAAATGCAATGATATCTGGCTTCACCTTGGTTCCCCTCAAGCACTGGGATAAATACCAAATAATAACAAAGGAACCCTTTTCTAAGGTGCAGATATGATCTTGTCTCATCTAGGAAGAAAGTCTACAGACACATGGACATTTTATTATTCAACTACTTTTTCCCCCAAATATATTAAACTTTGAGAATGATAGTACTTTTTATATTCATTCATAAGTGGGGTCATCCTCTAACACTACTGAGGCAGTTTAGTATGACAGAAACAGCACTGGATCAGGAGTCAAGCCACCAGCTTCAAATAGCAGTGCTGCCATGACCATCCACGTGACCCTTGATGACTATGTCACACTCTATGCCTTACTTCATCTGCCAAAGGAAGGCCACAACCACAAAGTCTTGGTCTTCCTTGTGTAAGCAATCATAGATCAGAACAAAGGCAGAGTTTGCTTTTGCTTTTTAAAAATTCCTATGATGGGGAAACAATGGATCTTCCTGAAAGAGAGACAGAGATGCCGGGCGCAGCAGCTCAAGCATGTAATCCCGGCATTTTGGGAGGCCGAGATGGGCGGATCACATGAGGTCAGGAGTTTGAGGCCAGCCTAGCCAACATGGTGAAACCTTGTCTCTACTAAAAATACAAAAATTACCAGGTGTGGTGGCACACACCTGTAATCCTAGCTACTCGGGAGGCTGAGACATGAGAATTGCTTGAATCTGGGAGGTTGCAGTGGGCCAAGATGGCACCACTGCACTCCAGCCTGGGCAACAAAGTGAGACTCTGTCTAAAAAAAAAAAAAAAAAAAAAAGAGACAGAGACATACACCTACACCCACCCATACATATTTATATTTTATATCAGAAAACACACTAACATTGTACAACTACCTACTGAGATTCTTTTATTCAGAAAACCATGCTGCGTTCCCTGTTCTTACTGTGAAAACTGGTAATTTTCATCTACTGACAAACTTGCTCAAATTTGATACGGGCATGGAAATCGAGGGGGGAAAGTAGATAAAACAGGGGAATAAAAGATTTCAGCTGCCCTTGACGTCAACAGAAAAATTTAAACCATACGGATCCAGAGGATATGAAAATGCCAAAATCCCAGTCCCTTCCTTTCTCCAGAGTGCTGCGCTGCAGTTCAAAGAGCATGGGCTTCAGAGCCAGTCAGAATGATCCACATCTTGGCTCTGTCACTTGCTAGCTTCATGATCCTATGACCGCCAGTCTACTTCTTAGTAAAATGGAGGTAAAAACGCATCCCTCACAGGGCAGGTAAGAGAAATGACATGAGATAGCACATGTGCAGGTCCAGCACACAGAAGTCACTCAATCAATGCCAGCTTCCACCCTCCTGACTTCAAGATAATAACCTGATTCGAGAGTCCAGATCAGGTCTTGCAGACTCAGAGAAGCACAGGGGGAGAGCTGGCATGGGTGCACCATAATGAGAGAGACCAACAGATGCAGGGAATAAGAGTTTGCAGAAATGATCAGATAATGAAACACCTTATATCTTTCCGGAGAGGTGAGTCATTTTTTTTAGGTGTCAAATGAATAGCCAAAAGTATCACAATCAAAATCTATCATGGAAAAAGCCAGAGAGGTACTCCCTTCAAACGAGCAGTAGCTTCTATTGATGCAGAAGCCCCTGTGACAGTGAGTCACCTGACATTTACAGGATAAACACACACTCCCCCACAGCTCCTTCTTGGCTGGAGAAGTTCTAATGAGCTGAAAGTTTATTCCATTTCTAAAATGCATTTAAACTCCAACCCATCACTGACATCTCCTTAACTCTGAAATCCAATTCTCAATTTGGGCACTTTACCAGCATCTTTTCAAAAGCTGGATTTTGGAAAATATATGCACTCGCAGACAGAAGGGAAAGCCATCAGACATGCACCAAACTGACACCCTCGAGTATATTCCAATTTCCTCAGCCCTCATCTCCCTTGGCGTTCCACAATCAGTAAAGTGCAGTGGCCAATCATTGGAAATGGCATGAGCTTAATGTCAGAAATCATTTAGCTTAAGTAAGAAAATAACTCCATTTAGCTTTCTCCCACAAAGTAAAATTAAGTTTGTTTAGCCCTTTTATATTTATTGCCAAAGGGCAGATTTAATTTCAAGGGAGTGAAAACAAAACTCATTCTGAAGTGAGGTCTAAAGTTATCACTTCAGTTTTGCTCTAACTATTGAGGTGCAAAGGGGCTGTAAGCATTGAAACAAGGAGGCATTAATTATGAAAAACAGGTGACTGGGACCCAGCTTTCTGATCGGGGGTGGAGGATTGTGGGGTGGAGGATTGTGGGGTGGGGTGGGGGGGGTGGGTGGAGAGAAGTCTATCTTCTTCTTTTGCTACACTGCAAATAAACTTTAAGAAAATCTACTATCCAGGGGCCTTTTGAGTCCACCCTCCAGGCCTCATCTCCGGACTTACCAGATACATTAATTGAGGCCCCTGCATCAATGATTCCACTGTTGGGCCTCACACAGTACCTACGTGGCGCTGTAGTCTTCACCTTAAAACACACATTTCGGTCTGTCGGATTGCCAAGCTTCAGGTTGGTGGTGACAACATCAGTGAAGGGACCTGTAGAATGAGACAGAGACTGATTGGGGGTCTCATGAGGAAAGTTGAGAAGGTTTGTGGAAAGGAGAGCTATAAATACAGTTAAGGGAAGATTTGAGATCCACAATTATCTCATTAACATGCCAATGGATGAAAGAGATGAGCTGAGGTTAATGTACTACCAGTAACGTCTAATATTTACCATGTTCCCACTATTTCACTAGGTACCTAGTGTAAGTATTCTAACATACAGCATCTCACTGAACCCTCACAACTTTATGATAATTGCTGTTTTGTAAATGAGAAAACTGAGGCTTGGGGGGACAAGTTACTTGTCCAAGTATTCATGATAGTGGTAGTGAGGATCTGTAACCAGATGGCTTGCATCTAAGGCCAGTTCTTACCCATGCTAAATACTGGTTTCCACAATAACAATATGAAATCTAACAGGGAGAGCACAAAGGACTAAACTCAGTCCAAAATGATTATCTAAAGCACAGTGTGCTAAGAGGAGCAGATAGAAGAAAGACTTTGAGGTGTTAATGGTCTATAAACACAAAAACTCTCAACATTATAGTGTTGCCACAGAAAACTTTGTATCACCTTAGGCTATAGCAAGAAGTTCAGAGTCCTGCTGGGCAGTCCACACCTGAAACATTACAGACAGTATTAACTACTGAGGCTACCGGGAGGGTTCAAACAGGCTCAGTGGCCTGAAGATACTTTTTATTACTATTATTTATTCACTTCCTACTTTATTAGATTTTTTTAATTAAAAAAGTAAAACATGCTTCTTAAACCAAACAATAAAAGATGTATAAACAGGAATAAGCTTTCCTTTGTCCCCTGAGATAACTAATATTAACAATATGGGAGATCTTTCCACATCATCTATGTTTACACAAACAATATACATGCACACATGTGCAAGGGATGGGGGCTAACAAATAATGAAATAATACTATTCCTATTACTCTGAAAGTTGCTTTTCTGCATTTACCCCTCTATGGTGGACATGTGATCTCTGTGTTTATTAGTCAGGTGGCTACAAAAACTGAGGTCCTTTTCAACACCTTTTCAAATTTACATATTTTTCACCTGTACGTAAGTATTTCTGTGTTTCCTCTACGCAAGTTCTTTACTCTGGTCTTTACATTTGCAAGGAAACCAGAAGTGAAGGTGGGGAAAGGGTGTGTGCTTGTGTGTTCACAAACAAATACGTAATGTTGACCTAACAAAGTCATTCAAATGTATGTTCTGAAAAACTTCTCGATGAGACTCGAAGCTCCTAAGGACAAGGATTATGCCTTACCCATCTCTGTAGCCCCAGCACCGTGGCTGCATGGAATAAAGGTCTCAATCCACATATTCACCTAGAAGAAAACCACCTGTGTGTGGATTATCTCCAGCAAAATTAAAATCTCAGGCTGGTGTCTCTACTCTTGAGATGCTCAGGGCATGAAAAAAAAAAATCAATCTGATACGGGCTTACCTTAATACAAATTAAGAAATCAAAAATGGTGATAAGGAAGGAAGGAAATGGGACTCAATCCCAAAATCAAACGACAGCCAGTTCTGCTATGAGGCTTATTCTGAAAACATAAATTTGATCCAACATTACTCATGTGCATATTAGAGGGATATTCTGGGCATAAACAATTTTCATATTTGTTTCTGCGTGATTTTGTCTGCTATCAACACTAGGGGAACACAGAAAACTGCTCCTTGCTGAACCCAACTGCAAAGAAATACAGAAAACTTACAAGCACACACACCTCAACCACCTACGGGATACCTCAGTTCACCTTGTGGGTAATGAGCCACACCTATCCACACCTGGTATTACAACTTTCCATATGATTTCAGGTAATCCTCCTTACTTCAAGAAAACAACTCTTCTGATGTCCATATCCACAGACAAACTTTGGGTCTTTTTCAAGAAAAATGCCATATCTGCTGTAGCATTTGTGGTTTTACCAGCACCCTATCTTTGTGCATGCGTCACCAACAAAGGCTTTGAGTGCTGTGCTCCTAACCACACTTCCCTCATAAGCCCTGTGGTTTTTACTGAGCTATTCAGTATAGTGTGGTGATTCCAGGAATGCATTACAGCAGAACTGACTATACTACTGCATCATCTATTGTTTTGTGAATTATTATTGCAAACACTATTCTCATTCCACGAGCAGTGACATCTTCACAGATGCAACATTCCATGAGAATTTCTCCATTTGCTTACCTTTCTATCACAAACAACTCTATCACTACACTCTAAGTCAGCTCCCCATTGAAAACTAAGAGTACAAAGGAGGCCAGGTACCTGTGGCCCAAAAGGATTTTCAGCTACAGTAAGGGAGAGCCAGATGCTGACGCTGCTCCATCCTTGCATCAAGTTCTTGGCATAAAGGGAGAAACAGGACACTTGGTGCTGAAGCAGTGCTGGGGAGATTATAGAGGCAGCACTCTCCGTGACTACCCTTTTCCACTCTCCAACACAGGCAGTCTGACTCATAATAAAGATGGAGAAAAAGCTGTCCTCCTAGTAAGTCTCTCTGCTTGCTTAAGGAAGGGACCACTTCAGCACTCACAGAGTAGGGGGGAAGAGACTAGCTATGCAAGCTCTGATTTTCTAGGGTCAAAGCAGCAATAAAACACACACACAGACAGGCATAAAGGACACACAAATCTATGAGGGCACAAGCAAATCACCATGTACATGCACTCCCTGACCCTCATCTAAAAACTGCAACTCAGAAGAACTCCACATAAGCACAGCAGCACCGCAACACTGGGGGAAGGGAGAAAAAAGTGGACAAAAATGTGCACGACATAAAGAGACACCTGAAATTAGGGTGAGCTTTCAAATATAAAGCCTAAGGATGACAGATACTCAACGACAGTTTGAATGTGATTCAGAAACTCTCAGGCCACAAAGCGTTCTAAAATCAAAGCTTAATCAAAGCTTAAAGTGACTAGTTTCAACAAGATTCTGCCTCAAAAACATGGAAGTATCTTCAGAGCAGAATGCCAAGAATTCACAATGGCCCCCAAAACATCCAAAAATACATAGACCTTTTTTTCTAAAATGGTTTGAAGTGTAGTGAGAGCAGCAAATCAGGATGCTGGCAAGATTCCACTGTGATGAAATCCAGAATACTTGCTAGTTTCCAATTCAGTTTCTAGTCTCTTCCTTCCCTCCTCTCCCCCTTATGAAGTTGGGGTGTGAGGATCCCAAATTTAAGTATTTGTTTATTTCTTACACTGACCTCTTCTTCAAAGTACTCTACAAAAATAAGCCAAATGTAAATGTAAATATTTAACTGTTTTTAAAAATTTCCCCAGGTTAATCCATTGCATCACAATTAATTGCTGTTACACAGCAATCTTAATGGTGCTTCAACTTACATAAATCACATAAAAGGAAGTCTAAATTGTTAAAAGACAAGCAATATCTGTAATAATAAACAGGATAAAATAAACATCCCAGATTTCTCCCTCCGCAATACTAGGTCTTTACATGCTTGGGATTTCTTGGCCTTTCACGGGCTTTTATTTGCAAAAATCTGGAGGGAACTATACTGAAAATATATGCAATGAAACAACATCATTGGTAAAACAACAAAGTCCCATAGGTAAAAACCAAGATAGTTTGTAAGAACAGGCCAACCTTCCTCTCCCTACTCTGGTCAATTTACTCCAAGAATTTTATTGAAAATAAATTATATTCGATTTGAATAATTATAGGAAATAAACTATGTTAGTGTTCTCCTTTTCCCCTGTATTAATGGATTAGTATACACAAAACCCTCAATAAAAATGATGTAAAAGCTTATGAGCATCATTCAGATTTTTACTAGTCACTTTCATTTCATAAAACTGCCATTTCCATTAAAGCATTATGTAAAAAATGGGATTTTACTATACCAACATGCATATTTATCACCAATGAATTTAAACACTACTTATAAAGTATAGAGTCAATTTTACAAATGAAATCTCCTTCTAAACTTAGAATTTTTCCTTTTTAGAGATAAAAAAATGATGTGCCTCTAGAACCACAGCATATACTTTAAATCATTTTTAATCTTCTATTCCTTATTTCAGATAATGTCTGCAAAACTAGGAACTAAGCATCTAAGATGTGAAATGGGAGGTTAAAAAATTGAAAAAACATGAATTTGGGAGAAATTGGCAATACTCTTTGAAACTGTTACCCTTTTTTAATAATGTAAACAACGCCCTTTACATCCTAGATTATGCATATACTCACCTGTGAACACTTGTGTGAGTTTGTTGAAGATGCTTATGAAACAGCACTAACTGAAAATGAATTCCTTGACATGCTCTAAAATGTATTTAGATAAAGCTAAACATAGTATAATTTATTTCCTCTACCTTCCCCCAGGACCCACTGTGCTTGGATTTTTGTCATTTTAAATTGTGTTTAAGGAAATAAGAGGTAAGAGTAAGACAGTAACAGGGGCTAGAATTGACCTGTTTTAGAAGGCAAATACTACAATACCAGCAAAAACTTGCATACCATTAAAAGTGAAAGAAGAAATAGTTGTTTTTTACTCTTAGTTACAAAAATTGGGCCTTAAGATGTACAAAGTTCTGGTTTAAAGGTCAAAGAAGACAGTCACATTCCAGAACAACATTAAGAGGTCAGGTTCCAGGTGTTGAAAATGTCATAAAAAAATGGCTGAATAAACTTGTCAGGAAACCTAAGAGCATTTTGTGGGAAAAGTATTCCATTAAATCTTTAAACAGTCTCCTGATCTACATATGATTTAAATGCTTTTCTGTAATTATTCATTCAAGACCCATGGAAGAAAAATTAAAATCCTTCCTTTCAGGAAATGTAAATACTACCTTTTTACAAAAGAATAATTTAAAAGTTCATGTCCCATCAAATTATAAAAAGTAACAATGAAAATTCCCAATGAACTGAAAATTCAATCTAGGCCTTACCTATTTGTGTATTACCTCAAGAACTGCATAACATCCTATCTACTAAATGGCAAGATAGATGTTTTTAAGGAGTAAATATACAAGTTTACCTTTTGTTTTTTTTTTTTTTGAGACAGAGTCTCGCTCTGTCACACAGGCTGGAGTACAGTGGCACATCTCGGCTCACTGCAACCTTCACCTCCCGGGTTCAAGCGATTCTCATGCCTCAACCTCCCAAGTAGCTGGGACCAGAGGCACATGCCACCACACCTGGCTAATTGTTGTATTTTTAACAGAGACGGAGTTTTACTACATTGGCTAGGGTGGTCTCAAACTCCTGATTTCCAGTGATCCACCCATCTTGGCATCCCAAAATGCTGGGATTAGAGGTGTGAGCCACTGCGCCCGGCCACAATTTTACTTTTAACTCAGCAATTCTATGAGAAAATAAAGGCTAAAATATATTTAGACACCAAACTATAAAATTCCTAGAGGATGACAATAAAATCTAGATGGCCTTGGATTTGGAGGTGACTCTACTTACAACACCAAAACAAAATCCATGAAAAAAATAACTGATAAGCTAGACTTCATTAAAAATAAAAACATCTGTTCTGCAGAAGACAAGCAAGCCACAAGCCAGGAGAAAATATTTGCTAAAAACATATCCGAATAAAATACTGTCAACCAAAATATACATAGAACTCTTAAAACTCAATAATATGAAAATGAAGACCAGGTACGGTGGCTCACACCTGTAATCCCAGCACTTTGGGAGGCCATGGCAGGCAGATCACGAGGTCAGGAGATCAAGACCATCCTGGCTAACACGGTGAAACCCCGTCTCTACTAAAAATACAAAAAACTAGCTGGGCGTGGGGACGGGCTGAGTAGTCCCAGCTACTCAGGAAGCTGAGGCAGAAGAATGGTGTGAACCCAGGAGGCAGAGCTTCCAATGTGCTGAGATCACGCCACTGCACTCCAGCCTGGGCGACAGAACCAAAGAGACTCCATCTCAAAAAAATAAAATAAAATAACAGTAAAATAACAAAATAAAATAAAATAGGCAAAAGATCTGAACAGCCACCTCACCAAAAATGTACAGAGAGCAAATAAACATATGAAAACATGTCTGGTCAGGTGCGGTGGCTCACGCCTGTCATCAGGAGGCTGAGGCAGGTGGATCAGCTGAGGTCAGGAATTCAAGACCAGCTTGGCTAACATGGTGAAACCCTGTCTCTACTGAAAATACAAAAATTAGCCAAGTGTGGTGGCCCATGTCTGTAGTCCCAGCTACTGGGGAGGCTGAGGCAGGAGGATCACTTGAACCCAGGAGGCAGAGGTTGCAGTGAGCCAAGATTGTGCCACTGCACTTCAGCCTGGGCGACAGAGTAAGACTCCATCTCAGAAAAACAAAAAAAGAAAAGACGTCCAATGAGATACTATTACACATTTGTTCATTCTCTTACTGTTAGGTTTTAGAATGGCCAAATTCTAAAATACTACCAATACCAAGTGTTGGCGAGGATATGGAACAACAGGAACTCTCATTCACTGCTGGTAGGAATGAAAAATGGGGCACAGCCACTCTGAAAGACCATTTAGCAGTTTCTTACAAAACTAAACATATTCTTACCATACAATCCAGCAATTACCCTCCTTGGTATTTACCCAAGTAAGTGGAAAACTTATATCCACACAAAAACCTGCACATGGATGTTTATAGCAGCTTTATTCATAACTGCCAAAATGCAGAAGCATTTTGTGAGTGGATAAAATAAACTGTGGTATATCCGGACACTGAAACAGTGCTCAGTGCTAAAAAGAAATGAGCTATCAAAGCCATGAAAAGACACAGAGGAGCCTTAAATGCATATTCCTGAGTGAAAGCAGTCAGTATGAAAAGGTAGCATACTGTATGATTTTTACTCTATGACATTCTGGAAAAGGCAAAACTACAGAGACAATAAAAAGATAAGGTGCTGGCCAGGAGTGGTGGCTCACGCCTGTAATCTAGCACTTTGGGAGGCTGAGTGGGGGCGCGGATCACTTGAGGTCAGGAGTTTGAGAACAGCCTGGCCAATATGGTGAAACCCCATCTTTAACTACAAAAATTGGCTGGGTGTGGGGGCACACACCTGTAATCCCAGCGACTCAGGGGGCTGAGGCAGGAGAATAGTTTGAACTCAGGAGGTGAAGGTTGCAGTGAGCCAAGATCGCCCCACTGCCCTCCAGCCTGGGTGATGGAGCAAGACTCTGTCTCAAAAAATAAAAATAAGAAAATAAAATAAGGTGCTGATAGAACTTAAGGGAGGAAAGAACAGGAGGAGCATAGAGCATTTTTAGAACAGTGAAACTATTCTGATACTATAATGGTGGATATATGTCATTATACACTGTCAGAACCCACAGAATGTACAACACTAGAAATGAATACTAATGCAGACTACGGACTCTGGCTAACAATGACGTGTCAATGTAGGTTCACCAATGGTAACCAATGTACCACTCAGTGTAGGATGTTGCCAGTGGAGGGGGCTATTATGCCTGTGTGGGGTAGGAGCTACATGAGAACTCTGTGCATACTTTCTGCTCAGTTTTCATGTGAACCTAAAACTGTTCTAAACTATGTTTTTTTTTAAAAAAAGGAAGAGGAAAAAGTATTTGGTCTTTTATATTAATTCACTTTCAGTTGTATCCCCCTTAACATTTCTAACATTACATATTATTGAGATTTTGAAAATCTGTATTGTGTGTGTATATATATATATGAATAAAGATTCTTTGTTGTGCAAAATGATTGCTCCTCTTCTAGAGTTCATGAAATTCTGGTTTCACAAATACATATCCTTCCTTTGTAATTTATCTTCTGATGTAGCTATAATACTTTGAAACTCAACCTATATGTTACTAAATAAGTTCTATACCAATTTGATATATAATCTATCAGGTCTCAGCTTTCTAGATATAAGTTTAGAGTTAATAGCTTCACAACAGTTTTTTTCACTCTGCATAAAAAAAGCTGTATTATTTTATACTCTTGAAAACACAAATTAGGTACAGCATCTCTCCTTTTCACAGTCTCTCCAAAAAACCAGTTACCATATTTCATTTCAGCTCTAAAAAGATTACCTTCTGGGAAGGTAATAATCTGTCTCCAGAAGCCTGTGACTTTTGATGGATTTTGTTAAGACAATAAAAGTGTGCTTGAGGTTTCAATACAGAAGACTGTATGTGGGGAAAATACACTAAAATGGAGGGACACAGACACTCTAAAGTAAAATCTGTTGGGTATCTTATTAATATCTTTAAATTTTACCCTTTGACAGTCTATTTTCATTAAAAAGTATCCTACTGCTTTCTGCTGTCCATACCCATCTGCAGTGCACCAATCCCCACGTTATTTCTTTCCTTGTTTATGTAAATCAATCTTCCCCTTCTAGAATGGAAACTCCACCAACACAGACTTTTTCGTCCCTCTTGTTCATTACTGATCATCAGCACCTAGAACACTTGCAGGCACAGAACAGATGCTCAATAAATATATTTGCTGAATGAACAAACAGCCATGCCATGCTTCCATCTACTTCACACAATGGCTGTATTCTTCCTCCATGCACCCACTGTATGCATATCCAGGCTCTGCGTGAATAAATACCGAGACGACTGCTGCTCCCGTTCCAGCATTACACCCTTTTCATCTTCTGCATAGGACATATTTTGTTTGTTCCTTTCCTGTTTCCACATGGAGTGGGGGGCGGGGCGGGGTGTCTATCCTATTCATCACCAGATCCTCCGAACTAGAACAGTGCCACAAACACAGTAAAAATGTATGCTGCATGAATAGGAGACTTCCTCAGAGGTCATTGTACTCTGATTCTGCTGCATTTCCTGTAAACAAACACCTACTTCAAAACCTGGATCTGAAATCATTCTAAATCTGTGCTGCTTATATATAGGTTGAAGGTATTAAAAATGCTCACTGTGTCAATGCTTTCATCATAATTATTGTATGGTGATTTTTTTTTTTAAGTTGCCCCCTCCCTAAAAAATGAAAGACACCATACTAACAGATATTCAAAGAGAGTGAGCTCTTAAATAACCATGAACTCAAGAATAAGGACAGCGGAGAAGTTTTCTTAAAAATCTATTTTCTTGATTGAATTGTCAGCTCACACATTAAATCAATGCTTTAGAAACAAAAATAAAGCTTTAAAGCTTTGCAACCAATGTGTTTAAATGACAGGCATTATATTCCAATATTCCAGCAGAAAGCCTAATTGTATAGCTCTTATTTTGAAATAACCACATAAAAAGAACCCTACCCATAGACACATAACTTTCCTGAAGAACTCTTAGAATGCAAAGTGTTTTAAATTAATAAAGTATCCTCCTGGTATCCTCGGGAGCCAGTCAGCTACTGAGAAACATCACACCTGTTATTGCAGCAAGAGAAATCAACACCAAGAACTCTCACCGATGATGCCATCAAAGGCACACCAGAAGCCAGCTTGATTGAAATAGACTATACCAGCCTTGCAGGCTGCTTGCTCAATTCACTAGTTTCCTAGCTCTTTCAGAGCAGAAAGAAACAAAACCCAGGCCACCAACTCCACGGGTGGGAAAACTAAACCGGAAGGCATGCTATTGTAGTTTAATAATTCCTCAGATCAAACTCAGGAAAGCTACCTGAAAAAATATAAAGTTAGACAGTAAGGAACAGCCTGGAAAATTAAGATATTTACAGTTTATATAACAGATAAGTGACTAGAATTCAAAATATATAAAGAATTATCTTACAATAAAAATGCTAAAATTTCATGAAGGAATACTATACAACTCTTTAAAAGAATGAACTAGATCTGTATTTCAACAATTGATGGGTCTCAAAAACATATTAAGTCATCCATACACCATGACACTACATTAAGTGATCTAGAAAAAAATGGAAATAGTTCACATTAAATTCCTCTGCAGAGTTAAAAAAAAAGAAAAAAAATGGAGGGAGTATGAATCAGCAGATATGGAGTACAGACATGTCATAAATTATTAGTGAAGTTTTACTTATTAAAGAAAGATTTAAAACAAGTCTTCTAACAAATTATTAACATTTAGCTACTCCATATTGGGGTATTTGTATTATCTGTATTTTTCTGTACTTAAAATTTTTTTCATATACAGAAAGCTACCTGTAGTTTATGTGAGATCCAAACAAGGTTCTTTTGAAATAATTTTCTACTTGTTCAGACTTGTAAAGTTGTTGAAAACTGACAAATCAACATTGATAGTCATGCTTGTATAATTTATAAAAATCAAGGTTATCACTTAAAACATGTTTAAAGTTGCAGTAGTCTCATTAATTCAAGACAAACACCCATGTCTACAATTCTGACAAAAGCTGCTGTATGAACTTCAAAGACTAAAGACCATCTAAAGATAAATACTGTCACTACTTTTCTTTAATGCACTAGATTTTTTTTATAATAGAAAAAATGGCTAAAAGGAGTACATAAGAGCTGAGGCTTCATACATTCTATCTATATCCAGCACTAAGATTATCATGCAGTGGAAGATTATTCACAGATGAATTTTGTATCAGTTCTAAAAGGATCTTAGACGATTTAATAAACTGAATTTTTTCAATGCACTCTTTATCCCATTGACTAGCGGACATCTAGTAATTATTCTCTACTTGAAAGACCAAAATTTCTGATCACAATGATCACAAAAATAAACAAAAAGATAAGCAATATTCTACTCCAAATAAAAATCTATCTAACTAGAAGAGTGGCAAAACATGATTCACATTTTACACAAAGCAGGATGAGTCAAGACAGACAATATGCTCAAGTTAGGGGTATGAGTGATAAAATAGCATGGGGTCCAGTTTCTCGTGGTTGTAGTTGTTTTAACAGTTCAAGTGCAAAAAAAAAGTCAGTATCAACAGAAGTAAAAACTTCCCCAAAGTGTTCCATCTTTAGTGGAGATGAGAGCATGTGAAAAAGCCTCCACACCAAAATCAACACACCCAATTCACACCAGATACACAGAAGAAGGGAGAAGAACAAGCTGAGCATTCTGCACCTCGATGATCCAACTGGAATTTTCAATTTGTGAACAATGAGAAACTAGTAGAATGTGGTTTATCAGTTAGTGTGTAATCTGGTCTGGTTCCTTTTCAATAAAGAACCTAAGTGGCTATACCAGTGGTAAGAGATTATCAACCAGGTCAGCAGCTTCTTAAACTCAACAAGAGGCCAGAGAAAAGGCTGTGAGACTTGGATGAAAAATATTTTCTATTTTCCCCTTTCTCTGCCTTTGGAAATTATGCTCATTCTTCAAAGTTTTGCTCAAATGTCTTCTCTTTTGGAAAGGTTTACCAAATCTCTTTAGTCAGAAGAAATTATTCCTTACTGTTCTATGTCACAACAATAAGCTGACTGCCAAATTTCTATCTGCAGCCTGGCCCTCTCCCCTGAGCTCCAGATTCAACTACCTATTTAACATCTCTCGTTGCAAGTGTACTGAGCATCTCAAGTTTCTTATGTCCAAACAGCACTCTTGAGTCCCCCATCTCCTGCCTCAAACTCAATGCTTCTCATCTCAGTAAAGAAACCACCACTCACCCAACTGCTTAGGCCAAAAGCAGTCTCTCTTCCTCTACATTTAATCTACATTCCTCTATATTCTTCTACATTTAATATAGAAACCCTGTCTCTACTAAAGATACAAAAATTACTCAGGTGTGGTGGCACACGCCTATAGTCCCAGCTACTTGGGAGGCTGAGGCAGGAGAATTGCTTGAACCAGGATGGGGAGGTTACAGTGAGCCGAGTGAGACAGTATCAATGCACTCCAGCCAGGGCAACAGAGCCAGTCTCCTTCTCAAAAAAAAAAAAAAAAAAAAAGACTCCTGGCCAGGCATGATGGTTCACACCTGTAATCCTAGCATTTTGGGAGGCCTGGGCTCGGGAGTTCAGGAGTTCAAGACCAGCCTGGGCAACATGGTGAAATTCTGTCTACTAAAAATAAAAAAATTAGCCGGACATGGTGGTGCGTGCCTGTAATCCCAGCTACTCAAGAGGCTGATGGAAGAGAATTGCTTGAACTCAGGAGACGGAGGTTGCAGTGAACCGAGATCGCACCACTGCACTCTAGCCTGGGCGACAGAGTGAGACTTCATCTCAAAAAAAAAAAAAAAAGAAAGAAAAAAGAAGAAATAAAACTAGCTCTAAGATGGAAGTGGGTATGATGAAGAAACTCCCTGCACCATCACAATAACTGAAATGGGGATAGCCAAGGGCTCCTTCATCTGGAGACTGTCTCCAAAAAAAAAAAAAAAAACTCCTACTCAGAATCCTCTGTGGCTTCCCATCTCACAACAAAATCCAAAGTCCCTCTTGTGGCCTGCCTACCAGTAAGGCTCCCGCCCTCTTCTTTGAGCTCACCTCCTAGCAGGCCCCTCCATCACTCTAGTGCAGGCACAATGACCTTGCTGCTCCTTGAACACACCAAGCTCATCACCACCTCGCACTTGCCCTTCCATCAGTCTGTAATGCTCTTCCCAAATGTCTCCATAGTTCACACACACATTTTATACAGGTCTCAGTTCAAGTATCACCTTCTCAGGTAAGTGACCTTCCCTAATCACCCTACTTAAATGATCTTCCCTCATCACCCTATTTAAAATTGCATACATTCCCAAATCCCTTTATCCTGCATTGTTTTTAGTTGTTTTTTTCCCATTTATCACCTACTACCTGACACCACATCATATATATTTTCTGTTTTTATTTAATGTACATCTTCCCCGCTATAATTAGATGAGCTCCATAAGGTAAAAGTTTTCTCATCTTGGCCTCTCAACAATGCATGGCACGCTACAGGTACTCAGTAAGTAACCAATGAAGAGAATGGTTCAGGTGCTGTGCTAGGCTCTCAAGCTGGAGAGAGAAACAGGGCATTGCAGCTCCCACCCAGAACACACAGAACAATCTTGGGGCCCATCCAGAATTAATGAATCAGAATTTCCAGGACTGAGACTCCATAATGATTTTTTCTTTTTAAAAAATTATCAAATGTGACATTAGCTCATATTTAACAGTGCCAATCTATTCTAAGTACTTTACATGTGTTAATTTGTATCCTCCTAACATACCCCAGAGGGAGGAATTTGAGGCACAGACAGGTTAAATGCATCACTGAAGGACACATGACTCTCAGATGGCAGATCTAGGGTTCACTCTCTTAACTCCTGGGCGGTATACTACCTCTAACTGCATCGAATACTGTACGAAAGGTAATCTATAAAGCATCCTATCAAAAGGGGAGGGTGAGGAGTACTGGGAACTGATCACTGAGGCAAGCCCTGGAGTCTGAGAAGCAGATAACACAAAGCACACTTTGAGCTGCAGGGAACTTGGGTAAACGTACAGTGTGATAAAGCTGTAAGGGACTTCTGGGGGCATCACATGGCTGAAGAGGAAAGGGTACGAGAGGGGTGAAAGAAGCTGAGGCTGGAGAGACGCAGCGTGGCCTGACTCTGAAGAGCTTTGCTGCTGGCCTAAGAATTTGGAGCACGAACCTATCCGTAAGATCTAGAGAGCCAATGAATGTTTTTAAACCAAGAAATGATATCAAATTTCAATTTTTAGAAAAATATCTCTGGAAACCGTATAAAGGATAGTCCGAAGGGTAAGAGAAGCAGGTAGACAAATTAAGAGACGGAAAGTTGAGACACGGTGCTACTACAATAGTCTGGAAGGGAAAGGACCTATACTCAGGATACGACAGCAGAATACAAAGAAGCAAAAGGGCATAGGAGATGTTGCTGATTTAAACAGACTGAGTAGATGTGAAAGGTTATGGAAAAGGGGGAGCAAAAGACAAGTTTAGGATTTCCAGTTTGCCAACTTGGTGCAAGGGCCACTCCCAAGAGCCAGAAGCCACAGTCAGTACGGATGAGAGGGTAAACTGTAAATACAGTGTGGAACATGCTGAGTTTGAGGTGTTCTCATGACAACCAGATAGACACGGATGTCCAGTAGGCTGACAGATCAAAAGATCTGCTTGGAGATACAGATTTGGAAGTTTTCTGTGCAGAAGTGGAAGATGAAGTCATTATTAATGAGGCAACATACAGAAAATTGTTAAATTGAGAAGACAGAACCTGAGAAACCTCAACACCCGGTAAAAGAGATGATAAAGAAGTTCATCGGAAAAGTCAAAGACAAGTATCACAGAGAGAAACCTGGGGAACTAAGAAGGGTTTGAGTGGAGGGGTGGGATCTGATGAAAAAAGGATGAAGATATCAGAAACTGAGATTCACAGCTTCCCCAAAACTAGCTGTGATAGAAGACTGGGCATTTGCTTAAGTGGGGAAGATCTAGAAAACAAGATTTCTTTTTAGGAAGGGGCAACTGAAGAATGTTTGTAGGCACAAGGAAGGAATCAAGTACAAGAGAAATTTGAGACAGCAGTAATACGCTAACGATGCAAAATACTGTTAAGTGTTGGGAAAGGAATGGGGTGAAAGAACACACACCTAAGAGGTAGTCCTGACTCTGAAATAGAAGAGGAGGATAAATAAAAACCTTAGTTTCTACATGAGAGAAAAGTAACCAGCATTTAGTAGAAAATGTTCAAATATTTTCTGAGCAAAATGCACTGTGTCTACATCAATCGGCTGTACATAATGGGCCCTGCCGAAAGGCTTCATTACTCCTCACCACTGAAAGTCTTCTCTTTTTCCCCCCTCTCCTTTCTCAGCTTTGTTTTTGTTTTTGAGACAGAGTCTTGCTCTGTTACCCAGGCTGGAGTGCAGTGGCATAATCTTGACTCACTGCAGCTTCCACCTCCCGGGTTCAATTGAGCCTCATGCCTCAGCCTCCCAAGTAGCTGGGATTACAGGCATGTACCACCACACCAGCTTAATTTCTGTATTTTTAGTAGAGACAGGGTTTTGCCATATTGTCCAGGCTCATCTCAAACTCCTGGCCTCAAGTGATTCACCCCCCTCGGCGTCCCAAAATCCTTGGATTACAGGTGTGAGGCCATTGCGCCTGGCCTCTCCTTTCCTAGCTTCCTTCTAAACACCAACCCTTCCTCGCCTATGCCTTAGACCCAGAGACCATTAACTCCCTGAGAAACTGCCATGCACCATGCACTGTGCTAGGCACTGGGATCTGGGGAGAAGAGATACAATCTAAAAAGAAAAAAAAAAAAAAAGAAGGGGCTTGCTGACTAACAGTGGAAAGGAGTCATGTATCACGTAGCCAATGACAACACGCTGGGACACGTGGGAGCCAGGGGAACAGGTACAATGTGAGTGAAGAATGTCAGGAAAGTGACCTTGAAGAAGTGAAGCCCGTGCTGAGCCTCAAAGGTAAGCAGGGGAAAGCAGTGAAACCAACAAGAGGAAAAGGAATCAACTAATTTTTAGTGGTGGAAACAGCTAAAAGCTGTTACTTTATGACTACATACAGGGTAAGTCATGATACAGAGTATGCCAAAGCCCCATGGCCAAGGAGAACTAAAAGGCTGGAACACAAGCATGACGAAAGATGATGCTGGAAAGATGGGGAGGGCAATGTGGAGGGAGTGCAACAAGTATAAATAATTTTCCAGGTTTTGTTAAAGAATTTAAACGTTATTTTTGGCAACAGGAAGACATTTAATGATTGTAAGCAAGCAAGAGATATGCTCAGATTTGCATCTTTGAAAACCACATCAGGGTGGAAAGAAAGAGAAGACTTAGACAAGAAGACAGGTTAAGAGGCTAGTACAGTTGCGGGAGAAAATGGGACAACCATAGAGGGAATGGGGAAGAAGGGACAGAATTGAGTCATAGACTCTCTGAGTTGGTCAAATGCATGAATGTAGGTACCATTCAATGAGACAGTAAGAAGGGGGAGGTTTGGAGGAAAAAAAGAAAAGATGGTATAGAGTTCAGCTTGGGTCATGCTGCATTTAAAGTACTGCAGTCTTTTATATGGGCTTGAGTCAGGCCTGGATTCATACATAAGTGACGTTAGAAGCTAAGGGTACTGGTAAAAGTTCCACAAGGGGGAAAAGGGAAGACACGGAGAGAGCAAATCTGAGAGAAACAGGGAAAGGAAAAGAGGGGGAGAAGGTGAACCTGTAACCTACCAACCAGACTGCATGATGAGTAGGCAAAATTGGCCACATGGGCAGAAGAAAAGCAGAGAGAGCAATTAGGGAGGTCAAGAGAAGTGTGTCAATGAGCAGGATGACAACAGGCGTCAAATGGTAGGGAGAGCACACATATGGTGAAGACTGAACATGCAATGGGAGATGTAGTGATGAAGCAATGACTGAGCTCCCGGGCAGTGACTAGAAATGAAGAACAGAAAGAAAAAAGGGAACTATGCTTTCCAGAAGCTTACCATGATAAGAAGGAAAGTGAAAGGAGTAGCTAGACAGTGCAAAAAGGACTGACAACACAGTTTTTCTTCTTTAAAGGTGGAAGGGACAATACTCAGATGTTTAATGAAAATGACTAAAGGCCAAACACTATTCTCAGGGAGTGCTACGTATGTAAAGAAAGAAAAAGAAACAATCTTGCTTTGAAAGAGAAAGGCAACAAAAGCATTCATTTAAAAAATAATAATAAATAAAAAGACCCAAAAGAGCTGACCAAGTGTTCTCTGGATTTCTCTAGATGACTGCTCATGTTTCTTCCACCTTTTCTCTGAGCGAGGTTAGAGGTGAACTATGCACTAACATGGGTGAACTATGCACTAAGATGGGATCCTCCTGCCCGCAAATTACATGAAAAGTTTTGATTGTGTGCATCTGCACATTCTCTCAAGAGTAAGCCATGGCTCTCCTTCATCCAATTAGTAAAGCACTGCCTGACTTTACAAAGGTCAGAAGCACAAATTTAGATTTTCAGAGGAGTCCATCAGGATATATTTATATGCCAACAAATCAATTCAACCAACAGATTGAGAATTCAAATAAGCCTCCACAGGGACAAACCTCTGGTTTTTCAGCAAATTTCTCTTTTTATTCATATGTCTGCGTCTATTTCAAATGCTCATAGCAAACACTGAAAAGATGACCAAGTCCAGGGTTGTACCCTTCTTTGGGGTACTAGGAAAAGAAAACAACAATAAGAAGAGAATGTAGTCTATTAGTCACTACTCAGAAATACCAAAACAAAAAACTATAGGAGCTTACATTCTAGCAGCAAAAGCCAAGCAGTAAGTAAATGAAGCACATAAAGAATAAAACAAAACATCAAAGTGACATACAATTCGTACAATAAGAGGTGATACAGAAAAAACTGGATCAGAGTCCAGGAATACTCAGGAAAGGTTAATATTAGTAGTGAGCTTTCAAACAGAACAGGAGGTTTCACTAATTAAATATTCAGGAGCCCATGGGAACAAAGTACTGGTAGGTGCTGTGGGAAACACAAGCTGGTTCCTGTCCTCAAGGGGCTTTCCATCTCTCTTCTTCAGCTAAAATAAACTTAAGTTCTCAAGCTTAGAGCTGGAAGGACCACCTAGAGGTACTGAGTTGAACCCTCCTCACATCACAGAGGAGGAAACCAAAGCTAAGCAGGTTAGTCCAAGTGCCTCTAGGTGACAGCAAGGCTTAGGAACCACAGACTCCCTTTGTAATGCAAAGCACACAGACTTGGGAGGCTGGAAGACCTGGGTACAAATTCACACTCTGCAAAGGCCTCTTGTCTCTAAAACAGAGATGGCCATAACACTGACTTCTCAAGTACGTACCACTCCATTTCTTCCCTTTTTCTACTATATTGTAAACGCTGAGTGATGGAACTAAAAGACTAAAATAGTACCCAGTTAACCCAGAAATGCATAGTTTGCACGACAGGTATTGAGGACATGAAAGACTCGGAGTAGAGAGTGGGGTGGTGGAAGGGAAGGTACAGTTGATAGCATTAGCACAGAATTTTTGACACTAATAAACAGCTCACAATAAGAAGTGACAGAAGTTCTTAGGGGGAAACACAGAATTTGTTAAAGGATTTTTTTTTTTTTTTTTTTTTTTTTGAGACAGGGTCTCACTCTTAGCCCAGGCTGGAGTGCAGAGGCACAGTCTCAGCTAGCTGCAACCTCTGCCCTCCTTGGTTCAAGCGATTCCCACCTCTCAGCCTCCTGAGTAGCTGGGATTACAGGCATACACCACCAAGCCTAGTTAATTTTTGCATTTTTAGTAGAGAGGGGTTTCACTATGTTGACCAGGCTGGAGTCAAACTCCTGAGCTGAAGCAATCCACTCACCCCAGCCTCCCAAAACTGCGATTACAGGCATGAGCCACTGCGGCTGGCAAAAGATTAAAAGTCAGTCACAGTCATTTTAATGTCCCAGAGCAACTGCACTTTACGTAAGAGGTGCCAACGAGACAATTATTAGACTACAATTACAATAAGGCACTTTTTCTTTCTTTTTCTCTTTTTTTTTTGAGACAGAGTTTTGCTCTTGTTTCCCAGGCTGGAGTGCAATGGCACGATCTCGGCTCACTGCAACCTCCACCTCCCCAGTTGAAGCGATTCTCCTGCCTCAGCTTCCCAAGTACGTAGCATTACAGGCATGCACCACCAAGCCCGGCTAACTTTTGTATTTTTAGTAGAGATGGGGTTTCACTATGTTGGTCACACTGGTCTGGAACTCCTGACCTCAGGTGATCCACCCACCTCAGCCTCCCAAACTGCTGGGATTACAGGTGTGAGCCACCGCGCCCGGCCTTTTCCTTTATTTTTCTTTTTTTTTTTTTTTTTTTGAGACGGAGTCTCGCTCTGTCGCCGAGGCTGGAGTGCAGTGGCCGGATCTCGGCTCACTGCAAGCTCCGCCTTCCAGGTTTACGCCATTCTCCTGCCTCAGCCTCCCGAGTAGCTGGGACTACAGGCGCCCGCCACCTCGCCCGGCTAGTTTTTTGTATTTTTTTTAGTAGAGACGGGGTTTCACCGTGTTAGCCAGGATGGTCTCGATCTCCTGACCTCGTGATCCGCCCGTCTCGGCCTCCCAAAGTGCTGGGATTACAGGCTTGAGCCACCACGCCCGGCCGCTTTTCCTTTATTTTTCTATCCCATTTCTCTTTCAAGCCTCTTTCTCTAGGCTCACTCCTCATCTTCCTAACAACATAATAAATAAGAAAGCCACGGGCAGTCACACCTCCACTTATCCTTTCAGGGAAGAAACACAGCCAGCATAATGACAAAAAAGAAAAAGAAAAAAAACATAGCCTTGCAATCAGATAGATCTTGATTCAAATCCCAACTCCAACCCTCAGTCAGGTTCATAACTTGGGTTAATAACTTCAGGATCATAACTGTAACCCCACTTCCTAGGCTTGCATTAAGAATTAAATAAATGAACGTTTAGAAAAATGGCAAGCACACAGTATAAGCTCGCCAAGTCACATATCTGAAATGCCATCTTCCCTGTGAGATCGAACACCCAAAGCAGAATTAACACAGCTTTTTCTAAGCTTTCAATAGGGGCAGGCCATAAATATCTTGTCCCCATTTTCCCTCCTTGTCTCCCAATACCTAGAGGCTGGAAACTTTAAGGGCTAAGCCTTCCTCCCAGGTCCCCAGTGCAACCTAGTGCCTGGCCCACAGGAAGCTTTCAGTATGTGGTAACTGAACCAAATCTCAGAGTCACGTTCAATTCCCCCAGAAGGAGTCATCTGTCTATAAAGAAAACCTCAAAGGATCTGCAAAGGGCAGAAACCCAAAATAGCTCTAATTTGGACAATCATCTATTATGTACAGACAATCCCTGATTGGTTTGGCTTGCAATTTTTTTTTTTTTTTTTTTTTTAGACAGAGTCTCACTCTGTCACCCAGGCTGGAGTGCAGAGGCGCGATCTGGGCTCACTGCAAGCTCCGCCTCCCGGGTTTACGCCATTCTCCTGCCTCAGCCTCCCAAGTAGCTGGGACTACAGGCGCCCGCCACCACGCCCAGCTAATTTTTTGTATTTTTAATAGAGACAGGGTTTCACTGTGTTAGTCAGGATAGTCTGGATCTCCTGATCTCGTGATCCACCCGCCTCGGCCTCCCAAAGTGCTGGGATTACAGGCCTGAGCCACCACGCCCGGCCTGCAATTTTCAATTTTACAATGATGTGAAGCCATCACAATTTTGACATATTTTGAATTTTGATCTCTTCCCAGGCTAGTAATATGCAGTACATGAGATATTCAATATTTTATCATACAGTAGGCTTTGTGCTAGATGACTTTGTCCAACTGGAGGCTAACTTAAGGGTTCTGAGTATGTTCAAGGTAGACAAGGCCATGATGTTGGGTAGGCTAAGCTGTATTAAACATGTTTGCAACTTATAATATTTTCAACTGACAATAGGTTTATGAGGACGGAACTCCGCTGTAAGGTGAGGAGCATCTGTATGAGATCATTACATCCATGCATGTCTCTAAATCCTTTCTGATCCAATTCATATGCCTGGCATATCATCGTCTTGTGAAATGATGACTTCCCAAAGCATACCTCATATAAAGTAAAACAGCACTTTCTAATCACCTTAAGTTTACTTCTTTGAATAGTTGAGAGAAGTCTCTATTTATTAACTCGCCCTTATTTGTTTCTCTGTCCAAGACAATGGCTGGTCAGGAGCATGCAGAACTAAAGGCTTTGTAGCACCACTTACAAAGTTTAAGGTGGCACTGCTAAAGATCATTTATTTTAGACATTCCTATCTTAATAAGTGCCCTTTACAACTTCTTGAATTCCCACTCTACAAACCTGCAAGCCTATGAAATCTCTACCACACACAAGCTTTGCCCTGCCTTCCAAAGACTGGATAGCAGAAGGACAAATTACTCACAAGGTAATGCTTTTAATTTTTTTTTTTTTTTTTTTTTTTTGAGACAGAGTTTTGCTCTTGTTGCCCAGGTTGGAGTGCAATGGCATGATCTCAGCTCACGGCAACCTCTGCCTCCCAGGTTCAAGCGATTCTCTCCTGCCTCAGCCTCCCAAGTAGCTGGGATTACAGGCATGCGCTACCACGCCCGGCTAATTTTGTATTTTTAGTAGACACGGGGTTTCTCCATGTTGGTCAGGCTGGTCTCGAACTCCTAACCTCAGGTGACCTGCCTGCCTCGGCCTCCCAAAGTGCTGGGATTACAGGCGTGAGCCACCATGCCTGGCCTAATGCTTTCTAAATATATAGAATCATGAAACCATCAGAATCTGATATAAAAGTGAATATTCACAAGGTAAATCAAAGCATTCTTTGGACTCATCTGTCTGAACTTTTTAAAAAGTAGGGCAAGAAATCCTTCCTAAAAAATTCACAGAGAATAACTCTTAATTGATGTTCTCAAGAAATTGTCCAGACAGCTATTAATACTTCATTAATGGTTTTAAATTATCTGCCTCCCTCTCTCAAGAACAAACCCCTTTATGAGTTAACTCTAATGAGCTGATAGTGGTATAAGGGAAAGTACAAGGCTCTGCCTGTGCCACCATTCACTAGTGCAGACTCATCCAGCGGAAAGTTACCTAGCCACTGACTAAGTCATCTCATAGGACTGTTACACAGATTAAACAGTAACATAAATATGGCAAAGCACCTCTTACCACAGTTCCTAAACTGTGTGGCCTATCTTCAGGAATTAAAGCATTTATCCTCTAGAAATGTTTGTTCTTTATCTTTCTTTACCTTCACGTTGCAAAATGTATGTCAGCCACTGCTTTTAACTCCAGACCCAACCCAACGGGGTGTTGGCGGGCATATGTCACCACTGACGAATATGACCACTCCGAAATCCTTAGGTTCCATTTTCAATTCCCCTCCATTCTCTAGCCTTTCAAGACAACTCAAGGAACTTAGAGCTCTAAACCACATCACAAGGAAGTAATTCAAATCTAGGTAAATGGTCTAGGGGTACATCCCACTGTCTTAAAGTACAAGCTAAAAGATGAAAAACACTGCAGTCTCAATCTACCCCCAAAACATTTATTGCCCTAGTCTCCACTTCCCAGATGGGCAAAGGCTAAAGGAGCCTATTGAAATGCCAACAGTGTAGTAATTGAAACACATTACAGGTATCAGCGAATGTGCCCCACCACAACACGAGGTAGGCATGCACACACACACCCCCCAAAAGCCTGAAGACATCACTTGACACAGGTGAAAATACTAATGTGATAACCAAAGGTCAATATTAGCCCTTTTGAAAGGATGAAGGAAAACTCCAAGAAAGCATTTCTATAGATTTACAGTACTATGCAATTAATAAAAATTGTTATTAAAAGAAAGTATTCCAAGGTTTTCTCACGGGACCATGCCATTTTCTCAACTGCTTTCCAACCCCTAAGACCGCATGCTAGGGGATAAAAACCCTAAAGTACCATAAGACATTGTAGACATCAACAGCTTCTGTTAAAAGGATGCACTTAACATTTTGAAAAATATTCTAGAGATATTATTTTACCACATTCGGTTATTCTGTTTCTTAAATAATCCTCAAGTGACTGTCAAGTTTAGTAACTTTGTTTCCATAACAAAGCTCTTTAAACAACTCTTCCTTGTGTAAAGCCAGCTGCCCAGGTCTGTCAGGTAAGAACTTCAAAGAATGCACATACCCACTGAGCAAGGCCAAAGCAATCCTGGATATCCTATGCTTGGTAACAGCCTGAAAGGGGCCTAAAATGATAGGAAAAAAAAAAAACAAGGATGCCAGTCTGGAAACCATAATGCAACTTTGTTTTTAACACAATCCTCAGTGCAAAATAACTGCAAAAGGCTTTTGTTCTATTTTATTAAAGACATTCTATGGCAACCTTGTCTTGACTAATAGAACTCAGTACTCTGTGTGTTCATCTTTCTTGTCATCTCATTGAAAGCTAAGCCCATTTGTCCCAAATCATGGTCATCCTTTAGACAGAAAATTTTTCAAAACAGCAGGAATATATAAGACACTCTTGGCCTGGTGCAGTGGCTCACACCTGTAATCTCAGCACTTTGGGAGGCCGAGGTGAGCGGATCACAAGGTAAAGAGATCGAGACCATCTGGCCAACATGGTGAAACCTCATCCCTACTAAAAATACTAAAATTAGCTAGGCATGGTGGCACGTGCCTGTGGTCCCAGCGACTCAGGAGGCTGAGGCAGGAGAATCGCTTGAACCCGGGAGGCAGAGGTTGCAGTGAGCCGAGATTGTGCCATTGCACTCCAGCCTGGCAACAGAGCAAGACGCCATCTCAAAAAAACAAAAAAGACACTTTTGGAAATAATTCTTTATGTAAATATTCAAGTTTCAGTTCTAAAAATCAAGCCTAGGAGCAGTATTTGAGTGTTAACCAATATAATATACTCCTTTGACTCCTCCCCTAATTTTCAACTACTTAGCAATAATAACACAGGGTCAACGTTCTCAGTATTTTGCCTTCAGTATTTGAAGGAAACATACGTACAATTTAATAAATAACAGACAGTGTTAATGTTTAAGACTTCAGCTCTTTAATAAGCATCAATTCAGACTATTTTAGTAAATCCACACTTGGATGAAAAGCTCCCAGGTAATTATGAAGATAACTGTGATTTATGTCACAACCACTCACACTCAGGAAACATCACTGCTTTACAAATATAAGCACATGGTCAGGAACTATACATTTTTTCCCCTAAGGAGTTAACTGTGAAGAAAAGGGAGTGAATAGGTAGATAAAAGTAAGCTAACTTCCAGTCCACATTGTTCTCCCAGGAACAAGATTTCAGAATTAAATGGTACTATCTATGAAGATTTAAGTTTGACTCAACTTAAATTTAATGCCACTTTTGTTAAGCAAGCTACTTAATAATTAAATAAATGAAGATAATCTATTCAGGATGGATCTAAACTACTACCATGAAGAATCTTCAGCACATGGGTGACATTTTGTTGTGCTGTAAAACACAGCCTGCTCTGTGTGATCAGGAAATGTTAAGAAAATCAGTGCTGTGCTAAAGTTAAAGAATTAATGTTGTACTTGGCATATGAAAGATAATTACTGCACTGAATGAACTGTAGATCCAAAGGGTTTTCGATTTTGTAACTTCCTAAACAATCTTAAATTACACATCAACTTGAAGGGCTGAACTAAAGAGTCTAAGCCAGCTTTTCCTATACAAAAAAACAAAACAAAACAAAACAGTATCTTTAAACTATCATTCAGTGTCCAAGTTTCTATTTTCTCCGAAAAGTGGTACTCAACTCCACCAATTCATTGGTGCCCTCCCATCTGATATCCCTAACGGCAGGACTATCTAAGACTTCTTCAAGGCCATTGGTTTAGTCAAGGAGTAAAGCAAAAGTAAATGCGTCCAGTTATGTTTAAACGTTAACTGGCCGGGTGCAGTGGCTCACAACTGTCATCCCAGCACTTTCGGAGGCCAAGGCGGGCAGATCACCTGAGGCCGGGAGTTCGAGACCAGCCTGACCAACACAGAGAAACCCTGTCTCTACTAAAAGTACAAAATTAGCCGGGCATGGTGGTGCGTGCCTGTAATCCCAGCTACTCATGAGGCTGAGGCAGAAGTGCTTGAACCCAGGAGGTGGAGGTTGCGGTGAGCCAAGATCATCACGCCATTGCGCTCCAGCTTGAGCAACAAGAGCAAAACTCTGTCTCAAAAAAAAAAAAAAAAACCTTAACCTAGTGAGTATGGATGTTCAACAGACCACTTCCATGCAACAATATCATTGCTAGGGGAACGGGCTAGGGTATAAAGAATGATCTAGAGTCTTGAACTATGACCAAAAAATATATAAGACATACTATTTACCACAGACGGACTCTCATGGAAGGGGAGGGAGAAGAGAATGACAGGAGAGCGCTACATAATGCCTTGAAAGTGACTCATTTGGAAAGCTCTCTTTAAGCTGGACAACAAGTGGGATCTCAGAGTGAGGAGATGGCAAGGAAACATTCAGGCCTTGGAAGAACTGAGATCAACAGAAAGAGTGACAATTTAAAAAAAATTCCTATGACTTAGTGAAAAAGGCAAAAAGAAATATAAAAGAAAACACACACTTAGGCTGGGTGCAGTGGCTCATGCCTGTAATCCCAGCACTTTGGGAGGCTGAGGCGGAAGGACTGCTTGAGGCTAGGAATTCAAGACCAGCCTGGGCAACATGGCAAGACTCTACCTTTATAAAAAAATCCAAAAATTAGGCCAGGCACGGTGGTTCAAGCCTGTAATCCCAGCACTTTGCGAGGCCAAGACGGGCCGATCACGAGGTCAGGAGATCGAGACCATCCTGGCTAACCCGGTGAAACCCCGTCTCTACTAAAAATTAGAAAAAAAACTAGCTGGGCGAGGTGACGGGCGCCTGTAGTCCCAGCTACTTGGGAGGCTGAGGCAGGAGAATGGCGTAAACCCGGGAGGCGGAGCTTGTAGTGAGCTGAGATCCGGCCACTGCACTCCAGCCTGGGCGACAGAGCAAGACTCCGTCTCAAAAAAAAAAAAAAAAATCCAAAAATTAGCCAGGAATGGTGGCACCTGTAGTCCTAGCTACTAGGGAGGTTGAAGCAGGAGGATCTCTTGAGCCCAGGAGTTTGAGGCTACAGTGAGCTATGATGGCACCACTGCCCCCCAGCCTGGGTGACAGAGCAAGACCCTGCCAAAAAACAAAAACATTTACTTTTACTCTCTCAGAAAGATACCCCTAGTCTGAAAGAGCTTAATGTTCACTTACTAAAAATATCTCATGAAAATCAACCTTAAGTCTAGGCAAATCCTCCTGTGTCATGCTTCTTTCAGGAAGCCACCAGGCTTTGTCCTTTCCATATTTATGATGCAGCACAGTACTTCCTGTAAAACTGCATAAGGTCATATAAATTTGCGTTTTTTCTTCTGTAACATCCTTAAATTTAATATACCACACAAAATTCCCAAGATTAAAGAGTCTGACAATATACAATCCCATATGATCAACTTAGGCTGCATTTAAAAGATAATTTTTCCTTTGAATGGGCATTTTAGTTATTATCTTCTTAAGTAGTTAGCTCAGAGGTTCATCTAGGTGAACCACCAGAAATCAGAGTCATCACCCTGAGTAACCTGGAAGAAACCAGTTAAATGTGCCAGTTCTCATCCTGAAATGAATTATCTCTAAGTAAGTCAGGGTATTGAGTCTCTATTAATTGTACTGTCTTAGCATTCAGTTTAAAACAAACAACACAACTCACGACGTCATTTAAGAACACACACAGATGTCTCTTCTAAAGTTATAAGCCAGAGGCCTTCAACAATTTGGTACCATCTCTCTTGGACCACTTCCCCAGCAAAAATATCCAGTGACTTTGGCATTATTACTTTGGCCAATCCAGGGCCAGAATGATCCCTCTTCTCTGCCACACCTTTCAGGTACAGAAGTGATGAAACCACTTAAGTAGTTAAGTGGTTGTCTAATCTCCGTATAGTACTATGCACTTACAAAGCCGCTAACAGCCATGTCATTGCTTTTAAACACTTTCTACAAGAGGCAAGGTGGACATGAGCATCATCTCCATTGACCAAAGAATGACCCCAGGCTTTGAGGAGTGAAGCGGCCTAAGGTCACATATCTTTCAGTAAAACAACTGAACAAAATCTCGAATTTTCTCAAATGAGTGCCTCTTTCCATAACATCCTATTAGACAACAGAGTTTGTACTGGGATTTGGGGGTTTTCAGAAAGTTAATGCAAGGAAGGACTGCTCAAGGAGAAGCAACACAATTTTAACTCGGACACTGGCTGCATCTATGCATAAAGGGACTGAGGTCTGACTCTTGTCTAGTCATCAGCCTTGTCTGCCATCTTGCCGGGCAACCACAACAAATTTTCTTTGTTGCTGTCATTCACAACTACTAGTGGTGGCTGGGCACAGTGGCTCACGCCTGTAATCCCACTACTTTGAGAGGTCAAGGAGGGCAGATCACTTGAGGTCTGGAGTTTGACACCAGCCTGGCCAACATGGTGAAACCCCGTCTCTACTGAAAATACATTTTTAGCCAGGCGTAGAGGCACACGCCTGTATATAATCCCAGCTACTCAAGAGGCTGAGGCAGGAGAATCGCTTGAACTTGGGCGGCGGGGGTTGCAGTGAGACAGCGCGTCTCTGCACTCTAGCCTGGGTGACAGAGTAAGACCTGCATCTCAAAAAAAAAAAAAAAAGAAAAAAAAGAACTACTGGGCATCCCAAAGGAGCCCAGTCATCTCAGTGTTTGTGCCTCTGTGCAGCAATTTCCTCTGTCTGAAATGTTCTCACCCTTTCCTTCTTTGAGCCTTCTTCTACTCAACCTTTTGTAACTGAGCTCAAATGACACCTCCTTCAGAAGTTGACCTCCTCAATGCTCCTGGAGCACTCTGAACTACCCTACATCATTGTCCTGTCCTGGCTGTTATTCTCATCTGCCCCCTTCCCTAAAGTACTGGGAGGAGGTTGAGGGAAAATGGGAGAGTACAGCTGATATGACTTGGCTTCTCCGGGTATCTGACACACAGATCAGGTACTCAGTAAATGTTTGTGGACTAACCGAATGAACCCACCAATTCTCAGGAGAAGCCAAGCCAGGCCTCCCAGACAGAAAAAGAACTTCAGACAACTCAAGTGGAAACCATGGCTCACCACTTTAGCCACCTGGCCTCCTTTTCCAATCTGGCGTTCCCAGAAAGCCATGAGAGCATCATGAAACCTCAAGTACTATCCTGGAATTTCGATCCCCAGTAGGTTTGGTGGGGTTTTTTTGGTTTTTTCATTTTAATTGGAAAGCCTTTGGTTCTCTGTAAATTCAGAGTTATTTCACATTGTTAACTTGGAAGGCAAAGTGACAGCCACCGTTCTGGAGTATTTCCCAGCGATCAGACAGCATAACGGTTAACAGCGTGAACTCTGAAGTCTGGGTTCAAATGTACCACTTGCCAACTGGGTAACTTTGCGTAAGTTACCCTTCACTACTTCCCAATAGGACATATAAACTGGAGAGCCTCTGGCCATTCATTAATACCAGCTGAACATCTACTGTGAGCCCGGTGCTAGTGATATAGTGGAGACCTGACCTTCCAATCTACAGTACACTTCCATGGAGTCAAACTGTTCCATTTCCTACACAGCACTTGGCACTATCTGCAAAGATCACGTGTGCTGGTTTGTCTGTCCTCGTCGGAAGGTAAGCTCTATGAGAACAGAGGCCTTGTCTGTCTTGTTCATCCATCACCTCCCCAGTGCCTTCCACATATCTGTAACGATGTTGTGTGCTGGTTTGTCTGTCCTCGTCGGAAGCTAAGCTCTCTGAGAGCAGAGGCCTTGTCTGTCTTGTTCATCCATCACCTCCCTAGTGCCTTCCGCATCACTGGATACAAGCAAAAAGAAGGAATGAGCATGTCAGACCTTTTACCTCGTGGCCCTGGTGAAGGTAGGAAAAAAAAAATAAGAACAACATAGAAAACATAAAGGCACAAATTACAGAGATAATAGTGTCTGGGAGAACCAGGGTCATGGTTTCCCACCACCGCAGGTGTTGCTCCAGGCAGCTCTGCGGAGCAAAAGGATCCCAGCACCTTGGCAGCCTCCCTCAGCTGCATCCAGGAGGCACCATGAGGGAGGCAGTGAACGGAAAACGGGACCAATCCCATCAGAAGGCCTGAGGAGGTTCATTTGTTGGTTCAACAGGTATTTACTAGGCGTCTAATGTGTGCTGGGTACACAGCAGCGAACTGACAAGAGCCTGTCCTCATGCAGTTTCCTTTCTAGTGTTGAAACAGTGATTTTGAGTACGAAAAGTGCGGTGCTGACCACGAAACAGTGACAGAATGGGGACAGCAGGAAAGCAGGTGTGCACGGTGGGCTGGGTGGCCACAGCAGGCCTCTCTGGGCAGGTGATACCTCAACTAAATCCTGAGGTCAACACCGTCACAGAGCAGGGGAAGAACCTTCCAGGCAACAGCAGCGGCGGAGGCTCACACTAAAGTGATCACAAACTGGTCACTAAGTTACAAGGCAAAGTGACAAGTGCCTCGAAGGCAAGTCCCAGGAGGCTGGGGGTCGGGGAGGAGGCACAGGCCCTAGCTCCTGCACCAGCCCTCTCGGGTCCCGGCCGCTCCGCGCATTTCTGGGGCGCGCGCTGAGCGCCAAGGCCCGGCCCGGCCTCACCGGCCCCCACGACAGCGCCGTCGGGGTGGGGACGAGGGCCGACGTCACCCGCCGCGCCGGACTCCGTCCCTCCAGCACTGGGGCGGGGGCCGCAAGCATAAAGGTGGCGGCCTCTGGGGCTTACCTCGGAATTTGAGCTCGTGCTGCGGCTCGAGGCTCAGGACCTGCTCCACCTTCGCCATGTTCCTCAGCGGCGGAGCACCTTTGGCGGGGAGACCCCTGAGAGGTCACCGGGGCGGGAAGCGTTAATGCCGCGCCCGCTTTAAGTTTTACAAAAAAGGGGGGACCAGTCGGGGCACGGGTGAGGGTCTTCGACGGGGTGCGCGCGCTGGGGGGGGTCGTTCTAAGCGGTGCAGGCTCAGGGGCGGAGGGCGAGGGCGAGGCCGCGGTGCCCGGCGAGCTGACGGCACGCACGCACGCACGCACGCACGCACAGGCGTACACACGCACGCACGCAGCAGGCTGGCCCGCTCGGGCGGCGGGAAGCTGCGCCCTGCGCCGCCAGCTCCAGGGGCGGGGACTAAAGCTGCGCGCGTGGAGCCCCACCCGGGACAGTGCGCAGGCGCGGTACAAGCCACGGGGGCGGAACTGCAGGGCAGCAAGGGGCGGGGCTTCGCGCTGCTCAGGAGGCGGGGTTTGTAGTCCGGCTACGACTGCAGCCGCGGAAACTATTAAGGGTCCGCTGGGGGCAGCCTCGTGTTAAATGCTTTATTCAGTAACAACAATTAGAATAAACTTCCACTTTTCTCTTGCTTATGTAGTGCCAGGCACTGTTAGAGACTTTTAGTGAAAGTACTTAGTATAAACATGATGTTTATGGGTGAGGGATATGGGCTAAGCACTGTGACGTCTTGTAAATAATAATTATAAATATAATAAACTACCAATTATTGCTTATTTCGTATCACTCTGCTGAATGCTTCCAATGACAACAGCAGCTACAATAAATACAAGCTACTCTACGTTAAATGTTTATTAGGCAACTGGCACTGTGCTGAATTTTTACTAGTAAATTCGATTTGTTTATGCAATAAATATTTAGAAATACAATGATCAGAAAAGCTAACCTGATTCCAATCCTTTTACTGTAGCCTAGTGAAGAGACATCTTTTGAATAAATAACCACACAAGTAAGTTAAATAATTAAAAATTGCTGGAGAATCCAGATCTGCTTGACCTCAAAAATGGATACTCTACATCATGATTACCGTTTAAATTGTATTTCATTATATTATGTTTACTGTGAAAGTAAAATAGGTGTTCTTAATAGTCTCCTATACATACCAATATAGGTGAAACAAACATGGCAAATTGCTAACAATGGCTGACTTGACATCGCAGGTACATGGTTTTCCTGTACTGTTTCTCCCACTTTTCTGTATACTTGAAATTTTTCATGATAAACAGGTTTCTTGGAAGAATAATCTTTGTATTTTAACTGGAGCATTTAGTCCATTTACATTTATTATATTTACTAATATATCTGGAATTATTTCTACCATCGTATTTTGTTATTTCTACTTGTCCTGCCTGTTTTGTTTTTCTTTTTTTTTTCCCCTTTCTTCTTTGGGGTTTATTTTTATTCTCATTCTTATTTTCTTCACCTACATACTCTATTTCTAAGTTTTAGTGGTTACTTGAAAATTTTGGGCATGCATGCTTACCTTGCGAAAGTCCAGTATGTTTAAATATTTGTAAAAATGTCTTTACCCTGTTTCCTTAAAATATGAAGACTTCGGAGTACTTTAATCACCCATCCTCTAAATTAGACACCTTAATGTAGTGTATGTTAAGTTTAACCTTTGCCATTTTAACCCCAGGAGACATTATTAAATTGTTTTATACAGTCAACATTAGTTTAGATTCAGCCACACAATTACCATTTTTATTCTTCTTCTTGCATCTCAGCTTTCATGAACAGGATCACTCTCCTTTTGCCTGAAGTAAATCCTTTAAATTTTACTTTTTTGTAGGTTTGTTGGTGCAGACCCTCTCAGTTTCTGTTCGTCTGCAAATGCATTCGTTTTTGTCTTTTGTTGTTTTTTATTTATTTTTGGAGATGAGGTCTTGCTCTGTTGCCCATGCTGGAGTGCAGTGGCATGATCATGGCTCACTGTAGCCTGTATCTCCCAGGCTGAAGCAGTCCTCCCACCTCAGACTCCCATGTACCTGAGACTAAAAGCATGCACCTCCATGCCAGGCTAATTTTCTTTATTTTCTGTAAAATCTCACTATGTTGCCCAGGCTGGTCTCAAACTCCTGGGCTCAAGTGATCCTCCAGCCTCAGCCTCCAAAGTGCTAGGATTACAGGCATGAGCCATTGCACCTGGCCTTGTCCTTGTTCTTGAAAGATGTTTTGGCTTCCTTGCTTGAATGACAGCTGTCCTCTCTCAGCACAGTTGATTGCCATCCACTGTTTGCCTGCTCCCCCTCATTGCTCCTCAGGAGTCCAGTGACAATCTTACATCGTTCCCTCATAGGTTGTTGGTCTTTTCCCCCTCTTCTCATGTTCTACAGTTTTACCTTGCTGTATCTTTTTTTTTTTTTGAGACGGAGTCTTGCTCTGTCCCCCAGTCTGGAGTGCAGTGATGCCATCTCAGCTCACTGCAACCTCTGCCTCCCATGTTCAAGCGATTCTCCTGCCTCAGCCTCCCGAGTCTCTGGGATTACAGGCACCCACCACCACGCCCGGCTAATTTTTGTGTTTTTAGTAGAGACAGAGCTTCGCCGTGTTGGCTAGGATGGTCTCAAACTCCTGACCTCAGGTAATCCACTCACCTCGACCTCCCAAAGTGTTGGGATTACAGGCGTGAGCCACAAAGCCCAGCTCATGCTGTATCTTTTTATTTATTCTGCCTTGAATTCTTTGGGCTTTCTGAATTTGGTGATTGGTGTCTTTCATTATTCTTGAAAACTCTCAGACAATACCTTTTTTTTTTAAATTTAATTTTACTTTTTTATTGTGGTAAGATACACATAACATAAAATTTACTATCTTTTTAAAGTATACAGTGGTATTAACATTCCTATTGTTGTGCAACCTCACCATCATCCATCTCTAGAACTCTCTTCATCTTGCAAAACTAGAACTCTGTACCCCTTAAACGGTCATTCCCCATGCTCCCTCTCCTAAGCCCCTGGCAACCACCATTCCACATCCTGCCTCTATGAATTTGACTAGTCTAGGTACTTCTTGTAAGCAGAATCATACAATATTTATCCTTTTGTGACTGGCTTATTTCG
The DNA here is from genome assembly GCF_008728515.1 of Papio anubis. Taxonomy (NCBI): domain Eukaryota; kingdom Metazoa; phylum Chordata; class Mammalia; order Primates; family Cercopithecidae; genus Papio; species Papio anubis. Next base: position 85,577,148 of record NC_044991.1, on the reverse strand, counting down.
CCTAGCATAAAGTCCCCAAAGTTCATCCATGTTGTATCATATGTGAGAATATCTCTTTTAAATGTTATCTTGGATGGACACAGCGGCTCACGCCTGTAGTCCCAGCAATTTAGGAGGCCAAGGCAGGCAGATTGCTTGAATCCAGTTCAAGACCAGCTTGGGCAACATGGTGAAACCCCATCTCTACAAAAAATACAAAAAAAAAAAAACTAGCCACGCCTGGTGGTGCATGCCTGTAGTCCCAGTTACTCAGGAGGCTGAGGTGGGAGGAGCACTTGAGCCCAGGAGGTTGAGGCTGCAGTGAACCATTGTACCACTGCACTCCAGCCTGGGGTAACAGTGAGATCCTATCTCAAAGAAAGAAAAAATAAAAATGAATGTTATCTCAACCTTATTCTCTCACTCTTTACATCTTGTAGTGTGATTAGTAGTTATTCAACTAATATTTTTCAAACTGTAGGTTGTTTTCCAACAGTGGCTTATAAAAGCAATGTAGTAGATTGTTACCAGTGTTGAGAAAGAACGAGAATAGAATATATTGGAGTGTATTGTATTATTTCATGAAACTTTTGTTTCAGTTGTATTTATTAATATACTTATACACATATCTATGGAGTGAGTAACAAGTAAAATACATTTATTACTGTGGATTGTGAAAGAAATAGAAGTCTCATACCCTTCTCCATGTCTATTAACCTCTCTATCACATCTTAATCTGTCATCTTTATGTTCCATGTTCCAGATCATTCTTCAGATCTTTCTTCTAGTCACTAATTATCCCTTAGGCTATTGATAAACCTGTTTCAGGAGTTTTTCATTTTGTTTATTATTTTTTTAAAGTCTATAAGTTCTATTTTGTTCTTTTACATATCCAAGTAGTTATAGGTTGTGCTTTTTTCCTTTTTCTTTTCTTTTCTTTTTTTTTTTTTTTTTTTTTTTTGAGACAAGGTCTCCCTCTGTTGCCCAGGCTGGAGTGCAGTGGTGTAATGTTGGCTCACCGCAGCCTCTACCTCACGGGCTCAAGCCATCCTCCCACCTCAGCCTCCCAAGTAGCTGAGACTACAGGTATACACCACCACACCTGGCTAATGTTTGAATGTTTTGTAGAGATGGGATTTCACCATATTGCCCAGGCTGGTCTCGAGCTCCTGAGTTTATGCAATCTACTCACCTCAGCCTCCCAAAGTGCTGAGATTAATGGCATGAGCCACTGTGCCTGGCCACATTTATAGGTTTTTAACACTGGTTCCCAGCTCCTCTGCCCTCCCCTAGGGAATGGTGCCATAACAGAGCTTTAGTGTTGGTCTCTTCTGCCAGGTCACTTTGGTAAGGGGAAGCCCACGTTCCTAAGCCTATACAGAGCCATCACACCTGCCACCATGACCACTGTGTAAATAAGCTCATTGAGCACACAATAGCACAGTTGCGGGAAAGGCTAACTGTTGTCTGCAGAATATGCCATCTTGTCCACTCAATTAATAGAGTCGCTGCTGCAGTAGATGTCTTTGGGCGTTCACATGAGATGCCAGTGTGTGTGTGTGTGTGTGTGTGTGTGTTTTGTTTTTTTTTCGAGACAGAGTCTTGCTCTGTCGCCCAGGCTGGAGTGCAGTGGCATGAACTCAACTCACTGCAACCTCTGCCTTCTGGGTTCAAGCAATTCTCCTGCCTCAGCCTCCTGAGTAGCTGGGATTACAGTCGCCCACACCATGCCCGGCTATTTTTTGTATTTTTAGTAGACACGGGGTTTTACCATGTTGGCCAGGATGGTCTCAAACTCCTGACCTCGTGATCCACCCACCTCGGTCTCACAAAGTGTGGGGATTACAGGCGTGAGCCACCATGCTCGGCCAAGACACCAGTGTCTTCACACCCATCCTGAGAGGTATCCAGTACTTCCTCCCAGACCTCCTCACCAAACATCCACATCTGCTCTCTCCATCCCTGATCATCCACTACCCAGGGGCCCATGCACCTCTGTGCTCTTGGTCATTTCTCAGCCACACAAAGTACACAGCCAAACACACTGCTTGAGATTCTAAATGTGTGAATTCCATTTATGTTGTAATCCTGCAGCCCACCCAATTAAAGTTTGAATATAATTTTCAGCAAAGTCAAAAATCTACAACTAGGCCAGGTGCCGTAGCTCATGCCTGTAATCCCAGCACTTGGAGAGACTGAGGCGGGTGTATCACTTGGGGTCAGAGGTTCGAGACCAACCTGGCCAACATAGTGAAACCCCGTCTCTACTGAAAATACAAAAAATTAGCTGGGCATAGTGGCAACTGCCTGTAATCCCAGCTACTCAGGAGGCTGAGGCAGGAGAATCACTTATCCGGGAGGCAGAGGTTGTAGTTAAGCCGAGATTATGCCATTGCACACCAGCCTGGGCAACAAGAGCGAAACTCCGTCTCAAAAAAAAGAAAAAAGAAAAAAAAGAGAGAGAGAAAAAAAAAATCTATGACTACAAGAAATAAAGGATTATTTAGGGCTCTGTAGAATCTCTCTGGTTCTCTGACTATGATTTAAGCTGAGAGTTTAAAGATTGGAGCATGTCCTTTGCTTTCCATAATAGCTCCAGTTAACTCAGAAATAGCTGTCTCACCCCATGGTCCTGAAGTCATCACTACCATGTAAGTGTGGCAGTCCCATGGCTCTCCATGCCCTTACTTCGGTGGGAACATTGTCACAATCAAATGATATTGGTAGTGATGTCACCATGAGCCATTGATTACTTGTAATCACTGGCGTATGGTAAACTGGCTCTCTCAGGGGGGAAATAATATCTTTAGTTTTTGCAGATTCCTTTTATTTCCTTTTCTTTGTTTTTTTGTTTGTTTGGTTGGTTAATTTTATTTTTTTGAGACAGGGTCACACTCTGTCACCCAGGACAGAGTGCAGTGGTACGCTCATAGCTCACCATAACCTCAAACTCCCGGCCTCAAGTGATCCTCCTGACTCAACCTCCCAACATGCTGGGATTACAGCTGTGAGCCACCATGCCCAGCCAGGTTTTGCAGATTTCTATGGTATAAACACTCCCGTCATGACTGATTTTAGGCTGCCAATGGGATGTCACTGAACACAGAGTTGAAAAGAAGTGTGTATGACTGGCTCTCACTAGCTGGTATTCAGCACACCTGTGCTTGTATTCCATATTTCATAGGCACTGCAATCAAGCATGAGGATGTGGCCAATCCAATCCCAGAAACCCTTCTTCGAGAGTCTGTTTCTTGGGACAACTCTTGGTACCAAGTGCTCTGTTAGTCAAGGCCCAGCCAGGGAAGCAGAAATTACACCAGCTGTTTTAACAAAGATAACTTAGTATAAGGAACTGGTTAAAAGGTAATGGAGAACTGTCAAAGCCAAAAGAAGACGACACTAAGGTACCACAAGGGTAGTAACTGCAGGAAGAAACTACCATTCCTAGAGTTAAGGGGACATAAGGGAAGATGCTGGGATTATGGGACCCCAGGAGCTCAGTGAGAGGGCTTCATGGAGGTGGCCACGGACTCCTGAGGAGGGAACGCTGGCTGGCCAGGGCTGGGGCCTCTGAGGGGATACAATGAGGCTGCTTCTGGGAGTGCCAAAACAACGTGGAGACGGAACAACTACTGCTTTTGGATGAAAGGTCACTGCTGAAGCAACACTGTCAAGAACAGAAACAGGACAGGAAAGACTGGTCTCTTCTCCCCTCTTCCGATTTCAGGTCTTCCTTGAGTGCCTCTCCCATTGGAGCCTGAGAGAAAACCCGCTGACTGAGGAGAAATGACACGTCCAGAGACTCAGGCCCAGTACGACAGAGCAGGGTGTAGAGGGTTAATTTGGAGCTGAGAGACAACAGCTTCATAACTAACAGTTCCTCTTTTATTTCTTTAAACATGGTAGACATACTTATTTTTATGGTATGTTCAGTGCCTGACGTGTGTGCAGTTCTAATTTTATTGTTTCTGGGGGCTTTGGCTCAGTGTGGCCTGTTTCCTTGTGTGTTTTACTGTCTTTGACCCTATCTGTGAGAATCCTTGGAGGCTGAGCATTTCAGTTACCTCCAAAACTTAGCGGCCCAAACATCAACCACCATTTAATTATTCTCACTCACACTTGTGGGGTTGACTGGGCTCTGCCGGGTATTTCGCACTCAGAGCCTCTCATGTGGCTTTCGTAAAACTGCAGCTGGGCCTGTGCAGGGAGTTTAGGGCCAACTACAAAGTTAAAGGGCATAGTTCCTAAATCACCCTCCCTCTGACACCAACTGCAAGTTTGTTGGTATCTTCAAACAACCCTCCAGTTTGATAATTCACTGGAAAAACCCTCAGAACTCACTGAAAGCAGATGGACTCATGGTCATGGTTTATTATAGGGAATATATACAGATCGAATCAGCCAAGGGAAGACGAGCATAGGGCAGAGGGCTCCAAATGTGCAGCTTCGGTCGCCCTCCCCCGTGGAGTCAGGATATGATATGATTTGGCTCTGTGTCCCCACCCAAATCTCACCTTGAATTGTGATAATCCCCAAGTGTCGTGGGAGGGACCCGGTAGGAGGTAATTGAATCACGGGGGCAGGTTTCTCCTGTGCTGTTCTGATGATAGTAAGTCTCACGAGATCTGGTGGTTTTATAGAGGGAAGTTCCCCTGCACAAATTCTCTTGCCTGCTGCCATGTAAGACATCCCTTTGTTCTTCCTTCATCTTCTGCCATGACTGTGAGACCTCCCCAGTCACATGGGACTGTGAGGCCTCCCCAGCCATGTAGAACTGTGTGTCCACTAAACCTCTTTCCTTTACAATTACCCTGCCTCGGGTATGTCTTCATTAGCAAGGTGAGAACAGACTAATACAGGATGTGTGACTCTTAGTGTCAGTGTGTAACAAAGTACATGGAGTATTATCATAGAAGCTTGCCTAAGCTTCAGTGTCCAGAGGTTTTACTGAAGCTCTATTATGTAGGTATGATTGATTGATTGTCCACATGACTGATTTCAGTCTCCAGGTCAACTGATATCACATGATCCCAAGTCTCCACTCTAAGCTACACTATTGGTCTTTGGGAGCCAACCCCTTGCTATCTGGCCAGCCTCCACCCCAACTCACCTTGTTATGACTATTCAGTATAACACAAGGCTACCAGGTGAACACTCCTATCAGTCAAAACATTCTAAGGACCCAGAGATTACTTCCCAAGCACCAGGACAAAAGCCAGATCTGTCTGGGTAAGACCAAAGTCTTCATTATCCAGGCTGGAATCATTGGAAGGCTTGCATGCTCACAGGTCTGGCCCCTGGCTGGAAGAGTTCAGCCAATGGGAACACCTGGGACTCTGTGGTCATTTCTCTATGACTTTTATGTTTTGTCCTTGAGCTGTCTCTCCAGATCAAGGCTTCAGGTAGCAGGACATTTTACACAGCAGCTCAGGGCTTGCAAGCTAGTGTCAGAGAGAGGGAGGGAGACAGAGAGAAAGAGAAAGAGAGAGAGTCCCAGATGGAGGCTGTATCACCTTTTCTAACCTAGCCTCAGAAGTCATGCGGGGTCACGTGCTCACTGCTTTTTATCCTTTGAGGCAGTCAAGAGGCAAGGGTGGGGATGGAAACGCTACCTCCTGGTGGGATATGGCAGGTTTCTAGGAGAGCACATCCTGTAGGAAATATTGTTTCAGCTGTCTGCAGAATGTACAATCAGCCACACCTGGGCTGAAGGTGGCTTCTCCAGAAAGAATTTGCCTTTGCCTTGTCTTATTCCAGGTAGAAGTGGAGGGTGGGCACTGACCAGTAGATTTCAGGTCTCGGTTAAAGATTTTCAGACCACCCAGGTAGTGTGAATTTGGGCTGCAAACCTTTGGGAAGCCTACCCTGTACTCCTGACTCTTAGAAGAATTGGCCTTTTCCCCTCACTGAGTGCCTACATCTGACACTTTTCCTTTGGGGCTGGGGGCAGTGTTTTGGGCTCATTGTACACTGAAGGATCCTGCTAGACTTCCCAACTTGAATGGGCCCTGAGCTTTGTCTTTTGTCCTATAAAACCTAAAGTACTGAGAAAATTAAATCACTTGTTCACAGGCTTCCACCGTTCCCCAGGACAAAAAATAAATAAAAATAAAAATAAAAAACCAGCTTCGGGACTCAGCTTATCCCTAAGGGCTTAATCTTCCCTTTACTGTTTGGTTTCAGACACTCCTTGTGCTGGCTCATCAATGCATTTAAAATGTTTTATCCAGCGTGTGAGTTGTTTTGGTGGGAAGGGTTACTCAGCATGTCTAATCCTCCATATTGCCAGAAACAGAAGTCACCGGAGTAAAGTTTTCATGTTAAAAACACTTCGTTGCACGCATGCCTCCGATGTTAGTTGCTCATACCATTTCCCCAGAAATGGAAACCAGGACTTTTTGGAAGCATGGATGATTCTTGGCCTGGGGTAGGGAATATCTGAAGTAAACTTGCAACATCTTGTATGGGTAGAATTTAAGGAAGTGCTCAAAAGATAAAACGATGGTAACATGTCAAAGGGACACCAACTGGAAGAACTCCCGATGGCCGAAGCTGTCACAATTTGAATAACAAAATAAATAACATAGTATTGGATTATAACCCAAAGTAGAAAATAGGCCGGGTACAGTGGCTCACACCTGCAATCCCAACATTTTGAGAGGTCAAGGCGGGAGGATCGCTTGAGCCCAGAAGTTCAAAACCAGCCTGGGCAACATAACAAGACTTTGTCTCTACAAAAATAAATATATAAACAAATCTCTACAAAAATAAATAAACAAATCAAAGTAGAAAATAAATATCCTAGGCTGGGCGCGGTGGCTCACGCCTGTAATCCCAGCACTCTGGAAGGCCCAGACGGGTGGATCACGAGGTCAGGAGATGGACACCATCCTGCCTGACACGGTGAAACCCCATCTCTACTAAAAAATACAAAAAAGTAGCCGGGCGAGGTGACGGGTGCCTGTAGTCCCAGCTACTCGGGAGGTGGAGGCAGGAGAATGGTGCAAACCCGGGAGGCGGAGCTGGCAGTGAGCCGAGATTGCGCCACTGCACTCCAGCCTGGGCGACAGAGTGAGACTCCATCTCAAAAAAAAAAAAAAAAAAAGAAAAAAGAAAAAGAAAATAAATATCCTTGAGTCTATAATGACATAAATAGATGATTGAATAATAAATAGAGTAGAAATGACACATCTCCCAGACAGAAAAATTGTCAATAATTGATGTTAGAGATACTCCTCCCTCCAGGACACGGAACATAACTTCCACCCCTCAACCAAGGGCTATACTTAGCGGCTTTCTTCCAAAGACTACAGGATGGAAAGTCGGGGGAAAAGCAACTTTAATAGCGGAGACTCTGGGAAGTCATTGGTAAGCCAGGTGATCAAGGTCAACATGGTTACTGATAAGTCCTGCTGATAGGAAGTACTCTTTTCTTTTTTTTTTTGAGACAGAGTCTTGCTCTGTCACCCAGGCTGGAGTGCAGTGGCCTGATCTCAGCTGACTGCAAGCTCCGCCTCCCGGGTTCACACCTTTCTCCTGCCTCAGCCTCCTGAGTAGCTGGGGCTACAGGCGCCCGCCACTACGCCCAGCTAATTTTTTGTATTTTTAGTAAGATGGGGTTTCATTGTGTTAGCCAGATGGTCTCGATCTCCTGACCTCATGATCTGCCTGCCTCAGCCTCCCAAAGTGCTGGGATTATAGGTGTGAGCCACCGCGCCCAGCAATAGGAGGTACTCTTGATATGATGTGATGAGACGTGCATTTCACCTTTGCGGTCTTCACCCCCAAAGCCCACCACCCCAGTCGAAACATAAGAGAAACATCAGAAAATCTTAAACTGAAGGACATTCTATAAAATACCTGGCTAGTACTTCTCAAGGGCAAGGTCATAAAAAACAAGGGAAGTGTCAGAAGGTGTCACAGCTCAGAGGAGCCCAAGGAGGCATGACAAGTAAATGTAAGGTGGTATCCAGAAGCAAAGAAAGGACATTAGAGGAAAAACAGGAAATCTGCATAAAATATGGAGTTAACAATAATGTATTCATCATATTAACAATGGTTCATTAGTCGTGACAAATGTACCACACTAATGTATGTTAAGAATGGGGAAATTGGGTGTTGCGTACATGGAAACTCTCTTTATTATCTTTGCAACTTTTCTGTAACTCCAAAAGTACTCTAAATAAAGAAAAAAAGTGCTATTCTAGAATTAAACTTGTTTAACATTTTTTAAATAGAATTTCCAACCTCCTATGTTGGTGGTGTTCTCTGTAGGCCAAACTCCGATTGTTGCTCTCAGGCACTCAGACACTTTGGTCAACCAGAACACACAATGCTGAACCGTGTTAAGGAAATGAGTGACCTTGTTGTCATCCTCTTCATCCCTTTTCCTCCTTTGGAAACACTGCCACCTCTGGTTGTCCAAGTGCCCCCATCCTTCATGGCCTCAGTCACTTACTCATCACTCTCTTTTTCTCTTTCATGCATTCATTCATCCAGGTTTTTAATAAAATTTGCAATCAGATTTGAATGGAATTTATTTATTTACTTATAGTATTTATGTATTTAAATTGTTATTTATTATTTGCATTTCCTCAGCATCTACTGTGTGAGCCTCCAGCATTGGATGCATTTAGCCTCACTGTCTAGCGGGGGATGTTGAAGAAAAACAAAATACTCACAATCCGTGATAAACATGAAAATAGATGAGAAGAAAGCTATGAAGAGACAATTGACTTTGCTCTAGGGACTGAGAGAAAACTTAGAACCTCAGAGGATATTGCAGAACAGTTCTGGGGAAAAAAATCTTAAGAAAGATCTTGCCAGACAGAAAAAAAAGGAAGGGTTCTCCCAGCCGAGGAACAACAGCTGCAAAGGTCGTGGCGTCCGTGGGCGGCAGGGGCTTGCATGGGGAAATGCAAGGGGATTAACAGCCACTCACATGGACTGAGCTCCTGTTCTCCTGTTCTGGGTCCAGCACCTCATTAGCATGTGTTTTAGTTTCCTATGGTTGCTGTAACAAATGACCACAAATGAAGTGGCTGAAAACAACACGTATGTATGATCTTACAGTTCTGGAGGTCAGATATCCAAAACTGGGTCCCATAAGGCTAAAATTAAGGTAATGGTAGGGCTGTGTTCTGTCTGGAGGCTCTAGGAAAAACCCATTCCTTGCCTTTTCCAGCTTCTAGAGGTTACGCACAGTCCTTGGCTCATGGCCACTTCCTCCATCTTCAAATCCAGCAGTGTAGCATCTTTGGTAGGTGTTTTTGTTTTGTTTTGTTTTTTTGTTTTTTGATTTCTTTTCTTTTTTTCGAGACAGAATCTTGTTCTGTCGTCCAGGCTGGAATGCAGTGGCCCCATCACAGCTCACTGCAGTGTTGGTTGTTCCCAGGCTCAAGCAATCCTCCCACCTCAGCCTCCCAAGAGACTACGGGTATATGTCATCACACCCAGCTTTTATTTTTATTTTTTATAGTAGAGAATGCACTAATAATAACAACAATTGCAGCTACCACTGGTCAAGTGCTCCACGCCAGGCCCTGTTCTCAGAGCTGCGTGTGTGTTCCTCATACAGTCTCACAACAAAGAGGTAGTAATATTATGATATTCTTTGGTGTACAAATGAGGACACTGAGGCACCAAGAGGTTTAGTAACTTGCCCCAGAGCAGTGAGAAGCCGGAGATGGAGGACCTGGATGAAATAGACCATGGGGCAGATGAAGGGACGTTGTTCAGAAGTGGGGGCCATGGTGAGAGAGTCGGGGGCATGGGCTTACTTGTTAATTTTTTTTACTGTCTCCCAACTAGAGAGCCAGCTCCATGAGTAATCCATCTCCGAACACTCTACCCTCTAGCACCTGGCAAGGACTTGGAGCATAACAAAGTCTCAATAAATGGAAGAATGCGTGAACAAATGAAGAAATGAATGAATGAATGAATGAATGAAGAAATGAATGAAGATTCAGAATCACCAAGGGTTGAAGTTTCAGGACAAGCTGACACACGGGATTTGTTAAAAACCCACTCAGAGACCAGGTGGCTCATGCCTGTAATCCCAACATTTTGGGAGGCTGAGGTGGGAGGACTGCTTGAGTCCAGGGGTTCAAGACCAGCCTGGGGAACATAGAGAGATCCTATCTCTACAAAAAAATATGAAAATTAGCTGGGTATGGTGGTCCGCACCTTTGGTCCCAGCTACTCAGGAGGCTGAGGTGGGAGGATTGCTTGAGCCCGGGAGGCCAAGGCTGCAGTGAGCTGTGATCGTGCCACTCCACTCCAGCCTGGGCAACAGAGCGAGACCCTGTCTCAAAAACAAAAACAAACAAACAAACAAAAATCCCCACTCAGACCCAGTAGCTCAGAATCAGCCTGGATGGGGGATGGGGTAGTCATAGAACCAGGCACTCCCATATCTTTGCAAAAAGGGGTGCGATCATATTGCTAACCCTTGCCCACGTTGAGGAAGGCTCCTCCAGACTCGGGCAGGAGGAGTCTGGCAGGGCTGGCTCCTCAGCTGAGGGTCTCAGTAAACTAGGTGGCTGTCAGTCAGGATGGATGGAAGAAGGTTCATGCTTTCTCTCCTTGCCCCCAAGAAGCAAGCTCTCTCCCAAGGTCCCAAACACCTTGATTCTTCATTCCGGACTGTGAGCAACCAGGGGATGGATTCTTGGTCCCAATCTCTGTGCCTGGCATATAAAAGGTGCTCAATCAATGTTTGATGAATGAACGAAATAATGTAAGAATTTGAGGGGGCACGGTGGGAGGAGTTTTTTCTGCTCCTTAGAACTTGTCCCCAATCACCCAGAAGACCACATTTGCATACAAATAATTGATATTCTAATTACAAATCATTTGTATTGATTTAGTAAGCAGATCCCCAAAGCATCTCTAGAAGATAATTAGATTCCACGCTTCTCGGGGTAAGAACGGCGTATTTACCTCATTGTTCCCCCATGGCAGTGTGAGGCAGAAGAACTGTATGATAAATGTTTGATGAGGCAGTGAGCGAGCATGGTCTTAACTGTAAGGAAATTTTACAGGGTCCCCACAGATCATTTCCAGTGTGTTGAGGCAGTTGGGAGGGGGCAGGGGATGCGTTTTGTTAGTGTGTATGTCAAATTTGCAAATCTCTCTTTTCTCCGAGCCCTAGTGATTTTCCACCTCACGGCCTTCATTCATTGAGCAGACATTTGTGGAGGGGCACAGGGGCAGAACACCGAGGACCCAGAGACAAAAGACACGCAGACCCCTGTCTCCCACTGTCTAACTAGGAGACAAAGCAGAGCAAGACAGAACCTTGAGTGACCCTGCCAAGGAGTGGCTGGGGACGAGGGCCTCAGACCTCTCCCTGTTGTTTCTGTCTGCCTATCCCCAGGTCACCCCAAAGAAATGACAATAATACATAAACATTAAAAAAGTATTATGCAACCAGTGAGTGACAGCATCATTGGAAAACTTTGTTATTTTCATTGATCTGATTAGAAACTGTGCTTACTCTGCAAATGCAGCTTCAAATCCCCTCTTCCACTGTCCTTCCGACTATTCAGCCACCCCAGGGTGTCTGAGAAGAGAAACTGTGCAGCAGCCTCTGGTTGTCAGCATCAGAAAGCAAATACGAATCCCTGAATGCCAGAGCTAGGGAGGGGAGAGAGAAGCATGGGGGAAGGGGAGGAGGAGGGAGAGAAAGAGATAGAGAAGGAGATGGGAGAGACAGAAGGAAAGAGAGACAGAGAGGGAGGGAGAGAAAGAGAGGAAGGGGGAGAAAAAGAAGGAGAGAGAGGGAGGGGGAGAGAGACAGGGAGGGAGAGTTGGGAGAGAGGGAGATGTATATTATATATATGGGGAGGGAGGAGAGAGGACGAAAGAGGGAGGAAGAGAGAGAGGGAAGAGGAAGAGACAGAAAGAGAGAGGGAGGAAGAGGGAGGGATAAGTGGGGAGAGAGAGAGCGATGGAGGGAGAGAGAGATGGAGGAGCAGAGACGGGGGAAGAGAGAGGGAGAAGAGAGAGAGGGAAAGAGAGAGGGAGGGAGAGAGAGACGGGGACAGACTGAGAGAGAGGGAGGGAGGAAGAGAGACAGAGAGAGGGATGTAATGTGGGGGTGCAGGGAAGACCATGGCATGGCGTTGTAAGTTTCGGTTTCTCCATTTTCATTTTTCTGCTCCCCACTCCCAGGAATGCGTAGAGCCATAGATTATCAAGTGACTGTCACAACTTTGCTTTTGTATCTGCGGGAAAACCCCAAACAAGGGTGATTACAATAGGTAAAGTACACACAGCGCTCTCCTGAAATCCAAATGATCACAGCAGGCCCTGCCATTTTGTGCTGAGAAAGGAATGTGTCTTTGCTATGAGCCCTCCCTGTGCCGATCAGGCAGTAGGGAAATTATGGGCTCTGTAGACTGATGGCCTGGGTCCCAACCTGCCCTTCACAGCGCTGTGACTCAGCAAATGTGTGGCCTTAGGCTGCTGGCAATGCCTTCCAGACAAAGACCCCCAGGACACATCTATGGGGGAATAAATTCACCGCCTGGGTACTTTGGGAGTGTGAAGCAGAGGGGGTTCCCTAAGAGGGGTCAGAAGAGACTCAGGGATTGGGGATAACGTTGGTGATTTCAGGGCAGGGGTCCAGGAAGTGAGCTTTACTCTGCATTAGGTGCTGTCGGGACCAAGACTTGGGGTCATACTGTGATTGCATCCACAAGGACTAGAGTGACGGAGAAGTCTTGTTTATGTTTTGGCCCGCCATGGTCAGAGTGGCCTTGTGTGATGTCAGTGTCCTGTGACATTGCTGAAGTTGTCTTGTGAAATTGTGGCCTTGTGTTGATGGCAGCGTCTCTTCGACAGGAGACAGGATACCAAGGCCAGCTGCCAGGGCCAGGCCAGCTTCTGGCTGATTATCTATTCTTCACCGTCTGAGCCTCGGCCACTTCCTCATCTGTATGGTGGGGATAATGGAAGTTCCTGCCTCTTCGATCTGGGGAGGACTCAGTGAATGGATGCAAGTAAAGTTCTTGCTGCAGTGATGTTAGCTCTTACCACGAGGATGGCACACTCATGGGGTCTCACATCACCAGGGATTTCAATGAGGTCCCTAAATCGATCTCTTATGTCAGAATCTGGGGGTTGTGTGGTGTGTGAGCCCGAGAGCTCTTGTGTTCTCTGAGACTGTTGTTGCAGCTGGCTGTGTCTGTCTTTGGGTACTTGGTGAAGGAAGTAAGTTCATCGTGAAGTTGGGGTTGGTAAACCCCTCTTGTACCAATACCCCAAGTACATCCAGGAATTGGGGCACCGAAAACTGGTTCTTTATTTTTTATTTTATTTTTTTGAGACAGAGTCTCACTGTCACTCAGGCTGGAGTGCAGTGGCACAATCTCAGCTTACTGCAACCTCTGCCTCCTGGGTTCAAGCGATCCTGCCACCTCAGCCTCCTGAGTAGGTGGAATTACAAGTGTGCACCACCACGCCCGGCTAATTTTTGTAGTTTTAGTAGAGATGGTGTTTCACCATGTTGGCCAGACTGCTCTTAAACTCCTGACCTCAAGTGATCAGCCCACCTCGGCCTCCCAAAATGCTGGTATTACCATGATACCAGTCACCATGATACGTGAGCCACCATGCCCGGCCGAAAACAGGTTCTTCATGATCATTTTGAACTCTGTGAAGACATTCCCTCTTCTCCAATATTTACATGTTTTTAAGTAAAAGCCTATGATTCTTAATTTGCAGCAACTAGGAAAAGAAAAATGTCATAAATACTTTCTGTTATTTCCTCCTACGGGAAAGGTATCACCCAAAGAACCATCTCCCCATTTCTTCATTTCTCGAAATATTAATTAATTCCCTACTGGGGTCCTAATTTATTTGTCTTGTGATAGTGCATGGCACATGGTAGGAGTCCTGAAACCGTGTCCTGGATTTTCATTTATTTATTCCTGGGAGTCTGAGATGTAGGACTTCGCAGTGGCAGGAATGTTTTAATGTTTGACAAAACAAATAATAAATGAGGAGGGTTCAGCCTTTGAAAGCAGGTACCTGCGAGGGCAGGAATACAACCTTTGCCTGGCCTCAGCGGCTGCTGCGCTCTCTGCAAAGTCTCCAGGGCGCCCCACCATCTCGGCTGTCCTTGCGTTCCTTCCCAGCCTCTCTGCTCCCTGCTCTGAGCATCATTTCTCTTGGTGAAACCCCTTTGAACCTATTATTCTCCTGCAGCTGGGGCTACAAGGAATCTTTTGTCTTTTTCTCATTTTACTTTGCAACTTAAGCCATTTTTCTTTTCTTCATTTCGTGTTTATATGTGTACATGCATGCATGTGTGGGTGTACTATTTTGAAATGATGGCATTATGAAAAATAAAGACAAGCTTTTATATTTTTTAGGCTTTAATAGAAAAACAATAAAGAAGTCCCTAATGGACCCATGGCAAAAAAAAAAAGCAGGCACTAAAATGTAAATGGTTTTGTACAAGCAGTTGTATGCTAAGGCTAATAATGGAATTTGTATGTTTATTATTGGTGCAATTAATAATATTGATTTATAAAACCCGACTGCTTGCCCTCATTAGCTATTCACAGTAACCTCATAAAGTTTGCAACATTATCCTTTCGCAATGTAAAATCACACACCAACTCACAGAAGAGACAGGCAAAGTTTAAGTACATTCACTGACTCAGCAAAAGACTGAGGGATGTCTTCCATCTGGCCTTGAAGCCCCTTTTGATAAATAACGCCACCCGTCATTCATTCCAGAAACCATCCCAAGTAAGTCCAATTTTATTCCACTTCTTGAAATGTTCTCTTCACAATTTCTGGATTTAAACTTAAACTGGCACATCCCTCCACTACATCGAATGCTGAAGAGCTTGTAAAGTTTTCTTTTTTTTCCTTTCCATATTGGCTGGGTTCTTCCTTCGATCAGGTGGCTGTTTTTTTTTTTTGGGGGGGGGAGACTTTGATATACACAATAATCATCTTCATACATGTACTGTAAGAGGCTTCAAAACTTGCTGTCCTTTCAGCACCCACAAGGTCGTTCACAGGTCGCTTATAAAAACTGCCACTTGAGGCCGGGCGCGGTGGCTCACGCCTGTAATCCCAGCACTTTGGAGGCCGAGGCGGGTGGATCACGAGGTCAGGAGATCAAGACCATCCTGGTTAACACAGGGAAACCCCGACTCTACTAAAAATACAGAAAAATTAGCCGGGCATGGTGGTGGGCGCCTGTAGTCCCAGCTACAGGCAGAAGAATGGCATGAACCCAGGAGGCGGAGCTTGCAGTGAGCTGAGATCATGCCACTGCATTCAAGCCTGGGCGACAGAGTGAGATTCTGTCTCAAAACAAACAAACAAACAAACAAACACCTGCCACTTGGCCACCAACACTGCCTTCTCCTATTACCTTCAGAAGAAGTAATTTAAGAACAGGGAAAGAAACCCACAGGGATCTCAATTCTCTAATAAGAGGTTTATCATCTTGGAAATAGGAAATATAAAAATAAATCTAAGCAGGCAAAACACTCTTGGGATAGTTCATGATTCAAGGGCCTGGATATTAAGGACTGACTCAGATAGCAAACCGCCCAGCTGGTAGAGAGCTTTCACGTCACCCAGCCCAGTCTGTTGTCATGTTTATTTGTGTGTGTGTTTTAACTGTTGTGTGTTCTCATTTATATGCAAACAAGATATGACTTGACCTTATCACTTGAGCGGCTGATGGCAATTTTAATGCTGATGATAGTATACCACTGGAGCATATTCCATGCCCCAACGCTGTACATTCGCCTCTAATTTACATTCACAATCCCACAACTTTCTTCTTAAAAATGCCCTTTTCAAACGGAGTGGAACCTTGCAGCTTTCCCGTTATATTTTCCATATATTTTATTTAACAGAGGCCTGAAGGTTCATTCTGGGCTGAATATTAATAAAGAGAAATCTGACCCCCTTGTTCTGTTTCCACCCCTCTAACAGCAGTATCCGAGGTTCTATTATCTTCAAGCACATTTCTCAAAATGTGGTCTCTGGATTTTTAGACTGTTTACTGGAAGATGCTAAAAAGTTGTGTTTAAAATTAAAAAAAAAAAAGGCAAAAAGAGGCCTGATTAAGATCATAATTAACAAAGTGATTCATTTTGACCAGGTGCTAGCCGAAAGCTTTCTTTTTTTCCCTTCTTCTCTGTTGCAAGCTCCACTGGTGTTATAATGAAAAGCAGTAAGTAACACTCCCGGTGGGTAAATTCTAAAAGGCTGATGAGGCTTGGCTTCCCAACCAACACTGACATTTTTAGTGGAGAATCATGTTTTTGGCCAGTATTATTATAAGCCAAACAACTGACAGATTTAAAAGGCTCTGTGTTTTATAGTTTACCATCTCAATGGAAATCTGCCTCTTAAATTCTAATGGAAAAAAAAATCTGCAGTAAACTTTGAAGTTACTTAGAAATCTAGGTCCATAATTTAGTTCTTATATGCTCCAAGGCAAGCAGCTAGATGCTTGTAGAAAAATAAAGCAAGGCTGTTTTGTGTATGCATTTACAACATCCCTGTTTGTTTTGGGTGTATGCTAATTTGTGTCTTCCTTTCTGGTGTCGTGATTCCCTTTTTCTTGGCAATAACAAATGGGACTGGCTTCTGCCATAGTACTATCTTGACCGGGTGTAGATTAATATTCTCCTCTTTTTTCCCAAGTGGGAGGCACCTGGATATTCTCCTTCTTAACAGGTATTATTTATGCTCCCTCCATCCCCCGTTGTCCAAGAGGATTTAGGGCAGCTTGAAAAGATACATATTAAATTTCAGAATGAAATGAATGTGTGCTATCAAGTTTTACACTTGCCCCAAATCTGGCTCTAAGGTTTTTACTGACCAAGCTGAATAGGGTGTGTGTGTGTGTGTTTAAAAGAGAAAAATAAGACAAATGCAACTTCAGTGTATCTATTGAGCCAATGTTCACTAAGGATTTGAAGACAGGATTAGAGTGCAAGAGTTCCTGATTTTTTTTTTTTTTAAATATGAAAAAATTCGGCCAGGTGCAGTGGCTCATGCCTGTAATCCCAGCACTTTGGGAGGCTGAGGTGGGTGGATCACGAGGTCAGGAGATCGAGACCATCCTGGCTAACACGGTGAAACCCCGTCTCTACTAAAAATACAAAAAATTAGCTGGGCATGGTGGTGGGTGCCTGTTGTCCCAGCTACTCGGGAGGCTGAGGCAGGAGAATGGTGTGAACCCGGGAGGCGGAGCTTGCAGTGAGCCAAGATCATGCCACTGCACTCCAGCCTGGGTGACAGAGTGAGATTCCATCTCAAAAAAAAGATAAAATCCACACACACTCATGGTAAAAAATTTTAAAAGTACAGAAGTATGTGTACAGGAGAAAGTGAAAACCAGGCGACAGTTCTGTGGGCCAAGCCTCTCTTCTCAGAGGTAAGTTCTGTTAACAGCTTTCCACAGGAAACCACAGATTTCCAGACTTTAAGAGCAGAAAAGAATAATATCAAGTGTTAGCAAGGATGCTGTACAACTACAATTCTTGCACACTGCTGGGGGGAGTTATATTGATACACCACTTTATTTTTATTTTTTGAGATAGAGTTTCACTCTTGTTGCCCAGGCTGGAGTGCAATGGTGTGATCTCGGCTCACTGCAACCTCCGCCTCCTGGGTTCGAGTGATTCTCCTGCCTCAGCCTCCCAAATACCTGGGATTACAGGAGCCTGCCACCATGCTTGGCTAATTTTTATATTTTTAGTGGAGTTGGGGTTTTGCCACGTTGGTCACGCTGGTCTCAAACTCCTGACCTCAAGTGATCTATCCACCTCGGCCTCCCAAAATGTTGGGATTACAGGCATGAGCCACCACACCCAGCCAGATACACCATTTTAGAAAACTATCTACAAAAGCAAAAACAAATACATATTGAGAATGTGTGTGTATGTGTGTATTTCTCATGACCCAGTAATTCCACTCCCAGGCACATGACCAAGAGAAACCTGTACAAGCCTTTATACCAAAGATGTATGTAGGGTTCATTGTGGTACATTCTTAATGGCAAAAATCTGGAAATAATCCAATGCCTATCAATATAGACTAGATAAATAAATGGTGGTTTATTCACACAGTGGAATCCTACATAGCAGTAAGAATGAATGAGAATATACAACATACCATGTTGGGTGAAAGAAGCCAGATCCAGGGAACCATATGGTATGTATATAAAGTTGAAACCAGATAAAACTCATCAGTGATGTTAGAGAAGGAGCACAAGGTGGGGCATCTGAGGTGTGGCAGATGTCCCACTGTGTGATCTGAGGGCTGGTTATGTGGGTAACCTCTGTGAAATTTAATTGAGCTATACCCAAGATTCATGGCATTTTTTGTAGGTTTTATACTTAAAAACATGGAAAAAACAAAACAGCAAACCACCAGACTTATAGCAAAGTTATTTTAACTGAATCAGAAAATGATTATCAGGGAGACAGCTTACAAAAAAAAATTATGTGAGATGTTTATGCTTTGTTAATGCTGTGTTAAATATTTGACAGCTATAGGTATCCCACCAAAACAGCCACATGTGATAAGCTCTTATTATCTTCCCTTTGTGAAGATAAAGGAAACACAGGTCAGAGAGGTTAAGGGCCTTGTCTAGGGCCACAAAGCCTGAAAAGATGCTCTGATGAGACTCAAATCCAAGCCTGTTTGTCTCAAGCCCTCTCTGGTTCCCTCACTTGAACTTGTAGGTAAGGTACTCTTTGGCACAACTACATTGTACAGGCAAATGTGCTTCTACCTAAGAGGAACAGCAAAGAGAACACGGATGTGTGTGAGCCAGTGCTTCTGCTGGCAATGAACGGTACTGGGGGTGCAGGGTTCAAGTCAGCACTGGGATGGAAAGACTAGCATCTTTGATGAAATCCCCAAAATAATGGAAGACAAGGGAAGACCTTTTCTTCTATGATCTAGGGCACCACACTGTTCCTTTCTTCCAGGGGCAGCAAACTTCCCTCTAAATGCTCACTGGTGGCCTTGCTGACCTGCTTCTAGAACCCCCATCTTAACTACTGAAGAGCAAGGAGAGGGAGGAGTTGTATAAGATAAGGATATGGGAAGCTGGGAAGCTTCAGATACCTTGGTACAAATAACTTGCTGCTCACCAGACACTACAGCTGTCAAAATTCTGGTATTTCAGTATCCAAAGGTCATTTAAAAACGACTTCAGAATATTTGGTTAAGAAGAACATATCATGAGTAATATCACAAAGAGAAACCATTTGGGAGGCATATATATATATATTTGTAAACATAGCATTTTATTAACAAAATGTTTACACCTTTCTTACAACAAAACAGTGATTTAGCATGTTATACTCTATAAAAGTGTATTATAGAATATTCAAGCTAAAACAATATTATTTAAAAGTATGGCAAATCAACTTTCATTTGCAAACTATCTCCTATGAGCATAGGTATGAAAACAAAAATCTTACAACAAAAAACAAAAGGTCTAGTTTTCTTTTGTCAGCATCTATAAACAATACAGACATCATATGGTTTATATACACTTAGGTCCAGCCCAAGGTTAAGACTGCAAAAATAAAGTCTTCAGACATCCACAGAAGCTTGGCAAACCACCACTGCAGCATTCCATTACAGGTAACCAGGCCATGTGTCATGCAGTACGGCCAAGACCATCAATTTGGGCTGTTTATAATAGTGCTACAAAGCGGCCAAACTGTAAGCAACTGAATTTTACTTTCATAATAGATGCTATTATAAAAAGGCACAAATATCTTATTCCTTGCATCAGGTCTTGAAAAGGCATGACATTCTTAGGAGCAAGAGACTGCTGGCAGGACGGCTTAGCTTTCTTTTTTCTTTGTTTCTTTTTTTTTGAAAGATGTGCAGGCTCATTGCTACAGCTGTTTTTCTTCAAGACTTTTGATTTAGACTTCTACACGCTTAACAAATGCTTTATTACAAATTCAGCGAAGTTCTGACCACTTATGTTAACTATCGTATTACCAATGGTAAAACAAAACAAAACAAAAAAACCAAAACCCATTTTGTCAACTGGCCGTGTTCCCAGTGCAAGGGAGTGCTGCTATTCTCTTTCTGAAGCACTGGAGTTCTTCACCTAACACCGGTCTTTGTGCTTCTTATTTTATCTGTTTTAATGCTCTGGCCGGTTTTCTTTTCTTTCAAAAATGTTAAACTAAGAATTGTACATGTCTTTGAGGTCCCTGTGATATTTTGAGACCTGTATGGAATGTGTAATGGACTGAATGAGGGTAACTGGGATTTCCTTCACCTCGCTTATCTTTTCTTTGTTCTGGGAATATTCTGATTCTTCTAGCTATTTTCAAATACACAATCAATTATTGTTAGATGCAGTCTCCCTACTGTAATATCGAATGCTCCAACTATTCCTTCTATCTAAGTGTATTTCTGTGCCCACTAATCAACTTCTGTTCATCCCCCACCCCGGGCCTGTGCATTTCTGACAGTGCTTGTTAAAAAAGCCCAGCTGGAGCGGTTGAGCAGCCCCTGTTGCTGTGGCCACGGAAGGCCGCAGGGGAAGGCGTATTACATATGTGGAGGAGGTGGCTGCGGCCGTGTGTCTCTAAGGGAGAGCCCACAGGAAAATGAACATAAAGGAAATAAAGCGAGAAGGCTGCTTCAATCAGAGATGGTAAGATGTAAATTCTTAAAAAGGTCAGAGGGATGATTGACAATTATGTGAGTGACTCACAAAGTGAAATGATGAAAAGACTGAACTGCATGAGAGTTAAAAAAAAAAAAAAATCTCTTCCAGGGCAATAAAGCTCTGTCTACATAGGATAACAAATGGTTTAAAAATGGAGCCACCACTCATGCCTGTAATCCCAGCACTTTGGGAGGCCGATACAGGCGGATCATGAGGTCAGGAGTTCCAGACTAGTCTGACCAACATGGTGGAACCCTGTCTCTACTAAAAATACAAAAAATATTAGCCAGGCGTGGTGGCAGGCGCCTGTAATCCTAGCTGTTCAGGAGGCTGAGGCAGAAGAATTGCTTGAACCCGGGAGGCGAAGGTTGTAGTGAGCCGAGATCGCGCCACTGCACTCCAGCCTGGGTGACAGAGTGAGACTCCGTCTCACACACACACACAAAAAGCCACCCATCAGTTGCTCTGACTAGCCAGCTGCCAATAATTCGCCCTGTAATGAACTGACCAGTCCCTCTAACATCAGATGCATGGGCCACGTTAAGGTAGTTTTACAAACTCTAATGTCATAAGTTCATATACAAAGTAAGTGAATATAAACAAATTCAAGTGCTGGCTTCAAAATTTTTCAGGAGTAAAACTGATTATTCAAGTATAAACTTAATTTAAAATTAATGGCCAAATGATACTAGGATTAAGCCCCAAAGCAAAGTCAAGCACCACCATGGGCATGGGCACGGGGACTGCTCACGCCAGTGGGCCCCACTCTACTTGGGCCGCCAGTGGCCTCTGAACTGGCCTAGAGGAAGAGGTATGCCCAGCTCTTCTACAATACGACGTTACATGCTGCAGGGGTTTCCTTGACAATTTCAGTTCTAAGTAAAAATTATTGGCCCTATGTGTGAAATGCTATTTTAAGGATGATTTCCTCCACAGTACTGCATTCAAAAGTTTCCCTAAATAATGAAAAGTTCCTCAATCCAGCAAAAACTGGAATCAGTAAAACTGGCATGTTTTGTTTGTTAGATTATTAATGTCTACAACTTAAAACTGTCAATTAAGAAAAGCCCTTTAAAAAAATCATTACTAGTTGGGCGTGGTGGCTCAAGTCTGTAATCCCAGAACATTGGGAAGCCGAGGCGAGTGGATCACCTGAGGTCAGGAGTTTGAGACCAGCCTGGCCAACATGGTGAAACCCTGTCTCTACTAAAAATACAAAAATTAGCTGGGTGTGGTGGTGCACGCCTATAATCCCAGCTACTCAGGAGGCTGAGGCAGGAGAATTGCTTGAACCCAGGAGACACAGGTTGCAGTCAGCTGAGACTGCGCCACTGCACAGCAGCCTGGGCGACAGAGTGAGCCTCCATCTAAAAAAAGAAAAAAAAAAAAAAATTGTTCCTCTCTTATGGCTTTTAATTGGCTGATAGGACTTTGGCACTTGAATTCTTGTTCATGAAAATAATTTTGTTGTTGCAATTATCATGCATTTTGTGGAGCACTGGGCACCATACAGATCTGAAAATGAACTTGTAGTAAATTAAACATTTTTTGTTAAATCTGTTAGACACCATGGTTTTAATTTCACCATCTACTAATGATACATCTTACTCTTACTATGTAAAATGTTCAACGTAATAAAAGGAATAGACGGAAGGTTTGGGAATTTTTATTTTTTTTAAGCTTATGAATCCTTTTGTTTTGAAGCCAAAAATTTTCTGGCCTGTCAATAATTGATTATACTCTAAAAGGAAAGAAAACAGATATTAGTTATTTGTGACGGTACAGACCATCAAATTAAACTTGATCTATGCTACTGGAAGTCCTAGATTTGGAAAGTAAATCATTTTCCTATATGCTAAGAGAATCCTGAAAGACAGAAATATGAAGATTCTTGGTTCTATTTATTCACTTTCCACATTATGTCTAATGAAACTTCATCACAATCGGTCTCTCACTTATCGTTCTCTTAGACTGAAAAAATGGAGGCTCCTGAAAAATGCAATATCCTAATATTTTTTAGACTTTCACTTGCACATAAAACAGGACAAATGCCCTAGAATTCCATTAAAGTTTCTTGCAAACCGGATAATCAAATTGCCTGGATTTCTATCATTAGAAGTCAAGACAAGCAACTCCACTGTCAAGAGAAATTGGCAGAGGTTGTTTCTTTAAGTTCTAGGCTAAATTCCACCCCCACCTCTTTTTTCTAAAACTATAAAATATAATGTTTATCTCATGGATAAATTTGTTTCTTAGACTATTTTTTTAAAATCATAGCACAGCAGGAGTTAAAACAAATATCCTAAACATCATCTTGAATCATTTAAAAATCCTTTTGATAAACCAAGCTAACTGGAGGCAGGTATATAGTTAACAGCTTGACCCCTGAAGGTACATTCCATTTCTTCCTTTAAAAAATATTAACTGTTAAGAGGTAGAAAATCTCTTGAAGTCAAACGGTAAAACTGTCCCTTTAAAACAAATGCAAATAATGACTTTTACAGGTTCGCTATCTAGTTTGTCATTGTCATTTAACTTTCATTACAGAGTTAGAAGGAACATTTATAGCCCAGTGAGGTTAGAGGGGAGAGCCAGCCTGAGTTTGTGCGCTGTCATTTCCCAAATGTTCTAGAGCGAGTACCGAGTATACCTTAGTTAAGGAATTTCCAATAATTTTTCCCTGGAAGAAAAGGGTTTTCGCAATACTTACACAGGTTCCTGCAGAGACACGTGGATGTTTAGGGGGGCTCATCTGCTACTTAAGCAACATACTGTGCAACTATATCTTATACTCTTAAGGGCCCATGAATCACGTCCTTGATGTATTCTGAAAGAATAAGTGAAAGTACCAAAACGAATTCTGTAACTCACTCTTAGAATCTAAAAGATGCCTGTAACCATGAGCAAATGCCATTCTGAGCTGGAGGCTGACATGCCAATTAGTGCAGTGTCATTGGAATCTAAACCCCTTATCTTAACACAGTGCCCTACAAATACTGACATTTTGTTTTGACAGTTACAGGAAAGTTAGCTAAAGGATATTTTCATTACTATATTTCCCAGAGTTTAATTTGGAAGGCCTCCTAGACCAATTTTCCTCCTTGAGAACAGAAAAGAAATACATACAAGACTTAAAGAGAAGTTTTGAAATTAAAGGTGGTTTCCTTTCCCTTTAGATATTTAAGAATAAGAGGAATTGATAACTTCAAGAAGGACACCAGCCCACAGAGAGGAGGCAAGCCTCTAACACAAAAGTCCTGATCCTTTCAGACATCCAGAAAGTGTGTGCACAACAGGAAACAGGCACTTCAAACAACATCATAAACGGTCACAAGAAAATAAGTTACTTTGAAAAGAACTAAATCTTTCAGCTGCTTCGTGTAAAACTTATCCTGACTGAGGCTGACAAGCAGGTGACGGACGCTTAATCATAATCTTACTTTATGTTCTTTTAATCACCAGATGATAGTTAATTAGTTATCATAGAATCAGAAAAACACTTGTGTGAAAGGAGAGTTCTGGAGACCATTGGTTTCTAGGATTGGACACCTGCAAAGAGCTTATTTCAATTTCTCTGAAAAGAATCAACATAAAGTAGCAGCTAATTAATAATTTTTCTCTTCTGTTCAGTCCCGAGAGTTTTAAAAAATGGCCCTGTATCGTAAGAAAACCAAAAAATGTTTATAGATGGGCATATGTCTCAATTCCTTTGAAATCTAGCCTCTTCTCCATAATAAATTATTATAAAGAAAATATGAAATGTGTATTAGATCATTGCTTAGTCAGGTTAATAATCCAAAATGTGCTCAAAATAAAACACTGCTTCTGACTTTAATATTCATCTTTGCATTTTAGAAGCAAATGAAATAAGTAAAAACATTTTTTTTCCTGCTTTCACAGAGTATGGATTACGGATCTGAGACAGCAATTTTTTCTTATTGTTGTTGCTAAGCATTAAAAGGATATTACATGAGAAACAGTGCTGAGTCAACTTCTTAGACAGACTGATGAAAATGAGAGAAGAGGCCCGAAAAATACATTAAGTACAAGCTTCGTATCACTCATTCTGTTAATAAAACGTGGCTACAATAAAACAGAATCACACCCTACATATGGGAGGGAGTGTGAGAAATCATGAAATCAGCAAAGGGCTGATGAGATGGACCCACATTGGGCTTGGTACAGTAAAACATCACAGTAATATCAGAGACATCCAGATGCCTCACCAGTTAAGATGAGCTCAGAAGACCTTGCCTTTCCCCATGCACCGGGATACCATACAATCACCAACAGCCACTGCTGGGTTTGGTGGAAAAAATGTGAAGGTCATAGATTTGCACCATCTTTTGGTAAAATAAGACAGAAAGGGTCGCACATGCTTTGCCTCTTCGGTAATGAGTCAAGCAACCTGTTTTTATTTTGTTGTCATGGAGATAGAGGCCCAGCAGTGGGAATTCTAGGGACATACTAGGGCGGTGCCCAGATGCCTGGGATCCATCTGGATGTATACAGAAGAAAGTCAAACTCCTTTCAGTTGTAAAGCGCCTGGCCCTGGGAATCACATGGCTTCTCTAGGAGCTTGCTAATTTAGCACTGGGGAGGAAGCAAAATCCTAGGGGGATGGAGCATCCACGTGTCTTTTAAACAAAACGAAGTTAGAATTTTTACTAACGACATTCTTTCTATATGATTTCAGAAGATAAAAAAAAATTCCAAATTCTTAAGATATACAACAGGGAAAAGGGAATTGTTTTTTACTTAATCTGAATTATAATCTTCCCATTAAAATCTATCCATATTAAGTGGGGGGCACAAAATAATAACAATTATTTTTTAAAGTTTCAGCTGTTCAGTTTAAGGATAGCTCTGAAAATACAATTTAGTTTGAAATTCAAGCTGTTTCATTTCCTATTAAATCTTGTAAATTTCCTTCCCCTACAATACTCAGGTTGGAAGGGTGCCAAATTAGACCAGGAACAAATTTTCACCAACTTCACTTCAATGCTTTATTTTTAGATTATATTAAAAACCTCATTAGGCTCCCTGAGGGAAAAGAGTGTTAACCACTAACAGAGGCAGGCAAAAATAAAGGAAACAAAAAGATAAGCTAAATTGTTAACAAGGAAAGCTCCTCAGTTGGTCTGAGGATGCTGTACAAGCTAAAAGAAACTTATTACCAAGACCAGGTAAATGACTTGGGGTTGGAGCTTCATCTTTGACCCTCAGGCTAGTAAGGACTAGTCAGATTTGTCAAAGTGGCATATGTCCTTATTACCATTTCCAGATGGGATCTGGTGGAAGGCGGGTGGGTAGAAGGGAAGGCAGACTGTAACCTTTAAAGACTGTATACCTTTATACAATACCAATGTGCCTCAGTCTCCCGTTAACAGGCTGAAAACTGGGCAGGCATATGCAAGACTGGGTGCAAGATTCAATGGAATGTCAAATGAAACTTAGAGTTTATTAATGTATTTACATAATTTATAATCTTTAAGCAATGGCCTCATAAATATAGACTACAACTTTACATATGCTAAGCAACAGATACTTGCTTTTCCCCACCAAAATACTTGGGTTAAAAAATAATTGACAGCATTTACACCACCTTCTTCACTTCCTCTTTTCTTTCTTTTTAAACCATTGCTAGTCAGTTCAGAACATATGAAATTCAATTTATTCTGGGCAGCTACTCTACCATCACCATCTTGATCATGAGAGCTTATTTAAAAAGGTGCCAATAACGTGTTTGGTGGCACACACCATGACAAGGTCAGAAGGAAACCCAGGGTGAGCTAGGCATCTGCTGCTATCATTGTTAATTTACTGTACGTATCCTAGGCTAACATGTTCAATGAAAAGTGCTTTAGAGATGGCAGAAATGAAATCATTTCCATCAGTCCTATAAATAACCCATTTTAGCTTCAGATAATAATTGTCCTCCCTCCACTTAAACTATCCCACTATATTTTAAATGATACAACTCCCTCTAACAGTGGTAACAGAAACGAAGGAAATTATAATCTTCACAAGGTCTTTTTTTTCCCTTAAGAACCACGAAAGTGCTAATTTTCCCTTTACAAATGTTACATAAAATCTTGATTACAAAACTACTCAACAACTTAATCCTACCATCCATAAAGTTATATGTTCCTTTTCAGCAAGGTCAAAAGCCAACGATGTAGTCCCTTTGTACATTAGAGATTCTTTACATAATAGAAGTTCACAGACTAAAATATCATTGCTGCAGTCTCTGGAGAACAGAACTGGTCAATTTCTGTGAATCCTTTTTGTACGGAGAAGACTCAAGACTGGCTAGGTGAAAACTGGTGGTAGGGACCCCAGTCCTCCTGTTAACTTTCAGGACCACCTACTTCATCATCAAGTCTGAGGGGCTGAGGTTCGGTCAGCAGCAGCTCCGCTTTGGCTCTGAAGGCTGTCTTCGGAGTTTGAAGCCCTTACCGCCAGATGGCGGGTTGGCGTCAGTGGATGGAATTCTTCGACCTAAACCAAGATGAGAAGAGGGAAGGGAGTGAGCTTTAACTTTCTCAGACACAACAATTTTGCTGATGCAATTTGACAGGTTTCACTGAAGTTAAAAAAAAAAAAAAAGTTTAATAAACTTTTTATACTCAAATAATTTTAGATTTATAGAAAAGTCGCAAAGATGATAGAGCTCCTGTGTACCTCCCACCCAGTTTCCCCCAGTGCTGACATATTACCACGGGACATTTGTCAAAATGAAGAGTTCAACATTGCCACATCACTATTAACTCCAGACTTTTTTCAGATAGCATCAGTTTTTCCGCATGTCCTGTTTCTGCCCCAGGATCCAAACAAGGATATCACACAGCACTTAATAAAAGCTTTTTGATTAAAAAAAGCCACACATTAAAAACATTTTGTTTTGAGTAGGTAATACATATGATTTATTTTTAAAAAGTTCAATCAGAATATGGCTGTCCCTCTGTCTCATAACAAGGCCACCACTGTGGCCCATTTCTCGTACAGGCTTCCAGAGACATATATGCACAAACACTCAGGCACACCTACATCCCTACCCATCTCCCCTTTCCAAGGCCAAATGGGGCAAGAAATAAAGCAAACCATAGGCACCATTCTCCACCATGATACTTTGACTCAACACATCCTGGGGATTGTGGCATCATAGTACATGGAGAAAGAGCTGCCTACTTTTTTTTTTTTTGAGACAGGCTTACCTGCTCTGTCACCTAGGCTGGAGTGTAGTGGCATAATCTGGCTCACTGCAGCCTAAGCTTCCTAGGTTCAAGCGATTCTCCCACCTCAGCCTCCCAAGTAGCTGGGACTACAGGCATGTACCACCATGCCCAGCTAATTTTTATATTTTTAGTAGAGACGGGGTTTCGCCATGTTGGCCAGGCTGGTCTCGAACTCCTGACTTCAAGCAATCTGCCTGCCTTAGCCTCCCAAAGTGCTGGGATTACTGGTGTGAGCCACTGTGCCTGGCCTGCTGCCTTCTTTTTAACAGCTCTACAATACTGCATTTGCAGATGGACCACCATTCATTTAACCATTTCTCTACTGATGGATGTTTAGTTTGTTTCCAACATTTTGATGTTATTAACAAAGATGCAAGAAGCATCTCTGTCAGCTTACGAGTGTATCTGCAGGATTAATGCCAGGAGCGGAAGAGCCAGGTCACAGC
The DNA here is from genome assembly GCF_008728515.1 of Papio anubis. Classification (NCBI taxonomy): domain Eukaryota; kingdom Metazoa; phylum Chordata; class Mammalia; order Primates; family Cercopithecidae; genus Papio; species Papio anubis. The sequence goes on along the minus strand of NC_044991.1, from coordinate 85,548,787 downwards.
ATTCTACTCCTGGGCGTTTGTCTGACACATACGTTGTATTCCAGTGTCTATCTAGCGTAAACGCAGGAAGAATGTGCAATTTACATTTTGACAGATGCTGCCAAATTACTCTCTGAAGAGGCTGTGCCACTACATTCTCCTACCAACAATGCATGACAATGAACAGGTTTCACTTCACTGCTCCGTGAAGCATAAGGCCAATTTCGAGAGAATCCTTAAATCACCTACCTACCTACCTGGCTGATAACTCAAGGGTTGCTTCTTGTACAAAGGCTTTCCTGACATTCTCCCACTTCCTTACTCTCTAACATCTCAGACACTACAATCAATCAGGACACCAGAAATAGGTTACAACACATATCTCATATCTGTTTACATGACTATCTCCCTCGCATTAGATCCTAAGCTCTTCTAGGCAAGAGATCCTATTTGCCCATCTTTATGTTTCCAGTACCTTATCAGCATAATACCTGACACAGAAGTATTTTATAAACATGGAATAAATGGACATGCACATTTTTTGGCATTAACAAGGCTAAGATGGCCTCTCCACTGACTTTCAGGTTCTGTCAAGCCTTGAGCCTCCACCACTTTGAGCTGTCTGCAGATCTGTGTGGGGAGTACACAGCATGGTTTCCATATTGAGAAAGTATCTCCCAGTGTCTTGTAACTACTTTTCAAATGACTAGACACTGCTGTGAATATACTACAAATTCGTTTAAAAGTTTTACCCAAGCTTCTTGTCATTATTCTCAATAAATGGATATTGAAATATAGCTGGTATCTAAGAGACATCTGTGAAGTATGACATCAAAAAATTGTTAAACAAATAATATTTTTAAAAGAAAGGAGAGGAGACTATTTTCATGAGCTGGGATTAGGTAATGATTTCTAAAACAGCAACCAAAAAACCGAAAGCAGCTAAACACAAAGGAAAACAAGGATCAATTAGATTATATGAAGATTAAAAACTTCAATCCATTGAAGGAGCTGACTAAGAAAACAAAGGCAAGCCATACAGTAGAAGATATTTCAAATATACATAGTCAATAAGTGACTCATCTCCAAAATAAAGAACTATAAAACATTAAGAAGAAGGCAGGTAACCCAACAGGAAAACAGGCAAAAGACTTAACAGGCCCTTCACAAAGGAGGATATGTAGATATGACAAATGTAAATCAATATTCGGAAATGTGCTCAACTTCATTAACTGTCATGAAAATGGAGATCACTGCCTACCCACCAGAGACAGAAAGTGGCCGGACTTCTCATACACTACTGGTGTGGGTGTCAACTAGTACAACTACCACTTTGAAAACTGGTTGGCGGTAAAGCTGTACTGAATGCATGCATACTCAACGACCAGCAATTTTTCTTGTGGGTATAAATACACCTAACAAAAATGTGTACAGATGTTCACCAAAGAATATGATCCGAATGTTTAGAGCAGTACTGTTTGTAATAACTCTAAATTGGAAACAGCTACCCAAATGTCTATCAACAGCAGAATGGATAATTATATTGTGGGTATTCTTCACTGCCCCCTTATCCCCACAACTTGAACCCTGACACTGACACGCACAAACCAGTCATGAGAATGGATCATTCACAGCTAGATGCAATGACATGGATGGTCTGAAAATGTAATGCAGAATGAAAGAAGCCAGATACACAGAGGAAACAGAGTATGTTTTTAAAAATGTAAAGTACAAAATATATGTAAAACAAAACCAGATAAACCAATCTGAGAATTAGTATCAGGACGGTTACCCTTGGGTGTAGGAATGGCCATGTCCCAACCAGAGTGCCAAGCACTGGAGTATATTCAGTTTGTGAAAATTCACTGAGCTTTGTACTTCTGATATGTGCACATTTCTGTATGTCTACTACACTTCAATACAAAGTCAGTGTGCCAGGCACTGTGCTCGTGCAGTTTTACTAAACCAGTGGACAATAAAGTCTATGTACATGTCTCTCAATTTTTCTAATCTTTGTGAACATATAGGTTTTATTTTTCACAGTTAAAATGAATATGTACATACTAGTTTTTATATAAGAATTTCATTGTTGGTTTACTACTACCTTCGTTTTTTTTTTTTTTTGTTTATTTGTTGTTTTTTTTTTGGATATGGAGTCTTGCTTTTGTTGCCCAGGCTGGAGTGCAATGGTGTGATCTTGGCTCACTGCAATCTCCACCCCCTAGGTTCAAGCGATTCTCCTGCCGCAGCCTCCCAAGTAGCTGGGATTACAGGCATGCACCACCACACCTAGCTAATTTTGTATTTTTAGTAGAGATGGGGTTTCACCATGTTGGCCAGGCTGGTCTCGAACTCCTGACCTCAGGTAATCCACCCACGTTGGCTTCCCGAAGTGCTGGGATTACAGGTGTGAGCCACCATGTCTGGCCTACCTTCCTGTTTTTAATACCACTAAAGTAAAGAACACAAAAAGATAGTGGTAATTTTAACATACTCATGACACCACACACTTAGGTATTTTAGCTTGAGCTGTGAAAAATTCCCAACTGGTTTTATGTTGCCTTTCAAAAATTCATCTGGGTACCTGCTATTTACATCTAGGACAACAATAAACATGATTTTTGTTTTTTTAAGAGAGAGGGTTTTGCTCTGTCACCTAAGCTGGAGTGCAGTGGTGCAATCAATGGCTTATTGCAGCCTCAAATTCCTGGGCTCAAGCCATCCTCCCACCTCGGCTTCCCAAGTGGCTGGGACTACAGGTGCATGCTACAATGCCCTAGTATTTTTATTTTATTATTTTTTAAGACATAGGGTTATACTGTTGCCCAGGGTGGTCTTAAACTCCTGACCTCAAGTGATCCTCCTGCCTCAGCCTCTGGAGTAGCTGGGATTATAAGTGACAACCACCATGCCCAGGGACATCATGACTTTTTAACACTGAAATGAAGGCGCTGGCCTAGAGGGTGCAGTAAGTAGTTCACTGGCCATATCTGGCAGCAGATGGGCTCCTTAGGCCTGCAAAGGACTCTGAAAATACTTAAATGATTGGCCAGATCTAAACAATGGGACACGTAAAAAGAAATGTGAAAAGAACCTTACCAACCAGGGGCCCACATTCCAGTGTGGTCCCAGCTGATAGAGCTGGGCCTGGCCTTAGTGGGGTTCCCAGGGCTTCACCTGGGCCTGCTCTGCTCATGGGTCATCCTTGCCTGGCCTTGGTGGGCTCTGGAGTGCATGCCCCTCCTTGACCCAATGGCAAAGGACCCACTCTGCTTTAGTCCCCTTGGCTCTCAACCACATGGTGGATCTTAACGCTACATCCACCCTGCTCTCATGGCGTTCTGCTTTTCTCCACCTGGAAGTCTGACATGTTCAGTTCATGTGACTCCCCATACCTCTGCAGGGCCTGCTCCCTTGGACCTCAGCTCTGATAGCATCTCCTTAGAGAGGCCTTCCCTGATTGCTTGCAGACATTCCTTCACTTCATCCTAAATTATTTTCTTCGTATCAGTTATTATGATCTGAAATGATCCTATTTATTTGGTGTTCACTGTCTGTTTCCCTCTGTAGAATGTGCACTCCAGGAGAGCAGGGGCTGCGTCTATCTTCTTCATGGCTATTTCCCCTGAGCCTGGAACAGCTCCCAATAAATATTTTGATGAATTTGAATGAAATGAATAAACATAGATACAATCTTCAGAGGATCCCAAAGGCATGCAGCAGCCCCTCTCCTGTCTAGTATCATCATATTAACACTTCTGGAAAGGGAAGGGAAAGAGGGAAAACAGGTCTTGCCTTTCACTTGTCTAGTATTATTTTTGAGGGTTTTCTTACAGTGCAAGTATACCTGCATTTCATTTTCCTTTATTCGTTTTGTTCATTTTCAATGACCTTGGACGACTAACGGAAAAAAATAAAAAAAAATTTAAATAGAGAAAGTAATGGGACTGCTTTCATGACCTCAATACCCTGTGCATTATTTATTCAGTAGCAACATTCTTTCCAGAAGGGCAACAGCTCTTCAGCAACTGTAACATGATATGAAAACCGGCCATTACTCTTACCTTCTCCAATCTCATTTCACTGATCGCAGTATCAGAGACTAGACTGCTCTAAGTAAGATGGGAATTCTAACTAGGAAGATCATTCTGTGTTAAGTTGCTTTTACAGAGGAAATGGATAAGGCACAGAGATACTCACTAATTTCTATAAAGAGTTCATTTATGTTTATCGCGTTTTTTGCGCTGGTCTCTACAAAAATTGCATGAATAGAGTCGGCGTAGTCCTTTGCATCTCTCTCCATGACTTCTCTGAAAGGCAACAACTACGTATCAGAAATTCTACCCACAAAGATCTTCGTTGTACCCCCACCTACCCAGTAGTTAACCAGATTTATGAGGACAAAGGATGACCTAAATGGCTGCTGGCTGGGCCCTGAGACACGGTCTTCCTGACTGCATCACATCCATGGGCAAACAAACCAAATGAAACAAAACTCAGCACCACTAGTAATGCAGCCAATGGAATGATTAGGGTTGGCAGGGCTTTTTCTCCAGCCACAATTCTCAAAAAGCCCTTGCTCTGGGAATGATGGAAGTGGCCCAGAGAAACTGCCAATAAATGTGCTTTCTGCGTTCAAGTATTCTAAGTCATGGGAGCCTGGGGGCTGCTCTGATCTCAGATAATGTCGGGTGCAAAGCAACCAGTATTTCCGTAAATTGCACACCTGTCTATATATATAATATAATTAGCTCCAAATGCCTGAAATCTTAATTTTAGTTTGAAACTTTAGGACTCCAACCACACAACCAAAAGGAATTTTTCAATGTCAGAGATAAAATAAAAGCAAGACTCTTATTCTGGATATTGCTCATTAAGAAAAGGAACACATAATAGGTATTGTAATCTCTTGCTCTAATCACTTACCTTACATCGATAAGATCACACTTATTTCCTGCAATGGCAACTACAATATTAGGTGGGCCATGCTGTCGAAGCTCTTTCACCCAATTCTTTAATGTTGAAAATGTCTCCTGTAGCACAAAAAAAGGAGAGCAACTGGAGATCTAACCAACCAAAAGAGAGTTCTCAAAACAATCTAAAGAAAGCTATATAGTCTTACTTCTTTTGTGATATCATAAACAATTATAGCTGCAGCCGATCCTCGATAGTACATTGGTGCTAAGGCACGAAACTGCAGAGGAGGGAAAATAAAGAAAATTGGGAGAATCGGTTAAATACGTTTTACACTAGACTTACAAGCCCATTATCCCTGCACAAAAAGTAATCTTTCTCTTAAGCCAAAGAAAATGACATGCTGCTTTAAAGCAAATGAACCAGTAATTACCAAAGGCAAAAACTTTCAACGTAACACTGAAATGTCTCTCAGAAGATAGTTTAGAATACAGTTTTATAGGACTTAAATATGGTGCTATAAACAATTGTTTCAGCTCAAAAGGCTTTTTAATTGAACTCAGTGTTATAATTCCCAAATTCATTTGTTCAATAGTCCTTTAAACTTTGGCTTCCCTAACTATCACGGAGATAAAAATAATGCTATACATAGTTCTCCAGAGAAGTGGCTGCATTTGGGTGTCATAAAGAAAACCCTGGAATGTGAACACTGATTGTCCTTCAGAAATGAGTACACATTTACATTCACTACTTGGATGAGCTTGAGACGTGCTTTTTTGATATCTCCATGCATGTGGCAATTCCCAAATGCTGGGTACAGATCTCATTTCATTTACATGACTCTAACCCTGTATACACAGCTTCTTCCCACTCATCACCCTGGCCTCCATGCCCGTGACACACAACAGGGAAGAGAGAGAAGGGAGAGGAATAACCATCCGAACAACAAGCGTGATTCAGTGAGCTGTTTCTCTCGATGAGTGTGAGACAGAGGCTGCGAAGTTCTTTCCCCAGTCAACCTCGGTTCTTGGGCACATGTCCTGTGTGAGCATCTCACCCACTGAATATGATGCCAATGCTTAATGACAAGAATTTTGCCTATACTTAATTTTCGTCTTACACCCTGACTCTGAAGCCTGACCCCTACTTATGACCTGATGACACTGTATCTGCATCCTGTTGTTAATGGTGGTTTACCCCTGAACACAGGCAGGAATGATCACAGACGAGCATATGGTGCACATACATAAACCACATACACAACTATGGATTCTGGAACTCCCTATCCAATGAGTTTGACCTTTTGGCTTTTAAAGTTTTGTATTAATTTGAGTTTTACCAAAGAAAGTGAAGTTGTGACTGTAAGCTCCATGAGGGATGTCAGCATGTCTGCTGGGCATGCCATTTTATCTCAGGGCCTAGCATCTACATGCTATAGGTTATCAAAAATTGGTGAACAAATGAGTAAGAACTGCATGAGTGTGGGGAGCTGTCAAACTAAGTGTCAGACCTCGCTGTCCATACACAGAAACTGTTACCAGTCTTTGTGAGAAACCCCTGCCTCTGAGGTGAAAGCCTACTAACTTCCAATAAAGGAGACATTAAGTTTTAGAGAGAAGAAAACAAAAAAAAAGGTTATAAGCAAGAAAGCACCACAGAAAAGAAAACTATACTACTGAGTAAAAAAGAGATAAAGTGTTGGGTTGACTTCAACAGCACAAGGGAAAATGAGACAGAAGTGCACAGACGGAATAAAGGTTATGGTGTTAGCTTTCATTTTTGATGTACTTATATTGGCAATGTTCTTTACAGGGTCGTGTTTTCCTTCTTCCTTCAAATTCGTAAGGTAAAACTCATACAGAGAAAAGCAAAGATCTTCACAGTACAATCTGATAAACTGACAAATGCATACATCTGTGTGAGTACCATCCACTAAGATGTCAAACAGTTCTATCAACACAGAAAGTTCCTCAATATTCTTCTCACCATGTCCTTCTTCCACTTTGTTTTCATGTCCATTTTATTGATATTATATAACCACATGGGTTTCTTTTGTTTTTTATTTGCATACTATATCCTTTTACATTCTATAATTTTCTAACTTTGTTTTTATATTTATAGTAGTCCTCTTATAAGCAGCACATGGTTGGGTTCTGATTTTTGACAACCTTTGCCTTTTAAGTGGAAGGTTCAGCAGTTCAGCTCCTTTACATTTAATGTATTTACTAATATATTTGGATTTAGGTCTATCATTTTGTTTTATATCTGTTCCATTTCTCTTTCTTTTCTTTTCTTTTTTTTTTTTTTGAGACGGAGTTTCACTCTTGTTGCCCAAGCTGGAGTGCAATGGCGTGATCTCAGCTCACCGCAGCCTCTGCCTCCTGGGTTCAAGCGATTCTCCTGCCTCAGCCTCCCAAGTAGCTGGGATTACAGGCATGCGCCACTCTGTCCAGCTAATTTTGTGTGTGTGTGTGTTTTTTTTTTTTTTTAAGTAGAGGCGTGGTTTCTCCATGTTGGTCAGGCTTGTCTTGAACTCCTGACCTCAGGTGATCCACCCGCCTCGGCCTCCCAAAGTGCTGGGATTACAGGTGTGAGCCACCGTGCCTGGCCTGTACCTGTTCCATTTTTTAAAAAATTCCTGCTCCTCCTTTCTTTTCCTCTTTTGCGTTGCTTGAATTTTTCTTAGTGTTCAATTTTAGTATATTAACTTCTCTACTGACTTTTGAACTGTACTTGCTTGTATTATTTTTTAAGTTGTTGCTTTTGTAACTATAATATATACTGCACATTTTTATTTTTTTTTGAGACAGTCTTGCTCTGTCACCTCGGCTGGAGTGCAGTGGCGTGATCTTGGCTCACTGCAACCTCTGTCTTCCGGGTTCAGGCAATTCTTGTGCCTCAGTCTCCCAAGTAGCTGGGACTACAGGTAAGTGCCACCATGCCTGGCTAACTTTTGTATTTTTAGTAGATACGGGGTTTTGCCACATTGGACAGGCTGGTCTTGAACTCCTGGTCTCAAATCTACCTGTCTTGGCCTTTCAAAGTGCTGGGATTACAGGTGTGAGCCACTGTGTCTTGACTACTGCACGTTTTTCTACAGTCTACTTAGAGTTTAAAATGTAGCACTTTATGTAAAATATCAGAGACTTGCAAAAGTCTAATTTCTGTTATCTTATCATTCTTTGTACTACCACTGTCAAATAATCTAAATCTACATACGCTATAAACTATACAATCCAGTGTTATAATTTTTGAATTAGTCAGTTAACTTTTGAATAATTTAAGAAGAAAAAACAGACGTTTCTATTTGCCATTTCTAGTGGATACTATTTCTTCCCATGGATCTGAATTACCACGCACTGTCATTTTCCTTTAGTGTGAAAAGCTTTCTGGGACGGCTGCTGTTGATTTCTGTTGTTGTTTTTCTAAAAATGTTCTTACTTTGACTTTAGATTTGAAAACGAAGTCTGGCAAATTGATAGGTTTTTGCTTTCTGCAGTTTAACAATCCTGTTCCTCTGGCTTCTGGTCTCCAGTGTTCATGTGTAAAGTCAGTCATATTGTTGTTCTCCTGTTTACGTGTCTTTTACTTCTGGCTGTATTCAAGATTTTCTCTTTACCTTTGCTTTTCAGCAGTTTGACTATGACTTACTTAGATACGGTTTTCTTTGTACTTAGAGATTTGTTGAACTTCTTGAATTTGTGAGTTGATATATTTCACCAAATTCGGGAAATTTTCAGCCATTATTTCTTGAAATCTTTTTTTTCTGTTCCCATCTCTCTCTTTGCTCCTCCTGGTTCTCCAATTACACATATGTTAGGCTGTTTGAATTTGTCCCTATAATACTGAGACTCTGTCCATATTTTTCTACTTTTTTTCTATTCTTCTGATTAATTTGTTCTATCACCCTCCAGTGAATTTTTCATCTTAGATATTGCAGCTTTCAGCTTTAGCATTTTCATGTGATTCTTTATTAGTTTCCATTCTGTGTGAGACTGCCCATTTGCAGTTAAGTCATTAACACTCCTTTTTTTTTTTTCCCTCCCCTTAAGAGATGGGCTTTCACCATGTTGTCCAGGCTGGTTTGGAACTCCTTGACTCAAACAATATGCCTGTCGTGGCCTCCCAAAGTGCTGGGATTACAGGCATGAGCCACTGTGCCTGGCCTACTTTTCTTTAAATCTCTGAACATATGTAAAATATGTGCTTTAAATTCTGTGTCTGCAAATTCCAAGAAAAGGGTCACTTTAGGGTTTGCTTCTGCTCACTGGGTCACACCTTCCTGTTTCTTCATATGTGTAGTAGCACTGACTGTACACTGGACAGTGCGGATGATGCACTGTAGATGCTTGGTTTTTTAAAATCTTCTCTGCAGAGTATTAAGCTACTGGTGACTCATCCTGAGATTGGTTTTACACGTTGTGAGGGAGGGTCTATTTGGGTTTTTGGATTTGCCCTTAGTCCTAGGACACCGTTTCTACTCCCAAGGCATGGCCCTTCTGAAGTTTCATTGGAATGCCCAAGGTGTTCAGTGATCCCTTGTACCACAGTAGGATTGGATTCAAACTCTGAAGTCTAGCCCTGCCGTAATGAAGAGCAGCTGACATCTCTGCTGTCTTGTCACCCTTTCCACCTACTGGTTTCTGTTGCATTTTATACCGTCTCTCTTGTGAATTCACAATTTGGGGGTCAAAAAAACTTCAGGGAAATTTATAAACAGACTTTACGGGGTCCCTCCTTGTTGAATCCCTCTTTTCTGCGATTTGCCTCCTATTTTTCTGGCTGCTCTAGCAGTCCTAAACTCTGCACTCATCACAAGCTTTCTGCTTAAGGCCTAGCTACCCTGTGCCACACGAACTGGGAAGTGCCCACTGGGGAAAAGCTGTAAAAATGTGGATCTTACACAAGAAAGCTCCCCTTTGCAGTCCCTGACTGCATTTGGTTGCTCTGCAGTGCCTTCAAACAGTTGTTTTTTAAATGTTTTGTCCAGAGTTTATACATAATTGTTATCTGTGGGAGGGCAAGCCACTCTGCTATTACTGACATGGAAACTTTCATGTCCTTTTGATGCAAAGAAGGAAGGTGGAGGCATGTAAGAGACTCAAAAGATGTCAGCACATTTCTGCTCCAAACCTGGCTTTCAATCAGGTGATGGCAAACGTTTTCCGGTAAAGACCAGGTAGTAAATATCCTGGCTTTATGTGTCACATAATCTCTGCTGCAACTACTCAACTCTACTATTGTAGAGTGAAGGTAGCCGCAGACCAAGCTTGTCTAACCTGCGGCCTGTTACGTGGCCCAGGACAGCTTTGAATGTGGCCCAACACAAATCCATAAACTTCCTTAAAACATTGAGCTGTTTTTGTGATTTTCTTTTTTTAAAGCTCATCAGCTATCATTAGTGTATTTTATATGCGGCCTGAGACAATTCTTCTTCCAATGTAGCCCAGGGAAGCCAAAAGACTGGACATCCCCACCATAGATAATAAACAAACAAGCCTGGCTACGTTCCATGAAAGTTTTATTTACAAAAACTGGCGGCAGGTTGGATTTGGCCAAAAAATATATGTGTAAATTCTGTCTGCAAATTCTAATAATGGGATCACTTTTGGGTTTGCTTCTACTCACAGAGTCAGGTCTTGCTGCTCTTCAAGTGGATGGTAACTGAGCACTGGCCAGTGGGGATGATGCACTGCAGACTCTGGTCTCTGGGACTGTCTGCCCCAATTCTAGATGATACTAAGCCACTACACTTGTTCCTGATTTTAAACAGGAGAACAATTCCTCACATGACTACTGTGACAATAAATAAGTCCGAGTCTTCCTAGTGTTCTTATCTCCGTAAAGACAGTCATTGGGAGAAACCACATTAAGATGTAGGAATGTAAATCTTTCAAGACTGGATGCAATGTCTATTAGACTCCGGTTAAGAAGCTTTTTTTTTTGAGATGGAATCTCACTCTGTGGCCCAGGCTGGAGTGCAGTGGTGCGATCTCGGCTCACTGTAACCTCTGCCTCCCGGGATCAAGTGATTCTCCTGCCTCAGCCTTCCAAGTAGCTGGGACCACAGGTGTGCGCCACCATGCCTGGCTAATTTTTATATTTTTAGTAGAGATGGGGTTTCACCATGTTGGCCAGGCTGGTCTTGAACTCCTGACCTCAAGTGATCCACCTGCCTTGGCCTCCCAACATGCTGGGATTATAGGCGTGAGCCACTATGCCTGGCCAAGAAACTTTCTTTTATACAATCACATACAGACGGCAAGCATTTGGTATGTTCTTACTACATGTATGGTGTCTTTATGATGCTTCTGAATGTATGTGTTGTGTCTGTCTCAATACTACTGCAGGAGTCTTTGTTACTGAAGGATCATTGGTGGAGAAAGGGTGACTTCAAATGCATTCATTCAAGATAGCAAATAATAGGAACAAAATGGTCTCACAAAGGCTCTATCTTGAGAAGATAATTCAAAATCATAAAATCAAGTTTAATTTTATCTGGTATTTGAAAAACCTTAGGTTTATTGTTGCAGCCAGGAGTTAATTTTCTGGATGAACACCGAGTCGAACTTGATTGATAACTTGGCTAGGAGTTTTCTGATAAAACTACATGCTAGCACAATACGATATCCTTCATTTCATGTTTGACTTTCATAGTCTTATCATAAAAATGACAAATTTTTACAAAAATATTTGAGGGCTTCATCAATTTTCTCTAGGCCCCTCTTAACCCTTTGATACACAAACCATTATCTTCTGAAGCACTCATATCATCATCCTGAGCAGTATTCTTCTTCTTCATTTCAGTTAATAAGATCCCTACTGTCAAGGGCTTCACAGGACATTTGAGAAATATTCTCCAAAATCACTTTCATTGACTTAATGAAATCACTTTGCAATCAAATGTAGCTGGACCATCAGAAAGACAACCCATCTGCCAAAACTATGTGCAGTACGAGATGTCAAATGGGGAGGTTGGGGAGGGTGTTTGAATAGTCAGTTCATCAAAAGGGTTTTCATTTTATGACAATTCTGGTTCTACAATAAATCTCCTAACTACAAAGAATAATAAACATACAACGCCAGAAATTTATAATTTGAGTCATGCACTACTCACATGGTAAAAGTAGGTAGAGGAGCTGTCCTTATCTGTGTCTAAGTAGGGCTGGCAATCAGTAGACATAAACCTACGGGCATCAATACCATGTGCCAGGGGCTGAGAGCAGAGACATGAAGGCAGTCCTTGCCCTCAAGGAGCTTACAGTCTAATGAAAGGCAGACAGGTAAGGAAATAGGTGACAATCCCATGGATGAGTGCAATCACAGACTTCAGGATACAAAGGAATACTCCAAAGAGTTTATGTGCTGATTCAAACAACCAACCAACATCTGAACATCAGCTCTAGGTCAGGCACCATGCTGGCCCTGGGGTACAGCAGTGAACAAGACATTGTGGTCCCAGCTCTTGGAGTTACAGTCTGATGGGAGATTCTGTCAATGAAGGTAGGTAGACAGGTATCTAAGGACAATTTCTAATGCATGTTCTGAGGAAAACAAGTAAGGGCAGTAATGAAGAACAAAGTTGGGGCCCTGCTTAGATGCAGGGGGTTTAGAGAAAACTCTGAGTGTGTCACATTTAACCTGAGACTAAAAGATGGGAAAGGAGCCAGCTGGGCTCCAGTGGAGGGAACAGAGAGTTTTGGTGAGAAGGAACAGTGTATCCAGAGGCATGAGGCCAAGGAGTGCTGGAGGCCCTGAGAAGAGAGGAGCCCAGAGGGAGGTCTGGGCAAGTCACGTGGGGCTTGAGAGGTCTCTGTTCAGAGTGTGGTTGTTATGAGATGTGCAGCGGGAAGTCGCTGAAGGATATTAAGCAGGCTGATAACATGGGCTGATTTTTGTTTCCAGAACATTCCTCTGGGTCCTATGAGGACATGTAATGGACAGAGGGAAAGCAGGGGACCCATGAAAAGGCTCAAGTACTCAGTGAATGGCCAAGGTGGCTGAGAGCAGGGCGCTGGGAGCGGAGACGGAGAAGTGAATCCAAGTGTGATACATTTAGAGAATGAAGCTGTCAGAACAGCCGGATGGAGCAGGTGTCCAGCGCTGAGGGCGAGGGAGGAACCCAGGGACACCTCCAGATGTGGGTCTGAGCAACACAGCAGTGTGGCGATGTGGTTTCTTGTCCGAGAGCAGGGATGGCAGGAAAGCCCCCTTTAGGTGACATCAGAGGTGGGTTCTGAAGGCTGAATAGAGTTGTGGAAGGGCATGAGGGCACGAAACTATGGCATGCTGGAGAACTGCACGCAGTTTGTGCTAGAGGACAGATTGGTGGGAGGAGGTGAAAATAGATCTTGGCTGTGGATGGCACATTCTGGACCTTCACTGCACTGCCAGGATAAACAGGCAGTCCCTGACCCAGGCAGGCTTACAAGATGTGTCTTGTGTGATCCTCCCGGCATTTCAAACAATTTGTGGGTAGCTGTCAGGTGTGTGGCTTTCCTTAGCACTGCACTTTGGCCACCCTGGACATGTGCTCACGCCCAGCAACAGCTGGCTGGAGTGAGTGCTCGTCAGGTGGTGCTCCTCTCCTGCCTTCTCCATGCGGGGCCTCCTGGTCAGCACCCCTGGCCTGTGGCCTGGCCCCACGAGCATCTCCTGTGCAGCTCTGGGCTGCGTGATAGTGCGTCAGGCAGGCTGGAGGCAGGTTTGCATCTCAGAGCAACTACTCCTGTTGCAGAACCAATTAGAAGTGGACAAGCAAGAGGCAGGAAAACCAGCTAAATATAAAACTTCACAGATTTCTGCTACCATGCTGGCAGAAAGGGAAAGAGGCAAACACCCTTGTGTTATTTTTTTGTGTGTTTCAGAAAAAAAGAGATGTTATACATCACTGCGTATACCAGGACAGGCTCTGATTCAAAACATAATGGAATCTGTATTACAGCATGATTCTTTATGATGAGGGCTTTGCTGTATCATCAAATATATGTGAGGGGTAATTGAAACTTGGGATTTAGTGGAGGGTACATATATTACTAGTAGGAAGGGCCACATGGATTTGTGGCTAAGAGGGAAAGAACCCAGGGCTGTGTCTACAGATATATTCAGGAGGATTCTGGTAAGCAACACACTTCTGAAGGACAGAAGAGGGATGGTTAGCAAAGGTCCGGCTGTTCTAAATGCTCCATTCTAGATGGAGCAAAGGAGAAGGAATGGGGAGTGGAAGACGGGAAGCAGAAGTATCTCAGATGAGTAATGGGACAGAGGAACAACATCCAGTGTTAAAAACAGAAGAAACCAAACAGAGCAAACTTAAGACGTTAAGTGTGTACAAATGCATGGAGTCTATGTCTAGGACAACAGTAATGGCTTGTTTTGTTTTCCTCCATTTGTCTGTGATGATTCTTGTCAGATTTCATACTACACACACTATCTATGGCGTCTTAGATAAGGCTGTGATGACAGACTATTTTTCCTGATTACTTCTGGTACACTTTTAAGAGCTTAAGATAGTACCATGCATCTATCAGATGTGCTGTTTGGATCAGTGTTGAAAACGAGGTCATGGCTACTGAATGAGGGTGCTTCTGGGTGCCACCTATGGAAGAGAAGTGGACTTTCGTGCAGAGGAAAGGGAGGCAGATGTCTTAAGTACAGAGGAGAAAGGGGAGGTGACAGATGTAGTACAGAAGGGGAAAGAGGGGAGGCTGACAGATGTGAGGAGAAAGGAGGAGGCGGCAAGATGTGAGTACCCTGGAAGGGGAGGGCGGCAGATGTGGGGGGGAGGGCCAGCAGATGTGTGCAGGAAGGGGAGCAGCAGATGTAATCGTGAAAGAAAAGGGAGAAGCGAAGCAGATGTAAATACAGAAGGAGAAAGAGAGGAGACAGTAGATGCAGAAGGAAAAAGGAGGAGAACAGCAGATGTCGTGCAGAGGAGAGGCAACAGATGCAAATTTTCGTAACAAAGATGTATCATCCGAAAAGATAAACCGAAAAATATGGGTCTATCTCATCCCCAGAAAGAGAAAAAGGAAGAGAAACAGAAGATAATAATACCAGAAGGGAAAAGCGACAGATCAATGCAGAGGAAAGAGGAGGCAGGAGAGGAGAAAGGGAGGACGGCAGATGTCAGTACGGGGAAAAGGGCAACAGATGTAAAGGTAACAGATGTAAAAACCGGAAAAGAGGTAACAGATAAATGCGAAGATAAATTAAGAAGATAGATCGTCGGAGAACAACAGATGCAAGTGAAGGGGAAAGGAGGCAGATGTTGGAAGAGGAGGGAGAAACAGATGAAGTGGAAGGAGGCAGATGCAGAGGAAAGGGGAGGAAGCGGCAGATGTTGAAGGGAGGGAGGCAGATGAAGGGGAAAGAGGAAGCAGATGTGGGAGGGGCAGATGGAAGGGAGGGGCAGATGACAGATGGTAACAGATGTCCTAAGAAGGAAAAAGGAGGAAACAATCGTCTTAATTAAGAGGAAAAGGGGAGGAGAAACAGATGTAAGAAGGGAGGCAAGATAAGATGTAAATGCAACAGATGTAAATTGAAAGGAAAAGGGCAGACAGATGCCAAATTGCAGAAGGGGAGAATGAGTACAGAGGAAGGGAGGCAGATAAATCGAAGAAATGGAGAAAAGAATAGATGTAAAATTGAAAGGAAAAGGGAAAACAGATGTAAAATTTCGAAGGAAAAGAGAACAGATGTACAGAACAACAGATGCAGAACAGATAAATTAACAGATAAGAAGATCAGATAAATAAATCATCCGGCGAACAACAGATGTAAACCTGGAACTGCCTTCCCGGCCATTTCTGATTTGGGTGGGCTTCCCCAAATTCCATTAGACCCTGTGCTGCTATGTCCAGGCCCCACTTCTGGTTCCGGCTTTTCCTTAAGTAGATAACCATTGTGGCTAATTTTGTCATCAGGCATTTATTAAGTATCTACTGCAAGGCACTGTGTTAGCTTATCCTTTTCACTTAAATCTCACACTTTATATGCTGTAAAGTTCCCTCTTTAGCTTTTAAAAGGCAGCGATAAATGAGTTGTGCTTAACTCACCCTTTCTATCACTAATTGCTTTATATATCCTTACTAGAGGAGGGAGCCCCAAATTATACACAGTGCTCTGAGTGGGATTTTATCAGGCCTGTTGGTCAGCATTTACTTTAAGACACTATAAGGCATAAAAATGCCTTCAGTGCCCATTATCACTTTCTCCATCGGGGGACTCTGTGGCTCTAATTGAAAAGGCAAAGGCAAAGGCTGGCCTACGCAAATGGAAATAAATGTATTTCCGGTGCACAGAAGAGAAGTGAGTAACCTGAGATGACAGGGATGCTGACAGTTTAGTTGGAACTTTCATTTGGGCCTCAGAGAAACAGAGTAAATTAAAGAGTGACTTACTCGTTCTTGTCCAGCTGTATCCCAGATTAGGAATTTATGTAGCTCATTTTGGTACTGGACAGTCTTGGTCATAAAAGATGCCCTATAAAGAGAGACCTCAATGATCAGAATACAATTACATAAAGCACGTTTCCAGCCCCAGTCGGAAACATCACTTAGACTCAACCAACGCTCAATCTCCCAGCACCACACTGTATCCTAATTATGTTCCTCTCTGGAGTATTTATGGGATGCTCAGATGCTGAGCGCACATCCTCTGTCAAAACAAAGCATTGGGCACATCTGCCCGACACCAAGAAGGACGAGTTCTAAGCTCCGCATCAAAAGAATCAAGAGAGAGTTCGGCAATACAGACATTAGCCTCCCTCGTAAAACACAGAACCTGTTATTTAAAAAGATGTTATCATGGGAAAATATTCCTAAAAATCTATGTCCAAGAATGTATACACTAGTTAAAAAAAAAAAGTTTAGGATCTGGCTTTGTCCTCCCCCAATTCCCAAACCACATGCTCATGTAAATAGGTGAGTGAGAGCCAGTGTTAACATGCGAATTAATAATACGAAGGTGTCAAACAAGGAGCAGGAAGATGGCTGGGGAGGTAACGGCTGCACCAAGGGGACCCGACTCATCATCAGCACCCCTGACGACCACCTGCGTTTCATCAACAAAAGAGGTTTCTCAGCTGAAATTCAACATCAGACCTTGGGGCCTCCTCCAGCCCCGGACGGGAGAAGGAATCATGGCTTGCAGGTCACACCGCTCACTTTCACGGAGCTACTCTGACCAGGGGACTTTGATGGCAGGGTTCCTATTATTTTGGGGGTTCTACATTTGGAGGATCTTGAATAAAACATCAAAGTCTATGTATCCTCTGAAGAGCCACGGTGGCCCAGAAGACATGCCTGGACCTTTGGGGGACTCCAGGACACAGGTTCAGGATTCTTGCCCTGGGATTGGGCCCAGCTCCAATATGACCTTCCACTCCCCCTCACCCAGAGGGCAGCCTCCCAGGAAGTCCTCTGTCTCCTCAAAGCATCCCAGTCTGGCCAGTAGAGCCCAGAGATGGGCATGTCTTCTATTTTAATGAATAATAAGCCTTCTGGAACCAAGTACCAAGTTATATCTTTTTTTTTTTTTTTTTTTGCCAAATTGTACTTTTTTTTTTTTTTTTTTGCCAAGTTGTACCCAAATCACTCCAATGAGGACACTGAACTCAATGACTGGCATTTTCAGATATGCTGAGGCCTTGAAATATTTTTCTTGAGATTCAAGTAATAATCTTCAAGAAAAGTGCAAGTTGAAATAGACAAGATGGCTTTCTGACGAATCATAAGCTTAGACAAGTATCAGAATCCTTAGTTTTAAAACTTCAACTCTGATACAATGAATTCCTGGCAATATTTATATAAATTTATGGCATAGCAAGTAGCCTCCAAAATAGTGATTGTGACTAGGAAGGGAAGGTAAATTAGGAGGCAAGATCATATTTACTGATAGGTACTACTTACTGGATATTTATTTACTGAAAATTTACCCCTTGGTATCCTTAGTAAAGTGCTTTATACATAGAAGGTACTCCATAAATGGTTATTGTATCAAGAACTTTTGGCGACTCACTATGATTAAAGCAGGATGTGCAACATGATTTCTCACTTAGGAAAGATCTAAGCATTCAAAAAGCATTGTTTATTGTGAAGATTAAATGAGATGATGGATGTGGAAGTGCTTTGTAAATTGTAAAGCACTATATCTATACAAGGTATTATTATTATTATTTAAAGGCAGCGCCAGGAAATGGTTTAGTTTAGACTTTGCAATTAGTCCTAAAAGCTTGCAACTCAACTCTCCATCAATTATGGCTGTGGTGTTACATTTATGAGTGACAACAGGCATCCAACAGGAGCCTACCAACAGAGCCAACACATCCAACACTTCCATTTTGGCTGCTCAAAGGACAAAAGAAGAAATATGTCTCAAGTAGACAAAAAGCTGAGAAAGGTATACACAATAATTATGACAGGATCAGAACTCAACGAAGTTTAACCTACCTGCCAAGCACTTCCCTTTAATGAAAACATTACTTATTACTGAGTCAGATAAAAGACAAAATGGCAGCTATGATGTAATGAAAGTGCCCTGAAGGATTAAATCTAACTCCCTGTCTGACCCTGGACCACCCTTCTACTCTTCCCTCTCATCACTTTCACCACGCCTCCTTCCTGTCTACCCTGAGGTTTTCTTGTACCTCAAGCTCCCTTCTTGGGTCTAAATCTCTGTCTGTTGGCTTCCTGTGCTTTGATCATCAGCATCACTTGCCCACACCACCAGTTCTCTAGCTTCCTTGCCTGTCTTGTCTCAACCACCCAGAAAAGCTCCAACAGCCTCTCCACCTGCTTCCTCTACCCAAAGGTTGGGTGGTGGCCTTGCTGGAGGAAAAATTACAACACTATGTGGACGGGCATGCAGATTCTATGCTTTGTCTGCTGGGCATGCTTCTTAGGCCTTTTCCCATTCCACACAGCAATTATCCCACATTCTCTCTCCACCTTTCTAGCTCCCTACCACTTCCAGCTACCTGTCTCTTCAGGACAACAGCTTGTTTTAGCCTTCTCAGAGAAAACAGGTTATAAGCCCCAAGCAAGACTCTCAACAAGCTCCCCCAGTCAACACTTCCAACTAGAGAACAGAAGAATTTCCACTCATACTTGCTGTGAGTTTCACTTTCCTGACTTTCGCTGAGTCAGAGATGTCTTTTATTTGCGTCATGTGTCAATGCTGCCCTGGTTCATGACCCAGCACATCCTGCATGGGCCACTGCAGTCATCAAACTGGTCTTCTCAAGTCTCAAATCTTTTCAGTTGTCACTGCGTCCACCTTCCCACTGACCACTGACTGCTCTTCTTCCTTGGATGCTTTCCCACTGGCTCTCCCCTGGCCAGATGCTCCCCATCCTTTGGGTCTCAGCTTAAATGTTAATGACCATAGACACCTGTGCCATCTACCCGACCAGGCAGCCTCCCACCCAACTCACCACTGCACTTTGTCTTTAGAGCACCTTTCACAACATCTGAGTAGTCCATTTATGTTTTCTTCTTTTAAAAGTTTGCCTGTTCAGTGTCTGACGTACCCATGAGAATTTTAAGTTCTTTGAGCGTAGGGGCCTCGCTGTAACTCTTCCTCTGTAATATGGGTAACTTCCTCATCTCTCCATCTCCTTGCTATCCTAGAACTCCAACAAAACAATTATCATGTAGCCTACATGCTAGGTGGCTGTCTATTATGCCAACAGATATAGGGTGTCTTGGCCAAGCACTTCCTGAAGCATGAAGTGAGAAGTACTATTGAAATGCAGGTAAAACACTGAGATTAGAGCAGACTTGGGCTCTGCAACCATAGCAAGGCATGTGGCCTTTAGGGTATGCGGGAAGTGGTTCAACTAGCACAGGGCTGAGTATGCCCAAGCAATGTCCTTCCTGCCTTCTCCTGCCAAGCCAACAGCTCCAACTCCTTCTAGCCCACAGGTGACCAGCAAAATCCAGGAGTTAGAGCAAAGAGTCACTATGTCCCTCTCTCACTCAGAGCTCTGGAATTCTGCTAAGAAAGAAGTCGTATCACTTTTTGGAGGGAGGGGGTGTCTCTTTCCTGCTAGCTCACATTTTAATCAGGAGCTCTTTCGTACCCTCAGGTCACAGCTCAAGTGGCCAACCTTTCTCCCCTCAACTCCACAATGCAACTCTGTTGATTTCTGAGAGGTGGAAATCTTGGCCTATCATATCTGTAAGAACCACTTCCTCCTCAGCATTAGGATTGGATTCTTTTCCGTAGTGGTAACACCTGGATTCAGAGTGAGAGACGGGAGGAGGTGGTTGCCTATGGCTCCTCCAGAGCTCTGGGCTAGCCCCAGGTAGAAGGCCTCCTGCAGGACTCAACAATGGATTCCTTCCTATGGTCAGGTCTTTATCTGTTGAGAACAGCACCTTTCCAAATCTGCTTGATTTAGTTTAACTACACAATTTAGATACTTCATCACCCTTCCTACCTAACATGGTAAAAAAAGGGCTTTATTTCCACTCTACCCCCACAATCACCCCAAATTCCAAGATCTCAATCACAGAACATTATGTCTGCCTTCCACAGAACAGAATCGAGTCGGCAACTATTGTTTGTCCTTTGTTACCTGCATCCAATTTTGAAGTAGAGCTGTCTGGTTCTTCATTTTATATTTAATCTACACTCGAACCTCAATCCCCAAAATAAATTCATAAATTGGACCCTAATCTTCAAGTGGGACTACTACAATTTTTCCTTCCATTGTCACTAGAACTCTAGGATCACTTGGATCACTCCTTTAACGATCAAGTTAAATGATGAAGAGGGTATTTCAATATCTTGCTTTTTGAAAAACTGGCAATGGTTCCCTGCCATTCAAATGATACATTTTTATTTTCCAGCCTGCCATTTACTTGTCTGATAACCTTATTTTTCACTACTAAACTGTCTCTCTTCACTCTGCCTAGGCAGATCTTATTATGTCTTTAATCTAAAATCCTTACTACCATTATTTCCTAAAGCTAGAATGCCTTTCATATACTTCTCCATTTTTCATGGCATTCTAAAAATATGACTTTCATGCACACCAAGTAGTCACGATCTTTGGTCAGAGTACGTGCTCTCAATGAAAAACTTGCTGCAAGGTATTTTAAACATTTCTTTAACTGCAGTAGACTTGTTTAGCTCTCCTGCAACACAGGTGTGCTCTGACATCACAGTCCAGCACCTCTCTTTACTGGGATATGGCTTTTTCTTTGCATGGCATATGGGATGCTGTCATCCCCATAATGGCATATAGTGCCTCCCGAGGATGAACAATCCCGCACATTTTTTTTTGTTTTTTGTTTTTTGAGACGGAGTCTCGCTCTGTCGCCCAGACTGGAGTGCAATGGCGCAATCTCAGCTCACTGCAAGCTCCGCCTCCCAGGTTCACACCATTCTCCTGCCTCAGCCTCTCCAGTAGCTGGGAATGCAGGTGCCCGCCACCACACCCAGCTAATTTTTTGTAGTTTTAGTAGAGACAGGGTTTCACCGTGTTAGCCTCGATCTCCTGACCTCGCGATCCACCTGCCTCGGCTTCCCAAAGTGCTGGGAATACAGGCGTGAGCCACCACGCCTGACCAATCCAGCACATTTTACAATTAACAAAGGACTCTCACTTCCCAAACTAGAAATCTCATGCAAACAACCCTTGGATTTCTGGATTATGTATACTGATGGAAACACCACTGAATACCAAGATTGAGACATAAAAAGACCAAAGGCACATGACACCTAGAAGTTCCTAACAGAGGTATCAAGGGACCTTCACAAAGTTATCTCTGTTAGAATGGTGCAAAGAACTTGATGGGTCCTCAGTGAGGGTTAGCTGAATTTAAGGGCACATTTGGCTTACAGTAGAGTGGCTTCAAAAAGCTGGAAGTCTCAAGTGTATCCATAAATTCAGTGAAATATTATGTGCATTCCATAGTCACACACACCTTTAACCTTTCCTGGAATCTCCACCATCTCTTAGGCTAATGAGATCTAAGGATTAACTCTGCATAGTAATCTCTCCTGAGCAGTCGACACCCACTTAAAGAAGAGTGGCGCACAACGGACTGTTCCACAGGTTCATGGTCATCCTAAGCAAATTCTTTATCACCTTTACTTATCATACAGTCTAAAAACTTTTTGGAAAATATTTAAAATCAAGGAAAAGATTTCTTTAAACAGGTTGGGTGTGGTGGCTCATGCTTGTAATCCCAGCACTTTGAGAGGCTGAGGCAGGATGATCACTTGAGGTCAGGAGTTCAAGACCAGTCTGACCAATGTGGTGAAACCTTGTCTCTACTAAAAATACAAAAATTAGCCGGGTGTGGTGGTGGGCGCCTGTAGTCCCAGCTACTCAGGAGGCTGAGGCAGGAGAATCACTCAAACCCGGGACGTGGAGGATGCAGTGAGCCGAGATAGTGCCAGTGCACTCCAGTCTGTGCGACAGAGCGAGACTCCATCTCAAAAAAATAAAATAAAAATAAATAAACAAACATAACTAAATAGCAAAAAGCCTATCCTTTCCTAAACTTCCCAATAATAATTTACATAACATATACCATTTCACATGAAAAACAAAATCAATAACAACAATGGCAAAACTGTCTTGACTTTATTGTTAGGCACTCTTCTAATGAGATTTCACATGTGACCCAGTTGAACCCCTCTACTGTGGGCTCCAGGCTGGTTTTCATTCTTCATCACCATTTTGCAGATGGGACACAGAGTAGACAGGGCTGGTGAGAGGTGCAGTTAGGATCCACAGCCAGGCAGTCTGTGCTCTGAACTCCAGTGCTATTTGTACTGGGCAGTCTATTCACTCCTTCAAACACCAGGATTCTACCACATGGCAGCATGGCAGGAGCACCAGGCAGGCAAGATAGAAAGAGCCCACCACAGCCCTCAAGTCAGGTGAATAGATAATTACCAGCTAATTATCCTATGAGGTAAGTGAAGAATGAACAGAGTGTGAGCAGGAGAATGGTGATGACATCCTAGGATCTGCACCCTAACCTCAGAACCTGTGAACAGATTCCCTTACATGGCAAATGAGACCTGCCCAATGTGATTAAATCAAGGATCTTGTGATGGGGAGAGGACCCAGGTGGGACCAGGTGGAGTGAAGCCAGAAGAGAAGGTGATGTGAAGATGGAAATGGAGAACAGAATGATGGGCCTTGAAGATGAAAGAAGGGGCTACAAGCCAAGACAGTTGCTGGAAGCTGAAAAAGGTATGGAAATGAATTCTCCCCTCAGAACTTCCAGAAGGACCAGCTCTGTCAATACTCTGACTTTAATCCTGTGAAACTGACTTTGGACTTCTCACCTTCAGAACTATAAAAGAGTAAGTGTGTGTTTTTAAAAGCTGCTCAGTTTGCTGTGATGTGTTAAAGCAGCAAGAGGAAACAAATACATCAGGGAAGCCTTCAGAGAAAAGGTGAAGTATGGGGCTGAGCCAGAAAGTTGAGGGAGAAGATGGGCGAGGACCCCCAGGGGGGTCCCATTCAATGAAGAGCAATGGCAGGAATCAAAGTAGAGAATCATGAATGTCAAGAATTCATGAATGTCATGAATGTCAAGCAACCCTGGCTGCTCTGCAGGGTTAGACTTGGAGGGTATGGTGGGCTGAGTGCAGTTAGGTGACCACACAGAAGGCTCCAGGCAGGTGAAGGTTGGTAATAAGCACCTCCTTGGTGTGAGGCCCTGTTCCTTATAAGCCAGCATCTCCTGGAGGCCAGAGCTCCGCCACCCCATTTATGCTGCTCCATTTGTATTACTAGTGAATATTTCAGAAATATTCTAAAAATATTCAAAAAATGGTACATTTCTATGTACCATTTGCATTATGTTGCTTTGTTTCAATTACTACTGAATATTTCAAAAAATCACTCGCTCTTTTTAAACCGAGCCTTACCTGAGCAACAACATTGGTAAAATTAAAAACCTACTAGTTTCATGAACTAGTTTTATTTTTCCCAAGAGACAATAAAATACTTTTTATCCCCCCAGATTCCAGGCAGTATCCTTAAAGTCTCTACTTTTAAGGATCCTCCAGGACAGAAGTAGAGACAGATGATGTAGGCAAAAATTGGGGAATAGCAAGCCTCGTGAGGGCACAGACAAGACGAAGGCAAGTGGGTCAAAAAGAACAGCAAGGCTGACATTTTGGGCTGGATGATTAAAAAAAAAGCCAGTGGCCAGGTGTGGTAGCTCATGCCTGTAATCCCAGCATTTTGGAAGGCCAAGGCGGGTGGATCACTTGAGGTTGGGAGTTCGAGATCAGCCTGGCCAACATGGTGAAACCCTATCTCTACTAAAAAAACAAAAAAATTAGCTGGGCATGGTGGTGGGCACCTGTAATTCCAGCTACTCAGGAGGCTAAGGCAGGAGAATCGCTTGAACCCGGGAGATGGAGGTTGCAGTGAGCTGAGATCGCACCACTGCGCTCCA
Source organism: Papio anubis (assembly GCF_008728515.1). Taxonomy (NCBI): domain Eukaryota; kingdom Metazoa; phylum Chordata; class Mammalia; order Primates; family Cercopithecidae; genus Papio; species Papio anubis. The sequence goes on along the minus strand of NC_044991.1, from coordinate 85,524,455 downwards.
GCCTGGGCGACAGAGCGGGACTCTGTCTCAAAAACAAAGAAACAAACAAAGAAAACAAACAGCAAGGAGGGGAAGCAAGCTGAGTGGCCCACGGAAATGATTCTGGACAAAGATGGGATGGGCAGTAAGGGACAAAAGGGACAACTTAAGACTAACACACAAAATCCACAAGGTATCACTGGGGTGAGGGAAAGGGAGAGTTCTCAGCAAGTCTATGTAGCAGGCTTCTGTCAGTTCAGGCAACTCTGTGTGATGAACTATTTCAGTTATTTCCAAACTGTAACTGTATTCTTTAATTTTTAAAATAGGTAATACATTCATATGTTTCAATATTCAAAATGTACAAAACAAGGATAGACCCAAACATCTCCCATGTTCCTTTCCAGCCACTGAATTCCTCTCCCTGGAAACTCAATCTTAGCAGTTTCTTAGACCTCCTTTCAGAAATACGTTAGGGTTAGATAAAGCACATGCATATACAGTTTCCCCTGTGTCCTCTTTTATTTTTAAACACGGATGGCAATACATACCACATACCTTTGATTTTTTTCTCTATCCTATACCTAGGAGATCATCCAACCTAAGTATATCAAGTTTCCTGAAGATGGCTTTTTTCCTTTATTATATTGAGTACCTGCACCATAATGGATATAATCAGACCCCCACTCATCAACAATGCTGCAAGTGTTAACCTTGGAGAATTTTTAATCGGTTTAGAAGTGATGTGAGTTTATCTGTAGGACAAAGACCTAGAAGCAGAACTGCTTGCTGAGGCAAAGGGAATGAAGCGACAGCATAACAGCGTACTAAGAGTGTCCCCACCCCACACAAGCCGTTTCTGACTTGCACTTCAGCGGTGAGGCTTAACTGTCCTTGGATTTCAAATAAATGGAATCATAAAATATGTACTCTATTGTGTCTAGCTTCTTTTACTTAACAATGGTTTTGAAATTCATCTACAGTGTTTGGTAGTTCATTCTTTTTTATTGCTGGATGCTATTCAACTGTGTGAATATTTTGCACTTTGCCCATTCTTATGTTGAGGGATTTAAGTTGTTTCAAGTTTTTGGCTATAATGAACAAGGCTACTATAAACATTTTTGTACAAGTGTTTTTGTAAACATAAAGAGAGTCCTCCAAAGTAGTTAAACCATTTATACTTGTATTAGAAATTTATGGAGGTCTAGTGATTCCATATTTTTGCCAACATTTGGTTGTTACTCTTTAAATTTTAGCTATTCCCTAAGAACAGGGCACGGATGTTTACTCACACACTTCGATTTAACATTGGACTACAGGGTTTAGCCAATACAATAAGGCCAAAAAAAAAAAAAATGTACAAAGTTGGTAAACACAGTAAAATTGTCAGACATTATATTCACAGACATCGTATTTTTTATATCATGGAGTCCATAAAAAATCTTGTGTAACTACTGCTCAAAATAAGATGCATGACATCTCCAATGACCAGAAGGTTTCCTCATGCCCATTTCTGGTTAACTCCTGTCCCTATCCCAGACAAAACATGAAGTCTATAATTTAAAACAAAGGAAAAAAAGCTCAAAATAAAAAAACTTACAGTCAATATAATAATTTATACGGCAGGTTTAATGTTTCCCATTTTGGTATTTCTCTGCTCTTCTTTTTCTGTCTTCTTTGGATAGATCAAATACTGAGGGCAGTATTCTGCTTTTTAAAAAAAAGAATTTTTTTTTTTTTTGAGATGGAGTTTCACTCTTGTCGCCCAGACTGCAGTACAGTGGTGCCAGCTCTGCTTACTGCAATCTCTATCTCCCAGGTTCAAGCGATTCTCGTGCCGCAGACTCCCAAGTAGTTGGGATTACAGGCACCCGCCACCACACCCAGCTAACGTTTTTTGTGTTTTTAGTAGAGACATGGTTTCACCACGTTGCCCAGGGTGGTCTCAAACTCCTGACCTCAGGTGATCCACCTGCCTCGGCCTCCCAAAGTGCTGGGATTACAAGTGTGAGCCACTGCGCCTGGCCAAAAAAAATTTTTTTTTTAAAGAAGTGTAGTGGCACAATACTGGTTCACAGTAGCCTTGAACTCCTGGGCTCAAGCGATCCTCCCGCCTCAGTCTCCCAAGTAGCTAGGACTACAGGTGTCACTCATAAAATCCAGCTAATTTTTTCATTTTCTTGTAGAGACAGGGTCTTGCTACACTGCCCAAGCTGGTTTTGAACGCCTGGTCTCAAATATCATCCCCTAACTTGGCCTCCCAAAACACTAGGACTACAGGTGTGAGTCATGGCGCTGGACCCTCGATTTTATTTCTTGTATTGGATTTTTAGCTATACCTCTCTGTGTGTGTCTATTTTTTCAATAGTTTCTCTAGAGATTACATTATGCATCTTTAAATTTCAATCTACTTCCAAAGGATACTATACTATTTCATGAACAATGTTAAGACTCTGCCAGCTGAATTCCACATCTTCATATATTCCCCTCCCATCCACTGTGCTCCCGTTGCCTGATACTTAACTTCTTCATATGTTAGTAAAACAAATAATATAATTGTTACATATATATTTAAAGCCAATAGTGTTTTTAGCTGGATGAACCAGGCTCCTGTTAATATTTCTTGATATGGGCCTACTGTAGACAAATTCAGTTTTTGTCTGAAAATGTCTTCACCTTAATTTTGAAGAAAGTTTTCACGCAGGTTTAATTAATTAATTATTGCTGGATACAGAATTAGCTGACAGGTTTTATTTATTTATTTATTTATATGACAGAGTCTCACTCCGTCACCCAGGCTGGAGTGCAATGGCATGATCTTGGCTCACTGCAACCTCCGCCTCCTGGGTTCAAGTGGTTCTCCTGCATCAGCCTCCTGAGTAGCTGGCATTACAGGTATCCACCACCACGCCCTGATAATTTTTGTATTTTAAGTAGAGACAGGGTTTCACCATATTGGCCAGGCTGGGTCTTGAACTCCTGATCTCAGGTGATCCACTCACCTTGGCCTCCAAAAGTGCTGGGATTACAGGTGTGGGCCACCACATCCCGCCTATTTCTTTTTTAACTATGTTAAAGATGCTGTATCATTATACTCTGGCCTCCACTGTTTGTGCTGAAAAGTCAGAGATAATTATTATCACTGTCCTCCTGTATATAACATGTTTTTATCCCTCTTCTGATTGCTTTTAAGATCTGCTCTTTATTTCTGGTTGTCAGCAGTTTGACTATGATATACCCAGGTTGTGGAGTTGTGGTTTGTTTTGTATTTATCCCGACAAGAGTTTGCAGAAATTCTCAGATTTATACATTGATCACTTCCATCAACTGTGGAAAGTTTCTAACTTTTATCTCTTGAATTTTTTTCCTTTCCCCTTCTTTTTTCTTTCAGGGAAGCCAATTGTGAAACTGACAGCACCTTACAGATTTTGGATGTCTTAAAAAATCTTTCTCTTTGCATTTCAGTTTGGATACTTTCTACTTATCTGACTTCAAACGGACATTTTATAACATGACTGGACACAGCAGAGGAAGAGGGTCAGTGAATTGGATCAAGATTTTAAAGACATTCCTTTGCTTTGCAGCCCCACCGATGGATTTCTGCACCTTGGCTGCTGTCACCCTATGCCAGCAAAAGCAGAAATTCCTGCAGAGAGTTTGCTCTGAGCTCACCTGCCCCACTTCAAGTCTCCACAGTTGAGAGCCCAACTGTTTCCATCTGTGGCAGTTTCCCTGTCCCTGTTTCAATAGAGGATGACAGCAGCTATGGCTCTCTTCTGAATGGTCTATCACTTTCTGAAGTTCAGTTTATTTAGGTTTCTTTGTGTGCTCAGCTGCCTAATGGGCTTTTAAAAACTTATCTTGCTTGTTTTGGCTGTTTGGGTGAGTATGATGGTCTCTTGTGACTTTTTACGAGTTGGAAAGCACAGTGGATTGCTTAAAGGACTGAGTTATTATATTTAAAGGATATAATATGCCCATCATTATCATTACTACTTATATTTGAAAATTTTTGCCAAGTTGTTCTTTATAGTGGTTGCACGAAGGACTTGTTAAATGTTCCCTTATGGCAAGGCAGAACCAGGTACTTGGGGATGACCGGGTAGAAAGAGGAGTTCAATGGTAGGTATGTGGAGTCTCAGATGTTTCTGTTTAAATACCAGTCACTTGGTGTCATTGGAGAAAGGTGGCCATCAAAGCTGTGAGTGTGAATAAAATCACCTAGGAAGACATACAGACTATGCAAGAAATTCTCACTGTTTTGACATTTTAGGGGTGGACACTGAAGCCAAGAAACACAAGAAGGAGGAAGCCCCAAGACGTAGAAAGGAGAATCAGAATCATATCCCAGGAAACAAAAGGATTAAAAAAAAAAAAAGTCAAGATAATGCCAAATACTTCTAGAGGACAAATACAATAAAAAGCGACTTATATTTGTGGTTTATATTTAGTCAAACTCTACAACAATGGTGTTTCAATGGAATAATGGGGGTAAAAGCTGATAAGAGAACAGTCAGTGGTCAATAAGAGATTGGTTAAATAGAGACAATAAATGTATACAATCATGAAAATCTTCAATAATAATTTTTTATTGAGCTGTCTATTGTGGGCTGAGGATACAGCTGTCTGTGATCATTTCAGACAAGGTTCCTCTTCTCATACAGCTTATATTCAAGTGGCAGGAACTGACAATAAATAAACAAATAGATGATTATAGATTTCAATATTTACTATGAAGATAAAAAAACACTGTGTGGTGATAGTGACTGGAGTGGCAATTTGAGATAGGATGATAGCAAAAACTTGGATGAACCGTAAAAGGTAAGAAGATCCAACCATTCCAATATTTAGCGGGTGGAGAACATTTCAAAAAGAGGAAACAGTATACACAGACACCTTGAGTCGGGAGAGACTACCAAATGTTTGAAAAGAAGGGCCATGTGGCTGAAATGTAGTAAGAGGAAGACAGTGATAAAAAATCAAGGTGAGGACAAACCACCAGCGCTGGCTGGAAGTGACAGAGGATGAGGTTCAGGGCTGCCAGTGTGGCTGGAAAGAGACGGGATGTTCTAGAAAAGAAGGAGCTGCAAATCCATACACAGACTCCTCTCAGAGCCACAGCTGACTCCTATAATTGCACATGCAACTGGGGAGACGCCAACGAGTTTAATGGACAGCAACAGCTGGAAGACCAAAAAAAGAGCTGAGCAGAGATTTTAGCTGTTTGCAACTGCAGGGGAGAAAAGTTGGGAGTTTAAATCCTGCTAATCCAGAGGCCCACTGGACACCTTGAATGATAATGAGGTAGGCCATATCGCAGAAGCAGAGACAGTGTCCCAAGAATAAGGATTTGCCATAAGGCAACATCCCAACACAACCGTCTGAACAAAGTGTAAGATGAAGCTTGCACAAGTTCAAGATGATTAGCCCATAATGTAACGTACTGTTAAAACAAAATAGCACTCTTCAATGGAAGATAAGAAAATCTAAAATCTTTGCAGCATATCTTCTGCAGTGTCCAGTACAAAATAAAAAACTACTAGATAACCAAAGAAAATGTGACCCAAGGTCAAGAGAAAAAACAAAACAAAACAGTAGATGAAACAGATCCTGAGATGATCCAGATGCTGGAATGAGCAGATATGGATGTTAAAAACAGCTACTGTAAATATAATCTAGACTTAAAGAAATTCATATTGAGTGAGCAGATGTGGGAACTATGCATGTAAAATATATTAAAGAACCAAATGAAAATTCTAGAATTAAGGACAGTATCTAAATACTGGGGGAAAAAAATATTAGACATACCGAAAAGAATAATCATCCGAAAAAAAAATTGCAAATACTCACAACTGTTACATAAAATGATATAGCATTTGCATATAACCTGCATGTATCCTCTCATATACTTTAAGCAATCTCTAGATTACTTACAATACCTAATACACTGTAAATGCTATGTAAATAGTGGCTTTACTGTATCATTTAGGGAATAATGACAAGAAAAAAAAAGTCTGTATATGTTTAGTACAGACGTAACCATCCTTTTCCCCCCCAGGTACTTTCAATCTGTGGTTGGTGGAACCCATGGATGTGAAACCCATGACTAAAGAGGGCCAACAGCTTTGGAGACACTGTAGAGGAAATCAACTGAAGATAAAGACAGATCAAGAGAAATTATGTGATCGTAAGAATAGAGAAAAAAAGATGGGGGTAGGGAAAAGAACACAAACTCAGAGCCTCCATGGCCTGTGGTATAATATCTAGCAGTTTAACATACATACAATTGGAATCCCATAAGAGGACCAAGAGAATGGTGCAGAACAGATACTTAAAACAATATGGTTGCAAGTGTCCCAAATTTTGTGAAAATAATCAAATTTCAGATTTAAGAAACTCAGTGAACCCAGAGTATATTACACATTTAGCATATTAAAGTAAATTACTGAAAACAAAAGATAAAGAACAGGTCTTAAGAGCAGCCAGAGAATGAAAAGACATTATTACACATAGGGTAACGTGAAGGAAGATGACAGGCCACTCAACAGAAACAATGAAGGCCAGGATAGAACAGAATGACACAGGAAAGTGCTGAAAGAAAAAATATCTGAAATCTACATCTAGCAAAAACATACCTCAAAAGTGACTATGCAGTTGGGCGCGGTGGCTCACGCCTGTAATCCCAGCACTTTGGGAGGCCGAGGTGGGCGGCTCATAAGGTCAGGAGATTGAGACCATCCTGGCTAACACGGTGAAACTCCGTTTCTACTAAAAATACAAAAAATTAGCTGGGCGTGGTGGCGGGCACCTGTAGTCCCAGCTACTCAGGAGGCTGAGGCAGGAGAATGGCATGAATCTGGGAAGCGGAGCTTGCAGTGAGCCAAGATGGTACCACTGCACTCCAGCCTGGGCGACAGAGCAAGACTCTGCCTCAAAACAAAACAAAACAACAACAATAACAGCAACAAAAACCAAAGTGAGTATGCAATGCAGACGTTACTCTAGATAAACAAATACCGAGGCAATCTTGTCACCAGTCCTGAATACATGAAATGCTCAAAGAAATTCTATAGACTGTTGGTAAATGTCATCAGATGAAAACTCAATTCTACAGGAAGGAATGAAGAGCAATGGTAATGCTAATATGTGTGTAAAATAAAACTACTTTTGCTCTTCCTCCTTTCTTCCTGGTCTGAACAATTATTTAGTACAAAAGTTGCTAGTACATAGGCCAAGCAGGTAGGTATTCTTGAGGATGGAGGGTGGAAGGGAGCCATGGTGCCCAGAGTGGTGTATCAAAGCCTGACTAAAGTAAAGACTACCTATATAGGGAGAAAAAGTGAGCTGGGGCTGGTTGGGAAAACCCTAGATCCTGTGAAGTGAGCATCCACAACACAATGTTACAATATTTTTTTAAACCTCAAATAGCCAGTTGTCTTTTAATGACGTTGGGGGTTGAGGGGGGAATACAGTAAAATAGCCATCATTTAAAAAATCTGAAATAATCTCCAACTTCAGAAAAGTTGCAAGTACAATATAAAGAATGTAGCTGGACACAGTGGTTCACACCTGTAATCCAATCTGAGAGGCCAAGGCAGGAGGATTGCTTGAGTCCAGGAGTTCGAGACCAGCCTGGGCAACAGAGCCAGACTCTGTCTCTACAAAAAATGAAAAAAATTAGCCAGCTGTGTTGGTGCGCACCTGTGGTCTTAGCTACTTGAGAGGCTGAGGTGGGAAGATTGCTTGAGCCCGGGAGGTCGTGGCTGCAGTGAGCTGTGATCACACCACTGCACTCCAACCTGGGCAACAAAGTGAGACCTTGTCTCAAAAAATACATATAACATTTTTTTCTCAAATAGTTGAGAAAAGTTGCAGGTATAGGATTTATCCATTTGATAGTGAGTTGCCTCATTGCCTTTGAATGTTAGTGTACATTAATTACAAGCAAGATTATTTTCTTATGTAAGCAGAGTAAGATCATCAAAACTGTGAACTTAATATTGACATATTACTACCATCTATTCCTCGAACCCATTTGAGTTCTGCCAATTGTCCTGATAATATCCCTTTGGCAAAACATCCAGTTCAAAAGCACATGTTGAGTTTAATTGTTACGACTCTTTATAGTTTCCTTCTATGTGGATCAGTTTCTCAGTCTCTCTTTGACTTTTTAGACATTGAGACTTTTGAAGACTGTAAGCCAGTTGTTTTGTCAAACGTTTATCAATGTGAGTTTGTCTGATGTTTACTCATGATTAGATAGAGATAATACTATAAGTTAAAGTTTTGAAATTCAATCAACGAAATTCACTCTTTTTTTTTTTGGATAGTCTTACTTTCAAGCATGGAGCTTATTCCCTACTCCCTTGAGTTTGGGATTGGTTTAGTAACTCCCTTCTTAACAGAAACCATGGTAGATGACTCCCAAAAGTAGGTCATAAAAGGCACTGCAGATTCTTCCTTGCTCTTTCTCTTGAATCATTTGCTCTGGGGAAAGTTAGCTCCTTTGTTGTGAGGACACTCAAGCAGCCCTATGGAGAGGCTCACAGGGCAAAGAACTGTGGAACTGAGGCCTCCAGCCAACAGCCATGTGAGTGAGCCCTGATGGAAGTGGATCCTTCAGATAACTGCAGCCTGGCCTGACATCTTGATTGCCACATCATCAGAGTGGGTCAGAACCATATGAGCTAGGCCCCTTGGATTCCTGATACACAAAAAAATGTGAGATAATAAATGTTTGTTGTTTCAGGCAGGTAAATACTGGGACGATTTGTTACTCAGCAATATTTAAAACAGTAAGCCACCATATTAACATAACAGAAAAACAAAATAATCTAAACAGAGGCAAAAAATATCAAGACAAAATTCAAGACCCATTCAATTTTTTTTTTGGAGACAGGGTCTCACTATATTGCCCACACTGATCTCAAACATTCCTCCCACACTGGCCTTCCAGAGTGTTAGGATTACAGGTATAAGCCACTGTGCCCGGCCACAAGACCCATTCTTGATAAAAACTCTCGGCAAACCAGAAACAGAAGAAAACGTCCTCATCCTAAAAATGGGCAACCTATAACTAATACCAAACTTACTAGTACAATACTGAATGTTTTCCCCCTCACATTGGGAAAAGGCAAGGATGTTGGCTCTCACCACTTATTCAGTATGGTATCAGTGGTCCTAGCCTGTGCAACAAGGCATGGAAAAAGCTAGAAGGAAAGGAAGAAGTAAATCCATCCTTATTTTCATACAACATGATTGTGTATGTATATAATACTAAGAAGTCCACAAGATAAGCTACTAGAACTAAAGTTGAATTTAACAGGATTAAAGTATACAAGTTTAATAAAGAAAAATCAGTGGTATTTCTATATGTGGGTAACAATTATAAATAAAAATGAAAAAACACAATTCCATTTATACTAGCTAAGAAAACATGAAATATTTAGAAAAAATTTAACAAATATACTCTTAAGACTTCTACATTAAAAACTGCACAACAATGCAGAGTGAAATTAAAGAAGTTCTAAGTAAATGAAGAGAGATATACTATGATCATGGGTCAAAGTCTCAATATTAAAGATATATATACACATTTTCAATTTTTGAGACAGGGTTTTGTTACGTTGCCCAGTTTGCTCTTGAACTCGTGGGCTCAAGCGATCCTCCCATCTTGGCCTCCCAAAGTGCTGAGATTACAGATGTGAACCACCATGCCTGGCCTCAATATTATAATTTTTGTTTAAAGTGCCAGGCTACTCAATAGGAAAAGTTTTTTTTTTTTAAACAAATAATGCTAAGATAACTGGATAAACACATGGGAATATAATGAACCTTACCTCTACCTCCCACAATACAGAAAAATTAATTTGAGATGGATTAAAGAACTGCATATAAAGTTAAAATTATGAAGATTCTAGAAGAAAATGCAGGAGAATATCTTTGAGGCCTTAGGGCAGACGGAAATTACTTAGGGAGAACAAAAAAGGTATAAATCAAAGACAAAATAACATGGGCTTAACATTAAAACTTCATCAGAAGACATCACTAAGAAAATGAAAAGGTAAACCATAAAATGGAAGAAAATATTGACAATAAATATTTAACAAGAGTATATAAGCAATATATTAAAAATTTCTATTCAGTAAGAGATATGACAAAAAACAAATAAAAATGAGCAAAAGACTTGAATGGTGACTTCATAAAAGACATATGAAGGACAAACAGGCACTTGTAAGGATACTTAAAATTAGTTATCTGAGAAATGCAAATTAAAATCACAATAAGATACCATTTTATACCCAGTAGAATAACTGAAAAGACAGTACCAAACATGGGTGGGGACTAGAGCATCTGGAACTCTAGACATTGCCAGTGGAAGGGTACATGACACAGTCATTTTGAATAACTGTTTGGTAATTTCATATTAAGTTATATAAGCATCTACACTACCAACTATCAATTCTACTCCTAGTTCCCAAAGGAAATGAAAACCTATGTCCACAAAAAAAGCTGTAAAAGAATGTTCATAGCATGTATATTCATAATAGCCAAAAACTGGAACAACTTGGATGTCCCCAACCAGGAGGAGGAACAGACAAATTATGGCCTATCCATATAAGAGAATATCACTCCCCAGTTTAATAAAAACCAAAACCAAAACCAAAACAAAACTCTGGGACATGCAACAAAGTTAAATTCGCAAAACATTATTTCATGAAAAAGAAATCAAGATACCAAAGATTATATACTGTATTATTGCATTTATGTGAAATTCAAGAATAGGGAAATTTACCTATATTGATTAAAATCAACTCCCCATAAGCAACAGTGGTTATGGGGAGTTGCTTATGGAGAGTATGATTCACAGAGGGAACTTTCTGAGGCAATGGAAATTTCTGCATTTTGATTAGGGTGGTGGTGCTTATACGGATTCTACCTTATCAAAATCAAATCATAAGCTGCTTACAAGAGACCTACCTTAAATATAAACATACAGAAAGTTTAAAAAAAAAAGGGAAAAAGATCCAACATGCAAATGCTGACAAGGCAAAACACATTCCTAGAACTAAAGAATATATTTCACAATGTTACAAGGTTTACTTTATCAGTAAGATATAAAATTCTAAATCTGTATGTATGGAATGTAGCCACAAAATAAAGCAAAAGTGATAGAATGAAAAGCAGAAATTTACAACCACAGTGACAGATTTTAACTCATTCCTCTTAGTAACTTACAAAGGCAGGTAGGCCAAAAACCCAGCAAAGATAACAGAAAAAATGAACATGACTTGACCCAATTCCATTCAGAGAACATAGCACTAACAGTTGTAGAGAATACAACTTTTTCAAATAAACATGGAACATTTACCAAAATTGACTATGTGCTGATCTACATAGCAAATAGTACCAGATTTCCAAGGATTTATATCATACAAAATACGTTCTCTCACCTCAAAACAATTAGGCGAATAATCATTAACAAACAGTTAACTAGAAGATATCCCTGTTTAGAAACTGAGAGACACACATAGAAAAGGTATTTAGATCAAAGATAAAATCAAAATAGAAACTGGAAAATATTCTGAACTGAATGATGATAAAATGAACTAAAAAAACCTGTTGGATCCAGCAAAAGCCAGTCGAAGTTCTTTTTTTTTTGAAACAGAGTCTCACTCTGTCACCAGGCTGGAGTCAGTGGCGTGATCTCGGCTCACTGCAACCTCCGCCTCCTGGGTTCAAGTGATTCTCCTGCCTCAGTTTCCCTAGTAGCTGGGATTACAGGGATGTGCGGCTATACTCAGCTAATTTTTGTATTTTTAGTAGAGACGGGGTTTCACCATGTTGGCCAGGATGGTCTTGATCTCCTGACCTTGTGGTCCGCCCGCCTTGGCATCCCAAAGTACTGGATTACAGGTGTGAGCCACTGCGCCTGGCCTAAAGTTTTTTTTGTTTTTTTTGTTTTTTTTGAGATGGAGTCTTCCTCTGTCACCAGGCTGGAGTGCAGTGGCACAATCTTGGCTCACTGCAACCTCTGACTCCTGGGTTCCAGTGATTCTCCTGCCTCAGCCTCCCGAGTAGCTGGGACTACAGGCGTGTGCCATGAAGCCCAGCTAATTTTTGTATTTGTAGTAGAGACAGGGTTTCACAATGGTGGCCAGGATGGTCTTGATCTCTTGACCTCCTGATCTACCTGCTTCGGCCTCCCAAAGTGCTGGGATTACAGGCATGAGCCACCGTGCCTGGCCTAAAGTTTTAAGGTATAAAGAATACAACCAAGGAGGACTGAAAATCAGTGACAAATGTCTATCTCAAGAAGTTAGAAAAGGAACAGCATGTTGAACAAGGACAAAAATAATAAAGATGGGAGTAGAAATTAGTGAAACACGGAAAAGACATATCGTAGAGTTGATCAAAGGCAAAACTAATACCAGAAATGAAAACGGGATCTCAGTACAGAATCTTAAGATCTTTATGTCAATAAATTGGAAAAAGTATATGACAGAGTCAAAATCCTTAAAATAAAAACAAAAACAAAAACCCAGTGTATTAAAACCAGTACAAGAACAAAAAGAAAATCTGAGTATCAACCTTACAACTATGAAAGAAACTGACTCCTTAATCAAACTCTATCATACAAGAAGAACCTGAAGCCCAGATGGCAACACTGATGAATTTTACTCATCACTTAAGGCAGGAATAAGAGCAATTTTATACAGTCTCTTCCACAGAAGTTTCTCAACCAGTTTTATCAGGCAAGCATTGCCTTGATGCCAAATTTGACATGCACATTATAAAAAAAAGTATTTATATGAGTCTCCATTTATAAACATACATAAAAATCCTAAAAAATAATAACCAATTAAAGTCAGTGATATGTATTTAATAAAAATAACATGTCCTGACCTAAGTGTATTTATGCCATGAAAATGAAATGATATAATTTACCACATTAACATAAAAGAGTATAATTATGTGATCAGCCAAATACATGTAGAAAAATATTTTGATAAAGTCAACATTATCTATGTAAAAAAAAAAATCAAAGATCCCAGCAAAACAAAATAACGGTGCTTCTGCTGGGCAGGGTGGTGTGCACCTACAGTCCTCCCAGCTACTCTGGAGGCTGAGGCAGGAGGATCACTTGAGCCCAGGTGTTTAAGTCTACACCAAACAACATAGTGACACTGTGACTCCTAAAAAAGAAAAGAAAAGAAAAGCGTACTTTTGTAATGTGATAGGAGTATGTACAAAAAACTTATAGCAAACATAATGGTATGATGGTAGAAGCTACCCCCTAAGATTAGGATAATACCTAGTATTACCATTTCTATTCAACATTGTACTAGAGATCCTACCTGATCTTATAGAATAAGAAAGTAAAAAGTTTAAGAATTAGAATAAAGATGAAGAAAACTCTTTCCCAGGCGATATAAAAGTATACAGAGAACACATGAAAGAATCTATAGATATAAGCTCTATAAATTAATGAATAAATTCAGCAAGGTTACTGGATAAAACCTCAATTTTTAAAAGTCGTATTTCTGTATATAATCAACAAATAAAAAGAAAATGAAAATTTCAAAACAATGCCACCTACCATATTAAGAGCATAAAACAGAACTAAACATATCAAACCCCTTGGAAAGATGTCCAAGTCCATAACATAGAGAAGTAGGAAAAAACACTGAGAGAAACTAAAGAATCCTAATATACATGAAAGGCTAATCAATGTTCATATATTAGAAGATTCAGCATTACAAAAATGTCATTTCTTTCCAGATCAATTTATAAATTCAATGCAATGCCAATCAAAACCCGAGTAGGGATTAGCGTGTTGGTGTGTGTGAAAAACGACAAGATAATTTTAATGTTTATATTGAAATAGGTCAAGAACAGCCAAGACATTACTGAAGAACAACACAGAAAATTTATACCACTGGACAGTAAGACTTAGTATGATACAGAAATTAGAAATCGTGATATTGGCACAAGAATACAAAAAAAAGACTAATGGTATCTTTGAAAGGTCACTATTTAATGTAAAAAAATAAGAGTGCTGTGGATTTCATAACATGTAGAAGTAAAACATGACAACAGCAGCACAAAGGCTGGGAGAAGGGAAACAAAAGGACACTCTTGTGAGGTTCTTACATGTGAAACTGTTATTATTTGAACACAAACTGATATATCAAAGAAGGATATCATAAACTCTAGCAAATCATTAAAATAATAAAAACAAACAGGTAAACAAGATAATAGTGGAAATAAAATGGAATCATTAACATGGGGCAAAGAGAAAAATAAAGCAAGATGGTAGATTTAAACCAAATGATATTGACAGTCATAATAAATGATTTAAATCAGTGCTATACAACAGAAATTTGTTATGAGGATTGAAATGTAGCTAACATGACTGAAGATTTGAATTTTTAATTCTAACATGTGGCTAGCAGCAACTGTACTAGACAGTGGAGGTCTAAATAATTAAAAGGCAGAGGTTGTCAGATTAGATATAAAAGCAGAACCTATAATTCTGTCTACAAGAAAGCCACTTGAAATATACAACTATAAACAGGTTAAATGTAAATGCATGGGAAGAGACATTAGAATAGAATGCTGAAGAGCTTAAATTAATATCAGACAAAGTAGAATTCAGAACGGCACTCTTACCAGGGACAAAAGAGAGACATTTCATGATGGTAAAAGGGTCATCAAGAAAATCTAACAATGATGCCAGGCGAGGTGGCTCACGCCTGTAATCCCAGTCCCTTGGGAGGCCACAGCAGGAGGATGGCTTGAGCCCAGGAGTTTGAGACCAGCCTGGGAAGCAAAGTGACCCTGGTTCTATAAAAAAATGAAAAAATCAGCCAGATGTGGTGAGGTACACCTATGGTCCTATTATTCAGGAGGCTGAGGTAGGAGGAGTCTGGGAAGTTGAGGCTGCAGTGAGCTGTGATTGCACCACTGCACACTAGCCTGGCAGGTGGAGCAAGACCTTGTCTCTGTTTATATATATATAACATATATACATTTAAGAAATATATAATTCATATATATGATATATAATACACATATAATATATAAATACATATGATATGTTATATAAAAATATACATAAAACAATGCTACATGCATATACACTCAATAACAAAAGCTTCGAAACATGAAGCAAAACCTGATTAAAAACAGAAATAGACAAATCTTTAATTAGGGCTGCTTCAAATACTCTTTTACTACAAATAAGAGAAAAAAGTTAGTAAAAACACAGGAGATAGGAGCAGTGCTATTAAATGAATAACTAGCATTTACAGAATACTCCACACATCAGAAGCAGAACGCACATTCTTCATTAGTGCACATGGAACATTCACAAAGACAGACCACATCTTAGGCTAGGAAACAAATGTCAGATGTAAAAGGTTTTCAAATAATACTGAGTATGTTCTCTGACCACAATAGCTTTTTTTTTTTGACACGGAGTTCTCACTCTGTCATCCAGGCTGGAGTGCAGTGGTGCCATCTCGGCTCACTGCAACCTCCACCTCCTGGGTTCAAGCAATTCTCCTGCCTCAGCCTCCTGAGTAGCTGGGATTACAGGTGCCTGCTACCACGCCCAGCTAATTTTTGTATTTTTGTATTTTTTGAGATGGAGTCTTGCTCTGTCACCAGGCTGGAGTGCACTGGCATGGTCTCAGCTCACTGCAACCTCCACCTGCAGGGTTCAAGCGATTCTCTTGCCTCAGCCTCCTGAACAGCTGGGATTACATGTGTGTGCCACCATACCCAGCTAATTTTTGTATTTTTAGTAGAGACGGGGTTTTACCATGTTGGCCAGGACGGTCTTGATCTCTTGACCTCGTGATCTGCCTGCCTCGGCCTCCCAAAGTGCTGGGATTACAGGTGTGAGCCACTGTGCCCGGCCAATTCTTGTATTTTTTAGCAAGAGACGGAATTTCACCACGTCAGCCAGGCTGGTCTTGAACTCCTGACCTCAAGCGATCCACCCGCTTTGGCCTCCCAAAATGCTAGGATTACAGGCGTGATCCACCACGCCTGTACTCGCAATAGATTTAAACTAGAAATCGATAATTTAAAAATTTTTGGAAAATACTCAAATAATTGGAAATTAGAAAATACATTTCTAAGCCACCAATGCACAAAGGAGTCACAAGAGAAATGATAGATGCAACTAAATGAAAATGAAAACACAACATATCAAAATCTGTGAAATTCACCTAAACCAGCACTTAAAGGGAAATTTACAGTTCTAAAGGCTCAGATAACAAAAACTGGTTCTTCGAGAAGATGAATAAAATTGATAAACTTATAGCTGGACAGTTCAGGAAAAGAAGTGAGAAGGCTCAAATTAGCACTATCAAAAATGGAAGGGGGGTATTGCTACAGATCCCAAAGTATTAAAAGGATAAGAAGTGGGTATTATAAACAACTTTATGCCAATAAATTAAAAAAACAGAGATACAATGAACAAATTCCTTGAAGGACACAAACTACCAAAACTTAAGAAGAAATAGTTGCCTGAATAGGCCTTTACAGTATTTACCGAAGGAACTGAATCTGTAGTTAAATATTTTCAGACAAAGAAGTCCCTGCTCAGATGGTTTCATTTGTGAATTCTACTAAACCTTTAAGGAAGACATGATTTGAATTCTGCACAAATGCTTCCAAAAAAGCAGAAGAGAAGAACATTCCTCAACTCATTTGATGAGGTCCTGACACCAAAACTAGAGAAAGAGAAAACTACATGGAGATAAAAATCCTTAACAAAATTTTAGTAAATCAAATCCAGCAATATATAAAAAATAATAATGTATATTGACCAAGAGAAATTTATCTTAGGAGTGCAAGATTGGTTTAACATTTCAGTATTAAATTCTCAATGGTTGTAATGCACCATTTTAACAGAGAAAAAAAAATATGAACAGCTCAAAACATGTAAAATACCATCTAATAAAATTCAACACAATTCATGACAAAAAAATCTCATTAATTCAGGAATAAAAGGGAACATCCTCAACCTGATAATGGGCATTTATAAAAAACCTATAAACAGCCATCAAATTGAATGGCAAAAGATTGAAAGAATGGTAAAAGACCTACATTAACAGTGAATATATCATGTTCCTGGATCAAAAATGGAATATTGATTCGATGTCAATTCTTCCCAAATTAGTCAAGAGATTCAATGTGTTCCCAGTCAAGATTTCAACTGGCTCTTTTGAGGAACTGGGCACTGTGATTCTAAAATTTATACAGAAATGCAAAAGACCCAGAGGATCCAGATATGAAAAACAAGAATAGAACTAGATGACATATACTATCTGAATCCAAGACTTTCTATACATCTACAGCAATGAACACAACATTGTACTGGCAGAAGGACAGACAAATAGACCAATGGGACAGAAAAGGGAATCCAGAAATACACCCATACACATATATAAATTCATAGGTGCCAAGGTGACTTAATTCAACAAATGCTGAATTCAACAAAAGTGTTTAATTTTGATCAACTCCAGCTTCTTTTTAGGCTTTGTTTTTTTGTGTGTCCTATATGTCCAATGTTGTTCTAGAACTTTTATAGTCTTAAATTTTGGTCTGTGATCTGTTTCTACTTATTCTTGTTTACTTTGTGAGGTAAGGGACAAGAATCATTTTTTTCCCATACGTCAGTCTAATCATCCTAGAAGCACACTACATGTATGTGTGTGTGTATACTAATTCCATTTATATAAAGTTCAAAATCATAGTGGGAGATTAAAAAATAACCTTTTAAAATTTAATTTTGTCATTTGCTAAGAAATAACAAATGCTTTCCATATGGCATACACCATTCTAAGCAATTTTTATGTGTTTGAATTCAATTTCACAACAACCCCACAAATTAGATGCCAAGGAGGATTCCCAAATGTGCAAACGTATGCACAAAGAAGTTAAATAACTTGTCCAATGCCACAGAGCAACTAAGTGCTAGAGCTGGGAGGTGAAGGCAGACAGGCTGGCGCTAAACACCACGGCACATTGACTCCCAGTGAGAGAACTTTAATGGAAAGATGGAGGGAGGGCAAATGTGCAGAAAGAGGTGGGAGGAGGAGGATGGCAAAATTCCCTTCTTCCAAAGAAAAATAATCAGTAGATACTGCCTTAAACAGGAGGCGGGGAGGAGAGAGGGATCAAAAACTACCAGTATATGCTGAGTATCCCTTATCTGAAACGCTGACCAGAAGCGTTTCCGATTTTGGGGAGGAAAAAAAAAAAAAAAAGTGTTTCTGATTTGGGAATTTTTCAGAATCTGAAATATTTGCATTATACCAGTTCACCATTTCAAATCCAAAAATCCAAATTATTCCAATGGGCATTTCCTGTGAGTGTCATATTGTTGCTCAAAAAGTTTTAGATTTTGGAGCATTTTGTATATGGGATACTCAACCTGTGCATGCATGTTATGAAAGAATTTGGACAAAAAATCAGAAAGAATAGCTAAATGTGAAGGCAACAGTAAGCCTCCAGGGAATGGCTCAGAGTAGAGCACCGTTATACAACACTTAGCCTCGTAACACTATTTCAGGTTTTAAAAACCATATACACGTTGCTTTGATACAAATAATTTTAAAATCTTCAAAAGATTTAAACATTTACAAAAGAATAGGCAAAAAGGTGTGGCTCATGCCTAATCCTAGCACTTTGGGAGGCCAAGGCAGGAGGATTGCTTGAGGCGAAGAGTTCAAGACCAGTCTGGGCAACGCAGTGAGACCCCATCTCTACAAAAAATAAAAAGAATTAGCAAGGCATGGTGGTGCGTACCGCTCGTGCTATTGTTGTCTTAGCTACTCAGGAGGCTGAGCCAGGAAGATTACTTGAGCTTAGGAGTTTGAGGCTGCAGTGAGCTCAAAGTGTCCCTCAGCCTGGGTGACAGAACAAGACCGTGTCTCTAAAAAACAGAAATAAAAAATTAAAAAAGAATAATAACTATCATTTATCGAGTTCCAGTATCCATGGTACTTTCCTAAGCATTTTAAATGCACCTCTCTTGGAATTCTCCTAACAATACGGAGCTGGTCCTATCATTATCCTTACTTGCTCATGAAGAAACAGATCAGAGATTAAACTGCCCAGGGTTGGCCAGGCACGGTGGCTCATGCCTGCAATCCCAGCACTTTGGGAGGCCAAGGCTGGTGGATCACCTAAGGTAAGGAGTTTGAGACTAGCCTGGCTAACATGGTGAAACCCCATCTCTACTAAAAATACAAAAATTAGCTGGGTGTGGTGGTGGGTGCCTATAATCCCTGCTACTCCGGAGGCTGAGACAGGAGAATTGCTTGAACCTGGTAGGCGGAGATTGCAGTGAGCCAAGATTGCGCCGCTGCCTCCAGATTGAGCAACAAGAGCAAAACTCCATCTCAAAAAATAAACAAATAAAATAAGCTGCCCAGGGTTAACTAGGCAGCAAGCAGCAGAGCTACGATCTAATCAGAGTCTAGAGTCCATGTCTCACCTCCACGAAGGAAGATGAAGCCCTAGAGGTCACATAACAGCAATAGAGAGGGAGGGATATTTGGGAGGTGGCTTGGACAGGAGAGAGGAACTTACCACTGGCTGGAGGGAGAAGATGGTGAGTTAGGAGGGATTTGAGAAGGATGCCGAGGTTGCTGGCTTGAGTACCTGAGGACAGTTGGTCCTTTCCTCTACCCCAAGGTCCATGGAAAGAGGAGCAGATTCAAGCCTCTGAGAGAGAGCTCACGAGCTCAGGGACATACATGGACAGTCCCTAGGTGTCACCTGTGGGCACAGGCTCTATGGTGAGCAGAATCTGTAGTTCTAGAGCTTGAGAGGGAATTTGGTGCTGCTGCAGTAGGACTCACCCACGTGCAGGTAGCCACTCTTCTACTCCAGCACACTTGAGGAACACAATAGGCTCACTACCCAATGGCTCACTACGGTGGTGATTTTAATGGGGGCCTCTTCTTCTTGCAGTGCATGTGTAGTGTGGAGGAAGGGGGTTCCTGGAATCCTGGAAAAGGGACCAGAGACATGCACATGTCTGAAAAAAAGCCTCAGCTTTGAAAATCTCTGCTACGGTTACAACCTGAGTTACATGACATCAAGCAAGAAGAGACAACATGCAAATGGGCAGGAGTCTACCTCAGAATCGTGGGATCTAGACATACAAAGGGATGACAAGGCTGAAGGAGACCAAAGCAAAGTGTCCCTGGAGGTAAGAAGATGAACGAGGGGATGTGGTGCAGGGAGGGCAGGGAGTCTGGACAGTTCATGCCTGAGAGCCTCCTTCCAGCCTTTCTACCTGGTCCATCCCCTGTTTACATTCTTGCCTGGCCTTTGCTGACCCTGGAGTCTGCAACTTTTAGGGCCACTAACATGTACCTGAGTTTGCACAGACAATCAGGAATTTGCCAAGGAGACAAGGAAAAGAAAGGGCCCTGAGAGAGAACAGCATGTGCCAAAAACACAGGCGTGGGACGGGTGCTGCTTGGTGTGTGCTGGGGAGGAAGTGAGCAACAAAAACATGGACAAAGCACAGGAGAGATGAGGCTGGGCCCAGGCTAGGAAAGGGTTCCTCTGCCATGGTTTTGACTGAGGGGATCAACCTTGTCTTCAATGAAGCTCACACAGCAACAATGAGGAGAACTGACTCCAAGTGGCAGAGCTAGGCCACAGAGCAACTGGTTCTGAAATCAGCTGAATAGCCCTGGCAAGATAGGATGAGGGCTTAGATGTGAGGATGGGAAGGAGGGCCCAAGCTCTCCTTCAGGAGGGGGTCCCAGAGGGCCCTTTCTTAAATGGATACGAATGGGGTTTGGGGATTGGGCTGGGGGTGGGGTGAAGAGAGATATGTTGACAGTACCCCTACACACCACCACCATTTATTGCACACTTCCTAAGCCCACTCTGTGTATGGAGTCACGGAATTCTCCTAAAACCCCCATAAGGTAGGCAGGACTATGACCCCCCTACCTCCGAAAGAGAGGCTCTGTCACTTGTGCGGATATTCTCCCTGCTAGCACACAGTCAAGGCCCTAAGTCTAGGGAGCATGGTTCTTCAAGGTCCATGCTCTCCTACATGATACGACACAGGTGAGCTCTTAGGGAAGAACACAGATACCACGTGAGGTATGCAGGACTGAAGGAGGAACAAAGACCAAGTTCTGTAGGAGACTAGGTCCAAATCATGAGTTGGAGGCATGGGTTGGAGGTCACATGACACAGGTGAAGGTGAGGTGACGGAGGGAGGTGAGAAACATGGGAAGTCAGGACACAGCTTGGGGAAGACCAGCATTTATCAAATCAGTACGAGAGACCAGGAGA
The DNA here is from genome assembly GCF_008728515.1 of Papio anubis. Taxonomy (NCBI): domain Eukaryota; kingdom Metazoa; phylum Chordata; class Mammalia; order Primates; family Cercopithecidae; genus Papio; species Papio anubis. The sequence goes on along the minus strand of NC_044991.1, from coordinate 85,503,131 downwards.
CTGCAGTGAGGAAGCACGATTACGAAGCAGGAAGGGAACTAGAGAAGACAGAGGAGCTTCAATCTGAGAAGTGGGGATGTGTCTTGCAGTAAGTGATTCGGCTCCTCCCCTGGTCTCCAGGGCCCTGTGGACTGGTCCCTGCTGGCTCACCAACCTCCCTGTTGTCTCTCCTGGTTCTTGCTGTGGGTCCTCCAGCCACCCCAGCCTCTTGACCCCTCTTCCAACCTCCCTTGCCCTCCTGCCTCATGGTCCCTGCTGTTCCTCATGCCCATTCCAGCTCTTTTCTATCCACCATCCCTCACCACCACCACCTAGTTCACTTCCACTCTTCAAAAACTTTTTCTTTTCTTTTCTTTTTTTTTTTTGAGATGGAGTCTTGCTCTGTCACCCAGGCTGGAGTGCAGTGGTGCGATCTTGGCTCACTGCAAACTCCGTCTCCTGGGTTCAAGTAATTCTCCTGTCTCAGCCTCCCAAGTGGCTGGCATCACAGGCATGCGCCATCACGTCTGGCTAATTTTTGCATTTTTAGCAGAGATGGGGTTTCACTATGTTGGCCAGGCTGGTCTCGAACTCCTGACTTCCTGACCTCATGTGATCCACCAGTCTTGGCCTCCCAAAGTGCTGGGATTACAGGTGTGAGCCACCGCACCCAGCCAACTTTTATTCTTAAACTTAGAATTGAAAGTCTAATCCATTCATCTTTCAGTATTTAAATGCCAGTGCTGCTAGGTGCTTCACATCTCCACTCATCACTGTAGGAAACAGTTATCCCCACAGGCCCAGGTCAGGTCCCCGTCACATTTTCATAGTACTGCACGTTTCTCCTTTGTAACTCAGAAAAAGGCTGAATAAATCATTTCTGGCCAGGCGCAGTGGCTCACACCTGTAATCCCAGCATTTTAGGAGGCTAAGGCAGGCAGATTACCTGAGGTCAGGTGTTTGAGACCAGTCTGGTCAACATGGTAAAACCCTGTCTCTACTAAAAATACAAAAATTAGCTCGGCATTGTGGCGGGCGGATTCCCAAATGCGCACCTATAATCCCAACTACATGGGAGGCTGAGGCAGGAGAATTGCTTGAACATGGGAGGCAGAGGTTGCAGTGAGCCAAGATCGTGTCACTACAATCTAGCCTGGGCGATAGAGACTCCGTCTCAACGAAAAAAAAGAAAAAGAATAAATCATTTCCTGTACACTAGTCATAATGTAGCTCCTCCTTGTAGGTAAGGTCTACGAGGACAGAAGCCCATTTTGTCTAAATCAGGGGTCAGCAAACTTGCTCTGAAAAGCACCAGATAGCAAATATTTTTGGGTTTGTGGGCCATCAAGTCTTAGTTGCAATTAATCAAGTTGGTCATTGTAGCCCAAAAGCAGCAAGACAATAATTAAATAATTGGGTGTGACTGTTTCAGTAACTATTTACAAAAACAGGAGGCGGGCGAAAAGGCCCCAGTTTGCCCACCCCAGGTCTAGGCACCAGCACCCAGTCTAGCACCTGGCATACAGCAGGCACTCTATGAATAAAGAAAACTACCAAGAAAAGGCCATTTGACTTTGGCTATTAGATGGAAACTGGCACCAGGGGAAGACGGTTTTAGTGGCATGGTGGGTGGTGCTGAGATGACGGAGGGCTGAGGAGTGAGCAGCAGCTGAGGAAGTGGTAACTTCTTTCGGGAGTTCCACCGTCTGAGGGGTGCTCTTGTGGTGGAGTGGGGTGGACTTGGAACCTGTGTGCAGGCTATGACAAGATGATAGGGCTGAGGAAGAAACAGGGTAACTTATGAAGAGGTGGGGATCCAGAGCTCAGGGGTATGTTTGGGGTTGGTCACAAAGGAGGAAGCCACCTTCTAAAGCTGAGAAAAAAGAAATAAAGAAAGGCAGAAAAAAGAAAATGAGGAGAAAGCCTTGTATGTTGTTTTCCCTGTAAAAATGTGAGCCAAATCTCCTGGTGTGGAGAGTGGACTAGAGGCAGCTCAGCAGCCACAGGCATCTGGCAGATTGGGAGCCACTGGCAAAACAAGGGAACAGTGGACACTTAGGAAGGGGCCACAGGCCTCACCAAGAGGCATGAAGCTACACCCTTCACTTTTCTCTCTTCTTATTTGAGAGAGCACTTCTAGCCAAGGTGGTGTCTGGGTGTCTTGTAGGTTTTGAGTTTTCAGCTCTGACTCAGTGTGAAGTGTGTCACTCGCTGAATCACCAGCAGTACTTGCTGTCACTTCGCAACACTTCACTCTCCCATGCAGGTAGGGACAGGAAAGCCCTGAGATGGATGGGGTCACGTTTTACATGTGTCATACCCAGCTCTTTCTTAAAGGATATGGAAAAGCATTTTAATTGCAGAAACTTATTGGTGAATTTCATCCCCATGCCTTCAAATGTGTAAACCCCACAGGGTTTAAAAAAGCAGAGAGGTAGCAGGGCGCGGTGGCTCACGCCTGTAACACCAGCACTTTGGGAGGCAGAAGCGGGCGGATCACGAGGTCAGGAGATCAAGACCATCCCGGCTAACACATGAAACCTTGTCTCTACTAAAAATACAAAAAAATTAGCTGGGCGTAGTGGCGGGCGCCTGCAGTCCCCGTTACTTGGGAGGCTGAGGCAGGACAATGGCGTGAACCTGGGAGGCGGAGCTTGCAGTGAGCCAAGATCCGCCACTGCACTCCAGCCTGGGTGACTCCGTCTCAAAAAAAAAAAAAAAAAAAAAAAGCAGATAGGGTGGGTGCGGTGGCTCATACTTCTAATTCCAGCACTTTGGGAGACTGAGGTGGGTGGATCACTTGAGCCCAGGAGTTCAAGACCAGCCTGGGTAACATGGTGCAACTCCTTTTCTACTAAACGTACAAAAAATTAGCCAGGTGTGGTAGTGTGCATCTGTGATCTCAGCTACCTGAGGTTGGAGGATGGCTTGAGCCCAGGAGGTTGAGGCTGCCGTGAGCCATGACTGTGCCACTGCACTCCAGCCTGGGTGAAAAAAAAAAAGTAGATAAAAAAATATTGAACACATAGGCCAGGCGTGGCAGCTCATGCCTGTAACCCCAGAACTTTGGGAGGTTGAGGTTGGCGGATCACCTGAGGTCAGGAGTTTGAGACCAGCATGGCCAACATGGTGAGACCTTGTCTCTACTAGAAATACAAAATTAGCTGGGCACGGTGGTGGACACCCATAATTCCAGCTACTCAGGCTGAGGCAGGAGAATTGCTTGAACCCGGGAGGCGGAGGTTGCAGTGAGCCGAGATTGCGCCACTGCACCGCAGCCTGGGCAAAAAGAGTGAAACTCTGTCTCAAAAAATAAATAAATAAATAAATAATAAATAAATAAATAAATAATAAATAACCTCTGATAACAGGAGCTCATAATTTCTCAGGGTACAATCTTATGGCAGTTTCTCTCCTGGGCTGTAAAATATATCTCTATTAGTCAAAGAATGATCTGCATAGAGCACAAAGGCCAATATTATCCTAGCGATGGATAACATTGATTTTTTCTTTAAATGCTGGAAGGCATTTGAGGGTTTGATGATAAAACTACAGCACAGCACCTATTTAGTTTTATAAAGCTAACGTAGTATTAAAGTCTATAAAACACAACTTCTTATGTAGTCAAAGGATTAGTATTGCAAAATGAAAAGTTTTCTTATAGAGTCAAAAACATATGAACAATCAACTTTACTTGTCCATAGAACCAGAGAACTGAAAAAACCTTCCATTTCAATACGAATTTATTAATTTCTTATTACTACCAGTACAGGCATGTGTAAGCGTTCAGATCTCAGCCTACTACTTTCAGGAAGGACAAAAAGCATCTAAATGTCTTTTACTTGATATGCCTGAAAGAATAGCACCAGGATCTATTTTCATCTGCCTTATTTCAAGGTGTAATTGTTGTTGATATTTATAGATTGAAGTTTCTGTGTCTATTCTAATAATTAGCAGAACTCCAATTCATATTTGCATTTTTAAGTTTTCACTCCCAACAAGTCTGAAGATAATTTTCCTAAAATACACAGATCCTCACTGTACTCCTTCAAGTCTTCCAGAGATGATGTGAACCAGCGACTCAGAATTCAATGAATATAAAGTGCAGGGCCTACACCTGTAACACACTACGTATTTGGAAGGATTTTCAATGCACCTTTAGATGTGTATCAAATAAAAATCTCTTACCCTATTGTTGGGTTGATGTTTGGATCAAAACTGTCTTCCACAAACCGCCACACAATACTCGATTTACCTACACCTGTATCCTGAAAGAGAATGAGACGTGTGAGTGAGAAAAAGTTTACCTTTTGGCAGACACCAAAAACTACTTTGTGGCGTAAGTTCAGGATTTTAGAAAAATCACCCTAGATGTGTAAATTTTATAAACTGAGGAACACAAAAGCGATTGTCATAAAAATTCAGTGGAGTAATTAGGAAATTCCAAATGTGCTAAAAGAGTGAGGTTTTTGCAGTTTTTAAGACAGATTAGGACCTTTTGAAAGACCCAAAGTTTCTGCTTCGTGTAAAAAGTAACAAGTCCACTTGCTTTCTAACATATGTTAGTAAACTTTGAACTCCTGGGTTACCTCTGAGTAATCTCTGAAGAATCCTAGCCCCACCCTATTTTGGGGGAATAAAGATTAGTTAATGGAGTTCCTGTCTATCTTTTAAGGCAGAAACTGGAATGACAGCATCAATTTCAGAAAGAAGGCTTTGAAATGGCCAACCTTGTCCTTCCTGACAAGACAGGAAGCTGAAGCTTCAAACTAGTCTTTGGGGCTTCCTGATTTGAACGCCCCCTTTCTCCACGGGAAGAGTTACTTGGCAAAGTAACTCTTTGGAGAAGTGGCAGGGGTATCCCACAAGTTCAAAAACACCCTCAAGAGACAAAGTAGGCTAATGCTGCTTGTAAAACCTAAAGACCTGTTATGGGTTTTGCTTGAGAAGACTCGGCCAATTCCCTCCCAACTAATACCTTGGTAAGTTGGGAGAAAACTATTTAAAAGCCTCTCCTAACCCAGATGCAATGGAGAAGCAAGGCGGGGCTGTTCGCTCTTTAAGGGGCGGGAAGAGTCCATGGGCTCCAGGGAGGGGAAGGGGAAGGGGAAGGGGAAGGGGAAGGGTCCCTCCGGCCTCCAGGACCTTCTGGAGGGTGCAAGAAGTGGGCGGGACAGCTCCTGACCTGGAGGGAGGGTCCACGGGGCTGGCAGACAGCGTCTTGGACGGGGGATGGGGGAAAGAATGAGGGGACATGGGGGATCCGGGGTCCCCGCCAGCCCAGCCTCCCGTGGCCCTCCCGGCCAGACCCACCGCCACTCACCCCGAGCAGACACACTTTGAGCTCCCTCAGCGCCATGGCCCGGGAGCCACGGGCGCGGGCCCGCCGCCGCCCTAAGTTGAGAAAGGAGAGGCCGGGCCCAGCAGGAGCATCCCCTGGCGCCGCTGCCGCCAGACAGCCCAGCCCCGGTCCGCGCAGAGGCGGCTGCCGCCCGTCCTCCGGCCCTAGGTTCTGCCTGTCCGCTGCCAGCCGCGTGGGGCCCACCTTAGCAGCCTGGACGCCGCCGCGGCCTTCCGGGCGCCGCCGCCGCCGCCATCTTGGGACGCCGGCCGGGTCACCTGACCTCCCCGCCCACCTCGGCAGCCACCTTCACTGAGAGGGCGGGGCCGACCGGCCGGCGCGGGCCGGGGGCGGGGCCTGAAACCTACGGCCCCGCCCCTGTCTACAGGCTCCCCCACCCCGTCCGTCCCGCCTCCAGGCCCATCCCAAGATGGCGGGTGAGTGGGGTTGGGTTCGGGGGACGCCAGGGGTGCTTCCCTCCCTCTCGCCCCGTGACCACCCTCGCGAGGCCGAGGGGCCCCTGCCCGACCCCGTCCTCTCTCGCCGCAGCCCCCTGGTAACTCCTTGTGTGTTTCTTGGTTTTCAGAGATCCCCCTGTACTTTGTGGACTTGCAAGATGACTTAGACGACTGTAAGTAAGAGTTGGGGCACCCCATCCCTCCCTGGGACGCTCTCAAAGAATTCAGGGTGCACGAAGCGCGGGGCAGGGAACTCTCAAGCCAGGCCCTCCTCGTCAGGACCAGAACAGCGGGACCCCCAACTGCCTAGATCCACTGGGGGCGGTCCCTCCCCGCTGAGCGGGGCGGGCTGAGGGTGGGAGCTCTTCCCTCGAGGGAAGGATTTTTGTTGTTGGGGAAACTTTTGACTTCCTGTCACTTCTTTTCTTCCTAGGCCTGCAGCTGCCCCGGGATGGGCGGAGGGGGTAGTTCCAAGTCCTAGTCGACTCAGGGCGGGGGGGCCCGCCACCTGGGAGTTGGGTGACTTCCCTCTCAGGGCCTCGCCCTTTTCCTAGGGACTTTTAGGAGTGCTGGGGGGTTGGGGAGGTCCCGCTCACGGTGTGGCCAGCCACGGAATTCACGGACTTCTCAAATGTCCTGGCCACAAGCCCAGCTCCATCTCTTATCCCGTGGAGTCCGTTGGCCCCCGCATTTCTTGGGTGGGTCCCTTGTCCCTTCTTGCCCTCTTCTTTGAAATCATGTTAAGGGCTGGTAGCTGGGGGAGGTGTCATCTTGGAAATCCAAGTTGCATTTGTGGTGAAGGAAGGAAGCATTTCCTCTCCCGTCAAGAAACATTTATTGAGCAGCTACTTGCTTTGGGCTCCGGACCTGCAAGGATGTGTTGGAAACAGCTCTACACGCAGGGAGCTCACAGAATGTGGGAAACAGAAAGATACCAAGCACCCGAGTGCTGCTGGTGAAGAAGCCCTATATAAATCATCCAAATAACTAACATTAATTGGGGGTGTACTGTACGCCAGTCATATACAGTACTTCCTCTCATCTTTCCTTCCATACCTGTAGGTTTCCTAATAGTAAAAGTTGGTATGTACTGAAAACTTACCATGGACCAGACAGCGTTAAACTCTTTCTTTTGTTTTGAGGCGTAGTCTTGCTCTGTAGCCCAGGCTGGAGCACAGTGGCAGGATGTCGGCTCACTGCAAGCTCCACCTCCTGGGTTAACGCCATTCTTCTGCCTCAGCCTCCCAAGTAGCTGGGACTACAGGCGCCCGCCACCATGCCTGGCTAATATTTTGTATTTTTTAGTAGAGACGGGGTTTCACTATGTTAGCCAGAATGATCTCGATCTCCTGACCTCGTGATCTGCCCACCTCGGCCTCCCAAAGTGCTGGGATTACAGACGTGAGCCACCGCGCCCGGCCCAGTGTTGAACTCTTGACACACATTAACTCAGAGGGCGCAGTCTCGGCTGGGTGCAGTGGCTCAGGCCTGTAATGCCAGCACTTTGGGAGGCAGAGACGGGCAGATCACTTAAGGTCAGGAGTTTGAGACCAGCCTGGTCAACATGATAAAACCCTGTCTCTACTAACAATACAAAAATTAGCCGGGCATGGTGGCACACGTCTCTAATTCCAGCTGCTTGGGAGACTGAGGCAGGAGAATCGCTTGAACCTGGGAAGCAGAGGTTGCAGTGAGCGCCACTGCACTCCAGCCTGGGCAACAGAGCAAGACTCCGTCCCAAAAAAACAAAACAAAACAAGGGGCGGTTTTGTTAAAGTAGCATAACACTTTTGAAAGGTCAAAAGCTGACGGTTAAGAGCTCGGTGTCTGTGGAATCCAATGGCCAAGAGTGAAATCCCGTATCACTGTTTACTAGCAGTGTGATCCTAGGCAAGTCAATGTACCACTCTACGCCTCAGCGACCTCATCAGTAAAATGGGCATTACAGCAGCCCACCTCAAAAGGCTTTTGTAAGGAATTAAATGATTAAAGGATTTAGCACAATGCCTACTATGTAATAAACACTTGGTAAATATTGGCTGCTGTTACTGTGATTAATGTGGTCATTATTAGTGGTTATTTAACACTGTTGAGCCCGGTACAGTATAGATCCAGGTTTACCGAGCTGCATGTTTCAACTGGTAGGCATGCTCAGATTGAAGGAGTTGTATCATTTCCATTGATAAGCAATGTTTAGCTGCCATGTGGTGCTTCTCATTCATAGATTTGGTATTTGGTCTGACTGGAAAGCTATTTTCTAGCTGTTTCAGTTATCTAACCACCCCAAAACTCAATGGCTTAAACCAACAACATTCGATTTCCCACAAATCTGTGGGTAGACTGGGTGGTGATTCTGCTTAATGTGGTTTCATCTGGGGAAGTCCGAATGATGTCACTTACATGGGTGGCATAGGTCCTGGCTGTTGGCTAGGAGATCTGCCAGGACTATTGGCCAGGACCTCAGTTCTCCGTCAGGTGCCCTTTCCACTTGAACCTAGGCTAGGTAATCCTTCTTACAGTATAGTGGCCACAGGGTAGTTGCACCTCTTTTCTGATGACTGCCTGCCCTCAGTCCTTTTTGCTTATGTATGTACAAAAAAGGAAGTAAGGGATTATATAGGAAAAAATTATGATCTTTGGACAAATCTTTGAACAAATGTTAGTGTTTGAGACTTGTGATAACTCTTTAGCAGACAGCTGAAGACTTGCCCCAATAAGGAAGGAAACCACCGTTACGTCTCTGAACATAATCACACCTTGGGTAGGACAACTCTAGGAGCCTCCTGGGCGCTTCCTGTTTGGGCAAGGGTAGGAGCTGTGGAATGCTGTACCTTGAGAGTTTATAACATCATTGGTCTGTACGCGAGGGCACGCTCATTCGTGCCGCCCTGCTTCTACCCCTACACCTCCCCATGGTAGTATTGGGAGGTATTATCATACCATTATTGGCAGAAAGAACCCTGAAGTTTTATCCTCTACCTCCTGGCGCTCTGACACCTGTAGCCGTGTTACGTTGGGTGAAACACTCACCCATTCTGTTCAGTTCTTTGGAAAATGGCATGAGAATGGGAGCTGTCTCATAGGACTGGTGTGAGGGTTAGGTGGATAGACAGAAAACATTCTAGTCTAGTGCGTCGTATTCAGTGATTTTTATCATCATCATCATCTTTGCTGGATTTTTACGTAAGAGCTTATGATTCAGTGTTACCAGCTGCTACTCTGTGAGGTAGGTGGGATTATTCCTCTTACAGATGAGAAAACTGAGGATCAGGTTGAGTAACTTATCCATTGTGGCACAGCTCATGAGTGGTGGAATTCAGTCAAATGCAGTTCCTTCTGCTCTTTTCTTTTTATTCCACCACATGGATCAACCTCATAAATATTCTGAACCTAGGGGATAGGAAATGGATGTCAGTTTGGGTGGTACTGTGACTGTGGTCCTCCTTGGGCATTTGTGTCTAAATGATGCGACGCCTCTCTGTTTAGACTGTAGGTCCCTTGGGGTAGGGACACAGGTCATCCTTTCTATAATCCGATGTCTTGCGTGATCTAGGTGCTCAATTAATGTTGTTAATGTTAACGATAATGGATTACAAGGCTTTTGTCTGATTTACTTTGTGATTCTTTATTATGTTTGGCTAATTTCAAAAGGGAGCCATAATGAATGGATGTCTTGTTTTTTAAATCATTCAGAGTCTTCAGGCCATTGCAGCACAGAAGAGATTTGATTTCAGAGAATTGGCTTGCTGAAGCAATCTAAATTTCTTCTCTTGAAGGCAGAAAGTATGTGGGATGGCCTGGTGTATTGGTTTTCATGTTGAATTGCACGTGGAAGGTGGAGCTGTATGTCTGTGCCTAAGCATCTACAAACCTATGAATGTCTGGTTTTGCTTATAGCATATGTAGGCTGAAGAGGTGTTATTGTTGGTAAGGTTTGCTTGGCCAATTAGAATTTAAATGGTGTGTCAGTGATGGGTGAATAAAAAATGAGGGGAGCCTATTGCAAATATAAGGAGACACCTAAGAGACCTATCAACAAAATACAATATATGGTCATATTTGGATCTTTAGTTGAACAAACCAACTATAAAAATACATAACTGAGACAGGGAAAATTGAGTTTGGACTGGGTATTAGATAATATTAAGAATTGTTTTGTTGGATATGATAATAGTGTCATGGTTTTGTTCAAAGGAAAAGGGCCTCATCTAACAGAAACAAGCATTCGTGGGTGAAATCATTTGATGTGTGAAGTCTGCTATCAAATACTGCAACAAACAGTAAATACAAAGTCAGGAGAGGGATAGATGGAAAAATAAATGGCAGAATGTTGATACTTGTTGAAGTTGGTTGCTGGGGCCTAGTCTCTCTATTTTTTTATATGTTTGAAAATTTCCATAGTAAAAGGTTTAAAGAAGGGAGATGAAAGTATCACATATGATCAAACATCTGTGGGAAGAGTTGGAAGGCTGGATTCCAATTCTGAAGTCACTGCAGAGTTCTTGTAAGATACATTTAGCTTCAAAAGACTGACTCATAAAATACGTTAGCGTTTGGGGGTCAGTATGTTTCTTTTCAAATGTTTAGCTTTGAAGAGGTATCTATTAAAGAACTTGGAAGAGGATATACTTCTATTTATAGGAAAAGCCAGGTGCCAACAAATGATATCTGGACCTTTGGTGAAAACAGGATTAGCTAAGCCAATGGAATATAGAGAGAATCATGGAATCTTAATGCTAGGAGGAGCAGTGTATGTTCAACCTTGAGTAAAAGACATTTTCCAAAGCAAAAGGCATTCTGTGTTACCTGCCCACTTTGTTCTATGTTTGTAAAAACCTTCTCAAGGACAAGAACCAAGCCCCCAAAGCAGAGAAACTATATTAATCTGAGTCCTAAACCAAACCATTGAACTTTTTGTCTGAACTATGATATATGCTTGAGTCAAAGATGTTCAGTTTTGTAAAATAAAAATCTCCCTGTCAACTGAAATAATTTGAACGGCAATATCTAATACTTGGAAAATAGAAGAAAACCCAGAGATCAAATTATTCTCTAAATCAGATTGGCAATTTTTTCTGGAAAGGATTAGATATTTTAGGGCTTGCTGGCTGGGAGGTCCCTGCTCTGCTGTTGTAGCCTGAAAGCAGCCATAAATAGCACATAAATGAGTAGGCATGGGTGTGTCCTAATAAAACTTTATTTACAAATACAAGTAGTGGGCTGAATTCGGCCTAGGGAAGGTGGTTTGCTGACTCCTCTAGCTCAGAGTTGATTTTTTTCCATTAAAGCCCCTAGGTCTGTTGGTCAGCTGAGCCAGCCAAATCAGTATCTTTCCCACTAGGTTTAGTTGGAAGAGCTGAGCTTTGTTGAAAAGCCTCTGTTGAATAACCCTTGACAAGTTGCTCAAACTTCATGTCTCATTTTTCCCATTTGTGTATGAGAATGGCAAGGAACAAAAGAGTCGGAGTGGTGGGAGCGGATCCACCTTGCTTCCCTTCCCATCGTCGTAACGCGTTTTACTTTTGTTGCTCTGTATTTTCTGTTTCCTGTGAGGCAAACAGATGAACATCAGCAATTCCCACAAATTGCCTCTGTTTAAAAAGAAGAGTTTTAAATGGCTTTCTTCATCACAAAATAAGCTCTTGTAAACAAATTTTGCAACAAAACCTAGTTAACAAAAGGGAAAGTAGCTTTGACCTTCAAAATACCAATTAGTTTAACCCTGATGGGAAAAATATAAGAGGTGAGGACAGATATTAGTTTCCATGCTTGGAAAGTCATTCATGCACATAACATGTTTCTCCACGTATTCCAAGGTATCAGCCTTCCCAAAAGTGTTGGGGATACAGTTGTGGGGAAGCCTGGGGCTCAACTCCTGACACACCCACAGCCTGGCAGGGAGGTGCCTGCGGTGTTTCAAGGGTCCAGGCAGAAGAGGGAACACAGATCTGGGCCAGTAAGAAGACAGGGCCGGGCTGGGTGTGGTGGCTCAAGCCTGTAATCCCAACACTTTGGGAAGCCAAGGTGGGCAGATCACTAAGGGTCAAGAGTTTGAGACTAGCCTGGCCAACGTGGTGAAACCCCGTCTCCACTAAGAATACAAAAATTAGCCGAGTGTGGTGGCGTGCACCTGTAATCCCAGCTCCTAGGGAGTCTGAGGTGGGAAGATTGCTTGAACCTGGGAGATGGAGGCCACAGTGAGCCAAGATTGTGCCACTGCACTCCAGCCTGGGCAACAGAGCGAGACTCCGTCTCAAAAGAAAAAAAACAAAAGAGAGGGAAAAAAGAAGACAGGACAAGGGTAGGAGGGGAAGGCTTCTAAGGGGAGGTGGCGTTTGAGTTTGGGCAGGTGGAGGAAGGCGATGGGCATTTGGGTGGTGGATACAAAGGCAGAGGGTTGCATGATCCTGGTCTGCTCGGGACTCGGTGAGAGAGAAGGGTGGAGACCTGGGAACAAGGGCTGTGTGTGAGGGAGGGAGTGGGAGAGACTGGGAGATAGCACTGGGGGCTGTCAGTGAAGAATCTGCTTTACCAGCCAGGGTTTAGGCTTAACCTGGGAGGCAGTAGGGCGTCCCTAAGCATTGTGGAGTTTCTGTCTTAGGAATGCAACCCAGGCAGTGGTACAAACACTGCCCTTTACTTAGGACTAAGAGCATGTCAAGCTCTGCTGTGACACGTTATTGTTGTGACTGAAGTACAAAAGCCCACGGGCCGGGTGTTTTTCATCCCGTTTTATTATTGCAAGGCTCACAGCGGGCACAGAAAGGCTAAGCAACTTGCGCAAAGTAACAGAGCTAGTAAGTGACAGAGGTGGAATTTAAACCAGGAAATCTGGGTGCAGAATTTATCTTAACCACTATCCTTTGGAGGACTCATCATTCACTGGTATATTCATTCATTCAACTAGTATTTATTCATGATGTTAGGCATCGTGGACACAGAAGAGAATAAAACGAACCCAGTTTTTGCTCATATGAAGCTTTCAGTCCAGCAGCAGAAACAAGACACTAAAGAGGTAAGCAGAAGTACGTATAGCAGGCGAGTGTGATGGAAGGTGCCAGCACAGTGTGGTTGCATGCATACTGGTGCTGCTAACGTCCAGTGGCCAGAGAAGGCATCTCCAGAGCCCTGAGAGGTGCTTCTGAGTTGAGATTTGAGTAACAAGCTGGAGATACTCGCATGAAGAGCCAGAGAAAGCCTCCTGCGTACAGCTCTTCCTTGTCAAGGACTAGCAGGAAGGCCTGTGTGTCTGGGCTTGTGTGTCTGGAACAGTGAATAACAGACACAGGAGGTGAGTGGAGGAGATGGGGGCCAGGCCATGCATGGCCCTCAAGTCCATTGTAAGGTAAAGTGTTGACGTTTTATCCATGGAGTCATGGGAGCCACTGGAGAATCTGAACCAGGGAGTGACTAGAGCTGCTCTGTGCTTTGAAGAAAGGAAAGACTGGTGGAGGAAAAGCTGGGGTGGGATGCCCAGTGTATTCCTGCAGTTCAGGCGGGGGGAGTGGGGTCTCAATCAAGGAGATGAGCCTGGGAGTGGGGAATAGGGTTGACAGATAGTTCTGGTGGTGAAGGAAGGGTCAACTCAGAGACAGGGTCTCATGGAGAACTTTTCTGACACCTCCATTCCCTTCCACCCAGACTGGGCTGGGCGCCCCTTCTTTGTGTTTGCTGAGCCCTGTATTTTCCTGTGGCAACATTTGCTGATTTATTGATAGCATTGACCATTAGAATAGGTCTTATGCTTCTTTGGGTGCCTGTGGTCTAACATAGTGAATGGCACTGGACAGCACATGAGAAGCAATGCCACTAATCCTGGTGTCATTGTCGAGGACACCAGAAAGCCGCCTTGTAGGGTTCTGGAGCACAGTTAGGACTGGAGAGGAGACGTGAAAGTCATTCGTGGTGAGTGGTAGCTGGAGCCATGGGAGCAGGATGAGAGGGAATGTTGGAGAAGAAGGTGAAGGGGTACTCCCTGGGCGGCAGAGGCTTCTAGAAATTAGCCATGGAGGTAGGAAACCAGGAGAGCCTTGGAGCCAGGGTTTTGATTGGATAATCATTTATTTATGTCGCTTGCCCCAGAAGGGTCAGGTAAGATGAGGATTGAAGACAGGCCACAGAGTTTGGCAGTTAGGGGGTCTTCATTCACCTCAGTGAGAAGTAGTTTAGCACAGCCAAGAAGTGGAAGCCAGATTGGAGTTAATTGGGAAAGTTTTGGAAGTTGAGGCGGTGTGGTCTGGAGTCCAGTAGCTCAGTGGTCAAAGTGTCCAGTGCCTGGTAGCCAAGGCGAGGAATACAACAGGCTGTGGCTAGGCACAGGGCACTTTGAGGAATGGTCACTGCATTTGGGGCTCATAGCCCAGCAGGAGAAAGCACAGCCTTTCAAGAAGCAGCAGCTGGAGGGGTTCAAGGGGCTTTTCATCAGGGATGGAAGATTCCAGCACACATTTGCATGATTTATGTGTACTCTGAGAACCTTAAGAGTTTGAATAACCCACCAATTCTCTGGTTATATGCCCAACAAAACATAGACATATATTCTCAAAAAACATGTTCATAGTCGCATGATTCTTTTTTTTTTTTTTTGAGATGGAGTCTCGCTGTATTGCCAGGCTGCAGTGCAGTGGCGCAATCTTGGCTCACTGCAACCTCCGCCTCCCGGGTTTAAGCGATTCTCCTGCCTCAGCCCCCCGAGTAGCTGGGACTATAGGCATGCACCACCAGGCCCAGCTAATTTTTGTATTTTTAGTGCAGTTGGGGTTTCACCATGTTGGCCAGGATGGTCTTGAGATCTCTTGACCTCATGATCTGCCTGCCTCAGCCTCTCAAAGTGCTAGGATTACAGGCGTGAGCCACCATGCCTGGCCAGTCACATGGTTCTTAAGAGTCGGAAACTGCAATCTACTCAAATATTCATCATGACTACAAAGGATTATAAATTCTGGCATGTTCACACAATGGAAAACCATGCAGCTGTAAGAATGGATGATCTATAACTCAATCAGTAATATGGATAATTTCACAAACATCTGAAAAGCCAAACACAAAAGGGTCCACACTACATGGTTCTATTTGTATGAACTATAAAACCATGCAAAGGGAATCTAGGCTGTTAGAAGGCAGGAGAGTTGCTACCCGTTGCGGAAGGTGGTAAGTGGAAGATAGCAAGAGGTGGTTTTGGAGATGCTGGTAAAGTTATCTTGCTTGGTCTGAGTGCATTGCTTGATTGTTTTAACTATTTCGAACAGTAGAAAATAGAGGACCCTATACCCCAACACTCATCCCAAAGATTTTGACTGTCTTCTATAACCATTTTTTTCTTTCGCATCTACCTCAAGTCTGACTCGAGAACTCATTGCATTTGTAAGTAATATTGTTCCATTCGTTCATTAATGCCATGTAGACTTTACCACCCTCATCTTCTCCAACTCCATCCCTCAAGTGGGCAAATTGGCAGGAGAATGGAGATGGGTAACATTAAAATGGAGCATACAAACTGCTTTGAGCTGCAGAGTTCTTTCCTATCAGGTAACCTGAGTAAATGTTTCCCATTGATCATCAACTTATAAGTCAGAGTTGCCTGGGCATGGTGGCCCACGCCTGTTATCTCAGCACTTTGGGAGGCTGAGGCAGGTGGATCACCTGAGGCCAGGAGTTCGTGACCAGCCTGGCCAACATGGTTAAACCCTGTCTCTACTAAAATTACCAAAAAAAAAAAAAAAAAAAAAAGAGAAAAATTAGCCGGGCATGCTGGCACACGCCTGTAATCCCAGCTACTCAGGAGGCTGAGGCAGGAGAATCGCTTGAACCTGGGAGGTGGAGGTTGCAGCGCACTGAGATCACGCCATTGCACTCCAGCCTGGGCAACAAGAGCAAAACTCCATCTCAAAATAAAAGTAAATAAAAGAGTCATAAATAATGACGGATTTTGGAAGCCGTGATTAAAGCCACAGATCAAGGAGGAATTTCCATGTCGGCATGGCATAGAAAGGATGGCTGCTCATGATTTAGGCTGGTCTTTCCAGCCAGCCCATTGCATAGTGCTAGTAATAACCATCAGTAGCCCTCAAAGATTTGCAATATAAAACATTATGCATTGGATGGATCTGCTCATTTGAGAGCTAGTAAATCAGTGTGGGTCTTGTTAGAGAATGACATTTATATAGAGAAAGTTTGCTTACACAATTTGCCATTTGAATTTAGTTAACAAGGACCTGAAGTGTGTGGGGGTCACTTCCCACCAAAAGCCAGTGAAGAATTAAGAGTGTTCTTTGTTAAATGGATCAAGCTTGTCTAGTCTTGCTATTAGAAATAGTCCCAATTCAGAAATCTGCATTAGTACTTACAAGCCTGTTAGTGAGAAGAGCAAAACTACTTCAAATAACACATTATGGGAGTGGTGTATTCTAGTTGCCCCCAAATCACCTAACGCCTTGCAAAGATTTAGTTGTTAGTCGAAGAGTGGCTAACGTGACCCCCTAAAGAATTAACTTTTATTTATATAAGTTCTGCATGAATACATTCTACATTCATTCTAAGTACAACTTTTGCAAATAAAGCTTAAACTCCTTCTTGGCCACCATCAACCAATCTTCTAATATTTCGAGTCAAACGTGGACATAGTGTACCATGTCTGTCATGTTCCCTGTTCAGAGTCCCCTAGTGGTGTGTCAGAAACAGAATATTGGATTGTATGGATAATTGGTCTGGCTCAGAGTGGCATATATCATGTAGAGTTATAATGATAGGGTGACATATTGAATGGAGAATCATAAATATTGGGAATGGCTGGAGGGCAGACTCTGAATGAAAATGCTTGCTAGGGTAAACATGCCATAACATTCTGCCTCCAGCTCCAGCTCTGCTTATGTCTAGGCCAATAAAGGGATTTCCTTGGGTATGTTTTATTGTGTTTATTTTTTTCCCCTTTTCCACTTAAAGCTGATTATGGTGTGGCTACTCAGTCGGGGCTTGGTGGCTTTGTGTGAAATGGCTCAGTGTCCCTGAACCACTTGAAGGTGGCAGACAGTGTACCTTGCTCTGCTTTTCCCTTCATCTGGAATATTCTTTTTCCCTTTCCCAGATTCTCTCTCTCTTCCCACGTGGCAGATTTCTGTTCAATCTTCAAGGCGCAAATCACATACCACCTGTGTTCTAGGGAAGCTGTCTCGCGTCTCTTTACTCTCTTCCAAGTGGAGCTGTGTCCCTCCTGTTGGTCTGTGCTTATGTCCCATGGTGCTTGCCACCGTGGCATTGTGGGTGGTGATGTACATGATGATCTTTTTTCCCGTGGGGGCTTATGGTGTCCAGGGACCACTACTCTGTTGAATTAGATTTACTGTTGTTGCCTACTATGAACCATGAGGGAGGAGGGGATGTTCAAGGTGAGTCTGCTCTCGGCATGCTTTCTGTTTCTGTATTGATCTTCCAATCCATTTTTTTTTTTTTTTTTTGCTGTAAAATGACCTGTAAAGTTTCTTTTCTGTTTATTAGATCATATCTGCTATAGTTGAACCTTCAATGAACATTCACCTAATGTTATTCTTAACATATTAATTCATACTTGGCCTGCTTTAGGACAGATTGGTGTCTGGTGAAAAGCATTGACACACAGGTGAGGACTCAGGGGTCCATGCGGTGTTTCACTACAGCATCCTCATCTGATTTCCTTTATGCCCCAACAAGTGAGGGAGATACTGACAGGGTTGGATAACCCTTGAGTAACCAGTTAACATAGAGGAGGGTAAATCCTTTTTTCTCAATGTTGTAGTTTCCAGAAATATTTTTCTCTGGTGGGCCTTTTAGTCAGAGAAGAATTCCTTTTTTTTTTTTTTTTTTAAATGTAGTCACCTAACATCAGGGGCAAAGGATAATAAACCCTGTTATTCTTTGCAAAGTGGTCAGGACCTTCCTGAAGAGGAACTGATCTTGTTTTAGGTTGTGCGAGCTCAGAACCACCCTGGCCAACATAGCAGTGGCTAGAAATGTAAATTCTAGACAATTGTTATTATTTTTGAGTCACGGTCTCACTCTGTCTCCCGGGCTGGAGAGCAGTGGCACAATCATGGCTCACTGCAGCCTCGACCTCCCAGGCTGAAGTGATCCACCTCAACCTCCCTGAGAGCTAAGGCTATCTGTAGAGGTAAGCTACCTGTATCTTAGCTATTGAAGTGGATGGTAGAGGTAAGCTGTCTATGTCCTAACTTCTGAAGTGGTTTAGATGGTAGAGGTGAGCTGTCTATGTCTTAGCTATTAAAGTGGATTTTAAAACTCTGCATCTCCCTAGAGGACCAGGAGCAGCCACAGCTGCTGCCTGTGGTGTAACAGAGCTGCAGGGGTCTTGGGCACACAGTTCAAGGTGGCTCGTGTGTGTAGAGCCAGGGGATGGGGGCTGAGCATACGGGATGGTAGGAGAGGCCACTGACCCCTGTGAATCACCCTGGCCCTTCTCCAAGCCCTTTTCCTATTGTGCATAGCTAGCTTTAAATATTAATCATTTTTGTTAAAGAGTCAGTAGTGTCCTGTGTCGATTTGTCAGTAAACCTAGAAATATACAAAGCGGCAGAAACATAGAAAGCAGCTGTTGCTTAAAAGCTTATTATAGTGTAGATGACAAATGAAGTCAAAACATGATCAACACTGTTTTATTTCATATTTTACACTGGGCCAAAACAACTTGAAGTTGTTATTAGAAACTATTTTGTTCAGAAAGCTTTGTTCTTCTGCATCATATGATGCTTTCATAAATGGAGTTAGTAGCTTTTTTGTTTTTCAAATGTAAAAAAAAAACAATGAAAAAGATTTGAACTAGGAATTATTGATGTGCTATTTCATATTTCATCTCTAACGTGAATGCTTAAGATTCCTGATGTTTATGTGTGGTCTGGACTTGCTGGGTCCCAGAGTAATTGTTTGTAATATTGCCTCGTAGACTTTAGCCCGTTGTTTCTGTCAGCAGTTGCCAGACAACATGCCAACTTAGCAATGGCTAGAAATGTAAATTCTTTTTTTTTTCCTTTTTTTGAGAGAGTCTTGTTCTGTTGCCCAGGCTGGAGTGCAGTGGCATGATCTTGGTTCAAGCAGTTCTCCTGCCTCAGCCTCCCGAGTAGCTGGCGTTGCAAGTGTATACCACCACACCTGGCTAATTTTTGTATTTTTAGTAGAGACAAGGTTTCACCATGTTGGCCAGGCTGGTCTCAAACTCCTGACCTCAAGTAATCCACCTGCCTCGGCCTCCCAAAGTGCTGGGATTACAGGTGTGAGCCACCACACCTGTCCTTAGAAATGTAAATTCTAGAAAATTATTATTTTTTTGAGACAGGGTCTCACCCAGTCCAAGGCTGGAGTGCAATAGCATAGTCATGGATCACTGCAGCCTTGACCTTCCAGGCTCAAGTGATCCTCTGATCTCAGCCTCCCCTGTAGCTGAGACTTAAAGCGCACACCAACATACCCTGCTAATTTTTTCTACTTTTTGTTGAGATGAGGTCTTCTTACATCCTCCAGGCCGGTCTCAAGCATCCTTCTACCTTCGCCTTCTAAAGTGCTGGGATTATAGGCATGAGCCATCACACTGGCCTGTAGAACGTTCTTTTTGAGAGAAAGGATCATTTTATGTGCTACTCCCATTGTTAAGGGACACAGCAAACTAGCCTGGTGGATCTTTACCATGCATGCCATTCATTCATTCAGCAACTTTTATCGAATGCTTTAAGGGGCCTAGACATATCAGTGAGTCAATCAGAGATTCTTACCTTAAGGGTGGGAGTGGGAGGAGTGGACACAACTGACAAGCAGTAAACCCAGGAAGTAAATGTTGTGTGTGTTCGAAGGCAGGGGGTTCTCTGGAAAAACAGGAAAGTAGATCAGGATAAGGGGGCTATAGATGAGGGACTTGGAATTTTAAAATAAGGTGGTCAGGGAAGACCGCACTGAGAGGATGATGAGTGAGCAAAGATTTTTAAGAGGAGAAGGAATTCTTTGTAGAGGGATCAGCCAGTGAAAAGGCCCTCTGCTGGGGAAGCGACTGAGCGTCTGGGAAGTAGTCACAAGGCCTATGGGTGGAAGCAGAGGAGAGAAGTAATGGTGGGCCAGGTCTTTTCCACTGGCCGGATAACCCGCAGGTAACACTGCCCGGCCTGTCTTTCTCTTTTACAGTGTTTCTTAACTGGAGTGGTTTTGCCTTACTTCCCCCCACCCCCAGGGGACGTCTGACAATGGCTGGAGATGGTTTTGATCGTCACAACGTCGGGAGGGGGTGCTTCTGGCATGTAGTGGGTAGAGGCCAGGCATGTTGCTAAACTTTCCCTAGTACACAGCCCTCAGAACAAAGTATAATCTGGCCCGGAATGTCAATAGTGCTGAGGTTGAGGAATCCTGCTCTGTTATCTTTATATAGTTCATCAATTGTTGATTGATTTAGTTTGTCTTTTAAGATTTAATAAAGAAGAAAACCATAAAAACGTCTTGGGAAGAGGTTATTCATCACGTTACCTGGTTAGAATGCCTTCACAATTGATATTGAAGCGAATGTTGGCTATTTTCATTCACTTTGAGGAAAGGAGAGCCAAATCTTGCTTCCATGTATATTTTAGTAAGCCCTGGTGCATTGAAGGATTAGTTAAAAAAAAAAAATACAGCATTCACAGGTAAATAGTAATAATCTTACTGATAATCTTATTAATTTGGACTTAAGTAGGATTTCCTAATTTTGAGGAAGTTCGGACTGTTGATCCACACCAGGGAAAATGTTTGCATATGTGGGGAAATAAATGATTGTCAGTACTTGGAATGAAAGGTACTATTCTTTACATATGAATATAATGGTATCAGTAGGAATATTTTCCTTGGATTTTGCTAATTCAGTATTTTTTAGACATCAGTCATTGGTGTGCCACTTTTTTCTATTTTTATTTTGATAATACCACTTGGATTTTTCTTCATATCAAATAACTTCTCTTATTTAAACACATTTTAGAAAACTTTCATCAGTTGCTCTAAATAAAATTTAACCAAAATATAAAACAGAAATAAAATAACATTAAATTCTAGATATATAGGCACAGTGCCTGCAAAAGATTCTGAGCTGAGACCTGCTTTGTATTAAAAGGAAGATTACCAGTCTTAGGGAGGTGTTCAAGACATGCCTGAACAAAAGGAAACTTTCCTTGATTTAATTGGAAAATGAAGAAGGGAATAACTTTCCCACTGTGTCATTTAATGACATTCAGTGTGTCACACTTGAGGATATGCTGTCTCAAGCTGTCCGCACTCTGTGGCCAGGTGACCAGGCTGTGCACTTGCAGCATGGCTGGCTGGGCTCAAAGCTGTGCCTGATAGTATAGAACCAACCAGTGAGAGAATGGAGGTGGGATTCGTTGACTGTGATTGGCCACCAATGGCCTATTAATGCAGAACTCTCGCAGGGTGGTAGCAGCTGGACAGCCTGGTTCTTTGTTCTTTATAGGACTAAAATTGGATTTCCATTGCTTAAAACAGAAATGCCTGTTACTTAGACTTCTCATTTCTGATAAATTTTAAACATCTTTCCTCTCTCCGCCCTTCCTTATATACTTAACATGAATTACCAAAATTTGTTCTACTAAATTCATTAATAAGATGATTGAATACTTTTGATTAATTCATGTATATTATATTGACTGTGCAAATTCATTAATTTTACTTTAACAGTTACGTTTTTGACCTTTTTTTTTGAGACTGAGATATCTCATTTTGTAAGCAGAAGCAAATTAGTTAATGTCTTTGGCTGCTTTCCAACTCACATTGTGGGTACACCTACAGGTGGTTTGAGGCTAGGTGCTGCATCTCAGGTTTGGTTTTGTGAAAGCTGGATTTTCTCAGCTTTCTCAGGGGCTGATAGGCTTTTATGAATTGAATCCTGGTAGTCAAAGTCTTGGGAGAGTGATTTCTGTAGAAACCAGTGTTTATTAGGTGTCTGTGTGATGTGCCAGGCATTATATGATATGTGCCAGGCATTATATGACATGTGCCAGGCATTATATGACATGGTTCCAGTGTTTAAAGGACCTCCGGGTCTAGCTCTAGAGATAGAAACAGTCTACTTAGAAGCCTGATCTGGGCTGGGCGCGGTGGTTCGTGCCTGTAATGCCAGCACTTTGGGAGGCCGAAGTGGGTGGATCACCTGAAGTTGGGAGTTCGAGACCAGCCTGATCAACGTGGAGAAACCCCGTCTCTGCTAAACATACAAAATTAGCTGGGCATGGTGGTGCATACCTGTAATCTCAGCTACTCAGGAGGCTGAGGCAGGAGAATTGCTTGAACTCGGGAGGCAGAGGTTGCAGTGAGCCAAGATCGCGCCACTGCACTCCAGCCTGAGCAACAAGAGCAAAACTCCGTCTCAAAAAAAAAAAAAAAAAAGAGACAGAGAGAGAAACCAGGTCTGGTGGTGTGTGCCTGTAGTCCTAGCTACTTGGGAGGCTGAAGCAGGAGAATTGCTTGAACCCAGGATTTGGAGGTTGTAGTGAGCCGAGATCACGCCATTGCACTCCAGCCTGAGCAACAAGAGCAAAACTCTGTCTCAAAAAAAAAAAAAAAAAAGAGGGAAACCAGGTCTGTTGGTGTGTGCCTGTAGTTCTAGCTACTTGGGAGGCTGAAGCAGGAGGATCTCAGGAGTTCGAATGTAGCCTGGGCAACATAGCAAGACCCTGTCTCTACAAAAATAAACCAAAAACAGAAAGAAAGAAACAGTCTACTTGGATTTAATATTGTACCACTTTATGTAAAATGTTGAAGCCTGACAACTGCATAGTTCCATTTACTGCTCCTGCTTTATGTTATAGTTTAAAATATATAGAACCTCTATATATGTTATAAATTCCATAGCACAAGGTTTTAATTTTTGATTTAAACTATGATATGCATTTTTAAGTTAAGAAGAATAATAGTTTTAAAATATTTACCATTTCTAATGCTCTTGATTCCTTTTGAAGATACAGGCTTCCAAATGGTATCACTCCACTTCAGCCTACAGAACATCTTTTAATATTTCTTGTAGTCCGCGTTGGCTGGCTGTGTTAAAAAGGGTGTGTTAGAAACAAATTTTTAGCATTTTTTTTTTAATCGGACAATGTCAGATTCCTGGAGGATATTTTCACTGGATATCAAGTTCTAGATGCTAGTTTTGTCTCTTAGTCCTTTAAAGATGTGGTTTCACTATCTTCTGCCCCTACTGTTTCTGGTCAAGAGTCAATGGTCATTCAGGCCATGACTCCATGTATATAATACTTGTTTTCTCTGCTGCTGTCCCGATGATCATGTTTGGTTACTAGCAGTTTGCCTCTAAGGCATCCAGATGCAATTTTCTGTGTATTTAATAACTCTTGGGATTCACTAAGATCCTTGATTCTGGAAATTTATGTCTTTCACCAAATTTGCGGAATTTTTGGTCATTATTTTGTCATCTTCGTTCTTCTATTAAGTCCACTTAGTGAATTTATACTTTTCACATATTGTTTTAGTTCTGAAATTTTTATCTGATGCATTTTTATATTAATGTTTCTTTGCTGAGGCTCCTTCTCATTCATGGCATGTTTTCCTTTCCATCCGTAAGCATTATTGTAATAGTTGCTTTAAAGTCCTTGTCTGTAATTTCAGCATTTGAGTCCTCTCAGAGTCACTTTGTTTGATTTTTTTTTTCTTTCCACTGGTTCAGGTTTTCTTGTTTTCTTCATATGTTGAGTAATTTTGGAGTATAACCTGGATATTGTGAATGTTACATGTTGTGGAACCTCTAGATTCTGCTATATGCCTCCAAAGAGTATTGATTCTGTTTCTTTTGTTTTATTTTGCTAGACGCTGACATTGACTGGGGTCAGACTATTAACTCATCATCCCTATAGTGGATAATAGTCCAAATCTTGGTTCAGTTCTTTAAGTCTTAGCTGTACTGATTGGAATTTGTCACACAAATGCTTGGTTTAGGGCTCAAGCCAGGGTTTGGGCAGAGTTTAATACAGTGGCTTCCCCTGTTTGACTCTTTCCTTTCTGGGATTCCTCCTCTTTGCCCTTCCCCACACTCTGTAGTGTCTCTGGTTGCCCTGTACTCTGGAGATATAAATGTAAGCAATATTAGTAATAGAATCGGCTAATGATTTAATCATAGTAATAATAATAACAACAATAACAACAGCTGGTCTTTGCAAAGTGCTTATCTGTGTCAGATGCTTTTACATCTATCTGTCTATGTATCTGTCTATCTTTTTTTTTTCATCCAGGCTGAAATGTAGTGGTGTGATCATGGCTCACTGCAGCCTCAACCTCCCAGGCTCAGGCAATCCTCTTATCTCAGCCTCTCGGTTACCTGGGATCACAGGCGTGCACCACCATGGCTGGCTTTTAAAAAATTTTTTTGTAGAGACAAGACGAGGTCTCACTATGTTGCCCAGGCTGCTCTCGAACTCCTGGGCTAAAGTGAGCCTCCTGCCTTGGCCTCCCAAAGTGCTGGGATTACAAATGTGAGCCACTGCGCCTGGCCTGTCTATCTTACATTGTTTAGTTTACACTATCACAGTCGTCTGTGGTAGGCATTGTTATACCCATTTTAAGCTGAGGAAATTGAGAGTCAAAGAGGTAAGACAGTCAAAGAGGTAAGGTTATTTATCTGATAAGAGGCAGTGGTACATTTCAGAATGAGGTATTCTGACTCAAGGTCCCATGCACCTATTGATTATACAATTATGCCTCTAATATCTTTTCAGTGGGAAATCTGGTACTTAATCTTTAATTTTCTGGTTTTCTTTGCCTTTGGTATTTTGCAGTACATCCACATATGGATTTCTTATTAATTATTTTGTACTTCTTCAAATTGAATATTCATCTTTTTTTTCAGTTCTGGAAAATTATTAGATATATTTCTTTAAATATTCTCCCCTCCTATTTTCAGAAATCTTCCCTTCTGGAATTCCTGTTGGATTTAACTTAGACTTAGTATTCCATTTTTCATGTGTCCTAATTGCTGTCCTATGTTTTTCATCTCTTTATTTCTCTGTGCAGCACTATGGACAATTTGTCAGATCAGTCTTCCAGCTCACTAACTCTCTCTTAGCTGTGTCTAAACTGCTACTTAAGCTGGTTAGTGGAATCCTAATTACATTATCTCTGTTTTTCATTTCCACTTCTTTTTTCAAACATGCTTAACCCACCCCCACACTTTCCTCCTTTTATTATGATGTCTATTTTAGAAATCATACTCATTTGAGGCATAATTATTTGATAATGTTTTTAGATTTTTCTAATATTTCTAATCTTGGGGTGCGATTCTCTTGTCTTATCTACTAAACTCTTCAGATGCTGGTTTGCAGCCTTGTGTAGTTTGAAATTTTTTATTGTCTGTCTGTCTTCAGGGATTGTTTTATGATGTTCCATGGGCCTTGGGTTGTGAAAGTGTTTCTTCAGAACAGTTTCTTGTTTGCTTCTGCTAGGATGCCTGGAATTTTAATGAGTCTTGACGGTATCCTCTTAGTACCTTGGCTTGGGGCTCCTGCACTTTGTGTGTAGTGTAAATTTGGACTCTACACTCAGGCTGTGCAGGCCTGTGGTTCTGATTTCTCACAAGTGACCACCCTTCTCCTATTCCCACTCCCCTCCTACTCCCACCCTCACTGTAGTTCCCTTTCCACAGCTGTCTTATACCGGGGCCTTGATTTCAAATCACTCTCTGTAGCTTTTCTCCCCATGTGGGCATCAGAAATCCAGTCATAGGGACCTGTATGTAGGTCTTCAGTGTTGGCGATAGAGTGTCAACCTTTGCCGACAGCTATCACTTTGATTTCTGTCTTCCTTTCTAGCCCTGGGAATGTCCTTCCTTCCTCTTGCCTTCCTGCTTTTCTATGTTTTAAAAAAATTTGTTGCAATTCCTCTGTGTGTGTGTGTGTGTATCTGAGAGAGAGAGAGAGAGTTCCATTCTCTTCAACTCCACTGTCATGTTCTTGGAGATCTCAGCCCCTGGGACTTGAACCTAGTTGTCCAAAGTCCATGCTCCTCCTGGATACTACACTGGGTTAGGGCAGTGACTGTGGAGAGGGAAACTGGGGACTGATGTTAGAATAGAAGTCAGAATGTCAGTTTATTATTTGTTATGGTTGGGATAAATATTTGCCTGGAAGGCTGATGTTCAGGTTCATAGGTCAGTAGCATCCCACTGGACAAAGTCTGGAGTAGGAAGTTGACAGCGCTTTCCCAGCACTGTTGAGGAGCAAATAGGACCTCAGTGACAAATATCAATCTTCTGGCAGTTTTAAGGTGTATTCTTGGACATCTTTACAGTGAAAGGAAGGTGTCCCTAAAGGCCATGCAGCTCCCTGTAGTCTCATCACTGCTGTTAAGAGTTATGAGTTATCTAGCATTCTCTGGATCTTAATTGGGGTTTTCAAGGAAATTAAGATCACAAGGTTACTTCCTAAATGTTCAGTCAGAACAAAGGGAGTTTGATATTCTTAAGGGTTGATTTTATCACAGCAATGCCAGCAAGTTGCCAAGTAGATTCACTGTAGCCTCCA
Organism: Papio anubis; assembly: GCF_008728515.1. Classification (NCBI taxonomy): domain Eukaryota; kingdom Metazoa; phylum Chordata; class Mammalia; order Primates; family Cercopithecidae; genus Papio; species Papio anubis. The sequence continues at coordinate 85,476,816 of NC_044991.1, read as the reverse complement.
CAAAACCCAGCTCAGAATGTGTAGAAGAATGGACAGCTGTTACAACTTCTGCTCATCTTTGTTTTTTTTAGAGTCACTTTTCTTGGTGTATAATTTACATACAATGAAATTCACCAGTTTAATTTGTTAAGCTGAGTCTTAACAAATAGGATTGTGTGACCACAACCCTGCAACCATAATCAGGATACAATACTTTCCCAGCCCCTCCAAAAATTCCTTGTGCCCCTTTGCCAGCACATGTTCCTCACCCTGAGCCCAGGAAACCACTGATCTGCTAAACAGACTGTATTTTTGTCTTTTCTAGAATACAGTAGAATATTAGTAGAATTATGCAGTGTGAAATCTTTTATGTTGAGTTTCTTCCATTTGGCATGATGCTTTTGAGATACACCTGTGTTGGTAGATGTTAGCAATTCATTCCTTTTTATTGCTGAGAAGCATTGCATTATATGGATGTATAACAATTTGTTTATCCACTTAACAGTTGATGGGTTTGTTTATTTCCAGTTTTTGGCTATTGTGAATAAAGCTGCTATGAATATACAAGTACAAATCCTTGTGTAAACATGTTTTAATTTCCCTTGGGTAAATACCTATGGAGTGTGGGATTTACTGGGTCACATATAAATATATTTATTTTTTAAAGAAACTGCCAAACTCTTTAGTGGCTATACCATTTTGCATTTCCCCCAGCAACGTATGAGACATCCAGTTTTTCCATATTCTTGCTGAGATATTTGATAGTTAAAAAAAAAATTCAGCCTTCCTAGTGGGTGTGTAGTGTTATCTCATTGTGGTTTTGACATTTGCCTAATTACTAATGATGTTGTACATCTTTTCCTGTGCTTAATGACACACTTGTATGTCTTTTTTGGTGAGACTCAAGTCTTGTACCTATTATTGAAATCAGACTCTAAGAATTTTTTTGGTGTTTTCTGGATGCAAATTCTTTATCAGATACATGTTTTACAAATGTATTCTTCTCAGTGGCTCAGTGTTCCATTTTCTTCTTTTGAAGAACAGAAGTTTTCAGTTTTGATGAAATGTAATTCATTAGTATCTTCTGTTATGTTTTGTGTACTCTAGGAAATCTTTGCCTTGCTCAAGAGCACAAATATTTTCCTATGTTTTCTTCTGTGAGTTCTAATGTTTTATGTTTTGAATTCATGTCTATGACAGATTTTGAGTTAATTATTTTATGTGACATAAGGATCAAGGTTCGTTTTCCCCACGTTTATTCTGTTATTCTAATACTCTTTGGAAGATTGTTCCTTCCCCATTGAATAACCGTGGCACCTTTGTAAAAAATGAATTAAACTTAGATTTTAGATCTCTTAATGGATTTTCTCTTATGTTCCATTAATGTGTGTGTTTATCCTTAAGCTGGTATCATAGTGTCGTGGTAGTAACTCTTGAAGTCAAGAACTGTGAATGTTTCTGCTTTATTTTTCTTTTTCAAAATTGTTTTGGCATTCTAGGTCCTTTGAATTTCCATATGAATTTAGAATCAGCTTTTTGATTTCTACAAACTTAAGTGCTAGGCTTTTGATTGGGGTAACATTGGATTTATATGTAAATTGAGGATAATCCACATAACAATATTGAGTCTTCTGGTTTCTGAAAGTGGGATAACTGTTTTCAACATTCTTTTAAGATTTTTCTCATAGGATTTTGTTAAATTTATCCCTAAGAATTTCGTATTTTTGATGCTATCATAAATGGTATCCTTAAAATTTCATGTTTTCTTTTGAGAAATGTCTGTTCCTATTTTTGCCCATTTTAAAATTGGATTATTTGTTTATTTTCCCATTGAATTTGAATTCCTTATGTATTCTGGTTATTAACCCCTTCAGATGAGTAGTATGCAAATGTTTTCTTCCATTCTGTGGGCTGTCTTGTTTGTTGTTTGCTTTTCATCTAGAAGCTTTTCAGCTTGATGTTACCCCTTTTGGCCATTTTTGCTGTGGTTGCCTGGCTTTTGAGGTCTTACTCAAGAAATCTTTGCCCAGACCAATAGTGTCCTGGAGCATTTCCCCAGTGTTTTCTTCTAGTAGTTTCATTGTTTTAGGTCTTAGATTTAAGTCTTTAATCCTTTTTGATTCGATTTTTGTGTTTGGTGAGGTAGGGGTCTAGTTTCATGCTTCTGCATGTGGATTTCCAGTTTTTCCAGCACCATTACTGAAGAGACTGTCCTTTCCCCAGTGTATGTACTTGGGGCCTTTGTTGAAAATTAGTTGACTATAAATGTGTGGGTTTACTTCTGGGTTTTCTATTCTGCTCCATTGGTCTATATGTCTGTTTTTATGACAGTACCATGCTGTTTTGGTTAGTAGCATTGCAGTACATTTTGAGTCAGGTAACGTGATGCCTCCAGCTTTCTTCTTTTTGCTCAGTATTGCTTTGGGTATTCTGGGTCTTTCTGATTCCATATACATTTTAGGATTTTTTTTTTTTTTTTAGTTCTGGGAAGAATGTCATTGTTATTTTCATAGGGATTACATTGAATCTGTAGATTGCTTTGGGTAGTATACAACTGTTTTTTGTGTATTTACTTGTATCCTATAATCTTACAAAGCTCACTTATTCTAGTTATTTTGTAAGTTCATTGGGATCTTCTATATGGACAGTCATGTTGTTTGTGAATAAAGATAGTTTTACTTTTTCCTTTCTAATCGGAATGCCTTTTATTTTGTTTTCTTGCCTTATTGCTATTTTACTTCTACATATGCTATTAGCCCCACTGCATTGCCATTGTTTTCATTTTAGTAGTCAATTACCTTTTAAAGAGATGTTTTTAAATGAAAAAAAAGAAAATAAACTAGCATTGCTTATATTTATTTACATATTTGCCATTCCTGGTCTTCCTCTTATATTTGTGTGGCTTCAGATCATATTTGTTCTTTCTGAAGAACTAGCTTTAGCATTACTTGTAGTACATATCTGCTGGCAATGCGTTTTTTTCAGCTTTTCAAAAGAAAGCTAGAGTGTATATATTAACATCAGACACGGTAAGCTTTGGAAAAGGAGAATATTGCTAGGGAAAAAAAGGGACATTGTACAGTGTTAAGAAATCAGGCCAGGAGTGGTGGCTCACCCGTGTAATCCCAGCACTTCGGGAGGCCAAGGCGGGTGGATCACTTGGTCAGGAGATCGAGACCATCCTGGCCAAAATGGTGAAATCCCATCTCCACTAAAAAAAATACAAAAAATTAGCCGGGCGTGGTGGTGGGCACCTGTAGTCCCAGCTACTCGGGAGGCTGAGGCAGGAGAATGGCATGAACCCGGGAGGCGGAGCTTGTAATGAGCCGAGATAGCGCCACTGCACTCCAGCCTGGGGGACAGAGTGAGACTCTACCTCAAAAAAAAAAAAAAAAAAAAAAATTCTTGGTTAATGGTTTTTTTCTTTTAGTATTTTAAACATATCTGTATTAGTCAAGGTTCCCTAGAGGGACCAAACTAATAGGATATAGATATATATATATGTATACACACACACACACATATGTATATGTATTAACCTACATGATCACAAGGTCCCACAATAGGCTGTCTGCAAGCTTGAGGAGCAAGGAGAGCCAGTCTGAGTCTCAAAACTGAAGAACGTGGAGTCTGATGTTTGAGAGCAGGAAGCATCCAGCACAGGAGAAAGATGTAGGCTGGGAGGCTAGGCCAGTCTTGCCTTTTCATGTTTTTCTGCCTGCTTTATATTCGGTGGGAGCTGATTAGATTGTGCCCACCAGATTAAGGGTGGGTCTGCCTTCCCCAGCCCACTGACTCAAATGTTAATCTCCTTTGACAACATCCTCACAGACACACCCAGGATCAACACTTTGCATCCTTCAGTCAAGTCGACACTCAGTATTAACCGTCACAATATCTTTCCATTTTCTTCTTCATTGCATGGTTTTTGATGAGAAAAGTTGTTATTCTTTCTTTGTTTCTGCATTTTTATGTAATGTGTCTTTTTTCTTGGACTAGTTTTAAGGGTTTTTTTCTTACATATATGATTATTACTTGTCAATTAAAAATAAAACAATTGGCCGGGCGCGGTGGCTCAAGCCTGTAATCCCAGCACTTTGGGAGGCCGAGACGGGCGGATCACGAGGTCAGGAGATCGAGACCATCCTGGCGAACACGGTGAAACCCCGTCTCTACTAAAAAATACAAAAAACTAGCCGGGCGAGGCGGCGGGCGCCTGTAGTCCCAGCTACTCGGGAGGCTGAGGCAGGAGAATGGCGTGAACCCGGGAGGCGGAGCTTGCAGTGAGCTGAGATCCGGCCACTGCACTCCAGCCTGGGCGACACAGTGAGACTCCATCTCAAAAAAAAAAATAAATAAATAAAACAATTAAAAATATTTTTCTTTATCATTGGTTTTTAGCAATTGATTATGATGTGCCCTGTGTGATAGTTCATTATGTATATTTTGCTTGAATTTGTTAAGTTTCCTGAATCTGTAGGGTTATAGGTTTTACCAAATTTTAAAAAATTATAGCGATTCTTCTTCTCATCTCTTTTGTGTTTTCTCTCTCTCTTTCTCTCTTTTTCTTCTTTTGAGACTCCACTTACACATATGTCAGGTCCTTCTTTAGCCATCTTGGCTGGAAACTGAAGTCTTTCTCTTTTCCCGTCAATTACCTCAGAGACCATAACTCTTCCCTTTGGCTTTGTTGTTCTTGTAGCCTTCATCCGAGTTGGTTTTTCTGCCTGTCTGTTGAAAGAACACTGGCCTGGCATGTGGAACCTTCAGGTTCTAAGAATCCCAGCTATGCTGTTGTCTTTTGGGGTAATGTCTCTTTACCTGTCTATAAAATGAGAGTTTATCAAGGCATGTTCTGAGGTTTCTTCTTCTTTGTGATTCTGTTTTATAACATTCTTTTTTAAAAATATTTGTTTTTATTCACGGAAGTTTCTTTTGGTGGGGTCATTCCTTTAGTTAACTATTTGCTGTGGAGCACCTGCTGCAGGTCTGAGACAGCACAGGGCCCTGGGGCCACAGGGCCTCTCGCAGCCCCAGGGCAGCTGGGAGGTGGCCTGACATGGTCTGGAAGGAAGGAGAGGCTGTCCGGAGCCCGGCCTCCTGGGGGGTGGGGAGGGCGCTTTGGACACTGACACCCAAGCTCAGGTGGGAGGGAGGGTGTGAGAAGTGGGAGTCCCAGGCAGTGGACAGCAGGTACAGAGTCATCGAGATGAAGGTTCTTGGTGCATTTGCAGGACTAAGGGAAGGACCCTGCACCTGAGGCTCGGAGCAGCAGTTAGGAGGGGTTTCTTTGAAAATTGAAATTAAAGTGTAGGTTTCCTCTCTAGCAGTATAGATCAATGTAGTGTCTGGATTCTGACCGAGTTCAAATTCTGACTCTGCCACTCTCTGGGTAGCAATTTTCCTAACTTCTCTGAGCTTTTTTTTTTCTAATTTTTTTTTTGAGACAGAGTCTCACTCTGTCACCCAGGCTGGAATGCCGTGCTGTGATCATAGTTCACTACAGCCTTGACCTCCTGGGCTCAGATGATCCTTCCTCCTCAGCCTCCTGAGTAGCTGGGACCACGGGCACACACCATCACAACCACTAAGTTTTTATATTTTTCTTAGAGGCAAAATCTCGCTTTCTTCCCCACGCTGATCCCCAACTTCTGGGCCCAAGCGATCTTCCCATCTCAGCCTCCCAGAGTGCTGGGATTACAGGCATGAGCCACCTTACCTGGTCTGTTTTTTATTTTTTTTAATGGGATTAATATGGTTTTTATCAAGATTTAACAAACTACTGCTACTACACAGAAAGCTCTTAGCACAGTTTCTTTATAGAAGTAACCAAGAAGGGTAAATTATTATTCATTATTTTATGGCTTATACATAGCTTTTATTTCCTTGTTGATAGTGTAGTTTTATATAGTTAATGTGGTAGGATCATTAATATTCTCCAGTAACATCTATTCTTTGGTAGAACTAATTGCTAAGTTTGTTAGTTGTCTGACTAAAGACAGTTTTTTGAAGAGTGTCTGGCTATTTTCTGTTACTTTAAAACACCATGTTCTCAACCCATAAAATACACAGTGGTCCTCAGAAGATCTTTTGAAACCCATGATCCTGTATGAAAAGTATTCAATGTATTAGACTATAGATATCTTCAGGTTCCAAAACTATCTGTTACCCCAAAGCTTGGGAACTACTGCTTTAAACTTAATGTTTCCGAGTCTGTTCCAGCCTGGGCCTGCAGATGCTGTATAACTGTCTGTGGGATAGAGGCTGCCTATTCCTTCTGGACTCTGAGGTGCTTGAAAATAGCTCATATGCAGTGACTCTGGTCATTGGGCTTGGCTATGACCCAGTGTGGACCTGTTCATCCAAGGCAGCTATTGTGCACAGAAATGGCATATTTGATTATGTCATACATATTTTTTCTGTAACTGTATAATTCTTTATTAACATTCTCTGAGTAGCTGCTATACAATGTAAATTTTTAATAAGCTCATATTGCTAGCCTAAAAGAATTACTTGGGGGAAAATGTGGTTCATGTTCAAAGAAAAGTAAGTACTAGGCACAAACTTGTCATCTCTAGATTGAACCGTTTTCCATTACTGCCTTTGACTTTGGTTTTTCTACCTGCCTAGTAGGACTCCTCTACTTTTTCATACCAGTTTTCAAGGCGAGGGGTAGGAGGGATGCATTTCCACCTCTAGAGCAGGTGCCGATTAACCTTTCTAGAACTAACTATTGAGGCTGTTATTTTGCCAAAATTAGCCTCAGGGAAGTCCTCAGCAGCCTGTTTCTTTATGTTTATTTTCCTAGGTTAGCAATGGAAAGATTAGGTGGGGGAGTGGGAGAAGGGAGGGCTCTGCCAGGTGTGTTTCTCTTACCTGGGCACAAACTCTGCCAGGCTGTCTTTGAAATAGCAAGAGTCCTCTTGATAATTAGCTCTCAACTCCAGGCAGTTCCCCCCCGCCTTATCCTTTCAGTGATGGCCTGTTTTCTAGCAGGAATGGGAGGAGAAGATGACTGCTTAATAGAAAAAGTTGGCCATATCAGGGATTCTTAAAAAAAGATGGTTATATTTCTTTTTTTTTTTTTATTTTTGAGATGAAGTCTTGCTCCATCACCCAGGCTGGGTATAGTGGCATGATCTCGCCTCACTGCAACCTCTACCTCCCAGGTTCAAGCTGTTCTCTGCCTCAGCCTCCCAGGTAGCTGGGATTACAGGCATGTGCCACCACACCTGGATAATTTTTATATTTTAGTTGAGATGGAGTTTCATCATGTTGGCCAGGCTGGTCTTGAACTCCTGGCCTTAAGTGATCCACCCGCCTCAGCCTCCCAAAGTGCTGGGATTGCAGGCGTGAGCCACCGCACCTGGCCAAGATGGCTACATTTCTAAAACTTCTAATTTTAATCAAAGAATGAATATTCATAGGCTGACCTGGTGATCTGAGCCAAGGCTTTGCCTTGCTTGGCACGTGGACCCTCTGCCTTCATCCATAGATCACACTCATAAGGCCTCATCTACATTTCCAGGTTCACTGTCTTACGTGGAGTGAGAAGACTTATATGTCAGGCAATGCAAATGTAAGCCCTTGTCATTTTTTACAGTGTGTTTACAGTATTTTCTGCTTGTTTTATCTACTCCTAATTTGACAGCTGTATTTTATTAACTCATTTTTATTGAATCTTTCTGAAGAATTCAAACTAACATTCAGAAATAATAGCACAGGACCTGACTCTTAGTAAGCAGGTAGCTCCTGTTGGGAATAGCTGTGCACGAGCCTCCTTCTGGATAGGGCAAAATGGGAGAGTGACTAAGGAAAAGTTGCCTAACTTCTTTAGGTATTGGTTTGCTTATCGGTAAAATGAGGATAAGAATCTTACTTGGTTGAGTTGGTGTGGGAACTGAATCACATGTGAAAGCTACTTCCCTGTCCCTGGCCTGTTATAAGAACTCAAAAAATGTAGCTATTATTTTTATTATCAATATCATCCCAACAACTCCCCTTACCACTGTTATTCCTAGAGAGTAGCCTCTTCGCTCTGAGTGTTCATTATGCCCTGGGGTTAGTCAGTGTGTTTTATGGAGTGGATGGAAAGATTAAGTTAATTCAGTGGTTGGTGGTGTTGGAGACCATTCTTGGTAAAATGCATAGTCTTAAAGTGAATTTACTCATTATGCGTTTAGTAATGTGCCAGGGCACATAGTAGGTGCTCATTAAACATATAATGAATAAATTTACTTTAAGACTGCATTTTACCAAGCCTATGTGCTAGGCTTGGAGAATCCAACAGTAACTGGACACAGTTTTGCCCTCAGGAGCGTTTATTGTGTAAGGACTTCTTGCAGATAAACAGTGAACTTCATGTTGCAGGAGGCTGGCACAGGTTGCCATCACCAGGGCACTTGAGGTGTGAGGAGAGTGGGAAGGCAAGCCGTTCTGAAGAGGCTGCACCCTAGCTGAGACCTTAGGTCTAAATGGGAGAGAGTAGATAGGGAACAGATCTTCAGAATGCTGTGGGGGATGTGAAACATGGGAGTAAGTGAAGGGAGGTAAACAATGTCAAGGTCGGCCAGATCCTGCAGGTCTTCCCATGCGTGGTCCCCCTTACTCCAGCATCCTGATGGCACAAGGGAGGGGTCTCATCCCACCCTCAAGATGAGAACACAGAAGTGTGGACAGGTGACCTGACGAACTCTGGCCACAGAGCAGTGAGTAGTAGTTGTGGGATTCATCCCGTTCCAGGTGTGTTTGACTCCAGAGCTCATGAATTCAACTACCCACTGCACAAGAGGGAAAAGAGCAGGCTGGGCATGGTGGCTCATGCCTGTAATCCCAGCACTTTGGGAGGCCAAGGCAGGTGGATTACCTGAGGTCTGGAGTTCAAGACCAGCCTGGCCAACATGATGAAACCCTGTCTGTACTAAAAATACAAAAAATTAGCTGGGTGTGATGGCACATGCCTGTAATCCCAGCTACTCGGGGAGCCTGAGGCAGGAGAATCACTTGAACCCGGGAGGCAGAGGTTGCAGTGAGCTGAGATTGGGCCACTGCACTCCAGCCTGCGCAGCAAAGTGAGACTCCGTCTCAGGAAAAAAAAAAAAAAAAAAAGAAGAGGAAGGATGATGATTGGCTCATTTTTGGCCAGAAGGAGTTGGAGGAACTTGTTGGATACCTGTGTGGAGAGGTGTGGTTGGGTGTTGTGGGGCCACAGATATGGATGGATGGGAATGTATGTCATGGCCTCTATGAGGCTACATGAGTACGTTTAGAACAGAATAGATGTGGAGTGGACTTTCTGTCAGAGTCTTGCTAACAAGGCCAAACTGATTTGTTTTTCCTTCAACTGCTTTAACCTGTTTGCACAGCCCTGCGTGGTGAGCAGGGCTTCTTAAACAGCAGGGCTTTCTTAGAGGTGAGCATCTGCTCCCTTGCTGAGTTCTTCAGTAGGGGAGTGGTTCCCTTCACTCATGCATTAGACAGACTGCACTAAAAGAAAGGCGTTGGGCTATTCTTTGTTACTCTGGTACCTGTTACTTTTCTTATGGGGTTCTTCAACTGACTATTTCATTTTGGCTGAATTCTCAACGTTGCAATTCTTAGAGACTTCAGCTGTGAAGGCAGAACGCATGCCACAAGGCCATGTTTTTGCCCAAGTGTGACTTGTCACAGTTGATACACACTTTTGAGTGTGGGTTCCCCCCACTCCACTCTTCCTTTTTAGATGGATTTGAAGACTATGGTCCAGATTGTGACAACATGAGAGTAACAGCCTTCTTGGACATTCCAGGCCAGGATAACCTGCCTCCACTCACTCGCCTGGAGAAGTATGCTTTCAGTGAGAACACCTTCAATCGGTAAGCCCAACCAGGCCTGTGTATGTTGACAACTCTCTGTTGTGTGCTTTAAGCTGACACTTGGGGCCACTTCTCTGTGACAGCTTCGAGGAGACTTCATGAATGATGAGGTAGGTTGGATACAGATTGCCACCAGGATGCTGGGCTTCTATCTGAATGGTACCATCTTACTAGGCTTTTTCATTATTTTTGCTATTGTTTTGCTGAACACCTGGTAAGCCAGGAAGGAAATGGTGATGAATTTCATGGTGTTTGAGTGATTAGGATTGCTAACTGGGTTTCTTTCACATATGCAGTACTCAGAAAAGTCATGCATTCCTTAATTGAGAAGCACCAAGAAGCATCAGTTGGAAGCATTGTCTGCCCGCTTTGTTTTTTGACTGCGCTGTACATCAGGGACTTCGGTGGCAATGTGTCACGCCACGCTCTGTTGTCACTGTGTGCGGTGTTGGCAGGGTTCGACTCCAGGCCCACATTGGCTCAGCAGATGACCTTGATTCTTAATATCTTGAAGAAAGCAGAAACTAAGGCTTCCCTTTCCATTTATGTGCTACCCAAACTTCTGTGAATCTGAAAGCATTCTCCCCTCCTTTCTCAGCAGAAAGTCTCTCTCCTCCTGTTCTGCCCTTTGACGGGCCCTCCGTCCCTGATCCCTCACCCCCCTCAGGTTTGCCTTCTGTCGTCTGTGTCTCCTGGCCTGTTACAGGTGCCTTTTCACCCCACTTGCAACCCTGGCTTGTCTTGTTCTAAACTATCCTCTGAAGTTTCTTCCCCAGGTAGTCCCTAACTACACCACTTGCCAAGAATTGATGGTACTCACATAGCCTCTTTCCTTACCTTCACTGGCTCTTACTTTTAAAAATTACATTCTGGCTGGGTGAGGTGGCTCAATCCTGTAACCCCAGCACTTTGGGAGGCAGGAGCGGGTGGATCACGAGGTCAGGAGATCGAGACCATCCTGGCTAACACGGTGAAACCCCGTCTCTACTAAAAAAAAAATTCAAAAAACTAGCCGAGCGAGGTGGTGGGCGCCTGTAGTCCCAGCTACTCGGGAGGCTGAGGCAGGAGAATGACGTAAACCCGGGAGGCGGAGCTTGCAGTGAGCTGAGATCGCGCCACTGTACTCCAGCCCGGGCGACAGAGTGAGACTCCGTCTCAAAAAAAAAAAAAAAAAAAGAAAACGAAAAAATAAAAGTTACATTCTATGCCAAATATAGGCTAAGCCTATATTTGAAAGCTCACAAGGATGTTGTGAGAAAGCTCACAAGGATGCTCATAGAAAGCTCACAAGGATGTTGCTGGATGGATCCATTTAATATTGCAGGATGAGTCCATTGTTATTCTCCTTTGATGCTAGGGAATGATGATACCCTGAATGGTGTCTTTTTTCTTTTTTTTGTCTTTCAAGTTTTGGCACCTAGCTGTCACCAAATAATGTAATTTAATTTTATTGTTTCTGGACTTTATGTGAAATCATACAGGATACGTTACTTTTATGGATTTCGCATATATTAATATTTTGAATTTGTTCTTTTCGTAATAGGGTTCTTGAATATACTGACATGTATCCATCTACTATTGTTAAAGAACTGAAAGCATTTTGACTATTACAGTTTTGCTATGAACAGTCTTGTAGATGCATCTGGGGACACACAAGTATGCATTTCTGTAGGATACGTACCCAGGAAAGAAATACTACGTGATGGTGTATGCTTATCTTCTGCTTGAATAGATAATGCCAGTTTTCCAAAGTGGTTGTATCAGTTTATACTCCTACTTTTGCCCTACTTTTTTTTTTTTTTTTTTGAGACGGAGTCTTGCTCCATTGCTCAGGCTGGAGTGCAGTGGTGCGATCTTGGCTCTGCAACTTCTGCCTCCTGGGTTCAAGCAATTCTCCCGCCTTGGCCTCTCAAGTAGCTGGGACTTCAAGTGTATACTACCATGCCTGGCTAAGTTTTGTATTTTTAGTAGAGACAGGGTTTCACCATATTGGCCAGGCTGGTCTCAAACTCCTGACTTCAGGTGATCCACCTGCCTCGGCTTCCTAAAGTGCTGGGATTACAGTTGTGAGCCACTATGCTCGGCCTTACCTTTGCCCTACATTTTATCTGCCAACTGGTATTGTTAGATTTTTGTATTTTAGCCAATCTGGTAGTTTGGAAGTGTATGTAACGATATCACTTTGTGATTTAAATTTTTATTTTCCTTACTATGTGTTTAAACACTTTTTCATGTTCGTTGAACATCTGTATTTCTTTTTTGTGAAGTGCCTGTTCAAATCTTTGGTTGAATTGGTAGGGAGAGGATGAATTGTTTGTCTTTTTATTATTGATTTGTAGGAGTTCTGTGTATATTCTAGATTTCAAACCTTTATTAATTATGTATGATAAGCATCTTCAACTGGTGGCTTGTGTTTAAACTCACTTTATGGTGTTCTTTTGGTGACCAGAAGCTATTCATTTTTCTTTTTATTGATTGATTGATTGATTGATTGAGACTTTGGGTAACAAGGTCACAAGTCTTGTTCTGTTACCCAGCTAGAGTGCAGTGGTGTAATCATAGCTGGAGTCTCAAACTCCTGGACTCAAGAGATCCTCCTGCTTCAGCCTCCTGAGTAGCTGCCATGACAGGAGCGTGCCCAGCTACTTTATTTTGCATAGAGACAGGGTCTCACTATGTTGCCTAGGCTGGTTTCAAAGTCCTGGTCTTGATGGTGTGAGCGCTGCACCAGGCACACAAGCTATTGACTTTAATGTGGTTAAATTTATTGGCATTACCCTTAATAGTGCATTTGGAAGCTTTTTTCCCTCTATTTCTTTATATTGCTTTAAAGCCTTTATTTTTTTTCTGTGAAATAGATATACTATAGTTCTGCAATCTGCCTGAACTTAATTTTTCTTTATCATATGAAAAATGGCTCCAGCTTCATTTTCCTAACTGTCACAATGTCATTTATCAAAAGCATGTTCTTTTCCCACCGCGCTGGAGTGCCACCTCTGTTACAGTCCAGCCTCTGTTTACAGTCTTTGTCTGGACTCTCCCCTCTCTTCCAGTGGTCCCCTCAGCCAATACCACACTGTGTTGGTTACTATAGATTTATAGTGAGTCTTGATATTTGATAGAACAAGTCTTCCCATCTTGTTTTTCTTCTTTGGCATGACTTGTTATTCTTGTTCCTTTGTATTCTCATATAAATTTAAAATCCAGCTCACCAGATTCTAACAAAATGAAACAAAGCAGAACATCTATTAGGATTTTGATTGGGTTTGCTTTGAATCTGTAGGTCAGTTTGGAGAGTATTGCCCGTTTTACAATGTGTAGACTTCCAATCCATAAACATGGTACATCTTTTCATTTATGTAGGTTTTCTTTAGTTTCCCAGTAGAGTCTGATAATTTTCTCTGCAGAGGTTTTGTGCTTTTTTTGGTTGTGTATTTTAAAGGAAATTTGAGGCATCATATTTTATCCAATTAAGGACTTAGAAAAAATCTAACTAATATCATTATCACACTTAACAAAATTAACAACAGTGCTTTCTAGTTTACCACTCTATGTCCAGTTTTCCTATCTAAAAAATACCTTTTTATGGTTGATTTGTTTGAATCGTGATCCAAATAAAGTCTACACATTTCATTAGGTAGATGTGTCTGTTAAGTCTCTTTTTGTTTACAGGTTTTTTTCCTTTTGGTCTTAAACGCTTTTGAATCTCGAATGGTTCTCTCTTTCATCTTTCTCCATGTTATTTATTTGTTGAAGTGGTCATTAGCTTAGAGAATTTTCCACATTCTGTATTTGGTGGTCATTATTTTCATGGTATCATTTTCCCTGTCTTTTCTGTAAACGGAAAATTACATTTGGAGAATTTATTATATTCTGCTTCAATTTTTTTTAAAGCAATACTTCATATGTTGTTTTGTGAAGTTCTTATTACAAAACACCAGGAAACAATGTCTAGTTGTCACACTTTTAGAGATTTCATATTGAGCAGTGGGCTCAGGTGTTTTATTCTTTCATTATAAAATTCCTCACCAGTCTTTCTTCTGATGATTTCAGGGTTCACAAATAATCATTGCTTAAATCTGTTATTTCATTCTGTGTTGGAAAATGACAATTTTTTTTTTATTGTCTGCGACATCTGTTGTGTCCCCATTTCCATCCTGTTATTTGTTATTTGTGCCTTCTCTCTTTCTTTTTTCCCCCTAGATAATTCTTACCAGAAGGTTATGAATTTCATTAGTTATTTCAAAGACTCAGGTTTTGGCTTTGTTTCTGTTGTATGTTTGTTTTCTATAATAGTTCAGTAATATCTGCTCTAATTTGTATTATTTTTTCCTTGGCTTTTTTTTTTTTTTTTCACTTTTGGATTTAATTGCTGTTCTTTTCTTCAAGGATATTTAGTTCAGTTTTTTTTTTTTTTTGGCTTTTCTTTTGTAACATCTGCATTTTATATTGTACGCTTTCCTCTTAAGTACTATGCTACCTCAAGTTTTGATATATAACATTTTTGTTATTTCTCAGCACAAGTATTTTTAATGTTAATGATTTCTCCTTTGATCATTTAGTTATTCAGAAGTGTGTTGTTTTATTTCCAGATATTTGAGGATTTTGCAGATATCTTTCTGTTATTGATCCCTAGTTTAATTATTTTGTGGTCAGAGAACATACTTTGTATTTTTTCTCTTTTTTTTTTCTGAGACAGAGTCTCGCTCTGTCGCCCAGGCTGGAGTGCAGTGGTGCGGTCTCAGCTCGCTGCAAGCTCCGCCTCCTGGATTAACACCATTCTCCTGCCTCAGCCTCCTGAGTAGCTGGGACCACAGGCGCCCGCCACCACGCCCGGCTAGTTTTTTGTATTTTTAGTAGAGACAGGATTTCACCATTTTGGCCAGGATGGTCTTGATCTCCTGACCTCGTGATCCGCTCGCCTCGGCCTTCCAAAGTGCTGGGATTACAGGCGTGAGCCACCGCGCCCGGCTTTATGGATTTTTGTAGGGATTACAGTATACTTCTTTTATTCATCATGACATATGTTCAAAATGATACCACTTTGCATGCTGTAGAGTTGGAGATGTTGCATAAGAGCCTCACAACGGTGTTCTTCCACCTCTTCCCCTCTGTCTTTTGTGCTGTTATTTTCCTACACTTCTACACAATTCATAAATTTCAGAATAACTTTTTAATATCTTTGCTTTATATAGCAACTATCTTAAAGCAATTACAAATAAGAAAAATATTTTTAAATATTTACCATCTTTTTTTTTTTTTTACTGTTTTTGATGTTTTTTGTTTCTTTTTGTAAAATGCTCATTGCCATCAGGTATCCTTTTGCCTCAAGAACTTCCATTAACGATTTTTGTTTTGTACAAGACTGTTGTCAGTGAATTATCTCAGCTTTTGTTTGTCTGAAAAAGCATTTCATTTCCATTCTTTCTTTAATAGGCTTTATTTTTGGCGGCATTTTAGATTTATAGAAAAGTCGAATGGGAAATACAGGAAGTTCCCGCATTCCATAGCTGCCCAGTGTGTCCCGAGTTTCCTCTAGACCTTCCATGCCGTTCATGCTTATCTTAAAGTCCTCGCCTCATCCTTCCGACATCCCAGGTCTCTGCCTAACTTCTCAGCCTCACACTCCTCATCTCTTTGGCTAGTCCCTCTGTATTCTTCTGTGTTTTTGTCGTATCCTGTGGGCACTCTCTGTAGGTCCTGTCCCTACTGGTCTTCATAATTTTCTTGTTTACTTCCAGGCCTAGACTGTAAAGCTCCTAAGAGCAGGGCCTGGACCTTGCTTATCCTGGTATCACAGGCTTCTTGCATTGAGTCTAAAGTTGGTTGGGCTTAACACATGATTATAACTGAGTGATGGAGTGAGGGAAAGAATGAACAAGGACACGGAGGGCTACTTCTGTGGTTGGATTTCCAGGGAACATTGGTTACACTGCCATGTAAAATTAAGCCATCCTCTTTTTTTTTTTTTGAGGTAGAGTCTTGCTCTGTCACCCAGGCTGGAGTGCAGTGTTACAATCTCAGCTCACTGCAACCTCTGCTTCCCGGGTTCAAGTGATTCTCTTGCCTCAGCCTCCTGAGTAGCTGGGATTACAGGCACACGTCACCGTGGCTGATTTTTGTATTTTTAGTAGAGATGGGGTTTCGCTATGTTGGTCAGGCTGGTCTTGAACTCCGGACCTCAAGTGATCTGCCTGCCTTGGCCTCCCCAGCCATCCTCTTTATATTTTAAAAAAAATTCACAAACATAATATATGCCCATTGAAATATTTAACAACTTCAGGAATTTAAATAGAGTTTCCCTCCCTCCCCGACACAACCTTGGGAAGAGCTGTGAAGTTTGGTGAGTACCCTTCTAGATTGTTTCCTCAATAAGTGTATGTACATATGAATGTGTTTATGTGTACATGTATTGCACATGTATACCTAAATGTAACTTGTATTAAGAAATGGGCTTGACTGGGCATGGTGGCTCATGTCTGTACTCCCAGCACTTTGGGAGGCCGAGGCAGGCAGATCACGAGGTTCAGAGATCGAGACCATCCTGGCCAACATAGTGAAACCCAGTCTCTACTAAAAATACAAAAATTAATTGAGTGTAGTGGCATGTGCCTGTAGTCCCAACTACTCAGGAGGCTGAGGCAGGAACCCGAGAGGCAGAGGTTGTAGTAAGCGGAGATCGCACCACTGCACTACAGCCTGGGACAGAGGGAGACTCCGTCTCAAAAAAAAAAAAAAAAAAGAAAAAAAAGAAATGGGCTCCTACCATATGCAAAAATTTTCACCTTTTTCCATTTAATGTATCATGGATATCTTTCTAACTTACTACATATCTAGAGGTACTAAGACCATACAAATAGTTGCATGGTGTGCCAGGGTATAGATAGATCATAATTTATTTAAGTTTCTCTCTATTCATTTGTTGTTGGCAGCTCCTTGTCTTGTAATCTAGTGACTGGCACTGTAGAGGGCTTACGGTGTGCCACTACCCAGCTTTGTGCTTGCTACATGTCATGTCGCTGAGTCCCCCTGCACTCTTCTGAGTCAGGCAGAGTTTCTCTCTCCAGAGGGCCACTTTCTTCTTTCATCTTATTAACAAAGCTAACAAACAAGTGAGAAGTATTGAGGCCGAGGCTTCAGGACTCTGCTCATCCACTGTGGGCTCTCCAGGTCGTTGCAGAGCGGCCAGGTTTTCCAAAATGGTGGTTCCAAAGCACCAATTTGTTTGAGTCTTTACCTCTCTCCTGTTTGGTTGTGGAGTTGTCTCTGCTTCAGGGGTCCTCTCTTACCCATTTCGTCGCTTTCTTTAAGAGGGCAGATCCCTTGTGACCACTTAAGGTTGGATGTAGATTTGCCTCTCTGTTCTGTGACCCTAGAAGCAGATTGGGGATCTTAGTTGCTTGATTTCCCAAGGGAAGCTGAATGAATGTGGTCTAGTGAAATGTAATTAGTGACTTTCTCTGCAGTGCCTATTTTGACTTTCCCAAACCTCTTGACTGCCAGATCTTGATCTTTCATCCCAAGGGTGGTATAAATCTCCCTGGGTACAGGCTTGAGTTGATGGATTTCTTCCTATAGTATACTGGGCCAAAGGACTGCCCCTTTGAATTCCGTATTTCTATCCTTTTTTCCCTGCAAGTCAGGGTGGGTTTTCAGCTTCAGTGAATTCTTCTGATGCATGCTTGGCCAGAAATGACTTTCATTGTTCCTGGATGGTCTGTTGCTCAGAGGAGTGGACAGAAGCAGTCAGGGGCCCTTTCTACTTGATCAGAGAAAGACTTCAGGAGCTGCAGTTCCTCTACTTGCACGGGAGGCCTCCAGATCACCCCAGGCCACTGCTGATGGCCCTCACTTTTTCCCTCATCAATGTCTTTGTTTAAAGAGCTTTTATTGAGGCATATTTTACATGCAATAAACTTCACCGACTTTAATAGTTCACTTGGATGAATGTGGTAAATGTATACAGTAATCCAGCCATTGTCACAATGGAGTTCAAAAGTTTGTCACCTGACAAGTACCCTTATTTGCCCCTTGGCTGTCTGGCAGTCCCTCCCTCCCTGACCACCATAGGCCCAGGCAACCACTGACCCTGTTTCTGATGTTTTCAAAATATTTTGCCTTTTCTAGAATTTCATATAAATTCAGTCATATGGGATGCACTCTTACATGTCTGGCTTCTCTTCCTTAGCAAAATGCATTAGAAATTCATCCCTGTTGTTATCAATAGTTCATTCCTTTTTATTGCTGCTGAGTATGTACAGATACTCTGTGTTTCGTATCGCATTCACCAGTTCTGGGAACACTGGAGTTTTCCATTTCGTGACTGTTACAAATAATGCTTATATGAATATTTGCATTCAACTTTGTGTGGACATAGGTTTTCATTTCATATGGGTACATGCCTAAGAGTGAAATTGTTGGGTTGACTGGTATGTTTAGCTTTTAGAGGAGTTGCCACACTGTTTTCCAAATTACCTGTACAATTTTGCATTTCTACCAACGTCTGTGGATTCCTATTTCATGTTTTGCCAGCACTTGGTATTGTCATTATAATTTTAGTTCTTCTAGTAGTTGTAGTGTTACCTCATTGTAGCTTCTGCATTTTTAGCCTTGTGTTTTGTTTTGTCTTTAAGCTTTTGATTTTGAAATAATTTTAGGTTTATAGGAGTGTTGCAGAGACAGTACTGAGGGTTCCCTTATACATTTTGCCCAACTTCTAATGCAGTGGCTTTCAATTATGGGTAATTCTGCCCCCAAAGGATCTTATACAATGTCTAGATATATTTTTGGTTGTCACATCTTGGGGCACAGAGGGTGCTACTGGTGGGTAGAAGCCAGGGATGCTACTAAACATCCTGCAATGCACCAGACAGCCCCTCCCCCCACCAACAAAGACTTACCTATTCCAAAGTATCAGTAATGCTGAGGTCAGGAAACTGCTCTCATGTTTACGGCTTAAATAAGCATGTTACATTGATCAAAACTAAGAAAGTAACATTGGCATCGGTGTACTGTTAACTAAATTACAGATTTGACTTGGATTCTGCATTTTTCCATTAATGTTCTTTTTCTGCTCCGGGATCCCATCAGGGTACTACATTACATTTATAGTTGCCATATCTCCTGAGGCTCCTCCATCTGTGATGGTTTCTTGTTCTATCCTTGTCTTTCAGGATCTTGACAGGTTTTTTGTTTTGTTTTGTTTTTTGTTTTGTTTTGTTTTTGAGATGGAGTCTCACTCTGTCTCCCAGGCTGGAGTGCAGTGGCGCAATCTTGGCTCACTGCAAGCTCTGCCTCCTGGATTCATGCCATTCTCCTGCCTCAGCCTCCCAAGTAGCTGGGACTACAGGCGCCCGCCACCACGCCCGGCTTAGTTTTTGTATTTTTAGTAGAGACGGAGTTTCACCATGTTAGCCAGTACAGTCTCCATCTCCTGACCTCGTGATCTGCCTGCCTCGACCTCCCAAAGTGCTGGGATTACAGGCGTGAGCCACCGCGCCTGGCCTGTTTTGTTTTGTTTTGTTTTTGTGACAGGGTCTTGCTCTGTCACCCAGGCTGGAGTGCAGTGGTGCGATCTCAGCTCCCTGCAACCTCTGCCTTCTGGGTTCAAGTGATCCTCCCACCTCACCCTCCTGAGTATCTGGGACTACAGGTGCATGCTACTATGCCTGGCTAAGGTTTGTATTTTTTGTAGAGATGGGATTTCACCATGTTGCCTAGGCTGGTCTCGAACTCATGGATTCAAGCAATCTGCCTGCCTTGGCCTCCCAGAGTGCTGGGATCACAGGTGTTAGCCTCTGTGCCTGGCTGACTTGTAGTTTTCTGAAGACTTGTGATGTTGAGAATTTTTTCTTGTATTTCTTGGCTGTCTGTACATTTTGTTTTGTGAAGTTGTTAAAATCTTTTGCTTTTTAAAAGAATAAAACAACTTTATTGAGATTTAGTTTACGTGTCATCCGTTTCACCACTTTAAAGCGTACAAGTTGATGATTTGTAGTATATTCACAGAGTTGTGCAACATTGCCACAATGAATTTTAAAACATTTTTATCACCTCAGTAAGAAACGTGGTTCCCATTAGCAACCACTACCCATTCCTCTCCAATCTCCCAGCCCTAGGCAACCACTCATCTACTTTGTGTCTTTATTGATTTGCCTATTCCAGGCATTTTATAGAAATGTAATCATACAGTATGTCGTCTTTTGTGACTGACTTGGTTCACTTAGCATGCTGTTTTCAGTATTCATCCATGTTTCACTTGAGCCCAGGAGTTCAAGGCTACAGCGAGCTATGATCATGCCACTGCATTCTAGCCTGGGTGACAAGAGTGAGACCCTGGGTTTCAAAAAAAAAAAAAAAAAGCCACATCAGTATCCTCGTTCCTTTAATAATGTTCCATTGAATGGATACATAGTATTTTGATTATTCACTCATCAGTTGACAGATACTTAGGTTGCTTCCATCTTTTGGTTATTAGTATTAATGTGCTGAGCTCATTTATGAACACATATTCTTTTAATTGGGCTGTTTGTCTGCTTATTACTGAGTTATAAGAGTACAAGGATTGCCGGGCATGGTGGCTCAGGCTTGTAATCCCAGCGCTTTGGGAGGCCGAGGTGGGCAGATCACGAGGTCAGGAGATCGAGACCATCCTGGCTGACACGGTGAAACCCCATCTCTACTAAAAATACAAAAAGTTAGCCCAGTGTGGTGGTGGGTGCCTGTAGTCCCAGCTACTCGGGAGGCTGAGGCAGGAGAATGGTGTGAACTCGGGAGGCGGAGCTTGCAGTGAGCCAAGATCACGCCACTACACTTCTAGCCTGGGTGACGGAGTGAGACTCCATCTCGTAAAAAGAGTACAAGGATTATTTATATATTCTGGATTCCAGTTTTGGTCAGATATTTTCTCCAGTCTGTGGCTCATCATTTTTATTTTCCCAATGGTGTGGTTTAGAGAGCAAAGTTTTAAATTTTGATGAAGTCAAATTTATCAATTTTTTTCTTTTATGGTTTGTATACTTTGCTCCTCAGAAATCTTTGTCTAACCTAAGACCACAAAGATTTTCTTTTCTCTTCAAGAAATTTTATGTTTTAGTTCTTACATTAGATCTGTGGGTCCATTTTGAATTAATTTTGGTTTATGCTGTGAAATAAGAGTCAATGTTCTTTTTTCCCCCTATATGACTATTTATTCTAGCACCACTTTTTGATGACTTTTCCTGTTCACCTTTTTTTTAAAAAAAATCGCTAGATATATGCGTGGTTTTGTTTCTGGACTTTGACATTGACTTTTTTCTATTTCTCCTTGCAGTTGTATTGCTTTTTGCTGCATGTATTTTGAAACTCTGTTATTAGGCATATAAACATTTGAGATAATTATGTCTTCTTCATGAGTTTACCCCTTTATCATTATGAAATGACCTGTTTTTCCTTGGTGATATTCTTTGCTCCAAAATCTGTTTTGTCTGATATTAATACAGCTACTCCAGCTTTCTTTGGACTATTGTTAGCATAATATATTCTTTTTTAATTATTTATTTGCATCTGTATATTTAACATGTGTTTCTTATAAGTAATATGTAGTTGGGTCTTGTTTTTTTTTTTTAATCCATTCTTTTAATCTTGTTCTAATTGGAATGTTTAGACCATTTACATTTAATGTAATTACTGATGTAGTTAGGTTTAAGTATATCATCTTGCTGTTTTCTATTTGCCACATCTATTTTGTTCCCTTTTTGTTCTTTATCTGCTTTCTCTTGAGTTAATTGAACTTCTTTATGATTTTAGTTTGTTTTTTAAATAGTTCATTAGTTATAATTCACTGTTTTTTTATTTTAGTGGTTGCCTTAGCATTTATAGTATGTATATTTAACTTATCATTATCATGGCCTACTTTCCAGTGGTTTTTTTTTTTTTTTTTTTTGAGATGGAGTCTCGTTCTGTCGCCCAGGCTGAAGTGCAGTGGTGCAATCTCGGCTCACTGCAAGCTCTGCCTCCCAGGTTCATGCCATTCTCCTGCCTCAGCTTCCTGAGTAGCTGGGACTACAAGCGCCCGCCACCACGCCCGGCTAATTTTTTTGCATTTTTACTAGAGACGGGGTTTCACCATGTTAGCTAGGATGGTCTCGATCTCCTGACCTCGTGATCCACCCGCCTCAGCCTCCCAAAGTGCTGGGATTACAGGCATGAGCCACCGCGCCAGCCCTTCCGGTGGTATTTTACCACTTCATGTATAGTGTAAGGACCTTATCATAGTATGCCTTCATTTCCCCTTTCCTGGTCTTTATGTTGTTTTCATCATGCATTTTATTATATACATGTTATAAATTCACAATAATAATAAAGTGTTATTTTTAACTTAAATAGTCAATTATTTCTTAAAGAGATTTAAATAATAACAAAAATTTATATATCTATGCATGTAGTTATCACTTCTGGTGTTCTTTATTCCTTTCTGCTGATTCACATTTCCATCGGATTTTCTTTATCATTTCTTATAGTTCAGATCTGCTGGTGATAGATTTTTTGAATGTCTAAGAGAGTCTTTATTCATTTTTAATTTCCTGTCTTTGGATGGTCCACAGTTCACAATGGCCTCCTGGGCTTGTGGGTCCACTCTTTGGGGAAGGCCCCGCACCTTAGGGTACCCCCGCCCCTGGCCTGCTCCACTGATCAGTATACTGATGGAATTAGCTGTTGCAGAGGTCTTGACGTTTCTCCTCAGTAGGCCTTCTGTAGCTCTAGCTCAGATCATGCTTATGATGGGACATCGTCACTTGGTCCTGCAATGACAATCACATTATCTCCCCCCATGGCTAGAGCTTCCTCTGTGTAGAATGCTATAGTGCACGTCATTTGTCTGTTGCTTGCCATCTTGTGGTGGGACTTTTCTGAGTTGAGTCTCGGCCTGTTCCTCAGTCTGGGGCTGATTTAACTGTTCTCCTGTACATTGCTCAGGCCAGTGGACTGCAGTGATTTCTCTTTCCTTTTGGTAGCTGCCACTTCTGACTCTATCTTGGTTCTCTTGACCAGTTCTGCCTATAGAGGGATACGGTCTCCCCACCTCCTCCTTTCCTTACTCCCCTCAAAATAAACATCTGCAGATCTTTCTCATTTTACAGATTTTATGGTTAATCAGCACAGGGAGATAGGAGAGTAAAAATAATAAATGTGGAGAAATATCTGAATTTAAAAAATTATCTCAAGGCTTTCCAAGAGAATTTCTGCAGAATTTCTAGTCGGCACTTCCTCATTCAGTCATTAAGAGGCCATCAGATGCCTCTTCGGGCCTTTCTTTTCTATATTTATTGGTCCCTTAGTTCCCTTCAACTGTCTTGAGCTTTTATTCCAAGCCTGAGGAGCCAGTCAGAACACAAGAAAAAGGTTTTCCCTTATTCTTAAGTGGACATTTTCAAACTCTGATGACTACCTGACTAGAAGATGCAGGCCTCCTTTCCTGTAGGACTGTGGACCACATTGGAATGGCCATCGCTGGGCATTCCCGGGTAGCCTCCGTCCTCCTTCTGAACACAGGTTGCTCACTTTGTCTTGTGCCAAGGTGCATTTACCTGCTCTTAGCACAATGCCTGGAACCTTGTGGTCCTTCAGTCAGTGTGGCCCAAATAACCATATACATTGTTTTTGTCTCCATAGGCAGATTATTGCCAGAGGGCTGCTTGATATCTTCCGGGACTTCAGTAACAATGAAGAAGACTTCCTAATGGTAATGGAGATTGTAGTCAGATTGTCAGAAGATGCAGGTTTGTATAAGTATTGTGTAATTTAATTTTTTCCTTATAAATTTCTAAGAAATTATGTGTAACCAATAATAGCTAATTTTTAAAAAACCTGTTTGTTAGTCAATAACCTTTAAGCAATTTGTAACCATGAATGGATTTTTTCTTGAAGAATATATATCTTATTTGAATTTTGACTGAAATTTTCTTATATTTAGAAAATTAAAATGATTAATGGCTATGAATGCTATTTGCCTTGGCAGTCAGGCCTTTGGTGTTTCTTGAGTTTTGCCAGACTACTGGTTGCTAAGAAATGCCAAATCAAAAGAAGCCTCTTGGGTTCAAAAATCCCAGTCATTATTCCCTCAAGGCGAATCTTGATTTTTCTTTCTCATTCTACGTCTCCATGATTGGTATTGTGGAAGAAAATCACGTTGCTGTACGACAGACACGATGATGTTGTCTTCCCCACCGCCCCAGTAAGGATGAGTTAGATGAATGAGTGGTGGGGCTGGCCGGTACTGACAGCTGTGCCACAGCCCCCTCCTTCCTGCATTCAGAATGAATGATGAGAAGTTTCAGAAAGTTTCAGGACTCTCAGGCTTTAGAATTTAATCATTTTAACTGAAAATAGAAAAATAAGCCTTCCGTATAGCTCCCATATTAGTTTAAAATATTCATATGAATATAACACAATGCCTTTAAAAAGGCCCAAGTGGATGTTTTGAGTCTTTAAATGGATTCTCTTTGTAAATGAGTCACCATTTACAGTGCTGTAGCAATTATACATTTGTGTTAAATTTAATGTGGTATATTAGAGCTAGAGCCTCTCTTTTGTTTAATGCTTTGCCTTAGAAATAATTGGGATGCGTGGATTGTGGCTTAGTGCATTTATGAAAGAATTATTTATAATGTATACATTCTGGCTAGAATTTAAATAAGCACAACCCATAGGTCTGGCATATAAGCCATTAGTTGTAATGGCTTTTGGATGCTGGCCCAGCATGCAGACTTCTTGCTCCTTCCTCAATTTATATATGGCTTGTTATAATAGAGTTGTCATTCTCTCTTGTTTTTATGTTTTTATATTGCTGTATAGCTCATTAGCTTTTTAAGCCTGTCTGTAGCATAAATACTCTAAACGGGAAATGATTTTTAAACTGCATTTGTCTAATTTCCTTGATGAAGTATTTTAGTAAGAAAAGCTAGAAACTATCAGTATATACTATATAAGATGCCTGACTTATTCTTAATATAATTTTTTTAAAATTTTTTATTGCTGCAGAGCCCACAGTGCGGACTGAGCTGATGGAACAGATTCCTCCTATTGCCATTTTTTTACAAGAAAACAGATCAGATTTTCCAGTGGTGCTCTCTGAATATCTCATACCTATTGTAGTGAGGTACCTCACAGATCCAAACAATCAGGTTTGAAAAATTATAACCTTAAGGTCTCTTTAGCAAATTCTCTTTAGTCTTGTTTTAGGTGATATTCATACTTCAAAAAACAACTTCTTAGAGTTAAGTGATTTGAGAACAAAAGGTCTGTTGGTGTCCAGTTCCTCTAGTCATGTGGGAAGATAGACAGCACTCATTCTTATTGTGAAATATTTCTTTTTTTTCTTTAACCTATGGAAATTTTCGAACACATGTAACAGTAGAGAGAAAATGAAAATGAACGCCCACATGCCCTACACCTAGCATCAACTGTTGTTAACATTTGACCTGACCGGGCATGGTGGCTCACGCCTATAATCCCAGCACTTTGGGAGGCTGAAGCAGGTGGATTACCTGAGGTCAGGAGTTTAAGAGCAGCTTGGCCAACTTGGTGAAACCCCATCTCTACTGGAAATACAAAAATTAGCCAGGCAAGGTGGTGCATGCTTGTAGTCCTAGCTACTCGGGAGGCTGAGGCAGCAGAATTGCTTGAACCTGGGAGGCGGAAATTGCAGTGAGCTGAGATCGTGCCACTGCACTCCAGCCTGGGCGACACAGTGAGACTCTGTCTCAAAAAAAATAAAAACAAAAAAATTTTGATTAATCTTTTTTCCTTTATCTTACCCAGATAAAATCCAATCCAGACAAAAGAATTCACAGACACCATCTCATTTCAGCTGTAAATACTTTTTAGTATTAGTCTCTAAGAAATAGACTCTTTTTAAAAAAACATAATGATAATATCATTAATGCAAATATAAAAATTATCAGTAGTTATCTAACGTCATCTAATACCTAGTCATTGGTCAAATTTCCCAGTTTTCTCATAAGTGTGTGTTTTTGCGCAGAGGCTGTTCAAACCAGAATACAAACAAAGTCCACACGTTGAATCTAAGTGATATAGGTCTCTTAGATATTTTCAAATTTATGATGTTGCCCCTCCCCACTTTTTTCCCTTGCTATTTATTTGTTGAGGAAGCCAGGTCATTAGTTTTATAGAATTTCCCACATTTGGGATATGGTTTATTGCATCTTGTAGTGTTGAGATGTTGCTCCACTCCCGGCATTTCTTATAAACTAGTAGCTAAGTTGGAAGCTCAGCCAGACTCAGATTTTTTATTTTAGTGAGAATACTTTGTAGATGGTTCATGTTTTCCTGCTGTATCAAATCAAGGGCAGAAAAGCTCTGGATGGTTATCTTTTCCTAATGCTGAATTTGGCCGCCTTTTCTATAAAGGTGGCCAAACTTCTGCAAAGTTCCCCATCATCATATGGGCAAACCATTGGTGATGGTTGCCCTGATCCAGTATCTCATTAGAGGTTGTAAATTCTGACACACTAATTCCAACATTTCTTTTTAGTTTAATAGCTAGAGTTCTTCTGTAAAGACTTCCTCTGTCAACTATTTGATAGACCTGAAAACCTGTTTGAATAGGAAAGACAGAATAAATGCTTTATTTTATCCGTGTATTTACACGTTTCCAGAATCATCGTTGGCGTTTTGATAATCTACAAAGGTTACTAGTTAGGTTTAAAAATTTTTTTTGAAGTATTGTTAGGATGTCTACGGCCATACCACCCTGAAGGCGCCCCATCTCGTCTGAAGTATTGTTAGGAACTCTTGCATTTTAACATAGTAGTTATGTTTCAAACTGTTATAGTACTTATTCTTTTTTTTTTATTATTATACTTTAAGTTGCAGGGTACATATGCACAATGTGCAGGTTTGTTACATATGTATACATGTGCCATGTTGGTTTGCTGCACCCATCAACTTGTCATTTACACTAGGTATTTCTCCTAATGCTATCCAGTACTTATTCTTTTGGATGATCAAGTTGTTCCATCTTTGAGTTGCAGCCCTTCAAGTTGGCTCCAGAATCTTTATCAGCATGACCCAGTAGACGGTGGTAGTGCACCTTGACCTGGGATCAACCATTTCTCCAAGAGCCCAGGTTCCTTTAGGAGGCAAATCATAAGAAAATGGAATGTGGGTACTGGGGACACTTGTTGCTTCTAGTGACAGAACGATTTTTTTAAAGATAAAAATTCTTCGAGTTTATCTTGATATTTCCAACTCAAACTTAGCATTATAGCGCTTTTACTTCGATTTTATTTGTATCTTTTTTCACTTGCGTGATATAAATCCTACTTCTTGATGACGTTAGCATACATGTGTATGTCTGTGTATCCAAAATAAAAGTCCCAGTATTACTAACAATATGATGGGATTACTGAACATAGCTTAACATTTCTTTGTAATTCCTTTTGTTTTTAGGCCTCGTCCTGCTAGAGGTACCCAGTCATATTCATGTTACTGTGTTTTAAAGTCACTTGCGTTAATCCTTCTCTTTGTGGTTAAGCAACCAACTTGATATATAGTTATTCTCATTTTTTTTTTTTATTTTTAGGAATTGTTTTAGCTTGTACATTTTGATTTATAATTATTTAAAATGTTTACTTGATTCCAAAGTCAAAACTGTAAAACAAAGCACGTTCAGAGAAGTCTGACTTCTGTCCCTGGCCCCCACTCCTTCTCCCCTCCCCTGTAGGTAACTGTTTCTTTTACTTTTTGGTTGGTTTTGATTCTGAAAACACACACACACATACACACACACGCATGCACATACATGTAAACAACTGAGATGATGTTCTTGTGTTCTGCACACCCGTGCCCCTTTCTCGGGTGTGGGAGGCTCCCTCTTCCTGCTGCCCCATGCTGTGTACTCTGTGAGCACCCCGAGAGCAGGCCCCAGCATCTGTGGCATCTTCACTCCTTCCTTTGCAGTGTAGTACCCCACTAGGGGAACAGAGCAGAACTTATTGATGGACATTTGGGCTATTTCCAGTCTTTTGACACTTTGAAATTGCTGCAGTGAATAGACTTGCATCATTTCTATTTGTGCTAGTGTATTTGGGGTTGGTTTTCCACTAAGGGTAAATTTATTTGATTTTTAATGATACACCATGTTTTCATTATCATTATTTTCAAGAGATTCTAAAATTTTGGGTTGTATTTCTCCCTTGATCCAAGCATTTTAAAAAGAGCAAATCCTCATTTTGAACTGGTAAGCAGTGTGACAGCATCAAGTGGAGTTTTCAGAGAAGGAAAAAAGTCCTCTTGTTTCTGCTGTCCTAACATTTGGTATTTTGATGATTTTTGCATTTTCCTCTCTAGGTGCTAACATTCTTTTCCACATAGGTCTAATCATAATGTGATATAGTTTCCCCATTCATTCATTTATTCGGACAGTTTCTTAGTGCTCATTATGAGCCAAGCACAGTGCTTCATGCCTGGGGATGGGGAGCTGAACAGGACAGATTTTCTGCCCTCAGAAAGCCCCCCGTCACAGACGCGGTAAAACACTCTTTCCTCATAATCGTCATATTTTTAATTTTGTTGAATACTTAAATTTCGTTCAGGTTTCGTGTGTGTGTGTGTGTGTGTGTGTGTGTGTGTGTGTGTGCTGTAGATGCAGTGAGCGTCAGAAAGGATGCAGTTTTGGATCCTGTAAATATTTCTCTCCTTTGGCTTCCAGTAATCATGGTTGTACTAACAGGACCAGCCAGTATTCATTTAGTGCATGCCATGTCCTAGACACCATCAGAAGCCTGTCACTCCTTTCATCCCCACAACAAGCTTATGAGATAGATACTATGATTATCCAGTTTTATGGATAGGAAACTGAGGCTGGGAGAGGCCAAGTCACTTGGCCAAGATGACTCATCTAGTCACTTGGAGGATCCAGATGGGGGCTCAGCATTCAGACCCCACAGCTGTAGCCTGTACCCACTGCCGTGTTAGCTCTTGAGCTCCAGGCCTCTTCCCTGCCTCTGCCTGCACTTCGTGTCTGTGTCTTCCCCAGTCTCCATCATTGGCCCGATCCTCTCCTGCCCCTAAGAGTTGCTGTTTCTTCTCTAGGATATTGTCTTTGGTCTCCCTTTCCTTATGGTATCAGGGTTCCCGCCATGGTCTCGTCTGCTACTGTGGCCCTAGGGAGACTCTACACACAACTGAACACTAGACTGCTGTCTCTCACCTAGGTCTCTGGAGTCTGTGAATCACTGCCCTCCATTGCCACAGTCCACTGGATGGCTCTGTCTAGATGTCCAGTGAATCCCATAGAGTTTAGAGACTCTAGCGTCCAGCCCTAGTCTCTCTATCCTCTATCTTGCTCTGGCTTCTGTGATTATCCTGGGTAGTCATTCTTAGCTCTCTTTAGCACTGTCTCTCACACCTGCCCTCTTCTTTCTGTCCCCTGCCCTGACATCATGCCTCATGAAAGCCTGTGGTGGCCCAGGAGCCCCTCACCTGTTCTCTCTTGTCAGAACCACTTTAGGTTTCCAGAATGTCACCCTCACTGAAGCCAAGTGTGATTGTGTTGCTTCTCTGCTGTTAAACTCTAGGGGGCTCCCATTGCACCTGGAGTGGTCACCAGAGGTCCTAGTGGGATCTGGCACACTTTTGCTGGCCTGATCTCAGCTTGCCCTTCATCCTCCCATTCTGCCATCGGAAACTTGTCCTACTTCTTCAGAGTATTTTGCCCCAGAGTTCATCACCTTGCACCTCAGAACGTGCTGTTTGTTCTCTGGCCCTGTAAGGCCTTCTCCCCTCCTACCCTTGTTCAGTGGATTCATTTCCTGGAGCTACTGTAACAACGCACCACAAACTGTGCAACTTAAAACAATAGATGTTTCTTTCCTCCCAGTTCCACAGATGGGAAGTGCAGCATCAGGGGGTTGTCAGGATGGGTTCCTTCTGGGTGCTCTAGGGGAGAATCTTTCCTTCTGCTTCTAGTCTCTGGCGGTTGCCAGCTTCTTGAGCTTGTGGCCACATCACTTGAATCTCTGCTGCCAACTTCACACAGCTTTGTCAGTGGCTTTTTCTTGGGCCCCTTCCCTGTGCATTCTGTTGTACCAGACATAATTCCCATCTCAGGTGTGGCATGCCAGGGTTTACAAAGTCTCAGGAGGATGCTGCAGAGTTTTCCAGTCTCTTTGCCTGCAAAGGAGAAAAGGTGCGAAGTCATCCATTGATTCAGCAGATCCTTACAGAAAGCAAAATTTTGTGCCACAGGCTGCCAGGTCCTGAGGGTGCACTGGAAGACAAAGGATAAATCAGATGTGGTACCTGCCTTCTGAATTCACTCTCTGCAGCAGGAGAGACAGGTGGCAATTATGAAATCGTACAGAAAAAAATCCTCTATATGTTTGTATGTATGTAAATGCAGAAATCTGGAACAAGAGCTGTGGAGGAAAAATTCCAGGGCACTAGTCAAGTGTTGTCTGGGGACCTGTTCCAACAGGGACCAGGAGCAGAGGGGCTTTGGGCTGGAGCGGAGGAATGGTAGCCCGTCAGGTAGAGGGAGTGGCCTATTCAAAGATCTCAGGCAGGAGGGGCAGCAGACGGCAGGAAGACCCAGTGGTCTTCAGGGTGTTTAGGGGATGAGGGTGGGGGTTGGTAGAGGCTGGCTCAGCCACACCTGCTCAGTGGGGTTGGTCTATATCCTGAGGGCACTTCTGCTCACTTGTGCTTCACCTTTTGCCTTTTTTTTTCCCTTGTAGGTGAGAAAATCAAGTCAGGAAGTGCTCTTGATTCTTCTGGAACAAGATCTAATTTTCCAGCATGATATTGAAAACAAAGTGTGTCCCATTCTGCTGCAGCTCTCTGCCCCAGACAGTGATGATGAATATAAAGCAGAAGCTGTGAGCGTAAGTCTGTCCAGGGAATGACTGCCCAGCACCTGTGGGCACTGTCCCATAAGTTGACTGATACCTGAGTTGAAGTATCACACGTGTTTGATTTTGGTCAGCACTGTTCTCATGAACAAGGTAGCCAGTTATTCAACCTAGGTTGGAGAAAGCTCACAGTTCAGCTCTGAGCATGTTTTGGAAGTAAGCATCCATATAGCACCAATTGTTTTAAGAAGAAGAGGCTTGAGAAATCAGAATGATTTGGGCTTAGCAGCAGTAACTGGCTTAGATTTCTGTTGGACAAGATGCTGAGATTTATAGGTAAATCCTTGAGCCTACTTGGACCATGGGCCTTCCTTCTCAAAGTAAGAACCCTAGTATGGTATGCGAGATAATTTTAGGTGGTACTTAGACAATTAAGAAGAAAATTTAGTAGACTTGTGTGTTTGTAGATTAGGAGAAGACTAAGATAGATATGTAAGCAAATAAGAAGAATCACTGTGAAGAATGCAGATGTGGCCAAACATTTACAGGCATTTGGGAGATGCTGTGTTAGAGTATTTGTGCTTCTGTCAGTCAGAGATGTGCAGTGAAAGGAACAGTATAAATACTCACTGTCTTCTAGTTATAGTCTGGTATCCTTGGGTTTGCAAGATTCTGTGTCCATTTTTAAATGATTATACAGTCGGGATTTTCTACTCGCTTCTGGAGTCCTTGTTCACAAACCAGCAGCTGATGATCCAGTGCTGGCTTTTCCTGCCCTCAGCTCAAGATGTCTCCATTTGTCCTTGCGCCTTTTCCTTTGTGGCTCAAGGGGAGGTCGCAGTGGGCCATCTTGTCTTCTTTAGCTGCTGCTCCTCCACTGACCTATGCAAATAATGCTGTATGGCATGACCCTTTCTGTTTACCTTATAGAAGCACATAGCTCCAGGATTATTCTAGCATTTTAGGAAAAATTTGTCCCTAAAGGATGTAAAAAATCATAAGCATTAATTCTGAGTATAATAAAATATACAGAAGATAATAGTTTTCCTGTTTGGGAAACAATGACGTTAGAGAAAGGAATTATTTTCTTTTTTTAAAGTGCAGAAACATTATATGCCATGGAGCTAAAAAATTGTGTTACAGCATCAGAACATTTGGCAATTATTCTTCATTTATTTAAACGTTTTCTTCAACTATGTGTTAAAGGTCTGGCTTTTAAACTAATTTAATTTTTTGCATATTCCATATGTTTATAAGATGAATCAGGCTGAAGAATAATTGATTATTAAAATTCAAATTCTCCAGGGTTCTTTTGTAAATTTCAAGTTTCTCTATAAGAAATTAAATTTGTTTTGCAAAATGAACCTGGATAATATCATTTAGTTGGGGTATTTGGCAGTTGAGCAGTGAACTTTGCCAACTAGATGATCTTTTTCATTTGGAAGTTGGTTAGGCAAGTTTCCAGGGTTATGACTGACAACCGAATATCTTATCCCTAAAGACTGATAATACCATGAAAAATAATGCTAAAGGCATTTTTGCATGATTTTTATTTTGTTTTCTTTCCAAATACTCCATTCTTGTCAGCAATATTCTTCTTCATTTTTTTTGGTAGAAATACTTGGAAAATATTACAAGCCTTCAAAAAGCTATCTGCACAAATCACTTGCAGAACAAATTAGTTCACATAAATTGTATTTTTCATTCCAAGCGAGATGCTGGTCTCATTACTTGAATGGATAGGATTTGAACTGTAGCTGCAAGAACAGAAGTGATCTTGAACCTCCTACCCACCATGGCCCAGGCTGCGCTTGTCTGTTTCTTCCAGGTGTTCCTGCAGGACCTCTGCTTTTCCTCCCGTGGAGATCTGTTGGGAGTGGAATGTGGGATGTCTGGTCTGGCCTGTGTGTGCTTTGCTCCAGTTATTTCCCCAGACCCTGGAGGCCAAGGGGCCTTGGCGGGGTGCGGCGGGGACTTGCCCCTTGAGTACGAGAGAGCTGTGGAACATAGACAGAATCTCTTCTTTTTAGCTAGGAAGTGACGATGTGGGTAGAGTAAATGACAGTGTAGGTAGTCATTATCCAAGGAAGAGAAGGCCACATGTGTGCTTTGTAGAGCTCCCCTAGGAAGGCAGGGTTCTGATTTAGCTGGTCTGTGGGTGATACCCCAAACATTGCAGGTGCCAGTGTGTATCCATTAGGAGATGATTCAGGGAGCTGTCAGCTAAAAGGGTGATGAGGAAAGAAGCAAATTGGGCTGGTCAGATGCCCTCTGTGTTTGGGGGCTCTCTTTGCATCCAGATGGTGTGAATATTGCTACATCTGTACTGTACATAGACACACGCTTACTCAGAGCAGTGCCATTTTGAAGGAGGTGCCTCAACTCCCAAGGAGACTGCACGTCTTCATGGACAAAATACATCTGTTCATTCGACTTTTCACTCTCATTAGAACTTACAAGTAGTTGATGCTGATGCTAACAACTCTAGTGCATATATGATTGGGAAAATCAGAGATAACCAACTGCATGTGTCCTGGGTGTTTTAGATTGAGTTATGCAGGACAGCTGCTTCCATGTTGGGACATGGGTATATGGAATCCTGGGAAGGGAAATGTACGTGCATTTTCCTTTGTGAAACCCTTCTAGAAACCCTACGCAATGTTAGTGACTCTGTCCTTGATGCAGTCAGAAGAGTTGGCTCTGTCTTCTGTCACTTAGCAGTTGAGTTGTGAAATTCTGTTTATTTCTCCCTCAAGATGGTGAGCTTCTTAAACACTGGACTGTGGTATCTTTGCACTGTCAGCACCCAGCACAGTGCCAGGCTCAGAGTCAGTACTAAATAAATGTTTGTTGGATGAATGAATCGGTAAAAACGGCAAGAACTGTATCTTGTAATTATATCTAGACAGGATAAACAGGCCACTGGAGACCAATTATAATTCCTCTTGCTTACAGGGACGCCATTAGCATTCCGAGATTATAACTCATTGTCAAGAAGCCTATTTTTCTCTCTCAACACGTTTTCACATTAAGGCTTCCTCATTTTTTGTCATTTCTATTTTTAAGCTCATTTTTATTTGTGCATGTATTTAAGAAGAATGTTGTGGTTATGTGCTACAAAGAATAGTTAGCTCCAAGCAACTACGTGAAGATCGTCATTCCATACAAGTGGTTCCCAGGGCCACGGGAATATGATTTCTTGTCACTTGGTGTGCTGACTTCTAATGACTCTGGATTTGTTTTATGCTGTATAGTAATAAGGTCATGCGGGTGTGGCAGATGGAGAGGGGTGGATGGAGATACTGGGAGTGCTTTAGTTGCCCATCACACTGGATACGGAAGCCTCATATCCTCATTTATTGTAGCTGTCACTTTGTACAACTCTGCTAAGCATCACATCAGAAATATGTGTCCTCTGTGTTCTGAGGACACAAACCTTTTCCTTATTTGTGTTATGGGCTAGTTTCCCCTTTGCCCCACCCCCATTGGTTTTCTTTCCCCTCTTCCTGTATGCAAATTCCAAATAGAATGATGGGTAGATTACTAACCCAGACCATTTTCTACTGTAAATAGGCAGTGCTGTGTATATAGTGAGAATAACAGACTTTAGAGACAGGAAGTCCTTCTTCCCCCATCCCTGCCTTTCTCCATCCCTTTCTTGTCTCCCCACTTCGGTCCTTCACTCCCCTGCCTTACCCTCTTCCTTCCTCATTTTGTTCTTTCCTCCCTTTCTTTTTACTTTGTTGGGGGAATGGAAGAATTATTTCACAATTTTGTTTTTGGCAACTTTTCATCTTGTTTCAATTTCAGACTTGCAAGAAAGTTGCAAGAATAGTATTCAGAATTCCCCTATACCTCTCTCTGGCTTCTTTAGTAATTTATATTTAGTTTCATTTGTTTTATCTTTTTTTTCTCTTCCCCTCCATCTCTCCCTCTCTCTCCACACGTACAGACAGATGCATATTTACTGTATTTATTATTTTCTGAGTCATTTGAGACTCAGTTGGAGGCATTGTCCCTCTTTACATCTAAATACTTCATTTTTTAATTTAATTTTTTATTAAGGACAAACAGCAGCATTCATCTAAATACTTCAATGTATATATCCTAAAAGGAAGGAAATTCTCTTATATAACCATAGTACAATGATCAAAATAGGAAATTTCACACCGATACAGTGCTAATTTTATAGCCACAGTTCCTATGCAAACATCATCTTTGTTCAGGACCCAGTCCAGGGTCCCTTGCTGCACTGAGCTGTCCTATCTCTTTGGTTTCCATTAATCTGGAACAATTCCCACGTCTGTCTTTGAATTTTGTAACACTTAAATATTGGAAGAGTACTGGCCACATTTTTTTTGCAGAGTGTCTCCCTGTTTGGCTTTGCCTGATGTTTCCTTGTGATTGGATTCAGACTCTGTCTTTCTGGCAGGAGTATCACAGGAGTGATGTATTCCCAGTGTGCCATGGCAGGAGGCACAAGACTTCAGCTTGTCCTAATATTGGTGATGTCAACTTTGATGACCTAATAGATAGACGTGGTATCTGCCAGGTTTCTCCAGTGTGTTCTTTTTTCTCTCGGGAAGTAATGAGGAGAGTTACCTTGAGACGATTTAAATATGCTTTTCTCCGTCAGACCTTTACCCACTAGCGTTGCTGTCTATTGAGGATTCTGGTTGGCATTCTGCTCTGCTCCCTTCTCCCTAATTTGCCACCATTTTCTTGAGGATTTTCATATCTATATTCAAGAGAACAATTGTCTTTTCCTATTATGTCTTTGTTGGATTTTAGAATCAGAATTATTCTGGCTTCAAAAAATGAGTTGGGAAGTATTCCCTCCTTTTCTATTTTCTGAAAGGTTTTGTTTAAGATTGGAGTTATTTTTTTCCTTAAACATTT
Organism: Papio anubis; assembly: GCF_008728515.1. Taxonomy (NCBI): domain Eukaryota; kingdom Metazoa; phylum Chordata; class Mammalia; order Primates; family Cercopithecidae; genus Papio; species Papio anubis. Next base: position 85,441,232 of record NC_044991.1, on the reverse strand, counting down.
GTTAGAATTCTCCAGTAGAACCTCTGGTCCTAGAGTTTTCTTTGCGAGATGGTTTTTCATAACAGATTTAATTCGGATATGGTGCTGTTCAGATTTCTTCATCTGTGTAACTGGGTAAGTTGTACATTTCAGGGAATTTATTAATTTCATGTAAGTTGTCAGATTTATTGGGTTAGACTTGTTCACGATATTCTTTTATTATCTTTTTAATGTCTGTAAGATCTGTAGTGTTATCCCCTTTCAGTTATGATCTTGGTAATTTGTGCTTTTTTTCTCTCTTGATCAGTCTTGCTCTAGGGGCTTATCAAATTTGTGTTTTCAGGCCAATTTTCAGCTTCATTGGTTTTATCACTTATTTCTTTTTCATTGATTTCTACTGTTTATTATTTCCACCCTTCTCCTTTCTTGAGTTGTTTGCTTGTCCTTTTTTTAGCTTTTTCAAGAGGAAACTGTTTTTAAGCCTGCCTACCTTTTCCATTTTAAGCATTTAAAGCTATACATTTAATGTTAATGTCTATGTGATATATTAACCCTTTCATCATTGAGAAATGTCTGAGAGTAATCCATATTTTATAATCAATTATGATAGTAATATAAGCACTCTAGCATTTTATACTTATTGCTTATTTTATTTGTTTATATTTTTTTACTCTCAATTTATATGTCTTTACATTTCAAGTGTTTCTGCTTTTGTTAGCATCTATTTGGGTCCTGCTTTTATATCCAGTCTAATAGTTTCTGCTCTTTAATTAGTGTGTTTAGTTCATTTATATTTAATGTAATTATTGGTATGTTTGGTTTTATTTTTGCCATTTCTCTGTTTTCATTTGTCTCATCTGTTTTGTTGTTAATTCTTTTCTGTTTTCTTTTGGGCTAATGAATGTTTTTTAGCATTGCATTTTAATTCCTCTATTGAGTATTTTAAAAAAATATATCACCTTTTGCAACAGCGTGGTTGCATTCACTTGCCTTCATCCTTTGTGCTGTTGTTTTCATGTATATTACATTATGAGCCTGCAAATACACTGTGTTAGGCCATTCTTGGATTGCTATGCAGAAATACCTGAGACTGGGTAATTTATAAGAAAAGAGGTTTAATTGAATCATGGTTCTGCAGACTATACAGGAAGCGTAGTGACAGCATCTGCTTCTGAGGAGGTCTCAGGAACCTTTTACTCATGGCAGAAGGCAAAGTGGGAGCAGGCATGTCACATGATAAAAACAGGAGCAAGAGAGGAAGTGGTGGGGAGGGAGGTGCCACACTTTAAATAACCAGATATGCGAGAACTCACTATTATGGAGATAATACCAAGCAATGAGGGATCCACCCCCATGACCCAAATACCTCCCACCAGGCCCCATCTCTAATATTGGGGATTACAGTTCAATTTGAGATTTGGTGGGGACGTATATTTAAACCATATGGTACAGTATTTTAATTTTTGATTTAAAGAGTTTTATCTTTTGAAGAGAGTAGTAAAAAAAAAAAAAAAATGCAGCCTTTTATATGCCGATTTTTACCATTTTTGGTGATTGTCGTTCTTTCCTTTCCTAGAGTTACCATCTGGTATCCTTTCCCTAAAAGCCAGAAGAACTTCCTTTAGTACCTTTTGTAGTTCAGGTTGGCTGATGATGAAATTTATTAATTTTTGTTTATCTGAAAATGTCTTTATTTTGCATTTATTTTTGAATGATAGTTTTGCTGGATGTAGAATTGTGAGTTAAAAAGGTTTTTTGTTTCTTTTCTTTTAGCATTTTGAAGATACCATTCTGTTGTCTTCTGGCCTTCTTTGTTTCTCATAAGAAGTCATCTGCCATTTATATTGTACTCGTATATATAAAATATCCCTTTTTCTCTGCTCATGAGATTTTTCTCTTTACCTTTGGATTTTAGCAGAGTTAGTATACTATTTTGTCTCCATCGAACTTCTTGGATTTGTGTGTTAAGCCTTTCAACTAATTTGGGAAGTTTGGGCTATTGTTGTTTTAAATACCTTTTTCTGTATTCTTTTTCTCCTTTCAGTTTGTGACTTAGATAACACAAAGTTGGGACCCTTAATATTGTCTCACAGGTCTTTGAGGCATTGTTCAGTTTTCTTTAATCATTTTCTTATCTCTGATGTTTAGATTTGATGATTTTTATTTATTTATCTTTAAGTTTATTGATTCTTTTTTTACGTCTCTCCAATCTGCTGTTAGGCCTAACTAGCAAATTTTTAATTTCAGTTATTGTATATTTTGCTCCAGAATTTCCCTTTTGATCTTTTATAGACCTTTACAGTTTCTATATCTCTATTGTATAGAAAGTCCCTGTCTATTCTTTATGAGTTTTTTCCTTGTAATTCTTGAGTATATTTATAACAGCTCCTTTAAAGTCCTTGTCTGGCCCTTGCAACATTTGGATCATCTTGATGTTGGTTTTCATTGACTAATATTATGGATCACTTTTTTCTTATTAATGCATGAGTAGTGATTTTTGATTGGACAGTGGACATTATAAATGGTACATTGCAGAGTCCCTGGATTCTGTTATATTTTTCTAAAATGATTTCTGTCCTAGGAGGCAGTTACCTTGATTAATCTCCAACTCCAAATTTTCTGCCTTGTGACCAGAAGCTGAAATCTGTGCACAATGTGTTTAATTTCTGACTGCTGCTTTTTTTCTGGGTCCTCTGGGATCTCCCCCACATATATGTAGTTTAGCGGTCAGCCAAAGATTTAAGTACATTTTATGCACAGATTTTGGACCTTACTTGCAAATCTCTCCTGTTGCAGTATATCTTTTAAGAGTAGCCTGTCCTCCAGTTTCTGCCTTTTGGTTGCTTTCTACTGCTTTCAAAGGGTGTTATTTTTATGTTTTGTCAAGATTTTATGCTTTTTAGCTATAGGAGGGTTAGTCTAACTTAGACTGTGCTAACCAGAAGTCTTGGTTCTTTTTTATAGTTTCCATTTCTTTGATAAGATTCCTGATCTGTTCATTCATTGTGACCCTATTTTCCTCTTTGTACTTGAGCATATTTGTAATAGCTGCTTTAAATTCCTTTTAAAGTCTTCTAATTCTAATATCTGGATTTTTCTGTGGGTGTTTTTTCTGCTGACTGATACTTTTCTTGACTATGAGTCACATTTTCTTATTGCTTCTCATGTCTATAGATTTTTCATTTTCTATTTTGTAGAAACTGGATTTTGTTATTTACCTCTAGAGAGTATTGACTTTGTTCTAGAAATAGTTCAGATTTTGTTTTTCCTGTAGTAGGCAGCAGCTGAAACAGCTCACTTCTTTCATCCTTAAGTTACTGTTTCTCTATGAACCTCATCATCTCCCCTGTGCATGCATAGTTCAGAGATCAGTCAAGGATTAGGGTAGGATTTAACCATGGATTTTGGAGCTTTCCTTTCTTTGGCTCCCTCTTTCCTTCACAGTAAAACTGTAGCTTTAAAAAATTTATATATGTCTGTATGTATTTATTTCACTAGCTTTAGGGTTACAGGTGGTTTTTGGCAACATGGATGAATTGTATAGTGGTGAAGTCTAGGATATTAGTGTACACATCACTTGAGTAGTGTACATTGAACACCAATAGGTGGTTTTTCATCCATCACCCCTTTCTGACCCTCTCCCCTTCTGAGTCTCCAGTTTCCATTATATGACTGTGTTTGCCTTTGCATACCCATAGCTTAGCTTCCACTTATAAGTGAGAACATGGGGCATTTGGTTTTCCATTCCTGAGTTACTTCACTTACAATAATGGCCTGCAGTTCCATCCAAGTTACTGCAAAAGACATTCTTTTGTTCTTTTTTATGGCTGAGTAATATTCCATAGTATATATATACACCACATTAAAAATATATATGTGTGTGTGTGTGTGTGTGTGTGTGTGTGTATATATATATATATATTTTTTTTTTTTTTCCTTTTTTTGAGATAGCATCTTGCTCTGTTGCCCAGGCTGTAATGCAGTGGTGCAATCTTGGGTTACTGCAGCCTCAACCTCCTTGGCTCAAGTGATCCTCCCATCTCAGTCTCCCAGGTAGCTGGTACTACAGGCATGTACCACTACACCCAGCTAATTTTGTTTACTTTTTTAGAGACTTGTCTCACTGTGTTGCCCAGACTACAACATTTTCTTCGTTTTCTCATCAGTTGATGGGCACTTAGATTGATTCCATATCTTTGCAATTGTGAATTGTCTTAAAATAAACATATGCATACAGATGTCTTTTTGATATAATAATTTCCTTTCCTTTGGGTTTATACCCAGTACTGGGATTGCTGGATCGAATGGTAGACCTACTTTTAGTTCTTTGAGAATTCTCTGTAATGTTTTCCATAGAAGTTGTACTAATTTACATTCCCACCAGCAGTATATAAGTGTTCCCTTTTCACCATTCATGTCAACATCTATGTTTTTTGACTTTTTAATAATGACCATTCTGACTAGGGTAACATGGTATATCATTGTGGTTTTAGCTTGCATTTGTCTGATAATTAGTGATGTTGAATATTTTTTTATATGCTTGTTGACCATTTGTATATCTTCTTTTGAGAAATGTCTGTTCATATAATTGGCCCACTTTTTAGTGGGATTATTTATTTTTTTCTTCTTATTTGTGTTCCTTGTAGATTCTGATATCAGTCCTTTGTTGGATGCATAGTTTGCAAATATTTTCTCCCATTCTGTGGGTTGTCTCTTTGATGATTATTTCTTTGCTGTGCAGAAGCTTTTTAGTTTAATTAGGTCCCATTTATTTATATTTGTTTTAATTAAATTTGCTTTTGGGGTCTTAGTCATAAATTCTTTGCCTACACCAGTGTCCAGAAGAGTTTTTCCTAGATTTTCTTCTATAATTTTTATGGTTTCAGGTCTTAGATTTAAAATCTTGAGTAGATTTTTGTATAAAGGGAGAGATAAGGATCCAGTTTCATTCTTCTCCATGTAGCTAGCCAGTTTTCCCAGCACCATTTATTGAATAGAGTATCGTTTCCCCAGTGTATGTTTTGTATGCATTGTCAAAGATCAGTTGGTTGTAAGTATTTGGCTTTATTTCTGGGTTCTCTATTCTGTTGCATTGGTTTGCTTTTATACTATTACCATGCTGTTTTGGTTACCATAGCCTTGTACTGTAATTCAAAGTTGGGTAATGTGATGCCTCCAGATTTGTTCTTTTAGCTTAGTGTTGCTGTGGCTATTCTGAGTCTTAATTCCGTATGAATTTTAGGATTTTTTTTCCTAATTCTGTGAATAATGAATTGATATTTTGATAAGAATTGCATTAAATCTGTAGATTACTTTGGACAATGTGGTCATTTTTATGATATTGATTCTTCTAATCCATGAACATGGAATGTATTTACATTTGTTTGTGTCATCTGTGATTTCTTTGGGCAGGGTTTTGTAGTTCTCTTTGTAGAGATCTTTTACCTCCTTGGTTAAGTATAAGCATTTTATTTTTATTTTTTGTAGTTATTGAGTTCTTGAATCGATTCTCATCTTGCTCATGGTTGGTATAAAGCAGTGCTACTAATTTGTATACATTGGTTTTGTAACCCAAGACTTTACTAAATTCATTTATCAAATCTAGGAGTCTTTTGGAGGAGTCTTTAGGGTTTTCTAGGTATGAGATCATATCATCAGCAAGCAGAGATAGTTTCTTTTTTCTGGTTGGGGTGCCTTCTTTTCTTTCTCTTGTCTGATTGCTCTGGCTAGGACTTCTACCTGTTGCTTTTGCTTGAGGTCTAGCTACCCTGCATAGCCATGTAGAACGGGAAGTACCCTCAGGCCAAAAGCAGCACAAATGCAAAATTTAATCATTTTTTTTTTTTTTTTTTGTAAGGGTCTGCTCTTTAGTTTCTCTGGAATGTGATCATTTTCCAGTGCTTACCATGTCCTGCTGTCACTGAATGTCTCACCTCTCCACTGTTTCTGTTTAGTCATGCTATTTAACCTCTCGCAGCATTTCCCCATCTGGAAACATGAGGGTAAATAATACCCATGTCATAGGATTCTTGGGAAGGTAAAATAGGCCAAAGCACATACATATTGTTTGTTTGTGTGTTGGGTACAAGGTGGGGACCTGGCAGATGGTAACTCTTGAGCTTCAGACAAACAGTTATTTGAGTCAAACTGGGGAAATGTTGGGCCTTCTGTTGATCTTATAAGTTGACAAAACTCAAAAGAAGGTGTTTTTTTTTTTTCCTTCTTAGGTATGTTGGGAATATTTTGAATATTGGCTTTTGGAATATATCTTTAATGCTATATGTGACTTAAATGCTTTGGCATTTTAAATGATTTGATTTTTTTTTTTTTTTTTAAATTTATAGATAATCTGCAAAATGGCTTCCATGCTGAGTAAGAGTACAGTTGAACGCCTGCTACTGCCCCGATTCTGTGAACTGTGTGGTGATGGGAAGCTTTTTCAAGTTCGGAAGGTAGGAATGTAAGAATTCCAAAACTCTTAAAGTTGAAAGTTCAAAATGGGTTTCTGTAAAGTTTTTGGACTTCTTCAGTAGACATAGTCTGGGGGAAAAATGTGTCCGGTGTGAACTCTGTAAGGAAAATCTCTGAACAGTGTTGCCAGTGTTTACTGCAGTTAGGAAATGCAGAGACCTGGAGATAAGAGTATGTGTGAGTAGACCTGTTCCTCTCAGACACAGGTGAGAGTCAGGGGACCTTGCTCGTTTATGGTTAGATGCCCAGGCTTGCAAGGTCTTTGATTATCTGTGGTGATTTGATCCAGAACCTTCTTATCTTTGCTATACCTTCCAACCCCAAATTCCCATTTAGTCACTTGTCATTTGGTTGTCAAATTCTTCCTTTTGAAGTCTGTTACTATCCCTCCCTAAACAGCCTCATCCTGCACCTTGCTGTCTGGCCATCACCCCTCTGGTCTCTGTTCATGATACACAGGCAGGATAGCAGGTCTCCTTTGCCATGCAGGGAATGTTAAGGGCCTCTTTTGCCTTATTGCTAACATGCCTTCTGTATCAAGATCAATTAGGAGCCAGAAAATCCTAGAATTTGGCACCTTATTGCAAATCTTCTGTTTTTGATGCAGTGGAGGCACCTGGCATAATGCTCTGTGGGCGATGGGCTTGGGAAAGGCTTGATAGCTGCCTGACTAGAGGGGTAATTGCTCTCAAGGTTCCTGCTTGTTAGTTTTTACTTTGTTTTTACTTTGTTTTTTGTTAAGACAAAAAGAAAGATAAGAATAATGGATATGCCTTTTGCCTTTTTAAGGTTTGTGCTGCAAATTTTGGTGATATTTGTCATGCTGTTGGACAAGAAGCCACTGAGAAATTTTTGGTATGTGACATTTTGGCCAATTGTAATTGTTGATTTGCTTCTTAATGCACTTTCAAAATCACTTAAGTTTTGTATTTATGAGTCTGTTACTGTGGAATGGCAGCTCAATTTTGCATTTGTTAATTTCAAATTTCATGACTTATGAAGCTAACATTTTCCTAAGCATTAGGTAGCTGGTCTGTGGAATGGGCTGGAAGCAACTCCCATTTTCTTTCCTGTGGGCTTGGCTGTCTCCTCCTTATAGGTCACTTTTCCCTGCTTTATTCTCACTGTCCAAGCTGCTCTCTCTCTTCTCTCTTTCTGCAGCTCTTTCTAGAACACCACTCTGCCACCTCACTCCTGGGCCTCAAAACCATGGTGATTTTTTTCTTGGTTTATAGGTTAAAATCTAGAGCCTTCTGGGCCTTCCAGGTCCCTTCGTAGATGACTTTTCCGCCTCACCTCCAGTCCCCTTTCTCAGTTCTGAACACTATCCTGGCCTTGGTGGATCTCACCTCTAGCCATATATATGAAGCCTGGGGAACGCCCAGGCACCTGCATTTTTGATAAAGTCCCGTATGATCTGATGCATAGCAGGGTAGAGATCCACTTCCCTAAGCAGCCAGGTGACTTCAGCATCCTTGAGGCTTCTTGCTGTTTCACACCTCTGGGCCTGTGCTCACTAAGAGCATCTTCCCTGCCTGGTGGGACCCTCCTCACACTTCCAACCCAGCTTGAATTGCTTCTGTGAAGTTCTTTCGTTGTCTAGGCTGACCTACCTGCGGTGCCAGAGAGAATCAGCTTCTCCCTTCTCAGCATCCTGGTGACATTTGTTCAGAGGAGCTGAGGAGCTTCTTGAGGGCAGGGACTGCATTGTGTTCATCCTTGTTTCCCTAGTGCCTACCCCGTCAATCCCCAGCCCCTAGAGAACCTTGCTCCGTAAGCATTTGTCACTTTTATTTGACAGAATATACTCCTTGTATGGGTGAGATTTTGACCTCAAAAAGTTTAATCTTTAAATAGATTTTTAAATTTAAGTTCAGAAGCTCATTTTATTTTATTTAAAGTATAAGCCACGTCAACACAGTTCTAACCCAAGAATAATTTTTAATGGGCTGTTGCTTTGAATATATAGTGATTTTTTTTTTTTTCTTTTTAAATTTTGAGACACTGTCTTGCTCTGTCGCCTAGGCTAGAATGCAGTGGTATGATCTCGGCTCACTGCAACCTCTGCCTCCCGGGTTCAAGCTAAGGCTGGATCCTGCCTTCGTCTCCTGAGTAGCTGGGATTACAGGCATGCACCACCGCGCCCGGCTAATTTTTGTATTTTTAGTAGAGACAGGGTTTCACCATGTTGGCCAGGCTGGTCTCGAACTCCTGACCTGGGGATCCACCCGCCTTGGCTTCCCCAAGTGCTGGGATTACAGGCGTGAGCCACCACGCCCGTCTACAGTGAACATTATCTTCTACTTAATATATCTGAATGAAGAATGGAAGAATGGCAGTGGGTAACATGCTAATCATTTATAGGTAGATATTGCCATGATTATATCATATTCCCATTTGCGAAGCATTTTAGGCTATTTTACATTAGGATATTAAAAACACAGCCTTTTTAAAGGATACATTTTAAAAGGAGATGTAATCATGACCTTTACCGAGATATGAAATGAACATGTTTCAGAGATTTTATTTAACTCATTTATTAGTGAGGAAAACCAGTAAGATATTACAGCCAGTTTAATGGAGAACTCAAAGTACTCATTTATAGTCAGAGCAAGGAATACCGTAGTGAACTTACAAATGAATTCAAAACTGGTCAATATCCAGGGTGATAATTGATTGCATTTCACTGGACAACAATTTGCATTTCTGTTGGCAGGAATTATTTGCATTACTATCAGGTTTTAGCATCTTACCTTCTATCACTTCAGAGTTGTAAAATAGTGAGTCGAAGACAGTGATACCTGGATGGGTGAGTTAGTTGGGACATCTACTGTTTCAGAGTCTTTCACAATCTTCTCTACAATTTACATAACAAGTATCAGTCATTCTGCCCTTTTTGGGGTTTTCTCTATTATCTGTTAAAGGTAACCAAGTCATTTACTAAAATTAGGAGGTAAAAGAAATGTTAATTTCCATTTCTTATAATATCTGTTTGTTTCAAATGATTCCTTTTAGACCAGTATGTATTTTCCTTTTCCTTGTCATTAATTTCTGCATATGCCTTCACTACTTCATTAAAATAGGTTCCAGCACTTTGGGAGGCCGAGGCGGGCAGGTCACTTGAGGCCAGGAGTTGGAGACCAGCCTGGCCAACGTGGAGAAACCCCATCTCTACTAAACATAAAAAAAATTAGCCGGATGTGGTGGCACATGCCTGTAATCCCAGCTACTCTGGAAGCTGAGGCAGAAGAATCGCTTGAACCTGGGAGGCAGAGGTTGCAGTGAGCCGAGATCACACCACTGCACTCCAGCCTGGGCGACAGAGCGAGACTCTGTTTCACAAAAACAAACAAACAAACAAACAACCCAAACAGGTTCTGCTCTTCCTCAGGGCCTCCAATTGGAGTAGCACTCTTTTTGTTTGTTTTGGCAGATCCCCAAGTTCTTTGAGCTCTGCTCTGATGCTGTTTGGGGCATGCGGAAAGCCTGTGCGGAGTGCTTCACGGCCGTGTCACACAGCTCCTCCCCTGGGGTCCGCAGAACCCAGCTCTCCCCGCTCTTCATCAGACTTGTCAGTGACCCCTGCCGGTGGGTGAGTGCCAGCAGCCCTGTCCAGACAACTGGCCTGTGTTCACCAACAGTCCAGCTACGTCTGGCTTCCAGGCTGGGATTCACTTCTGGACTCGTGACTTTGTATTTTGTCCCTTCAGTTACTGATTGCCATAATCACATTTACACCGTGTGAGGTCTCAGGGAAACTAAAATCTCAAAAACTTGGGGTGAATTAAGAAGGTGAGGTATATCATACCATTTATAGTGAATGAATATCGTGAAAATCATAATTGAGAAAGAAAAAACTATGTAACTAAGCTGTTACCTTTTCTGTTGCTATCATAAACATGTCTGTAATGATTAATAAGGCCTGTTCAAATACTTGATACAAAATGTATTATTCATATAAAATTAATATTCTGGAAGAATGAATACAGATGTAATGTGAAAGCAGTAAATCTTTCATAGACTGTAATGTTGAATAGCAGTAAATGTCCATATATGTAATGATTTGGAAAGCAGTAAATGTCCATAGATGTAATGTGAAAGCAGTAAATCTTCATAGATGTAATGTGAAAGCAGTAAATGTCCATATATGTCATGTGAAAGCAGTAAATGTCCATAGATGTAATGTGCTGGAGAGTAGCTTGTGTGATGTCCAACCACGTGTTTCAGCCTGGACTCAGGCCTGGCCACCACCGCTGGCCGATGCTGCATTCATTCACTGCAGTGTTCTCTCTGGTTCCAGGTGCGCCAGGCTGCCTTCCAGTCTCTCGGCCCCTTCATTTCCACCTTTGCAAACCCCTCCAGGGCTGGCCTTTATCTTCGAGAGGATGGCGCCCTGAACATCCGGCCTCTCACCCAGGATTTCAACTCTGGTTTTGCCTCTGGCTCACCCGCTCCCAGCAGTGGTGGTAACACTTCCCCTGCCAGGTATGCTTTGGCTAGGGTCACCACCAGGACCCTCGATGTACCTTAAGCACCCACCTAAAATTTCATCAATTATCTTGTCTCGAGTTTTAGTAGTGACCTTCTGGGCAAGATGGAATATTAGAGCTTTAATTATGTAAAGAAGCAAAAAGTAATTGCAATAATGATTTTGAAACATGACTACTGGGTTATAAATAATGAAGCTATTGTGTCTCCTAAATTTATATAAAATACGCATTGAGATTAGTGATTAAAAAACCTATAAAGAAAATTTTCTCTTACTTTTTGATTAATTAAGTTGTCTGGGTAATTTACCTAGGGAAAAATGTGAAGTCTTCCAAATGTACTTTTTTGGAGGTTAGGTTGCATGTACATAAAGGCGACACTCCTGACCAACAGTGGTAGACCCTCCAGTGTTTGCTAGTATGGCGCTGGATCTTGACTTTGTCATGTCTTTCCTCTGAGGCTGACGTGTATACACTAACCATCCTCTTTGAGGTTGTTTGTAAACGTCTCTCCATTGTTGCTAGCATGCAGGTGTGTGAGAGTGGGTAACTGATGCCTCACAGAATACAAATCCTTCTGAGGTTGGCCCATCCTCCCTTTATCCCTCTTCTATCAGAGTTCATTGAGCTCCTGCTGTATGGCAGGCCCATGGGCAGTGTCTTCCTCAAGACCTCAAGGTGGTTAACAAATTGCCAGCTCTTACCAGTTTCAGCGCCTTTTATTTTCTAATGCCTGCCCCCTGGTGGAAGTACTCATGAGCAGGAAATGGATGAAATGTACCAAAGGTGCTGCAGCAGAAGTCCAGGCTGGCTTAGCCCTGGAATGTAGTGGCAAGACTGGCTGAACCTTCAGGTGGTGTTTTCGGTGCCCATCATACTCCCGGCGGGGCAGTGGGGGTTGACTAAACCTCTTATCCTTTCGTGAGATTTTAGTCTGCTGACACCGGGAGACACAAAGAGGGGCAAGTGGTCAGCTAGGAAGTGGAGGACTGGGTGAGGATGTGGTTCTCATGTTTTTCCCTGTGACTTTCAGTCTATTACACTGTATTAAAAGTTTGCTTCCTTCAGTTTAACTAGTTCAGCAAAGCCTGTGCAGAGGGAGCCAGAGCTACCCGTGGAAGGGACCTCAGCGAAAACCAGCAATGTCCCGCACATCGGTAGCTCCTCTGACGGCCCAGCGGAAAACCCTGTGGAAAGCTCTGTGTCGGCTGGAGCTGAGCTGACCAGGCTTTCCCCAGAGACCAGTGCCTTCCCAAAGCTTTCTGACAACAACGACTTCCCCATCAGCAGCTACCCTGGATCAGATTCCTGGGCCTGCCCAGGGAACTCTGAGGATGTGTTCAGTCATTTTCTTTATTGGCGAACTCCTCTCCCTGACATAAGCAAGGACTTAGAGCTGCTTCTGAGCGAGGCTGGGCCTCAGGAGGATTACTGCAGCAGACCTGGGGTTGTGCACAACAACTGTGTGGCCCGGAGTGAGATTCAGAAAGTCCTTGATAGTTTGCAGGAGCATCTGATGAATGATCCGGATGTTCAAGGTAAATGTTGTTCATTGTCATTAAAGAGAAGATGGGATGTTTCTGTGTCGTGTGTTGCATTTTGCCACTTCCTTCTTCCCCAGGCCTGTGTACTGACGCATGTGTGTGTGGACCTGTATTTATTTACACTGTGTACACATTGAGAGGAGAGACTTGTTCAGTCTCAGTACAGCTTGAAAAGTCAGAAGTACCTCTGTGCAGGTACCTGTGCAATGATTTTGCTTTCTAATTTTGCAGATGGACGTGCACAGAGTCTGAAGTCAGTTCTAATAGGAAAGTGGGTAGTTTGTGGGCATATCTGTAGCAGGGGAAATTTTGTTAGCTCCTTAGACACGCTGTTACATCATCTCCCACATAGAATGCCCTTTCTAGTTATGAATAGCCAAGGATGGCCTCCTTTTGGAGCCTATTAATGCAGCCCTTAGCTAAACTTAAAGGTTCTTGTCTTTGTACAGGAAGGAAAAGCACAACTACTTCTGTGGTGTATTTTTCATTTTATGACTCGTGCTCCCACTGAGCATCTGATCAGGGATCCGGACCTCGCAATCCATATCCCATTATTGTGATCTTCCTTCTCTGCACAGTGCTATATTTGTATTCTTCCTTGAGTTGGAGAAATTGGAAAAAACAGCACTTGCTGCTGTTGCTGGGCAGAGATTTGTGAAGCTTTCAGGAAGGGAACTGTGAAAATTCAGTTAGCCGTGTGATTATTCTTTATCCTTAAATTTATGAAGGAAACTAAATCAATGTTTGCTGAAGGAATGGGCACATGTAACATATCACTTCTGATAGCTATAGACAAAAGTCTGTTTTTGGAAAACACACTACTGAGCTGCCTTAATCCCCAGTGTAAGACCTGGTCTGGGGGCTGGGCAGTGATTCTCGGCCCCTGAGGCCCCTGTGATGTGGTTAAGGGGATTGTGCAGGCAGCCACCCTGTGGGGCATGGCGAGGGCTGGGAGCGGAGGGGAGGTGATGTGTGGAGGAAATGTCTGGGAGAGACCTCACATAGCAGGTGACAGTTGGCCTGGTCTTTAGAGATTGACTGAGAACCCACCATTCAGAGAAGTCAGGGGATGAGTTTCAGAGGGTTCTTTCAGTTCCCTGAAATCATTATTTGTAAAATCTTGCATGTTTGTGCATACTTAATTTCTTTGTAAGAAAAGGCCCATAGCTTTCTTCAGAGCTCAAAGGGATCTATGATCCCAGAAGATCCAGAAATAAGTGATGCATTTTATTTGTAAACTGGCCATGGCAGGCAGGAGATGTCACTAGACCTATTGGGAAGGGCCTGGTGTGTAGCACTGGAGTGGTGGAACCTGTCCTGGGCACAGCACAGAGCCAGCTACAAGCTCTCAGTGTTTTGATGAATCTTGGAGTCCACCAAATTTAACTAATAGAAGCAGGATGCAGGAAGTAATGTGTGTGTGTGTGTCTTTTGGGAGGCTAGGGACATTAAAACATCCAGTTTGTTTTTACAGAAAGGTATGTGAAATATGTTATCTTTACTGTTCAGAGAATCTCAAACTGTCATACTCTGGACAGAAAGAATCGGCAGCCTTTGGGGCTTGGTGAGTGAGAGCATTACTCATCTGTGTGTAAATGGATGTATTCATGCATGGGTGTGTGTGTCCACATGTGTGTATGTGTATGTGAGAGAGTAGCCATACTGCTTTATAAATGGGGGAGCAGGATACCCTTCACTGAGTTGAGCGACCTCCCAGTCATCCTTGTTCAGTGATACCATGCTGTCTTTCTCTAAAATATGGTGGAGTCACTCGGGTTTTTCCAAATTGAGACTTTTCAAGTTCAGGTTTGATGTTCTGTGCGTGGCTGGCATTTAGTTGGAGTAGTTATTATTAATGGCCGGAAATATCACCACCTTGCTGAGAGCTTGTCTTGAGACTGCAGAGCATTGTCACTTCAGAACAGATACGTGTCAGTGTAGTACACCCACACCATGTAGCTTAGTGCAGACTGTGTTGTTTTGAAGACTTCTCTGAAGTAAAACCCCACAAACCAAATAAAGTTGTTAAATTTCTTGAAACTTCTCTTCCTACAGCTCAAGTTCAGGTATTATCAGCTGCACTGAGAGCTGCACAGCTTGACTCCGTGAATGAACCCGAGAGCAAGCCAACAGCAGGTCTAAATGAAGTGTCCATTTCAGATCCCAGCTCTGCCTCTGACAATCAGATCACTCTGTCGGCCTCATCATCTCAGAATGAGCTCTTTGTGGCCAGGATATTACAAAGCACAGTAAGTATTTGCCCTATCCCTCAGCCACCGAGGATGTGACAGAAATCACAAAGCAGCATTTTCTCTTATTAATATATCCCAGCAGAGATGATAAATGGCAAATTTCATTTTATTCTTAAGGTCATGCTTTGGATAACTAGTCAACCAATCAATCAGGTGATTGATAGTGCCGACGTGCTCCCATGAAGATGGGTGGGTACCAGAAAGTACCTTCCCTCTTCTCCAGAGATGACAAGAACTTGTTCTTTGGGGAGATCAACCATGTAAATGCTCTGTGTCACTGCTAACAGACATTGACATCTTTTAATAATAGTGGAGGGTGAATTCAGGCAGTTCCTGGAATTTCAAGTGGACGAGGCCTCTGAGAGCAGCCGTCACACAAGCCCCCTGTTTGGTAGGCGCTCTGGCATACATGGGTGCTCCAGTGCTGGTCCTGGCACGCTGTTTCTCAGAGGAGAGCTTTTGAAAAAGCACCAGTGACCCCTTTCCTCCTGTGGGTGGAACCAGCCCCTTGTGAGACCACGACCCCAAAGCTGGAGTGAGAGGGGATCCATGGTTTATTTCTTCAGGTTTCTCCAGAAGCTTTGGTCAGCCTCTTGTAGCTGGAGGTTCCTGAGCTGTCCTAGTTTCTACTGAGCTTCCACTCAGACCGCTTTGAGTTGGGCTCTTCCACAGGTAGGGGGCAGAATGGAGGGTTAAAATGAGGGAGGGGTCTGTGGTCATAACAGTCATTGGGATAGCACTGTGTGGTTATCATGTGCTGTGATGGATAATCTCCTCAATCTCACGGTCTTCAGGGCCTAAATACCAATTGTTTCTCTGTTCATACAGTTTATAATTGGATTTCAGTGATTAACTTATCACTCCCCTTACCCCTTAGGCCTGCTCTAATAAAGCAAAATAAAACATTTTAAAACTCAAACATAAAATGTGTAGGGGTTGGTTATCTGTGATTAGTAAGAAATGAGGTGATATCCTCTTCTGCTGGTTTGTTGCTAAAAAAATAGCAAGAAAACTCATTATTGTCAACCTTGTTACCTAGAGTGCAGAAGTTGCAGGTGTTAAGTAGAAGGATGTGACCACATTTACCTTGGTGGGGATGTGATAGTATTTGGACTTCTTTATCATAGACAGAGGTGGGGGGAAAAAAAAAAAAAAAAAAAAGAACAGATTCCTCCAGGCTGGGGCTTTTCAGTTGCTGCTTTAAAAGGGTTCAAGTTGGGGCCTTTGTTTTATGATGTGGGAGGGCAGAGCCCTTGAATTTGCGGCTTGACTGCAGGGTCCTAGTGGGATTAGTTAGGATGCTTCCTGTCGCAAAAGAAGGGAAAGGAGACAAAAATCTCCAAGAACCGTGAGGAATATGTTCTCTTGCACAAGACAACAGGAAGAAGCGCTGTGGTTGGGTGGCTTCTGGGCAGGTGGACTCCATCCCTTTGGTGCTGATCTGCCCACCATTCCCCTCAGCCATGGTGGCTCTTGTCAGCATGAAATGCCTGGTGGAAGGCGGGGCCTGTGTCTTCCCACTTGTCTCTTTTGAAGAACAAGGACACCCCAGGCGGGGAACCACCTTCCTGTCCTCTCCTTCTGCCTCCCTCTTGCTGGCCACAGTCACAGCATGCATTCATGGGTTGAACATGGTGAACCGGACAGAAACATGGGAGCCCCCGCACGGAGTCGGCATCCTGCTAGAAAGAAGGCTGCTGGGTGCTGAGTGGTGGGTGCACAGATAGCCAGCCAGCATGGTGTCCCACTGGGGTTTGGGGAATGAACTCACAATACCTTCTGGGGGTGCCATGACTTGTGGTGATTTGCTTAAGCCTTGATTTGGCTCCTGGAGTAAGTGCTGCACATATGCTTGCACTGAAGACTTTGGAATAAAATTAATTTCTAAAGGGATAATAGTGATTCTAATGACACATCTTGTTACTATATGTGAATTTATTAACTTGGAGAAATTGAGGTCTTAGGTTTTTATACCAAAATATTTCTGTTTTATTATGTCCTCTGTTAAAATAAACAGTACCTATCAGTGGAAACCTTGGGAATTGAAGGTTCTGGTAGTGCGCCTCAGAGCAAACGAAGCATCTATCGGTGTGTTAATCAACTTTCCTGGATCCTATATTGAGCTGATTTGTCAGACTCCGTTCAGCTGGTAGACAGTATGACATTTCAAATGCAAGTTGGAAATCCATGTTATGGTTGAAGGAGAAGGTCAGGTCCATCTCAGTTAATGTTAATCAATGATCAGAGACCAATATGTCACCATTGAATGTCCTTGTTCATTTTAATTGTTAACCTAATGTAAAGGTTTATCAGCAAACATTAGGAGTGTTTGTACATGTGAAAATCTAGGACAATTTTCTGAGTAAATACTCCTATATCAGCCACATCTTTTCTCTCAGATCCATTGGGTTTCCCAGCCCCCATCCTCTTTTGGGGACCCACCATTGCTGCAATCCCTAATTACCAAGAAATGTTGGAGGTGCTGGCTCTACCATTTCTTGCAAACCTCACCCTTCTGAAGTAGTCTGTGCCTCAAACACATGAATGTTACTTAAAGGTCTTGGTTAGCCATACCAGGGGTCCCTAGGGCATAAGGAATAGTGGATGCAAACTCACAGGGTTGCTCCTCACTGCTTTCACTTTAGCCTTTGTATTTCTGTAAGGACCTCCAGCAGTCTTGTATTAAAATGTATGAAATCAATTTTCCTTAGCACTTAAAAGAACTGGTTTATACAGTATCATATGTAACTGTGCAAATGTAATTTTTAACATCTGGAAAGATACCATTGACTTCAAGGAAAGCTTTTGCCTTGGCTTACAGAAGTAATTTCTGGCATTGAAAAAGGACTCTTTGAAGGGGAAGTGACAGGACAGCTGCTTCCTTTGGAGCAAATTGGTAACATGTCCAATCAACTCTGTAGGATCCTGGTGAACCCAGAAATGGAACCAGTGACCATCTGGAGACTGACCAGAGGCAGGATCCCACCCTACTTGAAGAGAATGAATCTAAATTACAGGTTTGTTTCTTGAAAACAAAAACAGCAACAACAAAAAAACTCAAAACTATATATTTTCTTAAAGTTAACTTTAAGACTTGGAACCAAATATTTTTTTCTTCCATCAATATTGATTACATATTTTAATTTGTATTTTGTGTTGCTAATATAACTGTAAAAAATTAATTGTAAGGTAGTGTTTAAGCTTCTGAACAATCTATAATAGTGTTTTTGATAAAGCAAACTAATATGAGAAAAAAAGGACATCTAACACTGATTTGATTGAGTTCTATCTCAATCAAACACAGTCAAACATAGGCTTGATTATCAGAGTATAAGGTCTCAGGTGCTATGTTCTTGGGGCAGTTGTAAGAAAAGAGAAGCCAGTCTCCATTCTCAAGAGCTGTATGTACCAGCCTAAGCAGACATTGCTGTCTAGACTGTCCTCTATGATATCAAATATTGTGCCAATCTTAAAAAGATGAGTTCTGGGTGTTGCTTTCACTTCAATCAAAATTGAAAACCCACTCTCTGGAGAAAACAGAGTTGGCAATCTGAAGCCCTTTGACTTTAGGAAGGCCTCCTGTTCCTCTCACATTTCTCCTTTATTGTTTTCACCTCTAAACTCCAAACTCCGTGTTTTTCATGAGTATTTTCCTGCACGCACGATGGCCTCCTTTCTCTCTCATTTCCCAGGATATAATACCTCAGCCGCTGCTAGATCAGTATGTGTCCATGACTGACCCAGCTCGAGCCCAGACTGTTGACACTGACATAGCCAAACACTGTGCCTACAGCCTCCCAGGGGTGGCGCTGACCCTGGGCAGGCAAAATTGGCACTGCCTGAAAGATACATACGAAACACTGGCTTCTGACGTACAGGTAAAAGCCTTTTCAGAGGCATGTGCAGAAAGAGGGTGGGTCATTCATTAAGGAGAAAAGGGAAGCTGCAGCAAGGCTTATTGACCTGAATTTTATGTGGATGCAAATTGGCATATTTACTGGTCTCTGTTCGAAATAAAGCTTTAAGTGTCCAACACCTGGCAGTATTCATTTTGCTCCAAAAATGCCACGTAAGATATGGAAGAGGTTGAATTGCACTTGCTTGTCGTGATTCGTGTGTCTGCTATGCACCCCTAGTGGAAGGTACGGCGAACCCTAGCCTTCTCCATTCACGAGCTGGCTGTGATTCTTGGGGATCAGTTAACAGCAGCTGACCTGGTGCCTATCTTCAATGGATTTTTAAAGGATCTGGATGAAGTGCGAATAGGAGTTCTTAAACACCTGTATGATTTTCTAAAGGTAGGAAGAAGAGTTAAAAGCAAAAAACAAGCCTCCCTCTCCGAATCAAATTTGTGAAACCCTGGATGGATATGGTGTCAGTGAAAAAAAAAAACAACAATGCGGTTGTTTAGCTTTCTTTAGCTGAAATGTACCATCCATAATCTTTAAGTGGGAGTTCTTTCAGTGATGGGTAAATATTTTAAACTTTTTTCTCCTAATTTTCCTGTCCGTTAGAGTTTTAATTCTGTGGAAGATGGTAGACACAAAGCCCAGCACACTTTTTGCAAAAGAAGAAACCAAGGCCCCCGGGTAGTGACCTGACTTGCCCAGAAGTCACCCAGGGGAAGAGCCTGGGCTGAAGTCCAACCTCTGTTCTGCATGAAGCACTTTTTCTGCAAGGCGCTTCTGCTTCCCTTCTGGCTTTTTTCCACCCCCTAAAGGAATGATGAATATAAAAATAAGAGTTTAAAAATGACCTAGAGAAACTAATTACTCTCATCCACATGACCAAGAGCTGCCCTTCACGGACTCTGGTGTGCGCTGCTCCAGCCGAGTCTCTCCTCTCCTGGTGCAGAGCAGCAGCCTCGCTCCCTGGGAAGGGGCACTGGCGTGCTGTCTTCCGAACACGCACAGACTGGGCTTTTGTTTGTTTGTTTTTAGGTAGGAAATTACTAAAGCAGGAAGACCTCAGGGGCATTCAGAAATACATAATAAGCACAAGTCCTGGCCAGGGGAAAAGGTTGGAGGCATTCAGGGATGCATTTGATGTCAGTATACAGCAGCGTTCATTCACAGCCATGCTGGGTGATAGACTACGAGGTGTAGGGGAAATGCAAAAGTTCTTAACCAGTGACAAATATCTAATCGGAAGTGGAATAAAAGGGGGCATTTGGGGTCATTTTGAAGGATTATACATGTTTGTTTATATATACATTTTTAAAAAATAGTTGCTTCATGAAGACAAGAGGAGAGACTATCTTTATCAGCTTCAAGAATTTGTAGTGACTGATAACAGCAGGAATTGGAGGTTTCGATATGAACTAGCAGAGTAAGTAAAAATATATTTGGGGATATGAGAAGGCAAACTAGATGGAATAAATCTTCATTTTCTTACCATATAATTGATTTCTAAAGCAGCAGCAGTAATAGTGTTCTTTTAGATAAAGAGATTATGTTTTTATTAAGGTATAAACAGAATTCCAAAAACCCGAAGTTACAAATACCACAATCTCCGGGGAGATATTCATTTTCAGATGAAGACAGGGCTTGAGTCACTTTCGAATTAGAGTGTTCTGCTGTTCTAGAAGGCAATTTATTTGAACCAAATAAAAGATGAATCACCCACTCTTCAATATTTTCCTATTAATCGGAGCAGTTTTTGCCAGAGCTTTCTTGAACATTCTGAGTGTGGTCCTCTCCGCAGGGTACAGCATGCCTAATGCCCTTTAGCTGCTGTGGGAGACAGGAAGGGGTCTAACCCAGATGAGATGATTACGAAACAAAAAGGTCCCCCAAGGTGGCTCCTATCTGCACATCATTTTGTGCCTGAAGGAGTTATTTAATTCTGTCTTGAGCTGGCAAAAGGAATATTCCAGGCTTTAGTGATGATGAAAGGGTAGAAGCATCAGTTTAAATAACTCCCCTTCCTAAGGTATCTAATGTGCCTTTCATGGTGTGGGGGAATTTGTTTGTGGCAGTTGTTGTTTGGGTTTTAGTTTTTACCTTGTTTTCATTTCAGGGTCTTTAATTTTCATTTTTCTCATCCACAACTAGAAATCTCTCAAATAATTGTCTTCCCCGAATAAATTCATCAGGCTTTTGCAGCTATTCAGGATATGATTTGGCTGATGCCAGGGGCAAACCGAAAGCCTTTCTCTTTGCTGTGATCTTTAATCATTCTGCTTAATTTGAGAGATTGAGGTTTCAGTCATTGTACCATGTTCCCAGCATCCTGTTCTGAGTCGAGAAAAACAGGCCCACGTTTTCCATGAAAGCAGTGCGACCTCTAGCGGCGGCGCACGGGAAGTGGGCGTGCTCGGTGCCCAGAGGGGCTGCCCCGGGAGGTAGCGCGGCCCCACTGCCCGACCACGTTATCTTGCCCCGCTACGCGCCGTATCTCCCATCTCCCATCTCCCGGCTTATTGAAGGCACAGCGACTGATATGAATTCTGTGCTCCCGTGCCCATGATATTGGTATCATTTTTTTGAAAACAGTGTTTTTTGATATGAAAGTATTCACCAGCACTCCTGGCTTCTGGTTCTAACTTCCTCCCCATCTCTTTTTCATTTCCTTTCGTTGCCTGGGTGAAAACAATGCCATTTATTTTCATGTCCTTCTCCCCATCCCCATTTAGAAAGTAGTGAAAGCTTTGGTAGTGGGTTTTCGCAGCCAGCCGTCTCCTGCATGCTTTTGTCTTTTGGAGTAAGGAGCACGCGCTCCCAGTTCTCTCCAAGCGGACCTCGCTGCAGTGAAACCGCCTCGTGCTGCCAAGAGCTGCGAGCAGGAGCATCCGGTTCGGTTTGCAGTTGGAGAAACGCTGGGGCGGTCGTGCAATCTCAGAGTGTTCGCTTGATCTGTTGACCTTTGTGAACTTCAACATTCTGGCTATTTTTATGTTATCTGATTTTTAAAGTTTTATGTGCTTTTCAACTGATAACCTAAAATCCAAATATTAAATCTGTATTCATAAATTTCTCAGCCTCTGTTTTACGGAGTTTGTTTCCTTTTGTTTGATTTGTATGTGTGTGAGATGAAGAATTAAACTTTTGTTCACATTTTTTTGCATGGTCATTTTGCTCAGCTTGCTGCTGTTGGCATTTTACTGAAGACCGAAATCTTGCTGGGTCTTTTGCTGTTCATTTCCCAGCCTGGGTATTTTTATCTATAAGATGAAATGACAGTAAAAAGAAATCAGTAAGTTTGTTGTTGTTGTTGTTGTTTTTGCCCCAAAATAATGTTTTGTTTTTTTGTTTTTGTTTTTTTCCTTTTAATTTCAGACAGCTGATACTGATTCTAGAACTCTATAGTCCCAGTGATGTTTATGATTACCTAATGCACATTGCCTTAAAGTTGTGTGCAGATCAAGTTTCTGAAGTTCGGTGGATCTCCTTCAAACTAGTAAGGGATCAGGGCATTTGCTCTGTGATGTTTACCAATAGGAATGTTGATGTATCTTCCATTTTAACTCTTAATTTTTCTGGGCTTAATTTGTCATCTTACCTATGAAACTAGCTTTTAAAATTTGAAATTAGGAACTTTATTATAGTTTTATCAATTTGTAAGATAGTTTTTTGTTGTTACGTTTCAGTGACGGAAATTGTGGAGTAATCCTTTTATATATGAAACCCTTTAAGCAGTAGGTTAGTGTTTTTAAAATACAGGTTGATTTACAGCTTGGTTTTGTAGAAAAATATTTAGTGAGCAAAGGCTCTGCTATAGAAAAGCTGATCCTGTTTTTTATGTGGGCTTTATACCAGCTGCATGCTGATGAAAAAATCACATTGGACAATATTGATTTTAAGATACTCGGATGGTATTAAAATTTTATAAAAATGGCATGTTCTGAAAGGTAATGATTTAGTTATTAAGCAAGGGGACATGCTCTAAAATTTGGAACCTTAAGATTAGTAATATATTTTTCTAATGTCAGTCTCCTTTTAAATTTCATTTTTATGAAGGGTTTTATGTGTGTGTGTATTGCCATATATTTAAACATCTTTTTTCTCTGTGTTCTAATGATGACCGTGACAAAAATTACTTTCTCCTGTGCTTATAAATTCATTTTAAAAGTGGAAGGGTGCATAAAAATGTCTAGTTTCCATGTAGAGTAGTATTCATAATTCAAATAGATGGCAGCATTTTAAATGTGCTCTTCTGATATTTTTCACAGGTTGTGGCAATTCTGCAGAAGTTCTATTCCAACAGTGAAAGTGCGTTGGGGTTAAATTTCATCAATGAACTCATCATAAGGTTCCGGCACTGTTCTAAGTGGGTTGGAAGGCAAGCTTTCGCTTTCATTTGTCAGGTTAGCAAGACCTGGGGAGGGATCCACCCTGGGTATACATCTGCCATGTGATGAAAGCAAGTTCACCAGACAGAGAATCTCAGCCCTGGAACACTAGCCAGGAACTGAGGAATTAGTTCACCTAGCCCTCTTATCTCACAGGACATGGGGACCAACCCAGTGTGGTGAAGGGACTTGCCCAGGGTTACCCCACTGGCCTACTCATTTGCCACATAGCTATTGATTGAGTACCTGCCATGGTCCAGACAGATTCTAGATGCTAAAGACAGAGTGGACAAGCTTCTACTCTCCTACACTTCCATCCAGTAAGGTAAGGGCCAGGCCCACAGTCCACTCCTGCCCTATCCAGGTCTGTGTCCACCACTACGCCTCACCTTAGCCAGTGGCCTTGGAAAGAAGGTGGGATGAAGAATTGGGCAGTGGGTTAGGACACAGACTTTAACCTCTTTAGAGTAAATGTGTAGAGTTCGTATCATCCTGTCCAGCTCCTCAGATCGCCCTCTCTACTCAGCCTCTTGGAAATGAGGGTGTGATTTATGTTTGCCTAGGGGCAATGGCAGTGATAATGGCTGCCATTTCTTGAATACCTCTTGTGTGTCAGGCATCACATCACACATTTAATTCTCTAATAAAAGGTAATGTGTCGTGGCGGGCACCTTTAATCCCAGCTACTTGGGAGGCTGAGGCAGGAGAATCGCTTGAACTCAGGAGGAGGAGGTTGCAGTGAGCTGAGATTGCAGCATTGCACTCCAGCCTGGGCAAAAGAGTGGGACTCCATCTCAGGAGAAAAAAAAAAAAAAGAGATAATGTGTATTGAGCATGGCATACCCATTTACCTTTAGACCAGCTCTTTTAGGTGAAACATTTGAAGCCCAGAGAGGTTAGGTCACTTGTTCAAGATCACACAGGAAGTGTAAGCCCATGATTTTTTTTTTTCTGCTAAAGTATTGTTTTTAACATTTTAACTTTTCATTACTCATGTTTTCAAGCATATACAAAGGTAGAGGGATTGGTGTAATGAACCTCTGTGAACTCGCCACCCAGCTTTGTTGATAGTACAGTAAAGCCATGGTTGGGACCGTACCTGACCCCAGACCACAAAGTCCCCCTTTTTCTCCCTGATGACCACGGGCACCAGAGGACTCACCAGCACCCCCTGTTGAACCAGTGGGACATTACAGGGGTGCTTTGGCCTCCCACTCTGAGAAAGGGCAGTGGATGGCGGAGTGACTAACAAACTCACAAACCACAGGCTTCACGGCACAGACTTTTGTGAAGGAAGAGTCAGTGTTCCAAGTCAATTTGCGGAGAAAGCTTAATGGAGATATTTTTTGCTTTTATTTTTAAATTCTTTATCTGAGATTTAGAAAATCTGAAATAAGCAAAAGGACTCTTGGGACTGGGGGGAAGGGTAGGAGGGGGTGAGGGGTAAAAGACTACACATTGGGTGCCATGTACACTGCTTAAAGGGGCCCAGGAATATGTGCCTGCCTTCTAGTGTTGTCATGGGCTTCCGTGGGCTGATAGAGCTAAGCTACCCAGCATGGCGCCTGGCACCTAGGGAACACCAGCAGCCACTGCAATGCCCATCCACCACAACACAAATTACCCTGGAGTAGAAGAGCCACGGGAGTTAGAACCCACACTTCAGCTTGCAGTCCCCACCCTGCTGCCACTTGGTGGTTATAAGACTTCTGGGTGTCACCACCACATTGGAAATGAAGTTTTTTTTCACCTGTAAAACTAGGCTGATTTTGAATTCCAGGGCTAGTCCTGAGGATTGAGAAAATACATGTAAAGTCTTGTAAGTGGAGAAGTTCTATGCACATGCTGGGGATGACTACAGGACTGGCGTTTACTGATCATTTACAGAGGTCTGGGCTTTGGGTTATGGTTTGGGATTTGACTGTCACTTGACAGCCACGGCTGCTGTGAATGACATTGTCCTAGATGTTTTGCATAACAGACTTGTCATCCTACAGATGAGGAAACTGAGGCTCAGAAAGGCTAAGCCGCTTAACCCGAAGTCACATAGCTACTAAAACCAAGTTAGGTTTTGAATCTAGACTTTCTGACTCCAGAGCCCACCAGATCTTAACCTACTTGGAACCCACTGCTTGGTGGTGAATTATAACAAAATATTAACTGTGTTTCTAACCAAATGCAGTGCTTGAGATTTAAAAATTCACACACATGCCTCAAACATACAGATTCTGAAATGACTTCTTTGGGATTAAAGAAGTGTATGTTTCTGGAAGACTGCTGGAAAACATCACTTCTTTGGCTGTGACTTTATTGGGGCAGGCAGTGGTGAGCAAGGAGTGTGTCCCCGTGGACCAGTTCGTGGAGCACCTGCTTCCCAGCCTCCTGAGCCTCGCGTCAGATCCTGTGCCCAATGTGAGGGTTCTGCTAGCCAAGGCCCTAAGGCAGATGCTGTTGGCAAAGGGTAGGTGGAGCACTTTTCGGAACTCACACATTTCAGGTAAACTCCAGCAGTTGTTAAAGGCCCCAGCTAGATTTCCTCTAGGAAACTGAGGCAGGTTGTGTGACAGCATGCTTAAGATTTATTATGTAAATGAATATATTAACTTTTATGCATCATTTTATCTTATTTATAAAATGACTAAGGAAATGAATGTAATTTGGTCTTCACACTTAATAAACATATACTAAAATGCAAAATATTACATAGCTTTCCAGAAATGAGGGAAACTGATAAATTTTGAGTTATGACATGAAAGATTATGAAGCCTTAACTGCTATTACGTTTTAATGGTATTGTTTTGTGGTCAGTTAGAAAACATTTGTAACCCAACTAGTGGGTTATTTACACCTGGACAGGACTTAATAAAAGCTTTGTGTTTCTTGGATAGTTTATTTCTACACCACACATATAAGAAAATATCTTGAACTCTGCCCTACATGTACATGTCTTGCCACTTCACCCCCTGCCCCACCCTACCTGCAACCTGCTCCTGTTCCACACATTGCCATTTGCTTTGTGTTGCAGGAAAAAAAGATAGTTACTATAATTTTAAAAATATACATAACTGTTAGGAGTCCATCTTTAACATTTTAGAAATGCTCTTTGATTAAGGCATTTTATCATTTGAAAGGACTTATATCTGTGTTTGTTCTGTGAAAAATGATTTATTGTCCTGACATGTGGCTAACAAAAAACAAAACCACGTGTGTTTTGAACACTGTTCATGGCATACCTAAGTCAGACTCATGGTTTCTCTCTTTAGCGTATTTTAGAAATGCCGGTAACCCTCATCTTGAAGTCATTGAAGAGACCATCTTAGCATTGCAGTCAGACCGGGACCAAGATGTTTCCTTTTTTGCAGCCCTAGAACCAAAGCGGCGGAATATCATAGACACTGCTGTACTAGAAAAACAGAATTAACTACTCCGTGATGAGTTGCAATCTGATTGTTTCATGCTTGGCACATATGGCTTAAAGTAACTTGAAGGGGAGCTGATTGTATTATAC
Organism: Papio anubis; assembly: GCF_008728515.1. Taxonomy (NCBI): domain Eukaryota; kingdom Metazoa; phylum Chordata; class Mammalia; order Primates; family Cercopithecidae; genus Papio; species Papio anubis. The sequence continues at coordinate 85,414,701 of NC_044991.1, read as the reverse complement.
CAGCTAGGGGAGATTCTGGAGCCTTTCATACTGTGTACTCTGACTGGCACCTTTTCCATCTGTACCCCGAAGGCACTGAACCTGATGGGGGCTTTTTCTAGATGGCTGGGCCATCCTGATCAAGCCTGATCAGGAAGTCTGTGGAAAGATTGCAGACCATGTAGCTAACTGGGCACTGGAGCCTCTGAACTACCAGGCTGCCTGCCAGCAAGTTATTTTCTCCATGGCAGACTGTATGATCTGAAGTCCCCCCAACCCTTGCCAAGTAGTTTATTAGAAGCTCTTAAGTCTTTAATAGACCTGCATATTTCCTTCCCTTATGATTTCCTATAAAATATAGTTTCTGGTGTTATGTTTTATTTTTAACTGAAATACTGTACATATGTAAATAACTCTTGACAGGAAGAAAATATATAAATGTAGTATTTGCCCCCTATCAGTGAGCTGAACAAATACATCATTTAAATCTATGCTCCACTTTGAGTTGCTACAAATATAGTTCAGTTTGTTTACTTTTGAAAAATGTGATAAAGAAATCTAAAGAATGATTGATGGCAGTCTTTCTAATATTGTGCCTTGGTCATAAACTACTTGGAACATTCCTCAGGCACTCACTCCTCCCCGCCTGACAGGAACTGTTTCCATGAAGATATGTGTTGGCCTTTGATAGAGGCATAAAGCTGAAAGATTTTTCATTTTTATATGGATATGCTCTCATATGTTTAAGAACTTGAGAGGGAAATGGACAACTGAGGTTTTTCCATTTTTATATGGATATGTTATATGTTTAAAAACTTGGGAGGTAAATTGATAACTGAGATGCATGGAATATTGACTTTATATCTAATGCTTTAGAATCTTAACCAAAAAAAAGGAAAACCCAGTTCTGATCAGAACCTGCCCACAAGTTCTACGCACCTATGACTTTGGGGGTCAGATTATATACTCTTTAAATTGACTTAAGTACACATCACTTAGATTTCATGCGTTTCAAATTTAGACTGAGAAATCTGCTCTAGAATTTAACCAGGTTTTTAAAATTAAGGTTAATTTCTAACCATTTGAACAAATTTTACATACATGTATGCACATGTCATTTTTCTTGTTTCTATTTTTATGTTCTCAAAGGTAGGATAAAGAAGGAAGGAGGAAACAGCTCATTTGGGGTTCAAGAGCTAGCTCTGCTAAGGGCTTGTAAGCTTTCTATTCGCCCTTTGATCTTTTTCTTGTTTGTCTTGTCTTTATTTTTTAATGAAATTTTGAAGCTATGTATTGAATTTTCTGGTATACAGGATGTTACTCCCACCTCCAAATTCCATTTAACTGATTCTTTTAAAAGAAAGATAGGAGTATATATACCATGCCAAAATAATAATAAAGTACGTATGTGAGAGCTGCAAATTATACCCCAGGGTAGCATTTAAGCAGCATCGGCAAAAAGTGAGTTAATAAATCGGAAGCTACATATTTAAAAAAAAAATCGGTCAATCCGTCGTGTGTTTAATACTTGCCTAAAGTAAATGGAGATATTGTTTTGCTTTGGTAACTGGCAATTTTTATTTTATTTTTTATTGCCTACAAATTGAGATTGTTTTGTTAAAATCTGTTGATCTAGCAGCAAGTAGAATTATTCAACTGGAATCTTGTATTCTATTCAGAGCTTAATTTTCCATTAAGGAAAAAAATGAGCTTCAGTTTGTGTTGTGATGTGTGTAATTTGCATGCTGAATCACAACATGCTTGGATAGATTGTAGAGACTCTGGTAAATAATCTAACCTTTACAATTTCAGTTTATGTGTTAACATTTTTCTATAATTTGCCTTTCCAATGCAGAGATATTTTTTATGGCTGTAATTTCTCTGTAAAAATAATTTTTAAGCTTACATTTTATTCTTTTTTTGCAACAACCGAGATTTTTCCAAGATTGTTCTGTTTCACCTTGCCCTCCTAGCTCCCGCCCCCATCACTTCAGTGCTTGTATTTTCTAATTATTCATGGGTGCGATGTTGAGTGTTTGTAATTTGACCACCACAGGTAGGCTTCCTGTTTACTTGAACACTCAGCCTCATCTCCGGTGAATAAATGGAAAAGCACAGATGGGTTTCTCCCAGGCAGAGCTCACTCCAAAGGTGTCTTCATAGAGCCAGCCCAGCCTTTGTCAAGGGGACGTTTCTCCACTTAAGTGTGTTTATCAGCGTCTTTCTCCCGCCAGTAATTCAAGAGCATTTTCAGAATTGATAGATTTTGATGCAGTTTTGCAAGTTTCCATGGAAGGCTGTCTCCCACTTCTGGGATTCACCCCCCCAAGTCGGGACCAGATCTGCTGCAGGGAGTCATGTTTATGAAATGTTTGTTTTTTGTTTTTTGTTTTTTTATTCATTCATACTAGAAGTGTTTTTATAACGGAAGTCTGCACTTTAAAACTCTGCAGGCCATGCATGCAATGGTGATTTGGAGCCTTGTTCATGGGTAATTCCTCCAGGTGATTTATCCCAATTTCTGCAAAGATCCTATTTTAAACAGACACGGAGAAGTGGTAACCGTTTCCTAACAGCAGTAAGAATGCCCCTTTCATTTGCCTGGTGAAAAGAACAGTCGTTAACAGCAGCCTGGAGGCTTCGAGGAGGTGGGGACCGGGCCTGAGCTCGGGACTGGGTCGTCAGAGCGTGGCCGCCCGGCGATGTCTCTGTATTTATCAATAAATCTCCCTGTTGTTTCGGGAAGGGCCTACGTCCTGTTCCATTATTTAAGAATCGTCTCCCGCGGCCACGTGAAACCGCGTCTTTGTTCATCGCGGAGCGGGAAAGGACTCCGGGACCCTTGGGCGCCGCCCGCCCGTCGGTCTCCCTGGGGGCTCGGGCGGCGGGCAGGGAGAGGCCTCGCCGTGCGTCTGGAGGGGGCGGGCACGGCAGGGCCTGGGCGTCACAGTGGGGCGGGGGGCGCACGGGCCCGGCGGGGGCGGTGATGACGCGCGGCCGCCTCACTTGAGCCGAGGATGACGCGCGGCCGCGACTGGACCATGCGGCGGGCGGCGGCGGGGGCGGGCGGAGCGCGGGCGGCGGGGCCGCTGGGGGGCGCCCCTCGCCTGCACCCCAATGCGGGACGCAGGGGCGGTATGCGGGCCGGACCGCAGGGGCGCGGCGGGTCCAGGGCAGGCTCGGCGGGCTCGCGGCCCCTCCCAGCGCAGTCCCGGGCCTGTTCCCGCGGCCGGAGCCAGCAGCTCGTCGGTGACCCGAAGGCCGCGAGCGCGTTGCCCGACTTGGCCCCTGACGTCTTCTTCCTGAGGGTGCGGCTGGAGGAGACGGGGGAGATATTCCGCGTGGCAAATTGCCGCGGCGACATGACCGTGCGGGAGCTCAAAGAGGAACTGGACCTGATGGTCGGCATCCCCTTCAACCTCCAGCGGCTCCAGTACCTCGACGAAGGTGGCTCCCGCCCTGACCCCTTCCCTGGCCACATGTAAGGGCACCCTGGCCACTTCTGAAGCTGGATTCCCAAAGGGAAGCTTGCTTACGTGAGAAACCCCAGATGGCAAAGGAAACCCCTGAAACCCAGCCACCCTGAAACCCAGATGGAAGGGCCACTTGGGGTCCTGGCCGCAGAGGGACTTCCCAATCTCAAACACACGGGATTCAAATTGGACTCCCAATCAAGGCAAACCTTGTCCACATGACCCGAATCCACAAGCAGGTCCTGCCTGGATTGGGCTGCATCTGCCAACCCTGAGCAAATCGTGTCCAAGCCAGGACCCCCCAGAAGCCAGACCCTCAGGCTCCCTATGTCTTCATAAGGAACACAGGTCCCAAAGCCAATAAGACTTGTCTGAAACAAAACCTGTCCTCAGCAGGACCCCCAAACCCAGGGCAAGCCTGCCCATGTCAGTACCCCCACACTCAAAGCAAACCTCAAGTCCTCCGCCATGCTGGTCTTGAGAACATCAGAACCCCAAATGCTCTAGCCAACCATGTCCACGCAAGCATGCCAAACCTGAAACAAACCCTGCTGACCTCAGGACCCACCAACCCAGAACGAAATTGCCTAACACCAGACCCCAAATCTCCAGGCTAACCGTGACTACCTCAGAACCCCAGATCCTCCAGCTACCACATCCACCCCAGGATGCCAGGGCTTGAACAAACCTTAACCACTTCAGGACCCCAAAATCCAAAGCAACCATGCCCAACTGAACCCCAAATCTCCAGGCTACCCATGACTACCTCAGAACCCCAGATTTTCCAGCCACTTTTGTCTTGCAAGGACGCCAAATCAAAACAAACCCTGTCCATCTCAGGACCCCAAAATCAACAAACCAGCCCAAGACTGAACCCCTAATCTCCAGGCTAACCATAACTCAGAACTCCAGATCCTCCAACAACCGTGTCCAGGCAAAGAGGTCAAAGCTGAGCTCACCATGACCATACCAGAACCCAAATCCCCTCAAAGTGTCTTCATGAGGGCTCCAAAGAATAAAACAAACTCTGTCCACAACAGGATCCCAAAGCTAAAGTCAAACCCACCCACATCTGAATTCACCCCCAGACATGAAACCATGTCTACATCAGCACTCCAAGGTTGAAGCCGGCCATGTCCATATCAGGAAGTCAAGGTTCAAACCAAACCTTGCCTCCATGAGTACCCCAAAACTCAAAGCAAACTTTTCTTGTATGTGTAACCCAAATCCTTCAGCCAACCTTATTTATACCAGAACCCCAAATTCCAGACCAAACACTTCATATAGCAGGAGCCCAAATTTTGGAGCAGATTTTATCACCATGAAGACCCCCAAATCTCAGGGCAGATGTGCTCTATTCCTACCCTCCAAATGCTACACTACTCGGGGCTACATCAGATCCCCACATCCCAAAACAAGTCCTGCCCATACGAGGACTCCAAATCCCAGAACAGACTTTTTCACATCAGGACCCCCAAACAGACAGCAAACCTTACTTTAATCAGAGCCCAAATCCAGAGTCAACTGCCCTCACAGGAACGTGAGTCTCAAAGCAAATGCTGCTATCCACGTTTGAACTTGAATACTGGAACTAACCTAGTACATATCAGAACCCCAAATTCCAAGCCGTGTCCTTGTTCACGTTGGGAGCTCAGAGCTAGCCCAGCCGGAATCAGAACCCAGAGCCGAAAGTTCCCCGTGACTGAATTAGGACCCCAAGGGCCCCGCTCCAGACAAGTTTCGTGTGGTAGATACCCAGCGGAGGCCAGGCACCCTAGAGCCCATCTCTCTTTCCATCAGTCTCCTTCCCTGACCTGAAGGCGTGGCTTTCCCTATCCCGATTCCCTACAATATTTAGGATATGAGAACAGGATCAAAGTCCCTGGCTCCATCATCTCCCCACCTGGTTGAAATCAACACAACACACTTCAAGAAAATGAAGATATAGAAAAAATCTCTGAGCTGCTGCACAGAGAATGTGAACAGCTGGTATTGCAGAGAGACTGCAGCTGTACTGCAGGGGCTGGGGAACGATGGAGACAGACAGATCTGAAAGCAGCCTGCCTCCACAGGCTTGGTGCTGCCAGACACTGCCCTTCTGGGCTCAGTTTCCTAATCTATAACACAGAGCCACCAGCTCTAGAATTCTCAAGAGCTGTTTCCCCCTATGGACAGAAATGACTCAGGAAACTCAAAATGCACAGTGAAGGCCAAAATACCTTCCTTTGCTCTCTTTAAAATAGGTTAAGCATTTTTCATGACATATTATTTTCCTATAGGAGTATTTGGAAGATGCTCTTGGGCATTTTTGAGGTCTTATTTGGAAAGAAATGTGTTTCCAGCCTAGTCTGTATTTAACATATTAAAAGTGAGGAGAGTTGTTGAAGGACTTAGTAAGAGTTCCCAAACAAGTAATTTGAAAATTATGTATCCTCAACTACAAATGCCTGGCACCCCTTCTGTTCATTTATTTTCGCTGATGAGCTGTGCTGAGCTATTAATTCAAGAAAGCTAAGAGGGAGCGAGAGAGAGGGGGTGACTTAACACTGATGTCACAGTGCTATCACTCAACAGGCACTTAGCAACTGTTAGAAGCTCGACCTCTCTCTGCCGTTGCAGTCCTTGCAGTGGGTGGTAAACAAGAAAGACAGAAAGTGCTACTCATTATTAGAAGAAATTTGGGCTACTGCCTAGAAATAATCCTCTGAGGCCTCTCCTACCCACCTCAAAATTTGGGGCGGGGGGAGATCAAATGAGATCATGTGTGAAAACCTTGAGATACACAAATCTAAAAGGGGTGAGCACATCCATGGGCCAGGGTTGCCCTTACACGTCTGTCGTCAACTTTGATAATTTATTTAGCTGGTGATAATTAGTATTTGTCTAAGTCCAAGGCAGTGGCTGCCTGTTTATAAAAAGAGGATGTACTCCGATCTCTATAGGGGTTGTTCAGCATGTGGGAGTTGTACTCTTGCACGTCTCAGCAAAACACAGCTTTACTCAATATTTTCAAAGTTGTAGGGAGTCAAGTTGTCTTACTTAGACTAATTACCGGTTATCCTCTGGGTCTGAACCACAAATAGGACACTAATGAACAGATTTGCTGATCACTATTGCCTGTTGACATCTACCATCCTGAGTATCTGGTAGCAAATTGGTGCTCATAGAGCCAAAAGTGGGAAGCCAGTGGCCCCGGAGGGAGTCAGCACTGGGGTGGCTGTTTACTTAAAGGCTGTGTGAGCCTCCGTTTGCTCATCAGCAGATGGACATAACAAACCTACCTTGGAGAGCTGTCCTAAGGATGAAAGAATATAGGTACTCAGTCTGGGCACCAAGTAATCACTAAGTACCTAGTATACAAGCGCAAAGCAGTCAATCATGAAACCAGAAAACTCATGAATCCCACTGACTTGGAATGTAGACCGTCTCACCTGGGCAGAGCTGGGACTCGATGTTGATGGCATTGCTTATAAAGAAAGCATGAGGCCAAAGGAGCTCTGGTACTCCAAGTCCAAATTGGGGTGGATGTCAGCATTAGCTCCTTACATCACATCAGCTCTCAGCTGGGGAGATTTTGTCCCCCAGAGTCCATTTGGCAATATCTGGAGACTTTTTTTTTTTTTTTTTTTTTTTTTTTTTGAGACAGGGTTTCACTCTATTGCCCAGGCTGGAATGCAGTGGTGCAATCTTGGCTCACTGCAACTCTGCTCAGGTGATCCTCCCACCTCAGCCTCCTAAGTAGCTGGGACCACAGGTGCGAGCCATCAGGCCCAGAAAATGTTTGTATTTTTTGTAGAGATGGGTTTTTGCCATGTTGCCCAGGCTGCTCTCGAACTCCTGGGCTCAGGCGATCTGCCCACCTCGGCATCCCAAAGTACTGAGATGACAGGTGCGAGCCACTGTACCGAGCCTGGAGACATTTTTGATTGCCTTGATTTGGTGAACATGCTGCTAGCATCTAGTGAGTAGAGGCCGGGAAGCTGTGAACACCTGACAATGAGGAGGGGCCCCTACCACAAGGAGTTACCCAGTCTAAACTGTCAGCAGTGCCAAGGTGGAAAAATCCCTCCCAGGCTTCAATTTGAAAGATCCAGCAATTTTTTGTCATTGTCACCTCTTTAGCCAAGTAATGACATTATCCAAGAGAGTATTTTGGTTTACCCTATATGACTTGTTTAACCACATTGTGCCGTGTGTCTAATGACTGGTTACTTCAAGTTTAAGTCATTCTATTTGTACAGTTTGCCTCATAAAATGATTTTACTGACTCATGTGCCTTTTCACAATAGGACAAGTTATAATTACAGAATTTTATAAATCGTTGGCATTGTGATTTTGTTCGGCTTCCATCTGAGCTGAACCAAATTAATTTTCTAAAAAGCATTACCAACAACAGACAGACCCACGCGGCACCATCAAATGAGATTCGTATTCGATATTTCTAAAATTATCTTTGTGGCACTCAAGGTCAGATAATCTCTTAACTTAACCAATGTAGTAGTTTATCTTTAATACGCAATTTTTTAAAAGAAAAAAAATGATTCCCTGCAGGAGTTTTGATGGATGACACTACCCTGAAGTTTCATGATGTTGTTCCTGGAGGGATTATTTCATTATGTATCTGGCGTCATGACGGATGGACAGAACTTGTTGTGGCGGCTGTGGAAGGGGATCCCAGCAAGGTGTTTTCATGCTTCTTTAAATGGATATTATACGTTACGAAGCAACCGTAAATTGTGGGGGGAAAATTAGTCTTTAATATGGATATCTGAGTAACAGTTTCAGAGCAGGGAAGAGAGAACGATGAGCCGTGTCATAATTACAAAATACTGCACCGAGGGTTTGCCTTCACTCCTTGGGTTTACCATTTTGCTGGGTTTATCAATTTGTGATTTATAACCCACTTACTGCCCTGCCCCGCCCCGCCCCACAAAGGAGTCGAGGCAGCACGTTTCTATTCATGTGTATGAGTGATAAGGTCGGAAATCTAATTTAACACTGAGAGGAGAACTCCAGATAACTGGGAAATGCACAGCTCAGAGCTCGGGGCTGTGCTACAGGCCTCCGCCAGGTGCTGCCTGGTTCCGGGGCGGCAGGAGGTCCCTTGTTCCTGGGGCGAGCGGTGGGCGCTCTGTCCTCCAGGGCTCCTGCTGGCCTCTCAGCTGGGCTCTAGGGGTGGGCAGTGGGGGACAGGAGGACAGAAACCAGATGTATACCCAACAGGGAATATGAATCGCTGCGACACGAGGGGCAATGCTCTATTCTTTCTAGAAAAGAAATTCGGATGGAAAGCTATATGCTCCTGGAGAAGAGGAGACAGAGTTTCTTTGCCGAGAAAGGGGTCAGGGAAGGCTGGGTGTAGCAGGGGCTGGGACTGGCATTCTCGGAAGAGTGGGTGGGCTCGGGGCAGGTGCAGCAGGAGGCAGCCTTGGCAGGGAGGGTGGGCAAGAAGGGGCACCCAGGCCTGACACACCTCCTCCCAATCCCTCCCGCTTCTCCTCTGCACGCTCCTCTGCCCCTTCTGTCTCCCTCCCCTTTGTCACCAGCAGTATGGTCCATGCTTGGTTTTCTGACTCTTGCTCTGGCTGCAGGGGTCACCTCCCTGCTGTCTGAGGTTGTCAGAATTGCCATCATCCTCATCCCGATTCTGCTCCTCCCACCGCCCCAGTCCTGACTCCCACATCAGGGCAGAGTATCCTCGCTGGGAGAACCTGTAGTCTTCCTCCCAGGCTCAAAGACTTAATTCACCACGAGCCGTTTACATGACTGGACTGTTCACCTGTGCGTGTTCAGCTTGCTCTGAAACCTAACGGAGACAATGGGCACACAAATAGATGGGAAGGCCAGAGCTGGTCTCCAAGAGATGCCTGTCACCCTCTGGGAGGCCATTTGTATTGGCTGTTTTCTTCCTCAGTGGCTTCAACCACCTTCCTGTGGACACCCGGCAAAGCTATTTTCTCTCTTCAAAACATCGACAGGAAGACCTTCCTGCGTTCCGAGCCTGACTGATGGCGAATTCGTATTTCCTGAACATATATAAGGCGTTAAATTATGGCCTCCCCATCCTATCCTGGGTGTTTCTCAGCTTTTCTTGGAGGTTTTGCACCTCTCTTTTCCCATGATGAGCCTGAGTTTGGCATTCAAGCAGCCCTTCCCCTGAGCATGCCCCATCAGCCATCCAACAGAATGTAGCCACGCTTTTGAGAATAACTCAAACTCCTCTTATCTTGTCCAGCTATCTTGTCTCGGGCTTACTGAAGATTCCGTCTACCGAACTGCCAATTCAGAACATTTTGAGGGTGAGAAGTGGAAGCAGTGGACGTCTCAGAGGGCATTTGTGGCGTTGTATGTGGCCTCACACAGAGGTCACTTTGATGCTGTGCAGTACCTTCTAGAACACGGTAATTCTGGTAGAAAGCTTCCTATATTCATGAGTTGGGATTTTTTGCAGGTAGAAAGGACAGAGTGTCTTGTGTTCCAGGTCCTTCCAGCAGTGGTTTCCTGGACCTGTGTCTTGTCAGCCACCAATCAGGGTCCCCATGGGACCACTCGCTCCCTGTCTAGGCAAGTGTCTTAGGGTACGCCAGTCAGAGGCTGCCCTCCTTCTCTTCACCAGGTCTCAAGAAGATTCTTTCTGGTTCAGTGAGGCAGAAATTTCAGGACCCAAGACACAGGGAGCAGCTACAAAGGATTCCTGGTTCGTTTCCAAACAGACATATTGCTGGGAATATTCCCATGCTGTCTGCGTGATTTCCAGCCTCGCATGAAATTAGGATGCTGCAACGGTCCAAAATGGTCTAACCTCTGGCCAGGCACGGTGGCTCACACCTGTAATCTCAGCATTTTGGAAGGCCAAGGTAGGCAGATCACATGAGGTCAGGAGTTCACAACCAGCCTGGCCAACAGGGCGAAACCCATCTCTGCTAAAAATACAAAAATTAGATGGGTGTGGTGGCATGTACCTGTAGTCCCAGCTACTGGGGAGGCTGAGACAGGAGAATACAACAAAAATACACACACCAAAAAAAACCACAAAAAAACAAAAAAAACGAAACTAGAAAAAAACCCCAAAATAGTCTACCCTCCAGCCAGCACAGCTCTGTGGTGGATGGCAGGATCACCACTCTTCCTTCTCCACGCCTCGTTATTATTTTCTCACAAGACATTCATGCTGAACTCTCTTTTCACCCCACCTCCACTTAAGGGCCTCCTTCCTCTCTCTCTCTCTCTCTCTCCGGCTCTCTTGATAGATAGAAACAGAAGCCTAAGACAACATTGTCTTCAAATTAAAGAGCTTTACACAACATTCCATAGGTGTACACTCTATCCTCCCTGGATGTGGGATATTTTTGGGAAAAGATGCCCACTGATGGAGATGCAGACTACTCAAGAACAACGGAGAACAGCTGTAACAGCTCAGACCACCAGCTTCCTTGGAAAAAGGGAGAACATGTTATGTGGTGTTTGGTCAATGGTTTGGGCTCAGGAGGGGCCTTTCCCAAGGGTCTCCCATATCAGCTTGCCTCCAAATTAGACAACAGCTTCTTTCCTACCCACAGCCTTGGCTCCAGCCTCTCAGCTCAGTCATTGCTATTTTTCCCACTTACACCAAGCAAGGTGGAAAACATCTTGGATTTCCTGGGCCAGATGATTGGGCCATGCATCGGGGGTATAAACCTCTGTGATGGGTAAAGGTTACCTAAACAATATTCTCCTTCCTTCCTTCACTGCCTGTCTGCTCTTTGCTTGTTGTAAAATGAAATATGAGCTTTGCACAGCCCAGCAGTCCCTTAAGCTCATAAAAAGTCATTTTCACTCTGATGGAACTGTGATGTATTTGAAGGCACCAGTTAAAAAATTACAGCCAGCTTTGCGAAGTTTTCTGTCCTCTGCAGACAGCTGCTGGGGGGAGGTGTCATGGTCGACACTGGTGTTCTAAGAGCCTATTTAAAACTTTACCTCACCAACCAGCCGGAGCTCATAAAAACTGGCTACCGAAATGTCAGCTGAATTTAATTGAATTGCCTTGTTTTCTGTGTCATGATATTTGTTATCCAGAATTTGATTCAATTCAACAATTCCATATTGGACACCTGTCATTAGCCCATCCATCTGCAGGAGGCAGTGAGGAATTTAATCGAAGTGAAATCTGTCCATGAGTCAGGCTGCCCATTGCGTCATTTCCCGAGTGCCTGTCTTCTGCAGGCACTGAGCTACGTGCTCGGGATGAGAACAGCAACGAGCCAGATGTGTGTGTTTTCTGCCCTCCTGGAGTTTATGAGGGGAAATCAGTAGATTATTACAAATAATTCCATAGTCAATGGTGTACACAGTGTTGTGAAGATGTAGAGTGTCTATTGAGCTTATACAGGAGATTTCACGGGGTGGGAGAACTAAGGAAGATTTTCCCAAGGAAAGAAATGAAACCTAAAGGAAGGTCAGAGTTAGCTCAGAATAAAATGAGAATGTTGTGAACGGGCCTGGGGCAGGAGGCAGAGCAGGGTGTATTTAAGGGATGAAGGTGGAAGGTAGGTATAATTGGTGCCTTGGTGGTGGGGTTGGGGAGGAGAGTATGACAGGAGGGAATGCTGGAATAGTAATGGGAAGGTATGGTGAGAGTGAGCGGGAAAGACCTAGAACATCAACCCACAGGTGGCGGGATGGCAGTGATGGATCTGAGCAGGAGTTTGATATGGGCATTCTGGAAAAATCACTGGTTACTGCCAGGGGAACATACTGGAGGCAGGACAGTGCTGGAGCTGGGCCAGGCAGCAGGACCTCCCTGGGGAGCACTCCCTTCACAGCTCTGGACCCCTCCTGTGTTCCCCTTCCGCATGTCTTCCTTCTGGCCAATGTTCTTATTTTACAGGAGCCAGCTGCCTCAGCAGATCCCCCCTGGGCAGGACACCCCTGCATGTGGCTGCAGCAATGGGTCGGTCAGACTGTATAAGCCTTCTGCTCCAGCACGGGGCCTCCATCCACGACAAAGATGCCAAGGGGGAGACCCCCATCTCCATTGCACACCGCCTGAACCACACACAGAGTGAGCGGCAGATGTTCCTCCTCCACCAGATAGCGAAGTCAGGGATACGGGATCTTAACGACTTGGTCATGAAGAATGCTTTGCAGAGGATCAAGTCTGGGTTTAGGTCTAAGGTGACGATGATGACCCCTCATTAGCTCCCAGTGGGAACGCTTGCCTGTTGAAGCTGGTTTGGGCAACTTTGCAGAGTTCAATCCCATGGGGGTCCTTGGTGAGCAGGGAGGCAGGAAAACAGGGCAATTAACCTGAATCAGATATGAAATTATCTGTCCTGTTTGCAAATGATTTCGGGAGGGTGTTGATGGCAGGAGGTAAGTCTGTGCTCATTTGGTAATCCATTACAGACTGAACAGGCTCTGATGCCAGCCTTTAATTTTAAGCTATTTGTACATTGTACCCAATAGCGCTGCTTAGGGTGATGGGAGCCAATTACCTTCTCTCCCTTCTGGGGACTGTCTAATGCACTGGCATAATAGAAGTAATAACAATAATGATAATAGCACTATTGTTATTGTACAAAACAAGTGCCAGCAAATGTCAGGAGGTCGTGTGTGGTGTGGGCTGTGAATTTCAGTCTGTAAAGCTGTGGAACTAAATGCTCCCACAGTTAATGTTCCAGGTTTCCTGAGCCATCTTTGAGGGGTCTGCTTCTTGAGTCAGGGGCAGAAGGGAAGCTGGGTGAGCTTGGCTCTCCAAACACATTCTCCAGAAGGGATGCCTTATTACTTTGGTTGAAAGGTAACACATTGGCACTAGATGGGGAGGAAACAGTGTAAAAGAAGATGAGAATCAGGCTGGCCACATCTTCTCCTTTGTCTCATCCCCAGGGGTCCATGCAATCTCCTCTTGCTAGTGTTCTTCTTTTCCTACCAGCACTGGGATAGCCCTTCCTTCTTTCCTTTGAGCAAACCACCTTGGAGTGTCTATCTCAACTCTCAGGTCTCTGCATTACAAAACCTTATATCACACTGCAGGATGTGCTTGGTGTTCCCACAGGGTCCCAGCCTGCCAAGTGCATGAGTGAGCTGGGCGTGGGAAACAAGAAGGAAAGATAAGGATGGGGCCAGCTGTCTGAAGAGGGCACTGAGACTCCATTCCTGCAGAGATGAAAGGCAGAGGCTGCTAGATCTTTCTAGAGCTCCAGACCTGGAAATCTGGCTTTTTGAAAGGATCTCTCTTGACTTTTTTTTTTTTTTTTTTTTGAGACAGAGTCTTGCTCTATTGCCCAGGCTGGAGTGCAGTGGTGCCATCTCGGCTCACTGCAACCTCCGCCTCCCAGGTTCAAGCGATTCTCCTGCCTCAGCCTCCTGAATAGCTGAGATTGCAGGCACCCGCCACCACGCCTGGCTGATTTTTGTATTTTTAGTAGAGACGGGGTTTCACCATGTTGGCCAGGTTGGTCTCGAACTCCTGACCTCATGATCTGCCCACCTCAGCCTCCCAAAGTGCTGGATTTACAGGCATGAGCCACCGCACCTGGCCAGATCTCTCTTGATTTTTAAAATTTGGCTTGAATTTTTGAAGAATGTGGTCTGCTACAAAAGGAGTGAGAAGATGCGGGGCACACCCATGTGACTGCCTCTCATTGTCAAACTCCATTTCATGGAGAAATGTGGTAGAATCAATCTAAGTCTCTCTGGAACAATCCAAAACTCTGACGCCACAGTGAGGGAGTAGCCATGGGTCTTGCTGGGTGGCGTATGGGGTCCACTCTCCCACCTTCCACAGACCATTCATGTTTCTCTAAAGCCCTACCTTCTAAGCAACTTTTGGAATCAAAATGTGTGGCAATGGTCTTGTGACCATTGCAGTTTTCCTGGGAATGGGAAATGGCACTGTATCCTGGCCCCCCTTTCCCACTTCCATCCCAAGAACTGGAGTCAGCTTTTAAATTAACTGACTGCATTTCCTGCTGTCATAGCAAGTAAGATCTGTGTTAATGATGTGGTTTTACACTCAGTGTACGTGGCTGTACCCAGCTCAGCACTCTGTTTGACAAATAATAGCCGAAGAAAAAAATACCTCAGCATCAGCTATGTCAAAACTGAGATCTTGTTCTTGGCAGACGTTCTGCAAAGTCAACAGGCAGATATTAAGCAACCCCAACCCAATGGGGCAATCCATTTAGCTAATGAGGTGTTAGGGGGGTGACGCGGGCACTCTTTTAACTTAACAAGTGGCATCACTCAGAGTCGTGCATTTGCCAGGAGCTCTGCCCAGCCGCCTTCATTGTTTGGAGAACCAACTGCCCGACTTCTATATGTAAAATTCTGGGGGCAGGCACTCTATCTTCATCTACCTCCAATTCAATTAAACACTTGGCCAGACATTGGGCAGGTCCCAAACTCTTCGTGGTGACATTTTGCTCAGTCTGTGGTAGGGTCATCTGAACACTCATAGGTCCTGGGGAGTGCTCCATTCTGTATCACTTATGAAATAAAATATGTCCAGAGCCATAGAAGGATTGAGTTGCCATTGGGTGAGACGTTACATTTTGTAGATATTTCATTACACATTTATTTTGAAGAGGTTTTTTTTTTTCCCACATTTTGGGAGACAACAAAGTTTTTTTTGAGTGTGTAGGGGGTCAATCTCAAACATTTTTGTTGGACCCTGGAGGTGGTCTGGCATGGTGGTCAGGCACATCTCTGCTCTGTCAGGCCATGCCATCCAGTTCCTTTGCCTCATGTGGCATCCCCAGGTAGGGCTGGGCTTGCAGTCACGAGAGGGGAAGAGCTGCCTGTGCAGAGGTGGGGATAGAGGCTTTGGGGTCAGCACAGATCTCGGCTTGCATCTTACTGGTTTCCCTCCAAAGATGACTCTGCGGGGCCTTCAGCTGCCTGCTGGACTCTTGCCACCATCTCCTCACTCAGTCTCAGACCTGGGGCACTCCCTTGCCTGAAGCATATTCACTAACCCAGGGGTTCCCAGAGAGCAGGGAGGGCATCTCACTGGTGGCGCCTCAGGGGACTTCAGGTGGTCCCTGACACTGTATTAAGTGACACTGAAACACTGGCTGGGAAAGGCAATCCCTTTTGACATTGCTGTCGGTCCTTTCCGTATCCACAAGGAGAAAGTTTCCTTTTTGTGCTAGTATGGCTTTGACACCGCCCTGACCCTCACCAATCTCCCTCTTAAAAACACATCAGCAGAGCGCAGTGTTTTGTTAGGTAGCCGTCTTTTGCTGGGATTTAACGGCACTGTCTTGTTTTCAGTGCACTGCAGGCCAGGGTTCTATCCCTTTCTCTCCTCCTTACTAGTTGTGTGACCTTGGACCAAATGGTCACCTCCCAAGAGCCTCAGGGTCTTTATCCGTCACGTGGGCCTCGTCACCAGCATCCCAACCTGGTTTGCATTGGTGAAAGGAGACTGCCAATGTGGATTGTGCCCTCAAGACCCAAGGCCCTGTCAGCGAGACCCCAAGATGCAGTGGGAGGGGCCTGGGCTTGCAGTCTGGCAGATCCGGTTTAGAATTTTCCTCCACCACAAGCTGTGTGGCATCGGGCCAAGCAATGGCACCTCTCAGAGCATCAGTTTTCTCCTCTGTAATACTCAGGTAATAAAACCTGGCCTCTGTCATTGGAGGGATTAAATGTCTGGCACGGAGCAGACGCTTGAAAAATGGTAGCCATTATTATTATTATTATTATTATTATTGCTACAACCACTTAATTTGTTTAAAATATTTACTTACTGGGAATCAATACACCGCCCCCCACCAGCCCCCGTCTCCAGATAACCTCATACATTTTCAGCAAACCTTATACAGTAATAGTCTCTGTCCAGAAGTAATAATCCCCCAAGTGGGAGATAAATAAATTCTGTTAAGTTTGCTGATTTGGGTGTGAAGTAGAGGGCTTTCTTAGCTACTTGAAAAAAGTGCGTTCTGAACTTGAAACTCCAGGGCCAGTTCTGCAGGAGAGGAAAACAGCTCTAAGGCAAGAGGAAAATTCCAGTCACTGGGCTCTGCCTCCGCAGTGCCGCACTGATTGCAGATGCTTCCAGCAGAGGGCACAGAAACCCATTAACATTTAGACAAACAATCGTGTTTGTGTTCATTGGAAATGTCAGAAACGCCGCAGTCTGCGCCACTTTGAAAATGGGCCTCACATATGGGCTTTTGTGCCTGAACCCCTGGAATTGTCTGCAAAATGTGCATGTCTGCATACATTTTCTGGGGAGAACCTTCATAGCTCCCATTATATCCTGAAAGGGTCTGTGGACCACCCATTCCCCAAGGTACCAAAACCTGCTCAAATAACAAGGAATTCAACCATAGCAATTGTCAAAGTAATCAAACTGCAACCGACATAGTACAATGTCACGCTTTACCCATTTGATTGGCTTGCATTGCCAATTTACAATTGGAAAAATGATAAATACTCCTAACATCTGGGGCTGTGGGGTGTGTGTGTGTGTATGTGTGTGTGCGTGCACGTGTGTGCACCTGGGAAACATGTCCGCACTGCAGAGGGGAGCCTGTCGACTCCCATCTTCCTGCAGGATTGATTGCTATCTGACAATACATATTCAGAATGCCCATGACTTAGCACAGTGGCCTCACTTCTGTAAATCCATCCTACAGAGAGGAAGCCCCTGTACAAAATGAGACCTGTTCACAAATGTTCGTGACTGCTGTTAATGGTGGCAGAAACCCCTGTACAAAATGAGACCTGTTTGCAAATATTTGTGACTGCTGTTTATGGTGGCAGGTGCCTGGAAACACTCTACATGCCCACAAGGGGGAGGGATGGTGGCTCATTTTGCAGCTACGACAACGTGACTTGATCTGTATGTACAGGCCAGGGGACAGACATGAGGGATATCTGGGATGTGTCATTAAGTGGAAAACAGCAAGTTGCCCAAGAAACGTTATGAGCACGATTTTAAAAAGAGGCAAATCCAGTGTCTACATATGTTTATTTGAGCACAAATAATGATGTCAAAGGTATACCTCCAAACTGTTAGCATTGCTTGCTTCAGGGCAAGAGAACTGTTTTACACAGCCCTGAGTTATTACAACCGGCAAGTCTCCATTTTTGAGACAGGGTCCCACTCCATCATCTAGGCTGGAGTGCAGTGGTGCAATCACAGCTCATTGCAGCCTCGACCTCCTCGGCTCAAGTGATCCTCCCATCTCAGCCTCTTGAGTAGCTGGGACTACAGGAGCGCCTCACCATGCCTGGCTAATTTTTTGTATATACATATTTTAACAGAGACAGGGTTTCACCATGTTGCCAAATTCCTGGGCTCAAGCGATCTGTCCGCCTCAGCCTCCCAAAGTGCTTGGATTATAGGAATAAGCCATCGTGCCTGGCCTTTCTTTTATTTTTTATCGTGGCAAAAGACACACAGCATTTATCCTTAGTGACATTTAGTACATTCACAATGTTGTGCAACCATCACACTATTTCCAGAACATTTTCATCATTTCAAAAACAAACCCCATACCCACTTGTGTTCATCCCAGATACCTTCTCCCTCCAGTCCTAGATGACCACCAATCGACTTTCTGTCCATACATTTGCATATTCTGAATATTTCATATAAATCAGATCATACCATATCTGTCCCCCCCACCTTTTTTTTTGAGACAGAGTCCCACTCTGTCATCCAGGCTGGAGTACAGAGGCATGATCTCAGCTCACTGCAACCTCTGCCTCCCGAGTTCAAGCGATTCTCCAGCCTCAGCCTCCTGAGTAGCTGGGATTACAGGCGCGTACCACTGCGTCTGGCTAATTTTTGTATTTTTAGTAGAGACCAGGTTTCATCATCTCGGCTAGGCTGGTCTTGAACTCCTGACCTCAGGTGATCCACCCACTTCGGCCTTCCAAAGTCCTGGGACTACAGATGTGAGCCACAGTGCCCAGGCACATGTAGCCTTTTGGACCTGGTTTTTAGTATACCATTTTTGAGGTTCACCCATGTTGTGGTATGTCTTAGGACTTCATTCTTTTTATGGCTGAATGACATTCCATTGTACGAATATATCACGTTTTGTTTATCCATTTATTAGCTGGTAGCTATTGGGATTGCTTCCACCTTGTGGCTGTCGTGAGTAGTTCTGCTATGAGCATTGGTGTATAAGGATTTGCTTGAGTTCCTACATTCAACTTTTGGGTGCACATTAGGAGGGGAATTGCTGGGTCACATGGTAATTCTGTGTTTAACAGCGTATCTTACTTTTGTAATTAAAAAAAAATCAGGCTGTGGAGGCTCATGCCTGTAATCCCAACACTTTGGGAAGCCGAGGTGGGAAGAGTGCTTGAGCTCAGGAGTTCGAGACCAGCCTGTGCAATATAGTGAGACCCCCATCTCTACAAAAAAATAAAAAAAAATTAGCTGGTGGCATGCACCTATAGTTCCAACTACTCAGGAAGCTGAGGCAAGAGGATGGCTTGAGCCGGGGAGGTCAAGGCTGTAGTGAGCTGTGATCACAGCACTTCCCTCCAGCCTAGGTGACAGTGAGATACTGTGTTAAAAAAATAATAACCAATATAAAAAAGGAAGGAAAAGAGAAACCGCCGCCCCCCGCCTCCCCATGCCAGGCTGTCTAGAGTGGAGAATTACGACAATCATGTGTTGAGTATTTTCCAGGCACCCTACATGCGTGATCTCATTTGGTCTTTTCAGTGACCCCGGAAGGCGGACGTTCTCAGTCAGTATCACAATCGCATGGGGGCTTTGTTAAAACACAGATTGCTGGGCCCCACCTCCCAAGGATGCGAGACTCAGTGTTTGGGACAGGGCCTGAGACTGCATTTCTGACAAACTCCCTGGGAAGGTGGTGCTGAGCAGCACTGAGCACGTTCTCTTTCATGCCCATTTGTCACGGAGGAAATGGAGGCTCAGAGAAGGTTAGCAACTTGCCCAGCAACACACAGCACCTAGGTGGCAGAGTGAGGATGCCTGCCCCTCTGCCGTAGTTTCTAGTCCCTGTCGGGATGAAGCCGAATGTGACTGTTCTGAGCGGCAAAGGTAAAGGTTCCACCACCTTTGGGAGGCAGGCAGGGCAGTATTTTGGTTCTGGAGTCAGCTTGTCCGGGAGGCCTTCGTGGAGGCTACGACCTTGGTTACTCCTCCAACTCCCCTCTTTCCCTACTTGTAAAAGGCAGAAAATGCCAGCATTCATTCTCAAAGCATCGACGGCCCTGCCCAGCCAGAGTCCAGCTGGGAAAGGCACATTGGGCTGAGCACGGTCAGGCAGTGCAGAGGACAGGATGGACGGGCAGGTACGCACACCCCACGGACACTTCCTCCTGGGCTGCGCCCCAGCCCCAGCAGCCCACAGGACACACCCCAGAGGTCCTGAGCACTTTCCTCTCCTCTGTCTTGGATTCACACAAAGAAAATCCTCCCCGGGCCGGCCGGGGTCGGCTCCCGCCAGGTGGCGCTGTCGAACGCGGTTGCCGCAGGTGCGCGGCCACGGCGGCCTGTAGGTGTCACTGCGAGACCGCTGATCAACTCCCCGAGCGCAGCGTCGCGCGGATTCCGGCTGACGGTGCATCCGCCCCCATCCGCCCCACCAGCCGCCACCCGAATTGCAGATCCTGTTGCATTCCCCAGTTTTCTTCTTTCCCATTAGGCCGTTACACACCAAAGATTTTCCACTCTTGGTACTTTTGTGCTGTGTTGATCTTTGGATAGTAGAGACTATTTTGAAACATAGGTAACTACGTGGATAGTATTTTCACATGCCATTCATAGTGTAAGAATTTAGAGAGAAACACGGTCCTCCAGTGCACAGAGTCTTCCCCGGTGAGGGCGGGGTGCGGGGGCGGGGGGCTAACGAACTATTTTTTTAGAGTCAGGGATAAGAGCTAGCCAGCTTTACAGATAAATTCCATTTTTTAAAACTTGTCCTCCTAAAGGGAAGAAAAGTCTAGGACCTTCCTTTCAATCCTAGTGAACATGTTAATTAATATTCGCCCAGGAGGGGCTGTAACAAGAAAAGCAAGAAGGAATTAGGCTGACCTAGGTATTTCCAAGCCCAAGATCCTCAACATTATTCTCCCCAAGCAAGATACCAGTCATGTGTCGCTTAAAAGGGGTGCTTTCCGAGAACTGTGTCCTCGGGTAATTTTGCCGTTGTGCAAACATCATAGGGAGTACTTACACAAACTAGATGGCAGAGCCCACACACACCCAGGATATGGGATATAGCCGGTTGCTCCTACGCCATGTTACTTAACCTGTGCAGCATGCTGCTGTATTGAGTGTGGTAGGCCAGGGGTCTCCAACCCCTGGCCACAGAGCGGTATTGTTCTGTTAGGAACCAGGCCACACAGCAGCAGGTGAACAGCAAGCTAGCAAGGGAAGCTTCATCTGTATTTACAGGCACTCCCCATCGTGAGCTCCACCTCCTGTCAGATCAGCGGCAGCATTAGATTCTCATAGGAGCGTGAACCCTATTGTGAACTGCTCATGTGAGGGATCTAGGTTGTGTGCTCCTGATGAGAATCTAATGTCCAACGATCTGTCACTGTCTCCCAGCACCCCCAGATGGGACTGTGTAGTTGCAGGAAAACAAGTTCAGGGCTCCCACTGGTTCTACATGATGGTGAACTGTGTAATTATTTCATTATATATAACAATGTAATAATAATAGAAATAAAGTACACAATAAATGTAATGCGCTTGAATCATCCCGAAACCATCACTTCCCTCTGGTCTGTGGAAAAATTGACTTCCACAAGATGGGTCCCTGGTGCCAAAAATGTTGGGGACCACTGCTGTAGGTGGCTGTAACACAGTGGTAAGTCTTTGTATATCTAAACATAGAAAAGGTACAGTAAAACCACAATGTGAAAGATACAGAATGGTGCACCTGTGTAGGACACATGCATGAATGGAGTTTGCAGGACCGGACGTTGTTCTGGGTAAGTCAGTGAGAGGGTGGTGAGTGAATGTGAAGGCTGAGGATATCACCGTACACTACTGTAGACTTTATCAACACTGCACACTTAGGTTACACTACATTTGTTTAAAAAGTAATTGCACTACAACTGTATGATGGCTATGGCAACAGGCTTTAACTCCATTTAATGGCTTTAGCTCCATTATAATCTTATAGGACCACTGTCATATATGTGGTCTCTTGTGGACTGAAAGGTCGTTCTAAGGGTATAATCCGTGGCATGCAGGGAAGGGCTGAGATTTAAAATGAGTGAGCACATGTCAGAACTACTATTTTTAAACAAATTATATCATCAAAGAAGTTCATGATTTACTTCTAACTTTCACCAAACTGCAGTGCATTTTTATTTTTTTGAGATAGAGTCTCGCTCTGTCGCCCAGGCTGGAGCGCAGTGGCACAATCTCAGCTCACTGCAACCTCCACCTCCCGGGTTCAAGCAATTCTCCTGCCTTGGTCTCTCTAGTAGCTGAGATTACAGGCACCTGCCACCACGCCCAGCTAATTTTTGTACTTTTAGTAGAGACGAGGTTTCATCATGTTGGCCAGGCTGGTCTCAAACTCCTGACCTCAGGTGATCCACTCGCCTCGACCTCTCAAAGTGTTGGGATTACAGGCATGAGCCACCGTGTCCGGCCTGCAGTGTATTTTATACCTGGCTCATCTCACACATGATTTAAGAATTACTTTTAAATAAAGAAAAAAATTCATCAGTCTGGTTTTGCCAGTGCTATAAAGTATCACATTTCAATCTTGTAATGACCCAGCAAGGTATTACTTTTCCCACCCCACAGGTGGAGACAGAGACAGAACCAAAACTCCTGGTTTTGAGGAGAAATGGATCCCTGCCCTGCGGTGTGGAGCTGGACTTCACAGGAAGAGACAAATAACTGCCCTAGAACGCAGTAGAGTCTCACTCCCACGCACTCATTCAGCAAGTGAACTGTCTGCACACTTGCGGACTAGTCGGCTCCTCTGGGCGCTGGAAAGCTCCCCTGGGGCCATCAGAAAATGGTCTAATTGTTCCCACCACTGCCGTGCACACCTGTGCTGACGTTCCCCCACACCTGCCTTTGGGAGCACAAGGCAATCTGGGTAGGACTGTTTACAGCTGCCCGTCAACAGTCATCCTTTGCAGGTCTTACAACATCCAACCTGCTCCAAATAAAAGCTGTATTTGCTTTTCCAAAGTGGCCCTTTTCCCTTAGCTCAGGGCCAGGCTGTGGATGGCAGAGGGGCTGGGATAGCTCTGCTGGCTTTCCCCGTCCCTCTCCACTTGCCCACCTCCTCAGGGTGGGCCTGGGATGCAGGAAGAAGGTGGGCAGCTGAAGGGCATTAGCTGAGCAGGTGCTGAATGGTGGCTCTCCCCTGACCATCCAATGCCTTATGTCAGGGGGATCTCAGGCACTTGGCGGGTGTTTGGAGACCCCCATTCGGGATGCTCACACTGGTGACTGCCACCTAGTCTGGCTTCCGTGTGTCCATTTGGTCCATGACAAAACAGTCCTTGTTCTTGTCCTACGGAATTTCTGAAGCATGGCCTGCTCCCTAGAACCTGCTCTGGAACCCACTCGGCAAACCCCCTGGGCGAGGGTGAAATGGTGGGCTTTCGTGGGATAACCACAGTCCCTGTGAGGGGGTCTCTGATGGCCTTTGCTTGGCTTTTGGTGGTGGTGATGGAGAGGGTAAGAAAATGTGCAGAGATTCCTGCAGGATGCCAACCCTCTCCCAAGAAACCCTCACTCTCTGCACTGACTTTCTCACCTTCCAGCAAGTAGTGGCTGGCTGGGGGAGGGGAGGGGTGTGGATCTCAGAGTGGCCTCCGGTCTCTCGGGGCAAGTGGGGTTGTCCCAGTAAAGTGCTTCTCTTTGGAGTCACGGATAGTTCTCAGCTGTGGGCTTCAGCTGAAAGGCCAGAAAACAGGTGATGTTCCGTTTCACATCTGAAGAGACGGCTCCTGCCCTCACAAAGCCGCTGGAGTGATAGGACAGCCGGAGAGAAGACCGCGGCTGGGCTGTACCCAGAAGGAATCCACAGAGTGAAGTGGCTGAGGGGGATTAGGTGGGTGCAGTGCTGGAGTGGCTGCCCAGAGGAGGTAAGATGACACCGAGACTTGAGGAACAGGGAACATCTGGCAGGTTTAGAACCTTCCAGAAGCTGTTGGCATGAGAGGATGGTTACCAAAGAGGGTCACAGGGGTAAAAGACGGGGTTAGAAAGGTGGGCAGAGGCCAGTCAGGCAGTGCCTCAGGGGCTGCGTGGCCAGCTAGTGCCCCAGTCGTGCTGCGTAAACAAAACTGAGTGTTTCCACTCACAGGCCAGCAGGTCTGTGGAGGCCTGAGGGGTCCAGGTTGGGTGCAGCTGGGCAGCTCTGCTGCAGGCCTCTCTGACGGTCCTGGCACCAGCAGGTCGGCCGGGGCACAGGCTCCACAAGCAGGGACGTGGGAAGCGTCTTGAGGTGTGGGCGCTGACGTGGTAAGCGGAGATGTAGGTGGCATCTTCAAGTGTGGGCGCAGATGTGGGGACGTTGGGAACGGGGATGAGGAAGGTGTCTTGAGGTGCGGGCGCAGACGTGGGGAGCGGGGACGTGGGAGGCGTCTTCAGGTGCAGACCTGTTATGCCGTCACTCCTGGCTGTAGGTGGGAAGCCAAGCACATCTAGTGACCAAGATCAAAGTCAAGGGGCAGGGAGCGATGCCTTCCTCCGATGAGGCCATGGCAAGGGGCAGAGGCAGAGAGGGTGAAGAATTGGAACCGACGTCTTAATCCCACAGAGGCCCTAGAAACGAACTTGGATTTTGTTTCAGGAGCAGGGGAGAGTGACTGGCGGGCTTAGGAGGGGAACAATGTGATTTTCTCCATGTTTTTAAGGGAGTGGTTGGCAGCAGGCAAGAGTTGGGGTCATTAGGCCAGTCAGGGGCTAATGCTGCTGTCCAGGTGAGAGTGGCTGGCAGCCAGGCCAGAGGGACTGCCAGGGGAGATGGATCTGAGGGGGCAGACCCCAGAAAAACGGGTATGGGGTTGGAGCAAAGTGGGGATCCCAGCAGGCAGCCTGCTCTGTGGATGGAGCGACAGAGAGAATGGTGGTTCGTTTACCGAGGAGGAGACCCTGGGGATGGGGAAGACCTATGGTGGAGTTTAAGGGCTCTGTGTGAGTCACTGTATGAGCTTCTTGTGGCTGCTGTCACAAATTACTGCAAACTCAATGACTTAAAAACAGTTCTGGAGGTTAGAAGTCTGATATCCAGGTGTCGGCAGAGGTTGAATGGACTCAAAGTTCCATGTGGCTGGGGAGGCTTCCCAGTCATGTCTGAAGGATAATGAGGAGCAAAGTCACATTTTACATGGCAGCAGGCAAGAGAGCATGTGCAGGGGAACTCCCTTTATAAAACCATTAGATCTCGTGAGGCTTATTCACTACCACAAGAGCAGCATGGGGAAGATCCACCCCCATGGTTCAATTGCCTCCCACCGGGTCCCTCCCACAACACGTGGGAATTATGGGAGCTACAATTCAAGGTGAGATTTGGGTGGGGACACAGCAAAACCATATCACCTATGTCTTCTAAGATCAGAGCCTTCTCCCACTAAACGCACTCTATTGAGTTAATAGGAACTCCCATAGTGTACCCGTATTGGTGTCTTATGGCTGCTGTCCCATATCACCAGAGATTTAGTGGCTTAAAACAGCATGAATGTGTCATCTGACAGTTCTAAGGGTCAGAAACTCGAAACGGATCTTCCTGGGCTAAACCCTGCAGGGCTGGTTCCTGGGAGGCTCTAGGGGGAACCTATTTCCTGGCCTTTGCTGGCAGTGTCTGGAAGCAGCCCCGTTTCTGGGCTCCGATCCGGCCCTTTCTTCTACTGTCAAAGTCAGCAGCCTCACACCAATCTAACTTAGTTGCTGGTATCACCGCTTCTCACCTGCACGAATTTCCCTTGATTAGATTGGGCAAGGATCATCTCCCCAGCTCCAGGTCCTTCATCACTCCTGCGAAGTCCCCTATGCGGCACAAGGTGGCGTGTTCGCAGGTTCTGGGGGTTGGGACGCAGGCTTTTTTGAGGGGCCATTTTCAGCCTTCCACAGCATCCGCTAACTGGTCTGGAGTCAACTCTCCCCAGGTCTCTTCAAATGCCTGTGAAGTCAGCTGCTTCAAACCGGCTTCCTCTCATTTAGCTGTTGCATTTGGTTGTTTGACTCTTGAGCCTCTTTCGACCCAGAGCAGTGATTCGCCTCATGACATGGCCTGTTGAGAAAGCCAGCCCGGGTGGCTGGTGGCAGACCCTGTGTCCTGATTGCATCTGATTCGCGTGGGGCCCTTTACTTGTTCCCCTCTCCCCTGATTTCCTGGGAACTGGAAGTGGGATCTCCAGGTGGAATCTGATTCAGGTGGACCATCCTTCACCAGACCACTCTGTGGGTGACGACATGCACGCCACAGGGTTTCCCCACAGGGTGCAGACACCAGGGGTTCCACTGCCAGCCTGCCGAGCCTGAGGCTCTGAGAGCTGCCCCTCCATGGGGAAGACCCTCCTTTGGGTGTAGCAAGTAATTCTGGATGATTCTTTCTCACCCTGTGAGTATTCTGTTTCTCATCTGCCTTTTTTACTATGATGGTAAACATATAACATTTACTATTTGAACTGTTTTAACAGAGCAGTTCCATGGAATTAAGTACATTCATGTGGTTGGGTGCAGTGGCTCATGCCTGTCATCCCAGCACTTTGGGAGGCCGAGGCGGGTGGATCACCTGAGGTAGTTCAAGACCAGCCTGGCCAATATGGTGAAACCGCGTCTCTACCAAAAATACAAAAAAAAAAAAAAAAAAAAAAAAAAAAAATCAACTGGGCATGTTTGTATGTGCCTATAACCCCAGCTACTTGGGAGGCTGAATCACTTGAACCTGGTAGGCGGAGGTTGCAGTGAGCTGAGATCACACCACTGCACTCCATCCTGAGCGAAAAGAGCTAAACTCCATCTCAAAAACAAACACACACACACACACACACACACACACACACACACACACACTCTATTGAGATGTAATTCACATACTACACAATTCGCCCATTAAAAGTATTCAGTTCAATAGTTTCCGGGATGTGGTACAGCCATCACTTCTCTCTGTATTTCCAATAGGCTTGCATCATTCCCAGAGAACTCCCCTCCTCTGCCTCCCTCCACCTCCTGGCAGCCACTGATTCACTTCCTGTCACCATGGAATGACCTATTCTGGACATTTCATATAAATTGCACTATAGAGGGAGTCACTCACTCTTTGTGTCTGACCTTCTTTCACTCAACATCATGGTTTCGAAGTTGCCCAGGCCGTAGCAGAGATCAGCATTTCGTGTCTTTTTATGGCTTATTAATAACCCCTCGTATGAATGGACCACTCCATCTGTTCATCAGTTGATGGTCATTTGTCTTCCGCCCCTACTGTTTGGCTACATAAACAATGCTGCTGTGAACATGTATGTACAGGTTCTTGTGAGAACATGTGTTTTCAATTCCCTTGGGTCACACCTAGGAGTGGAACTACTGGGTCACATGAAAGCTCTGTGCAGGCTTTTGAGGACTGCTAGACTGTTTTCCAAAGCAGCCGCACCTTTTTCATTCCCACCCGCAGTGCACGAGGGTTCGGATTCCTCCACATCCTTATCAGTCCGTGTCATTGTCTGTCTTCGGTTTGAGCACCCCAGTGAGTGGGAATTGGTGTCTCATTGTGGTCTGTCTCCAGCTACCCTTGATCAAATTGATACTTCTGACTGAGCCAATTAGTTCATGGATGTTGCAATGTGGCGATTTTATAATTCTGTCCCTTCTTCTGCATTTCGTTAGCTGGTATTCTTTGTAAAAAAAGAGCTTTACTTCATCCTCTGGAGCTGTTCGGTTTCCCTGAAAGGCAGTTCCAACTGAAGGGGCAGGAAAATGCTTAGTTCTTGATCATTACAGGTGCTCGGGTACTTATGCATTCCGTGTGTTTCCACCATTACCGTCATTGTTATTGTTATTATTTTTGATGCTTGGGTAATTCCAAATTTGGCCAATGGGATGTTACATATTTTAAATGTACATAAACTTACAGACTTGTGCAATCATCATCGCAATCCCACTTGAGAATACAGGACTCACGTTTTAAAATGGTAATTTTGCGTTTTTTTTAAGTTAACTTTACTCTCAAGGTAGAGAATGAACCAGAAGCCCCCACTGGGCTGGTGTTTACTCTCTGGCCTGCATTCGCCCCAGCTGGGCGATCTGCTGGGATTCTGCTGATGCATTCCGGATCCTCCTTCAGGGTCCTTCTTTCACAGCATCTAGCACCTCAGTTCTCAAAGTGAGTCCCCAGACCTGCTTTACCCAGGAGCCTGTTAGAATGCACCTCTCAGAACTTTGGGAGGCTGAGTCGGGAGGATCACTTGAGGTCAGGAGTTTTGCGACCAGCCTGGCCAACATGGTGAAACTCCATCTCTACTGAAACAAAAATTAGTGGGGCATGGTGGCAGGCGCCTTTATACCAGCTACTCAGCAGGCTGAGGCAGGAGAATGGCTTGGACCCAGGAGGTGGAGGCTGCAGTGAGCCAAGATTGTGCCATTGCAGTCCAACCTGGGCGACAGAGTGAGACTCTGTTTCCAAAAAAAAAAAAAAAAAAAAAGAGAATGTGCCTCCCAGTGGGAGGGCAAGTTTTCTAGGAAGCTCCACCCACCATCAGTTCTTCCCCAGCTCTGTGCTTCCTGAGTTCTCACCTCTTCTCTAAGAAGGAGGCTTCTGAAGCCTAAAATTCAAGAACCAACTTTGGTTTTCCTCTGCTTCCTGGAGCCCCCTCCTTCCCAGAGCAGTGGTACTATGGCTTGACTCCCACACGAGGAGAGGGGTCAGAAGGGAAAAAGAAGATGGGGAAGTATGACTTTGATGCAAATGCAGATGTTGACTCAGAGCCTCGTGTCTCTGGGCTGGCGGGAGACTGAGCTTTGGTCAGTCTCGGGAAGGGTGGGATTGTCGCTGTGGATCAGCTATCGGTGGTTCCAGCACACTTGGTATGTGGCCTGGTAGCACTGGATCTAGGTACCCGTTCTGGGGTCACACGTCTTTGGCAAGGCCAAGAACCCTGGTATCTGGAGTTCCCCTTCCCTGGCAATGATTGCTGCGGGCGGAGGAGCAGCTGCCCCCCTCCTGAGTTCGCCCCAGGCCCCTGTCCTCCTTTCTGGCCTCTTCTGCTCAGCCCTGCACCCTTTTACAGAACTTGCCTGGCCCCCGAGGCATTGGCCAATACATCAGTGTTTAGGCTTTGCCTCCTGACTACAAAGAGATGGGGAAGTCAAGAACATGGAGACACCAAATAATTTCGTATTTTAATAACTCCTGTTGCCATGAGCCGCTGGTGATTTATTTTGAGAATGATGGAGTGGGCCCCCTGCTGTGTCCCCCAGGGAGGTTTAGAATTAGAACCAGAGGATGTCGTTCTATTGAACTTTTGCCAGAACAAGTTCAAGAGGGAAGACTTTGACCTCTTATATTCGGTTTCAGACCCCATGATCCTCCTTTGGGAAGGAAAAAAAATCTTGTCTGGAATCTTTTGTGCTATATATGTGTGTGTGTATATATATATATATGGTTTTTCTTAGTAAAAGTTTGCTAAATCCTTGGGGATAAGAAACCCCAACATCCTGTTTTTAATGTGTCCAGAATGAAAGATAAGGATCTGATTTAGACCCTGCCCTTGGTGCAATAAGACACAGTTCATACAGGGCATGCATGCCTTCCCTCTCCCCAGAGCCTAAAGCCCAGATTAACCCTGAGCATTCGTGGTTTCTGGAACTTTCCTTTCCCAGGGAGCCCTGAGGTCAGGGCCGGCCCAGGGCACTCAGAGCAAGGGCTGCAGGCCCCCTGGGGCAGGGAGAGGGAGCCTGAGGCCTCCAGAAGGGCCTGTGACTGGGTTATTTGGATGGTGATGCAGGTTCTCCCTGGAGCGAGGCAGGCACATCAATTTCAGGGGCCTGGGAGGCTCCGTGGTGGAGGAGAGGACTCTCAAATCACCCCAGGAGTGTCTGCATGCATAAATCAGATGCCTCTGCGGGTGGAATCCCAGCCAGTATTGATCGAATCGAGCCCTGGTAATAAATTGGGTAGATAAATCAGTTGGGAATTAAGGCAGGCACGGGGCGCACTGGTTATAGAAAACATTTAAGTTTAATGCATTGACTGGGAGCGGAGCATAATTTCACGACGGCGCCAGTTTGCTGATGACATAAAATAGCAAAAAGGTGGCAGACGCTCGCGGGAGCAGCCAGATGCATTCTAAGTGATCTGGGCAATGCGGATGGGGCTGATGAGGGGCCTGTGCAAGCTCGTTGTGGAGCTGCCTTAAGTAATGAGGTTGGGGCCTGAAAGTCACCAGCTGCTCTTGCTCCAAATTGTGCAGAATACTGATCAAAGGGTGTTCACCCCCCGCCTGCCCCTGGGCTGCTGTGGCTCTGTCCCACCCCATCTCAGAATGGTGCCACCCACTCCTTCCTCTCTCTCTCTCATCCCTACAGCCCAAGATGGACACACAGCTCCCAGCCACCTTCCCTTCTCCACCCCCAGAAAAGATTTTGGGTGATCTTTCCAAAAACATTTATGATCACATCACCCCTCTGTTTCAGACTTTCCATGGCTCTCATTGCTATTCAGATAATGTCGAAACCCCTGATGGAAGGGTCAAGGATCCCCCTGTCCCTCTGGCTTCTTTGCGGATCTTGTTCCAGGCCACGCTCCTTTCTCTGAGTCTCTGGCATGTGGCTTCCTTTCATTTCCTTCCCTTATTAGACCTTTTGCTCATGCTGTTCCCCAACCCAGTGTTCTTCCTGCCTCTCCCTGCTGTCTCCAACACCCCCCTCCCATCCTGCAGCCCTGTTGCCTTCCCAGCCCGCTCCCATCATTCGCCCTGACCCATTCCTCAGAGCCCCCAGACATCTCCAGTGGACTCTGCAATGACTTGTGTGGTATCTGAGTTGTTCCCCGGCTGGGTGAGAGCAGGGTCAGCTCTTGTGCTGTTTTCCCTTTCACGGGTGGGATCTAACAGGCAGACCCCTCACGCACAGCATCAGAGCTAGAAGAAGCCATCACGAAGGAACACATCTTGCATGACTCCATTTACACAAAATGTCAGCAAAGGCAAATCTGTGCAGACAGAAAATCTCTGTTTGTGGTTGCTTAGGGCTAGGGGGAATGGGGAGTGTCTTCTTGGGATGATGAAAATAGTCTAAAATGAGATAATGGTGATGGTTGCATAATCCTGTAAAAATACTAAAACTCATTTTCTTTTCTTTCTTTCTTTCTTTCTTTCTTTCTTTCTTTCTTTCTTTCTTTCTTTCTTTCTTTCCTTTCTTTTCTTTCTTTTCTTTCTTTTCTTTCTTTTCTTTCTTTTCTTTCTTTTCTTTTTGAGACAGGATCTGGCTTCATCACCCAGGCTGGAATGCAGTGGTGCCATCTCGGCTCGCTGCCTTCTGGGCTCAAGTGAGTCTCTCATCTCAGCCTCCCGAGTAGCTGGGACTACAGGCACATGCCACTATGCCTGGGCTGATTTTTGTAGTTTTGGTACAGATGGAGTTTATCCATGTTGCCCAGGCTGGTCTTGAACTCCTGAGCTCAAGTGATCCATCCGCCTTGGCCTCCCAAAGTGCTGGGATTATAGATGTGAGCCACCACACCTGACCAAACCCAGTGAATTTTTACGTTGAATTTTACATCCATTGAGTTTTTCATTTTAAATGGGTGATCTTAATGGTATGTGAATGGTGTTTTTTTAAAAGGCACCCACAGATATTGAACAGAAGAAAGGTTGTAGAGTTCAAGAGAAAGGGGGATTCTGCTTTGTGGAAAAGCAGCCTCATGGATCGTGAATGCTTACGACAGTGTGCTGGTGGGACAGCATCAGCGCCACAGAAGTGCGAGCCTGGCTCCGTCCTAGATCTGCTGACCCAGCAAGGAGAAAAGAAGAGAGGGAGAGGCCGAGGGCCAGAGGAGGTGGCCTGGGTGATGGGGTAGTGGTAAGATGGATGCGCCTGTGGGGCTAGAGGTGAAGGTGATCAGCTCAGCGTGGCTGTGCTAAGCTTCAAGCCAGTGGGACACTCCGGAGGCAGCACAAAGGATCAGGATTAGAAACCTAGGTTTGGGAAAAAAAGGTGTGTGTGTGCATCAGGCGTGGGTGTGGATGAGGAGCCACATGGAAAGCTGGTGGCATGAGAAGAGGAGGGTCAAGGAGAGAACCCAACGGGATGCACTGGAGAGCCAGGAGGGGGAGAGGTACTGGGTGTCTGGGTCCTCAGAGAAGCAGACATCCATGCAAGAGATGGGGAAATGGGGAGGAGGCAGGGACGCTGGGAGAACCTTGTAAGGAGAGAGCAAAGGAAGGGGATGGATGTATTTTCGAATGCACTGCAGAAGGGATCCGTATTAGCATCCTGGACATGCCCGTGATGGGCAAAGCGTGCCTTAGGCGTGAAGGCCAGGATGTTTTCATAGGGAGGCAGCTGGGGCCACCCAAGGCCGGTTCCACCCTCTGCAGGCAGTGAGAGATCTTCAGGGACATTTCCATGGCTGCCGCCATGATGCCCAAGACTGAGAAGTGGCAGTCTAAGCAGAGGGGGCGCAGGATTTCTGCTGTCCACTTGTTCATTCGACCACTCATCAAATGTCCTTGAGCACCTACTACGTGCCAGGTGCTATTCTGGGCAGACACAGCAGCAGTGAACAAAATAGACAACATCCCTTCCTTTGTGTGGCTTACACAGTAGCATGGCATGCCAAATCCCAGAGGGAGAGAAGAGCAAGGATTTCAAAACAGAGGTGCTAACCAGGATGGGTGACGTAGGATGAAGAGGATTGGAAGGTGGTTTGGGCTGGGCTACAGGGCGGCCACAGCAGGTCTCCCCAGGTGGATTCAGAGGAGTTGAGAGGAGGTGGAGGCAGAGGGGATAGAGAAATGGGTGGGTGGGTGGGCACAGAGAAGCTGAGGCAGGAAGTGGGAACTCATATTTATTTATTTATTTATTTAGAGATGGAGTCTCACTCTGTCACCCAGGCTGGAGTGGAGTGGCTTGATCTTTGCTCACTGCAAGCTCCACCTCAGATTTAAGCGATTCTCCTGTCTCAGCCTCACGAGTAGCTGGGATTACAGGTATCTGCCACCACACCTGGCTGATTTTTGTATTTTTAATAGAGGTGGGGTTTCACCATGTTGGCCAGGCTGGTCTCAAGCTCCTGACCTTAAGTGATCCTCCCACCTCAGCCTCCCAAAGGGCTTGGATTACAGGCGTGAGCCACTGTTCCTGGCCCAAGACTCATTTTTTTTTTTTTTTTTTAAATCTCAGGAGCTTGGCTGGGAAGAGGACTGTAGAAATAATAATAATATTAATTCTTAATGAACTTCAAGTGGTACAGACAAGGACAACATAAAAAGTAGAGATTTTGCTTCATTTGTCCCACTGAAGATAATCACACGAAGAGTCTGCGTTTGGGGCAGACTTGGCAGATCGGCTGGCCTCCACCCAGCTCCCAGCTTCCTCCTGCATCGCCTGATTTCACTGTACAGGTGGAAATAACCCTATTTCCCCAGCCTCTCTTGCAGCTGGTGGTGGCCACGTGACAAGTTCTGGCCAATGAGAAGTCTGCCAGGGTTGCTGAGAAAGCTTTTGCTTACTTAATAAAAGCACAGCATGGCTAGAGATGCCTTTTGTTTCTTCCTCCTGGCCTTGAATTCAGCTGTGATGACTGGAGATGAGGCAGCCATTTTGTCATCATTAAGACCAAGAAAATCGCAGAGACTGCAGCTGTTATCCGTGGAGCTGCTGAGCCAGGGTTAGCAGCTGCCACTCACCTTTTTCTGATGTAAGAAGACAAACTTAATTTTTAAAGTCACATTAGCAGATTCTTTGTTATTTCTAGCCAAGAGCTTCCTAACTGATACAGTCTATGCCTTTCCAGGCTGTTTTCTGTCTGTCTGTCTATCTATCTATCTATCTACCTACCTATCTATCCATCAAAATGAGATTATACTATACATTCTGTGCCACAATTTTTATGGTGCACATCTTTTTACATGAATTTTATTCTTTAAAAAAACAATTGCTTTCAACAATTTTATTGTGCACACAAACTATAATTTATTTAGCCAGCTGCTTACTAAATATTTGGCCATTTCCAAATGTTTTGTTATTGGGATGAACAGAGTGTTACACTGCTGTGTCCTGTAGGGAATCAGCCAGATGAACGTGAGGCTCTGGAGAGAGGCGGGGGCTAGAGGCACAGCTGGGGAGTTGCCATCATGGATCTGGAGGAGATGGCTGGCTCCAGCAATTGGTCTTCTCCCTGTGTCCACACCCTTCGGTAACTCTGCCGTTTCCTTCCCTGGATGGAGTGGTGTATATTTTCCAGCTTCTTGACTTTGGGTTTTGCCATGTGACTTGCTTTGGCCCCTAGACCAAGGCAGAAAGATAATGTGTCTATTCCAAACCTAGGCCTTAAGGAGTCATGTGACTTGGGTTTTGGCATATGACATGCTTTGGCCTCTAGAACAAGGCAGGAAGGATAATCTCCTGTTTCAAGCGTAGGCCTTAAGGAGTAGCCCACATTTCCACTCCTCCTCTTGTGGTTTTGCCATTGCCATGAGAAGAACCCGCCCCAGCTCTTCTGCTAGTCCCAGGAGGGGGTTGAGAGGTACCCGGAGCTGACTGCCCTAGCCAGACCTCCCTGTGAGCAGCTGGCCCTCAGTGACCCACAAGTGCACACACTACAAATGTGCTTGCAGTTGTCTGCCACCGACACCCTGCAGCTTGTTATGCAGCATGAGATGGCAGTAGCTGACTGATACAATGATCCAAGGAAGGGAGCACAGCAAGGAGAGAAGAGGGCCTGCAATGGAGTCCAGAGAACTCAAGGATTTTAAGCAAAAGCAACTGAGAATTGGACATTTCCAAGACTAACTTAGGAAGCAGTTCAGCAGCACACAAAGAAGGAGTCCAGGAGGGTTCCTTGGAGGAAGGGGCCATTACTGGATAGGAAGAATCCAGTCAGGCAGAGGAGGGAAGGGAGGGGCTCCAGGTATGTGTGTAGCATGCCTGGAGCATGGAGGGGGCTGGCTCTGCACACTGCGCCAGGACTAAGGTCTTCCCCCTCCGGACTTGTCCCCGAGGCGGGACTGCACCTCTGTCTCTGCTCTGCTCAGAGGACAGGGTGCTCACAGACTCAGGTAGGGTACTTGAGGGTCCCCAGGCCAGCAAAGGAATCTAATTCCTGGCTTTGTGTCTGACTAGCCAAGCAGAGGCCGGTGGCCTGATGGCGGGAGGCCCAGTCTCTGAAATTTGGAGCCTGGCTGAGAACCCCGTCCCACGTCTTGCAGGAGCAGGGTGTGTCTGCAGACAGTGACTCGGCTAGGACCTGCCTTGCTTTTCCTTGCCATACCCCCTTCCTCTGGGGACACCTTGGCAGACTTCGAGGTCTCCAGTCACACTCAGTTGTGAAGACATCTATGTGACTGGAACTCAAAACATAAAGCTCACGTCCAGCTCACAGCTTCTGGGAGAGGGTCCCCAGACCAGGCCAACTGGACGCCGGGGTCCCGCCATTGGGATGATGGCCTGTCTTCCACCCTCCTTGCTCTGCTACCTTCTCCACCTGTGCTCCTGGCCTGGCGGGGTCAGGACTGGATGGGTGGGAAGCAGCAGGGCCAAGGTCTTTTCATGTGTTTGGTGGCATGTGTGGCTCTCCTTCGGCTGCTGAGCGCCTTCTGCCCCCTCGGGCATGGAATGCTGTTCCTGCATGGGGCACACTCATGGGGTTTCTTTGAATCCCCACTCCCAACCTCATTCCTTGCTAGGCCCAGTTTGTTCCCCTCTGCACGGAGGAATTATGAATGTCACTGGTGGGACCTGTGCTTTGCACTTTTTGTACCAACCTGTGGGTACAAATAGGGCCACATTGATAGTCCAGATGTCACTCAGTCTTGTCCTGGTGACTTACTTTCCCAGGGTCCCAGAAAAGCCCCCATGTCCTCTCCATCCCAGGCATCTCTAGGGAGGTTCCTGTTTGTCACACAAGTGCTCATAAATGGGTCTGTCTATTGGCCACCACTGCCCTCTGCTGGTGTCCCTGGGCACTGCTGCAGCGTCCCGCGTCCATGGGTTGCGGGTGAGGGGTGAGCAAGATCCCACCTTCCCGGGGATGCTGTCAGGGTCTCCAGCAGGGCTGACTGCTGACTCTTATGGAGTGCTTAGGAAGGATGCCATTTCCCACGTGACCTGCTGTCTTGAATTCTGACACGGCTTTTTCGTCATTATTAATGATGAGGGCGACTTCTAGTGCCATGCCCAGCTGGGGGCTAAAACCTTCACATCCGTCTTCCTTGAGTGCTCACACACCTGTGAGGGGGACCACCATCTCCACGCTTTACAGGAAGAGACCCTGAGGCTCATGGGAGCTCAGGGGAGCCAGAATTTGAATCTGACTTGTCCAGTGCATCCGAATATGGCTGAATCGTGGTTGGGTGCTGGGGTGTGTTTCTGCATGTGTCTCTGTGCATATCTCCGTGCATTAATGCATGCATGCGTGTGAGTCTGGGTACATGCATGTCTGTGTGTGTGTGCCGGGAGGTGCTTCTGGGCATGTGTGCATGTTTACGTGTGCATGTGTCTCTGTGCATATGTCCGTGCGTTAATGCGTGCATGCGTGTGAGTCTGGGTACATCCATGTCTGTGTGTGCTGGGCTGTGCTTCTGGGCGTGTGTGCGTGTTTATGTGTGCATGTGTCTGCGTGTGCATGTGTCTGCGTGTGCATGTGCATATCGTCTTTCACCCACAGAGTGGTATCAGTGAAGACTTGAACTCAAAAAGGAAAATCCTACAAAACAAAACTGAGGAATGAAGGAGCTATTGTTGGATCTCATGGTCACTTTCTGGGTGAAGGTCCTCTGAGTTCTGCAGTTGGGGTTGGGATCCCCTTTGCACACTCCCCTGAAGACCTCGGTTTCTCTTTTGTGGCACCCATAACTCCCATCTCTGACTGACACTCCGTGCAATTATTTGTCTGATGGCTGTGACCTCTGCTCAGTTCTGCTGGCCATGGATCTGGGACTGTGTCTTTCTCGTCTGAGTGAGTGAATGACTGACAGAAATTCTCTGTATCACTCAGGACATTTCTGGGTGTAACTGACAGAAAATCAGCTCAAACTGGCTTAAGTGCAAAGAGGGCACTCCTGGCTCAAGACACTGAAAAGTTCATGGGCCCATGGGTTTAGGGGCTTCAGGGAGTCAGATGATAGAATCAGGTTGTTCTCTCTTTCTCTCTTATCTCCACTGTCTCTGCATTTATCTGTGTCTTTCTCTTTTCCTGCAGACAGGTCCCTCCATGTGTCAGGGAACAATGGAGGCAGGAGCTCTAGTGTATGTGGTTTTCATAGCTGAAGACTCCAGAGAGAAGGAGAAACTCTCTCTCCTGGCATCACATCTCAGCGAAGTCCCTGATTAGTCAGTTTGGGTCACATGCACATCTTGGAACCAATCCCTGTGGCTCTGTAGGGTGGAGGATTCTAACTGACCAGCCCGGTTCTTGGCACGTGCGTGTGTTGGGGGTGGAGTACTATGACTGACACATGATTGCAGGAATGAGGCTGACTGGAGTTGGAAAGGTGGTTTTCCGAAGGAAAGTACTGAGCAGAAAGCATGTGTATTTCTTCTCATTACATTATTTTATAATTAAAAAGGTAACATCTTTTTCTTTTCCTAGACTGACCTAGTTTGGAAACCAAACTTAATGTGTAGCTTTTATCTAACTTTGAGAACTTTTGGTAGTATATGGAACTTAAAACAAAATAAAACAAAAAGGTAGAGTTTGACAGTAATTTTGTAGCCACTGCATTTTAGCTTTTAGCTGTCCATGCACTAAATGAGTATGTATCATTAACTCAAAGTGTGGCCCCCAAATGGGCTTTCTCTGCCATTAAGACCTGAGAGTTAGGTTCCTGGAACACATTACCCCAGATATCATTTTGCAGGAGAGTAAATGGACAAGATCCTTTTCCCAGTGGGCTGGGGAATGAGAAAGGTATGGCTGGTTATTAAAAGCCTGAGTCCAAGGATTTTTTTTTTTTTTCCATTGACGCAACTGAAATTGTCCTGAAAGCCAAGTTATTATCTCTGGGAGGTGAGAAGTTTCAAGTAGGTGTCGGAGAAGAGGTGTGAGTTTTAGCACCTAAGGTGGGAAGTTTGCTAGGAGTCTAGGGGCACGGGGGCTTGCTACCCGTGGACACCTGTGATTCCAGTGGAGGGGTCTTGGCTAACTCCGAGGGCTCCACAACGCCCCAGGGCTACCTCGACTTCCCTGTCATCTGCTGGTTCTCCAGGCCTGGAAACTTTCTTCTCTCCGTGTTTGCCTAATGTAGTCTTGAAAGGATGTCTCTGAGTTGGAGGTGATTGCTCTGTGTCCTGGCTCCCCTGCTTGCAAGCTCTGTGACTCTACCCCCTATCTGGGAAACAGATGCCCCTCAATCCACTTACGGCAAATAGCATTTGAATGTATGAGGGGACCTGAAACAGACTCTCCCTGATTTTCTAAAAAGATCTAAAAACAAAGAGAGATGTAGATGCCAAATGCCTACTTATCATGTTTACTTAACTAGTTATCTACATACATTTTGTGAAAGGAAAATAAATCTTGGGGCCCCCAAATCACTCAGCTGAAGGGAAAAGTTGAGCCGAGGGCAAACCTGCCTCCCATTCTATCCAAGGCACCTCTGCTCACCGAGATAAATACATATCTCATCCCCTCCTTTGGAGAGGCTCATCAGAAACGCAAAACAATGCAGCCATGTGTCTCTTCTCTACCTAGGACCTGGAAGCTTCCTCCCGCTTTGAGTTGTCCCGCCTTCGTCTGGTGTTGTCCCTTTTCCAGACTGAACCGATGTACATCTCACACATATTTATTGAAGTCTCCTGTCTCCCTAACATGTATAGAACCAAGCTGTGCCCCAACCACCTTGGGAACATGTCATCAGGACCTCCTGAGGCTGGGTCATGGCGTGCGTCCTCAACCTCGGCAAAACAAACTTCTAAATTAACTGAGACCTATCTCAGATTTTTAAAAATCACATACTAGGCTGGGCACGGTGGCTCACGCCTGTAATCCAGCACTTTGGGAAGCCGAGGCGGGTGGATTACGAGGTCAAGGGATCGAGACCATCCTGGCCAACATGGTGAAACGCCATCTCTACTAAAAATACAAAAATTAGCTGGGTGTGGTGGCGCACGCCTATAGTCCCAGCTACTGAGGAGGCTGAGGCAGGAGAATGGCTTGAACCCGGGAGGCGGAGGTTGCAGTGAGCCGAGTCCGTGCCACTGCACTCCAGCCTGGCGACAGAGCAAGACTCCGTCTCAAAGAAGAAAAAAAAATCGCATACTACACGACATGAGGTGTGAATCAAGAAATATGGCCAGTTCCCTCTGGCACATCTCATGAGTAAGTTTCATGTCAGCGCTTCAGCTGGGCCTCCTCCAGCCTCCTGGCCATCACCAACCCCTCGATGTCTGAGTGATGCTTTCCACAGCTCAGCATCTTCACTCCCACCCAAGTTGTGGGACACAGCACTTTCCAGGTTCCCTCCGTAAGTCTGTCACTCCCCATTTCATCGTAAGGCACGGATGGCTCTCCCCATTTGTCCCGTAGGTGTAAGCTGGTGATCTCACAGTGTAATCATTTGCTTTATTGCATTTTAAAGAGGTTTTAATAGGCTCATTGCATTAGTTTTCTATTGCTGTGTAACAAATTAGCACAAAATTAGTGGCTTAACACAATAGTTGTTTATCTTTTCCCAGTTCTCAGATCAGAAGTCTGGGCACAGTTTATCTGGGGTCTCTTCCACGGTCTCACGAAGTGTCAGTAGAGCTGTGTTCTCATCTGGAGGGAAGACTGTGCTCCCAAGCTCCCTCAAGCTGTTGACAGAATCCATTTCCCCGTGGCGGTAGAATTCACTGCAGGGCAGCTTGCTTCTTCTACGAGGCCAGGAGGAGAGAAACAGAGAGGGGGCAAGAGAGAGGCTCTCATTTCTCACTTTCTTTTAGAGAACTCACCAGATTGGGTCAGGCCCACGAGGGATAATCTCCCTTTTGAGTAACTTTAAGTCAACCGATTAGGGACCTTAATGATATCTGCAAAATTCCTTCAACTCTGCCATATAATTGAACACAATCACGGGCGTGATAGCCGTCACCTTGGCCTCGGTCTATCAGTTAGAAGCAAGTCACAGATTCCACTCACATTCCAGGGAAAGGGCAAAGCAAAGGTACGGACATCAAAGGCAGGAATCATGGGCTCACCTCAGCCTTCTGCTTAACACGCCCGTTTACAATGAGAAGCAATAATTGCTCTGTGAAGATACTCTCCAGATAATGACAAGTCGAAGGGCCTCTTCTGTCTTGTTGATGACATCAAGGCAAGCTTCCCAAAGTAGCATGTATTGAAATACCCTTCTCCTTTTTAAGATAAGATGCCTTCCTCAAACACAACTTTGTTGTTAAAATATGTTATTTTTTGGCGGGGGATAGAATCTTGCTTTATCACCCAGGCTGGAGTGCAGTGGTGCAATCTCAGCTCACTACAACTTCTGCCTCCTGGGTTCAAGCAATTCTCCTGCCTCAGCCTCCCGAGTAGCTGGGATTTGAGGTGTGAGCCACCATGCCCAGCTAATTATTGTATTTTCAGTAGAGACGGGGTTTCACCATGTTGGCCAGGCTGGTCTCGAGCTCCTGACCTCAGGTGATCTGCCCGCCTTGGCCTCCCAAAGTGTTGGGATTACAGGCACAAGCCACCACGCCCAGCCACGTTGTCAAAATATTTTTGAGGACATCTGATTTCATAAGAAATTTTGTAAAGGGCTTCAATACCATTTTTTCCCCTGGGGGATTCAATTTCAGTAGGTTCTCCTCCTCCTACAGAAAAAAGACCAACTCAGGAGAAGCCCAGGAAGGTTGGGGATGTCTGAAAAAAATGGGAGGCTGACTCCTCTTTCCCCAATTGGACGTTTATTCAGCTCTGTTCCCTTGTGGAGGCGAGGGTGCTGGGGAGAAGTGTCCTGGTGTGACCAATATCACCACCCTTCAATGCTCATGGTCCTAAGAGGAACAGGCAATGGAGCTCACTCGTCTTGCATGCCCCAGAGCTGGGTCACGAAAGGTCAATGGGATCAGGGATTTCACCCTACTTGGAATCCCTGCAGTGTGGCACAGAAGCGTGTGTGTTGGGGGGTGTGGCAAGATGCCACTAGCCGGAATGACTGAACAGCTGTGGGACTGACCACGACCACCAACATGAGGACGGGCTGCTCCGGCCTTCCCCTCACCAATGACACCTGGCTCCAGTGTGGGAAGGATGAGAGAGTGTGGATGAGAGGGGCTGGCCCAAGCATGGCCCTGCCCCTTCCACTCTCCCAGAGGCCAAGTTGGCCTTTGCTTGGGAGGAGGGCTTCGGACGGAATAGTCATTAATTTATTCTGTGCTTACCATGTGCTGGCACAGTTTAAATGAAATACCGTTTAGAACCAAATGGGACTCTTATTTTCAAATTTATGTTTTAATCACAGTAATTACTATGCTTAGAGCCAAATATTTCCATAAAGGTTGTTAGGGAAAAAAACGGTGGTATCATTGCACCTGCCTGACCAGGGAGATCCCATACTTTGACCTGATTATCTCAGCCGTTTTTTCTTTGCACCTAAACCACATGCTCAGCCTGCTCCTTCTGGACGGAGCAAGTGCAGGCGTTGCCCGTGGACTTCCTACCTCAGAAACAAGGGCTTCCCTCTCTTTCCTTACACACGTGCTCGCCACCCAGGCCTGCCCTCCTTTCTGAGCCGTGTGACATAAGATAAAGTTGCCAGATCAATATTCCATGTTTCCAGTGTTACTACTTTGTAAATATACTGGGCCATGTAATAAACTATGAAATTCTTGCTTTTCTACCCGACTTTATTTTCCCTGGGGTTAATAACTACAACATTACTTGCTTGCTTAGTTTCTTTTTCTTTTTTAAGTGTCCTTGTGATTCATTAAACTTCAACTTTTCATCAGTTACCCAGAGACCTCCACGCTATCCAACACGTCAGTGACTCGATAGATCTTTGGTTTCATGAAGAAGTTCCATAACTTTCTGAACCGGTTGCCGTCTGCTGTCCAGCCACCCTCTTTTACTTTTATTTTTGTAGAGATGGGGTCTTGCTATGTTGCCCAGGCTGGTCTTGAACTCCTGGCTTCAAATGATCCTTTCATCTTGGCCTCCCAAAGTGCTGGGATTCCAGACATGAGCCACTGTGTCTGGCCCTCAGCCATCCTCTTAGTTCTCCCTTCACCACCTCTTGGATCCCACCCTGCCTGGATGGGGAGCCTCATTTTTAGGGCTTTCTTGGGAGATGGGTGGTGAGGGGAGCTGTTGCCTCTGAGGCTGCTCTTGACACTGACCTTCTCCCTCCTCCATGGCCCCTCTAGACGCCTTGCCTCTGGCCCGCACTTCTGCTGGTCCGGGCAGCTTGCCTGGTGGCGTGGCCCAGACCCTCCTCTTGGGGCTCCGAGCTCCTGATACCACATCTTTAGCAAGCCCTGGCTGCTGTCCTTGTCATTTATAGTGACGACTGGGGATGGGGGCACTGAAGGCTGCCTCGGTAGACACCCTGGGTACCAGACACATTTCTCCCTGCCACCCCCTGGGGACCAGCATTCCTACCTCCTGTGCACTAGCGCAGTGGTGATGGGTGACCTGGGTCTGGGACACTCGCTCACCCGCTCATGCACACTGTGTGTGCCCTCTGACCTGGCATGTGCCCAATTCTGGGGGTATCTCTCCCACACTACAGTGGGATGCTGCTCGCCCACCTGCCTCTACAACTTGGCAGGTCTGGGTTACCAGCTGGCAATAGGCATCTGTGGCTGCATGGTTTCCTCATGTCCCCTAGTCAAGTGTTCAGGTCACCCCAGAGGCACCAGCTCACCAGGGGTGGCCCTCCCAAGGCTCTTCGTGCTGCGGAGGCCAAGACCTTACTCTGGAAGCTGGAGGTCTGCCTTGCCACTCTCCTGCTGGTGCCTGCCACAGACGTCACACAGCATTTTCTCTGCTTGTGGTCACCATGGAACCTCCTGGGTTCCATGGCTGAGCAGCAGAGCTGCCTGAACTCCAGCCCTTTCTGGGTCTGGGCCCCCCATGCCACCTAAGTGAGTAGTACCAGCATTCGCAGGTGCAGAATGTGTTGCCTCCAAAACTCAGAGAGGCCTTCCTAGCTCGTGCTTCTTTCTTAAAGGTAGAAGGTGCGAGGTGCAGCCACTTGTCCTGTATGATAATCTGCCTTCCACTTTTCAGCACATGACCTGGTATGGCCCGGATCATGGGGCCTCAACACCTTCACCGGTGTGGCAGGCACTGAGTCCTTGTTGCACTTACCTGCTGTCCTCTGTGGCCTACAGGTGTGGGCTGCTGCCCAAGGCACCCACATCTGTGCCACGTCTTGCTCTTCAGGGCTAGTCAATGTGACATCCTCCATCTGATGGGCCAGGGTAGCTACTTTTTGGCACTCCTCTGCCTTCCCCCACAATTCAGCTGTTTGACAGGGCCAGATGGAAGCATTTTGTCCTTGACTTATTATCTTGGTGGTGGAGGGTGGCAGTTGGAGGGTCCTTGACCTCTCCCACTACGGTTGCTCTTTCTCTGCAGGCCAAGGAACCTGTGTGAGGCTCTGCTGATTACAGAAGGTACATCCACTCAACCACACATTCAGGAACTAGTGGATTGAGTCCAAAGACCCGCCGTGAGATGGATGTGGGCCAAGACTCTGTTGATCACTCACTCCCAGATGCCCATCAAGGGGGCCATGGTGGGATCAGCAACAACTCACTTTGAGCAAAGTGCACAGAGACTTGACTACATGGTCGCAGGTCCCCCTGGGGAAGGATGGAGGGAACCGTGACGGTGCACTGGCCGTGCTATGGGGTCCTACGCCGTGGGGCCCAGGTTCTTCCTCACTTAGTGAGTTCTGGGTCTAAGAACTGGTTCACATTGGGATCCTGGACCAGGAATCTCAGGACCTTCTTCTGAGGTCCTTGCCAGGGATCAAATCCTGTGCCATGGGGGAGTGACCCCTGATACCCCCGGCTTTCTTCTCCCCCTTCTCCCATTCCCAGACACTTCCCCAAGTGCTGCTGAAGCAAGAGGGGGGCCTTGTCTCCCAAGAAGATGGGGCGCACCTGTGGGCCCAGAGGGTCTAGGGGAGCCTGGGTGTCACGACTGTCAAGGGCTTTGCCCCGGGTAGCTGCTTCCCATGTCTCTGAATCACTGAAAAGCTGTGGGGCTGACCACCACCACCAAGATGACGAGGGGGCTGCTCCGGCCTTCCCCTCACCAATGACACCTGGCTCCAACGTGGGACGGGGAGCAGTCTCCAGGCAGGGCACCAGCGGAAGGACTGGACTGGAAGGGCCAGCTGGTGCAAAGGCCCTAGGTGGAAATGGGGCATTTCTCAGGAACAGTGAGGAGGGGCTACGAACTGAACGTGTCCCCATAAACTCACTTGTTGAAATCCCAAGCCCTGGTGTGATGGTGTTAGGAGGCAGGGCCACTGGGAGGTGATGACATGAGTGAGGCCTTCATGAATGGGATTAGTGCCTGATAAGAGGGACCCAAGAGAGAAGCCTTCCCCCTTTCCACCATGTGAGGACACAGCTAGCAAGGGCCATCTATACAGCAGGAAGCAGGTCCTCACCGGGCCCCACCTGAACCTGGTGGCACCTTGATCTTGGACTTCCCAGCTGCCAGGACTATGAATGATACATTTTTGTTGCTTATAAGCTGCCCAGCTGAGGGTATTCTGTTATAGTGGCCTGAAGGAACTACAGCAGGAGGTCAGTGAGGCTGGAACAGTGTGTGGGGAAGAGCAGGTGCAGAGCAGTGTAAGAATTAAAGAAAGAGGAAAGAAACACAAAAAGTGACTCAACAGTCAAAGACAGGCTTATTTTGGGGAATAAACCTGAGAGAGGCTTCTGGCTGGTTTTGGTCAGGAGCCTTCTCTCTTACAGACTAAGTAAGAGTATTTAAGGGTTCAGGGAGATAGGGCTTA
The DNA here is from genome assembly GCF_008728515.1 of Papio anubis. NCBI lineage: Eukaryota > Metazoa > Chordata > Mammalia > Primates > Cercopithecidae > Papio > Papio anubis. The sequence continues at coordinate 85,370,167 of NC_044991.1, read as the reverse complement.
TCACAGGCTTGGAATGTTTCTTCGTGGGGGAGAAATTTATTGCGGGGTTAGAATGTCTCTGGTCAGAGGGGAGGTTATCTTGGAGCTGACATCTCTCTGGTTGGAGGGGAGGTTTTCTGGGGGCTGGCACGTCTCTGGTTGGGGAGGGCTTTATCTTTTGGTTGGAATATTTCTGGTTGGAGATGTCATTTGTGGTTTATGGTCATGCTGACCTTAGCCATTAGGCTGATGCCCTTTGGATTTAGGCAGTTTGTGATCAAGGGGAACATTAAAATGATGGTGCTTGTCTAAGATGGCAATGCTCCTACTCTGTCTTGGAGATCAGAGAGAATACCGGGTGCCAGGCGAGGTAGAGTCTTATTGGCTGAGAAGACTTCAGGTGTAATTAAAGTAGGAAAGGGAGCCATTGGAGGGTGCGAGCAGGAGAAGAAGAACATGATTGGATTTTCTTCTTTAAAATCTCACTCTGAAGCCAGGTACGGTGGTATGTGCCTGTAATTCTACGTACTTAGGAGGCTGAAGTGGGAGGATCGCTTGAGCCCAGGAGGCAGAGGTTGCAGTGAGCTATCATGCCACTGTACTCCAGCCTGGGTGACAGAGCCAGACCCTGTCTCAAAAAAAAGAAAAAAATTCCCCTTTTTTCTTGTAGCTGATACTATTCCACTGTATAGATGTACCACATTTTGTTTATCCATTCATATGTCAATGGACTCTGTGACTGTTTCCTCTTTCTGGCTATTGTGATCAATGCTGCCATAAACATGCACGTACATATACCTGTTTGAGTACCTGCTTCCAATTGTTTGGCGTGTCTACCCAGAATGGAGTTATGGTCCATGTGATGATTCTATGTTCCACTCTTCATGGAACTGGCAGCCTCGTTTCCACAGCAACCACACCACTTTACATCCCACCATCGATGCACCAATGTTCCGTTTCTCCACACCCTCAACATAACTTGTTATTTTTCTTTTCTTTCTTTTTTTTTTTTTTTTAACAGGTGCGCGCCACCACACTGGGCTAGTTTTTTATTTTTTGTAGAGACAAGGTTTCTCCATGTTACCCAGGCTGGCCTCGAACTCGTGACCTCAAGTGATCCGCCTGCCTTGGCTTCCCAAAGTGCTGGGATGACAGGTGTGAGCCACTATGTCCGGCCGAAAAAGGAAGGAAATTCTGACACACGCTATAGCAGGGATGAACCTTGAGGACGTCATGCTAAGTAAAATAAGCCAGTCGCAAAAGGACAAATACTGCATGACTCCACTTACAGGAGACTTACAGGAGGTCCCTAGAGTAGTCAAACTGATAAAGACAGAAAGTAGAAGGGTGGTCACCAGGGGTGTGGGGAGGGGCGATGGGGAGTTAGTGTTTGATGGGTATAAGGTTTCAGTTTGGGAAAATCATAAAGCTCTGTGGCTGGATGGTGGTGATATTTATACAACGTCATGAATCTACTCAGTATCACTGAACTGCACATTTGAAATGGTTAACATGGGAAAGTGTATGTTTTGCATATTTTTACACACACAGAGGAAAGTTCACTTTGGCTGCAGGATGGAGATGGGCTACTGCAGGTGCATGGTGACCCAGACCCCGGCAAGGGGAGCAGGTGAGAAACTTGTGGATTCTGGAGAGATTTGAGACAGAACTGATGAGGATTTGCTTGCCACAAGGGTGTGGGGTGTGAGATAACTTCTAGTTTCCCAGCCTTAGCAAACTTCTATGTGCTGAGATTGGGAAGAGTGCGGGAAGAGCTGGCTTTAGAGACAGAGGTCAGAGGAGCTGCCATTGATGTGCCACACCTGAGATGCCCACTGCATGGCCACGCACCAGCTGCTGACCACGCATCATCTAGTTTAATACTCCCCACCCCAAATACATACACACACACATACACACAGGTGCAAACACACACACAGGCATACGTGCACACACACACAGGTATGCACACATACGTGGATGCACATGCAGACACATGGGAAGTACAAGGGGGGTGGTCACCTTCGGGATGGCAAACTGAGGCTCAAGAAATCCAGCTTCTCACTCATGCTCACACAACAAGCACATCTCAGAGGCAGGATTCCATCCCAGTCCTGTGCTACTCCAAAGCTTCTGCTTTTTGTTGGTTGGAGAAACATGGATTCCTTAGAATGAGGAGGAATCAGATGGGAAGGGAGAGGCAAGACTTGGAGGTGAGGAGGTCTGGGGCTTTGCTTGCCCCAGGGGTGAATGGAGAGGCCTGGGTCCAGGGAGGTGGGGAGGAGGAGGTGGAAGAGGACTGGTCCAAGAGACGGATAGGTGGATGTGTCTCTTCTGAGGGGAGAGTTTGGGTGGCAGAGAGCTCCAGGCAGCTGGCCTCCTGTGTTTGAGCCTGATGGGGAGGAGAGAGAGCCCTGGGGGGTGTGAAGCTGGCTCTCCCCAACCCACATAAGTATTGAGCACCCTGTGCCAGGCATTGAGGGCATTGTGGTCAAGGAGGTAGAAAGTCCTCATAGTGATTGTCTGCAGAGACGGCAGCTGCATTCACCTCCTGCAGCTTCTGTAACAAATGGCCACATTTCAGTGGCTTAAAGCAGCACACATTTTATTTTCTTCCTGTTCCAGAGGCCAGAAGGCCTAAATGGTTTCACTGAATGAAATGAAGGTGGCCACAGGGCTGTGTCCCTTCTGGAGGCTCTGGGGGTGAATCGATTCTCTGTCTTTTCCAGCTTCCAAAGGCTGCCTGCACTCCTTGGCTCGTGGCACCTTCTTCCATCTTCCAGGCCAGCAGCACAGCATCCTCCAGCCTCTCTCTGCTTCCATTATCACATTGCCTTCTTCTTTCTGTTGTGAGATCTCCCTCTGGCTACCTCTTGTTAAGACCCTTGAACATTTAGGGCCCACCCAGATAACCCAGATCATCTCTCCATCTCAAGGTTCTTAAGCACATCTGTGAAGTCCCTTTTGTTACATAAGGTGACATATTTACAGGGAACAGGGATTTGGACCTAGACAGTTTTGGGGGCATTATGTAGCCTCCTACAGCTACCAACAATTCCTCCTGTCCCTGTGTGCACATGCCACTCTTCCCATTGGAAGTGGAGTCTATTTCCTCTCCTCTTAAATCTGGGCTGGCCTGGGATTTGTCTGACACTATTCCAGTCTTGGGCTAGGCAGTAGCTTCTGCCTTTACTATTTTGGATTCTTAGAGGTGGCATGTAAAGAGATCTGACAACTCTGATGGAAAGAGGAATAGTTGGGAGGTCACTGAAGGGTAGGGAGAGAGAGAGGGGTGCCCAGCCAGACCCCAGTTTTCCAGCCCCACCAGCCATGACAGCAAGCATGGGAGTGAAGCCATCTCGGATCCTCTAGCCCTAGCTGAGTCACCCCAGCTGACACTGTGTGGAGCAGAGATGAACCATCCCAGCTGAGCCCTGCCCAGGTTTCTGACACACAAAGTGTGAGGCTCTTATTTCAAGCCACTAACAGTATAATCACCAGCTGCAGGGAGGGTGCTTTGAGAGCAAGGAATAGGCTGCCTGCTTTGGAGCAGTCAGTGGGGAACAGGAGCTGCTACAGGCAACCTGGGTGTCCCTGGGTAGTCTCAAGGTGGTAACGCACCCTTTCTGAGCCTTGTTTCCCCCAGAGAGGTGGACTAAAGGCTCCTGAGGACATTTCAGTATGCTGCCGGCCTCTGGAGTCTCTCTGTGGCTGCCCTGGACTCCCAGGGTGTGTGGGTCCCGAGGACTCCAACAATTCCATTTAAGGTGTTTTGTGCCAGTTCTTAGAGCATTAGCATCTTGGCCAGGTTTCGTGAGGAGTAATTCTCTGGGGTCCTTGTATCAGTCAGGATTCAACCAGAGAATAAACAAATGGGAGGCAGATATTGAGGGATTTATTGGGAGGAGTTGGCTTAGGTGACCGTAGGGCCTGGCCAGGTAAGTCTGGAATCCATGGAGAGATGGTGAGGACAGGCTGGGTCTCTCAGGCACCTCTCAGGCCGCTGTCACAGGAGGAATTTCTTCTTCTGCAGGGAGCCCCAGCCCAGTTCTAAGCCCTTTCCACTGATGGATTGGATCAGGTCCATCCGGGACATCCTAGATATTTCTCCTTTACCTGACGTCATGGGCTTTAATCACATCCACCAAATGCCATCACAGCAATACCTAGATGAGTATTCAGGTGAATAAGAGGACTGAGGCTTCAGCAGGTTAGCAATTCAAATTGCCTTCAAATTGTCCTTCACAGTCTTCCTTTGAACATATGCCCCCCAAATCCTAGGAGAGTGAAGGTGGCAGGAAAAAAATAAATATGATATATATATGACATGCATGGATACGTATGGAGTGTGTCTAAGTAAATATATATTTATATGTAAAACATATATATGTATCATTGCCCTCCAGCCCGGATGGGCCTGTTGACTCTCTTTTCTTTAGAAATCAACTCTGCACGAATGATTTAGAGAGAATTTATGTGTTCCTCTAAGTCACAAGGGTTTGCCCATATAATTAGCAATAATGATAAATAAAAATAAAATATGGGATTATATGTGGCCATTTATCCATAATAAAGCTGTAATTCCATCTGTGGGGATCATAAACCACTGAGCATGAGTGGGGTGTCCTGGAGGTTAGCTCCTGTCACCAGAAATGACATGAAATGACAGCTGACCATGTAAAAATGTGACACACCTCATGTTTAAATGATACAGCGGCACCTGAGGTTGCAGGGAGCTGGGGCAGCCAAGCCCTCCAAGAAGGACAGGAGGCCTGGGTACCAGCACTCCCGCCACGTCCCCTCGCTTCCTCCTGCAGGCAGTGGGCACAGGCAGGTGGAGACAGCCACTCCAAGGAACCAAGCTGTCTACATGCACCATCTCATCTAATCCTTCCAATGAACATGTCAGATGGGCACGGCCATTCCCCCATTTCACAGACCAGGCAACTGAGGCTCAGAGATGTAAGGCCATTTGTTCAAGGCCACAGAGCTCATTATGGGCAGCACAAAGAGTGGGCAGGGCAGTCTGACCCTATGCTCTCAACCAACACCAGTCAGGATTCCCTAGATAGAGATCATGTCATCAGCACTAGCATTGATATAGTGTCTTCCTGGTGCCAAGGACTCTTCATGAGACTTGACCAGCTCTCCACTATAGAAGGGAGGAAATTGAGGCTCAAAGAGTCGATGTCACGTGTCTCAAGGGTCCCAGTAAGTGAGGGTGGAGCTGGCGGGGGCATTCAGGTCTGTCTGGCAGCTGAGCTCTTAACCATGTGGATAAATGCCTGTCCCTCGCCTGTCCCAGAGAGCAGCTGGCATGTCACAGGGCCCCTGGGAAGCTGAGAAATGGGCCCCAAAGATATGAGGTCCCAATCCCTGGAACCTGTAAATGTGATCTTATTTGGGAAAAAATGTCTTTAATTAATGATTAAATCAAGGTTCTTGGGATGGGGAATTTATCCAGCATCATCTGGGTGACGGCGGATAACCTCCCCTTTTCATTTTCTATATTTTGACCTTAGCAAGCAGTTTTGATGGGCAGTGGAACGCTGCATTCCTCATTCCAGCTGAAGAGGAAAAGATCTCACAAGGAGAAGGGAGTATCAAGAGAGAGCAAGATTCTACACCCTTCCAAAGATCCCCTATGGTCAAAGTTCTTTGGCAAGCTCAGTCAATTCCTTTTGTTTTCCATTGGCAGAGGAAGGACAGGTGAGAGGAGCTGGGGGTAGTCATGAGCACCAGGGTTCTGCCCTCAGCAGCTCCCCAGCTTCTTTGAGAGAGCACTGCCTCTCAGCTCCAGCAGTCTCAGCTGGTAAGACCCAGGGATCCTGTTCTTTTCTGTAGTCCCTTGAAAATGAGGTCCAGTTAAGGTAGAGTAAGCAGTCATGCCATCTCAAGTGTCAGAACAGGGAGGCAGAGGGAGATTGGAGTCAGAGGTGGAGAGTTTGATGTGACTGCAGAGGCAGATTTGGGAGCGATGTAGCCACAAGACACTGCAGGAAAGCCTGGAGCCACCAGAAACTGGAAGAGGCAGAAAGGATCCTATCCTGGAACCTTTGGAAGGAGCACGGCCCTGCTGACACCTTGATTTCCGACTTCTGGCTCCAGACTGTGACAGTCAATCTGTGCTGTTTTAAGCCCCCCAGTCTCTGGTCATTTGTTATGGCAGCCCCAGGAGACTGATCCAGGGTCCGTGGTGTGTGAGTGAGGCCCACCTGCTCCCCTGCCCCGCTCTCTCTCCTGTGTCATCCCAGGATTCCTTAAAGCACACTGGTGCCAGATACTGTGGCTCACACCTGTAATCCCAGCACTTTGGGAGGCTGAGGCTGGTGGACCACCTGAGCTCAGGAGTTTGAGACCAGCCTGGCCAACAAGGTGAAAACCCATCTCTACTAAAAATACAAAAATTAGCCAGGCATGGTAGTGGGTGCCCATAATCCCAGCTACTTGGGAGGCTGAGGTGGGAGAATCACTTGAATCCCGGAGGCAGAGGTTGCAGTGAGCTGAGATCACACCACTGCACTCCAGCCTGGGCAACAGAGCTAACCACCATACATGGTACCAGTTACAGATCGGAAAAAAAAAAAAGCATGCTGGAAGGCACTGTGGCTGCTGTCACAAATTATTACAAATTTAGGAGCGTAAGGCAACGCAATTGTGCTACCCTACAGCTCTGGAGGTCAGCATCCGTCACAGTCTCCTGGGCTAAAATCCAGGTGCCAGCCAGCTGTGTTCTCCTCGGGAGACTCTAGGGCAGAATCCGTTTCCTTGCCTGTTCCACCTTCTAGAGGCTGCTGGAAGGAGGGGTGGCGAACCTTGCCTGGTGGGGAGGCCTGAGGAGTTAAGAGATCCAGAGCCCCCGGGGGAGAGACCACAGAAAGAAGCAGGAGGGAGGGGCCACGGCTAGGGTGAGGCAGGTGATGCCATTGCCTTGGGTGCAAAATTTAAGGAAATGCTAAGAAAGCACAACTCCCCAAACCCTGTAATCAAGATAGATGATATTTTAGTGTGACTTTGAAAGAATCAAAATCAATGCCAAACATTCATGATACAAAAAATATTAAAGTTTTTATTTTTGTTTTTGTTTTTTTTTTGAGACAGAGTCTCACTGTGTTGCTCAGACTGGAGCGCAGTGGCGGCATGATCACGGCTCACTGTAGTCTTGACCTCTCTGGACTCAGGTGATCCTCCTCCCTCAGCCTTCTGAGTAGCTGGGACCACAACCATGGGCCACCACACCTGGCTAATTTTTGTATTTTTTGTAGAGATGGGGTCTCACCATGTTGCCGAGGCTCGCCTCCAACTCCTGGACTCAAGTGATCCTCCCCCCTCAGCCTCCCAAAGTGCTGGGACTACAGGTATGGGCCCCTTCGCCTGGCCTAATATCAAAGCTTTAAATAACGACCGATAAGTAACAGTGCTGGGCCCAGCCGTATCGCAGCCCTAGGCAGAAGGACAAATCGGTAGTACTGATCCTGACTTCATTTACAACTTTGATGTTTTTGTTCTTGGATATGCTTGCATTGATTTTGAATTTTCAAAATACGATTTATCTTGAAGAACGATTTTTTGGGCTCCCCCTTGAATTTCCTACCCCATGTCATCCCCGATCCTGGCTGTGACGGTGGGGGTGGGGCATCTGGCAGTGACCAGCTGACCCGGGAGCCAGGGGTGTGGACAGTTCCGGGGACCAACGGCGCGCGGGGGTGTAGACGCGGCGCCGTCCCGCTTCCCCGAGCCCTGTCCTCTGTTTGGGGACACTCCTTTGCAGGAGGTTGTCCATCAGTGTTCCTCAGCCTGCACCAGCCCGGCCTCCCGTCTTTAAGGCGTGCACTGCTCTTCGGCCTGGCCCCTGTGAGACCCCAGTGCGTGACCGGGGAGGGCGCTTCTCTCCTCCGGCGCGGGAGCAGCAAGGAGCCGCTGCTGAGGTCCCGCCCGGCGCCCGGTTCCTGCAACTCCACGCATGGCCAGCAGGGGGCGACGTGCGTACGCTCGAGGCCCCGCCTGGGGCCCGGGGCATTTCCTTCCCTCTTCGGCGGCTTTGCCTTCCTGCAAACAACGCTGACCCAGGGACAGACCTGGGTATTGCTCTTTAAGCCCCTGCTGCTCAGGCCATGCTCCTGGGGAGGGAGGGGCTCTGTGTTCTGGTCTTGCGGGGGCAGCAGCGTGCTTTTCTTGGATCTGAATTGGGAGACCATGAGCAGACACAGGCACTCAGCGTGTTTGAATGTTCCCTGTATCCCCAGACTCTTCACGCAGCCTGAAGAGGCGGTCACGCCTGTAAGTCTCACTTTGCAGAAGTAGACGCAGAGGCTCAGCAGGGTAGGTCTCCTCCTGAGGTCCTGGGACCATCAGGTAAAAGGGTGAGTCATGCTGAAGTGTCCCTGCGCCACATCTGAACGCATGGCCTCTGTCACCTTGTCTTGTGAACAAGGCTGGTGTGGACCCAGGATGCAGGGTCTCCACTGAACTCCTGGGGGGTTGCCGCGGTGGGAGCGTGACCAGGAGCCAGGTTGGAGTGTATGACCCTGCCCCTGGGGCCCCTGTCATGTTTTTGGCAATGAAGAGTGAGGGAGAAAGATGGAGATAAGAGGAAGCATTCTGTGAACGGCTGCAGCAATATGAGTCTCTATTCCCAGGTCCACCTTCCAGTCTCCAGGGGAGTCCCTGGAGAGCCTAGAACATGAATTGTCTATGTCCCCACCTCCAAGCACAGATCTAGCACTGAACAGCACCTGCACTGATTCTGCCCAGTTCACTGTACTCCCCATTCTAGTACAGACCCACATTCCAGGAAGCTAAGTTCCCCCCAAAGCAGCCCCCAGCCAATGATGGTGGGAGTGGAGGATAAATACCCCAGCTCCCTTGCCCCACAGGTGAGATAACCCTGAGGGTGTCCAGCACCTCTCCTCTGGGGCCCATGTGGCAGCTGGCCTTGATGATACCTTGATTAGCCTCCTCAGTCTCACCTGCCTACTCCTTGGACTTCCTGGGACCGTCTCCCCAATAAACTACCTGCCCTCAAATCCTCCCTTCAGGCCATGCCTCTGTTAAGTAGAGACCCTTGATACCACTGTGATGGTGGTGATGTTAACATTCATTGGTGCTGTTTGTTGAGCACTTACGGTATGCAGACATTGTGGAAAGGGCTTTGTGGGTTGAACTTCATCGAATCCTTGCAACAGCCCCATATTGTGATGAGGAAGCTGGCAAGGTAGTCACGGGGCTGCTAGGATTCGAACTCAGGTCTGAAATGAGGGAGTGAATAAGTGATGGGGGCCTGGATTCCTCCCAGGACAGTGGCTTAAGATGGATACTAGACATCATGGAATGTGGGCATGTTTGGGGAAGCCAGGAGCACATCCCAAGGCTTTCAAGAGTCACCCCCACAGAGGGCAGGTCCCTTTCCCAGTCCCGGCCAAGTCTGGCAGGGGAACCCTACTTTCCTCTTTGTGTGCTTTACATCTCACTCATTTTCTACCATAGGTAAGTGTGCATTACTTTCCATAATTTGAAAAGAAAACCATAAAAAAGTAAGACTCCCAGATAAAAGCACAGTTGGACACGTTAGATGGGAAAATGTCGCTAAAGGGAGCTCCTGGCAGGATGCTTGGTCAAGGGTGGTTTCTGGAATGAAGATGCAGCCGATGACTTGAGAGGCTGATTGGAGCTGATCCGTGGAGAAACCACACCTCCCACCCTGCACCCTGTGCAGGGAGCCACAAGGCAGTGATGGCTGAGGCTCCGCGGATTGCCTTGGGGAAGGAGATGAGACCTGTGAGAGCTGCTTAGCGATTTTTGTTGCAAACTGAGCAAGTGTCTGGGGTGGATTAGGGCCCAGCACTAGGGAGGGAGCTGGGATTGCTATACTTTCACGGAGGGTTTTCTTTCCCAGGGTATGGGGCCAACACTTGGTCATGGGGCTTTGGTTTCTCCAGGTGTAGGGAAGGACCCTTGGCCCCTCTGCTTCAAGCCGGTTGTGTCTGACCCCAGGCAGCAGGGGAAGGTTCGAGCCCACTAGCCTGGTAGTCCTCCCTGGGGTGGGGACAAAGGCATGAGAGTCCCCTACTTGGTGAGGGGGAAGGAGGGAATTCTGGGAGTCAGGAGGGTGACAGGCCCTGGCAGGTGGGGGTCTTGGCTAGTGCCTTCCTGCCAGAGCAGGATTCCACAAGCCAGACAGATGAGGGAGAAGGTGGAGGTGGGGGAAGACTGACGGCAGGTGACGGTGATGGCTGGGTTTTTTGTCGGTGTCTGGCTGGTGACCTTTTGGGGGAATGGATTCAGAAGTGACTGCTATTTGTCAAGGCCAAGTTCAGAGATGTCGGAGGGGGTCACCTCTTCAGCATTAAATGTCAGGGCCCTACTGTCACTGGAAGTGGGACATACATCCCGGCAGGACACAGGCTGGTTGGGGCTTCGTAGGCTCCTGAGCCCAGGCGTGTCTGCAGAAACGTGGGTGTGCCTACCTGATGTGCTGCGAGGTGAATTTGTGACTTGCTCGTGTGTGTGTGTGTGTGTGTGTGTGTGTTTTCTCCTTTCTCCTCTTCCCAGAAGGCAGTGGAACTCCTTCATCAGGGTTTTGTGGTATGGAGTGGAAGACCGAAATTGCCCACTCCTGGTTTTTATTTTCAAAAGGAGGATGCCTTGTCGGGGGCATGGCTGAGATAGTGAGAAAAAGAGCCACCAAGCTGGGAGGGGGTCCTAGGGCTGGGGGGTCCGCAGCCCAGTCTCGAAGCCTCCTGGGCAGATGGCAGAGTCTGCATTGGTAGGGCTGCCAGGAATTCCTGCCAGGCTAGACCCTGGATGCCCAGGCCCCTGCTTCTGCAAAGCCCCTCTGCCCCCACCTCTTGGCCTCTGTCCTCAAGAGACCCTTAGGGTCTGTGTATATCAAGTTCCTAGGGACCAGAGCCACACCTCAAGGTTTGAAGTAGGCTCAATCACTTTGCTGGTGGCCTTAGGCAAGCCTCATCTGCAAATTTGGGATAGGAATGGTGCCCGTCTGTAGTCTGCAGTCAGGATTGTTTAAACACGTAAAGCACTTAGAGCAATGCCTGGCATACAGTAAGTGCTCAATAAGTACTTGCCCTTGCTGTTCTTTTAAGTAATGACTGACCATTGTGAACTGAGGGTTCGGGGCTTTCCCGAGGGTTTGGCTCCATGCTAGGCCTCTGGGGCTTTGAGAAGGTGTGGGCGTATAGCAGCCTCCATTTGCCTGGGACTGAATTTCTCATCCGTCTAGCGGCGTGGGGGCTGGAGGCACTTCTAGGGGGTTTGAAGAAAGTGGGGAGTGAGTATCTCGACAGCCCCAGTAAGCCCCAGACTCATGACCCCCTCTCGTAGGAGGCTCCTCAGATTGGGCTTGTGGTCTCCAAGGGTAAAGGTGGGGACAGCTGGCATCCACTGGGAGAACCCACCCTGTGAGTCATCTGAGTGGGTCTCCCCAGGGTCTTTTGAAGTCAGCTATGAGACCTCCATTTTATAGGTCAGGGCCCCCTCAGGGGCTGCCGAACACTCATGGCTGGAGAGTAGGGGACCAGGGATAGAAGTAGGATCACCACCTTCAGGGCCTCTGCACATTGAACTCAACTGCCCTTATGGGGACACTGACTTCCCAGGGGGCACTCGGGCACTGGGTCTCCACTGTCAGGACTAGCTCTACTTAGGGCGCAAGCCAAGGCAGGACCTGGTGCCCCAGCCCAGCCTAAGTAAGTGATGGAAGTGAGACCTAAACCCAAGCCAGGTCCCAGCTGGCGACTAACATAGGAACTACCACCACCACCCGCTTTGCCCATCCCATCACCTAGGGACAGAACAAGTGACCGCACCAGGATGCTTCTCTCTCGGACAGATGCTAACCTGGAATATGGGCGTCATCTGGGCCTCTCCTGGGTAGATGGGGCTGTGGCCCCTTCTTGAGTGATGACTGCTGTTGGAGGAACAGGGACAAGGCACAGCTCCTACTGTGCGTGCCTGCCAGGGCATAAACGCGGAGTCCATCCACACTACAGGGAGGACACAGACGAGGCCCTGATCACTCAGGAGGAAACCGTTCACCTGGGATAATGGGATGGAGTGGCTACAGGTGGCCAGTGGGGACTTGAACCCATGCAGTCCGGTTCTGCCCAGTTGCCCAGCGCACACTAGGGCTGCTGGGAGAGGTGCTCCTGTCCTGGGAATGCAGATTCTCCCTGAGCTGAAGTTCAGAGAAAGAAAAGGAAGGAAAACGGAAAATTTTCTTCCCTCCCATCCCCTCCTGGTCCCGCTTTCTCTCTCTCTCTTCCTGTTCTTTCAGTGTCTTCCTCCCTTTCTTTTCTTTTTCTGCCTGCCTATCTTTCTCTCTGTCTCTCTCTCCTCTTTTCTGCCTCTACTTGTCTGTTTTTCTTTCCCTTCTCCTCTCTGTCTCTGTCCCTTCCTCCCTCCCTCTTTTCCTTTTCTTCTCTCTCCTCCCACACCCTGGGGCGGGGGATGGAGGTGGGGGCTGTACTCATGCTCTGAGTCCGCCCGCTATGGAGACCTGACCTTTTCTGCACTGAGGGGAAGGAATGGGGTAATTAGCTTATATAATCCCCGGCCTGCCTGCTGTTTGCTGTGGATGTGGACAAACTCCATGAAAACGTGGCTGCTGCTGTGGGATCCCTTCAAAGGGCTGGATATACCGGCCTGGCTGGGTCCTGGGAGGGGAGCAGGGGCTCTGGAAGGCCACTCTGGGTGCGGTCCTTTCACAGCCTTTCCTGGGCTCCCTCCGAGGTGTCTGTGAACTTGTGGAGGGAGTGAGGGTATGGGGAGGGGCAGCAGCTTCCCCAGGGAATCAGTAACACACCAGTGCATTCAGATTCTTTCCAAAAAATTAGAGGAGTGTGCGCCCTCTGCAATTATGTTTCTTCTTCCCTGATTCTAAGCCTGAGAGCAGCTTTGGTCTGGGCTGATGACATTCCCATCCTCCATTTTTTTTTTTCTCCTGATCTCAGAATCCACAAGGAAGGAGCTTCGTAGTTTCAAACTCTCCTCTCCCCGTGCTCTGAAGGTACAGTGACAACCTGCACTCACACCCACTTTAGGAGCTTGGTCTCCAGATGTGCTGGGGTAATTTCTGTTTGCACAAAAAAAGTTTTAATAAGCCTTTGAGACCCACGTCTGTACAACATCCCACAAACTCACCTCTCGGGTGTCTTGCAACCTGAAGCCAAGGCCTGGGCCTCCCTTTCAAAGGCTTGGCAGGAAATTCAATGTATCTGATGGATTTATGCATTTATTATTTCTTTAAAAACTTCTCTAAAGCTGAAGTAATACAGGAAAGTGCATGCGCGAATGTGCAGCCCCAGGAGCGTTCACAAACTGAACACATCTGTGCCAGCGGCATCCAGATTCAGAAACAGGATGTGACCAGCACAACCCCCTTCATGCCCCTCCCAACCACCACCCCACAGCGACCCCACCATCCTGGCTTCTGTAGCATTGATCAGATTTGTCTGTTTCTGCACTTTATATAAATGGAATCATACAGCCTGTTCTCTTTCGTGTCTGGCCCAACATTCTGCAGATTTATTTTTATCTCTGATCCCACCAGAGCAGTTTTCCGGAGGCTTGGAAAGATAAGCAGGTCTCCCGGGTGGGGACCGCCGGCGGAGTGGCGACCAGGCGACCCGATGGGCACCGTGGATGATCGAGATCTACCGCGGCAAACTGGTGCCTCAAGGGCCTGTCCTGGCCCCGCACTGTGTTGAATTTCACCCGTACAGTGGGTAAAATATATGCCAATATGTGTATCAGAAATTGGGAAAAATATGTAAGAGAATAATTTCATGCACTTAACCCAGAGTTGACAACTTAGTAAACCTCCAGTCATGTTTTTTGAGGTGAAATTAACATGACATAAAATGAGCCATTTTAAAGTGCCTGATTCAGGGTTCTTCAGCACATTCACAATGTTGTACAGCCTTCGCCTCTATCTCTCCGTCTAGCTCCTGGTCGCTTCCCAGCCCCTGACAACCGTGAATCTGCTTTCTGTTCCTAAGGGTTGATTCCTTCTGGATTTACATCAACTGCACCATGCAACAGGTGGCCCTCTTTTCCGAGCGTGGCCACTTTTTAGCGTGTATCACGACTTCATTCCTTTTAGTGGCTTCCCGTCATTTTTGCTTCATGTCATTTTTTTTTGTTTTAGAAAAATAAAGAAATGCAACATTATTGGCAAACTCGATGAGTCTGCTCTTCTATAGGGTCACTTCTGTTCCCCAACGTCATCTCTTCGGGAAACGACGGCCATGAAATTTGTCCTTCAGAGTGTTTTTGTTTTTGTTTCTTAAATCGGGAATTATGTGACAAGATGAGAATCTGTTTCCATCTTCTTTTGGCCAATCAGAAGGTCAGGTTGTACTGGGGCCCCGCCCCACGGCAATCATTGGCTGCAGCTTCCTGGCCCTGCCTCTCAGGTGGGCTTGAGCTCTGCCCACGATCCTGACCCCACGGCCCCACGTGGCCCAATTCACTTGTCTGCTGCTTCCTTCCCAGCCTCTGAGTTTTAACCCCTAGAGAATTTCACAGTCCAGGGGTCCCCTGTGTGCCCCACAGCAACCTCTGCTGACGTTTCCTCTTTTTGCAGATATATGGAGAAAATAAAGACACAACGTCTTTTCCATCAAGATCTGATTTAAGGGTGAGCTTCTATTCGGAGATACCATTTCTCTACCTTCTCAGTTAAAAATGGTCTTCTTCTTCTTCTTTTTTTTTTTCTTTTCCTTATTTTATTTTATTTTTTGAGACAGAGTCTTGCTCTGTTGCCCAGGCTAGAGTGAACTGGCGTGAGCCAGGCACACTGAAGCTTCCGCCTCCTGGGTTCAAGCAATTCTCCAGCCTCAGCCTCCTGAGTAGCTGAAATCACAGGTGCCCACCACCAGGCCCAGCTAGTTTTTGTGTTTTTAGTAGAGACGGGGTTTCGTCATGTTGTTCAGGAGAGCTCAAACGATCCGCCCCCCTTGGCCCCACAAAGTGTTGGGATTACAGGCATGAGCCCACCTTGCGCGGTACAAATGTTCTTTTATGAGATAATTGTGACAGTGAATGAGTGAGTCTCGGGGTGCTTTTTCTGTAAAGGCCCGAAGTAAATACTTTCCATTTTGCAGGACCTGAAGTGTCTGTTGCAACTAAGCGCTGCTGTTGTAGGGCAGTAGTAGCCACAGACCATATGCAACAAGTGAGGAGCTGTGTGCTGGTAAACCCGAATTTACAAAGAGGTTTTGGGCCGACTGTGGCCTCTGGGCCATCGTTTGTCTGCTGTTGATCTAATAGATGGTAGTGGTGGCTATATATTTGTAAGTGTTCTTCACTAGCAAAACCCAAAATTTAGCAATGGTAGAAGTTACTAGTCCCTGTGGTAGACTTTCCAAGTACTGATGAAGATTTCCTGTCCCCTTGATGTTAGGCAAGGTCAGGTGACCTGCTCTGGGCTATGAGATGTGAGTAGAAGCAACACATGTCACCTCCAGGCTGAAGCATTTCCAGGCTGTTGTGCACTGCAAACAACAGCATCCACCATGGCCCACGCTGTGTGCCATCACGGCTGTCTCTACCAGAGGTGTGCATCGCAGTGTCACAGTGCCTGTTCTTTCACGGAGATGATGGTGCTGGTGGAGGGTGAAGCAGAGTTATGCTGAAGGATGGTTGGGGAGGTGGGTGGGGCAGAGGAAGCCGAGACTTGTGCATGGGCTGTGAATGAATGCTGTGGTCACTGACTTGCCTGTGAATGTGACGAGAAGCAGAGGTGTATTGGAGTGGGGGTGGGGAGAGTGGGGGTGGGGTGGGGAGACACCTGCTGGAATTGAGAGTTTCATTTTCGACATGTCAAGTCTGACATGTCAAGTCTGAGATGCCTTTTAGAGATCCAGGTGGAGAAGTCACAAAAGCAGTTGGAAATATGAGTTTATTTCAGAAATTATCAATTGGGGGCTGCTGGCTTATTTGGTTTAACTTGGATAATATTTATTTATTTACTGAATACTATTTATTTATTTATTTATTGAGACAAGGCCTTGCTCTGTTGCCCAGGCTAAAGTGCAATGGCATGATCATAGCTCACTGTAGCCTCGACCTCCCTGGGCTCAGGCGATCCTCCCACTTCAGCCTCCCAAGCAGCTGGGATTACAGGTATGCACCACCACACCCTGCTATTTTTTTGGTGTTTTTTTGTGGAGAGGGGTTTCACTATGTTGCCCAGGCTGGTCTCAAACTCCTAGGTTCAACTGATCCTCCTGCCTCAGCCTCCCAAAGTGTTAGGATTACAGGCGTGAGCCACGGCACCTGGCTTAGTAATAATTTAAACATTAAACATTTTAAAAACATTTTAAAATCGGGAGATTTTACGTTTATAAAGTCCAAATTGTTTGGCTTCCTTTGGAAGCTGGAAAGATCTGGCTGTGCTGGCTCCTACTTCCCCAGGCAGTGACCTGCGGAGCTGAGGGGCGGCTGCCCTCTCAACAGGACATGGGTTCTACAATTGCCATTGTTTCTGCCACGCCCTGCAGGATCCTTGAATTTGCATGTCTGTTACCATTTATTGTTTTGTTCAGGATTCAACTTTCCTTGTAGTAGAGAGAAATCCTGACTCTTTCTCCATACTCATGTCTCTACTGAAAGTTGGAAAAAAACAGTGCAAGAGAGGCATGTTTTAAAGAAAGGAGAACAGCATATACTTTTTTCTTGCACTTGCTGTGTGTTGGAGGATAACCTCTGCTGTAGCAGCCAGCGGATGAATTTGAACTGACGCCTGGGAGTGCAGCTGCCACCTGGTCTCTGCACCCCCGAGATTGGGATGGGCCTGGCACCATCTTAGTGGTTCCTTTGGCTTTCGTTGGTGCAAGTATTGGAATGTGCTTTGTACTTTTGAATAATTATTTTATAAAAATGAGTAGGGAAAACAAGAAATTGCTAAAACCAGAGATGATAAGTAAAGGTGTCTCACACCACTGTCGTTGTTACCATGATGAATGTCATTGCACAACATGGCATATCCGTGGCTATGTGGATGCTCAAGGGAGGCAAATCCAATGGCTTCTTGTTTAGTCTTCAGATTCAACACCTCTAGAGAACGGTGTTGAGCTGAAACGTGGCACTCACTATTACATCTAAGGCAAGGGGAATGAGGAACTTTGTCAAAATGTTTTCTCTTTATGAGAAGAGAAGCTCCCTAGTGACATATATGAGGATTGCTAGGATTTTCAACACTTAACCTTTGTACATGGTTTTAGCAAAGCATTATATTTGAACATTGGAGGTGATTGTAATTTTATCTATCTATCTATCTATCTATCTATCTATCTATCTATCTATCTATCTATCTATCTATCTATCTATCTATCTATCTATCTATCTATCTACCTACCTACCTACCTACCTACCTACCTATCTAATCTATTTATTTATTTATTGCCCAGACAGGGTCTCGCACTGTTTCCTAGGCTGGTCTCAAATTCCTGACTTCAAATCATCCTCCTGCCTCAGCCTCTCAAAGTGTTGGGTTTACAGGCATGAGCCATTGTGCCTGGCCTGTAATTTTATTAGAAAGCGATATTGTGGAGATTCGATGGGACTTGACTGTCTCAAGGGCTAATGACCTGACTCCATCACCAGCACTTTCTTCCTTCTTTTAATAAATGTTGAACACCTACTATGGTCTGGGTGTTTTCTTAGACACTGTGTATGTAATGGTGAGAAAAGTCAGACTTGATACCTGGAATACCAAATTACTAAGGGAGTCAGATATTTGTAAAAATATCACACAAAAAACGCAAAAGTTCTGGGTGACAAACTGTTATGAAGGAGTGGTATTTGTTGCTCCAATGGTGTGGAAGGTGTGGCAGGGCAGAGAAAGCCGCTCTCAGGAAGGGCTACCAGCTGCCAGCTGGAGATGAATGGGAGGGTGGTGGTGAAAAGGAGAAGGAACTGTTGTGGGGTTTGGGATTTTATTTTGCTTTACATATAAGCTCGTAAGTTAGACTGCTACTGATTCATGGATGCTGGCAGAAGACACGAGACTCCTGGATCAGAGACAAAGGACTTCATGACTCACAGCACAATAAGTAGTCTGCGCTTCAGCATGTGTGTTCCCTTGCCCTCAAGTCCCATGGACGACATGGTGGGTTCGTGTTACAGTTGAGGAACGCGGAGCTTGGGAACCAACCATTTCATAGCAAGCAGGAAGAAGGCCTGCCCTTTGTGTGGAGGGAAACATTGCCTTGTCCCTAAAGGATGCTGGCTGCAAACACAGCCCTGGAAAAGGGCCCCAGGTGAAGAGCAGTCAGGGACTCGCATCCTTGGCATCCGTGGTGCATTTGCTTTCATTTTTTTATTGCTGCTGTAATAAATTACCACAAATTCAGGGGCTTAACACAGCACCCATTCATCATCTCACAGCTCTGTGGATCAGAAATCCAGAGGGACCTTGCTGTTCTCTGCTCAAGGTCTTACAAGGCCACAATCAAGGTGTCAGCTGGCTTGACTTCTTAGCTGGAGTTTCTGGGGAGAACCCACTTCTCTCCCATTCAGGTGTTTGCCAGAACACAGCTCTGGTAGCTGCAGGATTGAGGCCCTGTTTCCTTGCTGGTTGTTGGCCAGGGGTGTTTCCAGCTTCCTGAGGCTGTGGCTGCCTCCTCAGGAGCTCTGCTCCAGCCTCAAAGTATCAATGACAGGTCACACCCCTCTCATGCTTCAATGTCTCTGACTTCCCTTTCTGCCACCAGCCAGAGAAAATGCTCCACTCTTAAGAGCTCATAGGATGACACTGGGTGATTACACTTGGATAATCCAGGCTCATCTCCGTGTCTTAAAGTCAAAGATGCCACAGACCCCAACATAACCATGGCAATGACATCTCCCCATAGTCACAGTTTCTGGGGATGATGATGTGGAATGTTGGGTGTGCAGTGAGGGCACTTTTACAACTCTACCTCCCATGCCTGGCAAGAGGTGTAGGTGTGTGAGAGATCCCTGGAGGACAAAGGTGAGCTCTGGGCAGAGGGAGCAGCCTGTGCCGCGTCTGTGCATGGTTCCCTGTGAACTTGTGTGATGCTCAGGTGGTTCTGTGGTGGCTCTGGATTCATGCAGAGGAGGATTTGAGATCTGGCTCCATTGCTGTGTGACCTTGAACAAGTCACTTCACCTCATATTGCTTCTGTTTCTCCCCCTCAAATGGGCACTTATACAGGATGGAGGATGCAGGGTTGCCGTGAAGGTGGAAGGAGTTTAGCACAGTATTTGGCTGCTGGGAGCAGCCTGCTGGTCTGCAGATGCAGGATGGACCACCCTCCCCCAAAAACCTTGTCCGATGCAGAGGGACAGGACGCACACCGGGAGGTAGGAAAAGTTGATTACTTGCATCATGAGGCTTCCTGGGGAGAGCAGAGCAGACTTCCCAGCAGGTTTGAAAGCGGTTGGAGAGTACAGGGAAAAGAGGCTGGTTGGGGTGTTTACGGGGGCTGGGGTGGGCCTGGAGGATGGCTTGAACGGCTCCATCATGCCAAAGGGAAGAGCACCTGGGCTTTCTTACCAGCTTCCCCAAATGTGGGGCAGAGGGACAGATTTCAAAGGAGTCAGCAGGCAGACATGAAAAAGTGGGTCAGACTCTTTAATACGCTGACATTTGGTAGGACCCAATAAATGTGAGCCATTGTTTTTGTATCCTCCTCCCCAGTGGCCGTCCAGCAGCAGCCCAGGTTCAGCCCTGGCCGTGCACCCCTCCTGCTGGGCACCCTACGTCCAGGGCCTCTGGTGGGGCCGGCCCTGCCCCATAGTGCCATGCTTCCCACAGCACGAGTGGCTACTCCTTCCCTCCTGGGTCAGCACTGCCTGTGTATTCTCAAAGGACAGTTATAGTCACACATCGAGAAGCAAGATTTACTTCCTAATTAAAAGGGAGCTTTCTGAACAGTAAATCAATCAATCATGGCCATGCACAAACACTCAGACAACAGTTGCTTACACTTGTGTTTAATTTCTCAGGGGGAGCAAGCAGCTCTCTCTGGGTGCCTGGGATTCCAGGTCTGTGGCTTACCCAAGAGCCCTCATTTGAATTTCATCTAATCAGAATCATTACCCACCCATGAAGAACACAGCTTATTAACCACACGATCATCGTCTAAAACTAAAGCTCTGTCAGGTCACCTCATAGTCATGCAATTAGGCTCAGCAAGCATAAAATCCAGAATTATTTTGAGACCCATTTTTAAAGTTTAAACAAATGGTCCCAGAAAGATATTAAACAGTATTTTTTCTGTGGATATCAGAGAAGTTTAATTTATTTTGTGTTATTTTGAAGGAGCACTCAGCATTCTATTGAGCCCTGGCAACGGCCAGATTTAAACACGGATAGGTGCTGAAATAAATGTAGTTCACTTAATTGAAAAGCCTGCTGACGGCCTAACTCTATGGGCGGCAGAATCACGTTCATTAACAACAACAACAACAACAAGAGCAGCAGCAATAAAAGTAGCACCAGCCAGCCTTTGTTGAACCTCTTGGCCACACTAGATGTTTCAGCAGGTACTTTACCACCAGCGTCTCTTTTGATCTTTACTCTGTTTCTGAAGAATCTCTTGCTTTGCTGCAAGAGATGAAACTAACATTGTGTCTGCACATCTGCTCTCCGCCAAGCAGAGAGTTGAGAAGTCCAACCACCTGCCCAAGGCCACACCCCTGGAGTGGGGAGTGTCGGGATTTGAACGCAGACCAGCCCTACTCCTGAGTCTCCTCCTCCCACCCGCTTTGCTGCCCCTCCTTTTCCACTGATTCAAGAGAAGGCATTTCCAGCCCTTGGTGGGCCTCTACAAATAGTTTTTAGGTGACAACTTGGGGCTAGGGGTTGTGGTTATTTTTCTGGCTCTGTCCCCAAACTAAAAATGACAAATTTCACCTGGAAGGCTGATCCAGCTTCTGTAATTTTTTGAAACTTAAATAATTTTTACTGATACCTATGAGTAAAAATCGGGTCCTCATATATTGGTGGATCATGGTCTTCTCAGTCCCTTGTCCTGGGAACATCTCCATTGAGCTTCTCATGCTACTGCAGGTGGCTTAATCAGAGAAAGGGAGATGGTGAGAGAGAGAGAGAGAGAGAAGGAAAAGGAGAAAGAGAGAGAGAGAAAGAGAGAGAGGAGCAAGCTGGCAAGATGGAAGTCAGTCTTTTGTAACCTAATCTGGGAAGTGACAGCCTATCACTTTTGACATATTCTATTCATAGAAAAGAATCACTACATCCCACCCACCCTCAAGGGGCAAGGACTACCCACGGGTGTGAATATCAGGAGGTGAGGATCCTGGGACCATCTCAGAGGCTGCCTGCCACATTGGCCAAAGTGAATTGAAGCTCTCTGATAATTACAACCACCCATGAGGTCGTGAAAACTTCATTTTCAGGTTCTGTAGCGGGCTTGTTTTGTTAACTCTCTTTACCAAGCAGCTTCCATTCCCCCTACTTTTGGGAACCACCTCCAGATTTCCATCTGGGGAGCCGTCTTCCTCCGGTTTGACTTATGTGCCCTGTGTGCTGTGGCCTACTCCATCTCAGGGGTGGAGCCAAGGACTAAGCCAATCAGTGCACTTCATGTATTGGGCCACATTGAGGGGTTCAGGAAAGGACATGTTACCCATTTGGAGTCAATGAGACTTTTGTTGGGAATCCTGGGAAACAGCCTCTGGGTGTTCTTCCTGTTCTACTTGATGCTGAAAGCAAGAGAAGCGGGGAGCTGCTGCACCTTGGGGACCACGAGGCACGTGAAGTTCCGGTGGATGTTGCACTGCCTCCTACTGCAGAGTCATGATGCAGTGTGGGAAGGGATTGGCTTGTTCGGCTCAAGGGAGATAAAGCCATGATTTACTCAGGAATGAGGACGCGATTCATTTCTGGCCAGTGAGATCCCCCAGAGGAGTTGCAGGGATGAGTGGGAAGCCCTTCCCTCTTTCTATTGCCAGAGGTGAACAAGAAAGCATGTGTGACCTGGGCCGCTGACAGTGTCCCAGCCAGGAAGAAAGCCAGCCTTTGACGAGGCTGGTGCTGGGAGTGGCATGGCTGAGCGAGGTGGTTAGAAGCATGCAGATCTTTGGGACTTTAAGTTACTAGACTAGCCCTGGTGCTCTGCCTACCTCGGGGCTCCCTCTTTGTGATCTAAGAAATTGCCTTATCATTGCAACAATGCTGAGCCATGTTACTTGCAGCTGAAAGCAGTCGGATAGACCAACCTGAAGGAAATTAGAGAGCAGGAAAACCCTGGGTCTTGGTGATATTGTTTGAATCCCTGATCAAGCTGTGCCTGAAACCAGACCTACGTTTGAGTTTTCCAGTTACATGAGTCAAAACGTTCCTTTTATACTTAGACTAGGGGTTCAGTTTCTTCCTCTTACAACCAAGAGAGTCCTGATCCAAGTTCATAACTAAAGGCAGATCCAAAAGAACCAATCTTACAGTATTTTCTGTTGATGGAAACATTTTATGTCCAAAATCTCTTATCAGTTTCAATTTCTAAAATGCTCTAAAACCTAGAAATATTCTCATTAGTTTGACACCAAGACACATTTGTTGGCAAAACCTGAACCAAACTCATATGTGGCTCCTTTGAGTCTTTATTTCAAAGTGTGAATATTCCTAAGTTTTGCTACAAAATATTAGTGGATTTCATTTCAAGGGGCTGCCTCAGACCTTGCCAGAGGGGTTATATATAATATATAGCATATGCAGTTTCTAAAATGCACAAAATTGTAAATTCCCCAACAATCTGGTCCCAGGTTTTGGGTACGGAAAACCCAGAGTCCATCATGACAGTAATACTGAGGTGTGGGTCAACGTGTAAGGGACGAGCTGTGTTTTCCAGTAATTTTGTTGTTTAGTTGATCATGTCATTTTCTTCTAACTCAAACTTAAAGAGTTTCTAATTTGTCTTGGGCTGAAATGTGCTTGTGACAGCATCTATTCCAAATCTCCAACCTAATTATGTTTTGCATCATTTCAGAGATGGTTCATTTTGACTGAGGCCCGTCTGGTGGTTCATTGCTGTGATGTATTTCGGCATCATGGATGCAGGTTCACCAGCCTCGTCTCGACCTTGGAAATGTTGTGGTATTTTACAGTGTGTGGTGACATTTATGGGCCCATTTGGACACCCACAAAGAGGTTGATTTCCATAGATTAAATGTCAAGTTTGAAGCCATCCAGGGTAATTGAATCCTTGAATGTTGTCCACTTCGATTCTCAGCTGGGGCCGTTGACTGGACATTTGTGCTCTGTTACAAACTCACAGGTGCAGCCCAAATTGCTTAATGCCAAAAGGTCATTCTGTGAGTCCAGGGGGAGGGTGTCAGTAGGGACGACGATGGCATTGGAGTTTGATACCTGCAGAAATGTTGCCTCATTTTTATTTCTTTAAATGCAAGCACTTATGTGGTTAGCTGGTGAATATGTTACTGGGATAGAAGAAAAAAAACCCCACCAACTAAGACTTCCTAGATGTCAGTTAGTTTAAAATATGTAACCATCTATGTATTGACAAGAACAAAAGGCTAAAAAAAACTTCACTGTAATGTTTTAAGTAGGAATAGTTTTAAAGGGCATTAAACACATGTACATAAACTTGGAGTGAGCTTCATTTAAATTGAAGGGTAGCAAAAAAGCATCAAATAATTTCTGAGATATTGAAAGCTATTCAATTGCTGATTGTCCAGAGAACATGTGTATCTTCAGACTTTGATCTGAGTCTCTTGAATTTTTGTCCTCAAGGAACTGAAGTTCAATGGATCCAACATGGGTACACCCACATCCATTTCCTCCACTGGTACGCTGTGGCCAGGAGGCGAGGGCCAGCCTCAGAGGCCTTCCTCATTGGGATTGCTGGCTTTCTGCAGGTTCAGCTGTCCACACAGTGGCATGGCTGGCTCAGCTCCACTCTAATCATTTCCACCGGCAAGATCTGCTGACCAGTCTCCCTAAAAGTCAGGGCTGTTGGTCAACACACACCGGTTAGTGAAAACCAGGGTGAAAGTTAATTCACCCCTAAGTTTCAGAAGGGTAAAAATGGACATGTTGATTTCCTGTCCAGGCTAGGGGTCAGGACAGGTCAAGGGAGCCACCTTTTGGGCTAGATTTTTGCTGCCACCTGTTGTGGGCATGCAGATGACATGAATGATGAATCCTAGATTTGTTTTGTGATCAAGAATTAGAAAAAACAACAACCTGCCATTGGAGGTTCATTCCCCACTCAGGCGGGTGCTGTCTCTGCTCTGGCAATGGGGCAGTGCTGAGACAGAGATCAGTACAAAGCAACCCTGCTTTCCGGCCACTGCTTGACTGTGGTGGAGGTGTCTGATCACAAGAAGGGACAAATGTTCCTCCAAGGGCAGATGCTTTGCCTGCAGCAATGACTTGGATGCCAAAACATTAGGATTTAATAGGGACAGGCTTGGCCAAGCATTCAATTGTTTAGTCTACATCAGGCTAAACCTCTGGGTGATTAGAAACATCTTTGGGGTTTGCGGGGCCACGTGATCTGTCTGTTATAGACTCAGCCCGGGTCAAGACCAATGAAAGACACATGGTCAGAGAAGGATGTTTTCTGAGTAGGGGAGGAGAGGAGGAGGTAACATCTGCTCAAGGCTATATTCATTTCCTGGGGCTGCTGTACCCAGTACCCCAAATGGGGTGGCATAAAGCAACGGAAATGTGTTCTCTCACCATTTGAGAGTCCAGAAGTTTGAAGTCAAGGCATCGGCAGGGCCAGGCTCCCTCTGAAACCTATGGGATAGAATCCTTCCTCGCCTCTTCGTGGTTTCTTGTGGTTTGCCTGCAAATATTGGCATTCTGTGGCTGGTAGACACATCCCTCCCCTTTCTGCCTCTGGCGTGGCATGGTGCCCTCTCCTGCATGTCTGTGTCTCCACAGGCTGTGTCCCCCCTGAGTGCCACTCTCTCCTCTTCTCATGAGGACACCAATCACACTGAATGAAGAGTCCACCCCTTTCCTATAAGACCTCATCTTCATCTAACTAATCACATCTGCAATGACCTTATTTCCAGGTATGTTCACCTCCACGGGTACTGGACGCTAGGACTTCATATCTTTCTGGGGGACACAATTCATCCAAATACCTTGCTTCCCCTTTTCTCAGAACCTAAAGAGCCATGATGTTTCTTGATGGCCATGGCCCCTATGCCCAGCGATGTATGTGGGCACCATACTCAGAGGTAACGACAAGATTCCTTGAAGGGCTGTTCTCTTGGGGATCAGCTCTTCTGGGCGGGGCAGCCCATACCAACTTAGGAGTTTCCCACTGTGGGGTTGGAGGAGGGGTGTGGGGAGACAGAGCACCATCTAGGTGACTGGGAGAAGGCTTCTGCTATGCGGCTGTGTTCTCAGCACTGAGTAGTTGGTGTCTGCAACCAGACCCTTGGAAAGAGGAAGGCAGGTAACTTTTATAGAGAACAGAGTCCCTGAATAAGAGAAGCTCTTCTGCTGAGGCTTCTGAGATTTGGGGGCTCTGAGCCCAAAGCTTGCAGGGGAGGGCCCAGATTTCATAGGAATTCTGTCCCCTGGTATTTAGTGACCCTCAAATCATGGAGTCCCTTTAGGAACATGCCAGAGGGGTGGCAGCCAGTGTTCAGAGCTTAGAGGACTTAGGTTCTCACAGGCCTTAGCGGAGGGATTCCTGGGTTGGCTCCAGCACACCCACCCGTGGCTGGACAGGAAGGTGAAAAGGACATGTTTGGGTGGATGGGCCTTGTAAATGGGTCCCACCCAATGGAAGTCCCCTCAGGCCCCATCAGCCAAATAAATGGAGAAATCCATCCCAGGAATAGCGAGGCCTGACCAACAAAGGGGAGGAAGGCCTGTGCCTCCATGGAGGGTGGGTAACTGAACACAGACCCTCCCGCCCTGTCTGCGCCGGGTCTGAAGAGTGCGCCAACCCCCTACTCCTTGGAAATGAAACACAAACCAGCTCCCACAGGCTGCTGCAAACTCTGCTCTCCTACTTTTTGGGGCCCAGTTCATGAGGCCTGAGGACATACTGGCTTTTCCTTCTGGCCAGGTGGACGCTGCATGTCCCCAGCCCCCATTTGTAGGAGGAGGAGAAGAGAGACAGCTAGGCAGTGTTTAGAAAGAAAATGGTAACTGTGGGGTTGATGTACTCGGGGCAGGAAAATGGCCCAATTGGGCAGCCTGGAGCTTTCTGTGCTGGACTGGGGGCGGCCGGGACAGGTCAGCAGGAGCGGTTTTCTTAGAGGGATTGGGAAGCCCATTTTCTCCTGTGAATCTAGGCCCAGTGGCAAACCTTGGGCTCATTCCTGCCTTTAAAACTGTTAAATAACTGCAGATCTCTTGAGCAAGGAGAGCCAAGAGATTCTCTAAGTGTTTTATTCTTCCTGAAAAACAAGCCCAGGGATATCTGGATAGAGAAACACCTGATCAACAAGTTTGTCACAAATAAGGATGGTGATAGGTGCAATGGAAAGCTACATTGAAGGACCTAAACAAATATTTTTAAAGTTGAATCACTTTTTTTTTTTTTAAAAGCCCTGCGCAGAAATTCCCAAGGTATCAAAAACAAATGAGAGAAGCCTTATTCTTGTATCAGCCAAGAATGGGTGTGGACGTGAACATTCTGGAAGGGAGACGCTGATGAGTTAAGAATGTCTAAGGCACACTTTGTGTTCTTTGCAACATCCCATGGGCAAGTACGCAGGGGACTGTGTCCTCGGGATTCAGGGGAGCTCTTCCTTTGCCTGGCATGGCCCTGGGTGCCTGGCGACCGACATGCACCACCCCTGGGCAGAAGCTCCGCCTGGATTCAGTGCACGCCCTGCTTGGGCCAGCACAGCTCTCGCGCAAAAGCACCTTTGCAGCTTCTGATTTCATCGTCGAGCTCTAGGCACTTGTTCAGGCCTGGCACTGCAGATCTCCAGCCGATGAAGCCCTGGGTGGTCTGTGGGACTGGCGGGGATGGAAGGACCTGGAATGGAAATGCAGGGGATTTAGTGACTTTGGGCCACAGAGACACGAGGCATCCAGCATTGGCATGTGAGGCAGGGGTGGAAAAGACAAAAAGAAAAGCCAGCCTCCCTGATGTGTACGGAAAACAAGCACATTCCAATCGGCTGGACTCAGAGGCTCCCATCTTTCCTGGAAGTGATGAACATCAAACACGTTTCTTTATCGTGTAATGTCTAACATATTTAATTCATGACCTCCAGCAAAATAATTTTTATTTGGTAAGAAAGCAAAAAAAAAATATGCAGAAATATCAAGTACAACAGTTCTCACTGCCTTTTATAAAATATATGGCACTATTGTCAGATGGCATTGTGGCAGGCGTACATCACTCTGTTTCGATGAGAAGGCTCTACGATATGCGTCTGTATAAACACACACACTCCAAACCATAGGGATCACAGGAATGAAAAGCAATTGAATTTAATTTTAAAAACCAAAAGTAAAATGGGCTTCTATCTGGAATGAAAAACACAACTTCATTTATCAATTCCTTGGACAGATTTGACATTTTTGGAAAATGAGGGTAAATGTTTAGGCAGGTTTTCCCCTTCTTTTGAAATAATCTGTTCTGCTCTTATAAGGGGATTTGAACAAAGGCAACCGTGCGGGACATTTGTTCTAGCAGAATAACTGAGATAAAGAGGTTTACTATGCTTGGGGTTATGAGTTCACTTTTACTAATGGAACCTGCCGGTGAGGCAGTGGCAGGAAGGGATGGTCCCAAGTGGGCTGGCTGCTGCTGTGGATGAAGACCCTTAACATATGCTCTTGATGAACTCCTAAAATTAGTCTCCTGCAAGGCTACATGTAGGGTGGGTCATCAATGAATGCCAGAAGCTTCTTTGAACCAGCTACGAGCAGAATTGTTCAGAAGGGAAGCAGCTCTCAATTCTGTTTGTCCAGCCAGGCCTTTGGGAGCACACAGACTAACTTCCAAGTCTTTATCTAACTTGTAAAAGAAATGCAGTTGAAATTCACTGTGAGACATCATGTTTCACCCAGCAGAGGGGCAAAAAGATGAAAACACCACTGTTAACAAGGGCATTAGAGGAGTAAGGGCGATATGGCAATTATCTTTTTTTTCCTTTTTTGAGGCGGAGTCTGGCTCTGTCACCCAGGCTAGAGTGCAATGGCACGATCTCAGTTCACTGCAACCTCTGCCTCCTGGGTTCAAGTGATTCTCCTGCCTCAGCCTCCTGAGTAGCTGTGATTACAGGCATGTGTCATCGTGCCCAGGTAATTTTTATATTTTTAGTAGAGACGGGGTTTCACCATGTTGGCCAGGTTGGTCTCGAACTCCTGACCTCAGGTGATCCACCTGCATCGGCCTCCCAAAGTGTTGGGATTATAGGTGTGAGCCACCACGCCCAGCCTGGCAATTATCTTTTGAAAGTGCAGATGCAAACACCCTTTGACCCAAAATCTATCCTGAGGCATTCATTCTAAAATATCCTGATAGCTACACACGTACACACCCATGGTGGCACAAGGGATGCCTTGTGGAGCTGTTTGTAATAGCAAACGATTGGACATAAGCTGCATATCCACCCATGGAGGCTCATTCACTATGGCCCATCCACACCGTGATGTGTCATGCAATGGTTTAGAAGGATGAGATAAACTTCTAAGAGAAAAGAGGTGCACGAAACTATTCAAAGTATGGGACAAGCTATGTAATAAGAAAATGAGGCCAGAGGCCCATGGATGTCCTTGTCTATGCAAGAGTGCATGCCAAATGGGTGACAGCGGCTCCAGGGGTCCAGAGGGAAGGAGGCATCTCATCGAATGGCCTTTTAGGTATCAAGGTTACCTATTAAAAATAAATATGTTTTTAAAGACTCTGGTCACCAATGAGAGGATGGGAAGGTGGAAGAAAGGTGGAAGAAAGAAACCAGTTACCTTTTTTTTTTTTTTTTGAGATGGAGTCTTGCTCTGTCACCCAGGCTGGAGTGCAGTGGCGTGATCTCAGCTCACTGCAAGCTCCGCCTCCTGGGTTCATGCCATTCTCCTGCCTCAGCCTCCCAAGTAGCTGGGACGACAGGCGCCCACCACCACGCCAGGCTAATTTTTTGTATTTTTAGTAGAGACGGAGTTTCACCGTGTTAGCCAGGATGGTCTCGATCTCCTGACCTCGTGATCCGCCCGCCTCGGCCTCCCCAAGTGCTGGGATTACAGGCGTGAGCCACTGCGTCCGGCCACCATTACCATTTCTTGGGCAAGAAAGGAAGTTTGGAGGGAAGCAGAGGCTGGGGACCTTTCTCACCTGAATCAAAGTTCTTTTCCTTACCGCTGCCACCCCACAGGCTCTGTCTGGTGAGTGTGGCTTTAACAGCTGGCCCTTGCTCCTAGACAGGAGTCTCTCACAGGAAAAAACCATGTTTCGGTTTGTTTTGGTGCCTGAATGGTTCCTCCCTGCTTCCCATTCTCTAGGAGGGGCACCTCTCTGGTATCTAGGTGGTGGCACTTTCTTTGGAAAGAGAATAACTGTGGTTGTGCAGAGCAGGCCCAGGGAAAGTCCAGCCTCATGGGCAGGCAAGGGATCTGTGGGGACAGCGTGTGGCTGAGGGACACTATAGATACTAAGCAGATCCCACCGTATTCTTGGGATGGAGGTGGAGGCAGGGAGTTGGCAGAATTAAAGCCCAGCTCTGGAAAAATGTCCGACCTACATCCCAGTCCCTCTTCCTCTGTTCTCCGGCCAGCCCAGTGCTCTAGGCCACAGGAGAGCGAGCTCCCTAAATGGGTGCATTTCATCTGAACAGTCACCTTTGCAGGCACTAATTCCAAGCAAATGACAGACCCAGAGCAAATTGCTGTGTCTACAAGGGTGTTCTTTGCAGGATTATTCTCCCAAATCTCACGCTGGATACAACCTCGATGGCCAGGGACAGGGGGGTGGTTAAATCAATGATGACAGATCCACACAGTGGAGAAAAACGCAGCCGTTAATATAATAGTGTTTTAGAGTGCTTTTTTTAACTGCATGGAAAGATGTCCAGGGTATGTTGTTAAGTGGAAAAATGAGATTACAAAGCAGCCTGTGTAGTTTGATTTGTAAACATATACCTAAGAAGTATATGTGTGTGTGTGCACAAGTGTGTGTACATACATATACATGGACATACATTTGAGGAATATTTGAGGGTAACATTTAAAAGCAGGGCTCTGGAATCAGACACACTTGCTGTGTGGCCGGGGAAAGGAATTCAGCTTTTTTTTAGCTTCAGTTTTCCCATCTGCACAATGGGTTTGAGGATGATAGTATCAGGGGCTGCAGCGGAAATAAGATGAGACAGCCCATGTGAAGCGGTCAGCACGGTGAGCGGCTAAGAGATAATAACAAGAGCTTGAGCTGGTGAGGTGGTTACTCTTACAGGTCGAGGGATGTGTAGGAAAACCTCTGGAAGGAGCACCCCCAAAACGTTAATCATGGGTAAGAATCTATATGGGAGGTTTAATTATCTTATATTTTGCTGTATTTCTAAATAGTTTTTAGCAGTGGCTCTATATTGCTTTATATTTGGGGGAAAAACTGTCAGCATGACTCAGTGGAGCACATTCATTCGTTCATTCATTCATTCGTTCATTCATTCATTCATTCGTTGGCGCTCACAGATGCTTGCCCACCAAACGCTCACTGCTTGCCAGCTACCCCATCAGACCACGAGCATGCCAGGCAAAGGGCTGCAGCTGAACTCCCCTTGCCCTGCTGCCTTCATCTTGGGTTTTCATCTGCTCTCCCCGTCAGCACGCAGAACCACCTTCTCCATAGCTGGGCAGAGGGTAGAACCCCTGACCAAAATGACAGACCCATGAGACATATGGAGCTCAACAGTTTCTAGAGGGATCTGAGCCATGTCCGCCACGGTGCAGGCTTCAGGTGAGAGCATCGTCTAAGACCTCTCTTCTCTGGGTTTGCCTGGTCACTCCTGTCCCTCTCCCCACAATCTTTTCTCCACTTAGCAACCGGAGCCATCTTTCCAATAGGCAGGTCTCACCCTTCCACGGTCCTGCTTACAACCCTCCAGTGGCTTCTGCTCTAAATTGGACTCCAATTGCAATCCTTCTTCTAGCCTGCCCACTTCTCCCTTCATATTTCTTCCTATCCCTTCATATCCTTTCTCTGCCCGCACCTTCTCCTCCTGCCCCCACCCTCCACCCAAGCTCCCACCACATCACCTTGCCTTGCTGTTTCTGAAACACAGCAGCCTGTGTTCTGCCTCAGGGCTTTCGTACATGCTGTTCCCTGTGCCTAGAATACTTTTCCTAGGGCGGGTGCCTGGTCATCCGTCAGTCCTCAGCTCAAAGGGTACCTTCCCTGACAACCTTGCCCTCTCTATCCTGTGACGTACCACCGACCTGTTTCCTCCACGGTGCTAGCACAGCATGTCCAAATGGTGTTGATTTTCTTGGTTAATGTTGGTTCTCTAGACCCAGACATGTGGGCTGGGGTCTTCTCTTCTTGTTCATTATTGTTTTCCCAGTCAAGCTATTGCACCTTAGTAATAGCTGACTGTCATCGGCACTCTCTAAACATGCTGGGCACCCCACTGAACTCTGGCGGCAGTCCCTGAAGTAGGTACTTCATTAACCTCCATTGTAGAAGAGAGGCAGGGGAGACACAGAGAGGTCAAGTCACTTGCCCAAGACCACACAGGAGGTGAGCAGCCTAACAGCACAGGGATCGGGCGGTCTGATTCCAGAGCCCCCACCTGGACCTGCCCTGCCTTCCTGCCCACCCCCCGGAAATGTTTGCTGAAATAATGCATGAAGACCCCGTTTTCCTGCCCTCTCTCTGCTTCTGCAGAGCAGGAGGTCATGGCACTCGCATGTGTAGACTTTAGCCTGGAATATTTCCCATGGCTGGGTTTGGGAAGGGCATGGACCTGGACTCTGCACCTGGCACCGCTGTGCTCTTACCTTCAGCACTGGCTTTGCACATCTGGAGCCATCGGTTTCCCTTGGGGCTTATTTCTTACTTAGGAAAATGAGTATTTAAAAACAACGTTTCGAACCTTGATGTACTTCTCCACTGGGGTCACCGGCCGGATGCGGAAACGCTCAGGAAGCTCGATTTTGGGCTTTGGGGTGGGGAGATCTTCTTCACACTTGATCAACTGAAACAGAATCCCCAGAGACAGGAAGCCTCAGATGAAGCTGGGGGAAGTGTCCTCCCCATTGCTTCCCCTAGAAAGCACATGTTACAGACACAGAAGTGGGGCATGGAAACAGGAGGCAGAGGCTTGTCTTAGTTACACCGTTAGTAAAGTAGGGTGGGAACCTCAGTGCAGGCCTGCTGCACCCAAAGCCGAGACCCATCTCCGT
Organism: Papio anubis; assembly: GCF_008728515.1. Lineage (NCBI taxonomy): Eukaryota > Metazoa > Chordata > Mammalia > Primates > Cercopithecidae > Papio > Papio anubis. The sequence goes on along the minus strand of NC_044991.1, from coordinate 85,337,841 downwards.
CCCCTCCTGCTGCTCACTGCAGCCTCCTGATTTACATCCCCTGTGGGGGAATTTGAGAAAATGTTACCATTTATGGACTCAAATTTTTAAATGCCGAAAAGGGTTGAGTGTAGTGGCTAATGCCTGTAATCCCAACACTTTGGGAGGCAGAGGTGGGAGGATTGCTTGAGGTCAGGAGTTCAAGACCAGCCTGATCAACTTAGCAAGACCCCATCTCTACAAAAAATACAAAAATTAGCTGGGCATGGTGGCGTGTGCCTGTGGTCCCAGCTATTTGGGAGACCAAGGTGGCAGATTGGCTTGAGCCTGGAGGTGGATGCTGCAGTGAGCTGAGATCACACCACTGCACTCCAGCCTGGGTGACAGATCCAGACTGTCTCAAACAACAACAAACAAACAAAAAATGCCAAAAAGTTTTCAGGGCCAAACTTTAACATATTAGAGGAGAGCCTCCACTCCCCCTTTTAATTTTTAAAGCAATGTCAAGTTTTTGAAAACCCAATTTAATTACATATAAAGAATATTAATATAGACTCTTTATGCATATTATATTAATAAGAACTCATTCTATGCATAAAATTTCAAATTGTGGTACCTTCCAAGAATTAAAAACAACCTCATTAAGAACAGCATAATTGCAAAGCTAGTCGGGTGGGATAAATTACAAATGGGGTTAACGCTGATGTGAATCATGGATGCTTTGAATGATGCGGTATTTTAATTAATTCTGCATCTCTTGTGTTCTGTCCTGAAGTTTGAGAGGTTGCAGATTGGTGGCCACCACTCCACCAGAACCCACAGCAGCATTTCATTTCTAGACTCAGAAGATTTCATGTAAACATCTGGCTTTCTGGACTCTCTTGAGTGATGGGAATATGCAGTTGGCCTTCCCATATGGTTGCACTTGTCTGGGCTCATGCTGGCTGCCTCTTTGGACAGGACCAGTGGCCTCTTTGCCTGAGTCTCCCTCCCTTCTGATTAATTATGCTTGGCCTTGTCTCCTGTTTCTGTCACCTAGCTGGTCCCTGTAGACTTCTGGACTTGTGATTTTTAGGGAATACTGACAGCATTTTCCCAAGAATCCTTCGTATGTCACTTGGCTTCGAGGCCGGGCAAGGTGTCCATGGCCTTCTTGTATCTGCACCTCGCAGTCGCTCAGTTAGGCAGGTGAGGACTCTCATCCCACTTTACAGATGGGAAGTCTGAGGTCAGGTGGCCGTGGCGTCAGACCCAGCCGCTTCTCACCTGAGTGTGGTCCTTATCGGTTGTGTGACTTTGCAGGTCTTGGAGCTCAATTTCCTAATTTGTAAATGGGCATAAGACAGCACCTGTCTCTGCACCAAGGTTCTTGTCCAGATTTGATCAGCTGGTTCTGCCGAAGCACCTAGAACATGCCTGGCCTGTGGTCAGTGCCCAGGAATCTGTGAAAGGCAGGAGCCTTCTGGTTTCGGAGTTCGTGATCTTTGCCTACAACATGCTCTTTAATTTTATTCTTGCAAATTATAGACTTTGTAATCATTCATTCTTTTAAATGATTGATTCTATAACCTCGGGGCTCATAAAATGTTTACCTCCTCAAAAGGGGTTGTTAAAAACCCCCAGTTCTGGGGCCAGTTCTGCCGTGCTTCCGATTCAGCCTTCAGACGGTATTTCCTGAAAAAGAAAGTTGCTGAGTGCTGGGCAACATGGAAAAAGGTTCAAGGGTTCTGTGGGGGACATTTCCACTCTCTACGGACATTGACTGGACAGTGGTTCTGCACCAGGAATGGAGCGAGGAACCAGAGAGTGTGAGAACCTCTGACACTGAGCACCTCCCGCCAGCAAGGGAGACACGCGGCTGACGAGAGAGAGATGCTGGTTGGCTGTTACGGCTGGGAGGGTATGCCGGGTAAGGGCCGGTCTGGGGCCGATTCTGCCTGAGGAGGTTTCTAGGTACCAGACCTCTTATCTTGGAGGCCCTTATGACCTGAAATTTAAGGAGGTGCAAAAGTAAAGGAGGCGCTCACTCTCTGCTTCCTGCAAGTGCAGAGACAGCATCTGCATAACCTTGACATGGAGCATTCCCTAAATATTGCAGCCCAAGTGCCTCACTTTCCCATCCTGATCTGGCCTTGCTTTTGCTCCATGCTAATGTCGTTTATATCTAACTACCCACGAGCTGAGTGGCATTGCAGTTGACGAGCTTACGTGCCACATTTTGCGAACATTGAATTAAACACTGAGTCATTTTGAGTTTTCTAGTTTCTTCTATTCTGGAAGAAATAGAATATTCGATATTCTTCTATTCAATATCAGCATATCCCCACCCCCCAGTTTTGGAGGCCCTGGTCAACTCTTTGCCCTGGGCATCAGCATCTAAGGCAGAGTCTATTTCGATCAAGATGTAACATAAGCCACAAATATGAGCTGCATAAACAATTTTAAATGTTCTATTAACTACATTAAAAAGAACATAAGAATAAACAGGTGACAGTCTTTTTTTTTTTGATGGAGTTTCGCCTTTTTTTGCCCAGGCTGGAGTGCAATGGCGTGATCAGCTCACTGCACCCTCCGCCTCCCAGGTTCAAGCAATTCTCCTGCCTCAGCCTCCTGAGTAGCTGGGATTACAGGCGTGTACCACCATGCCTGCATAATTTTGTATTTTTAGTAGAGATGGGCTTTTGCCATGTTGGCCAGGCTGGTCTTCAACTCCTGACCTCAGGTGATCCCCCTGCCTCGGCCTCCCAAAGTGCTGGGATTATAGGTGTGAGCCACGGCACCCGACTGACAGTCATTCAAATAATCTTTTTCTTAAAAATAAATATTTGTAATTTGTTGTGCAATTTACACTTACAGTTTAATCCCATTTGGACCAGTTACAATTTAAGTGTTCAATAACCACGGGCCCTGTTGAAAGGGGAAGGGCCATTTAGATTTGGGTCTTGGAGGATGAGTGGAAGTTTGTCTGGTGAAGAAGAGAGGAAGGGGCATTTCAGACAGAGGAAACAGATTCGCTGTGGTAGCATCTCCTATTGGGACGCTTGGATAAAGATTTTGTAAAAAATAGGTGTGCATTTTATGCCAAATGATAAAGTTTTTCTATTTATGATAATGATATAAAGTTTTCCATAAAATAAATTTATGAAGTGAAAGCAATTGAAAGACACATACGAAGTGACTAATATAGGTTTTACAAGGAAATGGTAAAAATTATAGAGAGGGTAAATAGGATAACTGAAGTTTAGAAGGTAAACACGTATATATTGTTGTTACTGCAACTTACTCACTTGCATCTAAATCAGTAACTTCCCATATGAGTTAAATCTTCAAAGAGATGCAATGATACGTAGCAGAAAACATGCCAATTAAAATATCCATGACAAATGTCTGCTAGACATACATCTTTTAGAAAATGGATGTACTTTAAAGTTAAAATATATTACTTAAAAACCCAGGAAAATCAGGGAATTTTCATGTATTTCATTCAAATTGAACAAATATTAGGATTTTTGCTTTCTTTTTTTTTTTTTTTTTTTTTTTTTTTAAATTTGGCCAGGCACGGTGACTCCCGTCTATAATCCCAGCACTTTGGGAGGCTAACGCGGGTGGATCACGACATCAGGAGTTCAAGACATGCCTGGCCAAGATGGTGAAAGCCCGTCTCTAATAAAAATACAAAAAAATTATCAGGGCGTGGTGGCGGGCGCCTATAATCCCAGCTACTCGGGAAGCAAAGGCAGAGAACTGCTTCAACCCAGAAGGCAGAGTTTGCAGCGAGACGAGATGGTGCCGCTGCACTCCAGCCTGGGCCGCAGAGCAAGACTCCATCTCAAAAAAAAAAAAAAAAAAAAAAAAAAAAAATCAGTTCTAAAAACATGAACACATTCTGGTTGGATGCTGAGGTTTGAAGAAAAAAAAAAAAAGAAAACAAAAAACATGAACACTTTAGTTGGATTTCAACAAGCAAATCTGTGCTGATTGTTGAAAGCCAATCTCTCACGTCTTCCTGGTGGGCCCAGCAGGAGAGGGAGAAGGAAAGGGAGAAAGGCACTCCTGTCGCTCTCATGTCCCTAACACTGACCCCTTTCCTCAAGGCCCCTGACCATCCTCAGCGCACACCCCTCGAGTTTAGTGGTTGACCACCTCCTGGACTTGGTGGGGAAACTGAGACCCCAGGTGTGGACACTTCAGGTGGGAACAAGAGCCCGCCGCATTACCGGATCCCAGGCGTTACCAGATCTCATCCTGAGCCACAAGGTTCATGCGTTCAGCCGCCGCTGTGCTGAGCGGTTTCTGCGCCATGAGGCCTGGGGGCTCCGTGCGCCCCGCCCCGCTAGCTCTGGCCCTGGGCTCAGCGTCTCGCGTCTTCTGGAAGACCGGTTGCCAGGCAACGCAGGACTCGGAGGCGGAGATGGCGCAGCACCTGGCGAGGGTGGGGTCGCTGTGCTTTCGCTGCCTCGCTTGGGTGCGGGCTTGCTGCCATCCTTTGCTCACGTTTGGGCCCTTCGTCCACCTCTCAGCCCGTTTGCTCCTCTGCGGAAAACCTCGGGGAAACCTTCAGACCTAACACCCTAACCTTCTTTGAAAATTTAAATCCGCAGTGGAAGTATGCACACCTACAAGTGGACAAACTTTCAAGTGTACAGAGCTTAATTAAGTATGTCAAAGAGAAGGCTCGCCTGTAAACACCACCTGGAGATTAGAAAACAAATCACTGCCAGCCTCACCCAGCGGCCCCCAGAGTCATCGTCCTCCCTGGCTCTCATTGATTTCCCTCTGCAAAGATTAGCTTTGCCATGATTTGAACTTTGTGTACGTGGAAACATCCAGATGTTCTCCTTTGTGCCTGGCTACCTTTGCCCAATGTCATGATTGACAGAGCATCCCCATTGCTGTGAGTGGCCCTAGCGTTCATTTCTGCTCCTGAACAGTATTTGCTAATGGACGTTGCATTGAGTTTTTGGCCACCACAAAAGTGCTGCTATAAATATTACAGCACATGTGTTTGGAGAAAATATGCATTTTAGTTGGCGTCCACTCTTTGTAACAATCCCTAAATGAAATTCACGGATAATGTTACCTCCGGACTCCACCACCCCACACTCTTTTTCCCTGCCTATAAGCAGTAATCACTCTATCGTTGGGGTGCTCAGCCAGTGTTTGTTGATTGACTCATTGATCCCCTAGGTTTCCGCCATACCCCATTGTTGTGGACCTAGAGCTGGAAAATGGCTCTGAGACAACAGCAAGGGGAATCATCTACACGAGGTAGGGGGACATTTTTCTGGCTTAGCAGCCATGAGATGAGCAGATATCCAGAGCCTGCCTTGGGGAACTGAGAGAGGAGGAAGCATGATTCAGTTGAGCTACATGTTACCTCCTAGATAATTACCAGGGCACTGGTCTGGGAGGACGCCAGTGTGTGTATCCACCACTTAGGTATCTGAGACTCTCCCTGGTTCATCTCCATGGCCTCTTCCCTTATCAACAGATTTGTACTTTTGTGCGGTGTTTAGAGGGGGGCTCAGCTGGTGTGTTTTCCCTCGTAGCACATGTTGCTTTTCTTGGTTGTTGGAAATGCCTGGCCTACGCCCAGTATTGGGGTGGTCCCAACTGTCCCTCAGCTGGATTAGTGAGTGGGCAAGCAGAGGCTGGCATTGGAGCTGAATTGATTAATTAATGAATATATAACATCCCAGACCCACGGCTGAGCCAACTGCAAGCTAGTGGGCTAGCAAGAGGGTGGACAGATCTCTAGGCAGGAAGCTGGGGTTTTCTTCCTGGACTATTCTCCAAGGTCACCATTCTTACAACAGAGGGGAAGATATTCTGGGAGGAAATAAGTGGATGGCTAGGAAGAATGATCCATTATGTAGTAAGAACAAATTCTGCTTTCCTCCTTGGGAGGTTTTGAGACATTTCTGTTAAGATGATTAATTAAGACTAAATTCATTAACAGCGCCAGACACTGAGGGTTCCTTCATCCTATGGATGTGTGTTGAGAGCTTTTGATGTGTCTGGTGCCAGGAGGGAGTCAGACCTGCAAGGTCTCTGCTTCCCTGGAGCTGGCACATCGAGTGGGAAGACAGATAATGAAGCCAGGAAACAAATGCACGTGTGACCTGGTGCCAGGGAGAGAGGCATGATGCGCTAGGAAGAGAGTCGCACCAGGGCATGAGGCCAGCGGGGGCAGGGACAGGCCAGGGGCTGCGGGGCTGTGTTGAACAGGCGGTCAGGGAAGGTTTCTCTGAGGAGGAGACATGTGGGTACACATCTGGTGTGGAAGATCAGAAGAATTTCCCACAGAGCGGGTGGTGCAGGGCATAGTTCTCCAGGCAGAACCAGCATGGGGTGTTGGAAAAATGCAAACGAGGCCAGTGCAGCTGGAGGGTTCCACGGAAATGAAATGGGTGCAGAAATGGAGAAGCAAGCACTCTGCGATCCAGGAGTGTGATCTAGCAGGTAAGCAGATGTGAATGCAACTAAATGATAACGCAGCCTTATATATGAAATGTTGTAGGGTATATGTGATTCAGAGCCAGCCCCAGATGAGACAGAAGAGGACAGAGGAGGTGATGAATGAGTTGGGTTTTCAAGGATGAGTAAGAGTTTGCTAGTCTTCTCCATTCTCCTTGGCAATATCTGCACAGGGTAGCCTGAGTCCAGGACTAGAAATGGGTAGAGTACTGGATAAATGGCCAGGTTTTGGGATCCGACAGAGCTCAGGTCTCGGGTTTGCCATGTGCCATCTCAATGACCTTGTACACATTGCTTAACAACTCTGAACCCCCATTTCCTCATCTGGAAAAGGGGATCCTGACTACACCTCCCACTTGTAGGGATCTGCGGAGGCTGAGAGGAGCAAAGGCAGAGAGCTCTGCAGGAGCCTGACAGTAGGGCTCCCAAATAATGGAGGGCTTCACTCCTGGTTTACCACATTTGTCACCAGGGTGCAGGCAGGTCCCTCAATCTAAGACACTAAGATTTGGGGGAAGATGTGGGGAGATGGAAATGTGGCTTTGGGTGGAAGTGGGGTTTGCTTCTTGAGCATGTCAGTGTTGAAGAAGAGGCTGTGGATGACTGGTGGCTGGAGGCTGTCCCCAGCAAAGGCTGGGTTCCCTCTTTTTCAAGAGGTGAGAGAGGACCCAGAGCTGTCCTGGTCACCCTCAGGGCACCAGCGTTCCCCAGCTCCTGCGGGGCACTTCCCTGCCTGCTCTGATTTGATGGTGAGAGGATCTGGATCTGTGTTCCCAGCAAATCTCATGTTGAATTCTAATCCCCAGTGTTGGAGGTGGGGCCTGATGGGAGGTAATTGGATCATAGGGGTGAATTTCTCATGAATGGTTTAGCACCATCCCCTGGGTACTGTCATTGCTATTGTGAGTGAGTTCTTGCGAGATCTGGATGTTTAAAAGTGTGTGGCCCCTCCCCCGGCCCTTGCTCCTGATCCGGTCTGTGATGTACCTACCTCCCCTTTTCTTTTGCCTCAATTGCAGCTTCCTGAGGCCTCCCCAGAAGCCAAGCAGATGCCAGCGTTCTGCTTCTTGTACAGCCTGCAGAACTGTGAGCCAATGAAACCTCTTTTCTTTATAAATTACCCAGTCTCAGGGATTTCTTTGTAGCAATGTGAGAAGGACCTCATACAGATGGTCACAGCAACCCCTTGCAGAGGGCTTTGTGACTATTTTGCAGAAGGGAAAACAGGCTCGGTGAGGAACCCTGGCCTCGGAGGGCAGCCCTTCTTCCTTCCTTCCTAGGGGCAGAACTCCTGAGGAACATGGGGAGCCAACATTTCCGGGTCTTCCTCGCTCTGGTAACTAGGGAAGAGGTCTTTATCTTCCGAGATGACTTTCAAGGCTGAAGCATGACTATCAATTTCGGCAGTAAGTGAGGGTTGAGGAAGCAGTGCAGCTCAAGCTTTTTCTGAGGTGGTGTCTATGTAAAAGGCAAAGTTTCGCCTTATGGCAGCACTGGTGGGGCCATATTGGAACCTGCCATACGTCACTGCAGCTGACACACAGACCTAGACACCCTGAGACGCCCACCTTCTGGGTCTCCCCTGAGACTCCTTTGTTTCAACCAACTATGAACAGAGCCACAAGCTCGCTCTGTCCAATCAGGATGTGCGTTATCAATCCTTCGTTAGCAGAACCACCGGGAGCCCCTCTTCCAACCACTGAAATACGTCTCCCACTTGGCGGTAGGGTCGGATTCAGCAAATAAAAATACAAGATGCCCAGTTAAACTCGAGTTTGCATGGGGCTCTACTATACTTCTACTAAGAAATCACTCACTTGTCTGAAATTCAAATTGAGCTGGGCATCTTGAACCTTTGGTGCCACCCCACCCTCAGTGAATTTCTTCACTGGTCCATGCCCCATGCTCAGCAAGTTGAGACATTCACATACATCAAAGTCTACTTTTAGTTTTAAGCTCTGGTGGTCTTTTTCTTTGTTTTGTATAACCTCCTCCATTTTCCTCACTCTGGGGGTTGAAACCCCCTCCCTCTGATACATGAAACCAATTCATGAGCCCCTGGCAGACACAATTTCTTCAACCTAATATTTTTTTTTCTGGCAAAATTGTTATTCCACATAGATTTCCAACAGGAAGAGCGGAGAGAGAAAAAGAACTGCCTTACTTGCTGACTACACGTGGGAAACTAAGAAAATATTTACAGCTTGCAGAAGGTTCGCCATGTTCCCATGTATTAATATTTTTGGCCCTCTCTCAGTTCTCTGGGACAGTTTATTTTTTATTTTTTTCATTTTGCTGTTGCTTTATAAAACATGTCGACAACTGGAGCCAACCGCTTCTTTTTTAGTTTTTAAGCTTAAACAGCTTTCTTTTTTATTTCATGATTTTTTTTTTTAAACCAAAGAATGCTTTGTGCCGTGAGTGGTTTCTGCCAGCCTGCGTGCCTTTCTCACAGCACGGGTGATCATTACCTCGACTGCACAACAAAAGCATGGAGGCTGGAGCTGAAAGTGCCAATTTGCAGGGAATGTATTTGATGGCTTAACTGAGCTTCAGCTTAAGGGACCCAGAGTTTCTTCTCTTTTCACACTCATTATGCCCTCTTTAGTCACAGCCCACGAACTCCCCGCCTGCTTCACAAATAGTCTCCACTTCACACACCTAAAGTAACAATTAGCATCACTCTCTGGGTCTTATTGAAGAAGAACAAAGCTGCACCCCTCCTGCTGCACCCAGGAAGTTCCCTCGTAAGCCTGCCCTCTATTTGGCCTAATTATCCAATGCTGCCCCAATGAGAGGCTGCGCACCAAGCTGAGGGTGGATTTCATCCTGCTCCCTCCTCCTGACATCTCTGAAGCCAGCTCTTAGGAGGTGAGAAAAGCCCAACCCCTGTGTGAAGAGATAGTCAGCTGGTGCCAGGGGAAAAGAACCAACTTAGATTTCCAAGTGTGAATCCCACTCTGTGGTCCTGGCCATTGAAGGTGGGAAATGCCCGGGAGCCCTCTTCAGGTGCCATTAGTGGTGAAGGCGGAGAGGGTATTCTGAGCTTTGGCAATGGGCAGCCCGTTTCCATCTGCCCTGAAGTTTCCATGCCTGGGAAGGAGCCTGGCTGGAAATGTGGACAGTCGGGGAATGGAGCTTTTGCCTCTGAAGGGTTAGATGTAGGTTTCAGTCACAAATACTGAACTTGACTGGGAATTTAAGTGCAGTAATTTTCTAGGATTCCAGACCATTTTACTTAACTGGGATGGCAATGGGGAGGACTCTGTGGCCCATGGAGGGTCAGACAGAAGGTTTGGAAAGAAAACTGGATCATTGGGTAGAAGTGGGAGGAAGGAGGTTCTTTTCCATAAAATTACAAAATCCATTCATTCGTTTACTCAACTGGGTGGCACTAGCGAAATTTGTACTCCTGTGTACGTGGTTGAGCTGTCAATCTGATGATCACAGTAGCAGAAGTAATAGCTGAAATTTATTAAGCACTTTCAATAACAAGTAATTCCCAAGCGTCATTGCATTTCATCCCCATCATAGCCCAATGACGTAGACTATGATCATTCTTATTTTGCAGAGGGGGATGTGGAATCAGAGAAGTTGAGCCACTTGGTCATGGTCACACAGCTATAAAGATGGAAACCAAGGTCCAGATGCCCTTAGTCATCAATAAGACTAATTTCAGGTATGCCTGGAATATATCCGTCTAGGCCCCTTAGATGGATAGTGGACAGGAATGTGTCATTTCCCAAATAACAGTCTCAACAATTTGAATGATTATAGAGAGAGTGAATGGCATTGCTATTTTCTGTGTTTTCCCACTCTCTCTCTCTGAGACTTGAGTGAAAGGTATTTCAAATGAAAATTTGTGGGTATTTGTTAAGGGCCTACTGTGTGCCTAGCTCCCTGTGTGGTGTAGGTCAGAACACAGAGTGAACAATGGGCAAGGCTGTCCCCGAGTGGGTGGTCTGGGGTCAAAGTCTCACTCCAGGCCCTACCACCTGGAGAGTGCTCAGCACATAGTGGGCCCTTGGTGGGTACCTGCTTTGTCCAGTGAAGGCTGTTCTATCCATTCTGAGGACGGACACTTCACCCAGGACATGAAATGGCATGAGTGGTTAAGAACTGTGGTCTCCATCTTCATGGCAAGGAGAGCTCTTTTCCTATCACGGACGTGGAGACGAGACCCACTGAGACACTGTGTGTTTCATCTAAAAGGCAAACGGATTTGTGGATTGATCTCTTTCAGCAGCCTTCACACCTGTGTCTGGGGAGACATCTCTTTGAGACTCCTATTGTTCATTTTCAGATAACTTCATATAAAATGGATTTTAAATGAAAGCTTGGGGGCTCTATGAAATCCAGAAGGCTAAGTTGGAAATATCTATTATTTCAGAGATTTGCTGGCACTGTGATTATACAGCAGCTCCGTACGTGCCAGGTCTTTTAAACACAGTTAATGAGAATCACAGCTGCCATGGCTCCCAGTTCCTGACCGTCTAATCATTGCAGAGGATTAGCGGGGGCGCTGGGATGGGAATCTGGGGGGACTTCAGCAGGTACAGATTTGAAGGGCTGTGATCTACAGTCAGCCTCGCTGACCTGTGGGGTTTTTTTCCCTCTGTGATTGGGAGAGAGAGAGAAAAAGAGAGTGAGCAAGTTGAGATTCTTGGGTTTATGAAATTTTTGTGATGCCTTGACACTGTCCATGATAGAAGAGAGGTCCAGAGCTCCAAGCTCTTGGGGTTACCTAGACTCACCCAAGGAAGTTGCAAGTCCTCCTGGATCAGAGGAAATTTGGAACCTCCAAGAAGAAAGGAAGCCAGCTGCTAGTCTCCCAAAGACCCCCTGATGAATATAAGAACCCTACATTTGTCCTGCTAATCAGCTGGGCCTTTGTCCTAGCTGGGTGCCTTTGAATGGCTTTGGTCTGGGAGGGGCACACTGTGACCTGTTCTATATAGGTGCCTCTGGCCTGGAGAATGGGCTGGGAAGCAACACTGGAGGTCGGGGCCTAGATGGGGGTTTGCTGATGTCTAGATGCGTGGCTGATGAGGCCCAGGCCAGAGAAGCAGCATTTGGGTTGGAGAGAAAGATACAGGGGATATGGGAGAAATGAGGAGAATGTGTCAGCCAGGACTGTCTTACTTGAAAGGGTTAGATAGTCAGCTCAAATCAGTTTTGCATGAAGACAGGGAATCATTTAGCTCTCATGTTTGAAGAGTCCAGAAGCTTCAGGTAAGGCTGCATCCAGGGGTTCAAGGGATGCCATCAGAACCAGGTCTTCTTGACTCTGTGCTCCCCCGCACTGGCCCATCTCAGGCAGGTCCCTCTGGGGTGGCCGCTGGCCGCTCCAGTCTCCAAGTTGGATGGAGTTTGCTGTCCTCCCCATTGCTCCTCTGCACGTCTCAGGGTTTGCTCTGACTGCACTGTTGTGGGTCTTGTGCCACCACGGTCACCATGGTCAGAGGACAGAAGCTGACGGACAGACTGGGGCCCCGCGGCCACTCCAGCCACATGGATCCAGAGTGAGGCACGTTGGTTCCTGAAGAGACGACCAAGGTGCAGCAGGCAAACCTGTGTTGCTGGGGTGTGGAGGCCTGGGGACGTTGGCCGGGGGTGAGGGGGTGGAATCTATGTCATGGGTGGCTCTGAGGTGGGACCAGGGGCTGGGGCTGGATGCCATGAGTGGAGCCTCCCGAAGATCGGGGCAGACAGCACAACATTTGGACTGGATTAAAGCAGGATGGCTCCGTGGCTCTGCCTGAGGTGGGTTTCCCTGATTTATAGATGCGCAATGATCTGACTCTCGTTTGCCTCTAACTCAGCTGTCACTTCCACTTTATCTCGTATTTAAGACCCTGTCACAGCACGATGCGTTCACTGCTCCTTGTTCAGGGAAAAAGGGTGACCCAGTGCAATTTTGCTTTTATCTCCTGGGACAATCGGCTTTATCACGCTGGCCATAATCAGAACAGGTTTTACAGGAAAATATATATCTTTTTCTTTTGAGTTGAATGCAGAAGATGTTTTGTTGGTGAGTCCACTGTGCTGGGGGCCTGTGGAAACCTGGGCTCAGGGCTGTCCTTGGTGGCACTGAGACAACCTGGCCATTCAGCTCAGTCGTCCAGCCCACTCCCGATCCAGTGTGGGAGGCTCGGCCCGCCTCTGGCCCTTTGCTGGTTCTTCCCAAAACCCATTTTACATCCACATGGTCCTCACTCTTCAAGACTGACCTTGAGTTCCTGGAGTTCACAGGGTCCCCTGTTGTCCTTGAGGCCTCTGCTTGAAGGGAGGGGCAGCCCCGCCTGAGCCCCACTCCTGTCTCTATGTGACTGTGTGCTCAGGGAAGGCAGCTCCACCTTCTTGGTTCTGCTTTGGCCCCAGTGAAGAACCTGGGCTCAGAGGACCCTTGGGTCCCACTGCTCCTGGCTCTGGTCTCTCATCAGGATGCCCAAATAAACAGGATGCCCCCGCGGGAGCCCTGTGGCCGAGCCAGGCGGGGACTGCCAGTTGTCACTCATTGTCCAGGTGGCTCTCTGCCCTGGCCATGCTGGCACTCCTGCTTTAGAACAGATGTTCTGTATCATCCCCTTCATTGTCCTGTGATAACATTCAGAGATAATATAATGCCCTAGCTAGGAAATCAAAGAGAAGTAAGAGGGAAGTAATATAAACTAAGAAAATAGAATGATGGGCATGGAATCCTCCAGGCTTTGCTACATTAAGAGACAAGGGGGGTGGGCAGGTGGCCAGGCCTGTGGGTGGGATTCCCCTGACTGTGCCATCCCCAGACTGTGCCACCTCGTGACTGTGCCACCCTGACACTGTGCCACCCCAGACGCCGTTGACTCAGAGTAGAGCATATTGGCCACTCAGCTACCACAGTGACATTGCTGTTGGTGATGTGATTTTGTGAAACAACTCTTGGTTTTCACTGAATGCATCCAGCAGTTTTATTTCAGAGAAACTAAAGCCAAATAAAGTGGCACAGGAAACACTGTGTATTTTTATGTGTGAGAAGACCTTGTACTTATATGTGAAAGGGAAGGTGGTTCCAGGCTTAGATAATTTGAAGCAGGATTTTCACTGACAGGCACATCCAGTGGGTTATTCCCAAGTCCTTGGGGTGGGGACGTTGCTTTGGGGTCCTGACTGACTTGTATGTTGTCGGAAAGCCTTTTCCCTTGCACACCAAGTGGTGCTAGCATTGTGATAATCCCCAAACATCTTCCTACCCAACATTTCTAAAATTCTTCCCCAAACCTGTTGAGAACCCTTGCACGTTATATTCAACACTCACAGCAGTCCCGGAGTGGGGGTGGATATTTCTGCTGCCAGCTTAAAAAGAGACCTAAGAGGGGAGCAAAGATTCTCTCTTGGTGTTAAAGGCACTCACAGGCTGGGCAGGTTTAGAGTCTTGTGACACTTGCTAGTAAGAATCAGCACTTCTAAGCCCAATGCACGCATGCATCCAATTATTTATCAAACACTTGGTGACAGCCGACATAGATCAATCAGCACCGGCTCTGCTCTCAAAAGGCAATTATAAGTGGGCGGACTGGGTTGAATGGCGCTCCCTCCCCCAACTCCTCCCGCCTGGAACTTGTGAGTGTGATCTTATTTGGAAACAGGATCTTTGCTGATGTAATTAGCTAAATTAAAATGAGGTCACACTGGATTATCAGGGTCCTAACCCAGTAACACGTCTTTATGAGGAGACCATGTGCAGACACAGAGACACAAACACACAGGGAAGAAGGCTATGTACAGATGGAAGCAGAGATTGGAGTGAGTCTGCCACAAGCCAAGGATTGCTGGCAACCCCCAGATGCTGGAAGAGGCTGGGAAGGATCCTCCACTGGAGCCTCTGGAGGGAGCATAGCCCTGCTGATGCCTGGATTTTGTACTTCCAGCCCCAGGAATGTGAGGGAAGAAATGCTGGGTAGGAAGATGTTTGGGGATTATCACAATGCTAATTGTGTTGAGCCATCCAGTTTGTGTTAATTTGTTAGGGCAGCCCTAGCAAACCAATTCAGGGGCACACACATGGATACTAACACCCACACTACAGACTGCTGAGTGCCTGGACAGAATCTCATGGGCACAGTGAGAAGGTGCCCCTGGTCCAGGTTTCTAAATCCAGGAAATCTTCCTTGAGGCAGGAGACCTCAAACAAAACACACAAACCAAATGCTCAGTGTAACAGGCTCTGGGAGGGATGTGACCAGCCTGTGAATGGTTAGACAAACTCTGAGACTGGAACGGTCCTGGCTCAATACGCTCTGACCTCCCCCAGGAGCTGAGGGTGCAGCGTGGAGGAGGGGCTGAATGTGGTTTGATGGCTCCACTGGGGGGTCCTTCAGCCTCACGAACCTGGCTCCACACCCCAGCCCTGCCAGTCCCTGGCTGCGAGCACTCAGGCCAGCCCCCTAGCCTCTTTCAACCTTGGCTTTCCCCATAACATGGGCATGATAATGGTACCCACTTCAGGGCTCAGGGAGGAGCCAGCGACTTGGTGCATGAAATATCTTAGGACAGAGACCAACCTGTGCTATGGGAGGGTGGTAGCATCTTCTCAAGCAGAGAGGGCCACATCCCCAGCAAGCCTCATGTGTGTGAAGTGCACGGGTTCTGTTTCACGAATAGGTCTTCCCTGAAGGTACAAATATTGGAAACAGGAAGGATAGAAAGACTGAAAGATAGAGATGTTAGGGGAGAAATGCATGACTGTTTGCTCAACAGGTTTGGGGAGAATTTCAGAAATGCTGGGTAGGAAGATGTTTGGGGATTATCACAATGCTGGCACCACTTTAATTTCCAAGGGGAAATTAAGCAGGACTGTGAGATTTCACCTGCCTTGGGGATCTTCCCAGAAATATCTGCCTGGAACGTTGCGACTCTTCCTAGGAACCTGCCCAGCCTGGTGCAGAAAGCATCTCAATTTTCACTGGGCTCTCTTATGCAATTCATTTTACTTGTAAAATGGCAGACATTATTTCTCTGTAGAGCTTCCCCAGGATACAGGGATTTCAGAAAAAAATTCTAGTCTGGGAAAGACTAGAAAAAAGCATTGGCCTTTTCTATACAGGATTGCAAATTTTAGTTGCTGCAGCCCAAGTTAAAGTAGAGCCAAGGGTTCTTCATCCAGGATCGTCAATATTGGTTGGGCACTTACTGTGTGCCAGCATCGTGCACCTGCAATATTCTGGAGTTTTAAAATGGATCCAAGGTGGACATTATCCCATAAAGCAGATGAGGAAACTGAGGCCCAAGATGGCTGTGCTACTGGCCCAGGACAGCTGATCACTGCCTATAATGAAATCTAAAATGTCTTTGGTTATTAGATACTATTGTCTTATGTACCATAAAAATACCATGGCATGGAAAGGGGGCTTGCATATCAGTACACTTAAAGTTGACTTTGCTGCAGGAAGACTTGGTGGAGAAGTAGCCAGGCACACATGATCCCTAGGCTCTTGCAGCTGCATGGGAGGTGTGCAGGGCTGGGCACAGCTGGATGCGGAGCACCTCAGAAAGGGCTCAGGCAGAGGATCCTACTCTGTAATGCTCTACCTATGCATAGGGATGGAGGCCAAGGGATGTCTAATCCACTATTAGTGACCTTGTAGAGCAGCGGCCTCGTGCCCAGCAGCTGGTGTCAGTCTGTTCTCCCTGGAGACAACTCAGTCTTGTGGAGCTACCTCCTTGCTAACCTCGCAAAAGAGAGAGAAAGTGAACCTCCCAGGCTATCCAGGTGTCTGTCATCACTCGGGCCTTTAAACCCAATATCCATCCATCAATCATGAGTTGCATCTCAATCTCAGAGAAGTTAAATTGTGAAATAATGTGTGTTTTAAAATTAGTGAAATAAAGAGTTCACCCCAGGTCTGGTGAGACAGGCGGCCTGTCTCTAAATTATAAAGGCACCCACCCTGGCCAGTTGCCTCACTGGCCCAGGAGGGCACCTCCCATCTCTCCCACTCCTTGCTCTTCTGCCAGATCATGTTATTGCAACCTCTCAGTGAATTTCTGGGCACCCTCCTGGGTTGTGACTGAATCTCTTTCTCAATGGGCTGCTAGTGGTGACAGTGAGTTTCAGGGTCTTAGTGGCAGGGGAGTGGGGATGATAGAGGACAAGACCCTGTGGGAGGTGCTGGAGATTGGAGGATGGTGATAGCAGGTGCATGAGGAATTGGGCCACAGAGAGGGAACGCTCGGTGCTTGTGGTTGCAGGTATGGTCAGGTGATCACAGGTGGCTCTGGCAACTTGGCAGCCTCCTAGAACCTCAGCTTCCTAACCAGAGAAGTGTCAGACACCCTTGCTGTCATCAGTTCTGGAAGCTTTAAAGGTGCACAATTCTGTGCTTTGTCCAGTTCAGTTCACAGTAAAATTCATTCATTCATCCTTTCATTTATTCATGCATTCATTCACAAATATTTGTGAGTGTCACTCGTGCATGTACAGCAGCAAGCAAGTTAGCATTGTCCCATTGTTATGAAACTTTCTTTCTGCCAGCCCCAGTGGGTGGTGGGCCCCATGGGGTACAGGGGGTGATGAGGGAATGGTGGTACATATGCCCTAGCCTGAGACTCCAGGGGCTCCTGGCCTGTGGGGTGGATGGTGGTGTCCAGTTCCACATGGACATTGAAGGAGGGGCCCACAGCTTCCTTGAGGATGTGCCCTATCCTGGCACAGCTGAGTGGTCAAGGGGACGTGCTGCTGTATCTGAGACACAAAGGATGGCGACTAGGAGGATGGTGGCCCTGGCAGAGGGAACCATGGTCACAGGCACTGGGGTGGGAAGTAGAGAGTTCATACCCCCTCCCCAACCTGCTCAGCTTCCACCTGGCCCTGCATGGCTGCACAACCCCTTCCACTGCCCTCCACCCGGCAGGGAGGGCTGGACAGTCGTGAGCTGCCTGTGCTTGCTGAGGGCGACGTGTTTGCTCTTAGGGTAAGGTGGAGTTTCTCACGGTGGACACAGGCCTTGCCTGGGCTGACCCATTTACCTTGCCTCTTCCTTCCACTCTCTCAGCCCCTCCTCACAATCTGTACTCCTGCCACACTGGCCTCGTTCCCATCTAGGAAACACTTCAGACAAACTCCCACCTCAGCGCCTTTGCACTTGCCACCCCTATGCCTGGCATACACTCTCCGTTTCTTCTTCTTCCCTTAGAATACAACTCTGCTGTCACTTCCTCCAGGAAGCCTTCCCAGACCAGGCCAGACGCTCACCCCACTTCTGTGCCACCCTGTCCTCTTCTGACAGTGTGCCTTCCTAGCGGGTTTTCACAGCTGAGTTTTCACAACACGGAACTCTCAGAGTCCAGGACAGTGATGGCTCTTGGTTGGCACTCAACAAATATTTGACAGACAGATGAATGAGACAATGAGTGAGAGAATGGGGGTTGTTGGGGAAGTGTCAGGCTGCTGTTCCCAGCACACACACATGCCAGCGGGCTCCAAAGAACCCACGAGTTGACTGGCGTCCTGAGTGTTGAAAGTGTTTGCAGAAATCAGGACAAGGCAGGAGCAAAACAAGACCCTATCTTTGAATCTTTGTCTTCCCTTCCTCCCTCTTTTAGGGTTTCTTGCTCACAGCTGTGAGTGCTGCAGACCCAGGGAAGGTGCCCACCACATCTGGGCCCTCACAGCCCTCACTGAGCTTCTCCCCAGCTCAGCCATGCACAGTGGAAGCAGCAGAAATATAAAGACCCAACTTCCTGTTCCTTGGCTCCTGTGGATTTAAGTCAAACTCTTAGTGTTACTTCAGAGTAGAGTTTTCTTTTGGGAGGTGGTGAGGTGGGGTGGGTATATTTTATGCAGAGCCTGTTTCAAATCAGAGAGAGCATTTCCCCCCTTCTTCCTCTCCCATGAAAGGCAGGGGGGGTCTAAGACATTTTAATAGCTTTCATATTCCTTGCTCCAAATATATTATTTCAGCACAATAGTTTCTTTGCAGGAGAATTGCTTAAATGATTCAAAATGGATTTAAAAATATATTTCAAGTTTTAATTTTATGCACAGCACATTAATGAGTGGAGTGCCTTAGAGACTGCCTGTCAGTTGAACATATTCACAATATTCTCAGCACAGATGTTATTCCATCTAAATCCTTTTAGGGGGAAGAAACCAGTAATTTTTTTCGTGGGGGATGTCAGAAAATATATTATTTTTGAAATTATATTTTGATCCCAGAATTCTGCACAAAATATCATTGCTAGGGTCTGGGTTTGTCAAGCGACTTGGACACCAAACTTTTAAAAAGTGGGGAAAGGAAAAGCAGCCCAGGATGTTGGATTTGTTTCTCGCCATTGTCTTCTCTGGACGAGGACTTTGCGCTGCAACACACGGGATGGGACGGGATGAAAACTTTCCTGAGCTGTGCACTTGGAAGCTTCAACATCTTTTAAACAATGGCAAAGAGCTGGACGGAACTGGGTTGGATGCAAAAACACTTAGAAAGAGTGTCTGTCATTTTTTGTTTTGTCTGCTGGAAGATGCAAACTCTCATAGTTAATGCAGCATTATCCCCTTTGCTTCTCAAATGATGAATCATGCTCAGTCATTTTTGTGTATGTATTTGCAACACTCATGGCTGGAAGCACTGAGTTCTTTTGTTTGTAAATATCCACATGGGAGAGGTGCAGATTCACAGCCGAGTATTTTCCTCCAGGGTGGGGCCGGCGGTGTACTGCCTTACTCTTGCACTGAGCAGTGATAAGGGGTTGGAGCGGACAGGTGAGCTCCAAGTGCCCCCGTAAGCTGGGTGGTCATGGGTGAAAGAATTAATCTCTCTGAATAGCTGTCTGTAGAATGGGGGGATGACAGGAGCACAGGCACAGCACAATGCCTGGGACATGGTCAAAGTCCCGTGAACTTGACCCCTTTTATCTGTACTGTCAACATTTTCCTCCCTCTGTCCTTCCTGAGAGCGATTTCCCACCTGCAGTCCTGTGCGCCGTAGAGCCCTCAGAGAGAGAGCTCCACCTCACTTTGTCTGCAAGAATCAGCCAGAGCTGACTCTTATTCAAACTGGCACCACATCCACAGGGTTCTAGCAAGAATTGCTGGGCTCCTAGCCAGGAAACTGGCTGAGAAGTGCTCACTCTATAGAACCCCCCACCGCCTCCCTGCTGGCTTACCTGAGGGGGCTTGGCAGAGGAGCTGGCCTCAGGGAGGTGGGGCTTCTGGAGTTTGAGACTTGGTCCTCCCCTCCCACTGCCTTCCCTGGCCACCAGTTCAGGGAGGTTGTGAGCAGAAGAGGTCCAAGTGACAGATGTACCCTCAGCCACTTTCTGTTTCAGAGGCTGGCATAGCTTAGCTTTTGATATAAAAGAAAGAGATCATTTAAAAGATCCCTCCCTCCCTTTAAAAAAAAAAAAAGACCTTATTTTTTTAAGAGCAGTTTCAAGTTCACAGCAACACTGAGTAGAAGGCACAGGGATTTTCCATAACCCCTGCCTGCACAAAGGCACAGCCTCCCCCACTATCAACATCCCCCACCACAGCGGGACACTCGCCTGCCTAGTTGTGTGTGTTTGTGTCTTTTGAGCATCTTTTCTTTCTTCTCTTTGTGCCTCCTTACTGTGGTCATAGAGCTGGAATCATACAGCGCGTGTGCTTTTCAGACTGACTTCTTTCACTTAGTAATATGCCGTCAGTTTCCTCCACATCTTTTCCTATCTTGATAGCTCATTCCTTTCTTAGTACTGAATAATACTCCAGTGCCTGGACGCACTACAGTTCATCCATTCACCAACCCGAGGACATCTTGGTGAATTCTAAGTTTTGGCAATTATGATGAAAGCTGCTCTAAACAAATCCTCTGGGTAAGTATCAGGGAGCACCATTGCTGTGTGGTATGGAAAGAATATGTGTAGCTTTGCGAGAAGCTGTGAAACTGTCTTCCAAAGTGGCTGCACCATTTTGCATTCCCACCAACCATGAGTGAGAGCTCCGGTGCTCCTGTCCTCATCAGTATCTGGTGGTGCCGCCTCCTCCAACTTTTTTTTTTTTTTTTTTTTTGAGATGGAGTTTTGCTCTTGTCACCCAGGCTGGAGTGCAGTGGCGCGATCTCGGCTCACTGCAACCTCCACCTCCCAGGTTCAAGCGATTCTCTTGCCTCAGCCTCCTGAGTAGCTGGAATTACAGGTGCTCGCCACCATGTCCAGCTAATTTTTGTATTTTTAGTAGAGACAGAGTTTCGCCATGTTGGCCAGGCTGGTCTCGAACTCCTGACTTCAAGAGATCCATCCGCCTCGGCCTCCCAAAGTGCTGGGGTTACAAGCATGAGCCACCACACCCGGCCCCCTTTTTAATAATAAAATATTTTATTTTTTAAAAATTATTGAGATAATGCATACTCAAAAATATAATCTTAGAGTTCATATGGAAGAAGAGATGCCTTCAGAATAGCTAGGAAATGTGAAAAATAAGAAGAGTGATGGAGGATTTACCTATCCAGGTAGTACAGGCTCTAAAGGTCCTGTAACCAAGTCAGTATTGGTGTCGTGACAGGCAACTAGATTAGTGAAGCAGGAAGTGATACGTAACTGCCCTTAGAACTCAGAAGGTATATATGGAGAGAGCTGATGTTCAAGACAAATGGGAGAACATGAAAATGGAACCAATGGTCCATGGATACAGAAATCAATTCTAGAAGAATTAAATACTTACAAGTAACACAATAACCATAATAGAATTGCAAGAAATGTGTGATACTGTAGTTACAATCTAGGGGCCAATCTAGGGGCCTTCCTCTCTGAGACTAGAAACCCAGACGCTATAAAGAAAAGATGGATTTTCTTTTTTTTTTAAATTTTATGAAGTTGAGAAGTTTTGCCTGCCCAAGAGATCACAAAGGCAATAAACAAAAGGCATTCCAAGAACATTTATAACCAAGATGTCAGACAAAGGGTTAACTTCTATGCAATACAAAAATTCAAATAATCCAGATGTGTTTAAAGCGAAACGTGAATGTGTTCCCCCTGACTGCAAGCCCCTTCCCTGGGGGAGATCACTTTTAATGGTTTGATGAATTTCCTTCTGGATGCTTTTTTTCTCCATCATGCTGCAAAAGGAATTAATTTTAGTTTTCCTCTGAGCTGCAGCGTTGGGAGAGCGGGAGAGCCAAGCTGACTTTTATTTTTATTGATTGCCCTTTTCCCCAAACCTGCCATTTGCATCTCACCTGCCATATCTGTGCCATTATTTACTTAATCCTTTCTTTTACATTTACGCACTTTTGAAAGCATACAGTTATTTTCAAAAGGAAGTGTCAAGTCATGACCATCAGTGAAAAACCAGTGCCATTCGACCTATGTGGAAGGCAATGGTCATAAAAACAATGAAAGCTGATGTTATGAAATTCCAGTTTGATGCCGTAGCTATACACTCTCTCTATTAAAAAGGGTGGTGGCAGCACTGTGGAGGTGCTGAAAACTGACTAGTCCCCACTGGGGACTCTCCTGGGCCAAGCAAAGGACTAAAAATGAATGGCTCTGTCAGTGTGTGTATCTGTGGTTTTGATGCCACATGTACCTCCCAAATCACCTTGTGACCCCCAGTTTGGGATGTGCCCTCCCTTCCAAGAACAGCTAATTCGATGGCACTGCATAGAAGGAGAAAAAAGCAGGTCTTCTTTTTTTTTGAGATGGGGTCTCACTCTGCTACCCAGTCTGGAGTGCAGGGGCATGATCATAGCTGACTGCAGCCTCAACCTCCCTGGCTCAAGCCATTCTCCTGTCTCAGCCTTCCAAGTAGCTGGGACTACAGGAGTGACCCACCATACTCAGTTAATTTAAAATTTTTCTTGCTGTATTACCCAGGCTGCTCTTGAACTCCTGGGCTCAAGCAATCCTCCCTCCTCAGCCTCCCAAGGTGCTGGGATTACAGGCATGAGCCACTGTGCCTGGCCGCAAGTCGGTCTTTTTGAAGTCAGCACAGTTTAGAAGTCAGTCTTCAATCTTCCAAATACCACAACTTTTCTTTAAATAAACATGCCTTCAGAGGAGAACTCACATGGAAGAAAAACATGCATAATCCTACCACTAAATTTTCCAAAACTCCCAATGCAGTTTTTTATGACTTGAACTTATCAATATAGTATTTTGAGATGCACTGAAATATTTAGAGAAATTTGGTTGTAACCAATGACAACTAAATACACTTGCCTGTTTTTTCGAAAAAATAAAGGAAGGAGTAATAATTTGGTGAAGCTTTCGGAGTGGTTGCCAGTCACTGCTAGGAAAAATGTCGTTAGTTTCTGGCAAGTCAGAAAAGTAGGATGAAGAATCTGATCTTGAAATATCTTTTTTTTTTTTCTTTTTCATCTTGCTGCTTTTCTTCCCGACACTAAAAGATTTGTCTCCCTGACAAACTGATGTAGAAAGCAGCACACCTGTGACCCAAAGAGAAACTTGAAAATGTGTGTCCTTACCGTGTGTTCAGAGAGTGTAGCTTTAGTGCAAGTTTTAGAAACGATTTCAGTAAAACATGCCTCTTCTAGGTCACCCTGGGATCAGCTCAGGGTGGGGCCTTGGGGAACACAAGATGCGGTCTGTGAACAAAAGGAATATTTGTGCCCGCAATTGACTGCAGTGGGGAAGGGCTCTGATTTCAAACAGAATATTTCAAAAGGCATCACTTACTCTTGGTCTTAGAGCTATGCTCTGATTGGCTGTATTCCAAATAACTCCAGAAAGAGAGGGCAATATTTCAAAGTATCATTTCTTTGTTGCATTCTTCACTCCCTGTAATTACATGTTTCTGTGTGTTATCATGTGTTTAAGGTCTGTCTGGCCAGCTGCTCTCCATAAGGGCAGGGCTCTTCTCTTGCCCACAGTGCCTCACTCTGCCTGGCACACACAGCAGAATGAAAGAAAAATGGAAACGAAGGTTTATATCCCAAGATATAAATACATAAAACAAACGAGTGTGTTCTGAGTGATTAGCCTGATAATTGCAGACAGTGCGTCAGCCTTCCTGTGGTCTCCTGAGGACAGTTCAGTATCTAAAAATCTCCCAGCATTGTCAAAAGCAAGTGCCCTAATTAAGTTAATTCAACTAAGGCAAAGAAGGGAGAAAAGACGGCTGCAGTTTTTTGCAAAGGAATCAAGGGGGATGGAAATAAGACAAGAATTCGCTAGGGGAAGAAAAACTGCAAGCCCATCTGAATGAGATTCTCATTTTCTCATACCAGCTTCCCCTCGAGAAGCCAAGTTCAAAGCCATCCGCAAAATGATCACTCAGCATCCACCAGACAGATTGGTGGGGGCCAGTGCGGGGAGGAGGAAGGAGGAAGCGAAGAGACAACGCCAGCATCCACTCACTGGCTCTCTCACTGTCTGCATTCAACAAGTCCGGAAGGATTTGGTTGCCTGGTACAAAGCCTTACAGGGAGAAAGTTTGAAAGGCCTTTGGAAATGTTTAGAAGCTCTTCTAAGATGGAATTTAAAAAATTACTTATTTGGATAAAATAATGGTATTTTATAGTTCCATTTTGAACATATTTGGAATAAGTAAAGACAAAGAAAAAAGAAAGAAAAGAAACAGTGAGGAATTTGGATTCTCAGGGGAAGTGGACTGAGATGCACACCCTTCCCTGCTTCAGTGAGGCCTGGGAAGCCATCACGGGCCTGTGGACATTGTTCTGGATGAGTTTTGCTCATTTCGCAGAAGGTCTAAAAACAAAAGCAAAACAATTGTGCTTTGAACCTGAAGGCAGCTCATGTTTCTTTCTGTGCGGCTCCTCCCTCCTGCTTCCTGGACCTGAGTGTCGATTTCATCTGCGGCTTAGCAGTGGCGCATCCTGAGCGCGTCCTTTCATCCTTCTGAACCTCAGTATGCTCAGCTGTGAAATGGGGATGGTGAGAGCCCTGGCTCGCAGCTCAAAGACTGTTACAGAATGGATTGCGGTGAGGTTTGTGAAGCCGCCACTCAGAGCCGTGGGCCACCACTTCTTAGCTGGGATTACAGCTCCTGCAGCCAGCCACTTCTGGTAACTGATCATGGAACTGACCTTCAGAAGAAAACGTATGGAGGGGGAGGGAATACAGAGGAGACACAACCCAAAGCAGAAATGTGGAAATACCCTTCAGTTTTCTGTTGCAATTATTAGCACAATAGTTCATACTTACCCTCTGCCTCAAACTACAAAGCACTGTAACCCATTATCTCGGGCATGTGTGTGTATACTTGCACACCAATTCCCACTTTATACACTCAGGCTCAGAGAAGTGAACTGACTTGCCTGAGGACCCACAGCTAGCTGGTTGAACTGCACCTCAGATGCCAGCTTTCCTGGCTCCTTACTCCCGCCGATCCCAGGACACTTCTGACAAGGGTGGCAGTCTGATTTCCCGAAGACAGGAGCTCAGAGGGAGATTAGTTTGCTTTAAAGAAAAAAAAAAAAAAAAAAAAGAAACGGACAGTTTGGGGGCACTGGCATTTTGGCTGCAGATTTATACACGCGACACAAGCCCTCAGGGAATCGGCTTAGAAATCCAAGGTACATTTGTCAGTTACCCCCAATGGGAGAGGAGAAAGATCTTAGTCCCTGCCCTAGCGGTGCTCTGTGTGTTGTAGGAAAGGAAAGATGTGGCCATGGAGGCAACATGGGAGCAGGGGACAGGGTGGGGCGGCGCCAAGACGGGCTGTTCTGAGATGGAGGTGAGTGAGTGGTGAGAGGGACCCCGGGAGGCCAGGCTGTCTGCAGCTGGTGGCACAGGCCTGAAATGGGCCAGATGAGAGGAGAGCGCTGGAGACGGCTGAGGAGGGCCAGGCAGGCCCCCAGCCAGAAGTGGGGGCCTCTGCGTGGGCGGCAGCTCCCCCTCCCTTCCTCGTGGTTGGCTGCTGAAGTTCCATGGCAACCTTCTAAGCCGGCACACGATCCCCTGTGGGTGCAGCAAAAAACCTTAAGGAACTTTGGCTGAATGAGATCCTTATTCACAGCTCAGAAGTCAAAACTTGAGTTTTGAGAGGGATTGGGAGAAACAGCTGCATTTTTAGACTCACTTGTCCTTACCCTGAATTTCTTTCCAAGGTTGGCAGGTGGAGGCCAATGGGGTGATTCAGACCTGGTATTGTGGGCTATCAGCCTGCCAGTCACCCACAGGCTCCCACAACCCTGAGATTTGAGCTTCGGAGAGAAGCAATTTTGACAAACCAGGGCTGAAGGAGTGGAATGTATTTTGGTTGGAATCCATGACTTTTTACTCCCACCGATTAAACAGGAAACAAACATTTTGAGCAGGTTCCAATCCTCAGCTGAATGTGGCTGTGCCGTCCATGTATGGGGACACTCGGTCTCTAACCATTCTACCGGGACACTCGGACACCCTGGAGGCACCCACCTGCCTCGGTGTTCCTGTTACTAAAAATCAGACTGGATTTCTGTGTCCAGGGTGGCCTGGAACTGGATCTGGTTTGGGCAGGTCTAGGCACTGACAGCACCTGATTTGGTGTGCCCCTGCTGAGGATGGGTGCGGGTGGGGAAGGAGGGGAACACATGGAAGAAGGGTGCATGAGCTGAAAGGCGGCGTGTGGAGGCTGAAGCCCAGTGGGCTGAGGATGCTGCAGTGGGGTGGCCTGATGAAGTGGGCACTCTAAAGTGTGTCCACCTGCCGTGACTTGCTAAAGCACAGTGGACCCACAGCCTCGGTGGACACCTTGAAGGACTGCTGTTCTGAGGGCACCTTGGCCTAACCAGATGATGACAATTCCCACCCCAGGGACCCCTGAGGCCCTGTGGTCACCCCTAATAAGGCCGCTTGGGCTGGTTATTTTCATGAAGTGTCGGGATGGGCACTCCTCCTCCTACTGGGCTTGAAGTGGTTGGGAAGGGTTTCCCCCAATGTTCTGCCTGAAATGCCCCAGCCAGATGTGACACCCGCCTCCCTGACTCTCTCTTCCTACCCCCATCCCTTGCTTCTACCGCTTGTGTAACTAGGGTGGCATAAGCAAAGTCTTCCTAGAGAATGAACACCTTTGAGATGGCAACTATATCTTCTTTATAAGCCTACACCCTTCTGTGTAGAGCTTATTCCACACATCCATCCACCCACCTCCCCACCTACCCATCCATCCATCCATCTGCACATTCATACATTCATCTGTCTGTCATCAATCCATCCATCCATCCAACAAATGTAAATTAAGCACCTACCATATGCCAAGCACTGGGCTTGGTACTGGGAATGAAAGAACATAAATGGACCCTGCTAGAACCCCAGTGCCTGCTACACAGTAGATGCTCACATGTGTTCATTGAATAAATGCATGACAAAATCCCCATCTTCATGCTATAGCTCACAAAGAATTGGAAAAAGGAGGGTTTTGGAATTTTGGGAGCAATCACTTGTCCATCTCACATAGACTGCCCGCGGAAGCTCCTTCTTTGGTGGAACCAACAGGAAAAAAGAGGCCACACCTCTGAGGCCATGACCAAGCTCTGTGAACAATGAAGCCAGCAATAAGGCATTTCCCTCCCCACCCGTCCAGCTGCCAGAGCGTGGCTGAGACTCGAGAGTTTAGAATAATGAATTTCATCCCCATTGTGCTGGTGACAGACAGAGCTGGAGATCTCAGGAAAGCACATGTGAGGCTGAGAGTGGAGGTGGGCAGATTTCCAGGGGTAAGCGAGACAAAGAAGAGGTCTGTGTGAAGGGCCGCCCCGAGGGAAGTGAATAACATCCTTGGCAGTGATTAGCTAACCACATCAAGCTGGGAGGAAGAGGGAGTGGGGAGGCCTTCTGCCTGCGGGCAGAGTAGCTCCCATCTTCCACCTGTGGCAAGCCCAATTACATTGTCTTCAGAGCCAGAAAAAAGCTGGAATGGTTCCCTAATGAATATGCTTTTGTTATTTTAATGCATGACTTGAATATGGACATGCACATGTCCCTGGCTTTGTGTGTGTGTACACGAATGTGTGTCTGTAGAAACAGTGTGGCAGGCCGGTGCGGTGGCGCACACCTATAATCCCAGCACTTTGGGAGGCCAAGGTGGGCAGATCACCTGAGGTCAGGAGCTAAAGACCAGCCTGGCCAATATGGCAAAACCCTATCTCTACTAAAAATACAAAAATTAGCTGGACGTTGTGGCAGGCACCTGTAATCCCAGCTACTCAGGAGGCTGAGGCAGGAGAATCTCTTGAACCTGGGAGGTGGAGGTTGCAGTGACCTGAGATTGCACCAGTACACTCCAGCCTGTGAGACAGAGCAAGACTCTGTCTCAAAAAAAAAAAAAAAAAAAAATGGCAGTGCACATGCAGTGAAACATCTGTGTGTGTGTGAACACAGTGGCCTTGGATGTATATGCAGAGCTCTGAGCATGCCATGTATACCTGTGAGACAATGACTGTGTACGGTGCATCTTAGGAGGCAGTGTGGGGGTATGTCTGAGAGCTTAAATGCCAGACAGATTGAGTTTAAACTCAGCTCTAGCATTTATCAGCTGTGGGGTCTTGGCGTATGACTTAACCACTCTTTGTATTCATTTTCACCTTTGCAAAGTAGGGCTGATAGTAGTCCCAACCCTGCTTCTCCTATAATTTCAGCTAGCCCTGCCATAGATTCCATGAACATTTTGACTCACCTTACTGAGAGGTTACAATGTGCTAGCAGCCCTCACTCTCGGCACCTCCTGGGCCTTGGCATCCACTCTGGCAGTGCTTGAGGAGCCCTTCAGCCCGCCACGACACTGTGGGAGCCCCTCTCTGGGCTGGCCAAGGCCGGAGCCGCCTCCCTCTGCTCACGGGGAGATGTGAAGGGAGAGGCGTGGGGGACAACCGGGGCTGTGTGCGGGCGCTCTGCGGGCCGGCGGGAGTTCCGGCGGGCGCGGTAGTGGGCTCGGTGGGCCCTGCGCACAGAGCAGCCGGCCAGCACCACCGGCCCAGGGCAGTGAGGGGCTTAGCACCCAGGCCAGCAGCTGCAGAGGGTGTTGGCGGGATGGCACTGCGCTCGAGTTCTCGCCAGGCCTCAGCTGCCTCCCGGGGGGGCAGGGCTCGGGACCTGCAGCCTGCCATGTCCGAGCCCCGCTCTCCCCTCCCCTCCTCCCTCCCCTACCCCCTTCCCCCTTTCCCCTCCCCCTTCCTCTCCACCTCCACCCTCTTTTCGTTTCTCCGCCATCGTGGTGTGTTCTTGCCTCCGCTTCTCACCATGTCCTCTCACAAGACTTTCAGGATTAAGCGATTCCTGGCCAAGAAACAAAAGCAAAATTGTCCCATTCCCCAGTGGATTCAGATGAAAACTGGAAATAAAATCAGGTACAACTCCAAAAGGAGACATTGGAGAAGAACCAAGCTGGGTCTATAACGAATTGCACATGAGATGGCACACATATTTGTGCTGTATGAAGGTCACGATCACATTACCATATCAAACTGAAAATGTCACCACTCTCTGGAGAGTTCGACGTGTTTTCCTCTCTGAATCTATTGTGAATGCGTTGGTTGGCTGGGTTCAGTAATAAATACGTGAGCCCTTCCATTTAAAAAAAAAAAAAAGTAACATCTCTCAACTGGATGCCAAGTGTGTTAACGAGATGTTAATAAGATTTCTCCACTTTGGTGAGGCCCAGAACTACATCTCCAGTACTGTTCAACCTCTTACAGATCTCCACTCTCAACCACATAACATCTACTACCTGGCAGACCTCAGATGGCCTACTGCCTATCCCTCAACTAAGGAGACATCACTGCATGCACTGGGGCCTCTATCTGCACAGCTGTCATATATCTGATGCCCAGATCCATAGGTTGTAGTTGCTTCACTTGCCTCGAACTCTGTTTTCAACTCTGTCCCATAGCCAATGACTGACTGATGTATGACTACAAACATCCAACTCCTTTACCTCGAGACAGAACAAACTCTAGGTTGTAATTTATGTCCCAGAGCTCCCTGAGGGTCCAGGCTATGCTGGGATTTCACTTGGAATCACTCCTCAGGATGGCTCTCCCTCTTTTCTCTGTTGCTGCCATTGCTCCTGGTAACTCCTGACAACACAGCTTCAATAAATCACTTGACCCTGAATCCTCAACTGAAAGCACTGGAACTTGCTTCAGGGCCTTTGCATGTCTTATTCTCTCTTCCTAGAATGTTCTACCCTCCCCTTGCCCAGATTTTCCCACATCTGGCTACGTCTTATGCAGAGCTCTGTTCAAATATCATCTCCCTAAGGAGGCCTTCCTCGACCACCTTGTCAGTGCAGCCTACTTCTTTCATCCCTGGTTGCTTTTAGCACAGCACTTTATTACCTTACCACACGTCTATGCAAAAATTATGTCATTAATTGCTTTTTGTGTATTTACTTGTTTATTTTCTCTCCACCCTTCCCTTATTACTGCTTATTGTTACTGAGTTGTCATTGCTTCTAGGCCATCTCAGCTGATGGAGCAAGGAGATATATGTGTGTGTATACACTTATCTATAAATATTTCTGTGTGTAACCATCTGTATCCATACTAAACTAAACACGAGTTCACGTTGATGCCTCCACATTTAATCCATTACTGCATTGATCATTCTAATTTACTCTTGTTGTTTCCACATTGATGATTCTAGTTTACTCTTCTTGTTTAATTGTAACCTCTCACACCAACAATGGGAAACCAAGATCTCACTATTCACCCTTCATTTACTTAATTGTTCAATTACAAATACATGTATATCAGCATCAGAATTGCTAACCTGTACCTCAGTGGGAAACAACTTTATCAAGTAGAATACACTGATTATGTACAGTTTCATTTAGTCTTACAGATTCCACTTACTTCCAGCGTTACATAGGTCAGCACCTTATTTCCCTACTCCCTTCAGTGAGGTAGTTTCATTTGTAATACAGGTAGTTTCCCTTGTCACAACCTACATTCATTCCAAAAATCTTCTGAAATCCTAAATGAGTTATTTTTAAAAATTCCTACACATTAAGGTTTACTCTTTGTGCTGAAAAGCTCTGTGGTTTTGACAAATGTATACTATTTACCCTTCATTATATTATCATACAGGATAATTTTACTCACCCCCAAATTCCCTGTGCTTTACCTGTTCATTCCTCTCTTCAGTGCCAAACTCTTGGGCAACCACTAATCATTTTACTGTCTCACACTTTTGCATTTTCCAGAATGTCATATAATTGGAATAAAACAGTATGTAGCCTTTAAAGACTTGCTTTTTTTGTTTATTAAATACACCAATGGTTCCTCTATGTCTTTTTATGGCTTAATAGTTCATGTTTTAAATCAGTGAATAATATTCCATTTTACAAATGTTCATAGTTTGTTTATTCATTCACCAATCAAAGGACATCTTGGTTACTTCTGATTTTTGGCAGTTATAAATATAAATGATATAAACATTTGAATGCTGTAAACATTTGTGTGCAGGTTTTTTTTTATTTGTGGATGTTTTAAAATCAAATGGGTGAATACCTAGGAGCATGACTGCTGAATAATATGGCAAGACTATGTTTACCTTTATGAGAAACTGCTAAATTATTTTCCAAAATGGTTGCACCATTATGCATGCTCATCAGCAATGTATGAGAGTCCTGTTGTCCCACGTCCTCAGCAACATTTAATATTATCAGTATGTTTTGGATGTTAGTTGTTCTAATAGTGCATAGTGGTATCTCGTTGTTTTAATTTGTAATTCTTTGTTGACATATGATGTTGAGCATTTTTTCATATACTTATTTGCCATCTGTATATCTTTGTTAATGAGATGTCTTTTCAGATCTTTCGTCCATTTGGTTTGTCTCCTTATTGTTTTAAGAACTCTATGTTTTGGATACAAGTCCTTTATCAGCTAAGTGTTTTATAATATTTCCCCCTGTCTGTGGCTTGCCTTTGATTCTTTTAACAATGTCTTTCACCGAGCAGAGGTTTTTAATTTTCTTTTCTTTTCTTTTTGGGACTGAGTCTCACTCTGTCGCCCAGGCTGGAGTGCAGTGGTACGATCTCAGCTCACTGCAACCTCTGCCTCCTGGGTTCAAACGATTCTCCTGCCTCAGCCTCCTGAGTAACTGGTGTGTGCCACCATGCCCAGCTAATTTTTGTATTTTTAGTAGAGACAGGGTTTCACCATGTTGGTCAGGCTGGTCTTGAACTCCTGACCTTGTGATTCGCCCACCTCGGTCTCCCAAAGTGCTGGCATTACAGGCATGAGGTTAATTTATTATTAGACCAAAGAGTCTAATTTATTATTTTTTTCTTTCATGAATTATGTTTTTGGTGTATCTAAAAACTCTTTGCTAAACCCAAGGTCACTTAGATTTTCTTCCATGTTATCTTCTAGAAGTTTTATAGTGCTGCATTTTATACTTAGGTCTGTGATTCATTTTGAGTTAATTTTTGTGAAGGATGTAAGGTTTGTGTCTAGATTTTTTTTTTTTTTGCATATGGATGTCCAATTGTTCCAGCACCATTTGCTGAAGAGACTATACTTTCTCCTTAAAATTGCCTTTTGTTTCTTTGCTGAAGATCAGTTGACTATATTTGTGTGACTCTATTTCTGGTCTCTCTATTCTGTTCGAATGAGTTGTGTCCCTATTCTTTTGCCAATATCATGCTGTCTTGATTACTGTAGCTTTAAGTTTGAAGTCTGCTCTTCTTCTTTAGTGTCATGTTGGCTATTTTGGATCTTTTGTGCTTCTACATAAACTTTAGAGTCAGTTTGTTGATATTCAGAAAATAGCTTCCTGCTTTTTATATTAGTGTTACAATGAATCTGTAGGAAAAAATTCAGAAGAATTGACATCTTAACAATATTGAGTCTTTCAATGCATGAGTATGGACTATCTGTCCATTTACTTAGGAGTTTGATTTTTAGTTCCACATACGGGACCTGTATATATTTTATTTGACTTATACCTAAGTATCCCACTTTTTTGGTGCTATTTAAAAAAATTCTTCTGATCTTTTCATTTTTATTTATATATTTTATTTTTAATTGACAAATTATAATTGTATACATTTATACAATACAATGTGGAATGATTAAATCAAGCTAATTAACATATTCATCACCTCACTTACCTATCACTTTTAAGGTAAGACATTTGAAGTTTACTCCCTAAGTTATTATAAGATATACATTATTATTGACTATAGTCATTCTGCTATGCAGTAGATCTCAAAACTTATTCCTTCTGTCTAGTCAAAACTTTGTACCCTTTGATTAATAACTCCCCATTCCCTCCCTCCTCACCTCCCAGACTCTGGTAGCCATCATTCCACTCTCCATGAGTTTTAATTTTTTAAAGATTTTTTTGATGCTATTGTAGATGGTAGTGTGCTTTTAATTACCAAAGTCCAACTCTTTATGATTGGCATATAGGAAAACAACTTTTATATATTTATGTTGTATCATGCAAACCTGATATCACTAATTAATTCTATACATTTTTTGGTAAACATCTTTTTTTTTTTTTTTTTTTTGAGACGGAATCTTGCTCTGTCACCAGGCTGGAGTGCAGTGGCATGATTTCAGCTCACTGCAACCTCTGACTCCCTGGTTCAAGCGATTCTCCTGCCTCAGCCTTCTGAGTGTACTGGGATTGCAGGCACATGCCACCACACCCAGCTAATTTTTGTATTTTTAGAAGAGACGGGGTTTCACCATGTTGGCCAGGATGGTCTCAATCTCCTGACCTCGTGATCCACGTGCATCAGCCTCCCAAAGTGCTAGGATTACAGGCGTGAGCCACAGTACCCAACCATGTTTTTGTATTTTCTACATAGACAATCATGTCATCCATGAACAAAGTCAGTTTTATTTCTTCCTTCCCAATTGGTATATCTTTTATTCCCCTTTCTTGTCTTATTGCACTACCTAGGACTTCTGGCACAGAGGTGAATAAGAGTGGTGAGAAGGGACATCTCAGTCATATTGCCAATCTAAAGGGAAAAGCATCTGCTTCTCATCATTAAGTATAATATTAGGTGTAGGTTTTTGTAAATGCTCTTCTTTTTTCTTCTCCTTCTCCTTCTTCTTCCTATTCTTTCTTCTTCTTTTCTGAGCTAGGGTCTGACTCTATTGCCCAGCCTGGAGTATAGTGGCAAGATCATAGCTCACTGTAACCTCAAGCTTCTGGGCTCAAAGTGACCCTCCTGCCTCAGCCTTCTGAGTAGCTAGGACTATAGGCCTGTGCTACCACACCCTGCTAATTGTTTTTTTACTTTTTGTAGGGATGGGGTCTTGCTATGTTGCTGAAGGTGGTCTTGAACTCCTTGCCTCAAGGGATCCTCTTGCCTCAGCCTCCCAAAGCGGTGGGACTACAGGCATGAGCCACCATGCCCACCTGTTTTTTATTAAGTTGACAAAGTTTTCCTCTATTCTTAGGTTGCTGAGAAACTTTATCATGGACATTGGATATTGTCAAATGCTTTTCTGGGTCATTTGATATTATTACATAGTTGTTCCCCTTTTGCCAGTCATGGTGGTGGATTTTTTATCAATTATCATTAATTGATATTTGAGGGTTGAACCAGCCTTGAATATCTGGAATAAATTCCACTTGGACCTGGTGCATAATTTTAAAAATACATTGTTGGATTCAATTTTCTAATGTTTGTGGACAATTTTTGGAATTTTTATACATCGATAATTATGTCATTTGTGAGCAAAGATGCTTTTATTGAAGATTTTAATCTGTATTCATCAGACAGATTGGTCTGCATCTTTCCTTTTATTAATATCTTTCTATGGTTTTGGTGTCAGGGTAATTCTGGACTCATAGAATGAGTTAAGAAGTGTTTTCTCTGATTTCTACTCTATTTTTTTAAATTGAATTTTTTTTTTTTTTTTTTTTTTTTTGTAGAGATGGGGTCTCCCTCTGTTACTCAGGCTGTCTTAAACTCCTGGCCTCAAGCAGTCCTCACCTTGGCTTTCCAAAGCACTGTGATTATGGGCATGATGATTCTGTTTTCTAAATGACAGCAGAGACAATTTGTATTTTTTCTTCCTTAAATGTTTAGTAAGATTCATCAGTAAAGTCATCTGCTCCTGGTGATTACATTTTAAGAAGGTTATTAACTGTTGATTCAATTAATTGTATAGATATTGGGCTTTTAGCTTGTCTACTTCTACTTGTGGGAATTTTGGTAGCCCATGTCTTTCCATAAATTGCTTATTTCATCTAAATGATTAAAATGAGTTGCATTGACATAGAGTTGTTTGTAGTATTCCTTTAATATCTTTTCAATGTCTGTGGGGTCAGTAGGGATGACCCTTGTTTCATTTCTAATGTTGGCAATTTATGTGTGCATGTCTCTCTCTTTTTTCTTGATTAGCTAGGTTAGAAATTTATCAATTTTGTTCATCTTTTCAAAGAACCAGCTTTTGGTTTCACTGCTTTTCTCTATTGCTTTTCCATTTAAATTTTCGTTGACTTTGATCCTAATTTATGTTACTTCTTTTCTTCTGCTTGCTTTAGGCCTAAATTGCTTAAATTCTTCCTATAATTTCCTATAGTGTAAGTTTGGGCTATCAATTTCAAATCCTTTTTCTTTTCTAAAATATACATGTAATGCTATAAATTTTCCTTTAAGCACTACCTTTGCTGCATCTCACAAATTTAGATAGGTTGTACTTTTCATTTTCACTTAGCTCAAAATATTTCTTAATTTATCTTGAGACTTCTTCAACATGTGTTCCAAACATTTGTGGAAATTTCAAGCTATCTTTCTAGTATGGATTTTCAGTTTAAATCCATTGTGGAAGCATATTTTGTATGATTTATGTTCTTTTAAGTTTTTTAAGGTGTGTTATGGGCAAGAATATTTTTTATCTTGGTACATGTTCCATGTAAGCTTGAGAAGAATCTGTATTTGGCTTTTATTGGATGGAGTATTCTGTATATGTATATGTCAATCAGATCAAGTTGACTGATAGTGCTATTTTTGTCAACTACATCATTATTGATTTTCCTCCTGCTTGAGCTATCAATGACTGACATGACAGTGTTGAAATCTCTAGGTATAATATTGGATTTGTCTGTGATTACTTTCACTTCTATCTGTTTTTGACTCATGTATTTTGAAGCTCTGTTGCTAGCTACATATTCAGGATTGTCATATCTTCTTGAGGAATTGACCCCTTTATGATTATACAATATCCATTTTTAATCCCTGATAATTTTCCATCTTCTGAAGTCTACTTTGTCTAAAATTATTACAGCTACTCCAGCTTTCTTGGTTTGCATGGTGTATTTTTCTCTACTTCCTTACTCTTAACCTATCAGAGTCTTTACATTTAAACTTTGTTTCCAATAGACAGTGTGTAGTTGAGTCTTGTTTTTTATTCATTCTGATAATCTCTGCCTTTTAATTGGTATTATTAGACCATTCACATTTAAAGTGCTTATTGATATATACATTGATTAATATCAACCATGTTTGTAACTGCTTTCTATTTGTTGCCAGAAACAATTTTTTCTGCCTCTCTGGTTTTAATTTAGCATTTCATATGATTCCATTTTATCTCCTCACTTAGTGTATTAATTATGCTTCTTTAAAAAAAGTTTTCAGTGGTTGCCCTAGAGTTTGCTATATACACTTTTAACTAATTTAAGTTCACCTTAAAATAATACCTTTACACTTCATGTGTAATGCAGCTATTTCACAGCAGAATATTCCTAAGTCCTCCCCCCTATCTCTTGTGACATTGTTTTCATTCATTTCACTTATGATCCCCCAACACAATGTTATTATTTGCTATTAAATTGTGTCTCCTCAAATTCATATGTTGGAACCCTAACCGCCATTGTGATTGTGTTTGTAGGTAGGGCCTAGAAGGAGGCGATTCAGCTTAAATAAGGTCATAAAGATGGGTCTGTGATCTGATGGGACTGGTGTCCTTACAAGAAGAAATTCCAGAAAGCTCCTCTCCTTTCTCTTTCCCCACATGAATGCACCAAGGTCCAGTCATGTGAGGACAAGAAACTTCCTGCCTCTGGCATTTCCTGGTAAGAACAAGAAGAGTCCTTACCAGAAAATGAGTCAGCTGGAACCTTGATGCTGGGCTTTCAAGTCTCCAGAACTACAGGAAAATAAATTTCTGTTGTTTAAGACACCCAGTTTGTGGTATTTTATCATGGTAGCCTAGGCAGACTAAGATGTTATTATTACTTTAAACAATCTGTTATCATTTAGATTAATGAAGAATAAGAAAAATAAAATATTTTATTTTCATTTGTCTTCTCTGATGATTTTTTAAAAAATATAGATCCAGCTTTCTGACATCTGTCATTTTTCTTCTGACTGAAGAAAATTTCTCACAGAGCAGGTCCAAGAGCAGCACATTCCGTCAGTTTTTGTTTATTAGAATCTTTATTTTTCCTTCACTTTTGAAGGATACTTTAGCTGGATATAGAATTCTAAGAATTCACTGCTGTTATGCTGGAGCCCTGTTGGTGAGGTGGTAAATTGTGGGAAAAGGGGAGTGTTCTATGTAGTCTTCAGATTAAATCTCAGTCTTCCAGGGGGTCCTGTGTCTGGCCTGTGACCTTCACAACTGTTTCTCTGACCTGTAGGTGAGACAGGAAAGCTAGAGGGGGCTGCAGTGAGAGAATGCCCTTCCCCAAGCTGGGATAAGGCTGGGCAGTCTTTCCCCTGGGGAATGGGCCTTCATTATGGAGAAGGCTCTGGTGGTTTTTTGTTGTTGTTGTTGTTGTTGTTATAAGAATTACTCTTCCTCTCCTTGTTAGAGCCAGGAGAGGCTCTTTCTAGAATCTTCTCAATGAGAACTTGGGGATTCCTGGAGGCAAAGCCCATGAAATTGTGGAGTCCCCCTAAGATTGCAGCCCTGGGAGTTTCTCACTGAGAGCTGGTCTATATTCACCAGTTAGCAATTTGTCAAAATTGCCGTGTAACTGTTCTACTAGTTATGGCTCCAGCAGCTTCTGCTCTGGGTAAGTGGAGCTTGGCTGTTACTCTCTGGGTTCATCTGTCTCTCCAGATTTGGGGTGGTAATTTACCTTGAAAACTCAGTTCTCTGATGGGTCCATGAAAAGTCATTGATTTTCAGTTTGTCCAGCTTTTTGTTGTTGTTGTATGGACGGGAGTGACAACTTCCAAGCTGTTTACGTGACAGAACTGAAACTGGAAGTTTATGTATTTTTCATATCATAGAATGATTTTTCTCTTTTGATGTGTTCTCTCTCTCTCTTTTTTTTACAGACCACAAAGACAAATTTTCAGGGAGGGAACAAACATTATTCAGCAGTGGAGTGTCTGATCCTCTGTGGTGGGGCTGACATTTATTTCATTTGTCCTAACAATTCTCTGCCAGAGAAACTGATGTCCCCAGCCAATAGTAGAGACCAGTGAGGCTCAGCGAGGTTGGGTCATCAGCTCAAAATCCAAAATCACACCGCCCGTGAGTGACAAATCTGGGATTTAAACATGGCTTTCTTGGCTCAAATGTCACGGCCATCCCAATGAATCTAAGCCACTAGCTGCTCTCACTATTGTCTTTGGTTGAGATGCCACTGAACGAATAAAAATGACCACCTTTCTAGGTGCTCCTCACATCCAGCCTAGCAGGTCATATCTTGGGGTTTTTCAATATCAACTGTGAGACTGGGCCAAGGCTTCCAAAGATATTGGTTTTATTCCCTGGCGTGGAGATCTGCAAACTTCTGTAAAGGATATATAGTAAATATCCTCAGTGTTGTGGGTCACATGGTCTCTGTGGCAACTGATCTCCATAGTTGGGTACAAAAGCATAGACAATATGTAAATGAATAGGCATGACTATGACTCAATAAAACCATTTATGGACACTGACATTTATATTTCTTTTAATTTCCACACATCACAAAATAATATGCTTCTTTTGATTTCTTTCTTTCTTTTTTTTTGAGACAGAGTCTTGCTCTGTTGTCCAGGCTGGAGTGCCTTGGTGCGATCTCTGCTCACTGCAACCTCCGCCTCCCCCATTCAAGTGAACCTCCTCCCTCAGCCTTCTGAGTAGCTGAGATTATAGGAACCCACCACCATGCCTGATTAATTTTTGTATTTTTAGTAGAGATGCAGTTTCACCATGTTGGCCAGGCTGGTCTCGAACTCCTGGCCTCAAGTAATCTGCCCTCCTTGGCCTCCCAAAGTGCTGGGATTACAGGCATGAGCCACTGCGTCTGATGCTTCTTTTGATTTTTCCTTGATCATTAAACTGGTATTAGCTTAAAAAGTGCACAAGCACAGGTGGCTTGCAGAATTTGGTCCGCAAGCTGCAGCTGGGCCATCCCTTGCTCAAAACCTCACAGAACTCAGTGCTAGGTTTAGGATGAGGGCTAAGGGCTGCACTGGAGGGGTGACTAAATCTTTGAAAGTATTTAATAGAATAGTTGCAGAGAAATAATGATTGGCAGTAATAAACAATTATAAGACAAACACTGTGCCAAGTACTTTATAGATATTATCTGTCTCAATTATCTGCATGGTCTTTAGAAGAAGATGTAATCAAATGCCCATTTAACAGATGAGAAATCTGAGGCTCAGCGAGTCACATATGAAGTGACAGAGCAGAGATTCAGGCTGTCTGAATGGCTCCAGTGGGTTTCATTTTGCGGAGTGGGTGCAGGTGGGTTGGGAATGTAATGGGGTGTGAATCTAGGACAGCATCTCTATCATATATGAAAAGGATGAACATAAAAGCTCTTCTCTGAACTCGGAAGCTGGGGCACTCCTGTTTTGCAGATTTCCTGGGCTCAGTCTCTCCGTGGTGACTCCAGGATTGTGAGGACCACACCTCTCCTCATCTTCAAGACAGTCTGTTTTCTCTGAATGATCATCTTGGAGCCTACCTGGTTTGGTTAGA
Organism: Papio anubis; assembly: GCF_008728515.1. Classification (NCBI taxonomy): domain Eukaryota; kingdom Metazoa; phylum Chordata; class Mammalia; order Primates; family Cercopithecidae; genus Papio; species Papio anubis. The sequence continues at coordinate 85,298,571 of NC_044991.1, read as the reverse complement.
TGCGTGACAGCATGAGAAGCAAATTGCCGAGCCCCTGAACACCATTGTGAGCATTGGAATCGTGTGTCTTATTACTGTTAAATGGCGAGTAAGCCACCAGTGCTGGAGAACGTGTAGTTTCACGTATAATTTAAGGGAAGCATGCATCCTGGCGCCTTCGTCTGGGTAACAGCTTCCTGCTTTTGTACAAGGCGCTTTGCACATTAAAGTAATTTCAGAAACTTATGAGGACGACAGGAAAGTTTACTCTTCCTCTTTACGAAGAAAACAAATGTGTTTTTCTGCAGACTCTGCCAAGGCTCGGTTTTAATGATCTCGCAGATGGAGCCGGCACATGTGAGCCCGTGGGTGCAGCTGTCTGCTTTCTCCAGCCTGAGGGGCGTGTGACTGCAACCATAGCACCGTGTCGGCAGCACTTGTCTCTCCAGCACAGCGTCTCTCCTGCAGCACCACACTCCTAACCCACCATGTCACTTAAAGGAAGGAGGGTATGAGACCTGCTGCGAGACGAGAAATGAGAAACACCCCAGAGGATAGGCAATTGGCAAAGCTGACAGTTTTCTCGCTGTTTCACCGGCATTGGGGTTGGAGTCCCTTGCACGTGCCCTACCCCTGCTGAAGTGGGTGTCCCTAAGCAGTCCATGACTCAGGTGGGAGCATCAGGACGGAGCCTTGCTTTTCCCCACTACCCCTGCCTGGCTAAATACACACTCCATCAAATAAACCACGAAGCAGCAGAGGGAGGGCTGGCAATTTGCTTTTGAAAATTCACACGTCCACGAGGGTTTTAACTACTTTGGCTCTATGTGCAATTGCTCTTTCCATCAATTGCTTATTGTTTGGAACTCAACCAGAGTTCAGAACTCAGGTGCATTCCTTCACTGACCCAGCTTCAGTATTAATAGTTGAGAGGAAAAGAAAGCAGACATTTAAACAAATTTAGGGCTGGGGTTCATGAAGAATACACTATTCAAAGTTGTGTTAAGTTTCCTATTTCTGTTATGATGAATGACGACAAACTGAGTGGCTGAAAACAACATAAATGTATTGTCTTACAGTTCTGGTGTCAGCAGGGCTGTGCTCCTTCTGGGGGCTCCAGGGGAGAATTCATTACCTTGCTTTTTGCTGTCGGCAGGATTGCCTTCTTCTGAGGCTTCTTTCCTTGGCTTGTAGGTGGCTGTCTTCTCGCTGTGCCTGTCATAGTTGCCCCTCTGTGTGTGTGTCTGTGTCCAGATTTCCTCTTCTTGTGTGGACCACCAGTCGTATTGAATTTGGGCCCACACATATGCACTCATTTTAACTTAATTACCTCTGTAAAACCCTATCCCTTAATACAGTCACATTCTAGGGTAGTGGGGGTTAGGGCTCCAACATAAGAATTTGGGGGGCACAATTTGACCCCTCACACTAGTTCTGTCCTCTCCTCTGAGAACCTGGTGCCTTTTGTACATACCTTCAAGCAGCCAACAGAGACCATCTAGGCCCTGAACACCACATCCATATTCCTAGGAGAGGACAAGGAGACCAGCCTCATGCTAGACAATGCTGGCCAAAAAGTTAAGGGTCCAATAGTGTGCCAGTCAGGGGAGTCCAAATGCTGTGACAGACAACCCCCAAATCTCAGAGCTGAACACAATCACAGCCCAGTATGTGGTGGCAGGGGTGCTGCTTCACGCAGCCATTCAGGGATCCAGGCCCTCAGAGCAACTGTCTGTAGTAAACTGGGAATTTGGACAGGCTTTGTCTGAAAGCACGGCTGTGCTCAGCTTGGATTTCACAAGATAAGGTCTTGAGAACGGATGTTTGATCTTGACTCTGAGGGGCACAGTCCCCATTGCTACTTTCAGTTATTTCACAAAGGGCTCATTTCCTCTTCCAGCTAATGAGCTCCCAAGGGGGCACAACTAAATGACTCACCAAATATCCCTTCTTGAGGGTGACCAGCTATTCTGGTTTTCCTGAGACTGAGGAGGACTCCAAGAGGCAGAATTTTAAGTTTTAAAATTGGGACAGTCCCAGGCAAGCCAGGATGAGTTGGTCAAGCCACTGTTTGTTGAAATACATATTTTCAATAACTGAGATAACTCTGATTCACCACCCTGGAATTAAGGGGAAGCAGAAGGAGCTCTAGGCACAACCACACCTGCTATTCTGATGACAAATGCCTGCTTTCCAAATCTCACTGGTCAAACTCTTTTGTTTAGAAGAGTCTGAGACTCACTGGGCCAGGCACCTGCCTAGTGCTTTTTAAAAAATGCGAATAGGTCTCCTCATTGAGCAATTTCAACCCAGAAGACAACCATCTAACTTCTATTGAAAAATCAAGAGAGCTGACAGTGCTGGGCTGTATTTCCATGTGGCAACAGTTATCTGGAGCTGGGCAGAAGTTTCCACTTTAGATGGGGCCTGAGCTTCCCCGCTGCACCGCTTACCACCATTTGCTGTTTTCTCTCATGTCTAGCCCACTGACCGTGACGTCACCAACCTGACCGCTGAAGCCATTGAGTTTGCAATGGATGGAGTTTTCTTAACTGTGACCCAATCAACCTTGGAAGGAGGAATCCCAGTCTTGATTGTCTCTCTAGAAACACTAACTCATAAACTTCAGCTCCATCTCAGTTCCTAGGATCTATTTTGCTTTCAAGGGGAGAAAGAGGTCAGGAAAGAGGCCGCTAGCTGGGCAGAAGTTTAGAAACCATTTCCCGCTAGCGCTGTGGGGTCAACCAAGACCACGGTCTCCTTCCGCCAGCATCGTGAGGTGCAGCCAGCCCTGGGAAGCCAGGGCATTTCTGGAAGCTCAAACGGGAGCCGTTCACGTGTCATTTTTCTTAGCAACAAGGGTTCCGCTTCATTTCGAGCTTGTCTTGAGAGGCAGAAGTTTCTATTTATCAGCCAACCAAGGCTGAAGGGTTGATGCTTTGCAGCCGGGGACTGGGGTTTGGATTTTGTTCTAGGCCCCACAGTATGCACGCCTTTCACCCCAAATCAAAAGCAAGAGGGAAAAAGGGAAGATTGTGGTTAAAAAAAAACAAACTGGAGAAACACTGAGAAAATATTGTCCTAGTTTATTTCTAAAGGATGTGCCTTTCTGGTAGTGCTCAAAAAGAGGCTGTAAGTTTCCCTGACTCCAGTTAACCCTCAGGGGACACTGACAGTCCAGGGAGGGCCCCAAGCACAGCTTTGACATAGTACTATTTCACATAGGGAAGGGCAGAGTGTGTAGCAACAGGGGCTCTCAGCCAGTAGGGACAAAAGTGGTTTTGGGGTTGGGGCGTGGTGGCTCACGCCTGTAATCCCAGCACTTTGGGAGGCCAAGGCAGGCAGATCACATGAGGTCAGAAGTTCAAGATCAGCCTGGCCAACATGGTGAAACCTTGTATGTACTAAAAATAAAAAAATTAGCTGGGTGTGGTGGTGCACGCCTGTAATCCCAGCTACTCAGGAGGCAGAGGCAGGAGAACTGCTTGAACCAGGGAGGCGGAGGTTGGAGTGAGCTAAGATGGTGCCATTGCACTCCAGCCTGGACAACAGAGCGAGACTCCATCTCAAAAAATAAATAAATAAATAAATAAATAAAAATAAAGTGGTATTGGGAAATGTTTACTGACTGAACAGATGTTTGCTCAGCATCTTCCAGGTGCTGGCACCATGCAAGGCCCAGGGTTACAGTGGCATTTGGGGCAGGTGCTGTCCCAACAGACTCTGAGGTGAGGATTAGGACATGTCCCAGGAGATGCCACTCAGGGAGGGGAACCAGAACAGGGATGGAGAGGAAGCCAAGCAGGGGGTGACTTCAGTGACTCCCATTCTCCTGCCTGATCCTGGGGAGAGCCCTGGCATATAAATTACCCCCCTCCAGAGTTGGCCTAATCAGCGTGGGTGCTGCTGGTCTCACCTCACAAGTCAGTCACTGACCGTGGGCATGGTGGGGCAGCATGCAGGTTGCCCACAGGGTACTCCTCTGAAGTTTGGGTCTCCTTGGCAAAGCTCGGGATGTGAGGGGTGGGCACACAGAGGTGAGAAAGAGATCTGGAGGTGACTGCGTGGGGGTACCCGTGCATCCCCAGCAAGTACAAGTGAAAACAGCCATGGCCCCTGTCCTAGTCACTTCTGTTGCAATAACAGATGGGGCAGCTGAAACAACAGACACATATTCCCCACAGTGCAGGAGGCTGGGAAGTCTGAGATAAGGGAGGTGGCAGATTTTATGGCTGATGAGGGCCCACGTCCTCCTTCCAGTTGGCTGTCTTCTCCCATGACAGAAAAGAGTGAGAGAGAGAGAACACTCCAGGGTCTCTTTATAAGGGCACTAATCCCACTGATGAGGCCTAATCACCTCCCCAAAGCCCACCTCCTAATAGCATCACACTGGGGGTTAAGATCCCAACATAATGAATTTTAGGGGGACACACACATTCAGTCTATATATAGCATTCCACCCTGGATCCCCCAAATTCATGTCCTTCTCACATGCAAAATACATTTACCACATCTCAGTAGCCCCAAGAGTCCCAATATCAACTCAAGTCTAAAGTCCAAAGTCTTCCCTAAATAGCATCTAAACCACATATGTGTGAGACTCAAGGTATGACTCATGGCGAGACAAAATTCCTCACCAGATGTGAGCCTGTGAAGCCAAACAAGTTATGTACTTCCAAAATACAATGGTGAGTGAGGCATAGGACAGACATTCACATTCAAAAAAAGAGAGAAAGAAATAGCAAAGAAGGAAGGGGTCAGATGGGTCCTCAGCAAGTTCAAAATCTAGTAAGGCAAGCTCCATGAGATCTTAAGATCAAGAATAATCTTCTTTAGCTCAATGCTTTGCCTTCTAGACCCACTGGGGTGGTAACAGCACTGTCCCTACCAGCTTAGCAGGGTGCTTCCCATGCTGTGGCTCTCAGGAGGGGCCCCCTCCTGATTCAGCTGTCTGTTGGGATTGGGGGATCCTGCTGGGCCACTATGGCTTCAATGGGTGTTGGTTCTATCCTTTGCAATCAAGATGAAGGCAGCCCTCTCCACCTTTGCAGTCGAGGTGGAGGCCATGCACTCTGGGGCTGTAGTGGGAGTGGCCGCTCTGGTGACCGCTGAATCACCTTTGGGGTCCTTCTTTCCTTATGTTGAAGAAAGCTGCATGTTCACATCTGAAGAATTCTATGATCTGGTCCTGTAGGGTCTAAGAAGTCCTATAATCTTCATTTTGTCCTGTTACCTCTTTTCCTTTAGTCCTAGATAGCAGTGCTTCTGCTGGTACAATTCCATCTTTGCTCCTGGCTTTTACTGAGATGGTTGATCAAGCCCATGGTTCATATCCATACTAATCTTCTTATCAAGTAGTCACTGAGCCACATCCTTAACATTCTCCTCCAAACAAGCTTTCTCATTTTTTTTGCAGTAGGGATAGGTTGACAATTTCCCAACGCTTTAAATTCTGGTTCCTTTTTGCCTAATAATTCCATCTTCAAATTATTTCTTCCTTCACACATTTTATTATAAGCAGTCAGGAGGAATCAAGACACTTCTTTAACAATTTGCTTAGAAGTTTTCTTAGCTAAATATCCAATTTCATTGTTCACAAGTTCTACCTTCCATAAAACGCTAGAACATGAACAAAATTCAGCCACATTCTTTCCTGTTTTATAACAAGAATGGTCTCTCCTCCAGTTTCCAATAACATGGTTCTCATTTCCATCTGAGACTTCACCAGAATAGCCTTTGCCATCCATGTTTCTCTCAAAGTTTTACTCATGATTACTTAGGTATTCTCGAAGAAGATGGACACTCCTCTTATCTTTCTGAGCTCCCATCAGAATCACCTTCAAAATTCCCTTCATGGAATTCTAGGCTTTTTCTAGCATGCACCTCAAAACTCTTCCAGCCTCTACCCATTACCCAGTTGCAAAGCTGTCTGTATTTTCAGATATTTGTTACAGTAACACATTGTTTTTTGGTATTTTTCTGTTCTAATGAGTTTGGGCTGCTATAACTGGGTGGCTTAAGCAACATAAATTTATTTCTCATAGTTCAGGAGGCTGGGAAGTCTGAAACCGAGGTGTCAGCAGATTCAGTATCTGGTGAGGGCCCTCTTCCTGTTGACCATATTCTCACTGTACTCTAACATGGTGGAAGAAAGCACAAAGCAGCTCTCTGGGGTTCCTTTAATAAGAACATAATTCCATTCATAAGGGTTCTACCTTCATGACCTAATCACCTCTTGCCTCCTAAAACCATCACATTAGGGGACAGGATAAATTGGAAGGGACACAAGCATTCCATCCATTGCAGCCCTTGCCTGATCAGACTTGCCAGGTAGCAGGGGCAGGTAGATGCTCTGTAGAGGACAGAGGGATAGGAAAGCTATTTTTTGAGGAGAGTGGAGTTTACCAGAGACAGAAAATTGAGCAAGAGTTGAGTTAAGGACTTGAGAAGAGACGGCAGGGTAAAGAACCTCCCAGATGCAGGGAAGAGTGTGTGCTACCACCGTGTGGAGGGAGGGGGCTCAGTTGAAGCTCACCAGAGGCTGTGTGCATGGAGCTGGGCAGGGAGACCAGGCCAGGAGGCTAAGGGATCAGCAGTGGCCAGGCAGGCCAGGCTCTCGGGCTGTATTAGGGAAGCCACTGGATGATTCCAAATGGAGGGACTCCAAGGCCATTTTCAGAGATGGTTCTGGGGAGATTGAATTGGAAGGGACTGGAGAAGGGATGAGGGGCCTCTTCACAGCCAGGACCAAGCTGACAAGAAGAGGGGAAGTTTCTGGTTTGGGGAAAGTGACATGATTGTCAGAAAACCAAGGGAGAAAACCCACTTACACATAAAGGAAGAAATGGTTTTAATTCATCTCTGGGTCCACCCTTCTGAGATAAATTCAGGTACTGTTGGTAGGGACAAGGTGGGGTGGGAACAGTGGGAGAGATGGAAGTGTATCAGTCAGGGAGGCTGGGGTATGCTGCAGTAACAAATGGCTCTGAAGTCTCCGAAGCTTAAGACAATGGTGATTGATTTGTTCCTCAAAAGGGACCATCCACTGGCAGGGACTTTAACTCATGCCATGGTCCTCCTCTCTCTGTGGCCCAGATGAACAGAGCAGCCTCTCACCGTGGCAGAAGAAGACAGAAAATAGGACTGGCTTTTATAGCTTCCACCCAGAGGAGACATCTGTCACTTCTGTTCACCTTGGGAAGGCAAGTCATGTGTCCACACCTAGCTGAAAGCCTGTACCTGGAAGGAGAGTGAGGCAGGACACTCATGAGCAGCCCTGGTGGCTCCCACAACTGGGATTGCTACCATCATAATTAGCAATCGGAGGACCACAAATGAGCTTGATGTTAGTTTTTTAGCTTCTACTTTGGCATTTTGCAGAGCCCCAAATTTTAAGAAGCTTCCTGTTTAGGATGTGCATGGCTTCTGTTTGGCCCTGGCGTCTGTTGCCTGTGTACACCATCACTCACGTTTTGTGCTCTTCTGTTTTCCTTCCTTGGCCTCTTAATCATGCCCCTGGCAGCTCCTGGGACCCTTGCGTATCTTCAGTACCCAGAGAGTGAGACCCTCCATTATGGGTTGAATTATGTCTTTCTAAATTCGTATGTTGAAGTCCTAACCCCCACTACCTCGGGATGTGCCCTTATTTGGAAATAAAGTTGTACAGATGTAACTAGTTAAGATGAGGTTACTAGGGTGGGTCGCAATTCAGGATGATTGCTGTCCCGATTAAAAGGGGAAGCTTGAACACAGACAGGTACACAGGGAGAAAGCCATGTGAATATGAAGATGGCAGTCGACAAACCATGGAGAGAGGCTGGGAACAGCAGGAAGCGGCCCTGCTGACACCTTAATTTCAGACTTCTGGCCTCTAGAACCACGAGACAATCCATTTCCAGAGTTTAAGCCACCCAGTTTGGTACTTGGTTGTGGCAGCCCTAACAAGTTAGCACATCTGCCAAGTGAGGGAATAATCTGAGTGGCAGAGAAGCCCTCCAGAGGGGCACTTCTTTCCTTTGCCCTGTGGACTCCAGGCTCTGTGCCTGGCAGCAAATGACGCCTAATCACATTGCATATAAATCTACAGGGATTCTGTGGTTTTCCCCCAGCTCTCCATTTCTCTTGGCTTGTCTCAGTCTCCTGTGTTGCCTCTAGCTTGATTAGCTTTACCCATGTGTATTTGGCTTCATTCTTATTTTCTTGAATGTTTTGATAAGTGAGATCTCAAACTGTGATTTTCTGTCCATGTTCCTAATCCTAATCTCTCTATTTCTTTCACCTCACTATTGTAAGAAATGTGTCCTGATTCAGTGTCACATATGAATTTAAATAACATGCTGCTTTTAAAGGAGTGGGTTTTGTTGGCAGGGGCAAGGTGAGGTGAAGCAGAAGGGGAGCCAGTAGTGTGTCAGTCAGAGAGGTTGGGGTATATTGCAGTAACAAATATCCCCAAAGTCTTTGAGGCTTAAGTCAACTTTGTTAAAATGTTACCCTCCTTGATGGTCCTGTAAATATGTTTGCATGATATCAAAGAATGACAGCCTCACTTGGGGTGAGAGTGCCACCTTGCCAACTTGTGCTATCCTTTGCTCTCCATCTCACATTATGGTCTTGGCTACTCTCTCATTTGAAATTACCAAGAAGAGGGAAGGTCTCAGGAAGAGCATGTGCAGAGAAGAATCTTCTAACTGCTTGAACTTGGAGCATAATGGTGGCTTGCACAAATCCCTGAACTACATGTTTCAGAGAAGCCATGCAGTGGTGCTGGGGCTCCCACCTCCTCAAACTAACATGGCAGGCATAAAAGGAGCAAGGAGGGCAGGATTCAAATGGCTTAGTCAGGCAGAGGGCGGAAGATTGTTGCTTCTTGAGGATTTCCTTTTACAACAACAAAAAAATGAGTAATAAAGTTGAATTTGGGGGCAATTTGATTTGTTAAAATAAATTATTGGAAGTAATCGGATGAAGAAAGTGCTGTTTTTAATTTTTTCAAGGGCATTGGCTGAGGAAACTCATCTTTCCCTCTCTCTTTTAAACACGGTTCTCCTCCAACTGACACTCAACATTTTGATAACATTTATCATGGGTTTTCTATTATTCTAAGAGTAATATAGGTCCGCTAGAAAAATAGAGAAAAGCAAATTAATCTCACCTCCTAAAGACAACCTCTGTAAACATTTTGCTGTATTTTACATTTTTTTCCTATGTATTTTGTAAAGTTCGCATCATACTCTGCCTGCAGCTCAGGCCTATATTTTCTTTCATTTAACATCCAGTTATAAATACCTTTCTCTATACATAAACGTTAGTAACATGATTTTATAACATGATTTCTGAAATTCTGTTATGTGGATGTACCCAAGTATATAAAGATAAGCCTTTATTGTTGGACTCTTAAGATGTTTTCAATTTTTGCTATCATAAATATTAGCACTGGATCAACATCTTGTGTGTGTCTCCAGTTAAGAGGAATCACTGTTTAAAGCCTCGAATTTCTGGCTTTGCTCTCCCCAAAGACACGTGCTCCTTTACTTCTACTCTTTGGTTGTGAGGAGTGGATGAGCTGAACGCCATAAGAAATGCACACGTGAAAGTCATGATAGCAGCTTCTCACGTTTTACACACTTTGCGTGTATTACCTCATTAGCCCTTAGAGATGCCCTATGACAGAGGGGTTATCAGTATCCTTTTTCATAGATGGGAATCAGAGCTGAACAGAGACCTGGAAAGAGAAGTGCCAGAACTGGGATTTGAACCAGGATTCAAACCTGGCGGTCTGGCTCCGGTGCGTGTGTTCCCAACCACCGTGCCATGTGGCCTCTCAGAACGGCTCCCCACAGGTGACGCATCTGCAAGTGGTGGGAATCTCACGCGTCGTGAGATTGAACTGGAAGGTTGGAAGGAGCCGCTGAGGACATTTTATAAGGCTTTGTCCCATGACCAGCTGAGGTCTGATTCATCATGAATCCTAAAAGCTCATTCCGGAAGTGCCAGAAACGAACAGAGGTACTGAGTCTCTCTGAGTGCCTGGTCACCGAAGAGCCTCCTCCTCTGCTCTGGGAGGTGGGAAGCTTCATCCTCTTACCAACATCACCACCTTCATCGTCGCTATATATATTTACGTAAAGGAAGATCTATTAGGAGGGTTTGGATCATGCGATGATAAAGGCTGAGAAGTCCGGCCATCTGCCGTGAGTGACTCCAGCCTGAGTCCGAAGGCCTGACCAGCAAGGGAGGCGGTGGTGTAAACCTCAGCCCCAGGGCAGAAGGAGCCCAATGTCCCAGCTCAAACAGGAGGGCAGGAAGAAAACAGGGTGACTTTCTCATTCCTGCATTTTTTGTTCTATTCAGCCCCTCAGTGGTTTGAAAGATGCTCAGCCGCAAGGGGACGAGCCATCTACTTTACCGAGTCTGCCAATTGAAACGCTCAGCTTATCCGGAAACACTCTCACAGACACACCCAGAACAACATTTGATTGGGGCAGCCCTGCGCACTTGGGTGGACCCATCCAGTGAACCATCACGAATCCTGTTTCCTTTCTGCAGGCAGGTCCAGAGTCCCCACTGACACTCCTGGCAAGCCCAGGGCAGAAGCAGATTTGCTTTTCAGGATGTGTCAACTGAAGACCAGGATTGTCCTGGACTCTCTCTTGGTCACATGCCACCCCTAGGTAGTCAGGGTTCTGGGAGCTTGCCCACCACTGAGTGAGGTGGAGGGACAGAGGAGCACACGTCAGCCAGACCATGTAGACCAAAGATGGGGAGGAGAGGGTCTCCCCTAAGAAGCCCAGGAAGTTGTTACCAGCGGGAAAATGGGAATGGAGCAAGCAAAACCAGATGTCCTTTGCATCCTTAAAGGGTTTTGAGTAGGCGAGGAAACCATTGAGTTTGCATTTTGGGTAGGATGACTCTGTGATTTCAAGTTTCTTCAGATCAGTAGGGGGTGCAACTTCTATTGGCTGAGCCCCTGAGGGCAGGTGCACCAGCTCATCCCTGACTCATGGTGGGGGCTCAGATGTTCTTTTTTGTGGTGGTGGTGGTGGGTGGGAATGAATGGCTTCATCTCTGCGTCTCCATCTGTGATTGAGTCATCCATTCACCCTTTTCCCCGGTCCCCACCTTTCAGTATCAGATAATATTGTAACTCTTCGGGTAGCTGTGTGGAAACAGTGGCTTGCCAACCATCACCGTGATTTATCCACTGCTGTGGGCTCCCTGTACAGAACCACAATTAGGAAGAGAAAGCCACACAGCTAAATCTCTGCTGCCTGTGAAATAACATCTATTCCCACATTTTTTTTTTTTTTTAAATTTCTTGCCGCCTGTGAGCAGGGTTTATCTAAAGTGATTATAATGGGGTGGAGGGCGGTGAGATTCTTCTCCCATGGAATGGTGCCATAGTGAGGCCAGCTGTCAAGGGGTTCAAATACTGGAGGCATTTTCCAGGCCTTGAAAATGCATGGAATCTTGAGATTCTTGAGCCAAAGAGAGCCCAGCTGTGGTCATTTGCCAGTGACCTCAGGCACTTGGAGCATGCCTGGGCTGGACAGAGTGGCCTCTGGAGTTCTCAATCCAGGCTCTCCCAAAACACTGCCTGCAGCACACAGTGTGGTGCCAAGTAACAGAGAACCACAAACTGAGAAGCTCATCCCTTTCTCCATTCGTCGTCATCTTCTTCTTCTTCTTTTTTTTTTTGAGATGGAGCCTTGCTCTGTCGCCCAGTCTGGAGAGCAGTGGTGCGATCTTGGCTCCTGCAACCTCTGCCTCCTGGGTTCCAGCGACTCTCCTGCCTCAGCCTCCCGAGTAGCTGGGACTACAGGCACCCACCACCATGCCTGGCTAATTTTTGTATTTTCAGTAGAGATGGGGTTTCACCATATTGGCCAGGCTGGTCTTGAACTCCTGGCCTCAGGTGATCCGCCAGCCTTGACCTCCCAAAGTGCTGAGATTACAGGTGTGAGCCACAATGCCTGGTCCCTTTTTCCATTCTTCTGAATCTCTCTAGTGATCTCAAAGAGAAAGTCCCAGCTTAGTGCTAATATGCCTTTAACCCCCGCTAACATTGACCATTCACTATGAAAGTTCTGAGTATGGAGTTTATTTTGAAGTTGATTTTAACAAAGAGGGAGTTGGACGTGGCTCAGAACCTTCAGGTGAGGATGTGCCACCGTGTGTAGAACATTTTACTCTACCTCATGGGTATTTTCTGTGTATCAAAAGTGATATTTCTTTTTCATTTAAGATAAGAATTTAAAATTTACCTTTAAATACATTTAGGAAACAAAGTGAGAGTTGATTGAAGGAACATGCTAGTGTGTGGGGTGAGAAGGAAGGATGTGCACCATGCAGCCTTGCCTTTGGTTGCAGAGTGCGACACGTCACCGGTAAGCACCCATTGTGGTGCAGGACCAGCAGGGCACCGTCACCTGGGAGCTGGTTAGAAATGAAGATCCTCTGGGCCAGGCACGGCGGCTCACGCCTGTAATCCCAGCATCTTGGGAGGCCAAGGCGGGCAGATCACGAGGTCAGGAGTTCAAGACCAGCCTGACCAACATGATGAAACCCTGTCTCCACTAAAAATACAAAAATTAGCCAGGCGTGGTGGTACATGCCTGTAATCCCAGCTACTCAGGAGGCTGAGGCAGGAACATTACTTGAACCTGGGAGACAGAGATTGCAGTGAACTGAGAACGCACCACTGCACTCCAGCCTGGGCGACAGAGTGAGACTTTGTCTCAAAAATAACTAACTAACTAAGCGAATAAAGACCCTGGGGCCCCAGCCCAGCCCAGCAGAGTCGGAACCTGCACTTTAACATGGTCCCTAGGTGGTTTGTGGGCCGGTTAACATTTGAAGTGCCCTGGTCCAGCGCATTAGATGTGCACTCCTGCCTCCTGGTAGGTGCCTTGAGGTCAGGGACCCCACTTCTTAAGACCCAGAGCCCTACCAGTACTTTATTTAGTATACATACCTAATCAATTTGGTTAACTGCTGCCCCCCAACCACTCCTCACAACTTAGCCATCAATAGCAGAGAGAATGCAGGCATTTCTGCAGCCAGAAGCAGTGTACGAATGAATGAATGCATGAATGAATTGCCTTAACATTCTTACAAAGCACCCACCATTTCCCAAACAAGATGCCAAAGCTACAGGAATGCAGAGATGATTCAGACAAGGATTCTTTAGGGAAGTCACAGTCTCCTAGGGGAAACAGGCATGAACATGTCATCACAATACAGTGGATGAGTGAAGTGACAGCGCTATGCCGGGGACTCCTGGGAGTGAATGTTAGTTAATCCAGGATAGGGGAAGTCAGGGAGGGCTTCCTGGAGGACGAGACTGTCCTTGCTGAGTTTAAGACGATGAGCAGGATTTGGACAAAGAGGAGAAGGAAGAGAATTCCAGGCAATGGACACAGCACAAAGAGAGGTAAGCAGGTGGGAGCAATGCAGGGGTGGGTTGGGGCTGGTCTGGAGGGAAGGCAGGGCCAGATCGTGGGAGGTTCCACAGGCCATGGTGTGGAAGACGAGATCTTTAGGGGCTTTTGAAGGGTTGTAAGCAGAGAAAGAAAGAGGTGAGCATGGCCATATGTTTCAGTAGGAGACACCCGGGCTCAGGGTGGGAGATGGGGTGACAAGGGTGGAAGGTGGAGGGGGCCAACCCACTGTGGCCCTGCTGCTGGTCCAAGTGAGAGGCAGTGGAGGCTTGAGCTGGGCAGATGCAGAGGAAGGGACAGGGCCGGGCAATCCTTTCTTCTTCCCTGGGTTCTAAACCATGGGAAGTGCTCCTCTATGCTTCAGCTGAGATGTATTCGCTTCTTTGCTCAGCCTGCAGCCAACCCCAAATGTCACAGGCGCCTCCTTGCAGCAGCCTACTCCAGTGGCGTTTTCTTGACGCTGAATGTTTGTGGGAAACAACTCCCACGCGTACCTTGAACTCCTGCCTTCTTATTGGGACTTGAAGTTCAAAATTGCCATTGCTGTGAAGTTTGTATTATAGAGCACCTTAGGGTGAGTCTCCCCCAGATGCAAGCTCTGAGTGTAGAGTTTATTTTGAAGCTGATCCCAGGCAACTCCAGCAGGGGTGTAAGCAAGGCAGGACGTAAGACAGGCGCGGGAAGGAAGCAAAGTGTTACCAAGCAATCTCATCGCTGTGGGAACTGGAACTTAGCTTGGCTGGGGAGCTCTCGGTGTGTAAGGTATCATTCCAACCCATGGGTACTTCCAGCTCCTGTTAGCTCATGGGATCCCATTACACTCAGCAACCTGTGTCCAGTGACGCACACTGGGAGCTTGATATGGTGGGAGTATTTACACCATGGAAACTGGCAAATGCTAAAATCAGGACTCCCCTCCCTGTAGATACCCTGTTGTTAAGTGTTCCCAGCGTGCCACTGGGAATCCCTGGCCTACCCGTGCCCTGGCAGGGCAGCACTGGCTGCAGGAAAATGAAGAGGCTGTGGGAATGTGGGCAGCCATGTCTTCAGAGTCATCACTGTATCATCCCATCCATTTTCTCTTGTGCTTTTGGGGGTGCGACAGTGCAGTAAACGTGTCAGGCAGGTGGTCATTTTAATTATGATTTTCCACTTAGTTGCAAAGGATTTCTAAGTCAATCTGACTTTTAAACCGTCCCTTCCTGTATGGCAGAGCCACCTAGTACATTGGAAAGGACTGAGGATCTGCCTCAGAAAGCCTGAATTGGAAAGGTGAAAACAACCTCGATAGCCAACAACAGAGGATTAGTTAAATGAATAACTACACAGCCTTAAAAGGAAATGACCACTGAAACAGAGAAAATAGCAGTTATGGGATTTGCACCATTGGTGGCGAGTGCTTAATTTTACCTTTATTATTACTATTGTTTTCCAATGAATTTGTGCAATTACAACATGCACATGTTCTTCAAGGGCTGGATAGCAATACTTCAGTACTTTCCAGATGATGCTCTGAGATCCATCAGCTCTGTGGGCCTGGGTTTCCTCCTCTGTAAAATGGGGATCGAACAGTACCTGACTCAGAAGTGAAGCAAAGGAAATGAAAGTGTTTTTAAAAATATAAGATGCAATATGAATGCTACTTACTATTGTTTTGTCTTAGGGACAATGATCTCGTTTCCACTGCGACAAGCAGGATATGGAGGCCCAGAGGAAGACAGCTGGATCCCCTCAGCATAGAGCATTCAAGCCAGCCCTTAGCCAACATCTATCCAGGTCCACACCGTCTTGGAAAGAGCAGCCCTCAGGACTTTGCAAGGGAGGGAATGGGGGATACATTTCCAGAAATGAATGTCCTTGAGATTATTTCCCTTGGACAGCTTGTCTTTTCTGAAGGCATTTTTACACGATAACTGGAAATGCTGACTTCACCAAGAACAAGCACCCAGGCCCACCCCTTTCCCTGTTGATGTGCCCCCAGAAGGGGTCTTTGCTGACGGCAACTTCCGGGGTAGAGACAGCTGAGATCCCACAGCAGAGCAGGGCTTTTCTCTGTTGATCCCCACATCTATGGAATGTGTCTTTCCTCCAGGGATCGATGAGCTGGAAGCCATGTGACCATAGGGTGAGGCAGGGGAGGGAAGGGAAGCACTGCTTTGGAATAACTGGACACCCTATGGTGCCAAGCTCACTTCTCAGAATTAAAAATGGGGTCCTGGGAAATCTCTGATGTTCTCCAGAAGGTTCATTCTGAAAGAAAGAGGAGGTCAAAAGTTCATCACAAGCTCAGATGATGCGACCTTCAACCTGGGAGCCCACGGCAACGGAAAACAACTCACAACTTTGCTACATCGAAGTTGAACCAGATTGGTCTGGTGCAGTTGCAGCAGGAATCTCGATTCTAAACCCACACCCACTACAATTGGCTCAGGGCTATGCACATGACCAAGTTCAGATCAAAGAGAGGTCAGAACCTGGACTCTTGATAGGGATGTTGTGGAAGAAATAGCTCTTTCCTCTGGGACTGGACACTAGAATGTTGCTTCTCACTGCAAGCATCCTGGAATTCATACTTTGGACCTTTGTACAAGTCAATAACATATGGAGGGGAAAATGTCCCTTGAATTTTGTGTTTTCAATAATTTCTAATCAGTCATTTGATGTTACACTCTTGACTGTAAAGGCTGTCTTTCTTCTGACCTTTTCTCCTCACACCAGAAATGATGCTGTGCAATTTTCTTTTGGTTTCCATTTGTAGTCTCAGCAAGTTCTTCAAGCTCTTTCCTTCTTCAGTTGTCACAGGCTGCTTCCTAAGTTCAGCAGTCACAGCATAGGCGGCCTCCATCACCCCCACCCCTGGAGCCCACTGGACTACACATTGCCAGCTTTCCTTGTCCACAGAGCCTGGTGCCACCATCCTGGCCTCTTCATTTGTGCCGATGGCAGTGTCCTGAATGAGCTTAGCACTGACGTTCATCTATTTGTCCTTTAAGTCCATTGTCTGTGCAAGGACCACACCATCTTTTATTACTTTGGGTCTGCCTGCCCCCACTTTGTTTAATAATTATCTTTCTTCTGTTTAGTCCCATAGCAACAGCTACAGAATCACATCTTGAAGCATGAGGACTCAGACAGGCACCAAATTTTAAGTCTTCGGTGTAAATCCAAGGCAGGTGAGGGCCAGGGAATGGATGTTGGTCTTGTCTGGTGAAGGACTATGGGTGGTCGAGCGTCTTGGGTGTTGGGGTGAGCGGCTGAGTGTTGGTCTGGCCTTGTCTGGTGAAGGACTGTGGGTGGTCGAAGCATCTTGGATGTTCGGGTGAGCGGCTAGGTATTAGTCTGGCCTTGTCTGGTGAAGGACTGTGGGTGGTCTAAGCATCTTGGGTGTTGGGGTGAGCGGCTGGGTGTTGGTCTGGCCAGGCAGGCTGTCAGGATGAAAGAGGGGAAGAGGACAGGGCACCTACAACCATGAGTCCTTATTCCCTCAGTTCTAGATCCCTGCTCCTGGGTGCCTGGGTGAAGGATCCCCACCCATTTCACTGGCTTTCTTCATTATTCTATTTTTCGGAACTGTCTTAGTTATTGTCATGCATTTTGTTTCTCAGAATAGTTTTATACTCAGTTGTTAAAATCTGCCTTTCTCTCGCCCCCAGATCTCATTAGTATGGTGATTGGAATTATATTAAATTCACTTATTAATCTGGGAAGGGCTGGTATGTTTACAAGTCTCAATTCTCCCCATCCAGGAGTGTAGTCTGTCTCTCTGCATATTTAGGTCTTCCAGAATGTTCTTTTTTTAAGTAAAATCTTGTAATTTTCTTTCCTCTAGATTTTCAGAGTTATTCCGTAATTTACTCCTATTTTATAGTTTAAAAATATTTTGTAGTTTTTTTTTTTAAACTATTATATCACTTCTTGGCCTTTTGGATAAGATCAAGTGTAAAAAAATCACTTGTGATGAGACTATTTATATATTTAATTAAAATTTCCATTTGCATGTCTACTTTGCTTGCCTTTCAGAAAACAAGCTCTTGAATATCTTTGTAAATTCTATGTTTTGTTCTGTTTTCTAATTTCTTAAACTTCTATTTTATCTCTATTAATTCCCTCCTGCTGGGGTTTATTTTGTTCTTTTTAAAGTTCTTTTTAGTTCTAGCTTTGACTGCTTCCTTCATTTAGTTTAGTTATTTGTTTTTTAAATATGAAAACATTTCAATCTCTCATTTTTTTCCTCCAAGTGTAGACTTAGCCACGTCTCATACATTTTTATGTGGATTGTTGTTGTTTATATTTTACTTTATAAATAATATAATTTTGATTTTGATTTCTTGTTTGACTGAAGCTATTTCACAAAGTAATTTTTAATTGCAGCAGGTTGGAGTTTTTTGTTGGTTGCTTTTGTTACATTTAGTAATGTATAGTTTCTTCATTTAGACATTTATTAAAATTTTCCTTTGACCAAATGTATGTGATGGATTTTTGTAAACATCCATTGAATATTTGAAAAAAAAGTGTGTTTTCTGTTTTAGGGATATAGAATTTAATATATATCTATTTGTCATGCATTCAACAATTATTTATTGAATGCACATGAGTTGTAGAACACACAACAAATAAACTAGACAGACTGAGGCTTTCAGGGCTTCAGTTCTAGTGAGGGCGGTGGAGAGGTGGTTAAGTGAATGATGACAAATACTAACCATAAATGTTGTGATAAGACAAGTGGAGTCCCCTGTAGAGTCCTTGAGGGACCCTGGAAGGGTTTCTTCAGGAAGAAATACTTAAGCTTAATGACATTTCAGATCAATTTGCTTTATATATTTTAGCACTATATTACTTAAAGCATAAAGGTTCGTGACTATTATACCATCATTGTGAATACTAGACAGCTCTTGTATATGTAAATGTGAAGTAAACCTCTTTGTAATGTTTATATCTTGAATTCAATTGCTTAGTATTTCCAATCATTTTTTTCATGGCTGTTTCTTTGAGTTCTCCCCCACCCGCCCAACACACTACACGTGCGTGTATCTTTACATATCTTTTTTTGCAAATCTTGGTATATTCAGTCTTTGGTGGGCATGGTATTTGACTGTAAGAGTGTTTGTTGTAAGCAGTATATTAGCAGATGTTCTTTTGGGATTCAACTGAAATGACTTTAAATTTCCTTCATTCTCATTGCTGGAAAAATGAGGGCTTGAGCCGTTTTAGATGCATGTTTAAAGAAATAATTAATTTTATAATAGCCAATGCACCACCTGCCATATCCAGTTTAAAGCATTTTTACATGCATTTTATCATTGAATTCTTAAAGCACTCCTCTGAGGCAGGAACTATTGTCACGCCCAATTCTGCAGGTGAAGACACTGAGACACAGAAAAGCCAGGCAGCTCATCCTGGTCCCACAGCTTGGACGTGGCTCCAGAGCACATGTGTGGAAATGCTCCCATGTGCCCCTCTCTGTTCTTGTTTATTGGCCATGAAGCTGAGGCCAAATCACTCAGGAAGTAGGAGGAACCAGGTAGCGTGGCCAAGGGTCTCAGTTTTCCCAGGGGAGTCCTAGGTGAGGACTCAGTGCTGAAATGAGGTCACTTTGGAGCCAGGGCCTCTGCTCCCCACTGCCATTGGGCCTCCCACCTCCTCTGCTGCCTGTCAGCCCCTCAGAGTCCTGGCAAGACATCAGAGGTGTTGGGGGAGGACGTAATTGGAGGAAATGTCTGGAATTTGAGCAATGTGCTCTGAGTTATAGCACAGGGAGGAACTGGTCAGTTCCTAGCTCCTAGGCTGAGGGCAGTGGGACAGGTGACATGGCAGGATTTGGTGTTTTCAAAGATCACCCTGTTTACAACTCCAAGAGTGATTTGAGAGGGATAGGAGTAGTCACGGGGAGCCCCTCCTAGGCTGAGGCTGGGGAGCAGGGGATGCACTCATCTCCACATCCCCAGGGCAGGGCATAGTTTCTGGCACATAGCAACTGTCCAGCCAAGGTTTGTGGAGTGAGGGACACCTCACTGAGGCATGAAGCCCCCATCTTCCTGAGCAGCAGATCACACAGAGCAAACGTGGCCTCACTGCAACCTGAGTCTCAGTCAAAATCCCTATACCGGCTGCTCAAAGTGTGGTCCCCAGAGTGGCAGCAGTGGCCCCACCTGGGAGCTTGTTAGAAATGGAGATCTCCACTAGAGAAATGCAAATCAAAACCACAATGAGGTACCATCTCATGCCAGTCAGCATGGTGATTATTAAAAAGTCAAGAAACAACAGATGCTGGAGGTTGCGGAGAAAGAGCTTTTACACTGTTGGTGGGAAGGTAAATTAGCTCAACCACTGCAAAAGACAGTGTGGTGAGGCCTCAAATTCTAGAATAGGAAATACCATTTGACCCAGCAATCCCATTATTGGGTATATACCCAAAGGAATATAAATCTAATTTATAATTTATATTTATATTAAATATAAATATAAATCTAATTTATAATACTGAAGCACTATTCACAATAGCAAAGACATGGAATCAACCCAAATGATAGACTGGATAAAGAAAATGTGGTACGTATACACCATGGAATACTATGCAACCATAAAAAGGAATGAGATCATGTTCTTTGCAGGCACATGGATGAAGCTGGATGCCATTGTCCTCAGCAAACTAACACAGGAACATAAAACCAAAAACTGCATGTTCTCACTCATAAGTGGGAGCTGATCAATGAGAACACATGGACACAGCGAGGGGAACAACACACACTGGGGCCTGTTGGTGGGTAGGGTTTGGGGAGGGAGAACATTAGAAAATATAGCTAATGCATGCGGGGCTTAATACCTAGGTGATGGGTAGATAGGTGTGGCAAACCACCATGGCACATGTTTACATATGTAGCAAACCTGCACATCCTGCACATGTACACTGAAACTTAAAAATAAAAACTAAAAAAAAAAAAAAAGGAAAAAAAAAAGAAGAAAAAAGGAAAAATAAAATAAAAAAAAATATGGAGATCTGTAGGTGCCACCCAAACCCACTGGATCAGAAGGTCTGGGGTTAGGCCTCAGCCATCCATGTTTTAACAAGCCCTCTGGGCGAGTCTGTGATGTGGATGCAAGGTCAAGTTTGAGAGCCCCTACTAGCAATGAATGATGATCATTTGGGTACCTCTGGCATTGGGATGCACGTTTCAAGGCCGTGTACAAATAAACCATTTCTGAGCTGTGTGACAAATGGGCTCAGCCATCACCTCCTGCTTGGAGGCGATTTTGCCAGGAAGGGGCGTTGACTCCATGTCTTACCTCCCCTGCTCTCCTTGGGCCTGCTGAGCTCTGGCTTCCTCTCCATCCTCAATTCTAAAGAGAGGAGCCTGCTGTCCACGTACCCATGGTGGGGAGAGGGCCACCGTGTCCTTCTAACTTACCCAGTACCATGTTGGCACAGCCTTGCCAGAGCTTCAGCTCACCATCCCCACCCCCAGCTGCAAGCCCTTCCCCAGACCGACGCTCACCTGTTCACCTGAACAGGCTGCCCAGTGCCTCTTACTTCACCGAGTCTTCCTTTCACGGGAGAGGCTGACAGCGGCACTCGCCACAACTCCACTCCCTCCTGGTAGCTTAGCTGCATGGGCGTCACTCCCTGATCCTGAAAGATCAATTTCCAGCAAATCCTGCTGTGATCCAGGTCACCAAGATGGCGACATTGCCTTTCTTTTGCCCAATCCTGAGGTCTCAGGGTGTTATGGAAAATGGCACTAAACTTGACTCAGTTCACCTTTAGGCCTTTATTCAGCTCTTCTTGCATCCCCTGGAGAATATTAGGTGCTTGGGAGAGGGTGGTTTATAAAAAGGCAGGAGTTGGTGTCCTCAGTTTGCTTCTAATGCAGTTGAGGTGTTTGTTTTCCAGGGCTACTGGGTGACTTAAACAACAGAATTTATTCTCGCACAGACCTGAAAGCTGGAAGTTAGAAATCAGGGTCAATTCCCTCTGAAATCTCAGAGGCAGAGTCTGCTCTGCACGTCTCTCCCAGTGGCTGATGGCCAATCTCTGCATCTTCTCATGGCCTTCTTCTCTCTGTGTCTGTGTTTCAAATCTCCCTTTTCTTATAAGAACACACTAAATCCAAAGGACTTCTCCAAAGAGTTGGCCACATTTCCAAAAAGCCTATTTCCAAATCAGCGGTCATTCACAGCTGTAGGGGTTAGGACACGCATACGGCCTTTTGGGGGCTGCTTTTCACACTCCTCTATGGAACAACGCTGGGACAGGCAAGGCTGGATGAGGCTGAAGCTGCTGTGCCCTGTTGAGAGAAGAGAGGACCATGGTTTCCCCGATAGTCAGAGCTCCCCCGACACCCCCAGTGTTGGAACGTTATCCCCATCGGCAGGGAGTCCCCCACTCCTCAGAGCTGGTGCTACCCCTGGGTGGGTATGTTCTGAGGATTCAGCGTCATGATCCCCAAACTCAGCGAATGATTAGAATCACAGGCAGATAAACTCGAACTCAAAGACTGGATCAGTCCCTCTGGTGCAGCCCAGGGCTCGATCTTTCTCTGAAGCTTCCCAGCCAGCTTTGAGACTTCCTCTTTAGCATAAAATAGATGGTTCTATTAGATTAGAGTTGTCAGAGATAAAACCCAGGATGCCAATTTAAGCTTCAATTTCAGATCAACAACAATTTATTTTTTTAGTATAAGGATGTCCCAAATATTTAGTATAAGTATGGCACAAACTTATACTAAAAATATTTGTTTATCTGAAATTCAAATGTAACTGGCATATTGTAGGTTTTTTTCTTTTCTTAAGTCAGATTTCTTGCATGTTTTCCAATGTGAACAGTCATTGACATGTTGAGCATTTATTGAGCACTGACTGTGTTTCAAACCATGTTCTAGGCCCTGAGAAAACAGGTTCGTGGAACTTCTGCCCTCAAAGACCTTACATTCTTGTTGAGGGAAGGGAGCCCAGGAGAAAGCTGAAAAATCAAATAAATTAAAAACGAGACAACTTCAGCTGGGCCATTACTACCCGAATCCAGCTTGGAATCTGTTCTCCAAGAAGAAGGAATCTGGATGTTGGACAGGACACTGAGAATGTCTCCTCATGCTCATGATAATGAACTTGTTTGCTTCTGGGGTTACTGGTTTAGTACCTATATCCCCCACTAACATGTAGTCTCATGGATACAGGAACTGTAGCTGGCCCCACACTATTGTATTTTCCAGAAAACAAAGAGCACTTTGAAGGATGAGTGGCAAATTTGAAGTCACAACCACAGATGCTACAGATACAGACACTGGTTGGTTTGCAATTGAGCTGCATCAGACCTGGGCAGCTCTAAGTGCGGGGGGGACTCCAGGTGAAAAGTAGTAGGGATTTTTAAAGAATGTAACGATGTCTAATGATTCACTGACCCAACAATGGGCTGGCTAGCTGGGAAGGAAATCAGAGTAATTAACTTTAGAGCTGGTTGCCTGCTGGTTGGAATTCCATGCTCTGGCCACAAGGGGACAGCACTTAAGAGACGATGTTCCCAGGCATCCATTGTTCCTTTCTCCAGGGGCTTTGCAGTCAGAATCTTTTCTTTGGTTGGTGTTTCTTCTTCCATCCAAGAACAACCATGCACTACAATTTATGGAATTAAATCTCACAGCAGTTAAAGGCCAGATAAAGAGAGCTGGGATTCGGCTAGAAGTAGTCCAGGAAGGCTCCCTGGAGGAGGTGGTCAGCAGTTCAATTGACCTGCATTACTTGAGTGCCTACTGTATGCCAGGTACTGCCCCTGGAGCAGTGGGCAAGACAGAGGCATTAGATGGGGCCCCTCATGGAGGACACGGTTTAGCTGGGGAGCAGAGGATGCGCACACAGCTATAATGTAGGACAGAAGTTGATGAAGGCAACAAAGAAAAGGTAACAAGTTCAGATTTATTCTCACTGATGGGACCTGAAGCAGCATTGCTGAGGAGGAGGCATTTGAGTTGGACTCTGAGGAAGGGGTAGTGTCGGTCAGGATGGTTTGAGGGGCCTCACCCCAAGTTTTCCCCACCTGAGCTGGGAGGTAATACCAAGAAAGCATTTACAATGCGGGGTGTATGTGTGACCCAGACACGGAGGGTAAGAAGGTGAACTTTAGTATTGGGCAGATGTGAGTTCAAGTCTCACCCTGGTCATTTCTAAGCGGTGCCAACTTGAAATGATGTAACCTTCTTGAGTTTAAGTTTTCTCATCTACCGGATGGTTATTGTACTTGTACTGACCTTGTAGCTTGTTCTATAAGTTACATAAACAAAGAAAGAATTATTAATATCTTGAGATTGAAATTCCACATGGCTTATAACCTGGGAAGAGAGAAGAAAAGGCATTCAGTTATTCAACATGTGCTTATAAAACACCTACTATGTGCTAGGCATTATGCTGGGCCCTGGGGTCATAACAGGCTCTGAAAAAAATAAATATTCTCACCCTCATGGAGCTAGTGTGGAGAGAAAGCAAACAAAATAAGGCAACTGGATAAAAAAAATAGTGAAATCATGTCTTTTGCAGAAACACGGATGGAACTGGAGTCCATTATCCAATGTGAAACGACTCGGAAGCAGAAAGTAACAAACCACATGTTCTCACTTACAAGTGGGAGCTAAGCGATGTGTGCACACAGACATACAGAGCAGAATAACACACACTGGAGACTGGGGAGGGTGGATGAGTGGGGAAGGGTGAGGGATGAAAAATTGCCTGTGGGATGCCTGTTTGGGTATGGCACACGAAAAGCCCAGGCGTCACCACTGTGCAATATATCCATGTAACAATCGCACTTGTAGCCCCTCAATCTAGAAAAATAAAAAAAAAATTAAAAGAACAGGAAAAAATAAGGTAACTTACAGCAGGCCAGTTGGCCCTAAGTTTTTTTTGGAGAAAATAAATCAGGGAAGAGGGTAGGAAGTGACAATCTAGAGAGGAGGGGGTCGTTTTTAAATAATTTTCTTGGGAAGCTTCCAGAGGGCTTGCCTTGGGGGACAGTACGAAAGAAATAAAACTTCAAATTTTTTTGATAACAACAGAGAACCATAGATTTAGACACGTTTGGTGAAAGTTTTAAAGGCCAGCAGTGATCCAACTTCCAAGGTCCAGGAGGAAAACAGGGAGAAAAGGAAAACTAACTTCAATGCAATTTTAAAAAAGGAAAAAAACCCAGTAAATAACAAATAAAATTAGATGGTAAATATATATTATTAAACAGGTGGCGATATAGTCTCTCAGATTTGACTTAAAAAGCAAAAGCCAACTCTAAACTGTTTACAAGACGCAGCCCAAATAACCTGACCCAGAAACGTTCATAATAAAGAAACGAGCTGGGGTAAGTGGGACAGCACGAGGGACGCCGAAAGCAGGGATGAAATACGACGATGAGATTAAGCAAAACTGAAGGCCACAGGCAGGAAACGGTAAGCCGAGGAATACTTTCTACTGACAAAATCTATAATCCACCAAGCAGACATAGCGGGCCCAAATCTTAATCTGCCAAGCGTTTCACTGGACGCAAAGACTCTAATGCACGATCTCGACAAAGCCCCAATCATAGCAATAGACTTTGACTTTCCCCTCTCATAATTGGATAGGTCACGTGGATAAATAAGCAGATAAGGAATGTGAGCAACACAATGAACAAGCTTGATTTATGAAATATCAATACAACTCTGTTCCAAAGAAACAGCCCCATTCTTCTGGGCACACGGAACAGTTTTGATATTAGTCGTGTTCTTGGCTCACGAGTAGATTATTTACTGCCGCAAACAGAAACTCTGACTCAGGCAGTTTAAGTCATGGGGAAATGTAGAAACCCATGTCCAGGAGGTCAAGGAAGGGTGGGCACCAGGGTGGGCTACTGCAGGGGCCTTTGGCCTCTCTCTTAAGGCTGACTGTGGAGAGGTGGAGCAACTGAGACAGGGCCTCCCTTGTTTTCTTCCACTGGAAGAAGAAAACGAACTTCTCCAACCATGCAATAAAAATCCTTCTCTTTAGTCAGATTGGGTTACCGATATCAAATGCCCACTCTTGAATCAAGAAGAGTTGCCCAAGAGAATGCACAGATTGGTTTCACCTGGAACCCCTGGGCAAGACAGATCGAATCATCATGATTGACCAAGACCATTCAAGTCCCACCCGGGGAGCTGGGGCAGGCTCAGCTTCCCCATGGGCTGCGTGGAGAGAGGGGATCTGGAGCAGTGTCAGGGGTGGGAGGAGAAGGAGGAAAGGGAGAAGGATGCTGAATAGAAACAACAGAGTCCATTACTCTGGCCAAGAGGAGAATGTTAACAAATTCTGGAAAGGATGTAACTTACAGGCCAAATTTTCTGCCAATAATGCTGTATGATATTTGTAAGAAAACTAGATTTTTAAATGGAAGCATATCTTCTATACTGTAAAGTGCACAGTGTTAAGTATACACCTCAGTGAGTTTTTACACATGTACAGCCACCCGGAACACCTCCTGAAGCTTCCCATGCACTGCTTCGCAGCTAATGCCTCCTCGCAAGAGGCAACCACTGTACTATTCCGACTGCAGTCACTGTAGATTAGCTTTGTCTGTTCTTGAATCTTTCACAGATGGAATTATACGGACTGTAGTCTATTGTGTCAGCTTCCTTTACTCAATACAGTGTTGACGACATTCACATATGCTGTGTGTATATCAGTACCATTGTTTATGGCTGCATAGTACCCCTTTGTATGAATTCACCACCGTCCTTTCTCTACTGAATTGATAATTTCACTGGGAAATTTTAAAGCATACTCTTCTAAATAATTTTTAAATCGAGGAGAAAATAGAAACTTAAATTTTATATCAATATTATTTATCAAGATATTGATATATCACAGCAACATCTTGGATGTAGCCAAAGCCATATTCAGAGGAAAATCTATATCCCAAAATGCTTTTATTGTTAAAACAAGAATGAGGGGATATGAATGACTAATAATTGAACTAAAGAGTATAGAAAACACTATAAATAACCAGAAAACAGCAAGTTGTGTTATTAGAAAGTAAAGTAGAAATTTATTAGGAAAAATAGTAAAGTTGATAAGTAAAATAAAGAGTTGATTATTTCAGAAGCCAAGCAGGGTGGTGAGTGTCTGTAGCCCCAGCTACTCAGGAGACCAAAGCATAAGGATAGCCTGTGCCCAGAAGTTCAAGGCCAGCCTAAACAACATAGTGAGACCCTGTCTCTAAACAAACACAAAAGAGTTGCTTATTTCAAAAGACAAATAAAATAGACAACCACCTCATAGGTTTGTACAATAGAAAGAGTAAAACAAATATTTGCATCATAAAAAATGGGAAAAGATTTACCATCACAGGTATGCATAATAATTTTAAAATGACAAGAAAATATTTAAAAATCTAGGGAGATCATAGATGACTTTCTCTAATGTTATAAATATGCAAAATTGACTCAATAAGATTTTTAGAAATCCCTGAATAGATTAACAACCATAGAATAAATTTAAAAGTTTATCAAAGATCTATTTTTTTAAAAAAGTCCTTTAAATGAATTTGATTTTATATAGGTTCAAGGTAACCTCCAAACAAGACGTAATTCTGTTTAAACTTTATCAGACCATTGAAAAAGAGAAAATACTTTAAAATAATTTTATGAAGTTGTCAAACTCTGAACACTCAACTGTGATAAATTGGCTTGCAAGCAGCCACATTGGGCAAGGGAGGGACTGATGGACCCTGAGCAGGTATCAATGCTTGGAAATATGGGCTCAAGCTGGTCAGACCTGACTTTTTAAAGGGGGGCCAAGAATTGAATGTTTCATATAATTTCTTAATTTTTCGATGCCAACAATGAACACCTTTTTAAACTTAACATAGATAACACCAAATTTGCTGATAGATTTGGTCATCATTTTGTAAGCTTTATTAAAATGGACTTGGACCCATGATTGGAAATGAAGTGTCAAAGGAAAGATCATCTTTTTGCAAGCTTCAGTTTCTCTGAAAAGAAAGTCGAATTCTGCGTGGTTCAATGGGGATATAATGTGTGCCACTATGTAATTTTGCATTTTCTAATAGCCATGGCAAAAAATGAGAAACAGGTGAAATTAACTTTTAAAATTGATTTTGTCTATATCCAAAATATTATCATTTCAATATATAATAATTTAAAGATTATTGATAACATAGTTTATATTTTTTGTCTGATTGTCTTTGAAATCCGGTGTATGTTACAGTTATAGCACATTTCAATTTAGCCACTACATTTTCATCAGAAATAGTTGAGCAATATTTATATTTTGTAAAGTTGAAATCTACAATTGAAAACGTGGATTCCCATATTTATGTTGTTCCAAACATATTTAAAGTTTGGAATTGTGCATAAAAAAGCCATTTTCCTTTAACATTCCCATGCATATTGCCAAAACTGGTTCATCTTGTTTTTTAGAAGAAGTGATTTGACTTTGAAAGCAAAGCATATCAGTTTCCAAACTATCCAAGTTAAGTAAATTAACTAACTCTTGTGATAACTCGGTATTATTAACCTTGAATGCAAAGGGGACATCACATAAATTTGAAAAGCAACTCAAAATTTATCAATATTAATCAAGTGTTCTTCAATTTTTTCCGATAGGTTTTGCAGCAAATTTACATAATGCTGTCAATTACAATGAAAATCTACATATTGATTTGTGTTGGGAAAATGTGACAATCATTATTATTGATTTACAATATGAAAGGTTCAAATTTCGGCATAAATTCATCTATCCATCTGACTAGGTCACTGATAAACTCTTTCATTCTTTGGGGCTTCAAATTTAGCTCTTTCATATGTGCATGATAACAGTGAGAAAACTTTCAACCAAACTGGCGGGGTTTTTTGTCTTTGATTGCATATTTGGCAAGTGTGTCTTTTGTTTCAAAGAAATCTTGAATTGAAGTCAACACCGCAGTAAATCTTTGTAAAACTCTTTCATGACTCAGCCAATGAGCAAAGAAAGAACACAACATCATTAAATTCGTTGTCTTCTACTTTCAGCCATAAAGTCATGATGATTCATAGCGCTTGCACATAAATACTAAATGATTTTAACCACTATATCCATGGCACTTGCTAGAGTCTGTTTCAGAAGACTGGACACAAATGTTTTTAATATGGATCATACTGTGGAATGAAGCATTAAGGGAAATATCAGGCTCTTGTTTCAATATTCTAGCAAATCTGGATTTTTGATCTAAGGTAGCTGATCTGTTGTGATAGAAACTAATTTTCTCATTTCTAGCTGAAATTCTTCTTTGACAGATATAGAATATACAAAATTATCTATGCCATGAGTTCAGCATTTTAAGCCGTGAATGGACAACATTCCCTCTTAAATTTGAAAATCCTTTGAGACGAAATTTACTCAGAGTGTTAATTGGGCAGTGCAACTATCTGAGGCTAAAATAAAGTGTTTGAAATTTTTCAAATAATCAATCAATTGATTTTTGATATTTTCAGAAAGATTTTGAGTCTATGGTCATTTGTTGGTTTAAGTGAAGATCTTATACTTTTCAAGAAAAATTTTTTCAGTCTGTTCTTTATACTGTAACAAAATTCTTATATTGAAATAATTTTTTTTTAAAGTCTCCTAAAGTCTCCATTTAAAAATGTTTTTCCTCGGGCCGGGCACGGTGGCTCATGCCTGTAATCCCAGCACTTTGGGAGGCCGAGGCGGGCAGATCACGAGGTCAGGATATCGAGACCATCCTGGCTAACACGGTGAAATCCCATCTCTACTAAAAACTACAAAAAAATTAGCCGGGCGTGGTGGCGGCGCCTGTAGTCCCAGCTACTCGAGAGGCTGAGGCAGGAGAATGGCGTGAACCTGGGAGGCAGAGTTTGCAGTGTGCCGAGATCACACCACTGCACTCCAGGCTGGGCGACAGAGCGAGACTCTGTCTCAAAAAAAAAAAAAAAGTTTTTTCCTCTTCTGAGCAAGCATTCTATTTCCTAGCTGGCCAAAGTTACAAAGTGAAAATTCATTACAAATTTTTTATTGGCCATTTCCTTCCGATTTTAGTTGACTTGTTTTGTTGATTCTTTCTGACTATTGAGAGAAAACGTATTTTCAAATTCATTATGTATTTGATAAGAATGTCAGTGACTAGTGTTCACTTTATTATCTTTAATCCAACGAATAAAAAGCTATTTGTTTTCTTCCTGCAGAAAGAAACTATAATTGCCACTCACCATGAAATTTGTGGTATATCTGATTTTCTTTATAGTTCTGCGTCTCCATTCGATTCTTATCAGTGCCATTCCTGTATTTTAAATCTCAAATTTTATCCATACTTAATTTTTGAAACTAGAAAAACAGTTTATATCAAAGTCAAAATAATAAGAATTTCAATTTAATTACGTAGATATCGCTGTAACTTGTACTTCTGCATAATATATTTAAATAAACATATTACAATGTTACATTTGTGCATAGAAAAATAATCATCCTACCGGAACCAATCCATTGACACCAACTAGGTGGGTGATGTGTTTATGTGAGATGCTGGAAATGGTACACTTGCCCGACACTCGCACAAGAACTCACAGTAATACCCAATTTAATGCAAAGGTTACAGTGAACTGCAATGTGGTAGCCAGAATAATGGCCTCCAACCATGCCTTAATCCTGGGAACTTGTGAATGTGTGACTTTATACTGCAGAAGGGAGAACTCGGGTTGCAGATTCAATGAAGGTTGCTAAGCGACCAATCTTGAAGTGGGGCGATTACCCTGCATTGATCCAGGTGGCCCAGTGTAATCACAGTGGTCCTGAAAAGTAGAGAATCCTTTGTGGCTGTGGTCAGATGGAGCTGTGGCTATGGTAGATATTCCGAGAGATTCAACATTTCTGGCTTTGCCGGAGGAGGAAGGGGCCATGAACCAAGGAATGGGGATGGTCTCTAGAAGCTGGAAAAGGCAAAGAGATTCTGTCCTGTAACTTCCAGAGACGAGTGCAGCTCTGCTGACACCTCCATTTTAGCCCACAGGCCGCATTTTGAGCTTGTCACCTCCAGACCTATAAGATAAAAAGTGTGTGTTGCTTTATTTTATTTTTGAGACAGGGTCTCACTCTGTCCCCCAGTATGGAGTGCACAGCTTACTGCAGCCTTGACCTCCTGGGCTCAAGCCATCCTCCCACCTCAGCCTCCCGAGTAGCTGAGACTATAGGCACGTGTCACCATACCTAACTAATTTTCTTAATTTTAATAGAGATGGGGTTTCGCCATGTTGCCCAGTTGGGTCTTGAACTCCTGCAGGCAAGTAACCCGCCGACCACGGCCTCCCAAAATGCTGGGATTACAGGCCT
Organism: Papio anubis; assembly: GCF_008728515.1. Taxonomy (NCBI): domain Eukaryota; kingdom Metazoa; phylum Chordata; class Mammalia; order Primates; family Cercopithecidae; genus Papio; species Papio anubis. The sequence goes on along the minus strand of NC_044991.1, from coordinate 85,267,825 downwards.
GAGCCACTGTACCCAGCCTGTTGTTTTAACTTACAAGGTTTCTGGTAATTTGTCACAGTAGCAATTGGAAGTGAATACAGTAAGTAGTTCTACAAAACAACAAATTGTCTTCATGGACAAATATTGTGCCGTTCAGTTTTAAAGTTTAAGTTTATTAAACTTTAAATGGCTACTGAATTGAACAGCTCAAGTCTAGCTGCTTTTCTGCAGCTTGTGGGAGGGCGGGCTGTGGGGGGCCCTGTCTGCTATGGTTGGGGAACTCTGGGGGCATTTTACCCGTGTTTTAACTGCACGAGCTTTGAGAATGTGATTTGACTTTCAAGCTCTGCTTTAGGATTGCTTTTGGAGCCGCCTTATTTGGAAATGGTGCTCTACCGGTTGGCGAAGGGAGAAGGGAGTCTTAGAAGAAACTTTTGTCTTTGTTTTCTGGGACTCAGACACAAGATAAAGCTTGTGGTTGCTGAGCAAGCATCTGATCTCCAGGATTTCCTGTGAACTTTTCCAGAGCCTGAATCTGCTCCAAGCAGGATGTTTGAAGGGGCTGGTGAACAACAGGAGTTTCTATTGGCTTTGATTTCCATCTCCTTGGGGTGTTACTGGCTGGAGATGCCTCCCCAACCCCCGCTGCAGACCTGCAGCTCCCATCCAGTCCACCCTTAAGCCTGGGGTGGAGTTGGGGAGGGAGTTTGAATCAAGGCAGCTGCAGGAATTGTAGGAACCAAGGGCTGCCAAAAATGAACCAAAGGAGGCTCCGGAGCACAGGGGCAGGGGGTGGCATGGAAGAAGCATGAGTCAGTGTCAGCTGTGGGGTTTGCTCCCTGGGCTTCTGTGATCAAAGAAAACACCAGAGATCCTCTTAGAGTTTGCCCTTGGTGGTGGTGGGAGGCAGGGGGTGGGGTACAGGGAAGAGTGGGGGGTGGGCGAGGACTCTGGGTTTTTTGGAGGAAACCCAACTCCTGTGCTCCTTTTAAAGTCCTTCCCAGCCCTTCCTAGCAGAAAGCACGGCCTCTCTGGGCTCTTTCCTCTTCTTTCTCCTCCCCTCTCCTCTCCTCCCAGACTGTCCTGCTGGTTCTGATCACTTTCCTCCCTCCCCTCTCTCTGCCTTTTCCCAAATCTACTCCCTCTCCTTTCTTCTCTTCTTCCTCCTGGGTCTGCCCCACTGTGAGATGGCACAGAGCTAAACCAGGAACGGGGATGCCACTCACTCTACTTGCTACTTAAAATTTTAAGTGGCCAGGTGTAGTGGCTCACGCCTGTAATCCCAACAATTTGGGAGGCTGAGGAGAATGGATCACCAGAGGTCAGGAGTTCGAGACCAGCCTGGCCAACATGGTAAAACCCCGTCTCTACTAAAAATACAAAAACTAGCCAGGTGTGGTGGTGCACACCTGTAATCCCAGCTACTCGGGAGGCTGAGGCAGGAGAATCGCTTGAACCCGGGAGGTGGAGATTGCAGAGAGCCGAGATCATGCCACTGCACTCCAGCCTGGGCTACAGAGTGAGACTCCTTCTCAAAAAAAAAAAAAAAAATGTTTTTTAAGCAACATATGTTTGTCGAAAACCTCTGAAAAATGAAGCATAAAAGGAAAATAAAAGCCACCTGTAGTTGCCTAATTAGAGGAAAACACTATGAACTTTGTGGTGTATTTCTTTTAAGTCTTTGGTGTGCATGTGTGTGTGGTTGGGAAATGTGTTTACAAAAATAGAGGTCTTCCACAGTTTTAGAGCCCACCTTTTTTTGTGACATTGTATCGTAGATATTCTCTAGCACTAGTCAGAGTTTTCTAAAAACCTGATTGCTAATGGCTGGGTAGTTTTCTTCCCTATGGTACTATCATTTCCTCATTTACATGGCTTCTTTTTGCCCCCCCACAAAGATTTCTAGTTGCTTTCCAAGTTCCATCTCCATCCTTCTTCTTTAGTAGTAGAACATTGATTTTATTGGGATGGCAATGAGCCTATCTAAAGGATGTCATTTCCCAGCCTCTTTTGCAGCTAAGGTGGCCAGTGAGGCGAAGGTAGCAGTTGTTTGTTCTTCTGGGAAAGCATTTGAGAGGGTCTGTTTATCCCCTTTTCTTGCATGGAATGTGGATGATGTGGCTGGAGCACCAGCAGCCGTCTTGGACCATGAGAAGACCTCGAGGAGGGAATCTACGTACTGAGGATGGGGGACAGCAGGACAGAAGGCACTTGGGTTCCAGAGGACACCATGCAGTCTCCACACCAGCTCTGAACCCTCCAGACTGACGTGTAAGAAAAAGAAACTCCCACATTGCTTGCTTTCCATCTCTTACTAGTGGCTGAATGTAGTTCCTACAACAGATTGATTCACTCAATCAGACAATGAATGTCCACTGAAGGACTACTATGCCTCAGTTCCACTGACATGGGGACATATCAGTGAACAAAACAGAAAAACCCCTGTCCTCAGGGAGCTGATTTTGTAGTGGAAAGAGACAGATCATACAAAAAACAAATGAGTAAGGTATTTAATATGTTCGACCATAAAAACCAAGGAGAGAAAAAAAGTAGGGCAAGGGAATGTATTATGTCATGGTGGGGCTGGGGTGATGTTGAAATATGGGGTGCGGTGGCCAGAGGAAACCCCACTGTTCTCTATATATTCAAAATGGCATCTTTGATACCACTCTAGCACTTTCCATGGTTTTAATGTTTAGAAATGCATTGCAAATTGGGTTTGTAGAAGAATCAGTGACTAAGGTGTTTCTCATGAAGGTGATCTCTGACATCACATCTTGTCAGTTGAACTTCTTCCCATTGCAGGTGAAAGGAATTCAGCTCAAATAGGCTGAAGGAAACAAGGGAACATGTTGACTCACAAAATTTAAGTATCCAGCACCCCTGGATTCAGGCACAACTAAGTCCAGGTGCTCAGAAATGTTTCCAGGAATTCCCTTGTTCTGCTTCCTCAAGCTGGTTCTCTGCCAGCTCACCCCACCCATCTGGGGGAGGGAGGTTGGCCCCCACATTGTACAGACTGAAATTCCACCAGCTCTGCATGCCTCTTCCCCAGCCGTAGGGGAGGAAAGGGAGTCACTGCTCCCCCTCACCACACTCTGCAATGTTTACATCCAACAGGGTCATTCCCAAGGGAATGACTTTCCCTTGGACCCCTTGGAAGGTCCAAGGGAAAGAGGGGCCGCCTCTCTTTCTCTGCTGTTTTCCCCTTCACCTGCTGTGTGGAGTCATGCAGGTTTGTAATTACAGCAAATGTCTCAGGGCTCACTGTCACTGGACTGCTTTGGGTCAGGTGCCTATTTTTGAAACAATCACTGAGTCTACTGGAGTCAGAATAAGCTGATGGTGGAGGCTGGTGCTGGCAGATGCCTTCTGAAGGTGGAAGAATGGCTCAACCACAAACGCTTGGAGCTGGGGAGGATCCTTACCTGGCGGAAATCCCAGGAGCTTTTACCAGGAGAAGGGATGAAGGATACTGAGTAAGCAGGAACAATAAACAACCACATATCCAGCATCCTCCTCCTTTGACCTTGCTGCTCAGCCGTGCAGCACCCCAGCCCTTGGGAAAAGTCAAATCCATTTCTTAAGCTTTGCTTTTTGCCCAGTGATTGTTTTCTCCTATTTTACAAATGAACAACCAAATGCATAAAGACCATAAATTATAAACGAGCAGTTCAAATGAGGCGAATGATGGCAATGAGTGAAATCTAATTAAGCAGTTTGAGATCTAAGTGACGTTGTTATTAAAGTGCTGCGTTAATGGAGCATCGGACCAGCTTTCTCATCTGCACTGCGAGTCCTACGGAAGCGAGCGCCACGCTGATGGACGGTGAGATCGATTCCTTTCTGCAGGGGGAGATAAAGCACAGTTCCACTGAAGGGACGGAATTAATGAGGAGGGTTTGCCCTTGGAAACCACTGTTCTGGCCCTGGCTGGTCTGTGCTCCTTCGATAGCTGTCAGCTGCGATCAGGGCTGGAGCATTTGGGAATACCACTTTTAAAGAGCATGATCATCTGCTTTTGATGATCTCCTGGGACTTCCTGAGCTGAGCTCTAACATTCACTTTTTCCTAAATTCAAGCCCCTCCTACCAAGGGCATCCCAGGCGCCAGACACTTGTGCTAATAGCTGCTGGCGATTCACAGAGGGAACGATGGGCACCTTTTCTGTTCTTCTGGAGCTCACAGTTTGGGTCCATTGTGGTGGTAACGTCTGTCCTTTGGGGTAAAATAAGAGGTGCTTGAGCCGTGTATTTGTTGAGCACCAGGCCTCTGGAGGATAACTCTTGTTTAAGGAGGCCCTGGGCACCCCCAGGCTGGGGTTCTCCAGCAGTGGGGAGTGGACAGTGTCTTGAATGGAAGCTCCTACCTGGAAGGGAAGGTCCCTTTGGGGGCCACTGCTTGGTTTGCTCACTTTGGCTTCTTTGGGTTTGGAAAAAGTCGGTTATTTACACTTCAGCTGGGGATGAATGAGTTCCCTCTAAAGCGATGGGGAGGAAGTAAGAGCAGCGCCAATGAAAGTCTTAGCCGAGCGCTGGATGCTCTGAGTTCAAAGAAGCCTTAGGCTCGAGGTTCACAGCGCCACACATCAGGCAGGGGTGTTGCCACCTCCTCCCAATGATGGGGAGACCGAGGCATGGAGGAACTGAGCCAAGTTCTCAAGGCCACACAGGCAGGAAGTGCTGGCTGTGTCAGCCCTAGTTCTAAGTCCAGAGCCTGGAGCTTGGTCAGCCTTGGTCTGGCTCTCCACCAGGCTACTCCAAAAAGGATGAGAGAACTGAGCCACATGGGCGGGGCTTGCCCCCAAGGTCAAAGTTTGGCATAGTTTCCCAAGCTGTTTCTCTGCAGGGGTGCCGTGACTGCTCCCTACCACTCCCCCTGCCGTCAAGTTCTGTGAGAACCAATTGGACCTAAACCTTGCAGAGTGCAGGGAGGGGAAGCAGTGACCCTCTTTCCTCCCCTGAGGGGGGAAACGCATGGGATTGGGAATTTCTGGCAAGACTGGGAAATGTCTCTGTATTTCTCCCCGCTGTATTCCGCTTGGTCATTGCAGCTCCACCGAGCTGTCCCTTCCCTCCTCTCTCTCTTTCTGCTTGGTGGGTTTCCTTCCTTCCCAGGGAGGCAAAGACATTTCCTCCCTTTCATTTGTCCTTTGTCTCCATGTCTGAGTCATGAGGAAGAGGCGGAAGAGCTCTTGAGTAATTTACACAATTAGGGATTTCTTGGCCAGTTCACCCTGTCTTCCCTTTCCTGCCTGTTCTTTTAAGTTCATTCCAGGTGGGAGATGATCCCTGGAAGCTGCTCGACTCTCAAAACCTGTGATGTAATTGAAAGAAAGAAACAGAGCTGTCAATCCTGCCACTTGTGGGCTCTGTGACCTTGGGCAAGTCACTTAACCTCTCTGAACTTCCATCTCCCAGTCTGTACGGTGGAGATTCAAGCATGCATCTCAGAGGGTGCTTGTAGGCACGAAATGAGTCAATGGAGGATGACGGCTTATAGTATGTGCACAATTAATGTTAGTTTTTCTCTCTTTTGGGGAGATAGGTGATAGATTCTTCAGATTTGCTCACCTATGGATTAATCTGGAAGTGCCTTTGGTGGCACTGGTTGGAGCTGTGCAGGTCCACTGCACGCACTGCTGCTCTCTCTCTCCCCCAACCTGCCTGTCCTCTTCTTGCTGTTGAGAGTGGCCATGCTCATTTATCTTTCAGGCTGTTTGCCCTGTGGCTCCGTCCTTTGCTAGAGAAGAAACAGGATTCCCTATTTGAGTAAATCCAAGTTAAAGCCTGTGCACATGGAGGTTGTCTCTCTGTGGCACCTTTTGGGGTATATTTATTCACTACGGCCCTTGGAGCATGTGGTCCCTTCAGGAAGACCAGCTGGCCAGGGATGAAGGCACAGAGAGGTCTCTCCTGAGCTGTCCTGCCAAGCATGTCTTACACCACTAGAGAACTTGCCTGACATGCAGGACCTCAGGCCCCACATGCCTACTGCATCAAAGCCTGCACCTAGGCGGGGGCCTGGGGTCCTCCTGGGCACAGCAGGTGTGGGCAGTACAGTGCGGACCCAGCCCCTCACCCCTGCCTGCAGCCAACCTCCCTGCTGGGTGCTGGGCTGCTCAGGCTGTCCTGGATGAGGCCTCTCATCGAGGGGGTGAGAAGCGAGAAGGAACACGGGGAGTTGCAAGTGGCAGTCAGGGATACGGATGGCCCTGCTGTGTACAGGGTCTTCCTGAATTTGACTCTTGACCCCACATGGTGGGTCCTCAGTGTCCCTGCAGTGGGGCCTGACTCCAGCCCAAGAAGCATCACTGGAAGCTCACATGTTGGTATTTCAAGAAGAGGACTTCAAGAGGAAGGGAAAGCGAAGAGGTGACATGGAGCCAGGGCCCTGAGAGACCCCAGAGGGTCAGCCAGCACTGGGGGCCAAGCTAGCCGAGGGGTGGCTGGGGAGACTGAGGCAGCTCAGGGCACAGTCACAGAGCCTGGACCTCCCGCTCAGAAACCGCCACCTGCTCCCACTCCTGGCCCTCACTTAGCTCTGGTGGAGAGGGTCTGGGGGTAGGGAGCACCCTGGAGAAAATTCGAAAGAGCCTGTACATGTGGGGGCTGCTGTGACAAATTACTTCGAACTGGCTGGTTTAGAACAGCAGGAATATATTATCTCAGAGTTCTGGAAGCCAGAGGCTCAAAATCAAGGTGTGTGCAGAGCCGTGGCACCTCCAGAAGAGTTAGGGAAGGGTCTTTCCTTGTCTTTTCCAGCATCTGGTGGTTCCAGGTGGCCCTTGGCTTGTGGCTGCAACACTGCGGTCGAACACTGCGGTCTCTGCCTCTGTCTCCACATGGCCTCTGTCTTCTCTCTCTCCTTTTTTTTTTTTTTTTAATAAGGACAGCAGTCATTGAATTTAGGATCTACCCTAATCCTGTATAACCTCATTTTAACTAATGACATCTGAAAAGACCCGGTTTCCAGATGAGGTCACATTCTGAGGTTCCAGTAGACATGAATTTTGGGGGACACAATTTACTACACTACAGTGTCCAGTGGGGCTTTTTAGAAGTATTGGCCTGTCATGTCTCTCCTCTTCCCTCCTTTCCTTCCTTTTCCCCCTTTCTCTGCTGTTTTCCCCTTCATCTGCTATTGAGTTAAAAGTTCACCGGGATCTTCAGGAGGTTTGAACTCTCCCTTCTCCCACCCAAGACAGCTGAGTTTGAATTTTGGCTGCAAAATTATATTTAATGATCATGGATCAGGAAGGGAGACCTGGAGGGCAAGCCTCATTCAATATTTATATGAAGTAATAATCTGGTTTGCAAAACTGTCTGGGCGCTTGCAGAGCTGGGGCCACTCTTTATCCAAGGCTGTTGATACAAGGGACACAGTTAATTATCTCTTGCCAAATATAACAAACCTGTGTGAAGTCATTCTCTGAGTAGTGCCTGGGTCAGGGCCTCAGGATCTGCATGGCAGTCACCATTGTCTTGACTTGGGAAAGAATCTGACCCCCTCAGGTAAGGGAAAGAGCCAGGGTCATCTTCCGAAGGTATTTTTCACCTCTTCAGGTCCCAGTCACTTCATCTGTTAGATGGGAGTTAATTTAGTCAACCAGTATTGATTGCCATGTTCCAACGTGCTGGAGACTGGGGTTTAGTGGTGAGCTAGATGGACATGGTCCCTGTTCTCACAATGCTCTCTTTAAAATAAGAGAGGTGAACAAGAAGTGAATAAATGAGTCTATGCACAGTGTGATGGCTGTCAGGCAGAGAGGTGCTATAAAAAAGGTAAGACCAGGTAAGGGGGTGGAGAGTCATGAGTGTGATGGTGGTGGTGGTGGTGGTATTTAGCCTGAGCAGTCAGGAAGGACTGCTTAGAGGGGGTGGCATTTGAGCAGGGATGGAAGAAAGTGAGGGAGAGAGGAGCTGGGGGACTGTTTTGGAGAAGAGCCATCCAGGCAAAGGCACCTCAAGGGCAAGGGTCCTGAGGAGGGTTTTTGTTGGGGGATCAAGGGTAAGGAAAAGGGAGCTATGAGATTCGTGGGGCTGGGCCAGGTCACGCAGGCTTGCGGTCTCAGAAAGGAAGGGTTCTCGGGCTGTGTGGCGACAGGCTCAGATTCCCAGGTTAAAGGCATCATTCTGGCTGTGAACTGGAGAAGGGACAGTGGAGTCCAGGGGGAGAGGCCGGAGAAACGATGGCCCGAGCCAGGGTGGTGGTAGCGGAAGTGTGAGGACGACAATGTGCAGGAAATGCACAGGACACCAGGCAGGGTGCTGATTCCTCAGGGGGTGCAGGTAGCTTTCGTTCCATGGTGGGCCCTTTCCCAACGCAGTTCCTCTTGGAAGTTGTCCCTTTTCCACCCCCAAGCACCTCCAGGACATAGAAGACCTGATGAAATAGGCTTCAGCGCATGACACCTCCAGTTTCCCAATCTCTAGCTGCTCTCTGGAAACCCTATCTGAATGGAGAACATGCGGAAGGATGAAGCAGTTCATTCTTCATTCATGCATTCATTCATTCAGTGTCTGGTGAGCTCCACTGTGCAGCGCTGGGCTCACAGTGGTGCACAGAAGCACACAGCTCTGCTTGCGATGCTCACAGTCCAGCTCAGCCTGCATGCTTCTGTTTCCATCCCTTCTTGGAGTGAACAGTACCCGGTGAAAGGGCTGGTCCCCCACTCCATCCTGGGCACAGCAGACCTACGTGTTGGGAAACATTCCACTCAGCCCTTCACAGTCGATTACATATTTATATCTTTTTAAAACTTACGTAGTATTTATGCTCCTGCCTTTCTTTTTTTTCAAAAGGAGTTTGAGGCTTTACAATAAAAGGCAAAAGAAAGGATAAAACCCTTAAAACCAAGCAGACAAATCAGGAGACAGATGCATCACATTGATCCACGAATCTGACTGCCATCTGCCCCTCCCCAGCAGAGAGGATGATGGCATGAGAGACAAAAAGACTGGGCCATGGGAGGGGGTGTGTGAGTTGTCTGTGACCCCATTCCCAAATCTCTTCTTCCTGCCAGGGGACTCTGGCTGTCAGAGGGAACGTCGATCTGTCTTTCTTTGGACTCCTTAATGGGAGAGTCAGGGATCTTTGCTTAAAAGCATGTCTGAGCCCATGGGAGGATTGGAAAGTGACTGAAGGAGCCAGGAAGAGTGGAGTGTGCTCTGGAGGGCCGTGCCTGGAGAAGGAAGCCACAGCTCAAAAGCTTCGCTGAAGCCACCTGGCCATGGGGTGCCCAGCCCTTGCTGGAGGGCTCACTGGATACCTGCTATGAGTGAGGTCTCAGGGTGGCACTGAGGACACAGAGATATGCAGTCTGTGTCCAAGGGGGTGGAGGGGGCATACTGTGAAATGTGACAGTTTCGATGGGCAGGGTACTTGAGACGCTGGCAGCTGCTCCTTCAGGGAGGACCTTGAAGGCCATGCTGAGTCCACAGGCCACGGTGCGGTGGGCGTGGAGGTTCTGCTTCGGTATCCACTCTCATTTCTTTCGGTGTGAACCCCCTGATTTCCCTTCTCTGGCCCTGCTCTCCCCTGGTTAGTGTTTCGGATGGACAGGGGTGGGAGGTTCAGGAGGCAGGGAGGCCAGGGCTGTGACCTTCTAGGAGACCAGACACCATCCCCAGTGGGGCGGGGGACGGAGAGCATTGAGTTGGGGTAGAACATTTGTGCTGCAGGGAAAGCAGTCGCTCTCCTTCGAAGTCATTTAACTTTTACATTTTCATGATTGCAGATCCATGAGTCAGGGGCTGCTGCTGAGATTATGATGATTTTTCTCCTTCTAAAGGTCAGCGACTCATTGGGGCTGATGATGTCCCTGCCCTGGGCAGACAGGCAGGCCTTGCTCATGAGTCTCTGTATCACTCAGCTCCGGGAGACTCGGAATCTCACCAGGACGCGTCCATCACTCGCTCGCAGCTGGCACTTGGAAATGAAAGAGACTTGCTCCGCAGTCCCAATCAATGTCCGTCGGCCGTCTCCGTCAATAACTGCCGGGCGGTCCAATCTTTCCCCCGATAGAAAGGCGCCCGGGGGTCAGCCCGAAGATGCTCTGGAGGGAAGAGATGGCCGTTTGATTCAGAGCCTCCTCGCTGGGCTGGAATTAACTTGGCTCTTTCTCTAATGAAACTGACTCCAAGGGTCCCTGTGTGCTAGAGATTCAATGGCCCTTAGGAGAAGCAATGATGAGAGGTGATATTAAAGCAGGGTACACATGCAGCCTCGAATTCCTAACCACGCTCATGATGTTTTCAAGGATGGGTGCTTTGAGCCCCATAGGAAGCAGCACCTGTCTGGCATGATGCCGAATGCACAGTAGAAACAGTGAGTGCAGGGGGACTAGACTCTGGGCTGCCTTTCCCATCTACTGATGAAGAGATCAGGCATTAAGAAGCTTAGTAACTTAACCACAATGTCAGAGCACCTTAACCATGGTTCTCAGGTTTGCAAGTAGCAGAGGCTGACCTCCCAAGGGGAATTTACCGGAAGGTTGAGGGGGAATCTCTCTCTGGGCAAAGATTTAGGCTGGAGTCTCTGAGTTCCACATCCAAATAACCAAGAGACACAATGTATTGTGCAAGCACACACCTTGTGGCCTCTGCTCACCCCTTCATCAGGGGTGGGGGGTACTGCCCCCACACTACACGGTTTCCACCCGTGAGAATTGTGCTCTAGCTTCTCCAGTGCCTTTGCCTCCTAAAGGTCCTGGGATCCCCTGTCTGGGTGGATTCATCTTCCTCTGGCCAGCATCCTTCAACGCTTCCATCTCCTTTTCCCTGTATTTCTTATGGCCGTCTTATCTTCCTCCCCATCAAGCCTCATGAGCCTCAAACATGACCAAGCCTGGTGGAAGGGAGGACATAAGATTCCAATGGGATATGAGATTGCATTTTTAACTGGATTCCCCAAATTGTGACCAGAAAGTGATGGAATCTGCTGAGATGTCATTAATGGATGGTGTCTCCTGGCTTGGCTGTGAAGCCAGAAAACCCACAAACATCGTTGGCTAGGACAAAATAAAAGTTGACTTTGGCCAGATGTGGTGGCTCATGCTAACACTTTGGGAGACTGAGGCGGGTGAATCTCCTGAGCTCAGCAGTTTGACATCAGCCTGGGTAACGTGGTGAAACTCCATCTCTACCAAAACTGCAACAAACTAGCTGGGTGTGGTGGTGTGTGCCTGTGTTCCCAGCTTCTCAGGAGGCTGAGGTGAGAGGATTGCTTGAGCCTGGGAGGCACGGGTTGCAGTGAGCTGAGATCATGCCACTGCACTCCGGCCTGGGTGATAGAGTGAGACCCCATCTCTAAATAAATAAATAAATAAATAAAGCTGACTCTTCTTTCTTGTGAAAAACGTTTGGAGAGAGGCATCCAGGGCTGATACGGTAGTTCTGCTCCAGGAAGCTACTAGGGACTAGGTTACTTCCAGCTTTCTACACTGATGTGAACTGTGTCCTCACAGTCCAATATGGCTGCTGTTGCTCCAGTCATCATAGCTATGTTCTTAGCAGTAGGATGAAGAAAGAGAAGACCCCCATTAAAGAAGTATTCCCAGGCATAACTATACTATAACAATACTAACAATACTATAACCTCCCTCTGGTTATAATTCAGTCTCATTTCCGGAAGACCTAGCTGTCAGGAACCCTGGAGAGCACAGCTTTTAGCTGAATGGTAATGGTCAGTGGGGCTCTGCTTCCAAATTAAAAGTAAAGGCCAGAAATTCAGAAGCAACCAGCAGCTTCAGCTTCAGATAGGGAAAGGAGACTTGAAAGAGCCATGTGATTGGAAAGACATTCCTGCTTCATGTTTATTCCTTGCTGAGACTGTTGTTGAAGAATTTTGTCTATATTGAGGGTGTGATGGTTATGAGGAGAGTTTCAAGATAAACTACGGGATGTCCACCTAACTTTGAATTTCAGATCAATAGCAAAAGAAATTTTTTTAGTATAAGTATATTCCAAATATTTCATGGGCCATATTTATACTAAAAATCATTTTTGATTTGAAATTCAGATTTTATTGGGCATCCTGTATTTTCATTTGCTCAATAAATAAGTAAATACATTTGCTCAAAACATAGAAAATAAACTTGCTCAGTAAGTCTGGCAGTTTCGGTTACTAGGGGAGCTGGAAAGTCCTCAGGAGGTGAAGGAACGGCCTGCGTGAAGGTGAAGATGTCAGGCCAGGCACAGGCATTGCAGTTTTGAAAGGGTCTTGCTCTGGTGCTGGGAAATTGCCTCCTCCAGTCCTTCCTTCAACATTTTGGTCTTCCACTCACTGGTGGTATTATAGCAAGAGTCCATTAAGAATCACCTTAGTTCCTTCAGCAGCCAGAAAACCTAGAGGCAGCCACATTTATCAAACTATGGTGGAAAGTTACATATGTAAGTCCATTCACTTGGGACATGGTCTTACTCTTTTCCACAATTGATTCACATACTCTGTTGATGAATTATTACGTCATATACCTACATTTTCCTAAGATTTATGCCCCCCCTAACTTTTTTTTTTTTTTTTTTTTGAGATGCGGTCTCACTCTATTGCCCAGGCTGGAGTGCAGTGGCGCGATCTCGGCTCACTGCAAGCTCCACCTCCCGGGTTCAAGCGATGCTCCTGCCTCAGCCTTCTGAGTAGCTGGGATTACAGGTACCCGCCACCACACCTGGCTAGTTTTTGCATTTTTAGTAGAGACGGGGTTTTACCATGTTGGCCAGGCTGGTCCCTCCACTTTCTTAAAGGATTTGGGGATATTTTGTCAGTTCATCCCAAGGAAAAACTAACAGGACTCTTTTTTTTTTTTTTTTTTTTTTTTTTAGCAGAACAAACGCCATCTAAAAGGAGCAGAGCAGTAGATAGCAAGTCCGTGTGTAATGAGCTCTGTGCTGACAAAAATGTGATTTGCCAGTGGGATAGAGACAAACATTATGATTGTGAACACAGATCAGGATTTAGTGCATGGAATTTAGTTTGCCTAAAAGATAAATCAGGGTGTTAGTGCACACTTTGAAGAGCTATCCTGCAGATTCAAAACTCCTGTGGGTTTTTACTGTATCCTGAGTTCTTATAATGGGAGGTGGCCCCAGCATGACAAGCCCAAGGAAGTCATGCTCAACCTCGGTTGATCATGACGATCTCTGGGAGGTGCCTAGGCTCTATCCCAGGCCATGACATCAGGATCTCAGGGGGTGGAGCCAGGTGTCAGGATGCTGCAAGCTCCCCAGGTGATGACCATGTGCATTCAGGAATGGGAACCGCAGGTGTAAGAATTCTCTTTCATTTTCTGGGTGGGGAACAGAGGTTCAGCCATGGGAGTTACTTTTTCGGCACTAAATAGAGCTGAGATGAGAAATCTCACCCTTGACTCACTCTACATCCAAAATATTTTATTGTTATACTACCTTTCAAGTACTGTTAAAAAACCAGGACTGCTTACTCATCAGGCTTAGGGATGACTAGGCTAAGAGCTAAAATGTGTGTACACTTAATATATGCCAGGTACTGTGTTAAACAATTTATATTGATGATTGCATTGAAGTCTCATAGCAAGCTCTATGGGGTAGGCACCCAACCAGTGAGGAAACTGAGGCACAGAGAGGTTAAGGGACTGGCCGTAAGCCACACAGCTAGTAAGCGATGGAGCCAGGATTCAACCCCAGAACCTGTACCTTAACTGCCCTGTTCTGCAAAGCCAACATCCCTTAGAGCAGCACTTTCTAAACTGTGATGTGCACCTGAGTCACCTGGATCTTGTGTAAAAGCAAAGTCTGATTCAGCAGGTCTGGGTGGGACATTTCTAACAAGCTCCCAGGTGAAGGGAATGTGGCTGGTCTGGGGGCCACCCTTTGAATTGCAAGTGTGTAAAGCATCACTCTTTTTGGTGGTTGCTTTTTGCTCATTTGTTTCACTTTTAAAAGGACATTTTCAGAAAATGGGTGAATACTGTGGCGCAAGGATGGATTTTATTGAATATCCCCACCTGGGTTCCACAACAGGGATCACTATGACTTCTTAAAGATCAAACCCACTCGCTGCAATGGCACTGTGGTTCTCCTGGTCACATCACTTCATCTGGATTCAGGTTTCTCCTGGTTGTTGCTACATGGTCCGCTTTACAGCTCAACAAACCTGTGAGACGTTCTCAGCTTATAGGTGTCAATTTAGAGTAGATGCCCATATTAATGAGCAAATCAGCCCCCAGCTTTGATGAGTTGGAATTCTCTAGGAATACCCAAATATGCTAGTGAAACTTGTGTCTTAGCTTGGGTGCCCCCCAAGCAGACCTGAGATAAACTTCGGATACAAGTAGTTTATCTGGGATGGGATCCAGGAAGCGTGGTGAGGAGGGGGAAGGAAGAGACAGGGAAAAACAACACACGGAGATAACGACGCTGGGGGCAGCTGGAATGCAGTCCGCCTGGGGTCCATCCGAGAGACTGGGCTGCTCTCTAGAAGGGTCCAGAGGCTATGGCATTGAGGCACAGTTCACTCCACTTGGACAGACAGTGCAGGTGCTTGGCATAGCTGCACCTCTGAGATGGGCCAAGCGCTGGAGCCATGACAACATCTGCTGTTTGAGGCTGCTTGAGGAACTAAAGGCATTTCCCAGCCTGTGGGATTGGGTACATTTCCAGGGGAAGCCTGAATCTCTTTCTAGAGATTGAAAACCAGCCAAGGGGCTCTTGGGCAGCCTGAGAAAAGAGGGGACCCTTTTACTGGTCCCATTTCTCAGAAGAGGCCATGGCAAGGCCTAAAGGCTGCATGTGAGTGTGTTTGGGGGACATAAAATAATTCAGTGTTGGTGTTAATTGATGTCCAACTGTGGAACAAGACATGAGAGATGGGACCTCAGTCTTCCAGGAGCATTCAACCAATTTGGTGAGATGTCAATCTGATGCACCCTGAAAAGAGTAAGAGTTTTCATCCACCGTAACTTTTACAAGATCCCACAGTAGCAGGACTGGGGTTAGGCTGAGGCAAGTGAGACCCCCAGGAGCTTAGATGTAAGGAGGCGCTCATTCTCAGGTGCATGCAAGTGTCCCATTACATGACCCTGGCACCACTGGGAAAAGTCAATTGACTCTATAATCAAAGGTTTATTTTTTGACTTTATTCTGTCCTATTGGCCTGCCTGTCTAATCTTATACCAATACCATACTGTCTTGAATACTGCAGCTTTCTAGTAAATCTTGGAATCTGGTAGTGTCAGTCCACCAACTTTGTTCTTCGTTTTCTTTAAAGTTGTTTTGACTGTTCTAGCTCCTTTGTATTACCATATGAACTTTGGAATTAGCTTGCTCATTTCTACAAGAAGCCTGCTGGGATTTTGATTAAAATTTTTTTGAATTGGCGTGGTGTGGTGGCTCACGCCTGTAATCTCCACACTTTGGGAGGCCAAGGCAGGTGGATCACTCGAGGCCAGGAGTTTGATACCAGCCTGGCCAATCCAGCAAAAACTATTTCTACTAAAAGTACAAAAATTAGTTGGGTGTGGGGGCACACCACTATAATTCCAGCTACTCGGAAATCTGGGTTTGCTGTGAGCTGAGATTGCGCTGTACTCTAGCTTGGGTGACAGAAGGAGACTCTGTCTCAAAAACAAACAAACAAACAAGAAAACACCAAAAAGAAAAGAGAAAAGAAAAATTGCATTGCATTGAATCTACTGACCAACTTGGGGAGAATTGAAAGCTTAACGTTATCTAGTCTTTCAATCCATGAACACCTATATTTTTCTATTTATTTAGGTCTTTAATTTCTACTACAATATTTTGTATTTTTAAGTTGATAGGTCCTGCCCATCTTTTATTCAACTTACTATTAAGTATTTTATATTTTTGCCACTATTGTAATTGTCCACTCCTAGTATGTCCAAATGCAATTGATTTTTCTGTATTGACTTTGCATCTTTTGAAATTGCCAGATACTCTCTGTCTAGCTTTTTTTTGGTAGATTCATTACTATTTTCTACCTATGCAATTATATAATCTGAGAAAAAAAGACAAGTTTAATTCTTTCTTTTCTATCTGTGTGCCCTTTATTACTTTTCTTGCCTTATTGCACTGGCTAGAACTTTCAGTACAAAGTTGAATACAGTACAAAGTGAGACCACACATCTTCGCTTTGTTCCTGATCTTTGGGGGAGAGTATTCAGTCTTCTACCATTAACTATGTTGTTAGTAATACATTTTTCATAGATGCCTTTTTCAGGTAGAAGAAATTGTCTTTTATTCCCAGTTTTGTGAGAGTTTTTTAAAACATCAGAAATGATTGTTGGATTTTTTGCCTCGGTTGAAATGATTACATTATTTTTTTCTTTTTCAGACCGTGAATATGTCGAATTACATTGATAGATTTTTTTTTTTTTTGAGACGGAGTCTCGCTCTGTTGCCCCAGGCTGGAGTGCAGTGGCGCCATCTGGGCTCACTGCAAGCTCCGCCTCCCAGGTTGACGTCATTCTGCTGCCTCAGCCTCCCAAGTAGCTGGGACTACAGGGGCCCACTACTACGCCCAGCTAATTTTTTGTATTTTTTAGTAGAGACGGGGTTTCACTGTGTTAGCCAGGATAGTCTCGATCTCCTGACCTCGTGATCCACCCGCCTCATTTCAGACATTTGTAATTCATGTGTTCTTTTTTTTCCTGCTCAATCTGGCTAGAGGTCTTTTGCTTTTTTTTTTGATCTTTCAAAGATCCAGTTTTTGTTTCATTTTTGTTGATTTTTCTGTTTTCTGTTTTTTTGATTTTTGTCCCTAGCTTTATTATTTCCTTTTCTCTGCTTACTATAGTGTTAATTTTCTCTTTTTTCCCCTTACTTTCTTCAGGTGGAGGCTGAAGTCATTGATTTAGGAACTTTTTTTTCTTACACACACATTTAGTGCTGTGAATTTCTCTCTATGCACTTCTTTGGCTGTATCCTACAAATTTTGATACATTGTCTTTTAATTTTAATGCAGTTCAACATACTTTCTAATTTCCATTTTGATTTCTTCTTTTAATTTCCAGGTGTTTAAAAGTGTTTAATTTAAAGTTTCCAAATAATTTATGATTTTCTAGGTATCCTTCTGTTACCAATTTCTAGTTTAGTTCCATTGTGGTCACAGAATATAGTTTGCATGACTTGAATTTTTAAAAATTTATTGAGACATATTTGGTTTAGTATGGTCTATCTTGCTAAATATTTTGAGACCAGTTAGAAATAACATGCAATTTGATGTTGTTGGCTAGAGTGTTATATAAATATCAATTAGGTTAGGTTGGTTGATAGTTATATAGTTATTCAAGTCTTCTATTTCCCTATTGATATTCTGTTTATTCGTTGAGAGAGGGGTATTAACATTTCTGACTATACCTGTGTATTTGTCGATTTCTCTTTGCAGTTTTATAAGATTTTGCTTCATGTATTTGAAGCTCTGTTATTAAGTGCCTAAACATTTAGGATCATTATGTCTTCCTAATGAATTCATCTCTTCAATTGTTAAAAATCAGCTCTCTTTATCTTTGGTAATATTCTTTGCTCTAAAATGAACTTTGTCATATTTTATTTTTATATATATATGTACATATATATGTCATATTTTATTTATATATATGTTATATATATATATATGTATGTATGTATGTGACAGCCTTGGTTTGGATGTGACACCCTTCCAGAAAGTGCGAATTCCCTCCTTGACCCTTTGTTTTCACTTACTATGGAGATTCATCTCCCCCTGATGTGGCATTTCCCACTCTATATATACATATATTTTAGAGACAAGGTCTCCCTCTGTCACCCAGGTTGGAGTGCAGTGGCAAGATAATAGCTCACTGCAGCCTCAAACTCCTAGGTACAAGTGATCTTCCTACCTTGGCCTCTCAAGTAGTTGGGACTACAGGCATGCACTACCATGCCCAGCTAATATTTACATATTTTGTGAAGATGGGGTCTTGCTTTGTTGCCCAGGCTGTTCTCAAACTCCTGGGCTCAAGCAGTCCTCCTGCTTCAGGCTGCTAAATTGTTGGGATGACAGGTGCGAGGCACTGTGCCTGACCCCATCTATTACTAACATAGCCATTCTGGTGTTCTTTGGGTTATCGTTTGCATGATATATCTTTCCCTATCCTTTTACTTTTAATCTATTGTGTCTTTATATTTAAAGGGGGTTGCTTAGTGGCAGCTTATAGTTGGGGCTTGAATAATAATCCAATCAGGTAATCTCTGCCTTTTAACTGGGGTGTTTAGACAATTTAAATTTAATGTGATATTAATATATTTGAGTTTAAATTTATCATCTTGCTATTTGTTTTCTATTTCCTATCTGTTCTTTGTTCCCCCTTTCTTCCTTTGCTGCCTTCTTTTGGACTGTTTTTTTATGATATCATTTATCTCCTTTGTTGGCTTTTTAATCCATAACTGTTTTTTATTTTAGTAGTTGCCTTAGTATTTATAGCATATATCTTCTACTCATCACAGTCTGACTTCAGGTAAAATCATACTGCTCTACATATAGGACAACAACTTGAAATTTACTTTCATTTCTTTTCCCCTGGTATTTGAAGTATTACTGTCATACACCTTACACATACATATATAGAGATAGTAATATATATCATCAATATATGTATATATGATATACATATAATCAACTCCATAATACATTGGTATTGTATTACTTTAAACATTCAATTATTTTAAAAAGAAGTTTGAAAAATAAAAATGTTCTTATTTATCCACATAGTTACCATTTTTGGTGCTCTTCATTCCTTTGCGTGGATTTGGATTTCTATCTGGTACTGCTTTCCTTCCACCTGAGGGATTTTCTTTAACATTCGTTGCACTGTGGATGTGTTGGTGATACATTCTTTCAGCATTTGTATGTCTGAAGAAAGCATTAGATCACCTTTGCCTTTGCAATATATATTTTCTGGGTATAGAATTCTGTGTTTTATTTATTCTTCTTTTGGTACTGTAAAGATACTGCTCCACTGTCCTCTTGTTTCTGTCATCTTTATGTTTATTCTTCTTTATGTAAGGTGCTGTATTCTCCTGGCTGCTCTTAAGATTTTGTATTTATCACTCGTTTTATGTTAGTTAATCATGCGGTGTCTTGTTGTAGTTTTCTTCACATTTCTTGGGCTTGGTGTTCATTGAGCTTGTTGGTTCTGAGGGTTCGTATTTTTCATAAGATTTGAAAAAAATTCAGCCAATATTTTTTCAAATATTTTTTCTCTTCTCCTCTTTCTTTGGATATTCCAATTATACATATTTTAGGCCACCTGAATTTGTCTCAGAAGTAACTGACACTCTGCTCATTTTCTTTTTCATTCATTTTTCTTCCTGTGGTCCTTTTTGGTTAGTTTATATTGTTATGATTTCAAGCTCACTGATTTTCTTTGTTCTGTGTTGCCTAATCTGCCATTAACCCCATCCAGTGTATCCAACAGATTTTACCTATATGCTGTATGTTGTTGAGAGTCTAGATTTTTTTGGTCTTTTCCTTTTTAAAGAGCATCAGGCCTTTTTATGACAAGGAGTTAATTTCCTGGAGGATCAGCTTGAATCGCTAGTGGCTTAAGTTTTCTTGGGGTAGTCATAGAGTTGCCCGTACTCTACTGCAGAAATGGATTGTGTGGGCTGTCCACTGACTGAGGGTGTTCGATGACATCTCCACTCTGGTTGGTCTGAGCTCTAATGTCCTTTAGCACTGCACAACCTCTGGAACCTCCACCTCCCACCTGTGCCCCAGCTCCCCATTACTTGTTCCATATTGGCCTCACAGAAGTGTGCCCTGTGCATAGGCAGCTCAGTATTCAGCCAAACACTGAAGGAGTCCCTTGTGTAGATTTCTGGAGCTCCTTTGTGCAACTATGTCCTCTGAAGTTCTCTGCCCTGCAAACTCCAGCTGTCTCAGGGCCCCAAAGGCCAACTTCTGTTTCCTCTGCCCAGTGAGAGACCTGTTCTGTTTGGGCTCCACTTTCTTATACCAGAGTTTACCAAGATGCCCCCATGGGAGAGCCTGAGTGTGGGATTTGCCTATGTGAAACCTTCTCTCAAGGACCACGGCTCTAAGCTGTGTGTTGGCAGCAGTTGCTTCATATAAATATCTAGTTTTTTCATTGTTTATGCTGAGAGAGTAAGTCTACTACCCTTACGCCTTGAGGGCTGGACGTGGAAGCTTGCTTTTCCATTTTGATATTTAATTGAGGCTGTCCGTTTGCAGCAGAGGGTGCATGCTGAAGGATGAGCTCACTGTGTTGCCCTGCCTGGAAGTCCTTGGCAGTTTCCAGGAGTTTCACAGAAGCTTCTCAGAGGTGTTGGCTGAATGACATTTGGCTGCACAGAAGGGCCTTCCATTTGCCTGCCCTGGGGCTCTGTGATGTGCCCTTTCCTGCTTTTCCATGGCCTCCACCACTAGGGTCTTCCCAAGGGGGATGAGGCCACCTCCACAGTGTCACCAAGCTTACACTTCACCCACCCTGCCTCTGGTGAAGGGAGGCAAAGTGACAGAAATCTAAATCAGAAAGACAAAAAGTCCCCTGTGATTCAGGAAACCAGCTTTCTCCCAGAATCACCATCCTGGTAGCCTGCTGTGCATGGCTGAGACCAGCTGGTCCAGACCAAGGTAGGTTGGAGGATGACAGAGGAGCCAGAACAGCGGTGATGGCTCCCCGGGATGGGGGGATCTTGGAGTGTGATATGGTTTTGCTGTGTTCCCACCCAGATCTCACCTTGAATTGGAATAACCCCCATGTGTGAAGGGTGGGGGCAGGTGGAGATAACTGAATCATGGGGGCAGTTGCCCCCATACTGTTCTTGTGGTAGTGAATAAGTCTCATAAGATTTGACGGTTACACAAACAGGAGTTCCCCTGCACAAGCTCCCTGACTGGCCACCATGTAAGACACCCCTTTGCTCTTCTTTTGTTTTCCGCCATGATTGTGAGGTCTCCCCAGCCATATGGAACTGTGAGTCCATTCGACCTCTTTCCTTTGTAAATTACTCAGTCTCGGGCATGTCTTTATTAGCAGCATGAGAGCAGACTAATACAGGGTGTTTTCTCTGGCCCAGAAGCAGAGAAGCAGCTAGGTCCACAGGCCACAGGTGGGATCTGTGATGGGGATCCCGACGGGGACTTTTGGATCTTTAGGGGATCAGTAGAAACCAGCTTGGTCAAGATAAGTGATATTTTAAACTGTTATTATTACTGATTTCTACTATTTTATGGAGTGGCTACTGTTTGTGAACCACCATGCTAATTCCTTTACCTGCATGAGGAAGGCACTTTTATTATCTCTGTTCTCCAGGCGAGGAGATTGAATCTGAGAGGTAAATTAACGTGTCCAAGGTTACTTAGCTGGTATGTGGCTGTGGAGCAGGGATTTGAACTCTTAGCTATGACACGGGATTGCCTTTTGTGTTCATTAAGATTAAAAAGGTTTTTAGATATGAACATGTAATTGGGGAAAAGGAGAGACAAGGGACTCAGCACCTAATTAATACCTGTAAGAAAACAAATGGCAGTGTATTTATTGATCCTTTGGTACACTTTTCTTTTTCTTCACATTTTACCATTTCTGAAATTTGGATTTGTTTTAGGTAGCTGGCATGTCATAGTTTAACTGGTGAAACCTTTCTCTTTCCCATTGATGCTTAAAATTACAGCATTTCTTACAATCTATGGCAGGATTGGCAAAACTTTTCTGTAAAGGGCCAGATAGTAAATGTTTTAGGCTTTGTGAACTAAATTGTCTCTGTCACAACTACTCAACTCTGCCGGCCATTGTAGTGTAAAAGCGGTATAGACACTGAGTAACTGAATAGGCACGGTTGTGTTCTAATACAGCGGTATTTGCAAAAATGGGGGAAAGGTGAGATTTGGACTCTCGAGCTCTGGCATCTTGGATTTGCTGAAATACAGGTGTAAAAATCATCATGGCTGCGTCAGCAACAGCAGTTAGGAGGCACTAAATGCTCTCTGATCTTATCTGAGCTTCACTCAGCCTGATATTGCAATGCTATTATTATACCCATGCTCCATGCTCTGAATGAGAAAATAGCTTCAGAGAGCTTAAGACACCTGCCTTAGGTCCCTCAGCAGTGAGTGGGAGGGAGGGAACTGGATGCAGCCTGTTACCAGCTGGTCCAGGTGGTGACCTCTGAGACCGAGGCAAGCAAGCCTCTCCAGTAAGATCTATCACCACGTCACCCCACCCCAATATCTTATTTACATCCAGCACCTCATGCTGTCAAATTCAGTTAGGCATCAGCTGACAATGGGACACACCATTTGTTTTTTGGAAGAACCACCACCACGACCGGGCACAGTGGCTCATGCCTATAATCCCAGCACTTTGGGAGGCTGGGGCAGGTGGATCACCTGAGGTCAGAAGTTCGAGAGCAGCCTGGCCAACATGGTGAAACCCTGTCTCTACTAAAAATACAAAATTAGCCAGGCGTGGTGGCATGTGCCTGTAATCCCAGTTACTCGGATCACTTGAGAGGCGAAGGTTGCAGTGAATCGAGACTGTACCATTGCACTCCAGCCTGGGCGATAAGAGCGAAACTCCATCTCAAAATAAAATAAAATAAATAAATAAATATATATATACACATAAAAAAGAACCACCACCTCTTCATCTTTTTGGATTAAGAACCTTGGATGAAAAATAATAGAGAAAGGAAGCTGCCTGCTTGTATGTAGATTAAGATGCATATAGCTTAAGTATCAGCTTGAGGCTCTGTTGGTCTATCAGGCATTCGGGTTGGTTTCCGGTCTCTGTGAGCCAGGCCTCGTGCTGGTGCTGAAGACGCTGCAGAGCAATAGGTCCAGGCCCTGACCGTCAGATAGCTCAGGCCTTTTGGAAAGCAGACCCAGAAACACAATCTTTCTCTTTGGTGATGGTAGACTCTTGTACAGTCTAGGGAGAGTGGCAAGAGGGGGCAGTGTGAAAACCCCTGTCTCAGAGGAAGCCCATTGCTACGTAGTTTACTTTTGGCTCCGAAGCATCAGGTGAGGGCCCATGAGATGATGCAGGGCTTGGGCTCTGGGTCCAAGTGTCTGTCCTGCTACTTACAAGCCGACCCTGGCAAGCCGCTTTAGCCCCTGTGCTGAGTTTCCTTGTTGGTAAAAAGGGCATAGTAATAGCATCTAACTCCTAGGATCACACTGAGGATTCATTGCAAGAAGGTCCTGAGATAGCTGTTACTATCCAAGAGGGGCGGCTGTGAGCTCTTTTTGATCGATGAATTCTAGTCTGTGATTCTACAAGTTCTTTTCTGGCTCATGCACCTGATGAATCCAGTTTTCCAGTCTGGGGTTCCACTATTGTAAAACTGCAGCATAAAATAGAAGGAAAGTGCAACTGATTATAAAGGCAACCTGGACCCCCGTGGACGCTGTTACGAGTCTTGGGCAATCTGCGTCCGAGGCCAAGGTTAAGTACACGAACTGGGTCATCAAAGTCAGTGGCTTTGAATGCAGTTCTCTGTCCAGCAGTGTGCTCTAGGGCAAGTTCCTCGGTTTCCCAGAGTGTAAAAGGAAGAATACAAAAGTCCCTGTCTCAGCAGATTGCTATGCGGGTAGATGAGCTAATTCATGGGGAACCACACTGGCCTGTTGGGCGCGACCCCAGCATGAGCTCTCGGGATTGTCATTACTTTTGTTTGTGGTTGTTCCTGTTGATGATTTAATGAGATACTGTGCAAAACCACAGTGACCCGCACAGAATAACTGCCTCATAAATGGTCGCCACCACTGTCATCATTATGACTGTTGCTCTCTGCAGTGGGTGTAGTTGCAGCCAGACGCTAACATGTGGGTCTAAGGAGAAGAGCCTCAGATCTGTTTAGATGTGCTGTGTTCCGTAGGTTAAGCCAACATGGTAAGTGGAAAGTTCCACCAGGAAGAACCTGGCATTGGAGCAGGCAGCTTGAATTCACTCTGGGCCTTGTTTGCCCCGGGGTCAGCCCTGCCCAGCTGCTCTCAGCCCTGTAGGCTGCCCTGCTTCCCTTGCTCCTGTCTCAGATGCCCATGTCCCCTCCTTCCTCAGCCCCCAGGCTGCAGACCCGCCTCTCCCTGTTCCCTCTTTCTCACCATTGTTCCTGGGCCCCAACCCAGCCAGGAGGACAGCAAACAGGACGCTCTGGCAGGAGCAGAGATTAGGCTGGGATTAGGAGTCCTCAGCCTGGAGGACTTCGGCTTGTTTAAGGAAAAGGCGGGAGAGCCTGGGGAAGTTCATTGCCCCTGGAAGGAGGCCCAGGAGCTGGGCTGAGCCTGGGCGAGTTGCCCTGACCCAGAGAAGAGACTTGAGAGAAAGCTTTGATCAGATTCTCTGGAAGTGTCCCCTGGAGAAAGCCCAACTCCTCGGCCCCTCCCGTCTGGCCCCTGATGCCTCCTTAAGGGCCAGCTCAGACTCCCAGACTGGTTTGTTCTCTGTGGCTCCTCCACTCCTCCCAGACCGCCTGGGGGCCCTGCTATCCTCAGCCTCCTCCTAGCCTGCGTCTCTGTGCAGTGACCCACTGCTCCCTCTGCCATGTGTCCTTCCTAGAGCCTGTGGTGCTGTGGAAGGGGATTTACCTGCTCCTGGTTGCCCTGACTGGGCTGTGTGCTTCTGAAATAGGAACTGTTGAGGGAGGAGCTCCTCGTGGGGAGAATGGGGGCTCTGGAGCCCAGTTCGAACCCTGGCTCAGCTGCTTCTCAGCCTTTGGCAAGCTGTGCTCTGCTCCTCAGCTCTTGTCTCTGTAAAATGAGGATAACATATATCCCTGCCTGGTAGCATTGTGTGAGGACTTTGATAGGTATAAAGTGCTTCGACTATTACCTGGCACATAGTAGGTGCTCATTAAATGCTGGTTGTTATAATTATTATTACTGCTGCTGCTGCTGTTATTATCATGTCTGCATACTCCAGAGTCTAGCTAGCACAGGCTTGGCCCAGGGCAGGTGTGCGCTGTGAACTCGATTAGTAAGCTTGTGCCTTCCTAGCAAGGACCTTCAGCTGTTTAACCCCAAATAGTATCTGGGTGAGTTTCGTGTATGTTACAGCCAGGGACCCTAACATATACTTTCAGTTATCCCTGCCTCCCCCAGGGTTCCCAAGGGCATTTAGGTTTTCTGCCTGTCTCCCTCCTTCCCTCTCCACTCCATTCTTCTCCTTTCTTCCCATTGACATCCTTGTGGGTGTCTCTGATTCTGTCTTTGGACTTAGTTTCTAGCAGAGAAAATGATCATTCAAAAGTAAATAAACTAACTGCTAACTGCCCTTAGGAAGCCCAGGAAGCCCTGAGTGGTGCTGGGGCTCCTTAACCTCCTGGATCGCAAGGCTGAGGATCCTTGCCTGTCCACCAGCGAGTGCCTTCTGCCTTGTCCTCCGTGGGACACACACTGTGCTCTGGGTCCCAAACCAGCCTCATGAACCCGTCTTTCACTGACTTGGGAATGTTTCTTTCATGAGGACCACTGGTTTTGCCCAAGGGCCCTGTCTTTGACAAACAAGTCATGTGGTCATGTGTTGGGCCTGGTGAACCATGACTTCTGCAGATTCCAAAGGGGCTGCCCCAGGACGGGCACTGTGGGCAGTGATGTCACAAGCTATCAAATGTCTGGAGACTGGGCAGCCTCAGACAGTGCACTCTGGACTTCATTCTCCTTGGTTCCTAACAATTAGAAAGCTGCAGAAGCATCCACTTGGCTCCACCGGAAGACCTGATCTTTATAAATAGGTCTTGAAAGCAGCCCCAGGCTCTATCACAGTTGCCCTTGGGTGGGATGCACACGGAGACGGTGCCTGGCCATTGGGGTTGATCCAGAACAGCTTTGGGAGGAGCCTGTTCTCCGCCTTGGTGTTAATGTCCATTCCTGGAATCACTGGGCTAGTCACTGACCAGGGCTCTATGTGAGGCTGTGCTGCTGGGTTCGAGTGTGACTTTGCCACTTACCAGGTAGAGTGATCTTAAACAAGCCTCTTAACCTCTCTGAGCCTCAGTTTCCTCCTATGATACATGGGACTAATAATAGTATTTACACTTTAGGGTGCTGAGGAGAGCTGGCCCATAAATAAAAATACGTATTATTACTTATACTATTTCTATTATTATTCTAACTTCAAGACCAAACTGGCTATTTAAAACACATTTTTAGCAGGAAACTGAGTTCACTCATAATAGTCCTCCAATGAATGGTCTAGCTATAGACCAATTACTCTTTCCAATTCCTTGACCTGGTGGGGTTTGCCCTGAGTCAGTCTGTAGACGAACTGCATCGCAATTAAACCCTGTTATCCAACCACTCAGAGCTGCTTGAGTCAGTGACAATCACTTGTTCCTCACCCCCACCACCTCCACAAATATCTTTTCTCTTTTCTCATCAGCAGAATGTTAGCTGGTTACAGAGCCATCTGGGCTAAGACTACATTTGCTAGGCAACCTTGCTGCTGGGGGTGACCATGTGATCATGTATTAGCCAACGGGCATGAGCAGAAGCAATGTGGACAAATTTCTGGTTAGGTCTTTAAAGGGATGGAACCTGCTCTGAACTACTTTCCTCCCCTCCCCAGGAAAGGGGACATGCTGGTTAGTTGTTTGGGGTCATGTAGAAAGGGCTACACCCTAGTAGGGGTGGAAAAATAAGACAGAGGGAGCCTGGGTGCCCAGCACCATAAAACTGTATTATCAGTCATGGATGGTTACCAGGGAGAGAAAGTCACTTCTCTTTTAAGCCAGTGTTGTGCTGGACATCTCTATCTTAGCCAGTGTCATGGCTACATATATTTTGTCCTTTCTGACCATATACGTAGATGAGCTGATATTCACAGTGCTGGTTAACAGCCACACTAAATCACAGAATTAGCATAAAACTTCATCTTAAACAAAACCACATTGAAACTTTTATGAGTGATTTATCATAAATAGTGTTCTTTCTCATTCATAAACTTATTTTCAGAAATATATTTTTACAAAATGGTTAGACTTATGTCTTTTAAAAAATTGTATCATTTTAAATTTTATATTTTAAAGTACAGCAAATATTTCCTTGTCAAGGTATTTACTTTTATGATTGCCTTTTAAAAAATACTAAGATTTAATTTACATATATAAAATTCACCTTTTTAAAGTATATATACAATTCAGTGATTTTTAGTTTATTCACATGGTTGTGCAACCATCACCTCAATTCCAAAACGTTATCATCCCAAAAAGAAACTCTGCACCATTACCATTTTCGATTTTCTCCTTCCCCCAGCTCCAGGTCAAGACTTTTCTACTTCCTGTCTCAATGGGTTTACCTATTATGGACATTTCATATAAATGAATCATATAATATGTGTTTGTGTTTGGCTTCTTTCACTGAGCATGTTTTTAAGGTTCATCCATGTTGTGGCATGTTTCAGTGCTCCATTTCTTTACATGGTTGAATAATGTCCCATTGAATGGCTAGATTACACTTTTTAAAAATCCATTCATCGATGATGTACAATTAGGTTCTTTCTACCTCTTGGCTATTGTGAGTGAACACTCATGTACAAGTTTTTGGGTGAGCATATATTTTAAGGTCCCTTAGAGACCTTAGGAGTGGAATTGCTGTGTCATATGGTAACTCTATATTTAACATTTCGAGGCACTGTCAAACTGTTTTCCAAAGTGACTGCATCATGTTAGATTTCACTAGCAAGGTATGAGGGTTTCAGTTTCTCCACATCTTCACCAACACTTGTTATTGCTCATCTTTCTAATTACAGTCATTCCAGTAGGTGTGAAAGTGTGTGGTGTGAAGTAGTATCTCATTGTGATTTTGATTTTGATTTACTTTTCCCTAATGACTAATAGTCATTAGGGACTTTTATATATATATTTTATATATATATATAAAGCATATATATATATATGCTTTATATACAAGGGACTTATATACATATTATATATAATATATATGCTATTTACACAAATAACATATATAATATATATATTATATATATAGATAAGTCCCTAATGCATATATATATATATATATATATGCTATTTGTGTATTTTCTTTGGAGATATGTCTATTTGATTTCTTTACCCAAGTTTTTATTGGGTGACTTTGTTGTTAATTTGTAAAGAGTTCTTTGTAGATTCTGGATACAAGACTCTAATCCAATACATGATTTACAAATATTTTCTCCCATGCTGTGGGTTGTCTTTTCACTTTCTTGATCGTGTCCATTGAAGCACAAAAGGTTTTAATTTTGATGAAATACAATCTATTTTTTTTCAGTGGCTTGTGCTTTAGCTATTATATCTAATAAACTATTGCCTAATCCAAAGTTAGGGATCATGTTGAATCTGCATATCAGTTTGGGGGGTATCACCATTTTAGCAATATTAAGCCTTTCAATCCATGAACATGGCAACTATTTAGGTTTTAAAAATTTTCTCTAAGTCATGTTTTATAGTTTTTGATGTACGTATCTTGAACTTTTTTGTTAGAATTATTTATAAGTATTTTATTTTTCTGATGCTATTGTAAGTGGAATTATTTTCTTGGATTCATTTTTTGGATAGTTCATTGCTAATGTGTGGGAGTACAATTGATTTTTATATATTGATCTTGTATCTTATAATCTTTCTGAACTTGTTCATTAACTCTAATAGTTTATTGGTGAATTTCTTAGGATTTTATATTTGCAAGATCATGTCATCTTCAAATAAAGGTGGCTTTACTTCTTTCCTTATAGGAGCCTTTTATTCCTTTTTTTTTTTTTTTTTTTTTTTTTGTCTAATTGCTTGCTCGAACCTCCAGTACAATTGCAATGGCAAAAGGAGACATCCTTGTCTTGTTCCTGATCTTATGGGGAAAGTACTCAGTCTTTCACGATTAAGTATCATATTAGCTTGGACTTTTTCATAGGTGCCCTTTATCCAGTTGAGGAAGTTTCCTACTATTTAAAGTGTGTTGAGTATTTTTGTCTCAACAAGGTATCAATTTTATCAGATGCGTTTTCTGTGTCTACTGAAAAGATCAGGTGATTTCCCCCCTTAATTCTATAATATGATGTGTTACATTGTTTTTCATGTGTGGCCACTGAAATGTCTGCTCAGTTAGTTTACTGGGGAGCTCAAGAGTAGATAGACATTTCCTCAAATGCCTGGACTAATAAGTCTCCCAGTTTTTGCCACAGTACTCTGTGTGCATGGTGGGCATACCTTCAATCCTTGGTCAGGAAATTGGCAACTCTGCCCTAACTTTCACTTTCTACTTGTGTAGACCCTCAGGTCATACAGAATTGAGAGCACAGGGCCTTCTCAAGTATCTCCTGAGCATGCCCACAGCCCTGCACATGCACGGGGCTTTCTAGATTCTCAGTAATACATTGGAACTTTGCAGAGCCCCTACGGACATCTTATTTGCCAGCTTTTTCTTTTTAAATATTTTGGTTAGCCCATACTTTTCCCCAACTGTTGCTCACCATCTTAGGCAGTCAGAAAGCTAAGCAGTTACTTAAAATTGTTTTCAGCAAATGCTCAGACTTTTCAAAGTGGGCAAAGTTCAAGTAAGACCTACAGTTTACTTGAAGGTTCACTCTGTGTTGTATAGTTCTATGGTTTGGCAAATGCATGTCAGTTATTCATCATTACAGTAACTTACAGAATAGTTTCATGACCCTAAAAATGCTCTGTGCTTCTTCATTCATTCCTACCCCTACCTTTGAACCTCTGGAAACCACTGATCTTGGTCAGAAGGCAAGAAAACCTTGCAAGTGGAGTTCTCCAGGGACCCACCAGACAAGTCAAGTCATGACAATTCTCTGGGAATGAGGTTTAAAGGGGCTGCAATCTTGTTTTGTTCCCTACAGTAGCTTCCAGGCCACCGGTTTTTACCCTGATTGCAGGGTTGATTTGAACCTTATTTCAAGGCTAACTCAGAGCAGAAGAGAGGGGGATGGAAATATGGAAAGTTAAAATGCCATGAAACTCCCCATTCTTACTGAAATTCAGCCTTTCTTCCTGACTGCATGTAGTCTAGATTGTTTCAAGTCTTTGGTTAATTTCCAGAATTCTGAAAAAGTTGATTCTGGAATTTTTGCCAGTTTTTGTCATGAGTTTCATGGAATAGAGAAGTTTCCATTCCTGCTGTATTTCTATGATTTCCTTTAATTCATGGTAAATGAATCTGAATATCCATTTTTATGATGATATCAAGCTTCCCTTTTAAATAAATGTATGTAAGTTTTTAAAAAAGTGAGTGGAAGAAGCCAGTTTGGGAAAAGGCTACATACTATGTGATTCTGACTCCATGACATTCTGGGAAGGCAAAACTATAGAGACAGCAAAAAGATCAGTGGTTGCCAGGGGTTCAAGGGTAGAGGGTAGGAATGAATGAGTGAACACAGAGCATTCTTAGGGTGGTGAAACTATTCTGTAAGATACTGTAATGAGGGATACATGACTTGCATTTGTTAACCCATAGAATGGTGCAACACAGAGTGAACCTTCAAGAAAACTGTAGGCATTAGTTAATGATAATGTATTAGTTTTGGTTCATCAAGTGTACCACAGGTACCAAACAAATGCAAGATGTTAATAATAGGGAAAATGTGTGCAGGGAGGAGGTATATGAGAACTTTCTGTACTTTTTTTGTTGTTGTTCAGTTTTTCTGCGAATCTAAAACTGCTCTAAAAAAATAAGACTTACTAAAACTTTTATAATGATTGATTTTAGGAAATATATTTGGTATAGAATGATAGGTGGTGTAAGAGTATGGCAAAAATCATGTGGGAGGTATGTGGGTGACTGACATTTGGGAAACATGATATAAGAAATATGTGTTACAGCTGGGGTCTGCAATGTAAGAGAATGGATAAAAGACTTTAACACATTGAATCAAGACAAAGATAATTTAATATACAACACCAGGTACAGCTGGTTGCGAGTGTTCTCTGCTTCCAAAGTTTAGAATGACTTGGGAAAATAACAGGAGACCAGAAAAAGAAAAAGACAAACATCTAATACAAGGCACCCACTAGCCAACAGAAAAGCTGATTGGGAGGTGAGAGAGGAGACAGGTAAGACTTGTTGGAAAGACCCAGTGAAAAACCAAGGAGGCTGTCAAAACCATGAATTGGATGATAAGAATCTTTTAGCTTCCCAAGAGGGCCCTAACCACCTGATGTTGGCAGGTTTTATGCTTATTGCTAGTACCATGGACAGCAGCCAGAAATAGCTTCATGACCCAGCAGGCCAAGGGTTTCTTGTCTTCATTCCAGGTTGTCTGGTTTTGTGTTAGTTTCTGCTTGGAACACAAGGATGAGCAAGGAGTTCATCTGCTAGTGGGGCAATCTGACCCTTTCACATGGAGCTAAACATGAGGCCAGGAAGGATGGGGTGCCCTGGACATAGTTTAGGAACACTCAGTACAAACTCTACCACTTGCCCAAGGTCACAGATCTAGGGATAGAGCATCACCCCTCTTGGAGTCTCCCTTTCCTCTTCTGAAAAAGGAGTTTGATCCTCAACCAAGCCTGTGAGTGGCACAGAGTAGGTGAGGACAGATATTCAGTGAAAGGCCTTCCAAAGCATCCTTCCTTGGGAGCGGGGCAGTGGCCATGCTTATCTTGTTTGGTGCTATATCTTTGCTTCTTAGCACAGCACCTGGAACATAGGTGACACTTCAGCAAGTGTTCAAGGGAGAAATAAAGGAGGGGAGGAAGGATGAAAGCTTGCTCCTATGTCTTCCTGTGCTCGGCCTGTAGTGCAGGACCTGACACTCAGGACTCCACCGCCTCATCCCTCCTTCCTGCACAGCCATGGCTCTCTTACAGATGACAGGTGTGAGGCTTAGGAGGCAGCCTTATCTTGGAGATCGAGACCATCCTGGTTAACACAGTGAAACCCCGTCTCTACTGAAAATACAAAATAAATAAATACATACATACATACATACATAAGCCGGGCACGGTGGCTCACGTGTGCAATCCCAGCACTTTGGGAGGCCGAGGCGGGCAGATCACGAGGTCAGGAGACCGAGACCATCCTGGCTAATATGGTAAAATCTCGTCTCTACTAAAAATACAAAAAAAATTAGCCGGGCGTGGTGGCTGGCACCTGTAGTCCCAGCTACTCCAGAGACTGAGGCAGGAGAACGGCATGAACCCGGGAGGCAGAGCTTGCAGTGAGCCCAGATCGCACCACTGCACTCCAGTCTGGGTGACAGAGTGAGACTCTGTCTAAAAAAAAAAAAAAAAAGGCACCCTTATCTTGACATTTGACTCATCTTTGGCAGTGGATGGAGCTCACGAGGGGCTGTAGGAGGCTTATCCCCAGGGCAGGGCCCACTATGAGGCATGGAGGGGAAGGAACCTTGAGCATGTCCCTTCACTCTGTCTCTCTCTGTCTCTCAGCCCGGGAGCCTGCCTTTCAGAATCCGTTTAGAAGCATTGCTCCCGCTGTATTTCTAATTGAAGACACCTGGTGAGGCCCAGTCCCTGGGGAGTCTGGTTTGCAGGAGGCCAGCCCGCCAGGCTTTTGTGATGAAGTCACAGACCCTTGATGTATTATTCAGGCTGGGTACCAATCAATGCCAGACGCCATCCATCCTCCGCTGGTTCCCCTGCTGGGCCCTCTGCTGTTTTGGAAGCAAGTGCTAAAATCTAAGGAGAAAGAGTCTGCCTTTGTCTCATCGCAGCATAAATACCTGGCCCCAGTTGCTGGGGAGTGATGTTGGTTCCACATTGACTGATTCTGTTGTTTTCAGTTTTCTTGCTGGGTGTGTCATCTCTTGCCCTTTAGCCTTGGTGGGGGAAGAAGACAACTTTCTCAGCTGCAGGTAAAAGTAAGGCTAGCTCGGACTTTCAGCAAAGTTGTGTCTAGTTTTGTTCCCACGTGTAGAAGAAAATGTGATCAAAATGGACATGCCTTGGAAAAAATATCAGAAACATCTCTGAGCTACTGGCCAAATACCTGCAGTGTACAAGGTGCGAGAAAAGTCATGTGTGGTGGGGGTTGGGCACTGCAGGAGGAGTTGAGGCCTGGATTCCCATCCTATTTCTGCCACCTCTGAGCTGGGGTGACTTTGGCCAAGTCACTCAGCTTCATTTTATAGATTCAGCCATTGAGGCACAAAGTAAGATGAATCCTATCTGCCCAGCCCTCCCAGTGGGGCTTTTGTGCAGATGAAAGTCCAGCAGCAGCTTCTGCAGCACGTGCTGGATCAGGCTGGCTTGGCTCTGTGCTCTGGCGGCTATGTGACTCTGGGAAAGTGACTTCTCCTCTGAGTGTCTCAGTTTCCTCATCTATGAAACGAGGATAATTATTGCACCTCCCTTCCAGGGTGGTAAGGGTGAAATGCATTAATCACTGGAAAGCACTCAGAACAGTGCTTGGCATACAGTAAGTGCTTAATAAAGGCTGGCTTCCATGATTAATAGTAGTATTAATGCTGCTAGTTAAAGCTACTGGTAGACAAAATCAGTAACTGTTCCACTCACGGCAGTGAATGCTATATACATGATCGAATCCCATCTTCACAACAACCCCAGAGGGAAGGAAACGGAGCCTCAGGAGGAGGAAGGTGCCGCTGGGGTCTGAAGGTCTTGCTCCTTAATGTGTAGGTATCAAAGAGCTTTCCTGGTCTTGCCATAAAAATAAGCACAAGGAATTAAAAATAATGGCACCGAACTCTGCATTATCTAAGACCACAGGTGCTAATATGAGCCCGCACATTACCAGTGGCCCAGCAATTGCGGTGGGCTCAGTACGCCTGATCCTGGCCCTCTGTCCCTTGCCCTGTCTGCCAGGAACCTGCAGGGGCTACATCCTCTGGCTCCTCAGGGAGATGCCTGGACCCTGGAGCTAATGTGTCCCTCCTCATCCCTCCCATAAGGACTTGCTTTGTTCCCTTATGCAGTTGTATTATCTGACTGTTATTTCTCATCTATGTGTTTAGTTGTTTATCTTCTACTCCCCCATGCCCAAGTTTCATGGGAACAGGAACCGTGTTTTATGTTTTATTCCCCTCTGTATCTTTAGAGCCCAGAAGCATCCTTGGCACACAGTAGGTGCTTATGAAACTGATTAAATGGATGCCTGACTCTGTCCTGGGAGTGCTGTGTAAGCTGCTGTGGGTGTGGCCTGGCAAGGAGGGGTAGGGTCTGGAGAAAGCAGGGGACATTTGTGCTGTTCGGCTTCCGCCGGCCTGTCCAGACCCTCTCGCCGTCCTTCCTCATCCTCCTGCTGCCCTGGGAGGAGGCTGGCCTGGGGGGACCATGTCAATGGGTTCTTGTGAACTCCGGCCTTCAGTGGCATTTGGCCAAAGGCCTAACATTCATGTGCAGGCTTAGCTGTGCTTAGCAGGAGGAACAGGGAAAGGCATGCATACTCTGTCTTCCGGAAAACAGAAGTCATTATTTTAAGATTCTCATTCTTTCTCCCTTCCTTACTGAGTTGTGCAACACAGAGGTGAGAAAGTAGGCATGAAGCCTCTTTGTAAATGGAGTGCCCCATGTACATACTAAGTTGTTACCAACGATAGCACCGGTCACACTGCTCAGCATTTAGCTACTGCCTGCTGTTTACCTAGTGTGTGGTCCTCCTCCCCATGACTGCTATTGGGGCCCTGTCTGCTGCCCCTGAGGGAGGCACCCTCAGGGGGATCATTTGCCTTTGGGCAGGGGGCTGGGGCAGTGGTTTTGGTGCTTCTAGACCTGGGTTTGAATCTTGGCCTTACCTCTGTCACCATGAGGCCTGAGGCACGACATTTTTACCTTCCTCTCCATCATTTCCCCTCCTGGAAAATGGGAGCCGTAATAGTCCATTGCCATGAGCTTGCAAATGGATTGGCCTGGAGGTGCAGCGTGCGGAAACCGCCTGCTGTTTCCCATGTACCCTGGTCAACAGGCCCCACAGTGCACAATGCTGTTTTCAGTTTTCCCCTTGCCAGTCACTTCTGTATTTTTCCAGACAGAGCCTTGTCTGCTTTGACCCTCAGACTCTGGAACCCAGAGCTCCAAATGCAACCCCCTTCCATCCTTCCCCGTCTCTGCTCCCCCAGTTTCCATCTGCCTAATGAATCCTTCTAATTAGCCACTGGGGGGACGCCGGCACCTGGGGATATGGTGACTGCATCTGCATTTGCCTCCACTCATCCCTACTCTGCTGGTGCCTCTGGGCCTCGGAAGTCCCCCAGGTTTGGAAAAATCAATGACAGCACGCTGCTTTGCCTCCGGCACTCCCAAACTCTGGCGAATATTCCCTCATGGACTCCCTTTGGGCAGGAGCCTGAAAGCTGAGCTCTTCTGTGAGACACTCACCCTGGGGGCTGGAAGGCTGCCCCCAACCCAGGCAGTGCGGATGCAGAGAAGTTCTTGGCTGCACCCCCTCCCTCTGCTGCACACCCTCCTCAGATGGCTCTTTCCTCTCCAGGAAGGACTGTGGCTCCTTGTGGTCCAAATAGTCCAAAACCCCCCTTTCAGCACCACACAGCCCCTGTGATACCTCCCAGAGGGCGGAGTGACCTTTTTACAATGCAAATCTGATCCGATCACCGCAGGTTTAAAACACATCAATCTTAGGATAAAGACCAAAATCTTTGCTCTTGCCCAAGCGTCTCTGCACAGTGGTCCACCGTGCCAACTCCCCAGCTCCATGACATACCCTTTCCTGCCCCCTACCCCCATGCCAGCCTTCCCTCTCCTCCCCAAAGCCTCCCTGAGAACCTGCACCTGTGCCTTCTCCTCACCTAGGCAACCCCACCATTCCCCCGGATCCTAGGAGCTCCCCATCCTGGAGGAACACCCCTTCCTGGCTTGCTGCCCAGTGCCCCACCCTGCCCTGACATCCTCTCATGGGCCGGGGCAGCTCCCTCTTTTGGCAGGGATTTCAGCTGCAATATTTAATTTAGTTCTTTGATCCCTGTATTGACGTCTGTCCCTCTCAGCTGGACTGAGAGGGAAAACATGAAGTCGTCATCGGGCTCTTCAAAAGCAGCTGCTGAAGTGGAATTTGGGGTCTGACATATTATTAGGGACCAACAGCTGCCAAAGGAAGTGGACAGGAGAAGCAGGAATAGCAAGGGGACCAAGGGGTGGGCGGCTGAGGCCAGCTGACAAGAGGCTCAGCCGGCAGCTGATCCTGCCTCCCAGCCCAGCCTTCGGGCCCAGCCTGCCCCAGTCTGTGCCCGGCAGCCCCAGGAAGGGGTGACCTTTTGAAGGGCACTCCCACAGTCAGGCAGTCCTTCCTTGAAGGGGGCCTGGGGCACATGGCCCTGCATGGCACACATGACGGATCTAGGTCTGCGTCCATGGTTCACAAGGGGACGTCAGTCCAGCTGGGTGACCCTATTTCAGCCCTGGGGTGCGGGGCAGACGCCTATTTTCTCATTTCCTCATGGGCACCATGTGGTCTGGCAGCTGCCTTGGTGTCCCGGTGGAGAGAAGTGAGCAAAACCCTTCACCCCTGTAACTAGGGTTCCCAAACCATGTCCAGCTGCCCAGTCTGCCTCCTCTTGCCAAGAGTTAATATGCAACAGGTTGGCGGTCCGTTACAATTCCATGCCTCTGTTGGTTTCTTTGATTAAAAGGATCTTCACTCTTGCTTCGTTTTTCAAATCTACCAGCTTCCTTGCCCCAGCCCCACATCCATCTGGACATCAGGGACTGGCTCAGCCCTGTCACTCTTTCCACCACCAACACAAAATTCTTCTTGTCTTTTCAGATGTGGCAACAGAACTTGCAAAAGTACGTGTGTTTGTCTTTTTCACGGTTCTGGGGAGGAGCAGAGTGGGGAAGGCGAGGAGCTCAGCTCTCACTTGCCTTCGCGTTTTCAATTCACATCGTAAGCATCAAAGGACTTTTTCCTTCCCAAGGAGATTTCTGTTAGTAACATGATCTTGGCCAGCCAGGAAAGAGGAGAGAAGATTTTTCTAAGCCCAGATCCACGTATATCTGAGTGTACTTCTCTCTCATCCCCCCAAGGTCCCCCACCAGAGATTTAAATGCAATGTATGCCGACTTCATTTCTATTTGAAAAGTGATTTTCATTCCAAACATATCCCATAACACTTTACACAGTTAAATAATCATGTTACAAAAATGTGAAATGGGGGATAAGGAAACGTGGATCAGTTGTGGCACGTCCTAGAGTGAAGCCGGAGAGAGGAGGCTGTTTTGCAAAAATTGCCAGGTTGAAAACAATAAAACAGGAGCTGATAATTAACTAGAGATTACTTTTTTTACTAGCCAATTTTGAAAATGTTTTAAATCGCCAATTAACTAGCTTAGAAGAATCCCCTTGTTTAGCTAAGACATTTCAACCCCTGCAGAAGTTGGGAATAGTAGCCACATCAGCTCCCATCACAGTGACTACTGTTTCTTGAGCACTTACTGCATCCGGGTTCCTTATACATGGTGTGTATTAGTCTGTTTTCACGCTGCTGATAAAGACATACCCAAGACTGGGCAATTTACAAAAGAAGGAGGTTTAATTGGACTTACAGTTCCACATGGTTGGGGAGGCCTCACAATCATGGAAGAAGGCAAGGAGGAGCAAGTCACATCTTATGTGGATGGCAGCAGGCAAAGAGAGACTGCAGGGAGACTCAGATCTCATGGGACGTATTCACTGTCACATTCACAGCACCAGAAAGACGCACTCCTATGATTCAATTGCCTCCCACTGGGTCCCTCCCACAACACGTGGGAATTCGCGATTTGGGTGAGATTTGGGGGCGGGGGACACAGCCAAACCATATCATGGTGCAACCCTCGAACCACCCTGTGGAGTTGGGATTCAATTTCTATTTCACAGACAAGGGAACTGAGACAGGGAGCTGGCACCTGCCCACTGCCAGCATGGCGTATGTCCACACTCCCTCATCTGCTCCCCCATTTAGTGTTTGTCTGAGCCTAGAAGAATCTACCAGTCTAATTCCTGATTATCCGTTCTGGCTTGGTCCTTATTCTAGACTCATAGGAAGCCATGAGCACATTGAAGGACTCCCCCAAGAATTTCCTTGGTGGGTGACACCTGGGCTGAAATCCAAGGTCTGGTGTTTGCATGCCATGTGATCCTGGGTAAGGAACCTGGGAGATGGAGACAGTGATCACCTTGTTGGGTTATTCTTATAAATGAGAGGAATAATAACTATGTCGGGTACATTGCTGGCACTAGTTTTTATTAATATGGCTCTTCACATGTTGAAAGATGCTTTTGACTTTGAGGAAATGACAGATAGGTCATGATATTGAAGAGGAGCATCCCAGCCACCCCGGCCAGTGTTTTTCACAGTATGCTGCATAGATCCCCTTCATGAGAGTCCCATGAAAGGCTTGGAACACACACAGATCCTGGGTCCCACTCGAGGCCTCTGAATCTAAATAGTAGGGGCAGGGCCCCAAAGTCTGCATTCTCAGGGGTCTCCCCAGGCTGGTGATTTTTATGCCCGCCCAGGCTGAGAACCCTGCAGCATCACAGGTCAGTGGGGACAAGGCCAGCGCTGGGTCAGTGGGTTAACCTGGCAGAAAAGAATGCTGAGTCGAAGAGCCTTGGAATGCAGACTCTCCTTCAACCCCCACAGCAGCTGATGTCACAGGTTTTAGCCCGCCAGAAGGAGGATGGAGCAGGCCAAACAATGCCCACTGGGCTGACGGCTTTGCTTCCCTTGCAAAGCACAAGAGGTGAAATAATGATTAACTCTTCCACAGCCAGGGAGCAGGTGGTGACCTCATTACCCCATCACCTTCCCCAAAGTCAGCCTCAACTATCCAAGCCCACTCCCCTTTTAACTTCCAAATAGTCACAGAGCTGCAAGTTTGAAGGAAAAAGGTAAGCTAAGCCCTCAGTACAGCGAGTTATCAAGTGAAGGCAGTGAGGTGTTGAGGAAAGAATGGGAACCTCAGGAGCAGCCCCCGTCACCGACGCATCAGCACGCATGCATCGGGCACCTGCTATTGGTTCCATGCAGGCCTTTCGGGAAGGAGTGGTGGACGTGAAAGAGGTGGTCCCTGCTCTCCCCGTGGGATTTAGAATCTACTGTGTGCATGTGTGTGTGTGTGTGGAGGGGGTTGGGTGTAGGGATACCAACAAGTCACAAAGGACTTATGGCATGGTCTGATAAGTGCTAAGAGAAAGATGGAAGCAATAGAGACTAGGAAGCTGGAAGGACCAAAGGCGAGGGAAAGACAGGGAGAGGGAGAAAACGTGAAGGAATGAGAATCACTGGGGCGTGGCTGAACATTAGGCTGCTAAGGCAGCTGAGGGTGGGTGATAAGATCCTTTGGAAGCTACATCAAGGAAACTGTACTGTCTTCCCCAGAGCACTGGGGAGCCACGGAAGGATACTAAGCCTGGCAGGGGCATGATCAGATTTGAGGTTTAGGAAGGCGCCTCTGACAGCTGGGTGGTGTGTAGATTGGAAGAAACAAGGGCAGAGGCGAGGTTAGGATCTTCTAGGTGAGTGTGGGCATGTCCTGCCTCCCTTCTCACTGGCCACCTGGCCTCAGTTCCAGGGAAGGTCACTCGCCTCACTTGGGCATCACCGCCTTTTCTGTGCAGGATTTTTGGGAAGACTAAATGGTCACGCATGTCCTGGCCTGGCACACCATGTGCGTCATAAATGGCAGCGATTATTCTGTGGCTGCTCTTGGCTCCGTGTAGGGCCAGGCTGACTGGGGGACCCTTGATGTCCTTGTTTGTGCCTTGGGGACTGGACATGGCCAGCCTACGCTGGCGTCGGGATCTGCCAGCTCCTCTGCGCCCAGATAATCACTTCCGCACCCGAGGGCTCGCGTTGGTGGTGGCTGCTCTCTGCTCTCCCCTGACAATGGCTTTTCTTTGCAGAAGCCCCCGTGCGGGCCACACTCCCCTGGGAGCCAAGCCCTGGCCATTCTCACAGAAACACGTCTTTAATAGCTGCCTGTGACACTCGCTTCTGGAAGGGCCATGAACTTCCCGCAGTCCAAGGGCAGGGCTTATGAGACAAAGGGGGATTTTAGAGCCTATGGTCAGGCGTCCCCTCACCCTGCTGTCCTCTTCCCAGGCCCTCCCTGGGTCTGTCCTCTTTGTTCAGGGTTCAAGACCAGAGGCTGCCAACTTTCTAACTGAAGTTCTGGCAGTGGCAGCTGGTCAACATCTTAATAGCTCAACAAGCTGGAAAAAAATGAGAGAGGGGCCACGCAGAAGGCAACAGGACTGAACTCAATTAACTGTTCACTCAACAGCCCCCTGGCAGAGGGCGAGGCAGGATTTCAGGGGCACTGGAAAGAGAGTCTGTTTTTTACAATATGGATAATGCTGGGCTGCCTGAGGCCCTCAAAGGGTGGGCTTTCACAGGGAAAAATCTCTCCAGTCTTCAGATACTTCTTGGGAACTGGGAACTTCAGATGAAGCTGGCCGAGGAAGAGGGAATCCACCGCTTTGGAGAACCTTGCAAATAATACTGTGTCAACACAAAGGAGGTTTCCATCTTTTCCCCAGCTCACTTGCTGCTTGTGTGGCCTCAAGGTGTTG
Source organism: Papio anubis (assembly GCF_008728515.1). NCBI lineage: Eukaryota > Metazoa > Chordata > Mammalia > Primates > Cercopithecidae > Papio > Papio anubis. The sequence goes on along the minus strand of NC_044991.1, from coordinate 85,227,379 downwards.
GTCACACAATTCCAGCCTGAATCCACAGTTCGGGTTCTGGCTCTGAGCCAGGTGAAGGGTGCCAGGGAGCTGGCCCAATCTTGAGGGTCCGCAGCCCCCTTTGCAGGCTGAGGTGTTGAAGTGAAGATGGAATGCACTAAAGAAAACCAAGAGCTGAGTAGTAACAATGTGATGATGGGTGTGCACAGGTTCACGCTGGCATATGAAACGAATATGGAAGGGCACCTCCCACGTGCCAGTGGAATCAAGACCTGCACCAGGTGCCAGGAAGTGCCAGGTGCCAGGAAGAAGCATTAGCAGGAAGAAGGGTTGGGGTGGAGGAGGGGGTCAGGATGGTGGTCAGCGTGGTCTCACTGAGGAAGGGACCCTGGAACTTGGTCCTGAAGGCAGTAGACGAGGACAGGCCATGTGGACCCAGGGGAGAGATTGTTCAGGGCAGGAGAGGCTGCAGGTGCAAAGGCCCTGGGGTAGGAGAAAATGTGGTGTGTTTGAGGACCAGCAAGGGGGCCGAGGGGCAGGAGTGGGGTGAGTGGGAGAGCATGGAGGAGGTGAGCTTGGAGAGGTGATATGATGCGGAGCGTGGGGGTGCAGGGCCTGAGAGCCATGATGTGGACTTTGGCTGTCAGAGAGAACAGGAAGCCAGAAGCGGTTAAAGACACTCGCCAATGAGCACCTGCCATGTGCCATGCCCCAAGCCAGCCTCTAGGGATCCAAGTGTGGGCAGGCAGAGCTCAGGGCAGAGCCCGGGGGGACATTCCTCCCAAGGCCTCCAAGGCCATCTTTGAGCACTGCCTCACTGGATCCTCCCAGCCCCTATGCAGCAGCTCACACCCATTTGGCAGCTGAAGAAACCATTGCCAAAGGGGTGGGCTGAATCCCTGTGCCCGGTGTTTGGTGTTGCCCCCCAAGACCCCAGTTTCTCCTTGTGCTCCGTGTCCTCGAGTCTATTTTGGTGCTCTGAGAACAGTCTTCCCTGCATTTCCTGTACTGACATCATGTATTGCTGTTCATGATTTTTTCTGCCTCAACACACCTGCTACTCGTACATGGCACTTTTTTGTGTTTGTTAAAGGGAGGGGTGTTTAGGAGGATCCTGTTTTTGTGAATCCAACATTGCTCTATCTCCAAATCCTATACTACCTGTGACATGCCGGGTGGCTCTGTTCCAACTCATTTCAGGGGCTGGTGGGTGGTTGTTGTAATTCGAGGGGCATGTCCCAGGACTCTCAGGCAGGAGAGCAGGTTGCAGTCTCTGTATTTCTCCCCAGACCTGCAGGCTCCGTGGTGATGACACACCACTGGGGTATACCCGGCAATGCCTCCGCCCACTTACAGGGGCCATGAGGACACAGCCCAGGGGCCTTAGGCCAACAGGTGGGAAGAGGATGATGAGGTTTAATGAATGAGTTTATTGCTTGGTGACAGAAACTGAGGCAAAAAAAAAATGCCAATTATTTCTCCCTTTCTAGGATGTTGGAATGTTCTGGATACACGTGCCGGCTGCTTTATTCAACAGGTACATATGGATGCCCTTTGTATTCCAGCCACTGTTTTAGGTTCTGGGAATATAGTGGTTAACAAGACAAAAATATCCAAATGTAGACATCTTCCTCTTCTGGGACATCCAATTAAAAGCTTTAAGATTAAACAAGTAAAAATCAGACATACTTTTTTTTTTTCCAATTAGAAATAGTACAGTGGAAAATATGGAAAGACACAAAGAAGAAAGTGAAAGTCATTCAGAATCCTTTTCCCCAGAGATGACTACAGTCACCATTTTCAGCATTTTTTTTTTTTTTTTTTGAGACAGGGTCTTGCTTTGTCACCCAGGCTGAGTGCAGTGGCGTCATCACAGCTCACTGCAGCCTCGACCTCCTGGACACAAGCCATTCTCCCACCGCAGCCCCCAAGTAGTTGGGACTTCAGGCACACGCCACCCAAGTCCGGCTAATTTTTGTATTTTTTGTAGAGACAGGGTTTTGCCGTGTTGCCCAGGCTGGTCTCAAACTCCTGAGCTCAAGACATCCACTCGCCTTAACATTCCAAAGTGTTGGCATCACAGATGTGAGCCACAGCACCTGGTCCATTGTAGCATGTTGTCTTTTATTCATTCATTGTATGTATTTTCAGTACCATTAAGATTAAGATAATTCTGTGTATGTAGCTTTTCTTTTCTTTTTTTTTCAGATAGCGTCTTGCTCTGTTACCCAGGCTGGAGTGCAGTGGCGCGATCTTGCCTCACTGCAAGCTCCACCTCCCAGGTTCACTCCATTCTCGTGCCTCAGCCTCCCGAGCAGCTGGGACTACAGGTGCCTGCCACTATGCCCAGCTAATTTTGTTTTTGTATTTTTAGTAGAGACGGGGTTTCACTGTGTTAGCCAGGATGGTCTCAATCTTCTGACCTCGTGATCCACCCGCCTCGGCCTTCCTAAGTGTTGGGATTACAGGCGTGAGCCACCGCGCCCGGCCGTATGTATCTTTTAAACCTTTTATTGTAAAACAAAGCATTAAGAAACCCACATGAAACAACTGTATAGCTGAATGAGTTACCATAAGGGGAACACCCTTGTAGTCTCACCTGGGTCAAGAAAGACAACTTTGCCTTCTATCCCCAAAGACCCTCCATGTATCTTGATCCCAATCCCATCCCCACTCCTCCAAAAGTAACGATTATCCTGACTTTTACAGCAATCACGTTCTTGTGTTTCTTTTTGGTTTTATGACTCTAGTGTATATTCCTAGACACTATAGTTTGGTCTTGCCCATTTAAAAAAGTGTTGTGTTTTTTTTTCAAGTCTCCTTCACCTGCAGTTTCCTCCTTCACTTCCCCAGCTCTTTGCCCATCTATAATTTGTTAGAATCTACAGAAGAACCCAAGAAAATTGACCAGTAGAATTTCCCATGGTTTGAGGTTGGCTGATTGCAGGCTGTGGGTGCAGTTTAACATGCTCCTTTGTTCTTGGTGTTTTCTGCAAATTGGCAGCTGGTCTAGAGGTTTGATCAAATTCAGGTTCAATCCCTCTGGCAAGACCACAGATGATGTGTTCTTTCATAAGAGGCACTTGATGCCTGTCTCTTTCTTTGATGTTAGCAGCTTTTGCTACCCAATGTCTAGATCCATTAATTCATTGGGGGTTGCAAAATGGTCATCTTCTAATTTTATAATTCCTTTTTCACTTAATATCTAGATTATTTCTAAAAAGAGACATGCCCTCTCATCTATTTGATTGCCCAGTGACACATCTCACAAAAGACAAGCAAGTAAATGCTCGATTCTTTCTCTTCACACATCAGTTTTCAAAATAATGAGTTGATTTCCCATCAAGCTCCAAAGATTTACTTTTTTATACATATTATAAATTTAAACACATTTAAGGCTTTTGTTTGTTTGTTTGTTTTTTCTCAGAGTCTTACTCTGTCACCAGGCTGGAGTGCAGTGGCGTGATCTCGGCTCACTGCAACCTCTGCCTCCCCAGTTCAAGAGATTCTCCTGCCTCAGCCTCAAGAGTAGCTGGGACTACAGGCGTGTGCCACCACGCCCAGCTAATTTTTATATTTTTAGTAGAGACAGGGTTTCACCATGTTGGCCAGGATGGTCTTGATCTCTGGACCTCATGATCCGCCTGCCTCGGCCTCCCAAAGTGCTGGGATTACAGGCGTGAGTCACCGCACTCGGCCTGATGGGTTTTAATCAATTACAAATGTATCCTTTTTGAAGCTCAACCTGCCTTGTCTTCACCTTCTGGAAGCTTCTCCAAGTTGGCTCTTTCTCCCTTTGATGTGAGCTTAGTACACTCAGTTTGTTTTCTTACGCTCTGGCAAGTCAAGAGTTCTGGGCCCATTATACACATTTCCCACCCTGGACTTCAAACCAGCCGTTTCTCTAAGAATCCCTGGTTTCTTTCAGTGGGAAATGGTATTGCAACACCACAACCTGGGAGCCTCAGATGCTCATGGCTATTAGGTTGGTTATTGATTTTAGGGCATTTTAGTGCTCAGAGGAAGGAGATTATGTATTGAAACATCAAATTAAGGACAAAAAATTTTAAAATGAATATCTTCATATTCACAGGCACAGGTAATGATAGAATCAGAATATCCCACAGTTATTCTTTTTTTTTTTCATATAACACCCACAACAGTCTCAGAATAATTCTAATATTAACATCATCAATATAATTACTGAAAACACTTTAACATTTCTTTGCATATACTGTCCCACACCTGTGTATAAATGTACTATATCCACATTGGCTGAGCAGATAACCACTGCATGCTATATTCTCTTCTTTTAGCCCTTTTTACTATTAGTTTAAAAGTAAGCACATATTTAATGCTCAGCATCAATCTTTCTGTCAACGTTTCCTCAGTCATTGGTTGTCTGAATCCCATTCTTGAGTAGATTCATTGAGAAGAACTCATACGAACAATATACCTTGAGTTCTTGCATGTTGCTAATATGCACAAAGGTTTGCACCCTTTATACAAAAATGTCCGTTGATGGAATTTAAACTCTCTTGCTCATGTTTTCTTCTTTTGGATATCTTAAAAATATTACTCCATTGTCTTCTGCCATAAAATCTTGTCAAAAAATGTGATGATAATCTAATATTCTTTTCCCTTATGAGTCAGTCACTTACTGCTTTTGCCTAAATGTCCAATGGATTTTTTTAACTGAGTAATTTTACTTTAGAATAGGACTCAGTGATGGTCCTTCTATCTAGGTCCATATTCTCAGGTAACTACATTGTGTACTCTTGCAGTAGGTAAATTTCAAAATCATGTTTAAAAATGAAGGTATTGTTCATATACAGTGAAAGTCATTCTCTATATTGTAAAGTTCTATCAGTTTGACATTGTCATATAGCCATCCCCATACACAAAACAGTCTTGTCACTCGTTTAATATGTGGGTTGAAATCTTACTTGCATTCAGCAAAGTTTTCTTGAATTATTGTTTTTAGTATTGCTTCTGTTTCCTGGTTTTGGTGGTCTTTCTCAGGGACTCCTATGATCTGTCCATCAGATCTTCTTTGTCCATCTTCAATATTTGTCACAGCTTCTGAAATCCTTTTTATCTCTTCTTTTTGTTGTTTTCTCCTGTCTTTTCACTTTGGTTATTTCCCATTACTATGGCTTCAAGTTTACCAACCTTTTTTTTGTTTTGTTTTTGCAGCATCTAGTCTGTTAATTTCATCCAGTATATTTTTCACATCAGCCATTGTTGTTTTCATTTCTTTACAAAATCTTGACTGGAAATTCTTTCTTTCTGAGTAATTTTTTTCACCTTTTCTTTTCTTTCATTTCCTGTTTTTATTTGCTTATGTTTTCTTTCTAGTTTTTATTTCTGTAATAATTTTTTCCTTAATTCCGATTTTTTCCCTAAGTTCTACCACCTCATCTCTGAGTTGGTTTGTTTTTGTTTGTTTGTTTGTTTTTTGAGACAGGGAGTCTTGCTCTGTAGCTCGCCCAGGCTGGAGTGCAGTGGTGATCTCGGCTCACTGCAAGCTCCACCTCCCGGGTTCATGCCATTCTCCTGCCATCTCTGAGTTTTTCTAATTCTAATTATGCTGTCTTTTCTTGTCTTGTATCACTTCTTAAATTATCTTTTGGCTCATTCTGACATAGAGGGTTAAAGTTGGCATGCTTTCGTTTCTGTGGGGATGTTATTCTGCTTGTCAGTCTATGTCAATGTGTTATAATCCACATGGAATTTCACCTTGGTGCTTTTTTGTTACTCATTTCTACATGAGATTATTTTTCTCAGTCTTTGAGAAAGAGGTGTGGCTCCCAGATCTTCCTTTTCTGTTATTTCCACACGCTGCTAAAAATCATGGCAGCTTGTTCTTTGAGAGTTCCTGGTTCTGTTCCCCATCCCCACTTTTATATGGACTTCCTTTCTCTTTCCTTTGTCTCTTCTGCTCCTGTCCTGGTCAAATTTGATTCCGCTCCCTGCAGTTTCTCCTCAGTCTGGCTCCTACCTTGGAAGGGAGTCCCAGCAGGTAAATTTCAAGAGTTCGTGAGACCAGACTACTCCATCCTCTTTAGCTCAGCCCATGAGGCCCTGGCATTGACTTGCTCTTGAGTGGGCAAAGCCACTTTCTGCTCAAACAGCCGCTCTCAATTGGCCCGTTCTCCTGTTGGCTGTTTCTGAGTCCCCTGTCTCAGATCCTTTGGGCTCCCTGTGGCTCCCCTCTACTTCCCCCTCACAGACATGGATGGCAACTGGCTCTGTGGTTGCCTGTGGTTTCTTCCCATCTGCTTATATTTTGGTGTTTGTGGAAATATCTAGTCAGAAGTTGTGACAGTTTTGCTGTAAATGTTGTCCATGGGTTCTTGGTCCGGCTATGTAGTTGCTCTGTGGGATTTGGGGAAATTAAAAATCTGTGTTGCCACTATGCTTGCCATCTTCCCAGGACCCCCCAGCCCCCCACCCACCCCGCTTCCACGTGCAACATGAGTCTCGCTTTTTTCATTCAGTCTGATACCTCGTGCGGTGATGAACTGGGATAGGGTGACAGCTGGTGGAAGCAGTATATCCCTGCTTTGAGGAGTATTTTGTCAATGACGCTGTTTAGAATTGCTGACTCATGGTAGTAATAAAAAGCAGCCTGTGTTTGGTTGGTTTTCTTATTTTAAAAAATTATTTACAGAAAATGCATCTTTTTTTTTTTTTTTTTTTTTTTTTTTTGAGACGGAGTCTTACTGTGTCTCCCAGGCTGGAGTGCAGTGGCGTGATCTCGGCTCACTGCAAGCTCCGTCTCCCGGGTTCACGCCATTCTCCCGCCTCAGCCTCCCAAGTAGCTGGGACTACAGGCGCCCGCCACCGTGCCCGGCTAATTTTTTGTATTTTTAGTAGAGACAGGGTTTCACCATGTTAGCCAGGATAGTCTCGATCTCCTGACCTCGTGATCCACCCGCCTCGGCCTCCCAAAGTGCTGGGATTACAGGCTTGAGCCACCGCGCCCGGCCTGAAAATGCATCTTTTATTGCCTGCACACAGGGTGGGCTGCTTTCACCACCCATCCTGTGTTTGCCATTGACTTGAGTGGTTTTCAAACTCATTAAAACATCTCTATATCTGTGAACTTTCCTGGCTGAGAATTATTTCATCACATTGATATCACAATCTATTTTTGCTCATCTTTTTTATTGCATATTAAGACACTTTCCAAAATTTTGCTATCATTAATGATGTAGTATTAGACATCCCTGTACACAAATCTTAGTCTTTAACTTTGTTTTTTAAGGATGGACATTCAATTATTGGGTCAAAGAGACAGTGAGTGGTGTAAGAGTAGGAGACCATAGAACCCTCGTATGTCAGGGCCGAAAGGGATACAGCCTCTGCTCCAGTGGCCCATTTTACAGCTTATCTTTTGGAAAAAAAAAAAAAAAGAGTCTCAAAAAAGAAAAGAAACATGGTAAAATTAGAAAGTTTCTAAAAAGCAATGCCTTTCATTTCACTGTTTCTATTTTTGCTGCAAAATGCTTGCCCTTGCTACATGGAGAGGTGGGGCCCAGACATTTGCTTCCTGTTGATGGCTGGGGGCACCTTCTCCTCGCTTTGATCAATAGTGCACACTCATCCTATCCTGCTGGCTGTCTGGACCCAGTCCAAGGCTGTCTGAGTTACCTTGTGGTCGAGCAAAAGAGTGGGATTGGAAAAAAAATTTACACTCAGTATTGAACATGGGAGAGGGAGCACCACACTGGGGACATACATTATGACTTACAACTCTTCTCCTTAGATCTTAGGACACGTGTATTGATCACTCCGACTGCATTTAATTCCCATGAATGATTGTGCCATATTATCTCACACTGTGTCTTCCTTTAAAATAACTGAACACCCTTTTCTGACCTCTCTCCATGTTTGTACCTGATGACTTAAGTCATTCCTGTGACAGATGTTTAGTTTTCATGTACCAGGTGGATTCATCAGTGCACATCTTGTACTTTCTGATTATAATTCTGCAATTGCAAACGATGCAGCAACGGACATCCTTGAACTTACCTCTGATTTTGTGAACCCTGTCTCTGGGGTTCCTACTCATGTCCCAAGGCGTGCATATGCTTAGAGTCACTAGCTAGTTCTTGAGAATACCTGGTCCAGTTCTGACGCCACCGACAGCACATGAGGGCTCCCATCCCCCTTGCTATGACAACAGGTGATATTAAGACCAATGTTTGGCCGGGGGCAGTGGCTCACACCTGTGATCCCAGCACTTTGGGAGGCCAAGGCAGGCTGATCACCTGAGGTCAGGAGTTCAAGACCAGCCTGGCCAACATGGTGAAACCCTGTTTCTACTAAAAATACAAAAATTAGCTGAGCATAATGCCGGGCGCCTGTAATCCTAGCTACTCGGGAAACTGAGGTGGCAGAATCACTTGAACCTGGGAGGCAGAGGTTGCAGTGAGCTGAGATTGTGACACCGCCCTTCAGCCTGGGTGACAGAGTGAGACTCCATCTCAAAACAACAACAACAACAACAACAAAACAACAAACAAACAACAACAAAAGAAAACGAAAAACAAACACCAATGTTAATGTTTCCCAGTGTTAAAATGTGTTCCTCCAAGGGGTACAAAGTACTAAGATATTGTCTCAATTTTCATTTCTCTGATTATTAAAGAGGTTGAACCTCTCCACACATTGCTTATTGGATACCTGTGCTTCCCCTTCTGGGAGGGGTGATTGTCTCTCACTTGGGTTTCCTTTTATTTTGCTCGCTGATTTTGAAGGCGTTTCCTATATGTTTTCATTTAAGTTTCATTAGTTTTAGATTACAAATATTATCTCAATCTATCACATCACTATTTTTGTGATGTTCCTAGTTGAACAAAAATATTTACATTCCTTCTTCACGGATTTTTGATGCTACCTCTTGAGTCTTTTCCTAGACTTTCCACTTTGTTCCATTTTGTTTGCTGAAGGTATTAATTTCTGTGACAGATCAAACAATTTAAATTATGATCACTTTGTAATGTATTTTAATGTATCATAGTGTTCTTTTATTTTTGCAATTTTGCCTTAGCTGTTTGTTTTTTCATGTACATTTTAGACTCAATTTGCTTCATTTCGTTCTCACCCCAAATCCTGCTTTTTCATTTGTATTAAATTTATTGAAACATACAGGGAGATTGACATCTTTATAACATTTAACTCTTCCTTTCCCACACGATCCATCACTTCTCTTATTTATGTACTCTGCTCTTTAATTGAGTTTTGAAATTTTCTCCATAAAGTTCACCTGTACTTTGTATGTTAATCTCCAGATAAGTTACAATTTTTGTCCTGTGGTATACAGGGTCTTTTTCTGTACATTGCTGATTTCTCAATTAGAATATGAGATTGTGATCGACCACTTGTAGATTTAACTCTCTTATTGATTCAGTTTCCTGGGCTCTTAGTGTTGATGGCACTACATCCTTCCTTTCCGTGCAGATCAGATTTATTCAAGCCTATCTCATGGATTGTTGGCAGGAAGTGAGGAGCCTGGCAAGAGAGAACTCACCCTATGGGAAGAAGGAGTTGGGTACATTGACAAGGCTCTGGGCATCACAGGAACATAGATGTGCAGAGTTATTCTGGCCAGAGGCAGTCTGGCACCAGGCTAAGTAATCAGTCAAATTTGGATTAAGCCCTGCTTCACCACTAATCAGCAGTGTGACCTTGGGTTAATTACTGAGAATCCCTTTGTTCGGTTTCCTTACCTACAAAATGAAGATAATGATAATACTAGCTAATATAATTTTTGTGAGGATGAGACAACGTATGCAGAATGCTTGGCTCTCAGCAAATGCTCACTGTGGACAAAGAGGAGAAGCACAGAATTCGAATATTGCTGCTAGAGCTTCTCAAAGGCTGACTCTCTGAGAGCCTAGTAAGGTAGACTGGAGAATGACAGCTAGGCCTTATACCATTTTTATTTGGATTTGTGAGGCTGACCCATTTTCTCTGATGCACTTGACCTTAAGGCTGCAGCATCCAAATGGCACTGCTTGACTCAATTTTATAGAATTGAGCTTCAAGTGTCTAACCAACTGCATCTGGGAGAAGAGCATGATATTCCACTCAATTCTGCTTTTTCCAATAAACCATCCTTTTAAAAAGCATTAAGATATCCTTTAAGGAAATCCATAGTCTTGCTTAATAGAAATGCCCATTTCCATAGAGAAACATAACCACCTATGTACAAAGAGCTGCCTTACCTAAGCCTCAACTCTTCTGAACTTTAATCCTTTTCCATTTTCTTCCTCACTTTAAGAGAGGGGGTCTTAAACTCCCAGAGTCATCAAGCGGTGTACAAAATTTGGCAAGATTTTTTCAAATCCAGAAACTGAGTCATAGAGATTTAGAAATTGTCAAGCCCTGGAACGTTCCTTCATGGCCGCCGAACTAGCAAACATCCAAAACGATGTCACCTAAAATGAAAGTAGCTCTCCTGCTGTGTTCCCACTCCCTTCTCTCTAGATCTCAGCCTTTCTCTTTCGTGCCCATTGGCTGTAAACACAAGAGTTGCTGTTTATTTATGTACCTCTCTAGTAATGTGATGTTTATTTATGGAGCACCTGCTGCATCCTGGTCATTGGGCTGGTGCTGGAATACAGAAAGAACAGGGAAGATGAGGTGCAGCCCTGCTCTCATGGGGCTTACATTCTGCTACAAGAAAACAGAACATTTAAAAGGGAAGCAAATGTATAACCAGAAATACTGACAATGCGATGAAGGAAGTAAATTTGAGGAGAATGCAGGAAGGCTCTCAGGGGAGGAGACACTTAAGCTGACCTTGGGAAAGCAGAAGGAGCCAATTATGTCAGCAATCGGGGCTGAAAGGGTTTCAGGCAGGGAGGATGGTTCATCCAAAGACCTCGAGGCACAAAATGGGACTGAACTGAAGCCAGCATGTGGGGAACCAAATGGAAAGAGGAGAATGGCAAAAGATGAGCTTGGAGGCTTTGGTCTTTTTCCTAAGAATGAGACGAGACAATTGAAAGATGTAATCAGGAGAGTACAGCAATCCACCAGTTTCTGAAAAGATCAGTTGTGGCATGGAGGATGGGTTGGAAGGGCGAGTGTGGAAAACAGTAAGGCCAGCTAGGCAGGGGGCACCATTGCTCAGAAGAGGGGACACTGGCCTTGCCCAGGAGCCAGTGGGAAGTGAAGGACCCAGGGTGGGTTTTGGAGGTAGAGAGATGGATTTGCGGTGTCAGGTGAAGGAGCACTGAGTTGGGGGCAGGAGCCTCGATTCTGTCCTTGGACTCCCAGTGGTCACGTGGAGGGACTTGGGCTTCTCGCACTCCCTCTTGCATCCAGTTTTCCTGTCTACAAAATGCAGGGCTGGGAATGGACAAGGCCATCTCTATGTGTCCTTCAGTTCATCGCTGTCTGACTCCAGCCCTGTTTCAACTGGGAAGTTGAAGAGAGTCACCAATCACCTGTCAGGTATTGGCCTGGAGTGTTTGTTCAAAGCTGGACTTCATTCACATCTGGGTTTCTCTTGGAAGATACTACAGTCCTTTTCCAAACTGTACCGTTGTATGAATTTCAAAAATATGGGTAGATAGAACTTGAATTTTCTGTGACTAAAAAACTAAAATCTTGTTGATTTTACTCAGCTCATCTATCTCTTGAAGAATTCACAAATGATTTAACATGCCTTTAGTAAAGAGTACCCAAAGATATAAAACAAAGCCCCTAACACAAAGCCTTACCATTTAGAAATGTAGTAAACTCTATGGCAAAATATAGAAACAATGAGTTGTTAATTATATCAATAATGAATATTAGTACTTACTGTTCTCATTGTATGAATATTGTATTTTTCTTATTATTTGTATTTTGTCAATATACAGAGGACAGGGACATGCAGTGAGTCTTCTGCGCAGCATTCTGGGCCAGTCCCTCCCAAGGTGCCTGGAACCTAGTAGGAGCTCCGTGGGTATTTGCTGAATGACTAGGTGTATTCTGACTTCTCTCCCAGTCCTGCAGAATGCTTGCTACAAACAAACTTGCATTGGGTACTAAGTGGGCCACTGGCAACCAGAAGTCCAAAAACACTCAACCTAGTCAGACTGAAATCAAAGGAGAATCTGATGGTCTTTCCCAATTTCCTCCTCACAACCAGGCAGAAGCATCACATCCAAGGCAGGCAGCACTCTCATTTTTGAAGCTAGGTGCCATAACTTGGGCATTAGTTTTCCCGATCTTACCATATGATAGGTGTGTTTTGTGTGCTCCATGAATGGATAGATGTATGGATGGATGGATAAATAAATAGATGGATTTTTGGGTTGCTGCATGGATGGGTGGTAGATGTATGGATGGGTGTATAAATAGATGCACGGATAGATGGATGCATAGGTAGATGAATGTGTGCATGCATGGGTGGTCGAATGTATGTATTTATGGATGGATGGATGGATGAATAGATGGATGGGAAGATGGACAGATGCATGGATGGCTGGATGCATGGATAGATTGATGAGTGGGTGAATGGATGGGTAGGCAAACGGAGAAATAGAATTACTGCATGAACAACTTTTCTGTAAGAGGCATTTTCTGGAATTCGTTGACTTTCTCTAAGGCTCTTCAAATGTGATAGCGGTGAGCTACAGATAGAGAGAATGTGGTTTGCTAGATTCTAAGCAGCGTAGGATAGGAGATGAGGACTCAAAGCAGAGGGCTGGGGTCAGTCAGTCTGCAAGTGGCATGCATTTTCATCTAATTGGTTGTCAAACTTGAGGTTATATCCCATACATCCACATGCTGATCTCTCCTGGAAAACTTTTAAGCTCTGACCTCACTGGGCCCACATTTCTACCTAGAAACAAGTGGCTAGAGCTGGATGAAGGATGTCTCCTCTGGGAGTCCGTGGGCTGCCCACTTCCCCTCTGTGGCCACCTCCTCCCTCCCTTGTTTTTTGTTCACAACAGAATTAGCCCCCCATGGAGTGGTGGATTTGGGGTCAGAAGGCTCTGGATCCAAGTCTAATCCCATCATATTTCCTGTGTGTCCTTAGGTGAGTCATTTCCCCTCCTCTTTTGGGGCAAGTGGAAGAGAACAGGCAGCATTAGAATCAGATTTGCCAAAGTGTATTTCTCGTGCTGGTTACCTGCCCTTGCTTTGCCACAAATTCTTCATTTGCAATGTGACAGCAATGACAATGGCATGCACTATGATTTTAAAGCATGTTGAGTTCTTTATATATAATAGCTTGCAGTCATCCATTGAGATTGGCAGACTTATATTCCTACTTTATTTTATTTTATTTTCTTGAGACGGAGTCTTGCTCTGTCACCCAGGCTGGAGTGCAATGGTGTGATCTCGGCTCACTGCAACCTCCACCTCCCAGGTTCAAATGATTCTCCTGCCTCAGCCTCCCTGGTAGCTGGGATTACAGGTGCATGCCACCACGCCCCCCTAATTTTTGTATTTTTAGTAGAGACAGGGTTTCACCATGTTGGCCAGGCTGGTCTCAAATTCCTGACCTCAGGTGATCCACCCACCTCGGCCTCTTGAAGTACTGGGATTACAGGCCTAAGCCACCATGCCCAGCCTCTTATATCCCCACTTTAAAAGGAAACTCAGGCTTCCCAAACTCCCTTCTCACCTAGCTCGAAAACAGGCCGGGAAAACAGGCAGAGCCAGGATTCAGGTTGAGCCTCATGTGCCGAGAGTCCCTGTGCTGCTTCCTGCACGGAGCAGAAAGCAGAGATTAGAACGTCTGCCTTGGAGCAGCCCTGACTGCTGCTTATGGTGCATTTGCTGACAAACCTTGGGACATGTTGCTTTGAACCCAGGGCCCTTGCTTTGTGGAACACTGCAATATAAAATCTCTGGAATGTGGTTCTTCCTCTCCAACTTCCACTCCAGTTGCTCTGCTGCTGGGCTGCCCCTTCCCACACAAAGGCCTGGGGAGTGCTCTGAACAGCTTGTCAGAGTGGAGGCCTGTGTCCCCAGCCTTGGGAGCCTCAGGGACTGGCCAGCATGTTGGATGCTGCCCAGCTTCAAAGCGCTTCCCAGCCAAACGTGTCCAGCTGACCATATTCCCAGGGGACAGTGTCTTTCCCACGACCATACAGGGTCCAGGAGCAGCCTTGGCCACCAGCCCCCATCTAACCCCCACTTCCCTCACCACAGTCCCTGATTTGTGACCTGCTCCTCAAGAGGCAGTGGGGATGTGGGTCAGAACCTGGACTTGGGACTCGGTGAGATCTGGGTTTGAATCCAACAACTCTTTGACTTCAGGCAAATGCTTCCCCATTGGTCTGAACCTCATCTTCTCCATCTGTAAGTTGGGTGTTTGATAATGTCCCTCAGGGGATATCAACTAGGGTGCATTCAACAAGCCTGTCTGCCACGCCACCCTGAAACTGCCTCTCCTCCAGGAAAGCCCCCTAAATTCACAGAGCCTCCTCAAATGACTGGTTACCATGCCCTACAGACTGCAAAGTTACTGAACTGGTAAGCTCTCTTCTGGGCACAAAAACCAGAATCCAGCCACCTCATGTGACTGTCAGGGCCATAGTAACAGGAGAAACAGGACACAGAGCCTCTCTTAGCGGGGCTCTCTGCCGGTGAAGCAAACGTGAGTCACTTTAGAAAAAGCACCTGTGGCTTGAGGCAAAGCTCACGAAGACCAAGATCATCTCAGAGCAGAACGCAGTGCAGAAAGTGCAATGCACCTCAACTGCAGTCCTCACCTGGACGGATTTGAAGGGAAGTAACAACAAATAGCCCCCAAATACCACTGGTGTTATAGAAAAAATCTGTACATGGTGGTGATGGCAGAGGTGGCCCGTCTGGAGCAGCTGCTGCCATGACGCAGACTGCAGTAGGGGAGGTGCGGCCAGGGCTGCACATTCCAAGGAGCCAGTGGGAGCTGGGGAGGGGTGGGGGCCGTGCCCTCCTGGGCGCGGCTGCAGCTGCCCAGCTGCAGCTGTGGACTCAGGCATCTCTGCATTTTCAGGGGATCAGGAAGTCCCTCTCCCCATAGGCTCAGAAATACCTGCTCCCATTGCCTGGCCTCTCCCTGCTCCCTGAGGAAAATTGAGGCTGAGCGCAGGTGCTGTTGTGACCCAGCTGGGTGTGCACATGCTTGAGGCAGTGCTGACATACCAGCCCCCTGCTGCCTTCAGCCCCCTCTGGACTTTGGGTGCCAAGGGGAGGCCAAGGGGGAGCTTGGGGGAGCTTAGGGGATCTCATTACAGGCCGGCATGCACCTCTCTCGCTGTGGATGGCAGGTTGATGGTGGTGGAGGCAGACAGGCTTCTGGGTGGAAAAGGGTGGGTCCCCGGTGAAGACTTGGAGCTGGGCTGCCAGTTCTAGTGGACTGGAATGAGAACTTTTGGTGCTTTTCTCAGACTCACCCATGGCCACCCATGGACCAATTAGTATGCACTTCCTCCCTTCTGAAGCCCAGAAAATCCCAGACTCAGTCAGACTAGAAGAGATGTCAGGACGCCCTGCCTGTGGAGAAGAGCTAGCCACTGTGAGTCTCCTCTGATGAGAGCTGGACACTCGTCGGGAGACCCTGCCTGTGGAGAGGAGCTATCCACTGTAGGTCTCCTCTGTCTGAGCGGTTCTGCTGCTCAATAAAGCACCTCTTTGTCCTGCTCACCCTCTACTTGTCCTCATACTTCATTCTTCCTGGATACAGGACAAGGACTTGGGACCTGCTGAATGGTGGGGCTGAAACAGCTGTTACACAAACAGGGCTGAAACATGCCCTTTGCTCACCATGTTGTGGGTGATGAGAAGGAGAGAAGACAGAAGGAGAGGAGAGCTGTGGCCCTTTGGGGATCCCAGACCTAGGAGCTCCCCGAGCCAGAGCTGTGACACCCTCTTTGAGGCTGTGCGGTTCCTGGCACCTCCAAGCTTCTGGGTGCCATCACGTTCCCCAGTGCCAGAAGTGGTAGCTGCTTGCAGTATGCCTGGTCTAGCCACAGCCTCACAATAAGCTGGTGCCTGTGCCAGAACCTGAGCTGCCTGTCCTGCAGCAGCTGGCGTGCCTAGCTGTGTGCAGTGGTTGGACGCCATGCTCACTCACTCACACATGCGTCACCACTCTGCCCCTGACTCACCCTTTGCAGGCGTGGGATCCAGATTGGTAGTGTGAACCGAGCATAGCCTGCCAGGGTGGGTGGGTGCCCAGCAGGCCCGAGCAAAACTCAGGCAAAGGCACCACTACTCACAGAGGTTTCCAGCTAGAAAAGTGATACCCCAAGGACAAGGATCCTGTGACAGTGGAGAAGTCCTAAAATTAAAAATAAACAAACAAACCAATAACTAGACAAATATATTACACAAGTTCCAGATCAGTTTACGATTTGGAAATGGAAGTCTCCAAATGACCAAAGAAAAGGTAGGCTCATCTGGAAACAGCAGGTCCTGGTCCTTACTACACTAAATGTTACTTTTCTGGAGCATTTTATGGGACCTCCACACCAAGTGGTCTTAAAACTAACGGCCATCAGCTTCTTCATTTGGTTTTACATTAGTGGGTGGGATAAAAGAATATTTCTCGAAATTCCTTGAGGATATCTTGCCCATCTGTTTTAAATCAACAGATAACATGCATAGCAAACATAAAAGTGTGGGCTTTTGGGGACGAACTTTTCTTTGTCAACCTGTGCATTGGTCAGAGTTCTCCAGAAAAAAACAGAACCAGGATTGACTGCAAGCTGGAGAAGCAGGAAGGCCAGTGGAGTTGTTCCAGCTCCAACTTAAAGGCCTGAGAACAAAGGCTCCAATGCTGTAAATCCCAGTCTGAGTCCAAAGGCCAAAGCACCGGGATTCTAACGTCTGAGTGCGGGAGATGACGGACGTCCCAGCTCAAGTGAGACAGTGAACTTTCCCCTCCTCTACCTTTTGCTTTACTCCAGCCCTGGATGGATTGGATGCTGCCTGCCTGCTTGGGAAAGAGCGAATCTTCTTTTCTCAGTCTACAGATTCAGATGCTCCTCTCCGAAACACCTTCCCAGACACACCCAGAAATCATGTCTTACCAGCTGTCTGGGTCTCCCTTAGCCTAGCCAAGTTGACACATAAAATTAACCAGTGCACATCTTCTGAGAATACTCTGAATGTTGTCAATTCCAATGATATTTAAGAAAACTCACACCATGGCAAATCTGAAATGCCCTGAAATCCTAGCTCAGCTAGGAAAGAAACTCAACAGAGGTTTCCCCAAATTTAACAGCAATCCTAAAAATTACATTATATTGCTAGTAAAGAGTGGAGAATTTGAAAGAAACTCCTATAAACTATCAAAAATAAAAAGCAAATTTCCATCAACTCTGTTAGAGGATACTCTGAATTATCCCTAAATTCTTCTACGGGAAAGGATATTACAAAATTGTCAAATGAAGAGACAACGTGATATAACCAAAAGAAAAGCAGGGAAAAAGCATGACATAGTTGTAATTAAGAAAAATTGTCCTTTTCCCCACTACATTTTGTGATATTGTTAACTTTTAAATATTGCAAAACATGTAGTGATTTCCTCTCTTGGTCTAAATAAATATTTCAAATAAAAAAAAATGTAGCCATTACAGTCTGAAACTCCTCTAATCTCACCATCAAATTCATGAGTTTTCCCTCCACCATGGGAAGCATCAATTTTCTTATTCTTAAGAAAATCCCACTGATGGTGATGAACATGTTTTCCAGAATATTCCAGCCAATGCCACGTGGAGGGCTTGCTGGCATTCCTAATGTGACCTCAGGGGAACTGGACGGCCCCACCCCTGAAGCTGCCTCAAAGGAAGCCATAGGGTGGGGATTGGTCCTGGCCCCTACCTATCATTCTGCCTTGTGGCTGGAACAAAGGGCAGATGCCTCCCCACTGAAGGAAGTCACTGATGGGGCCCGCCACTCCAGGACCTCTCCAAAAGGGAGGTCCAGAACAACTTGGACTTTCAAAAGAAGGTTGAAACCATGTGAATAATTTCTGAGTGGTGTTTAATATTGCTCTGGGCAGGTAATTGTGATGATCAGCTTGATATGTCAACCCTTCGAGGCCACAGTCGTGTTATTCAATCAGTCCCTCACCTGAGCATTGCAGGCAGAGGTGTTAGAGTTGTGGTTTAAGCCCATAATCACTGACTTCAAGTAAAGGAGGTTGTCCTGGATGGCCTGGCTGGGCCTGATCAGTGGAAAGACCTTGGAGCAGGAAGAGGCTCCCTGAAGAAGAAGAAATTCCTCCCATGACAGTGGCCTGGGGCCATGCCTGTGAGTCACAGCCGTTCTTGACAGCCTGCCCCATGGACTCGGGACTTGTCTGGCCAGTCCCCATGGTCACCTAAGCCAACTCCTTGCATAAATCCCTTAATAACTGCCTCCTACTGACTCTTTTCTCTGGTCAAACCCTGACTGATACAGTAATAAGGGGGCAATTTTAAAAATCTGTTTGTCTGAAGTTTTCATCTCATCACAGCCCAGGCCTTTCCCCTGCAAGCTCTCACCTCATCACCCCAGAGTCTGCCTGTGCTGGCTGCTTGGCCTGGACATCTGCCACTGTGGGCTGGGTCTTCCCTTAGCCAGCCCTCTCATCACTCCAGCTGCAGTATCACATTCCACCTGCTTGGAGGGGGCTCCCCCGATGGGTGGCCAAAGCAGCCCCTTCCCTGTGGTCACTCGGGCCATGCCTGCATGCTTCCTGCATGGCGTTTGCTTTGCTTTGCTTGGCTTGCTACTGTTTGTCAATGCATCTGCTTCCTGGTTACTGTCCATTGCCCACTCCTGCAGCATTTACATCCCTGGGGGCTTGTCTGTTCTGCTGCTGCATGGCCCAAGTTGCACACCCTGAAGTTTTGCTCAATACATGTTGTAGCATCCATGAATGACCTGAAGGCTGGACAGCCAGGGACTGGGGGGTCACGGCCTTTCCTGTCTCATTCCAATTCCTGCTTTTGCCCTGGATGACCTGGGTCTCAGGCAAAGAACTTCACCAAGACGTGACCTGTCCTCTAGCTCCAGAAGCTGCAGCTGGGATTTGGGATTCTGAGACTTCTTGGAGGGGACACATGGCTGGCTGGCTCCAGTGCCCAGGCTTGGGAGCTCCAGGATGGCCCTGCCCTGGCTGCTGAGCACCTGGTCTTCCTCCTGCTCCCACGGTTCCAATGGAAAGTTTCTGGTCTGCAGTGTGATGCCAGTGGCTCTGAAGCTGCATAGTGTACACAGCCACAGGTTCTGAGGGGGACATTCTGCTTCATATTGAAACAATGGGCTGGACGTGGCAGGAGGGTGTCCAGCCCAGCCTGGGAGATATTCAATGCACTTGGACCTAGTTCTTGGCCATGGCTCAGGCTGGGCACACACTGAGTTCAGAGTCTGCAGAGAATTCAGGGCCAGGAGCCAACCCCTAGTTTAGGCCAGGCTAAGGTCAGGGATGTTTCTATTCCCTTACCCTGGAAGGGTCTTGAGAATTCCTTCCATCCTCACACCATGCCAACACCACACCTCCGCTAATAATAAACAAGACATGTGTGCACACACGTGACCCCATCTGGCCCATCAGAGCCTGTTTAGGGCAGTGCCATTCCCTTGGTATAGAAGAGGAAACTGAGGCCCAGAAGGATGGAAGGCCGTGCCTTGGGTGGGCAGAAAGGATGGGAACCCAGGTGTCCTGATTCTGCAGAGACCGGAAGGTTTTGTGAGTTGCAGGAGCGCAGAGCACTCCCCATTCCAAGGAGGGAGGGCAGTGATCCCCTCACTTCGTACATGGCGAGGGCTTTGTGGGAACACGCAGACAGCTCTATCCACGCCCGACCTTTGGAGGGCTCAAGGGGTTCATGCCTGAGAGGCAAAGGGGCCTGGGTTGAAGAACTGAGGCTGCTTCTGAAAAGCTGAAGCTCCTCCAAGAGACGGTCAATGCTGCATGAATCCTGGGCAACTGAGCCCCTTAAAGAGAGGGGCTCCTCTCCAGGACAATGGCACACAGGGGCGCGGCCAGGTAGGAGAGACCCTGCTCATCCCCACAGAACCATCAGTCCATTGGGGGAGGCTCTGCTGCACCCCAGGCAGGGCAGGGCTGTCACACATGGGACTGATGGGGAGCGGCTGTCCACCTCATCTCCCTCCCAACCCTGCCTGGCTCCTGAGCCTGAGTGAGGAGACTGTGTTGGGGTGATGGACAAAACCTGTGGGCAAAGAGAGGAGGTCCAGGCCACTTCCCTGCAAGTAGTCAGCTCACCACAAGCACCTGTCGGGCAGCAAATTGGGCTGAATCAAGGAGCAAGTTTTGATTCTTACCCAGGACTGAACTTTTCCATTGCTGGACTGAGGCTGTCTTTGACTCACACTGACCACAGGACTGTCTACTGCTAGAAATTGACCAGCAAAGTCATGGTCATCGCCTGAGTTCCCATCTGGTCAGGGACAAGCCTCTTTCCCAGTGGACAAGTTTAAAGGGCCAGTGGGTGACAAAAATCAGATTGGCTCCCTGAACACATGGGCTGACTCTCATGTGTCCAGTATGTTCACAGCTCCACTGGCTGGGGGCTTGCCACAGTCACAGCTGGGCCATGTGTGACTTTCCTGCCTTCATTGATCAGGAGCCTCGCCCCATCCATGGGGCATCACAGGCCTTCAAAAAGATGCACTGAAGAGATGAAGAAATGTGATGGTCCCATAGGTCCTTAGTCATGGACTATCTTGAAGTGAGGGAGGCCCTCACTGTGGATCACGGAGCAGGGAGAAGAGCTGGACGTGAGGGTAGGAGAGGGGGTGGTGCCTCCTGCTGCTCTGGGTGCAACCCCCTTCCTGGAATGCTTTGGCAGTGGAGGATGAGATGCTTCCAGCCTTGGAGAGTGGTACGGACCCCCAAAGGGGGTCCCGGGTGCCTACTGGAAGGTACCCCTTTCTCTGTTCCACTCTCCTTGCTGTCTCTGAAGTTGCTGCATGATAATTTATCTCCACCATTTCCTTCCTTCTCTTTTCCCCTTTCCCTTCCATATTTGCTGAGCACGTACTATGTGCCAGGCCTTGTGCTAGGGGCTGGGAAGTAGCCTGAGTGAATGTCTCTCCAGTGCCTCCTCTGGGCAGGCGCTACTCCAGATGTTAGGGTCCGAAGGTGAACCAGGCAGCCCTGGCTAGGAGGCGGCCATCAGAGCTGGTGCCAGGGTGGAGCCAGAGATCCATCCAGGCAGAAGAAGAGGCTTGAGGAAGGACAGACCATGGTGTGTCCCAGGGCCGGAAATTAGGCAGGTGTGAGCAGAACATGGTGAGCAAAAAGGTAAGTGGGAAGATTTGTGGTCAAATCATGGAGGGTTCTGTGAGAGGTGTTTTGACTGTCTTCTACTTGTGAGAAGCCACTGAGGGTTTTGATCAGGGAGTGATAACAGCAAGCAGGCCCATTCTCACACAGGGGTCTGTCTCAGAGCGGGCTTTCCACAGGAAGCCACCGAGCCACCCCTTTCATCAGCCTCGTCTGGGGCACCTCCTGGGGGGAGGATGCTGTCATCGTTTCCCTTTGGGGGTGGCCTCTGGAGGGGACCACCCGGCATGACCTCCCGTTGACCCATCTCTGCCCAAGTCCATGGCTGTTGGGTTCTCTGAATGGCCAAGAGATGAATTCATCGGCCACCTCCTGCAGGGCCACTGTCTGAGCGTGTCTGCTGCTTAATCAAGGGACAAGGACGCTGTGTTCCGGGCTGGGCTCGCCAACATCCTTGATGAGTAACTGGGACAATCAAGAAACGGGGAAGTGGTGACAATGCCACTATTGTGCTTTCACTCCAGAGCCCAGAGCGCCAGGTCTGCGTGGCAGGCTGGGCTGGCAGCCGCAGCTGCTGGCAAAATCCCCTTCAGCCTCATCAGTCACCCCGGTGGGAGGCCCAGGGGAAGGTCCAGCTGCCCCCAGGGGCTGCCACCTCCGCAGACCCACCAGGGGCTCACAAAGCAAACATCTCTTCTTGTCTAGACAACAAAGGCGGCTTTCTGCGACAGACCCAGGCACATACGCACATTGGAGGGCATTCGGATTCGTTTGTTCATCTGTTCATTTATTCCTTACTCACTCAGTATTCATCCAGTCCCTTTGAGAATTTCACCCAGAAGATGAAAATGAGCAGCCAGTGCTTAACAGGCAATCATGTTTTCCACGTCAGGCTGAGAGTTTTCAGATTCCATGATCATGTTTCATCCTCACAACAGCTTCATGCCATGGGTTCCGTTAACCTCGGCTGCCCAGGGCCGGGTGGCTGAGTCCAAACGCCTCTTGACTTCTCTGGATAGTGTGGTCTTGGGCCGACTCCTTCACCTCTGTGACACATGATACAGTGGGAGATTTTAGAAACCTCTTTCTGTTTTAACTTACACAGATCTAGAGACAAAACTGTGAAAGTATACCTAGAGAAGCTCTGTATAATTTAATTAATACATTTGATCCTACAGATGGGTGAAGATGAGACCACCCAGATGGGTGATACTACCTAGATTTTCATCAACAGTAAAAGGATAAATAAATTATGGGATTTTTTCATCCACCAGAACACAATGCAACTACTCAGGAAAGTTAACACACATAGCCACATCCAGCAACGTGGGGGAATCTCGCCTGTGTAGGGTAGATCGAAAGCATCAAACACAAAAGCATTTGTATTTTAGGGTTCTGTTTACAAAAAGTTCAAAAACAGGCAAAACTAATCTATGCTGTTAGAATTCATGATAATAGTCATCCCTGGATGGGGTATAGAGAATTTCTAGAAGGGGCACCAATGGGATTTCTGAGGAGATGGTGACATTTTATTCCTACATCTAGGCACCAGTTATAAGGGTATGTTTATTGCATAGAAATCCATTGGGCTGACATTTATGATTTGAGGAAAGTTTTGTAACTGTGTTAATCTTTGGTAAGAAGTATGCTAAAAATCTAAGGTTTATAAATAAAACACAACAAACCAAACTAAAAAATTGTGCCCTAAACAACTATTGGACCAAAAAGAAAAACCATAAAAACCTGGAAAATACTATTCTTCCAAGAATTTGTCCTATGTAATTAATCATGGGCATTTGCAGGCATTCATCAGAGACTTTTTATTGCAGAGTGATTCAGAGTAAGAAATTGAGTATTACCCAAGTGTTTAACAAAGGAGATTGGGTGTATATCGTAGCACAACCAGACAATAGAATATTATACAATTATTAAAATTATATTGTAGAGAAAAATATTTGATGATGTAGAAAGGTTTGTAATGTATTATTAAATGGTTATGATCATTTTTATAAAAAAACATGCTTGTGTCCTTTTTATTGTACAAGGAAAAATAACTGAATAGAAACACACGAAAATATTAGCAGCCATTATCTCTGATAATGGAATTGAAGGTTATGAGATGATTTTGTATTCTTTTTTACATTTTCCAAATGCTCATCTGTGAATATGTATTACTATTGTATTCTTCAAAAAGCTTATTTAAAACAGGATAACTATATTATTACTCTAGCATTTAGCATGTGCCCAGTACCGAATAAATTTCTCGTTGACATTTCTTGAATGAGCAAGTGGCTGGTCTCTAGGGCAAAAACTAGAATGCTGAGAAGGAAGATAGAAGTGACTGAGATATTTACCATGCCTGACTGGATGAGGAACATTTTCATGGAGGATGTGGGGAGGCAGAGTAGTGGCCTAATAAATGTAAAAGGAGGGAAGGATGGGTGGGAAGGTAGAGATGGTGAAAAATCACTTTCCAGGTTTAGGCACCAGATTGAACAGAGCAGAGCAGAGGTTTTTACAGAAGTGATTTCTGATACCAAGAGACCCAGTACCACCCTTTCCATCTTTTGAGCCTTCTGGTATGTTAAAACAATAAAGAAATACCAAAGCAGGGTTGCAAAATTGCAGCATATTTCATGTGGTCACATTTAATAAATAATAACTTACACACAAACTGAGATAATGACAGCTTGAAGAGGTTTATGAGAGTCAATTGTTAAATATTTAGGAAACTTTTGTGTTAGTTCTTAAACCATCAATGGCCTGCAATCAGCCATAGTGACAGTATTTACACCATGGTAATTGGCAAACATCACAAACGAGGGGGATCACCCCTTTCTTGACTGTGAAGAAGAGTTGGTTTACCAGCACACCCCTGGATATAATTTGCACTGCCCACAAGATAATTGCAGCACTCAAAAAAAAAAAAAATGAATTCTTAGCAAATACTGGTGTGGGATGGAGTTTAAAGATGTTCATACTATACACATGTTCTTCTTCCAGTCCTGCCAGGGTGGCTGTGTGACTGTGTGCAAAGCTTCGAGTGGAGATGCTTTCCAGTGTACTCTGGGGCTTTTTGGGCATGGAGGCTTGGGCCAAGTGGCCATTTTGCACGTCATACCTCCCACTTACCATGGCCTCTGCAGGTGGGAAACTCCCCTCCACCAGCCCCTGTTATCCAAAGCCTCCTGGCATTTCTTCCTACACCAAGCCTGTCTGCCAGTCAATTCCTGTGATTGATCTGTCCTAGCTGAGATTTTTTAGGGTGGGGTTGGGGGTGGGGGAAGACCATGGCTTTCCATGCACCACAGCCGTTCACCCGAGCCCCTCAACTTCTCTGGTTCATGAAATCATTCAGGGCAAATGGTGCCTCTCTGTACTGTGGGTGAATGCATCCAATTAGTCACTTGGGAAAGGTAAACCACAGGAGAAGTCATCAATCATTCTTCAAACAGTAACTTCCTTTTATGTTGCATCAAAAGAGGTTATGTTAGCTGTGCAATTGTCTACAGTTGAGGAAGGAACTTGCGGAGAGAAAGGAGCTTCTCTCCTCCCTCTCCTCTGCTTCCTCCTTCCCCTCTCCTCTTTCTCCTCTCTCTTTCTTCCCCTTTAGCAAACTGCATGTGTACCCTGTTCTGTGTGGGGCTGGACCTGCAGGGGTGAGCAGCCTCTTCTCAGCCCCATGAGCGACACTAACATTTATAGTCACAAGGGCCAGTTATCTCACCACGAGGACCCTGTCTGCTTTGCAGTCAGGATGAACGGCAGGGTCTTCCCTTGGCCTAGAACATTATTCTTCCACCCCCATGCCCTGATCTCGGCTGTCATCTGGGCAATTCTCACTCTTCCTTCAGAGAAAGGGTCCCTGAAAGACACCCCCCTCCAACACAGTCATTTCCATACCTTGTAAGTTCAGCAATAATATTCCAAAAATATTCATTGAGCACTTCTTCCATGCCAGGGCCACATGAGACGTAAGAAATCATCTTTGTGGGCTGGCACAGTGGCTCACCCCTGTAATCCCAGCACTTTGGGAGGCCCAGGCGGGTGGATCACTTGAGGCCAGGAGTTCAAGACCAGCCTGGCCAACATGGGGAAACCCAGTCTCTACTAAAAAAAAAAAAAATTAGCCAGGTGTGGTGGCACATACCTGAAGTCCCAGCTACTTGGGAGGCTGAGGCATGAGAATCGCTTGAACCTGAGAGGCGGAGGTTGCAGTGAGCCGAGTGTGCCACTGCACTCCAGCCTAGGCAACAGAGTGAACTGCCTCAAAAAAAAAAAAAAAAAAAAAAGAAAGAAAGAAAAAAAAGGAAAGAAATAATTTTGTTTTCCTGCAGTTCTTACCCCTAAGGAGCTTTTAATTACTTCCAGCACCTCTAAGAGCCTCTCTTGGTATATTCAGAGCTTCTTGCTTACAGAGTGGGAGTGTGGTTTTATTGAGTGCCTACTATGTTCTTTTCCTATTATTCACTGAATACTTATTCACTAACAGCCATTGCTGACAACCTCTGTTTCTGTTGAAAAGTTGTGGATTTTCCCCAACAGGGGGTCTGAGACTTCTCTCTTCCCTCCACCTTCCTCCTTCAGCTCAGCTCCATCTTCCCACAGAGCTGCATTTTTCAACTCGATTAAAAGATGCCATTTTCACCTTTGATCAAGGCTTAAAAATACAATTGAGATGTCTGGTGGCAGCAATCAATATTGTAATAAAATTACACCTAATTTACTCAGTACTTCAGGTGCAGCAGGGGTCATTTATCTGAGTGGGGCTTTTTAAAGTTTCAAAATAAGGAAGACGTATTTTGCTCATGAAATTTTTATGCTCAGCCTTCACTAACTCAGCCATTAATTGCCAAGACCTCCAAGCTCTGACCCACTTAGGAAATCGATGCAAGAGAATGTGAGTTTCTCAGACATTCCCAAATTTTCTAGTCATGAGACCAGGGCACGGGTGGCAGGCAAGGTGGCCCCAAATGCCTGATAGTTTATCTGGACTACATTGGGATGAAAATTACTCTGATTTCCATGGTAACCCCTATTATTGTTTAAAAAGGGGAAAAGAATGCTTACGGGGAGAACTGGAACAGGAAGACGAGTGGTTTCCCAGCTAAGCAAACACAAGTCCCAGAATGGAAAAGATCCAACCTTCATGCTACAAAAAGCTGCTGCTGAGACACGTGGCCCAAGTCCATTTTCCGCCAGTGGTATTTATGATCCCGGCGGGTCAGCTGGGG
Organism: Papio anubis; assembly: GCF_008728515.1. NCBI lineage: Eukaryota > Metazoa > Chordata > Mammalia > Primates > Cercopithecidae > Papio > Papio anubis. The sequence continues at coordinate 85,200,922 of NC_044991.1, read as the reverse complement.
GCTTTCATTTCTGTCACATAATTAATACAACCGCAGCAGGTTGCCTGCTCCGAATGGCAGAACATAGGGAGTGGGAGGCCCATCTTGAAGGACCCAGCTCCGGAAAGTTCCTGCCCAGTGGGCATCCTGGGAAGGAAATGGCCATTTTCCTCCTGAAGACAGGTTGTCCACCCCACAGTCTTCCCAGCAGCGCCACCCACTTAGTGGCTCTTGTTTTCTTCTCTGTCATCATCCACCCACTTCCACCCCCAGCAAGTGTTGTTAATTTGACTGCATGGCAGTGAGCTTGGGGTGGCTAAATATGTGATCCTGTGATCTCTGGCCTAGGTTGCAATCTGTGCCCTGCTGCCTCTAGCTGTGTGGTCTTGGGAGATGTTAACGAACCTCTCTGTTCCTTTGGTTCTTCGTCTATAAAATGGTGATGGTGATGGTAACCTATACCTGGGTTTAATCCAGAATTAAATATGAAAATCTGAATAAGGCCATTACAGCAAGGTGCTGGGCAGGGGGTGGGAATGTAAAATGCAACCTTCACTCTTATTGAGGCATATCTCAACCTCCACTCTCCTCCCTTCTCCCTGTTACTGCCTGGATTCCAGCTGCCATCCTGCTCCGGGGTCCTGGCTTTGCAGGCGGTTCCTGCTTCCTCCCCTGCCCCACAACCAATCCTGCCTATTTCAGCCAGAGCTTTTACACATTGTTTTAGTTTCCAAGACTGCATAAAAAATGTCCACAAACTGTGTGGCTGAAAACAACGGACATTTGTCCTCTCACGGTTCTGGAGGCCAGAGTCTGAGATGAAGGTGTGGGCAGGGCCAAGTCCCCTTCCAAGGCTCTTGGGACAGATGCTTTCTGGCCTCTTGTGGCTGCTGGCTTGTTCTGGCGGCTGCATCACCCCAACCGCTGCTCCCATCGTCACAAGGCCTCCCTTCTCTGTGTGTCTCTCCTCTTTTGTCTCTTATAAGGACACTTGCCATTGGACTCCGAGCCCACCTTGAAGCTCAGAATGATCTCATCTTGAGATCCTTAATTTAATCCCATCTGCAAAGACCCTGTTTTCAGGTAGGGGTCACAATCACAGGTGCTGGAGGGTGGGACATGGACGTCTCTTTGGAAGGACACGGCTTAACCCGCTGCAAGGATGTGCATTGCGTTTCTCACCCTTCGGGGGCTTCTTTTGCCCTTGGCCTGGAAGGCCCCTTGGCACCTCGCCTGCCCTGTGTCCTGCCTCAGTGACCTCCTGTTACTTCTCCAAATGCATCACCCTCTGCTCACTTTGGGAGCCTTGCACTGGCTGGCCCTTGGGAACAGCCTCCCTGCCTCTGCTGAGCTCATTCTCGTTCCTCCTTCAAATGCCACCTCCTCAGGGGCCCCAGCCCTTCTCTCCAAGTGGGTCCCAAACAGCCCCTCTCTACATTGGCCCCCAGCCCTGCTCCTCCCTCTCATCTCCACCTGCTCACGGCCTTCAGCACATACTCACTCTGGTAAGTGTCCTTAACTCCTAATGTGTCTGTCTCAGCTCAGGACGCTGTGGGAGCAGGCCCCCTCTGCCTGTTTCATGTTCTCAGCACTGAGTTCAGAGCCTGGCACACAGTAGGGACTCAATGAAGATTTTTGACTACATAAAAGTATTTCAGAAACACCACAGCATCAGCGAGCCCAGTTACCTGCACAGTGACAGTAGAGAGGAAAGGGAGCCCGGGGTCTGGGAAGCGGGTCTGTTTAGACGCACCCAGAGCCAGGCCCGAAACCCTCGTCCTTGGCTCGCCTGGCACACGAGGTTGATCCAGTGGTGGGGGCAGTGCTTCCTGGTGGGGGTGCGTCTGGCTTGGCGACAGGCTCAGTCCCTAGCTTGGGATTCTGCATTCTGACCATGGACTGGGGGCCACGCTGTGGCCACAATTTAAGAGAAAAGGAGGGAGTCGCCAGGGGATTCTGGGCTTCCCACAGGAGGAGAAGCTCAGCCAGTTGGGAGAAGGTCAAGGGACCCAAGGAGAGACCGACTGAATTCCGTGGCAGGCCGCTGCCCCGATGTAAGGATATCCACCCGAAGCAGGCAAGCCAGGAACACAGATGGGGGAGGGATGGCTGAAGGCCACAGGCTCCCAGGGAGGCCAGGGGAGGAAGGTAACTGTCAGCTGTGCCCACCATCACCTTCTTCTCAATGTGCTGCTCCACCCTGCGGCCATGGGGGACACAACTGGGGCAGCTGGATTTCCAGTAGATTTGCCTTCAGCTGGATTTCCAGTAGAACTGCCTTCAGACGTGCAAGCTCCATTTGCGCCCCCCCACCCGCCCTGGCCCACATCCGCAGTCCTGCCTAGCCTTGAAAATGAACTGAAAAGGCTGGGGTTGGGCTGCTCCCTGCCAGGTGCTGCCATGGTTGATGTCCAGGTGCGAACTTGGTTATCTCACAATGGCTCTGAGGCTAGTTAGGCACCACCAGCACCCCCAGTTTGTAGACAAGGAAACTGAGGCACAGAGAGGGAAAACTCATGTCCAAGATCATGGGGCTGGTCAAAGTAGATCTGGGCAGTTGACTGCAGCTGTTCTGGGGAGCCCGTGCAGCACAGGACGGAGTCTGGACCAACCCCCTTGCCACTCGCTCCAGGCTGGCGGTCCAGCTGCTACAGTTTCCCAAGCGAGCAGAAAGTTGGTCTGGGTTCCACACCAGGATGGGACGCACCTCACAAAGTCCCACAGTCTCCCGCACTGTGGTCCTTGCTGGCTTCGTTTTCTTATTCTTTGATCAGTCCCCTGGTGAGGAGCAGGCATGGTGTGTGACCTGACAAGGCAATGCCTGGCCACCGATGCTGCTAAAATTGTTAATAATAGTCACAGGAAAAAAAGTGGCCCACAGAGGCCGGGCCAGGTTAAGCCCTGCAGGTCAGGACAGGGTACAGATTCTGCCCTAACTGTGCTGAGAACTCAATGAAGGTTTGAAGCAAGGAGCAAAACAATCTGCTTTCTCCCTGGCTTAAGGCTGCAAGATTTAGCAAATAAAAATACAAGGTGCCCAGTTAAATTTGAGTTTCAAATAAATAACTTTTTAGCATAAGTATATAATGAATATTGCATGGGAAATACCTATGCTAAAAAGTATTCACTGTTGATCCAAAATTCACAATTAACTGGGTGCCCTGTATTTCATCCGGCAGTCCCATCCTGGCTGTTGCGTGGAGAATGGGTCAGAGCAGCGCCAGGTCAGAGGAGGGCCAGGACACTACAAAGAGGCTGGGATATGGCCCAGGGGACCAGTGACAGTGGCTCAGATGAGGTGGTGGCAGTGCAGATAGAGAGAAGTGGACAGATGGGAGATACATTTTAGTAACAGCTCACATTTTGAGTGCTTGATGTATATTACCTCATTTACTCTTTGTAATAACCCTCTAAGATTGGTACAGATACTGTACCCAACACACAGATGAGAAAACAGAGGCACAGAGTAGTTAAGTAATTTGCTAATTTATGGGAGGACCAGGATCAACACAGGTCCCAAGCATCCATTCCTGAGCCTTCTAAGGTACAGTTCACCGGGACTGAGTCTCACCGAATCCTAGTACTCAACCTGCCACCGCTGTTCAAAGACCTCAACTGGGTGGAGAAGGATGTGTGAAGAGACTGGAGCTGTGAGATGGGTGAGGGGCCCTTATGTAGAAACCAAGGTGTGCCCCAAGACGGAGGCAGTGGGATTGTGGAGGCACCGCTCCATGTTAGAGAGATTTGGGGGAACTGACAGTGTAACAGGGAAGCAGCAAAAGAACGAACATAACCAACTCCATGTTTGCTTAATGGGCCTTTATCCACTTCTGCACGGAGGCTGGGATAATTTTAGAGCACTGAGATAATATGCAAAAACAGCAATCATGGAGTTTTAAAAACGAACTCTGGGATTAAAGGGAAAGTATGTAAACAACTAACTACGTTTTTAAAAAGAGATTTATAGGAGCATTGTGACCTGAGCAAGGACAAGGAAGTCCCCAATCTCCTTGGACCCGCACTGGTGACAATGTCTGTGGTCATCTGTTACATCTCGACCCCAATCCCCTCCTCTTCCCCTGTCCTGAACATAAAAAGAGCCTAAAATTTGTATGCACTTAACTCAAGGAGGCATTAATACTTCAGGAGGCTAGTTCATCAGCTCGGTTGGCTGGCTCTCCCAGTAAACCTGCTTTTCTTTCCGCTAACTCTCATTTCTTGAGTTTTGGCTTTTGAGCTGCAAGCAGCGGAACCTGGGTTCACAAACAACAGGGAGTGTCCTCCAGAACTCAGCAGAGGCACATGGGCACTGCAGCCTGTGCCATATCCACTCCCCTTTCTTCTAGTTAAAAACTCCCCTGTTTCCATGGGGAACTGCCTCTCCCTTCACTCTGTCTACGTGTTTTGGGAAGCAGCTCTACCCCAGGCTTCAGGGGTGCCCATGTGGCCAGGCTTGGCTGTCAGCCTTCCCGTCGCTCTGCCTGGTGGGTGGTTTGCGTGACCTGGCCTAGCATCCGTCCCACGGGAGTGAGTGCTGACGTCGGCGGTCAGTGGGGAGAGAGGATCTCTTTCCAACGGAGCGGCCGGAACCGTGAGGTGGGGGCCGCGGCTCCTCTCCTGAGGCACAATTGCTGCTTCATCCCCAGGAAGCAGCCTGGCTCCTCCATTCCTAAATATCACCAAGCAAAGTAGGGTTTTGTTTGATCTCTGTCGAGTCAAAGACCCATGGAAATGTGTTTTCCTTTTTCTTTTCAAACGAGAGCGGTCTGACCTCCAATGCCAAATTCAGGCCTTTGCTTTCGCCAATAAAAAGAGTCTAAGAAATTTTGAAACTAGAGTTTAGAGTAGATAGTAATTCAAAAGCTCAGTGTAGGGCAGGACCACAGAGCAAAGTCATCAGGCATCCCCTGCATGCCAGCCATGGTTATGAGTAGTGGGTCACTTTCTCCATCACATCAGGGTCCTGCCCCGACCCTGGGGCCTTTAGAAGACCCCTGTCCTCACCAGTGAAAGCTCCAGGACTCCTGATAAACTGGTTCTTGTTTCTCTTTTAACCAAGAGCTAACATAGACTGCCGTTTGCAGTCAGTAGACAGGTCTAAGCTCTCGGTGGGAGGACCAGTTCCATCATTTTTGCATCCCTTTAGCGAGCATATTAGTCTGCCTGGACTGCCATAACAAAATACTACAGACTAAGTGGCTTCAACAACAGTAATGTGTTTTCTCACAGTCTTGGAGGCTGGAAGTCTAAGATTAAGAGGTCACTAGGTTTGATGACCTCAGAGGCCTCTCTCCTGGGCTTGCAGACAGCCATTCCTCACTGTGTCCTCACATGGCCTCTCTGTGTATCCTTCCCTGTTTCCTCTTCCTCTTCTTACAAGGATGCCAGTAATCCATCCTTACACTGGATTAGGGTCCACCCTTATGAAATGACTTAACTTTAATCATCTCTTTAAACGCCCTACCTCCAAATACAGTCACATTCTAAGACGTGGGTTAGGACTTCAACATGCAAATTCCGAGGGGACAGAATCCAGCCCATAACAGTGAGTGCCAATGGCGTGTAGGTCCTAGAGCTTAATGGACATAGCAGGAGTGGCTGGGGTGCACAGGACAAAAAGGCAACAGCCCCTGTCTGCTGAGAGCTCTCATTCTAGAAACTTCTTGAAGAAGCATATCATATTGTCATTACTGAGTTTCTCTGACAGATTCCTTTGAGGCTGGGTGTGCTGTGAGGCCTGGAAATTTACCAGGAAGAGAGAAATTCATAACCTGAATTGTGGAGTGGGGTCTCCGGGGGAGCACAAGCATACATTGATGGGAGACAGCAGTTTGGATGGGTACCTCTGCTCTGAGAACTCTCTTCCTTATACCCACAAGGGAGGCCCCACGAGCCACAATTGTACCACGACCTCACCCCTCCTTGGCCACAGCTGATTGGACCAGAGCTGTGCCCCGATCCAAATCAAGTTCTTCCTCAGAAGAATTTAGACCTGGGAGGCACACAGATTCTCAATGCGCTCTGTTGGGGGCTTGAAATCGGGAAGTCTCCCGAACCCAGTGCACAGGGGCGGCAGGGCCAAGGAGGGGAGTCTCCAGAGAGAGAGAGAATGAGGCTGGCTTGGGAAGGGTGGGAGAATGGGAGTCTCCAGAGAGAGAGAATGAGGCTGGCTTGGGAAGGGTGGCAGAGATGAGGGGCACCAGACAACCAATGTCCCTGCTGTGATAAGAACTACCTGCAGGTGCTTGTTACAAACACAAATCTGCCCCTTCTCTAGGCGACATGTGGCCATGTATCCCCTCCACAGTGTTCCTGTCCCTCTCTGGTGTCATCTGGTGGCAGACAGCTCGCCATGGTGGACAGATAGCCAGGAATTGGCACTTCGGTCCCTTTCCTACAGACACACACAGACTCCAGGGGTCTTTCTGTTGGAGCTCCCGGGGTGTTGCAGTGGCCATAGGAATAAGCCCAGTAGAGAAGGAGGAGAGGAAACAGCCTTCATCCTCCTCAACTCCTGTTGCCCCTCCTCTTATATTTCTCCCTTTAAGACCACGAAACCTCAAGCCAGATCAGCCTTTCCTGTTCAGGCAACTTCCCAGACGTCTCTCAGTAGGTCCTAGGAACATGTCGGGCCTGCTCAGAGCACTCACCCATGCTATCCCTCTGCTTGGTGTGTCTTTCCCTGCTAGACACTAGATGATGAGCACCTGTGGGTTCAGAGCAAGGTGACCTGTTTGCAGCTGTGTCTCCAAGCACCAAAAACTGCCTGGGCACCCTGTGGACTTATTAAAGAAAGGACAGGAACTCCCAGGAGTGACATTATTCCTTTCATACTCGTGACAGCTTAATTTCTCTTAAGTGGAACAGGCTCCAGGCACCGTGAGTCCTACATGAAATCCTCTTCCTGTTGCTCCCAGGAACTCACAGCCCCGCCGACTGGTCCTTGGGAAGGATCTTTCCTGAACCCACGATCCCGTTGTGGGCGGGGCCTTGTCTTCAGCTGCTCTGATTTGACCCTCAGACACTTTCTTCAAAGGGTGTCCCTAGAGAAGTTCACAAGGAATGGTACAGCCATCTGTCTATCTAGCTGACTATATGTTACTAGTCAAGATCTAGGGTTGGGTACAGTGGCTCATGTTTGTAACCCCAGCACTTTGGGAGGCTGAGGTGGGAGGATCCCTTAAGCTGACCAGCCTGGATAACATAGGAAGACTCTATCTGTGTAATTTTTTTTTTTTTTAATTCGCCAATCATGGTGGTCCCTGGCTGTGGTCTCCACTACACAGGAGGCTGAGATGGGAGAATTACTTGAGCCCAGGAGGTTGAGGCTGCAGTGACCCATGATTGTACCACTGCACTCCAGCCTGGGCAACAGAATGAGACCCTGCCTCCAAAAAAGAAAAAAGAAAAAAAGGATTTGGATATCACATCTAATTTCTCTACCTGCAACTTAGAGACTGCTGAGCCAGTGGGTCTCCTGTAATTAAGATCAGGGCAGGGAAGTGACCACAGCCATAAACCCCAGCGCCTCTCTCTCTCTTGAACACAGGCTGATGAGGTGGATGAGGGGTTTGAGTCCCCTGTGTTGGAACACCTCTTCCACTTTTCCTTGCTGCTTGTATCTGTGATTACTGGTGTGTGTTGGGAGACAAACCTCCTCTCATTAATTCATTCATTCACACACTTGCATTAGATAAAACCGAGTCCCCTTGGCACCCTATCTCAGAACTGGGTCATAGTCAAAGAAACAATCAGCTGAGGGTCAAAATAGTTGAACAGGAACTAATCTTTGCTGAAGTTTCTCAAAACACTCAAGGAGCTTCATTTCTCTTGTGCATCGAAGCTCCTCCCATCCTCTGTCCCAGGGTTCTCAGCCCTGGCCTCATAGCACAGGATCACCTGGGAAGTTCCAGGCCCCACCCAGACAGATGAGGTGGGAGTCTCCAGGGTAGGGCCCAGGGGGCTTGTTTGGGAACCCTTGCATCTGGTTGATTCCAGCGCCCAGCCAGGTGTGAGCACCTCCTTAACCCGCCCAGCCCATCTGTTATCCTGAACCCCCAACCCTTGTGTTTGTCTTCATTCCCTTTCACTTCTATTTCTCTCCACCTCCCGCTCGCTCATTATCCTATTTTTAGGATGAGAGCCAGAAACGAGATGGCAAAGTCAGAGTTCTTGACAGGTAGAAGGAAGAGCAGAAGATACAGATTTGCCTGTTCATTTTGGGGGGCACACATTATTCAACTGACATTCTCTCAGGCTCATTACATGCCAGGCACTGTGGGGTCTGGAGAACCAAAGGAATTGAAGGAAAAGGGAAGGGAAAGAGCTTGTGGTTTAAGACAAGGAAGTAAAAGGCAGTTATGGCAAAAGTAATACAGAACATAAAAGTGATGACCAATACTATTAATACCTGAGGAGCAGCCATGTGCTGGCCTCTGTTCTCACTCAGTGACAAATCTCACAAGAAAGTGGAACTAGGTAGAGAGACTGATGTTAATTTTATAGGTGATGCAACCAAAGAACAGATAGGTTACTCATATGTTCAAGGTCACACAACTGGCAAGAGTTGACATTCCAATCAGGGACATGTGAGTTCCAGAGTCTAGCCCTTATGCATGGTGCTGCCCTCAATAAAAGCTGTGGGCCAGCAGAGATGGGCTATGAACCAGCCTGAGAAGGCACACTAGGGCACCAGGGGAGGCTTCCTGGAGGAGGTGGTGCCTGAGCTGAGTCTTGAGGAGTTGGATGTTCCATAAAGCTTCCTGCGTGCTTGTCACCTCTATCTTCTAGGATTTCCCTGGATGAGGCAGGGCACTCGAGGCAAGGGAAAGGAAGGTGGACACGTGACACACAGTGATGTTCCTTGGCTGACTTGAACAAGGGAAGGCGACATAACAAACTAAATTAACAACAATGAAAAAGGGAAATTTGCTGGCACATACAACTTCAAAGTTGGGAAGTTTGGTGGCCTTCAGGAACAGTTGTACCTAGGGCCTTACTGGCCAACAGTAGGACTTATTTTCCTCCTGACATCTCTTGGCTCTCCTTTCTGCTAGTTGGCTTCACGATCAGGGAGGCTGAGTTCCAAGTGACAGCAGGGGTGGTCTCCAGCAGCCTTGAGCTTCCATGACCTTCACAGCTAAGAAGCCTAGAGAAAAAGATCACAATCATTTCTTACACAGAAGCCATTTTATTCCTCCACAGGACACTGAATGGCCCTGCTTAGGTCATGTGACTGCTCCTCGGCCTATCTTGCTGTCCCAGGGCATGGACTACTCTGATTGGCCAGCCTGAGTCACATGCCCAGCCCTGCAAAGGAGTCAGGGCCAAGTGCTTGCAGACACATCCAGGTGGTGAAGGGTTTCCATAAGAGGAAAAGACAGCAGGGATGCAAACTAAGGGAGTTCCCAGAGCCCAGGGCCTCCAGGAGGCAGCGGTCCCCTTCTGCTGTAGTGCAGGCACCCACCTGGATGTGGAAATGCTCCTCTGTCCTCCACCTCCTAAAGGGGCCAGGTGCCTGCCTGCCCGGCCCACTCCTCATGCCTTCTCCAGCCTCAGCCTGGGGTGTCCAGCGTGGGTGCAGTCAGGAGAAGGAACGGGAAAAAGGACACAGACAGACCATACGTTTACACATATTTAAAACCAAACACAAAAAATCTCTGATTGACTCTAGAAAATCACTGGAACTGCTAGAAAAAGAAGGCAGCAGGGTGATGGGACCCTTGAAAATGAAATGGAATTAATTGACTGTGGAACTGAGCACCATGAAATTAAAAAATAATTTAATCTGAAGCTCATGTGCTGTGGTTGAGCTTTCTACTTAGCATGGGAGGAATGTCTGATATGTGGGACCTCCACTGAACAGAGGATGTGGCGGGAGGGGGACAGGCTGGACCCTCGTGGCTCAGTCAGGTTCCTGGGAGCTCAGTGATGGGTTGGGTTGGGAACTGATTGGCCCCATCCCCGTGGAGACAGACCTGCTAGGACAAGTGAGGTCAGGATAAGTACAGGTTCAGGTAAGTAGCCCCAGAACCAGCACCCAGAGCTCCTGGCAACCTGAATGACCCCAGGGAAATCTTGTCCCCTCTGAGCCTCAGCCTTAGGTCATTTTGTGAATAAAGAGGTTGAGTAAAGGCAGTGTCGGCCAATGTGTGGCCTACATATCATTGGCAAGATGATCTTAGGTGGCACACAAGGAATTTTCTTTTATACTTTAGGTTCTGGGGTACATGTGCAGAATATGCAGATTTGTTACATAGGTATACACGTGCCATGGTGGTTTTTGCTGCACCCATCAACCCGTCATCTACACTAGGTATTTCTCCTAATGTTATCCCTCCCCCATCCCCCACCCCCTTGACAGGTCCCGGTTTGTGATGCTCCCCCGCCCTGTGTCCCTGTGTTCTCATTGAACTCCCACTTATGAGTGAGCACATGCGGTGTTTGGTTTTCAGTTCTTGTGTTAGTTAGATGGATTTTTAAAAAATTAATAATGATGTGTTTATCTTTACAGACACCTTCTGTTTTTGATTTTCTCAACCACAACTGTGATATAAGGTTTTCTTTTAAAAATCAATTTGCTTTTGTGAAAATCTTGAGTCAATTTGAAGAATAATTCTAAGTAAATTATAGTGTCGTGGGCAAAAGTCATGAAGGTGGTCCCTGCGTGACTGGCGTTTGGAAAATACCAGCTAGGTGTACTGGAATTTGGAGCAGGGAAAGGACCAGAACCTTGGTGTTGGGCCAGCCAGTCCAGGATCTTGGTCTAGTGTCCTTGGTATTTGCACTCCAACCATGAGTGGGAGCATGCAAAGTGCCCTGGTGACCAGATATCATGCCCAGAGATAAGCACCAAGCCTCCTACGTGTGCTTTTCTAATGACTCTTCTGCGCACCTATTAGAAAAATGACTGCAGTCCCTGATGACATGCCAGTTTGAATCATGCTTTTTTGAAACTTAATATTTTATGACAGTCACCACATGCCATCAGACCATCTCCTTCGACACAATTGTCAGCAACCACTTGCTGGTCCCGCTTGTGATGGCCCCATAATATGCTTAACTAACTCTTTCTGAAAGGCTATTTCCCATTTTTCATTATTACAAACAGCAGTGCATCAAGCTTCCCTGTAGCTGGACCCGGGCTCTCTTGCCTGATGATTTCCTGAGGAGACTTTCCTTGGAAGGGACATGACTGGAAGCTCCTGTTTAGGGTGGGGAGGAACGATCACTGCTGCTCCTCTTCTCAGGGGTCTCTGCCCCAGTGAACAGGAAAAGCCTCTCTCCCCACCTCAGCTGTCCTGGTTGCAGCCCCAAGCAGCCTACCTCCCTGGCAGGAGGCCATTCAGCTCCCAGCCCTGTCTAGACAGCGAGTGTGCCAGCGACAGCCAGGCCTGAGCTGCTGTGTGTGTGTGTGTGTGTGTGTATGTCTATATGTGTGTGTGTCTGTGTGTGTGTTTGCTAATTATCCTGGAATGTCTCTCCAGCCGCCACTGTGGAAATGTAGGTCATCCTGGCGAGGTGGGCGGTCACGATTAGGGGGTCAGGCCAGCCACTGGCGCGCACACCGTATCGAGGTCACAGCCGTCTGGGAGCCAGTGGAATGGGGCCCAGGCATATGAGAAGCAGACAGGCTAGGTTCTTTCTGCGGCTGTTAGTACGTTTCATAGCATGGCTCACAGCCTAAGGCAGGCGGCTTTCCTGTCGCAAAGGTAAGAGCCAGTGTCCCAATGCATGCCTTACAAGCTTTCACAGACAACATTTGATTGAGCCAGGGCATTCTGCACAGCAATTTCCCTGGCATGGTCGATGCTGTTTCATCCTCACAGCAGCCCTAGGAGGAGGGTCCTATTATTATCACAATAACCTCACCCATTATCTCCATTTACGCTTTACCATTTTCATAGTAACCATTTAACCTTTTCATTTAGCCATTTCCATGGTTTCCTCCATGATCTCAGAAGAATTACTAAGTTCTTAATAATAATACAGTCATGAGTGCTGAAGGACAGGGATACATTCTGAGAAATGGGTCATCAGGCAACTTCCTCACTGTGCAAACCTCAGAGAGTGCACTTGTACAACCCAGGTGGCGTAGCCTGCTGCACACCCAGGCTGTAGGATATAGCCCATGACTCCTAGGCTGAAAACCTGGACAGTATGTGACTTACTGAAACTGTAGGGCATCGTAACACAATAGTAAGTATTTGTATCTCTAAACATGTCCAAACGTAGACAAGGTACCGTAAAAATACAGGATTATAATTTTATGGGACCGCCATCATATAGGTGGTCTGTCCTTGACCAAAATGTCATTATGCAGCACATGGCTGTAAGTAACAACAATCTGTTACTATGTGCTGGTCTCATCTACTCTCAGCTCTTGTAATATTTTTGTTAATTCACTAAAAAGCCAACAGTGATTGCTCCCATTTTATAGATGGGCACAGAGAGGGTAAGTACAAAGCTAATGTGATTCAAACCCAGGCAGTCTGGCTCCAGGCTGAGCTCTCAAACCCTGAGCCCTTCATCACTGTGTTAAAACCCCCAAGTTAGGTTGGGGTCAGTCATGGGCTTAGATACACCATTTGGATTTTTAAAAAAATATTGTAGCACAAGAACAGGGCTATTGTGCCCACTGCAAAGAAGCCTTTGGTTTGAAAGAGTTAAGCTTGTGTCCTGGTAAAGGAAGGTGGCTCCAGGGGAAGTTCCTGAAAAGCCAGATTTTCTCAGTGTGGCTGTTCACAAGCCCAGGTCAGGAAGCCTTTTATCAACACCCCCGTCCCCCACTCTCCTCACCCCGGGTTTAAAAAATAATCTAATCTAACAGATGTTTCCATCTGCGGAACAATAGGCTGTGTGTGAGGGCCTTGTTTGTGCACCTGACAGTCATAATTGTTCAAACATTTATAAGCTGTGGGGTTATGAGGAAAAGGTTTTAAGAGATTCAAAGAAATGAGGAAATGGTGCTTGGAACCACCCTCTCCTGCAGGGCTGGGGCTGGCTACATTTCCACTTCCCCCAGCGTTTTATTATGAAAATTTTCAAAAATACAGAAGCATTGAAGGAATCGGCGAGCACCCAGACACTCCCTGCCGAGGCCGCCCTGACAGTCGGCTGTGCGCGTTGTCACTCCTCCATCCGCCCGTTCCCGGTGCCAGCTGCGTCTGAAACGACACTCGCTGTGTGAGGGTGGCTTTCCCTCCACGGGAGGGCATTCCCACCGCCGTGGGGGTTTGGCCGTGACTTTTGAAGGATATTTTTATGCAGAATATGGTATTTGAGAAGGAGTGGGCCAAGAAATGTGAGCCACTGTTCTTTTCATTTTCTTCCCGGCTCAGCGGCACTTTCTGCCTTTGCATAAAAGCCAGCACAATCCCGCCTTGTCCCCGAGGTGGCCCACACCCTGGCGGCTGTGCTAAGTGCTCCCCACACACCGTGTTCAGTTCAGTCCTTACAGCCGACCTGAGCCTCAGGCATTATTATTCTTCTCCCCATTTTCCATGGGGATAAACTGAACCTTGGTGAGGTAAATGGACATTCCCGGGGCCCTCCGGCTTGGAAGTGGCAGGAGGAGAGTGTAGACCCACAATCCCAGTCACGTGCCACACAAACAGAACCAAGTCTCCGACTTCTCTCCACCTAGCCTGATGCCTGGCACACTGTAGTCACTCCACAAATGCCTGTAGAATGAACTGAGATGAAAACTCCTTTTTACAGAATGCATTGGAAAAACTGAGGCGTAGAAGTCAGATGGGTAGAAGGTAGGGGAACACCATCAACAGCCCCTCATTGTCATCACTTCTTGTCTCTGACCGTTGAGGGGCAGGAAACTTCCTTACTCTACTGGTCTCCCACAGGCTATGATACCCCTCCCCCAGCCCTACCCGGAAGCCCTTCCAACTGCCCCCATGGAAGACACATATCTTGCTTAAAGATCCTCCAAGACGACAGGCTTGTGCTGATTTCTGTCCTGTTGAAAGGCCATGTGAAGAAGTGGAAAGAACTCAACCTCCCAGGGTCCTACAAACCTAGATCTAAACCCAGCTTCTGGCCATGATTAGCTGCGTAAACTTGAGCAAGTTATTTTTATCTCAGCTTCTCTGTGTGTAAAAAGATGGTGACCATACCTCCTGAAGAGAGCTGATGTGGGTTTAGAGACAGAGAGAGGAGGCGAGCGGCATGGAGTACCAAGCTGGTGCTCAAGGAGTTGCCATTCTCCAGGAACCTCTGCCAGGCTTGGGGCTGTGGCACGTGATTTGCACATGAAGGGATGAGAACTGGGCTGGGGCCTCTGTGGTCCCTGACCATGAGGGTAGTTGGATCCATATCTTCCGGGCAATGTGACAGAAGGACCCCCTCCCCACACACAGCTCTGTAAGGTGCCTTTTACTCTGCTAGTTTGCCCAGGGCATGATTTACTTGGGCAATCCCACCAGAATTCAACAATGAATCATACATGATTCCTGTCTGTTTCTTTTGCATCGATCCCCCTTTCTGCCCTCAGGTTGCTGAAAGACTATAAAAGAGACATTTTTTAGCCCTCTGTTTTGGGACCAAGAGTACCCAGCAAACGGCTTAGTGTGATTCAATGCTAGCAGTGCAACCCATGCAAATGCAACCTAACCTAACCCAACCCAACCCAACCCTCCCCACCTCAAACCAACCTAACCCAACCCAACCCTCCCCACCTCAAACCAACCTAACCCAACCCAACCCAACCCTCCACACCTCAAACCAACTTAACCCAACCCAACCTAACCCAACCCAGCCCCACCCAACTCAAACCAACTCAACTCTAGCCAACCCAACCCAACTCACCTCAACTTAAACCAAGTCAACTCAGCTCAACCCAACCCACTCCAACCAACCTACCCAAATCAAACCAACCCAATTCCAGCCAACCCAACCCAGCTCACCTCAACTCAAACCAACTCAACTCAGTCCAACCCAGCTCGATGGCAACAGTTGTTCAATGGAAAGCACATGGGATTTGGAATTAAATAGACCTAAGTGGAAATCTCAGCTTTTCCAGTTACAAGCTATGTGACATTGGCCAAGTCACTTGACTTCTGAGTCTGTTTCCTCATCTTAAAACAGAGCAGAAAATCTTTTATTGGCCAGTATATAAGATTCATTTTCTGTTTCTCAGGTGTCTCCTTGTGTGACACCATCAAGTCCACCATAGACTAATGGATGGAATAACTCTCAGCAACTTATCCCTTTCCTCCCCTGCTCCCCCTGGGTAAGCAAATGTGCAGGCTTCAAGAACAGCAGAAAGAAGAGACATCTAAAAATCAGTCTTCCTGGCTACTTGGCCCTTCTCCAAGAAGACTTGGTCGAGTCGGGGGTAGTAGATAATATTTTTCAGAAAAGCTTCCTGGTAGAATTGAGTGACTTATGTATTAGCTAATCTTTAGACTGTAAATACAGTAATTTCTAGGCATTGTAGTGAGGATGGACAGTAATACGTGGCACTCACACTAAATACAGAGAAATCACTGCAGTCACCACTGCTACTGTTACCACCTTTGAGATAGTAGAATAGAAGCTTTCTTCACCTGTCGTCATGTTACCGAGCCACTAACCAGTGCTCTCCCCCGTCACTGTAAACATTCTGTGGCTGCCCACAGTGCTCTGAAAGTTGGAGGCTGGTCAGCTACACCTCAGTGAGCTCTCCCATATCTGCCTTCATTCAGTGAGTCATTTGATTAACGAGAATCAGTGGATTTGTTCCCATGCCTTCTTATGCCAGTTATATTTGTAATTTTAATTTCAAAATTCAACTGAATTACTATATAAACTAAAAAACTATGAGTGTGAAAGAAAGAGAAAAGTTGCTTCTATGAAAAATAAGTCAAATGCTTTGGAATGACTTGAAAAATATGAGTTCCTAAAAAATATGCTGAACAATTCAGTGAGGAAGAAACTACTGTAAAGATGAAAAAATACACAAACAATGAAGGATTCTGCATTCAGGTATCTTTGTAAATGCCCTTTAATTTTTACTTCATTTTAAAGGACTGGAAACTGTAAATGCTGGTGATTGTAAAAATGGGTGTGGTTTATGTAAAAGATTACTATGCAACTCCAAACAGCAAAAATAAAAACACCTTGATGTGCTCACAAAGATTAGTTAAGTGGATGCACCAGTGGGTCATTAAATCGTCAGTTTTAACTGCTTCAGGTTAGAGGGATTTGACAGCACTGGAACTGCCACATGGGCATTAAGGAAGCCACATGTAAGTCCTGGGGCTTGGCTCTGCAGTGGGCTTCAAGCACTGGGATGAGCCGAGTGTGAACAAGTCAAGTGTAGTGGGAAAAACACAAGCTTGGCATATAGACAGATGGACTCACGCCCTCCCCTCCACTTGCTTGCTGTGTGACTTTGCATGCACCATGTCATTTCTGATTTCTTCCTTGGCAAAAGGAGGTGCTAATACCTATCTCACAGGCTATAGAGGCCGAGGGAGGGTAGGGGAAGCCCTAAGCCAAATTTTGGCCCAGAAGAGGGACTGCAAACAGCACTCACATCCCCCTTCTGCAGTGTGCTTCCGGTTCCACGCGTCCAGTGTGGACTGACTTTCTCATCTCCCAGGGATTTCCCAGCCTAGCGTCAATGAGCCTTGAATCTCAGCTGATGACACTCCTGCGCAAAATGGCTATGAAACTGGAAAGATGTCTACGAAAAACACAACCCCTCAAGCCAGAAAATGCACTTGACACATCTGTGTTCCTTGAGAAACCTGAAGTTTTGGCGAATCCAGAAAGCCATGGATGGCAGAACTGGTAAGAGGAAAAGGGAAGTCCTAGTAAGAGAGGCTAAGGCCCTGCCTCCTGGCTGTGTGTAGAATTAAAGAAGCATTGCCTCCCGGCTTAATCAGGGATGGCAATCTCATTAGCCATTGTCTGACCTCTAATGGGCAGGCGCTGTGGGTGGGCAGCGTGTCCAGGGTCATTGACAATGATGCATGTGGATTTATTGGAGAGATAACCATTTTCCTCCAGACCCAGTTGCAAACTTGGCTTCTATGTCTGCATTGTTCTCAACACATAAACAAGAAGAGACGGGCTGTGGCCCCTGCCAGGGCCCCTCCAGGAATCCTGAGAGAAAAGTCTCTACCAGCAGCAGATGTGGGCTTGTGACAGCTCCATTGTTGCCCGGGCAGAGGGGGGTTGCGGAGTAGAAGCCCACTCCGTGTGGCCAGGTTTCAGGGGTCCCAAGAGAGGCCACTGGCTCTCACCCCAATCCTCTCTGCCTGTTGAAATACAAATAGCCTGCCCTTGAGTACTCACCTGTGCTACTCCATTACCCCCGACAGTTGCGAGAGGGAGGCTCCACGAGGTTCCCGTTCTATGGATGAGCAAATGGAGGCTCAGGGAGGTTTAGAAACATCCCAGGATTGGTAAAGAGGTGAATCCAAGGCTGAACTCGTTCTGATGGGTTTCACGGCTGATATTTTAACAATAAAACCCTACTGTCTTCATAACAACAAGTCTAATAAATGGCATCTGTCTAGTCACGATTAGCATCTGGGTCCTTAATGTACACAAAATTACCAAGTCACCCAAAACGCTATCAAGATGGTAGAATAATTATTCCTATTCGACAGAGGGAAAAGGTGAGGCAGAAAGAGGTTGGGAAACTTGCTCTCACCTGATGTTCAGTAACATTTTCTCCCCTCCACAAAAATTGGGGGTGGTCTGTGGCCTTCTAGGGCAGACCTTTTTAAGCAATGAGAGGCAGTGGGGTCTCCTGGTGATGGTTATTGGCCCATGTGTCAGACAGACATGGACTGCAGCCACATGCTAGCCCAGCAACTCTCTTCACCTGCCGGAGCCTTGATTTCCTCTTTTGCAAAATGGGATGAGAGGGCGTGGGGGCCTTCAGGAAACTGCAGCTGAAGCTGGGGAACGGGACACTCTCATCCAATCTTCTGTCATTTCATTAGTTTGCTTATTGACTAAAGGAGGCTTTTTTTTCCTTTTAAGCTTTGAGAGTTGGAGGTCATAGATCAGAAATTTTAATTTGAGTGCACAGAATATAGGTTCCTTTAGTTAATTCGACCACTCCACTCAGCCATCACTGACATTGAAATCCCTTCTTTTTCATCTATGGCCGCACCTAAGCTCATCCTGTACAGCTGCCAGAAAAAACACAGGGTGCCTGGTTAAATTCGAATTTCAAATAAAAAATAAAGAATTTTTTAGTATCAGCATGTCCCATGAAATAGTTAGAGGCATATGGATACTAAAAAAAAAATGATTCATTGTCTATCTGAAATTTGATTTTAACTGAGTGTCCTGTGTTTTTGTTTGCTCACTCTGGCAACCGCACCACCTGGCCACAGGGGGAGGGGGAGGCCTCAGGGCACCCTAGCTGGGACTTGGCCCCATTAATGACTACGATTATGATTTGTTTATTGGCAACCACTCTGTGCCGGGCACCGTGCTGGGCTCTTGGCCTCCACCTTCTTGTCTTTCATCCTCACAACCATTTTGCCCATGTGGAAACAGAGGGAGCTGAGAGGGGAAGTGACTTGCCCAAAGACGTGGGTCGCTGAAGCCCAAGCCCATGACGACTCAGCTTGATGCACCCCCAGCACAGAAATGTGCAGCCCCCATGTCCTGCCTGCCCCAAGTGGGGTCCTCACCAGCCACTGCGCTGCTTCACCCTCCACCTGGCACTGATTAGATTCTCGAGATTTTCAGTCCAGTGCCTGAGCCAGCACATAAAATCTTTATTTTTCCCATCCAAATTAGTTCCTGGGGAGACCCTGTGCCCTCCCTGGCTTTTATATGCCTTGACTTGGCTCATGAAATGAGACGTCACCCGAACAACCCCCTCCTGTTCTCCAGCAAGATGGGAGGAGTCTCTCTGCTCTTGGCTGCATTCCCCTACCTGGATCACCATGAAATGCTATTTCCAGTAGACCAAGCGGCTTAACGGCTGTCATATGGCACATATCAGGCGGAATTGTCTGACTTGCTCCATCCCATCATGTTTCATGAACCATGATTAGCTGTGACACTCCAAGGCACACAGCGCAGCCTTGCCTGTGACTCCCCTTAAGAACAAATGGCTTCGCCTGACCCCAGAGGCTGGCTTTTATTTTGTTCCTTCTTTTTATGTAGTAGTGGGAGTGGGTGAGTCTGGCAGCTGCTGACCACCTCTGATCGTACTCCTAAGCCAGGCTCCATGGAACTGAAACTTCAGTCTCAAGCTAGATGATTCTCTATGACTTTGCCCCAGTTATCTGAAGACTGGTTCCAATTTGAAAAGATAAGTCATTATGGAGATAAAGCCAATTATGAGATAAAGCCGATGCCACCATCTCAAGACATTTGGGGATGAGTGGCTCTGGGTAATGGGCACGGAGGGCATCCTCATTCATTCCTTCTGTAAATATCCACTGAGCACCCTCTGTGCCTGGTGTGTTAGCACCAGGGACATATTGAGACAACTAAGACATGTTCACTGCCTTTAAGGGTTCCGTAACCCAGAAGGGGTCGGAAATGTAAATGAACAGCCAACATGATCAGGGCTATCATGCAAAGACCAGAAGACCTACAAGAGGTGTCTCCGGGCCCTGGCCGGCTCCCTCTTGGTTCTCTTTGGCTCTAGGCAATGGATCAGGATTGATCTGAGCTCCTCACAGCTGCTTGGCCCTCTTGTCAGTGACTTATTTCCCAGACTCTCTTGGGTCCAGATGGCATTGTAGCACCACAAACGAGGCTTGAGTTGAAGTAGGTATTCAGTTTATAAGAAATATTTTGCTCTCCTGAAAAAGAAGGTCATATTCATTGGCTTCCCCCTTTTCCTTTCTTGTCTCGAAAGCATCAACATGATGCTTCAAGCTACAGCAATTCATCCTGAGGCCATAAGGCCACCAACCTGAGGACAGAAAGTGGAAGTGCTTGGAGTCTAGAGGGGAAGGCAGGGAGAACCTCTATCCCTGCCGGCATGGCCAAGCCATCCCCCAGCCACACATCATCCACCCCTCCCTGCTCATTCTGTGAGAACAATAAACTTCTATTTGTTTAAGCCACTGTTAGTTGGGTCTCTGATACCTGCAGCCCAGTGCATTCCAATCTAATACAAAATGTAGTACATTTTATCTGGAAGGTCCTGGAAAATCTAGGCAGAAGGGTTAATAAAAAAATGCACAAAGTCCCTTGTCTTCTAAGGTCTATAGTCAGGGGACGTGTAGCCTGGAACTGTCGTCACTCATTTGTGTCCTTCCATCCTGGCAGACAGACCTCCTTGCCTTTCTGGGAGCTGAACAGCTTTAGCCTCCAGGAACCCAGGGAGGTGAAATGAGACTTCTCACACCTGCTCAGGTTGCTGATACCTCTCTGGAGCCCCATTCTGTCCTTTCACCAAGTTAAGCTGTAAGAATGCAGCACCCGCAGACGGTGCCTCTCCAACCTGTGTGCTGTGCAGCACCCAAGCATCTTCTCAAAATGCAGATTCTGATCTAGTTGGTCCAGGCTGAGGCCTGAGAGTCTGAATTTCTGAAAGGTTCCCAGGTGGTGCTGACACTGCTGGCCTGGGGACCACACTTTGAGTAGCAAGGTTGTGGAGGATGGCCAGCTGCTTGTAGGACTACCCAGCTGTGGTCAGTACCACCCTTCTACCCTTGGAAGCAAAGTCCAATCGAGTATTCTGTACTCCAGCCCACCTAGCTGAAATGCCCAGGTTCTGATTTTTTAAAATTATGCCCTTCTGCAGTCGGATGGGACTTCTCAATTGTGGCTTCAAAATCAACTCCCTGGGCTTTGCATAGACTCAGAGTGACCAAGTGTTCTGGTTTGCCTAGGGTGAAGGGCTGCTGGGGATGTGGGACTTTCGGTACCAAAACCCTGCAAACCGAGAAGAGTTGATCATCCTATATAGGCTGAAGGCTGTGCAATTAGAGGGAAGGCAAGATGACTCAGGAAGGCCTTGGAACCCAACAGTGTGAGCGCCCAGTGGTATCAGCCAGGGCTTAGTGAGCACCAGGCTCAGTGTGGGCATTAGTCACAGTGCTCCATGCCAGTGAAGTGCAGCAAGCGCACTCTTTGGGATTTTCTCTGTCATCCCAGACCTGAGTCTGGAGGCTTGGATTGTGGGGAACAGAAACAGCGAGCTCCCTGCCTCCCTGGCCTTGCTGTCGCCGTGTGGGACTGGAGAAGGCCACGCTGTCACAGCTCCTCATGAAGCAGTGAAGACTTGGGCTGGGACAGAATGAGGTCACGGGTCCTGGGCATCTCCTGGGTTTGCTGGGGCCTCCCCCGCCTTCCACCAGCCCTGGGCGGTTAATGACTCGCTCAGCTCCTTAACGAAAAAAATATGTGCTGGCTCCCAGCTGAATGCCCTTAATTTGTCTCATTTGTGCCTGAAGCACAGGGTGTGGGCAAACCGATGTTAAGCAAAAAGGCTATTACCATAATGCGATGGCCCTCTGGCAACGTCTCTTCTGAAACCCAGTCCTCTCCCTAACCAGACAGGCTGGCAAGGAGGGCATGCTAACTCCAAACAGTGGCCCGCCTCTGCCTGTGGACTGGTTTTATTTTGTGGCTCTTATAGTGGTTTTGTTTTTTGTTTTGTGATTTTCAGAAGTGGCTGACATTTAAAAATGGGAAGATTTCAAATAAAAATGTATATTTCTATCACTCTTCAAAAATCCAGCAGCACTGAGTCCACCGTCTGACACAGGAACAATTAGCTGGGGACAAGGACAGGCTGCCCTGGCGAGTGCAGTGGGGGTAGGGTGAGGTGGGAGCCCCCCAGGCAGCTTGGCCCCTGTGACTCGGCGCAGGTGCTTTTCCAAATAATTTCTTGTCTTGTTTTATTAAGTGAGACATACTAAGGATGCTATTCTTTCTGTTATCAGCCCATTATCAGTATTGGAGTCAGTTTCACAAGTAATTTCTGATTCACTTGCTTTCCGAAGAGAGGGCTTCCCACACATGCAGGACCTTGGACCAAAGCAGGACAAGAAGCATTTGAAGTCCTGGAGTAGAACTTCAGAATTAAAGTCTTACATCATTTTCATCATTGTAAAAAATGTGCATTCATTGTGAAAATGGATGTGAATTTTTCACAGCAATATTTGGAGGAACATAACGAGTAGCCGTTTAAGGAGTGACTATCCCATGTTTCTTCTGGGCATCCTAAGAAGCTCTCCAGAAAAAGTGAGCCAGCAGCTCTGACGTCTTTCCCGATGCAGCTTTTCAACAGGAAATGCTCATTCAGGCATTTGTGGGGGTGATGTCTGCTCAAATAAGTGTTGCAAAGACACAGTTCTTGGAAGGTAAAACTGAAGCAAGTGAAGGATCAGGCTCATCTCATTACCTGATTTGTTATTTTTATTGTAGAAGCAAATTTAATGGCATGAAAAAGATGGTAATGTATAGATACATGAAAATTAGCAGGTTATAAAACAAGACGCAGTGCACGTTATCATTACAAGTAGGTGTATATTTTAAATGTATGTGTAAAAATAAACATGAAAAGCTGCATGTCAAAATACATTTAGCAGATTTTATTGGTGGATATTTGGATTATGTTTTCTTTTTATTCTCATTTTTTAAAGGGGCTTGACAGTCAATTCTGTTTCCCAGGTTAGGTTTCCTTCAAACTGTTCAACTGAAATTAGCAAATGCTAACCAAGGATCCAGGATGAGTCCTTAGTGTGTGCCAGAGATGGTCAGTAACAACAGCTATCATAATGGTAATAGTGTCACGATGATGGCATCACTAATTAGGACTATGCTGGGCTGTACGTAAGAGAAACTCAATGGCAGCTTAAGAAATTCATCTTTAATCCTCCCACCTGCTTTATACGATGAAGTCCAGAGATGGGCAATCCAAATAGTAGCTTCACAGTGCTACTGAAACCCAGCCCCCTTCTTTCTCTCCTCTTACCCATCCTTCTACTGTGCTTTTCATCCCGAGAGCAAAATGGCTGCTTTGCCTCCAGACATCACATCCAGAGTCCAAGAAGAAAGAAGGGAGGATAGGAAAGAAAGGAAATTTTAAAATCTTTTTTTTTTTTCTATTAAGGAGAGAAACCTGCCAAAGGATTGTGACCATGGTCACATGGTCATTTCTAGTTTCAAGGAGGTCTAGGAAGGTGAACGTTGTTAAACAGGCACATCTAATAATGTGCCTATTGTGAAATGCAATTTACTGCCTGAGTAAAATTGAGATTCTGTTAGTGAAGAAGAAAAAGAAAGTGGATATTGGTTGAGGACCTTGTAGTGTTCACCCCAAATAACAATAGTGGTCATAATATCATTTCCTATGAGTTTTACTGCATGCTGAGAACTGTGTTGAATGCATTAATGTTTTGTGTCAAACATTAATAACTATTATTATTATGATTTCAGATCACAGTAAAAGAAACAGAGGCTCAGAGAGGTGGAGCCAATTGCCTGAAGCCACACAGAATATCAGCTGGAGTCAGGATTCTAACACCATCCCATGTGAGTTTAGACATGTGCACATAATCCCCAGGACATACCAAGAGAAACAGGCATTCAACATATCAAGGGATAGCTGTTTCTCCCAGAGCCCAGACTTATGGGCTGTGGCTCTTGTGTCCCTTAAGACCAGTGCTGCTTGAACTGTAATGTACATTGAATCACTTGAGGATCCTATTAAAATGCAGGTTATGGGCCGGGCACAGTGGCTCATGCCCGTAATCCCAGCACTTTGGGAGGCCGAGGTGGGCGGATCACGAGGTCAGATCGAGACCATCCTGGCGAACACGGTGAAACCCCATCTCTACTAAAAATACAAAAAAATTAGCCAGGCGTGGTGGCGGGCGCCTGTAGTCCCAGCTTCTAGGGAGGCTGAGGCAGGAGAATGGCGTGAACCCGGGAGGTGGCGGAGCTTGCAGTGAGCAGAGATCGCGCCACTGTACTCCAGCCTGGGCGACAGAGCGAGACTCCGTCTCAAAAAAAAAAAAAAAAAAAAAAAAAAAATGCAGGTTATGGTTCCTGGCTGGGCCTGAGATTTTGCATTCCTAACAAACTCCCAGGCAATGCCCATGCTTGTAGTCTGTGGACAGTACTTTGAATACCTGAAGCCACCTCCCAGACATGTCCCATCTCCCTGGAGCTGGCCTCCTGGTTTCAGACATGTGGGCGATCGGCGTTGAGAACATACAGTGCACGGAAGGAATGTGCACAAATGCAGGGATTCTTTAAGAATCTGTAAGAATCTGATGCTCCTAGAAAACCGGCTCCATCGTCAGTGTCTCAGGAACGACTGGGTTGTGACTTTTTTCCTTTGGTGGTAGGATGACGATGGTGATGATGATAGTGATGATGACAAAGATGACTATGAAGAAGTAGGAAGAGATTTGGAAGAGGGAGAAGAGGAAGGGGAGGAAGAGGAGCAAGGTCATCAGAGTTTGTTGAACACTTACTACATGCCTGATCTCAGTTAACCCTTAAACTCACCTGGTGAGGGTTGTACTACATTTATTCCCATTTTACAGATGAGGAAACCAAGCTCAAGGAAGCTGAGTCTCCTGTCCAAGCCCATGCAGTTGACAAGTTGCAGATCCGGAGTAGAGTACAAAACTCCCTTATCTGTGTCTCCAAGAGACACTGTGACCTATTATGGCTTCCCTCTGCTGGTTCAGGTGAAGTCTCAGAATTTTTCCTGCCCCATTGCCCTTGCCACCCCATTAACCCCACTTGCTGCAGGTAGCCGATGCTATCTCCTGCCAGCCTGGAGCCAGGCTAAGAGGAAGAGAAAGGAGGAAATGCCTGCAGAAACATCCTATGTAAAGAACACTTTGGGTTCAGAAAAAAGAAAAGCCCGTGTCTCACTTGCAGCCCCACCCTTCACTAGGTACAGCCAGTTCTGCTCTGAGGCTTGTCTTGAAAACCCAAATTTGTTCTAGTGTGATTGACGTGTTAGTGGATAATTTGAGTGTGATGTGAATTTGGTTTTTACCTATATGTGATTTTGCCCTCAGGAAATGCTAGGCCGATGCAGAAAACTACATCCTGCTTGGTCAAGCCCCGCAGGACACACACACACAAGCATGTGCACACACACGTGGCCCTTCAATGCCACCTCAGCTGTGGGTTAGGAGCCACACCTGTCCGCACCTGGTGTTACAACCGTCTGCTCCATTTCGGGTAACCTCCCTTCCTCCACCGCACAATCACTTAGAAACTGTAACTCTTCTTGGGCCCAGGTGCACAGGGGAATTCAGATCTTTCCCAAGGTAAGTGCCATGTTTACTTTAGTGTTTATGCATTTCTCACACATTTAATGTGTGTAAAATGGTGCTATCATTTTATTCGGCTTCTGTCTTTGTTTTTAATGTTGCTAGTAATGTTTTGAGTGTTGTGCTCCCAACCCCATTTTTGCCATAAGCCCTGCATGGTATGGAGATTTTTAGGAACCATATGTTACCTGACAGATCTGACCATATATGAGTTGGGCTAGTCATCCTGGACTTCTGGGAGTCTCAGTTTCCCTATTTGTAAAATGGACATAGTAAACCCATCTCCATCTCACAGAGGATAGTAAAAAGAGGCCTGGCCTTGGAGTCTGGGGGCTGGGCCCAGTCAGGCTCTAAGACCCACTGGGCCACCTTGGGGACTTGGGTTCCTGAGATCCAATCTCTGAGCATCAGCTTCGCTGTCTGTTGCAGAAGCACCACTTCCCCCACCTTGTCCACCTCACAGAACAGCCGGGTGGCTTAGAGGTGAGCTCTCAAATGTCAACAGGCTTTGCAAATTCCAGTGGTCAGCATGATGTGAGTAGTTCAGTCTTTCCACAGGAATCTCGGGGTCCCAGGGTCACAGCAGACCAGAACTTGACCTGGAGGCTGCTGTCCCCCAAACTGTTGTATGGACCCTGCAACAGCTGGGGAGTCCTCCTCTCAACAGCCCTGCAGTCTCCCACCAAGGGCGTCTGCTGACCCTCCTGGTGGCCCTGTGAGGAAGCCAGGAGTCATTAATGCTGCTCTATCGAAGGGGACAGATGGATCACAGCTGATAAGTGACTTGCCCAGAGTTTTGCGGCTTGGAACTCACAGGACAGAAGCTGGGAATCAGCTGGGGAAGCACCTAGCTCTCTGCTCCTCCTAAGCCAAGCTCTGCAGCGAGGTCCTGCTTCCCTAACATGAACTCATCTTGAATGTAAAGACAATGGCAAAGCCCTACAGCTACTTATAACAGAGCACGTGTTTACTAGCTCACTCTCCAGGGGGGAATATTGCTATTGTGAATATACAACTACTCATAACTACCCTCTTAAAAGTCTCCTCTACTCCAAAATATTTACTCATGTATTGAAGTATTTCTTTTCTTGTAGTGAAAGGAAATCAAGATAATTCTAAAATTGTAGAAGAAAACAAACAAAAAAAAACTATAAAGGAGAAAGCAGAAGTTTCACATATTCTGACCATTATTAATCTCAAAATATTTTCTTCCAGGTCCTTGTCTATGACAGCCTGTGCTGAGTGCCACTGCGCTGTGTGTATGCAGTCTGCACTCAATGTCAGGCACAAACACGCTGTTTCCTTTTTATTAAAAAAATACTCTGCATACATCAAAGTATGTTTGCATTAAAACTATGCAAACATCAGTTTTAATAACTGTATAAATATTCCATCATAAGGACATTCCATAATTTATTTAATCATTTTGGTAGTGTTGGACATTTAATTTTTTAAAAAGTCAAATAAAGCCATGATTAATGCCTGTTTATATGAACCTGTTTTCATTTCCTGATTATTGTCTTGGGCCAGATTCCCAAAAGTGGAATTACTGATTAAAGTGGATGAGTGTTTTTAACACATTTCTTCACACACACACACACACACACACACAGACACACCCATCAACAGTTTTTTCCTGAAGGAGCTTCCAGCAGTGTGTAAGAAAGCCTATTGCACCACACCATCCCCAGCAATGAGAATTACTATTTTCAAAAATCTTTGTTACATTAACTTTTTGGATGACATCTCATTTTCTCGATTGCATTTGATTAACTCAAAATGTATTTCTACAGGGCAAGGAACATCACACACTGGGGCCTGTCGTGCGGTGGGGGGAGGGGGGAGGGATAGCATTAGGAGAAATAGCTAATGTAAATGACAAGTTAATGGGTGCAGCAAACCAACATGGCACATGTATACCTATGTAACAAACCTGCACGTTGTGCACATGTACCCTAGAACTTAAAGTAGAATAAATAAATAAATAAATAAAATAATAAATAAAGAAAGAAATGTATTTCTAAACAGGTTTTTCCCTAACAATATGTTAAAGCCTCAAAGTGAATATCAGAACTGGATTTTAAGGCTTGTCCCTTGTGAGTGAGGACATAAGCTCTGCTGAGCCACTGAGCAGTCTAGCAGCCTTGGCAGTTAGGTCAGCTGGTCACTGGCCCCCGGGGAAGGGAGATTCCCTTCCCACTTTGCAGCAATCTGAGCTCTAAGACTGCACTGGCATTGGAGGAGCTGTTCAAGAAACACCAATCTGGGTTTTTAGGCCAGATGATTTGAGGCTGCTGTGACCTGGATGGTCCCAGCTGCTGGTTCTGGAGTGCACTTTGCCAGAGGAGTAGTTCAGGTTTCACAGGGTGTGACGGGTCCATCGTGTGGGCCAAGAAACATCTGCAGCCACACAAAGGATTGAAAATATTATAAGAACAGGTCATAGTCCTAGCATGTCTTTTCAAGGGTTACACTAAATGACAGAGTTAGGGCTGAAAAATGAGGGTCGACTGGCTGAGTCTTCTGGCCCTGGATAACTTTTTTCCTTTTTAGTGATGGGACCTCGCTTTGTTGCCCAGGCTGGAGTGCAGTGGCCATTCACAGGTGCAGTCATAGCATGCTACAGTTCCAAACTCCTGGGCTCAAGCGATCCCCCCGCCATGGCCTCTTGAGTAGCTGGGACTACAGGCACATGCTGCAGTGCTCAGGTGGCTTCTGTGACCCCATTCGACACTAGCGTGGCTTTCGCTCGTCAGTCAGCTGACCCTCCAGGCGTGCTTTTTCTTCCCAGGACTGCACCCATCTCTTGCCTCAACTCAGGAGCAGTCTTGGCATTTATCAATCAGCAGACAGCCGAGCCAGCAC
This sequence comes from Papio anubis, assembly GCF_008728515.1. Taxonomy (NCBI): domain Eukaryota; kingdom Metazoa; phylum Chordata; class Mammalia; order Primates; family Cercopithecidae; genus Papio; species Papio anubis. The sequence continues at coordinate 85,172,846 of NC_044991.1, read as the reverse complement.
CTGGAAGATATCTCCCCAATGCTGTAAGTTCGAGGTATTCCCTTTTAAAACGGTTAGATTCCGGGCAAGGGGGATAAAAGATATCAAACAATTACAGCAGTTGCCTCTTGGGGACAAGTTTGGGGTTTGTAAAATGGTAAGTGTGTGCCACCGGGAGGCAACGGAGCTATTGAAAAGACTGTGGCATTTGGAGTGAGGAGACCTGGGTTCAAGCCCAGCCAGGTAATCTCAAGTAAGTCACAAGGGCACTGACCTTCAGTGTCCTCACCAGTGGGTGATGATTAAAATGCAGCAATGGGGTACAAGCCACCTGTGCTCAGCAAAGCAGCATCTGGACATGAGGAATCCCAGGACCATTGCCATGGTGATTACCACACTGATAGTGGGGTACTGTGGTCCACCTTCCTTCCTTTGTTTTTTGTTTTTTTTCAGTTGAGACAGAGTCTCACTGTGTCAGGCTGGAGTGCAGTAGTGCAATCTTGGCTCACTGCAAACTTCGCCTTCTGGGGTCAAGGGATTCTCCTGCCTCAGCCTCTCAAGTAGCTGGGATTAAAGGCACCCGCCACCACACCTGACAAATTTTTGTATTTTTAGTAGAGACATCTTTCTCCATGTTGGCCAGGCTGGTCTCCAACTCCTGGCCTCAAGTGATCCGTCCACCTCGGCCTCCCAAAGTGCTGGGATTACAGGCATGAGCCACCATGTCTGGCCAGCCTTACCTCCTTTGGTTTTGGTACAACCAACCTTGTTTGTAAAGTTGTATAATGTATATAAAAATAGGTATATTTTGTACATGTGCACACACTATATGCATATATTGGTATCATATATTGATATATGTAAACATACATGTTTGTATCTCTGTATATAAGATATATTAATATATATGTGCATATATATTGATAATGAAATACATATATGTCAAAAAATACATTTGTTTCCCATGTTTTGTTTCTAGTTCTAATTATAAGTCACAGGCAGATCTCTTTCTATAATGAAAAAACACTTCTTTTTTTTTTTTGTAAAACTGTTATTTAATTCTCTGTGACTTCCCCCATCAAAATACTATTTGAAGAAAAACCTAAACGTGAACTAAAAAATCTGATAGAGTTATCATTCCTTTCACAAGTCTGGTTGGGCTGGAATAATTTCAGTGGACAATGAAAGCAAAATAGATGCTAAGATTAAACTCACCCTGAAGTGAGCATCCCCATGATGGATGAGGAACGGCTGCTGGTGACAGACTTAGCATCGAATCCATAGCTTCATGCCCGGCGAGTGGCTGTGGGCTTCTCCTCTGCATCTACTGCGGCCTCACCAGCTTACTTGGGATTTTCCGGTGATGACAACATTACCCTCTCCAGGCAGATGGCCATGTTCACGTTCGTTTAGCCACTGCAATCTGTCCAGCATGGGGCGAGCTTGCCTCCTTCCCAGGCTGATCAGCTTGGCCCACCGGACTGAGCCAGAGGAGGTGATCCAGGGCAGTGGCTGGCCAGGTTGGGCGGGAGACTAGCCCCTCAAAGGCAGGGCAGAGAGAGCACTAATGCAGGATGGCTCAGCAGGAACCCCGGGAAGGACCTGTTTCTCCAAACACAGTGCCTACAAGAGACTTTTAGGGGCCAAGGAAAAGGTTTCAACTTCTTTGAAAATCAGAAGAATAGTGGCTTGGAAGTGAAACAGAGCAGGGTGTCTGGGTGGTGGAGTGTGGGAGGGGTCGGTGAGGGCAGAGGAGGAGGGTCCCCCAGGCCGTGCTGGAGAGTGGGAGGTCTATCCAGGGAGAACAGGACACTGGGGATGTACAAAATCACACCAGGTGGGGGACAGGAGAGAAGAGATGGTGACAAGTTGGGAGGGGTTGTGCCAGAAGCCCTGGGAGACCAAGAGCACTGTCCAGGGAGAGATGCTGAGGGCTCCTGGGCTGTGCATGGAGAAGGGCACTGATTCAGAGACATGACCACGCACACCTGGACATGCTCCCAACTCTACCCGCGCCCCTACCTCCCTCAGCCGCTGCCCTGACTCTCTTACCTTTGCATGGCCAACTTGCTCCTGCCTACCTCTCCTTGTGCCCGTCACTGCCCCTCCCATCTGGCTTCCTGCCCTCTGCAAAAAAGCACCCGGTGAGAGGCCCCATGACCTCCATATGCCCAAGTCCAGAGCACTCTGCCTTCTGTTCTCATTTTACCTGGTTTTTGGCAGCTTGACACAGTAACCAAACGACCTTTCCTTCCGGCTTCTGCAAAACCAGACTCCTGGTTTCCCCTGTAGTCCGGGGACTTCAGCTGCCAGACTCTCCAGCAGCTTCTTCCCAGGTTCCTTCTCTTCTCTACCTGCTTTCCAGGTGAGCTCACCAGAGCCTGTGGCCCCAGTCACCACTGAGGCTACTGCCAGGTGTAGCAAAGAAAAACCCAGGACACCCAGTTAGGCTTGACTTGCAGATGGACAGCAGGTCATTTTTTAGTATATCCCAAATGTTTCACAAGCCACAGCATGGGGTCCCCTGTTTGATGTGACTCCCCTAATTACCACCTCTGCACCAATACCTCCCAAACCAATTCCTTCAACCCAAACGCAACCAAATCTTTCTGACTGCAGACCTGCCTGCCCACCTCCTGCTCATCATTTTACTAGAATGCTGCAAATGAACGGGGCTTCAATAGGCCAAAACCCAGACCCCCTCTCTACCCCACTCCAAGCTCATCATGGCCACAGTGAATTGTACCATCAGAAAATTAGAAGTGATACTCTTGAATCCATGTGTCCTGGCCTTTATCTTGTTGATTTCACTGCCTAATGGTCTCTAATTCATTCACTGTTTTCCCACCAGTCTTCTCCAAATTGTTTGCACCTCTTGCCTAGATACTCATGACTCTCTTAACTGCTTTCACCCTCTTCTTTCTGATCCTCCCTCCCCTCACTACAAATTCTCCTCCCAAACGATCTTGTCACACAAACACATTGGATGTGTCATTGAGTGACTCCTCAATGCTGCTGGATAAAGCCCAGTGTCTGGAGCATGACCCTTGAACCTCTGATGTAGTCCAGCCCCTGCCTCCTTCCCCAATCCCTCGTCCTTGGAGGGTGGGACCAGGGTAGAGAGAGAGAGCATTGACCACAAATGCACAAATGGAAAAAGGGGTGGAAATTACTCAGAATCAAGATCAATAATGCAATGCTTAACAAATAAAAATTAATGCAAAAAATGTGATATAAAAGTTTTAGGTCATGATGGGCTTTGACCTGCACCTGCATGACCTGCCTCACTCACCTTACCGTGACCTTGGTCTTGTGAGACCCTGTCCTGATTTTAAAATTTGATATTTTATTTATCATGAATGTTTCACATTAATTTTGATTGTTTTCTAAGTGTTGCATTAAAATCATTAAAATATTCTTTATCTTGATCACTGAGTTTTTTTGTGTGCCCTTAAATTTTGGGGTGCAAGGTGAGTGCCTCTCTCCACTCTTGTCCTGGACCTGTGACCTTGCTTTCCAAGCTTCTCCCAGATTCTCTCTCACACAGGGTCCTGTTCTACTGCTGAGCACTCGTTCAGTGACCTGCCCCAGCAGGCACCATCCACTCATGGTGCAGATCTCACTGTCACCCTGACCCTGCACCCGAGCTCTTGTCCCTCAGTACCGCTGGCTCCGTGTGAGACTCACTGGTTCGTGTCTGTCTCCACCACTGGATGCTTCGAGGAGTAGTTGGGGACTGGAGAATCTCAGTGCCCCGACAGTGTCAGACACATGGAAGGATGGATGAAGAATGAGTGAATGAACAGGCAGCATTGCTAGAACTCAAGGTTTTATCAATGAACCCTCACAGTGCTGTCACGTTCAGATAATTAAACTCAGTGGAATTCAGAATTTGAGAATCTAAGCACTGTTGAGTTGTCCTTAAGGCATATCTTGCCTGGTCTAATACATGGAGCTTATCGTGGTTTATCTGCAATTCAAAAATCTTCTTCTTACAGGCTTTTAGTCACCACTGGGTCTTGAAGGAGGAGTGAAATGGAAACTATCCGAACAGGACTGTAACAGCTCTCTTCCTCCAGGCACTCGCCTGTGATTTGCCACTTGATCTCACAGCTGCACGTCTGCCCCAGCACAGAGCCCAGCACTCGGAGGCTGCTCAGTCATATTCCGTAGACCAATGCCTGTGCAGCTAGCTTTGCTTTTAACTGCAGCGTGGAATTTTATCCAGGACAAAGGCCACCTCAGTGCATTGTTCTTCTCTGCTCTGATGTTTAGGAATCTTAAGATGATGACAGTGCATGTCTCCTGCAGATTCAATAAGCACATATTCTGTCTTCTAATCTTTTTATCAACAGTTTAATTGGAACTTCTTTCAAATTTCTACCCAGATCCCACTAAAGGTGAAAACAAGGGCTTATATTCCTAGGACCCGGGGCATGTTTCATCTTAAAAACTCTTCGGTTTTACATTCTTCTCTGATCTTTTCTGTATCTTTTTAACAGAAAAATTAGTTCCCCTGCCAAATCTTTGGACAAAATCTACACTCCAGGAAGACAAGCTCTGTTTTCCTGGTATTTTCCTGCTGCCTGAGACCTGCAGGGCCAGGACGATGGTGAGCCAAGTGCCATGCTCATGGCTGGGAATCAAGGAGGCCTCGCTTGCAGAGACCGGCCCCGCGCTTGCGTGAGTCTGGAGGTGACATTGCTGAGTGTTTTGCATCCTTGTGCCTCGCCTGCCTCATCCTATTCTCAGCCCTGCTTGCACCCTGCTGTGAATCCCATTGTCAGAGATGGGAGCAGACCCTCAAGCTCAAAAGTGGTGCCAGAGAGTTCTGTCTCCCTGACTGCCCCGTTGGCTGCCCCAGATGTCAATCTCACGTGCATCAAAACAGAGGCGATTCTGACAAAACACCTCCTTAAAGATCTGACATGTGACCGTTGTGTAGACAATGAAGTCATTCACAGTGTTATCATCCATCCATTTATTATTTATTTATTTATTTATTTGTTTGTTTATTTATTTATTTATATATGTTGTGAGACAGAATCTCGCTCTGTCGCCCAGGCTGCAGTGCAGTGTCGCGATCTGGGCTCACTGCAACCTCCGCCTCCCGTACTCAAGTGATTCTCCTGCTTCAGCCTACCGAGTAGCTGAGATTACAGGTGCATGCCAGTGTACCTGGCTAATGTTTGTATTTTTAGTAGAGACAGGGTTTCGCTGTGTTGGCCAGACTGGTCTCAAACTCCTGACCTCAGGTGATCCACCTGTCTCAGCCTCTCAAAGTGCTGGGATTCCAGGCGTGAGCCACCATGCCCGGCCCCATTCACTCATTTATTTGTTTTTAAAAAGTCATTACTAAAATGTAGCCTATCCCCAACACCTGCATGCCGGATGCCACGCTGGACACTGAGACCACAGTGGGGACCAGACACACTGGATACCGTGCTGGACACTGAGACCACAGTGGGGACCAGACAGACCAGGGCCCTGGCCGGGGCCTGCATTGCGGTGGCTTTGCTGTATTTGCATGAGCACAACCAGCCTGGAAAAAAGGAGTCTGTGTCTCAGTGAAGCTGGGCTTGTTCCTGGGTTATGCCCAGGCATCCCGCTTCTGCATTTGCAAAGCTAACTGGTCCTTGAGAGGTGCTTGCTCCAAGAGTCAAACAGACTCGGGAAGTGCAGGATTTGGGGCCCTGGAATAGGCTTGGGATGCACATTTGCAGCTTAGAGTCAGGGGAGTCCTGTGGGTCAACCCTGTCCAGCCTTTCCACATTTGGCCCCCTTTCTTGCAACATCTGTGAACATCTGGCCAAACAGGTTCTGCCAAGCCCACTTTCTCACATGCTGATCTCAAACGTTTGTCTGTAATTTGTTGGGCTCAACATCTTCATCCTGGTGTATATTTGAGGGGTTGGAGGGCTTCCCTCTTTTCTCCTTTAGAAAGCGTGTGGAGCCAGGTGGACGCGGTTTAACCGTGCTGGGGGAGATGTGTGCTTGTGGGCAGAGGTTGCTGGGTGCAGGGCCTGCCCAGGGCTGCCTGCCATTGCTGGGAGCTTAGGGATGATTTAGAGATAAGGAGGATTTTGCTGCTTCAGAGAGCTTTGGCATAGTCCCTGAAATGGCAATAATCAGTCAGAAACATTAAAAATGAAAAAAAGAAAAAAAGCAGAAGGAGGGAAATCACAGGAAAGAAAAAATGATGCCACGTTGCCAAGCAAGACGTTTTAGAAATAAAATAGCAACAGCACCAGAGACTCACCTGGTAGGTTTTCAAGTTTTAGAAAATGCTCATTTCTGGGACCAGGTGCCGTGGCTCACCCCTGTAATCCCAGTACTTCGGGAGGCCCAGGCGGGCAGATCACAAGGTCAGGAGTTCGAGACCAGCCTGCCAATATGGTGAAATCCTGTCTCTACTAAAAATAAAAAAATTAGCTGGGCATGGTGGCATACCCGTGTATTCCCAGTCGCTTGGGAGGCTGAGGCAGGAGAATCGCTTGAACCCAGCAGGTGGAAGTTGCTGTGAGCTGAGATAGAGCCACTATACTCCTGGCAGGACAAGAGCGAAATTCCATCTCAGAAAAAAAAAGAAAAAAGAAAAAAATGCTCATTTCTTTTTAGGGACATGGATGAAGCTGGAAGTCATCATTCTTAACAAACTAACACAGGAACAGAAAACCAACCGCATGTTCTCGCTCATAAGAGGGAGGTGAACAATGAGAACACAGGGAGGGGAACATCACACACTGGGGCCTGTCGGGGAGTGGGGGCAAGGGGAGGGACAGCATTAGGACAAATACCTAATGCATGCAGGGCTTAAAACCTAGATGACACGTTGATAGGTACAGCAAACCACCATGGCACATGTATACCCGTATAACAAACCTGCGTGTCCTGCACATGTATCTCAGAACTTAAAGTAAAATAAAAAAATTAAAAAAGACAATGCTCATTTCTGGCAACATGTCAGAATCACACGAGGCCTCTCCAACAAAGCAGGCCACTGACACCTTCAGTGGCACTAGGGAAGGCCTGGGCGTGTACCATTTGAAAGCACGCCCACCTCCAAACCAGGTGACTCCGGCAGGCAGCCAAAGCTGAGAAGCCCTCGCTTTCAGGCTCGTGTTGGAGCAGGAAAGTGTCCTCAGTCAACACTCTCTCATCCTTTCCCATACTCCTTTGTTCTGCTGAAATTTTTTTGGCATCTTATTAAAAGATTCCCCAGTGATGAAACAACTATCCTCTCATCTTTGCTCTTCCCGTATTTCATATTATATTTCTATTTCTCTTCCCATTTGGATCTGCTTTGTGAAGGTTTTTGTTTTGTTGTTTTTCTTTCCTAATTTCTCCCCAACTTCAACTCCCCCAACCCCCCACCCCACTTGTGTGGTGCAGCTCAGCTCATACAAACAGCTCCGAGATCCACAGCGGCATGGATATTTTTGACTGTGCAGCTGCAGTCTCTCTGGGAACTCAGCTACAGAAATCCCATGAAGATAGCAGGATCCGAAAGAGATAACAGCGCCTGCATTTCTGCTGCCTACTGCAAGGACTTTGCAGGTCCTGGAGGAACCTGGGCCAGCTCTGAGGCCGGGAAAGTGGGTGGACGGGACTGAGGCTTGCCCTCCTCCCTCTGCAGCTTTTCTGCTGTGTTCCTCTGCAGGTCAACAGCCAGAGAGGGTGTCTGAGGCCCCCTCAGGGTGCCACCTGCAACTAGGTCAGCAGTTCTCAACCAGGGACATTGGGCAATGACTGGAGATAGGTCTGGCTGTCAGGAGAGGGTGCGGGGTGCTCCTGGTATCTAGTGGGTAGAGGCCAGGGATGCTGCTTAACATCCTACGATGCCCAGGACAGCCCCTGCCCACCCTTTAAAGAGAATGAACTTGCCCCATTGTCAATAATGCCCAGGTGAGAACCCTTGAACCAGAACATAAAGTCCTTGAAGGCTGGCAAGGTTTCCCTCTTCCTTGGCAGCCGATAGTTTATTATTACTGAATTTGGGCTAGGATAGAGTTGCATCAACCCCAATCATTTTTTGTACCACTATCACTTGTTTCATAAATTTCTTTAAATTAAATCACTGTGCTTTCTTAAGTCCAATAAATGTATTTAACATGAAAATTTTAAATAATTACTGTATTTGGGCAACCAGTATCACATGCCACAAATAGACAATACCCCTAAAAATAAGTGAAATGAAGACACAGCCGAGTTATGCGTGTGGCTGGCTGCAGACGGTTGCCTGTGAAGGTTCTGAATATGAGGTTCCCTTTTTCATGTTTGTTGCCATTCAAATGTCAGAAAAGGGTTAAAATATGCTCGCACTCCGTGGAGACTTTCTCCTTGCAGTCGTGGAAGGGCCCGGGAGAGGGAATGAACTTCGACCTAAGTCTTCTCTGAGGTACGTTCCTCGAACTAGGGGTCACTGGAGCCTGCCTGTCCTAGGCCAACCCAGGAGCTGGGCTCCCTGACCCAGGGGCAGCCTGGGGTGGTCACGGTGCTGTGGATTCTAGAGGGGAACGGCTTGAGTTCCAGGCTCCGTGCTGCCCGTCACCAACTCTGCAATCTCAAGTGTCATTTAAATTTCTCGGCCTCAGTTTCTTTCTTCACCTGTAAAGTGGGGTGTTGCTGTGCCCACTCCTAGTGTGGTGATGAGGATGGCAGGAGAGAACGAACACACGCTCCATGCTCGGCACAGTACTGCACCCACTTCCTGCTCAGTAATCCCAAGTCTTCCCGTAATGCATTGTCAGGAAACATGAAGACATTTTCCACTAATGATAGTAGTGGTGGTGGTAGTGGTGGTAGTGATGGTGATGATGGTGGTAGTGGTGGTGGTGATGGTGATGATGGTGGTAGTGATGGTGGGAGTGGTGGGAGTGGTGGTGGTGTTGTTGGTGGTGATAGTAATTATGGTGATGATGGTGGTAGTGGTGGTGGTGGTGGTGATATGATGATGTGATGATGGTGATTATAGTAGTGATGGTGTGGTAGTGATGGTGATGATGGTGGTAGTGATGGTGGGAGTGGTGGGAGTGGTGGTGGTGATAGTAATTATGGTGATGATGGTGGTAGTGGTGGTGGTGGTGGTGATATGAAGATGTGATGATGGTGATTATAGTAGTGATGGTGGGAGTGGTGGTAGTGATGGTGGTAGTGGTGGTAGTGATGGTGATGATGGTGGTAGTGATGGTGGGAGTGGTGGGAGTGGTGGTGGTGATAGTGATTATGGTGATGATGGTGGTAGTGATGGTGGTAATGATGATGGTGGTGGTGGTGATGGTGGTGATGGTGGTGATGATAGTAATGATAGTGGTGATGGTGATGATAATGGTAGTTGTCATGATTACAGTGGTGATGGTTGGTGGTGATGGTCTTGGTGATGGTGATAACAGAGTGTGTCTAATGTAAATATAACGTGGTTAGAAAAAGTCTCAAAAAGAAGGCAAAATGTTTGTACAGATCTAAAGAAAACAAGGGAGTAATGTGCTGGTCTAGCAGGAGCCTGTTTCATGTGGAGGAACAGCAAGTGTGCAGGTCAGGAGGGGAGAGTGGACCCAGCACCTGAGGACTGGCAAGGAGGCTGGTGGGCTGGGACAGAACACTCTGGGAGAGTGCAGGCAGAGTACGGGAAGAGGCAGGGGGCGAGTGTCATGGGACCGAGGCCATAACCAGGACTTCAGCTTTTATACTGCATAAGATGCGGATGCACGGGAGCATCATGAGCTGAGAGGTGACACCTGGGACTTAACTTCCATCTCCATGGGGCCCCTCTGGCTGTGGAGATGGCAGACTCGGGGGTGAGGGACTCACATGGGCACCTAGGAAGAGACATCTGCAAGAATCAGGATGGGTTCTCCTACAGGAAGGGCTCATATCCAGAATCTATGCTGGAGGACAAATTGACAAATTTACAGCCAAATAAGTGTGGGGAGGGAGGGTGAGGGAAACCCTCCTCTGAGTCAGGGTTTGTTTTCTGCCCTGGCCACCACATTCCCTCTGCCATCGTGGGTGGGAGGCTGACAGAGTGGATGGGAAGGCAGAAGCTGGTTGGATGCGCTGCAGAATAGCCTTGAAGGGTTTAAGCTGGCAGAGGACAGGTCCCTGGCCTTGGGCAGGACAAGCTGTGGCTTTGGCGAGGCCAGTGGGCTTGGCAGGAGCCAGCACCCCATGGCCTGACCCTGGCCGGCTGAGGAGGGTAAACAGATTCAAAGGCTTCCCAGGCAGAGAAGGCAGGGCAGGACCCAGACAAGGGCTCTGGCTGTCTCCATGTCCCCTCTCCTGTGGATGTTTGGCTTCTCTGGGAGGGCAGGAAAGGAGAGGCAGGTACCTGTGTTATTTCAGCTGAAGGTGCGAGGAATAGCGCAGCGGAAAAACCCAAAAGGAGTGTGGGGACAGCGTTCCCAGAGCTGGGCGTCTCCACGGGGGAGTGGCCTGGCAGGATGGATGCCCGTGACCTGCGTGGACTGGACGTCGCTGCTGGGGAGGGGGAGCTGGGGGCAGTGTCTGGCTGCCCAAGGGGCCAGCAGAGGCTTTGTACAGCGAGAGACCCTTGAAGTAAGGTGGCGTCTCCAAGAGCCAGGGTCCTGGGAAGCACATGTTTGGGGAAGCCCTAAAATGGAATGGTGAAAAAAAGAGAGGAGGACATAAAACGACAGAAAGGGAAGGGGTCGGGCGGAGGTAGAGCTAAGCATTTGATCATGGACACTTCTCCATAATGACTCAGCCCACAGAGCCCCTGTGCCCCGACTTGGGGTGGACATTGCCAGCAGCATGGGTCCCCATCACACCGCGGCCCGTGTGCTCTTCCCACATCCTGGAATTTTTCTCTCTCCTCCTCCTCACCTCAGAAATCCTAGCCAGACCTGATGGCGGGCCAACGACTGCCTCTCTGAGAAGGCCACACGTCTCCCCAGGGCCTGCACTGTGTCTTGGTCTGTCTTCTGCCAGAGCAGTTGTTTCTCCATCAGGGACCGTTCTGCCCCTCCCACACGGGACATTTTACAATGTCTGGAGACATTTTTGATTGTCAAAATGGGGGAGGTAGGGTGTGCGCCTGGCATATCTCGGGCAGAGGCTAAGGATGCTGCTAAATATCCCAGGACACACAGTGCAGCCCCTCAGAGAATCACCAGCCCCACATGTCGGAAGTGTGGTGAGAGGAAAGCCCTGGAGGGTGTTGGGGGTGTTTTGGGTGAGGGCATGTTCACATCACTGTCTGCTCTATGTTGGGTGCTTATTTTAAGCCAAATGCTGTCCTGAACTTCTCACACGCACTGTTCCCTCTAACTCTCACAGTCCCCTGTAAGGAGGCCCTGTAGACAGCACTGATAGGTGAGGGAGTGGCATTCTCCAGTACTTGGCATGTAATAGATGCTCAATAAAACAGATCTCTGGCCTTGTGGGGTGCAATCGCCTGGAGAAGAGAGACAGAGGGAGGTGGAAATTTCTCCTGGATGAGAAATGGTTGCAGCTGACATTGAAAAAGAACACGTCCATCCCAGCACAGCTCTGGGCAGATGCCATCCAGACACAGCCAGGTCCAGTGGGTGCTTCTCTGGGCTGGGCTTATCCAGCTCACAGCTGTCCTAAGTGCAGGACCACTCCTGCCTTTGTTTTTTTCAGCTGTGTTACCTGTAGTGGGTATGGAAGTACATCCCCAGATCCCACCCCCATGAAGAACTGACTGCTCCAGCTGCTGGGATGTCTATCAGCAGCCAGCTGCAGAAGTCAGAACCTGTGAGGACTGCCTCAGTGGCAAGGGGCTGCCATCCCCTAGGCCATGTTTCTCCTGGGGTGACCACATCAGACTCTATCTTAGCAGACTGGAGAGAGAACCTCTTGATGGTCTTGAAGAAGCAAGTTGCCACGTGTGAACTGCCTATAAAGCCAGTTATGTGGAAGGGAACTTCGGATTCCTCTAGGACCTCCAACTGACAACCAGTAAGGAGTTGGGAAAAGAAATGGGTGCTGCCCACAGCAGGAAAGAGCTTGGAAGCAGATTCTTCCACAGTCAAGTCTCTGGATGAGAATGCAGCCCAGTCAACACCTTGATTGCAGCCTGTGAGACCCTGTGTAAAGGATCCATCTAAGTCATGCCTAGACACCTGACCCATGGAAACTGTGAGATAACAAATGTGTGTTGTCTTAAGCCACTAAGTTTGTGGTAATTTGTTATGCAATAATAGAACACTAATTATTGCTAGTGATAAAGAAAGTAAATGCTACATGTACACCAGCAGACATTCAATAGATGATGTTTGTTATTATGTTCATCTATCTATCCGTCCATCCATCCATCCGTCCACCTTCCTTCCTTCCTTCCTTCCTTCCTTCCTTCCTTCCTTCCTTCCTTCTTTCCATCTATACAGCCAGCCATCCTGTAGAGTGAGGGCTATCACAAGGAAATTCTGTACCTTGCAAAAGTGCTGGTGCTTTGACCAGCTGAGTCTGGGATCCCAGGGGTGTATGGGAGTCTTCTCGGGATGTCCTTTATCTGCACTTTTTAACACACAGTAAACATTGACCATCTTTGAGAAGGCACCGAAATTTTTTTTCAAATTTTTGGAGCCAACCTTAGGACAAAGAGGCACTAAAGATCTTGCCATCTAAGTCTGATCTAAGGAAAATTAAACTTGTGGGGTGTGTGTGTGTGTGTGTGTGTTTACCCGTGAGGTTTGTCAAAGGCAGGGTGGGCAAGACACCCAGTCTATCCTCCCTCCCACCCGTTTGGCCCAAGCCCTGAGTGGCTTCAGGTTGTGAGTGATGAGTGCACAAGGGAGCAGGGGAGCTTCTGCGTGGATCCAGCTCTCCATCTGGTCGTCAGTGGGGAGACCAGACACAGATGTCAAATATCTACAGCAAATGTGAGACTATTTGGGTACAATTTAGCAGAAACGAGTCATCCCGCAGACATAAACATTTTAATCGGAGTGACAATTTATTCAAACAATTTGACAATGCTTACACATGCTGAACAGATGGGCTAGGGTGGGGGGCCCAGCAAGAGAGCTGGTGGGGGAGGGAAGCCCCCGGCAGAGACTGGCAGGACTGCTGGGAGGGGCAGAGTGGAAGATGAGGGCTCCCTGCCCTTCCCATCCCCAGACAGGCTCCTGGAATGACCCCAGATCGCACCCCAGGAATCCTGCCTGTGCTTTCTGACACCTTTGTTGATGTCCTGAACTGCCGGGGACCTGAGGTAAATGCTGCAAAAAGGAAGGCCATTCATTCATTAATTCACTCATTTAAAAAGTATTTGCTGAGCGTCTGTGAAGGGCCAGGCCTTGTGCTGGATGCTATGTGCTGTACACATGTATGTGCATGCATGTGTACATGTGTGTAGCCTCATCCACTATTCATGCCTTCTGATCTCTGAATTTGGAGTTTGTAGTTGTCTGAGGCTGGCCCAGAAGTAGCTCCTAATTTGAGGCTTTTGGTGCAAGCAGTTTGTTTGGCGATTGATCCCAGGAAGCTCCTGTTGGGGTGTGAGGAACGGAGAGGCAAGGAAAGGGAGGAAACAGACACAGGGCGGTAATGAGTTGGCTGTGGAGTTGCTACCCCTGTAGGCAATTTCACTGGGGACCCCTGGGAGATGGTGTGGGGCATGCCTCAGACATACCTTCCCAACCCCCAGGTCCTATTGACTGAGGGCATTGGCTCCTGGGCACTTCCTAATCCATCCCACCTGGGCTGAGGAGTGAAGGTACTTGCCGTGGCTCATGGTACTGCACTAGCTGGTGAGTATCCAGGGAACGTGAGCTCACAGGTGGTGCTTTTGCATCAATATTGCTCTGCTGAGTGATACATCAATTTTACTCCGGCCTGGCAGATGAAGGAAACTGAGGCCCACAGACTGAAATGACGTGCCCAAGGTGTCCAGTTGGTTAGCAGTAAAGCCAGAGTAGATCTCGTTTTCTGAGCTCCCATCCACTGCTCTCTCCTCAGTACTGTATTGCGATTGTCAGTGCTTCTTTGGGACATTTAAAAGAAAATTAATTCACAGTAAAAAATTATGTCAGTGGAACAGTCCCTGATATTCAGGCTCTTAGCTGTCCCTTTGATGAGCTTATTTGATTAGAAGTGTGTGAGCTCTTTGGCCCTGATTGAGAAATCATCGTCTGAGGCCCTGGGACAACTGTGGTCAACCCCTTGGCCCTTGATGCACTTGGGGTTTCTTTCCCTACGGCAGCGGGCAGAGTTCGGAGCCCTCGTCCTCTCATCTCCTCAAAGCAGCACCCTTCAAGCTACCTCCCCTTCTCCCTCATTTCTCACCCCAGTCCACATTGTCCAGGAGTGAGTCTTCCGAACCAACTTCAGGCACAATTTCCTCTTCTCCAAAACCACCATGAAGGCCATTTGGAGTCAGTGATAAGATTCAAGTCTCAGACCCAGGCATCCACCTGCCCTCTCCATAATGACTCTGTCATGCAACAAAGGCCAACATCCAAATGGTGCCCTGGGGTTGCCTCCAAAGTTGCCCTTGTCCATCTCGGCGGGCATCCCTACAGGGTACAGCAGGGCAGAACCTGACCCTGGGAGTCATCTTGACATCCCAGACCTTTCCTCACCTGCTCCTCCCATCCACCAGAAGGTGACATGAGATCTTCCTCCAAAACACATCTTGGATCCCATTCCTGGTATTCATCTCCTCCCTGGTCCAAGGTCTCACCACATCCCAAGGGTCTCTCTCCTTCATCCACTCTTACCCACCCCTTGATCTGTTTTCCATTCAGCAGCCTGAGCCATCTTTTAAAAACTTAAATTGGATGGCATTGTGAGCATGTGTAAAATGCTCCAATAACTCTCAGTGGTTCTTACTGTGACCACAGAGGACCCCCATGATAGGTTCTGCCTGGCTTTGTGTTCCCCACCCTCCCCTTCCTCCACCCCACTTTATTCCAGGCACACTGGTGGCTTTCGGTGCCTTGCCCACTCCTCTCTCCACATCCATCCCCTCCCCCTTGGATGCATCTTCTAGCTGATCTCCACCCACCCTCCCTTTTATCCTCCAGAACTCAGCCAAAATGTCAGCACCCAGGAGGCCCTTCCCAGAGTCTCTTACAAGGTGTCTCCCTGCCATTCTTCACACCAACACTCAAGAATCTGCCATGGTGTAATAATATGCCTATTGCTGTCACTGTCTCTTCTGCAAGACTGTAAGCTACACAGGCAGGCACCATGTTTATTTTGTTCAGCAGTATATTCCCCGATATCTGGCATGTACTAGGGTTTGTTTCATGGAAAATTGTTGAATGAATAAACAAGTGGTGGAATAAATCTCTAGGGCTGCTTCTCACTCCAAAATCAGAAACATTTTCCATCAGATTCAAAACCTTTCCCTTAAAGGGCTCCCTCCAAGGTCCAGTCCTGGACACCTGGCCTTCATGGCTCCTGGAAATCTCTCACCCCACATTCCACACTCCCGATGCTCCACACAGGCGGGGCCATCAGCTTCTGTCAAGCCTTTCTCTCTGTTCTCTCTTTTGTTCATTCTGATCCCTTTGCCCCAGGTGTCCCAAGCCAGCATCTGCCTATGGAAATCCTTACTGCTCAAAGCCCAGTCCAACACCATCTCCTCCAGGTGACCTTCCTCGTCCCCCAAGCCAGAAGGAATGGCTGACATTCACGGTGCTTCTTGCTATCTGTCAGGCTCTTGGCTAAGATATTATACCCTGGGGCAGATTGTGTTTTTCAGAGAAGAGTGCCATCAATGATTCCACCCCACTTGCTCTTCTAACAAATGTGACATTGACACTCCTCCCATTCAGTAGTGGGAGGAGCTTGGGTGGAGCGATAGGGAATGTGGCAGAAATGATGCTGTGTGGCTCCCAAGACTGGTCATGAGAATGCTATGAGCTTCCACCTTGTTCCCTAGGATTGTTCATTATTCAGAGTGCCATTGAACTGGATATACAGTCAATTCGGCTTTTATTTTTCTTTCCCTTAATGACAAATCCACTGGGAAAAGGCTATGAGTAACTGTGAGACCCCAAAGCATGAGGGCACATGTTCTGTAACAAATGTTTGACAAGACGGCCATCTCCTTCGAGTAGGGATGAACTGTTTCCCTCCTCCTTTCCCTCCTCCTGTCTCAGATTTTCCGAGCGTAGATGCTTCCCAATTTATCTCTTAATATAATCTCCAGTAACTCACCCCCTTCCTCCCAAGCAAGTGGAATGGTTTTGCAATTTAATTTAATCACCCACTGAGTTTCCAAAATTAATTTCCTGTTAGAAATAAATATTGTAATATGAATTATAAATCAGACCAGGCGGTAATTTGCAGACAACCTGTAAATTACAATTTCTACTGTTGTTCTCTGCAGCAAATAGAAGAGGGAGCACTTAGTGTCCCCGAGATTGAGCCTGTGCAGCCACTTAGGAGGAATGTCAGGTCTGAGTGGACATGTCATCCACGGTGGAAGGCTCTGGCTGCCAGGGGGCCTCCCGCCATCAGCTGCTTCTGCTCCTTATGATTCTGTAGTACCAGTGTTCAGAGAGCTCCCCACTGTCTATCGGCCCCCGGGGGTAGAACTATGAATACCAAGGTCCCTGATCCAGGACATCAGTGCCTCTTAGTCATGCCCCACATGAAGAGGCTGTGATAATCAAGATGGAGGGAAGGACTCACACTGCACTCACTACGTGCTGATGGCTGATTCTAAGCATTTGTATATATTAATTGATTTGATCTTCACAATAGCCCTATGAGGTAGGCTCTATGATCAGCATTCTATTATGGAAAAGGAAACTGAGGCACAGAGAACACAAGTAACCTGCCAATGATGGTGAGTCAGCAGGTGGCAGTGCCCTGTTGTGTGAGGCAACCTGGGTCCAGAATTGGGGTACTCCTCACCCCTCATGCTCATGTCCTGGTTGACCCACGCTCACCCCACTGCCTTCTCCCCAGCCAGGCCACTTTCATCTCTAAGCCTGATGGCCATTGGAGCTCCCAGCCAGTCTCCAGCTTCCATTTGTCTCTTCCAGGACCCCTCCCTCACCAAGGAACTCAGATAACTCCTTAGAAACGGGAACTCCAGTGTGAAAATCCCAGGACTGCCTCGTGTTCTTAGGATGAATGACACGACACCCTTGCCTCCAGGCAACTACCAGGTGGGCAGGAAAGATGGAAGCTCTCAGCACCGGCGAGCTGGGCCCCTGACAGGTTGTACACTGTGGTTTCTTACAGAGAAATGACGACCTCACAGGTTGCACTGGGGATGGGAATGAAAAGATCCTGGGAGGGGCACGTGTCTGTGTTTCTCTGGTGAGCAAACCACTCACAAATCCATGAGGCAAAGTCCCAGCATCCATTCAACATCCATTTAGCCAAGTCATTATTGACTAAAAGCTAAGCCATCAAAAGTGGGGTGACTCCATGGTGAGTGGCACAAGGAAGACCCTTGGCCCCAAGTAACTCTCAGTTTAGGAAAAGGATGGACAGTAAGCTGGCAACCCCAGAGCTACATGGCCCACCTGTGCTGGGAAGTGGCGTGTGGGGCCGTGCATGGGCCTGAGGCGGCTTCTGGTGGCTTTCCTTTCCTCCCACAGCCTACGGGTCTGGGGAAGCTACTCTCATCGACCCAACTTACAGGTGAGGAAACTGAGATGTGAAGTGACTTTCACCAGGTCATAGGGCTGGCATGTGGCAGAGCCGAGGGCATCAGGCAGCTGGCTGCACAGCCCATGGGGTGACTCTCATGAGTCCCAGCTGTTTTTTCCTGATTCTCAGTAAGTTGTTGAATGAGAATGTCAGGCCAGCCAGCAGAGGCAGCTCATGGGGGTCCTGCCTAGAGTGGGTTCCCTCACCCACTCTGGGCAGATTATTCTTTCCTTCCAGACAGTCTTTGGATCCATCAGTCTTTCTATTGCAGGTCCAGAAGCCCAG
Organism: Papio anubis; assembly: GCF_008728515.1. Lineage (NCBI taxonomy): Eukaryota > Metazoa > Chordata > Mammalia > Primates > Cercopithecidae > Papio > Papio anubis. Next base: position 85,154,984 of record NC_044991.1, on the reverse strand, counting down.
TGCAAAATAGCTAAGAAAAAAAAGAAAGTGTACTGCCTCATTTTCACTGGAAATTCTGGGAGAGTGCTAGTGGCAGGCACGGCTGGATCTAGGGACTTGAGCTCTGTCTTCTGGATCATTCTGTGTCTCTCCTCACTTGATTCTATGTGGCTTCTGGTCTGCTTCTAGAAAAGAGGCTGCCCTGCCCTGCAGTCAGGGGGCACCCAAGCTGTCATCCATGGGTGTCCTCGCAGCTCCACACCCAAAAGGAAAAGCCACTTCACCACCAACAGCAAACACAGCCATTTTCAGAGAGGGCCCAAATGACCTGGCTGAGGCCAACTGCCCACTCCTGAACCTACCACTGTGGCCAGAGGAATGGGTGCTGTGACTGTCTAAGGCATTGATGAATGCAGCAAAGACGTAGGGCAGGAATGACATTCGATGTTGGCCACAAGGTGCTCCAAGCGCTCCAAGTGCTGTGCTGGAAGCGGCTTCTGCCTCACAGGAGGCTTGGGTCGGGCTGCCCCCGGGAAAACCTTGGGGTAGACCAAGGGAAATCCCCAAACTACCTTCCCACAGCTTTCCCAGCCTTGGCCTCCAGAGCCATTCAGGATGAACGGTGGAGGTGCTTGTGAGCATTCCTGGTCTGGAGCAGGCTCACTGGGAAGGTGTAGAAAACAAAAGACAAAGCTGGCCTCTCTTCTCATTGAACTATTCAACCACATTCGAGTGTCTCCTCCATTGCCTCATTCCACTATCTGAACACCATTTAACTGAGAGTGATGACAGTAACCCCCTGAAATGAATTCACTTGAAGGTACAAATGGCTAATAAGTCACTCAGGTCCTTTCCCACCTGGCAGTTGGTCACCTGATGGTCTTAATGGTCCCTGGAAAGTGGGGTGTCAAGGGTGAGGCAGTGGAAGGAAGAGAAAGGAAAGGAAGGGTCTACAGTGCATGATGTTGGACAATGTCTCTTTCCTTTGGGGAACAAGGATGATTCTTCTGGGACTGTCATCACAGTGCCTGGTCCCTGTACCCCCTGGGATGGCAGGTGACCTAACTTAAGCCGTTATGGCCCCATCCCTCTTGTCAAGAGGTTGGGCCAGGAATGGTATTCCCTGAAATTGCTGTGCTTGGAGCAGCACAGAAAGAAGCTTTTTGTGTTGTTCCTGCCACTGAGAGGACACACACCTAAAATGGCAGAGGCTGCTGTCTCTGCCATGGGGCCAAGGGACAGGAGCCTTTTTGAAGGAGGAGAGCCAGAAGCTGAGTAGAAGCAGGCAGAGGCAAGAAGGAGAAAGACCCCAGAAGACAGAGCCTGAGTTCCTGGATCCAGCCGTGCCTGCAGCCAGACCTACTTCTGAAAAACACCTTAAAATGAACCAGTAAACTCCCTTTTGTTTCTCAGTTACTTTGAGTTGGGCTCCTGTGACCTCAGTAGCCAGCTTGACTGATCTGAGGGTTGGCCGAGAGAGTCGTTACCATTTCCACCCCCACCTCCTCCTCTGTCTCCTTCTTCTCCTCTTTCTTCTTCGTGGGCATGACCACTCATTAAGTGCATACTCTGATCCGTGTGCACACAGGCCGAGCCTCTGTGTGGATTATATCAGCAAATCCTTCTAGAGAGCATCACTTTATACTTCTCGGTCCAGCTCAGACAGAGCCAGCACCCAGGCCTCTGACTCCAGGTCCATGTTCTTCCCAATTCTCCGTGCACAGACAGTCTTGCTTTAAGCAGAGGGTCCACCTCCCACACAGTGACCAGACCAGCACAGTCCCCAAGGATGGGACAGAGTGTGACTGGAACAGCTGGGCAGAACAGCTGGCAGTGCTTCTTGCCCCATTTTTTTCAGTGCATAAATTCCCTTTTCTTTGCTTCTTTCATCTGGCCCCAGGCCTGGTTCCCTGGGGGACAGGGAAGAAGCGAGTATTTCCTGGAGGCATACTCGGCTTAAGTTTAGGCTAAAAAGCCTTTTTGACATGTAGAAATGGAAACTGCCAGAGCCCTGGGGTTAAACCCTTCCGGTCCCAGTTCTGTTGGTAAAACAGAAAAGAGAGCTTGTGTGGAGGGGTAGTGGGGACGGCGCCGGGCCGCTGTGGCTGTGGGCCTAGTACTTGGAGGGCAATGTTAGTGGGAGCAGCAATAGGCTAGTGAGGGTCGGGGGAGAGGTGAAGGGGTGACAAGAACCTGAGAACCTTGGATCCCAATTTTTAGTGGTTGGGGCTTCCAGACAATAAGCTGAAACTTCCTCACTGTAGACGGAAACTTTATGCAAATCTCAAAGAAGTCAGGCTTGCAGATTTGGGGAAGTTTTATTTAAAAAATTGTGGCAAAATATGCATAGGATAAAATTTATCTTTTTAAGTGTATGGCTTCAGGTCACTAAGTACATTCACATCATTCATATTGTTGTACAACTGTCACCGCCTTCCATCAAAAGAGCTTTTTTTTTTTTTTTTGAGATGGAGTTTTGCTCTTGTCACCCAGGCTGGAGCGCAGTGGTGCCATCTCGGCTCCCTGCAACCTCCATCTCCTGGCCTCAAGCAATTCTCCTGCCTCAGCCTCCCTAGTAGCTGGGATTACAGGTGCCCACCACCATGCCTGGTTAATTCACCATGTTGGCCAGGCTGGTCTCAAACTCCTGACCTTCAGGTGATTTGCCTACCTCAGCTTCCCACAGTGCTGGGATTATAGACGTGAGCCACTGCTCCTGGCCCAGTAGAACATTTTCATCATCACCACAAACTGAAATTCTGCCCGGGCTGAATACCTCCCCGTTCCCCCTCCCCCAAGCCCTTGGCAGCCTCCATTCCACTTCCCGTCTCTATGACTTCGGCCACTTTAGGTGCTTCCTCCAAGTGGAACTATCCCGTCTGTCCTTTCATGACTGGCTTATTTTGCTTAGCCCAATGTCCTCAAGGTTTGTCCATGTTGCAGCAGGTAACTCTTTCTAAGCCCTCCCAGCTGACATGTGTAGGCAGAGTTTTCTGAACTTTCCAAAAACATGCATGGGCCTTTCTGATCCCATGATATGGGATCAAACATTTCTGGGCCTCAGAAACCCGTGAAAATGATTTGCTCATTTAAAGACCAAACAGAATGATTACGGTGTATTTAGAGTGAGGAACAGCCACATTCTTGAAGGATGAACATTCAGAGCTGACAGTGGGACAAATGTTCACTTATGCCACCAGGAACAAGCACTGAGCTTCTAAGGAGAAATTCCCAGCTCTGGTGACACTAACATTAATTGGCCAGTTTTATGTAACAACAATAAAAGTTTTAGAAACTTCTTAAAATCTCCAGCCTGCAGATCTTTGCTCTGTGGTCGATGCTGGTGTCTTCCTAGGAGCCCCCTTCCAGCTAGGTCTTCCTAGGACCCCCCTTCAGGCTAGCTCTGGGCAGCGTCCTGATCTTCGGTGAGTTCTGACATTCTGGTTTGTTTTAAATGCTGTCCAGCCTCGCTTCTCACAGCACCTCACGTCTAACCCATCAACAACCTCTGAGTGACTTGATGTGGAGCTGACTCCACTCTGGGTCCTGTCCCAAAGCAGAATTTCTGAGCTAGAAGAGGATCCTTGCCGAAAGGTGAGATGTCATGCACAGGCTTCTGCAGTCTCTCCAGGGGGCCCACCATCCTTCCAGTCTTTCCCTGGTGGAACTTTCTCTCTCTGCAGAATGCTTCTAATTGGAAAGGAATGGCATATATACATATATATATATATATTTTTTTTTTTTTTGGAGACAGAGTTTTGCTCTTGTTGCCCATGCTGGAGTTCAGTGGCACGATCTCGGCTCACTGCAACCTCTGCCTCCTGGGTTCAAGCGATTCTCCTGCCTGGGATTACAGGCACCTGCCACCACACCCAGCTAATTTTTGTATTTTTAGTAGAGACGGCGTTTCATCATGTTGGCCAGGCAGGCCTCGAACTCCTGACCTCAGGTAATCCACCCGCCTTGGCCTCCCAAAGTGCTGGGATTGCAGGCGTTAGCGACCACGCCCGGCCCGGCACATACTTTCTACATCAGCACTTCTAAGCGTGCACCCCATGAGCTGCTTACCCCGGAATCACCCCAGGACAGGGCCCACAGAATCTGCATTTTAAATCATCTCCCCACTAGGTTCTTGTGCTCACCAAAGCCTAAAGACCAACTGATTCTCTTACGTTTGAATTTTTTAGCGCAAACTTGGGTTATTTTTATAACCAAATAAAAATCAAGATAAATAGCCATTTTCTTTCTTTTTTCTTTTTCCAGCTGTTCTCTTCCCTTCCTTTCTTCTCTCCTTTAGAGAACCGAAGTTAAGACCCTACGCAGACATCACAGCACCTCCTCTCCCTGACCTTCCGATTCAGGGGCTGCATTCCCCTTTTCCCTTTCTCTCTCTTTCTTTCCTTCTTTTAATTTCTTTCTCTCTCTCTTTCTTTTTCTTTCTTTCTTTCTCTCTTTCCTTCTTTCTTCCTTCCTTCTTCCTTTTTCTTTTCTTCCTTTCTTTTTGACAGAGTCTTGCTCTGTCACCCAGGTTGGAGTGTAGTGGTGCTATCTCTGCTCACTGCAACCCCTGCCTCCTGGGTTCAAGTGATTCTCGTGCCTCAGCCTCCCAAGTAGCTGGGACTATAGGTGCCCACCACCATGCCCGGCTAATTTTTTGTATTTTAATTTAGAATTTCTTCAGGGCTCGACTTTGGAGATCAGTAGGGAGGAGGGTGCGCACCCCAGGAAGTGGGGATGCCCTGGAAACGGGTTTGCGGGCTGTGGCCTTGGACAAGCTTCCCAGGTTCCAGGCTGGCTGTCTGCACCTGCTACGTGTTCCCAGGGGAGTGCGGGAGGCCCAGGCTGAGCAGCACAGCCTCCTCGCTGGAGGGGCCGTCACTGTGGGGCCCCTGCTTTTGTTATCAAGGGCCCAACCTGGAAGGCCCTGGGTGCAAGGTCAGGCATCTTAGAGGCCAAGGGAAGAAAGCCGGACCTCCTTTTATTTTTTTCTAAAGAGTAAACAATACAGCTAATAAAAGGGATGAACTCTTAGACTTTTCTAGAATCTCCTCAAGACAGCCTGCTCTCCAGGCCCCCACAGTCCTGGATGCAGCACGGGCCTTCGGAGAGAACCCCAGGCAACACGATGGCACCGTTTCTGTCACACAGCATCCTCAGCTCCTCTGTGCTGCTTTTCCCTGTGAGGTCCTTCCCTGCACTCAGTACAATGACCAGCACAGGAACCACCTGCTTTCTCTCAGGGCTCACCTCCTCAGTGTCAGTGCCCCACTGCTGGACTGGGAACTCCACGAAGCCAGAGCTATGACTCTTTTGTTTGTTGCTGTGTTCCTGGTGCCTGGCGCACAGTAGGCCTTCAATATACTGTTTATTTACTAGCTCAATAAAGGGCGTACACTTCCCAAATCCTCTGAATTTACAGGATCACAGAATGCAGTCATTCCCCTTTTCCCTTTCTCTCTCTCTCTCTCTTTCTTTCTCTCTCTCTCTCTCTCTCTCTTTCTTTCTTTCTTTCTTTCTTTCTTTCTTTCTCTTTCCTTCCTTCCTTCTTCCTTCTTCCTTTTTCTTTTCTTCCTTTCTTTTTGACAGAGTCTTGCTCTGTCACCCAGGTTGGAGTGTAATGGTGCTACCTGTGCTCACTGCAACCCCTGCCTCCCGGGTTCAAGTGATTCTCGTGCCTCAGCCTCCCAAGTAGCTGGGACTATAGATGCCCACCACCATGCCCGGCTAATTTTTTGTATTTTTATTTTAGTAGAGATGGGGTTTCACCCTGTTGCCCAGGCTGGTCTCGAAATTCTGGCCTCAGGCAATCCACCCAACTCGGTCTCCCAAAGTGCCGGGATTACAGGTGTGAGCCACCTTGCCCAGCTGCAGTCATTACACATTTTTTTGAGGCCCTGCAACATGCCAGGAACTTTGCCAGGTATGAGATCCATTAGAAAACAAGAGCTCTACCCAGTTCTTGCCTCATGGAGCTGAGTGATACTAGAACAAACAAGGTTTTGGGAAACAGAGAGACAAGGGTTTAAAAATTCCAGGTCTGCCACTTACCTGGGTGCACTTGGGCAGCTGAGCACCAGGGTCTTGGTTTCTCCATTTGTAACCCGGAAGTGATGACAGCATCCCAGGGCCTCGGTTTCTCCATTTGTAACCCGGAAGTGATGACAGCATCAACTTCATCAGGTGGGTGGATTGGAGACAATGTGTGTAATGTGTTTAACAAAATGCTTAGTACCTACTATGTGCTCAGTAAATTAGCTTCTGCATTATAATCCTAGGGCTGCTGTTACAGAGAACCAGGGGGTTGAACACAACAGAAATTTGTTCTCTCACAATTCTGGAGGCCAGAAGTCCAACGTCAAGGTATCAGCAGGGCTGGCTCCTTCTGGGGGCTGTAAGAGAAAATCCATTCCACGCAACTCAGGAACCCTCCATGCTCCTTGGCTTATGGCAGCAAAACTCCAGTCTGACTCTCGGCCAAGTGGCTCCTCTCTCCTGTGTTCTTATAGCTCTGTACCCCTTTCCTCTCGTAAGGGTGCCAGTCGCTGAATTTAGGACCCACCCTGATCCATTATGATGTCAACTGACCTAAGTACATTTGCATTTCTACATAAGCCCACATTCTGAGGTTCTGGGGAGGCATGAATTTTGGGAGGGACACTATCCCGCCCAGAACAGCTTCTGTTATTTAGTGTGTGTGTGCTCAGTGCTTTGTAGACTTGACTTGATTCCCTCCTCCTAGCCATATTATGAGGATGGGACAGTGGCTACCTTGCCTCAGATGAGGACGCGAGGCACAGAGCCTTGGAACGTCTCAGGATACATGATTATCTTTGCCCTTGCTTGGAATTCACCTGGTTTTCAAAGAGGGGGACTGCAGCAGAGCCTCCCAACCTGACTTTTCTCTCCAAACGGCAGTCCCTGCACGACAACGAACAAGGAGAAGCTGGGCTCCAGAGAGCCGTATGTTCACAGGCTCCACAGCGAGAAGAAATGTCCTGCTTTAAAACGGACATTGATCAGACCTGCTGGGAGGGCGAGCGGGAGGCAGAAAGGCACGGCTGCTTCCAAGTTTCTGTTGGCAGAGAGGGCAGAGCTGACAACTCCCATTGAAACTGCAAGAGCAGAGACAGGGCCAGCCCGGAACCCCAGCCCCACTCACAGCTCTAGGTTGACGCTTCTCAGCGGGAAGAGCTCTATCTCTCTCAAAAGTTTCAATAATCTTATCCTAACCTGGCACAGAACCTCACCCTTCCTGGGAACACAGGAATGTTTGCTACTTGATGTCAATAAAATCCAACTCCTTAAGGTCTCTCCTGGGATCGAAGGGGTGGAGTTCATTCCACACCATTCTGAGGACAGAGTCAGAGGAATTTGCTGGGTCTTCTCTGGCTCAGAATAAGTCCACCAGGCATTTCTACCTTATCCAGAAGACAATCGTTTATGTGCACAAGTGCACAGCGGCCGACACCGCCAGCACTAACCACATTGGATTCTCGGTCCACCGTCATTGAAGGCTCCAGCCCTCATTCAAGGCTGGTCTGTTCCCGTAGGCCTTCTGACGAGTGCCACATTTTGTTCCTCTAAATTGGGTGAAGCCCCCTCAAATGCTAGTTTCAAAGAGCCTTTGCTACAAAGGCAGGTGCTGGAGCCCCAAATCCAAAGGCTCTGACTCAGTAGGTCCAGGTTGGGGTCCCAGGACTGTAATACAGGTGTTCCTGGCACCACACTTCGCCAAATGCTGGGTAGCTTGGAAGAAAGCTCCATAAGCAATCTAGAGCTTTATATCATCACTCAAAAGTAAAGATTTGTAGGAAAGATCTAAACCAGTGTCTTTCCAAGTTCCCAGCTTCTTCATCCAAGCTGCTGGTTGAGGGGAAGGTGATTTTAGATTTTAGGGCATCGATTTATATAGTGTGAAAATTATTCCCCTCTGGTTAGATCAAAGGAAAATTCTTCATCTGGCACTAAGAGTCTTTAGCACCTCCTGACACTTCTAAGCTCCCTTTTGAACAAAGAGAGAGAGGCCTCAGGCTTGAAGCCATCAGCAGGCAGCAGTATCTGGCTGGAATTTAGCAATGTTCATTTGTGGTCAAGGTATTTATTTCTGTAGTTACCTTTCATTAATGGCAAGCAACATCGACTTCCATTTATGATAATGATATCAAGTTCCCTTTTAGTTAAATGTTTCATTAGAAAAGTGAGGTGATTCACAGAAAAAGAAAAATAGGGACTTGAATTATAGTACAGGTGCTGGGTCAGGACAAAATGATGGTGGCGGTTCAGAAATTACTGATTTTTGGGAAATGCTAGTCTAGTCGATGCTTAGCATTTGGGGTTGAGAAAACCAAGGCCTTGAGAGGGGAAGGAACTCGTCTGAGCTCACACAATATCAGGTGGTGGTCTTTGCTGTCACCCACAGTCACCCACCATGGAGCTCTGCAGAACCGCCACTTGTGAACCAGGGGATCTGAGCTCACGGGGGAAGTGTGAGTCTCAAGGCACCAACATCTTTAAAACAGATAAAAATAAAGCGGCAAGAGTGACCTCACCCCAGCATGTGGTGGCCGCTGAGAGCAGAGGGCTGTAAAAATTAATTGCCCTCTATTTGTGACCTGCTGTAGCAGGCGGGCCTCCTTCGAGGGGGTCACCCGAGAGGCGGCGGGCAATGGAAACATTCTTTGGGCCTGACACAGTGGTTCAACAGTGACCTCACCCCAACAACTGAAGACTTGTTATTCAAAACTTAATTTTATTTTGTTTCTAAGTGCTTAGGAGCTGGGGCTAAGGCAACTTTTGTCATCAAAAGGAAGGCCCAGATCTTGGAAAGGAGCAGAGCATCCTGAGTGTCTGCCGAGCGCCGACTTTGCAGCCGCAGGTTCAAGTTCTTCCCTAACCCCGGCAGATCTGCCTTCTCAGTCCTATTGGTCTCCATGTGTGGTTCGCGCGATCTCTGGGCTTTGCTGATGTGAAGCCACGGGGAGGTGGAGTTTTAAGAGCGGTGTTCTCCGCGGGAAGAGCGCTTTCTTTCTCGAACATTTCAGTAAACTCATCCCAACCTGGCACAGAACCTCACCCTTCCTGGGGACACAGGAATGTTTGCTACTTGATGTCAATAAAATGCAACTCCTGAACGTCTCTCCTGGGGGCCATTCATAGGGTGGGGTTCCTCTGTCGGGTCCCCCATTCAAGGCTGCTCTGTTCCTGCAGATCTTTGTTCTGTTTCTCTAACTTTAGCCAAGCTCCCTCAAACGCTAGTTTCAAAGAGCCTTTGTTACAAAGGCAAGTGCTAGGGCCCCAAATCCAAAGGCTCTGACTCAGTAGGTCCAGGGTGGGATTCCAGGACCATGATACAAGTGGTCTGGGCATCACACTTGGCCAAATGCTGTGAGATCCTCACACAAGACATGTATTGAAGGAGGGCTCTAAGGAGAAGCTGGAAAGGCAGTGAGGGCAGAAAGGGTCTGGGCAACGATTGGTCTCAGCTGGAGTCTAGCACAGTCCCATGGGGAGCCCTGGAACAAAAATGATGCCACGGAGTTGAAACTGTGTTAGGTGCGAGGCAAAGCATTCAAACCCCATGTCAGTCAGTCATCAGCTATACGATGCCTGTGGGGTGGGCAAGGAGGACCTTCTCAGTCATGGACACTTTTCCAGAGAAGGCAACAGCAGCGTCTTTAGAAGCATTCGTACTCTGGTAAACCAGCTCTCAGGGATCACAGGAGGAAGAGTGCTGATTTATAGCTTTTGCCAATGTCTGTGGTGTCAATACTTCCTCTATGCCAATTGCAAAGCTACCAATGGTTTAACAATGGGCTCACAAATTTCCTGAATATTTAACAACGAGTTCTTTCAAGCCCAGAGGAGCTGGCTCAAGCACACTCTACATTAGCAGTCAACTCTCAAGACAGCTGGAGGAAGCGAAGGTTCCTGGAAAGAAGACTGTGGCAGGACACACAGCGCCTCTTGGGCCTGGATGATGGCAGGTGCTTTCTAACCAAGATTCCTGCTTCCTCTCTCACCCATTGCCTTTCCTTGTCCCATGAGCAGGAGCATCTTTGGCAGACACAACTCTAACACGCCACCCCTGGATTAAAACCCTTCACAGACCCTCCATCACCTTAGGGATAAAGTCCCCTCCTCACTTTGGCCCTCAGAACTCTGCCCCTTGGACCCCTGTTGACCACCTCTTTCCACTCGCTTTCTCGTGGACTTTCTGCTCCGACCACCCTGACTCTTCTCCCGTCCTTGAGGTTTTGATCTCTCTCATGACCAGACATCCAGGCCGCTTCACATGCAGCCCTTTTGGCCAGAGACACAATGATGGCCCCTGCCCCATCCGCTCAGCCCACCTCACTTCAACACAGAATTGGTGGAACATCTACTTTGCATCTGTCTCATTTGTGAGCAGGGCATTCAGGACCAGCTGTGTGAGCTTGGGCCAGTTCACCCCATCTCTGGGCTAAGTTTGCAGTCTGTCTTCCACCCTGGACTGGTTTCTCCTTGAAGGTAAAGACTTTGTGTGGCTTCATTACTCCTCAAAATCCAACACCTAGTACAGGGCTTTATTATGGAGAAATGAACAAATTGATCAGTCTACCAAATGAATTATGAATGTCTGAGTGATCAAGGCTGCTGCCTGGTAGTAAATGTCTCCAAGAAGAGCCCCTCAGAAAAGTCTCCCTGTGCCCTGCAGCCTCACCCTGAGGACTTGAGAGTGAAGTCATGGTGCTAAGAGCTGGCCCAGGCTCAGCCCCAAGTGTGCCAGCTGCTTCTTAGATGTGGCTCCATTTACTCCTCACAACAGACCTGGGTAGGAGATCAAAGCATTGCCCCATTTTAGAGACAAGGAAATTGAAGAGGCTCAAGGGGTTAAATAAATTACCCAGGGCCAAGTGGTTACTCAATAACAATTGTTCTACAACGGACTTCTTCACCAACAGCATTTCCTTCCACCATACAGAGCTATCATAGAGCAGTACCTCATCATTTTATCTGCTGCTCTGTATCTCCCAGCACGGATGCACCTTCCTCTTTAAATGTCCCCGTTTGCTGAGCATTTGCATGGTTTTCCTTTGCTTTTCTTTGTGTGTGATCTTTGCATGCCTGTGTGAGTAGTGCTATATTGGCTGGAAGAGGAAGACGCAGATAAGAGTGAAGTTCACATCTTGAGTGATTTTGCAGCTAAACTTATGGGCAGTGAAGAATTCACACTGCCCAGAGAGAGTTTGGCCTTTGTCCCCGGCTCCTGGGAGGTGGCCTCTAAGCCCTTGGAATGTCCTGTCTGATAAAAGTGTCTTTGTTTACCTGGGAAATCTTAGGCCACACAAGATTATCTATGTCAACAGTATGATTTATGGTGGGGGTCTTTGGTCACCCAGTACCAACCTGACCTTTGGAAGGACTGGAGGCCAAAGGCCAGCCACATAGGCAGTCATGCATGTCTACGTGCCTGAACCCCAATAAAAACTCTGGGTATGGAGGCTCACACGAGCTTCTCTGGCTGGCAAATCTCCATGTATGTGGTCATACATCATTGCCAGGAAAAGTGAGTGCTGTCTGGGACTTAGGAGAGGACAACTAGAATTTTTATGCTTGGAACTTCCCTGGGCTCTGCTCCATGTTTTTTTCCAATGACCAGTTTTAATCTAAATTATTTTGTGTAACAAACTGTGACAGAGTACAGTGGCTTTCAGTGAGTCCCGTGAATCCTTTAAGCAAATTATGAACCCTGAGGATAGGCTTGGGGTCCCCAAATTTGTAATCAGTCACAGTTGTCTTGGGGATCCCTACTCTGCAATTTCCATTTCAAGAATGCCTCCTCCAGGACTGGCCCTAGAAAGAAAGTGCCAAGAGGCCTCCCACTGCATCTTGCCCATGGCTAGATCCCTTGGTCCCAGCACCCAGTAGACATCCAGTCAATACTTGTTGAATCTACACATTCAACAATGGCAGTCCCCGACCATCAGCCTGAGCTGTTAATGTTATTATCCCCACTTTAAGAGGCTGAGGAATCAGGAGTTCAGGGAGGAAGCACCCGGGGAAATTGTATGGGTTGGGGCCAAGCCCGGGGTTGCTTGACTTTTCAAAGATGGACTCCATGGAGACCAGTCCTGGCCTATGATGATGCTATCTCTTCCATGCATGCATCTGGCCTCAAAGAAAGGAAGATGGTGAGGACAGGGGGAGAGAGAGAGACCTTTGTGAGTATGAAAGGGAAAACCAGATGAGAGGAGATAACTGCTTCAATGCCATGCTTTTTATTATAGAAATCTGCACTTAGAGGTTAAAGAAAAGATTTTTTTTTTGGTTGTTATTTGCTTAAGAGAATTGGAGAACTGAGAGCTGTCTGGGTGGATGATTAATGGGAAAAAAATTACATTTCAATGAGGTCTCTCCTCCTGAAGGGTGACTCTCATCAAAGGGATGTATAGAGTGGATGTCAGGTTCATTTCCTCATTTCCGTCTCAGCTGGGGCTGAAAGAGACTCTCTTAAGGGGGAATCGGGTAGAAAAATTGCAGTTTAAGTCCAAGAGTCTTGTTATTAAAAATAACATGGCTAACGTCTACAGAACACTTGCTAGGGCCAGGTGCTGTGACGAGCATGCAGTTTGCAGTATCACGTACATAGAACAGCCGCATGAATTACGTGCCAAGAGCATCCCCGTTTCACAGATGGACAAAATGGGGCACAGGGAGCTTCAGCAGTTGGACCAGGGTCCCAGGGCTTGGAACGTGACTGAGAGCAGATCTGCCTGGCTCCTTGGTCACGGCTCTTCCATCCAGATTCGTTTAAGGGCTGACCCTGATTCTGACAGGGCTAACCTTGAGCCCAGGGTCCACAGATCTGGTTTTAAGGAGAGGATTGAAAGAGGCCGTACCTATGAGCAGGCTCCATCGCTGTCTGTCCAGTGCACTGGGATGTGGGCACCTCGCTCTTCTCCATCATAGGGCACAGCCTCCTCCGGGTGTCTCCTTTCCCATACACGTGGGCTGTGGTTTTGTAATGGGGAGGAAATGGAGGAGACTCTTCCTGCTGCTTTGGGGCTCAGGAAAGCAGAGTTGGGGGAAGGCTCTTCTCTCTGTCTCTACTTTTACTCAGCCCTGTCCCAGCACCTCAAGGATATCAGAGGCAGGGCCATCAGCAGGAACACTGTGCTCATCGCAGGCCACTGTTTAACATGACTGTCCCCAGCAGAGGAGGCCAGACAGATGTGGATTCTGGGGCAAGTGCTCGGACAGACTGGCTGCGGGCTCTTCCAAGGCCCCTCAGCATTAATGAGGGTGGGGCTTCTGCTGATACCAGGCCTGAGGCTGTGAGCCTGGAAACATGGAGCCTCTTCCAATTTCCTTGTATGATGTCCTTGGCCATGCGTTTCCCAAGCCTCTCCTCTATCCTGTTTATATTGCCAACTGCACCAGCTCTTAGGTAGACAGAGCTGCAACACTAAGTCCTTTTTCTCTGCTCATCTTTCTTCCCTCACCCCATTCTTGTCAACTCCTGCTGCAAGGGGTTCCCCAATGCAGCACATGGAGAGGACGTGCTGGTTGCAGGGCCGCTAAAATGCTCTGCTGGAGGCCACTTTTGACCAGCACGAGAGGGTAAAGACAGCCAAAGTCCCCTCTCCTTCACCCCTGGTGACTCCAGGAGGGTTCTCCTGGGGAGAATTATGGTAGAACACAGATCAGGGTTTGTCTTATAATCCTGTAAATATTTACAAATGTGCTAGACTTTGGAGTTAGAGCAGTGAACAGAGCATCACAATTCCTGTCCTCATGGAGCTGATGATAAATGGATAGATGGATGGATGGATGGATGGATGGATGGATGGATGCATGGGTGAATGCATGGGTGGATAAATGGGGGTGAGTGGGCGGGTGGTTGGATGGACAGATGATTGGATGGATGGATAGGTGAATAATGGATTGATGGATGAATTGGTGGGTGAATGAATGGATAAATAGATGGGTGTGTGAATGGGTGGATGGACAGACAGACTAGACTTAAACCTCAGCTCTTCAGTAGTGTGTGATCTTGGACAAATTGCATAGCATCTCTGTGTCTTAGTGTTCTCATCTGTTAAATGGTGATGACAATAGTATCAATTTCAGAAGTTTTTTTCTTAAGATAAAATGAACAAACATATAAAGTGCTTAGAATAGGGTCTGCACAAGGTAAGTGCTACATGAACTGGATTATGTTAGTGGAAAAGGCAGACATTAACCAAAATTTTTGTTAGAAGTTGTAACATTGTAACTAGTCAGAGCCACACAGGAGAGGCATGAGAACATTTAACAGGGTTTGGGGAGCGGTGGGTGGAGAGTGAGGGCCAGGCTGACCTAGGCAGGGAGGGAAGGAAAAGGTGAGGTGAGCAGTAGGTTCATGAGGAGCCCAGGCAAGGAGGGGTGAGCACAGCATTTCAGGCTCAGGGAACTGCACGTGCAAAGGCCCTGTGGAAGAATAAAGAGCACAAGATCTGAGAGGCAGTCACACGACTGAAGCTCGGGGACAGGTAGCATGAAGTGGGCAGGGGCTGAGAGATCAGCAGAAGCTGGACCCTGCAGGGGCTTCACCTTCCCAAGAGCAGTGCGGGCCAGGAAGGGAGGGAGGTTGGGAGTCATATCTGTGTTTCAAGAAGCTTGATATTATCTAACAAGCCCAAGGGTCAGCTCAGGCCCCCAGAAGCCTCAGGCTGGCCATCTGCAGACAATGCTGGTGGACAGCAAGGCTCTGCAGAGCTGGAGGTGCCGGGCCCCCAGAGGTGGGTTGAAGGGTACCCAGGAGGCAGAACGAGAGCCCCACTCTCACTCCAAACAGAGCAGGCCTTTAAACATATTTCATCTGGTACATATGTTGGGGCTTTGACAGAAGATGTCACTCAAGAGGTCTCCACAGCCAAATAAAAGGGGAAGAAAAAGAAATAAAAGAAAACCATTTCTAAGCCAACCCCTTTGTCATGCAGGTGGGGAAACCAAGGCCCTGTGTGCCCTACAGCTACACAGTTCATGGCTGAACCGGGCCCTGGGCCCCCTCCCTGCACTGCGCTGTGCTTTCCTGGAGTCGTATTAATATATTTCCTGAATGCTAGAAAATATTTCTGTTGCCTTAACAAATTAGCACAGACTTAGCTCAGCAACACCAGCTTACCCTCCTACAGTTCCGTGGGTGGGAAGTGCTCAGGGGTCTCCTCGCTGGGCTGTAATCGGAGGGGCACAGGGCTGCGTTCCTTCTGGAGGCTCCAGAGGAGGATGGGTTTCTGTTCCAGGCCGTTGGTGGACTTCACTTCCTAGGAGTTGTGGGATTGAGGTCCCACTTCCTGGCTGGCTATCTTGGCCGGGGGCCTCTCTGCAGCCTGCACATGACCTCTGCTCAGGGCCAGCATCGGGACATGGAATTCTGCACATGCTACATGGTCGCAACCCTTCTTAGGAGCTGGTGTCACTCTCACTGTGGCTGCCAGAGTTTCTCTACTTTAAAAAAATAATTTTAATTGTGGTAAAATATGCATAACATAAAAGTTCCCACCCTAACTATTTCTGAGTGTGTAGTTTGGTGCATTAAGTACACTCACATTGCTGTGGAACCGTCACCACCATTCATCTCCAGAGTTTTTTCAGTTTCCCAAACTGAAACCCTGTCCCCCATAAACATTCACTCCCCATTCCCGTGTCTTCCAGTCCCTGGAAACTACCATGCTATTTTCTGTCTCTATGAATTACTGTAGGGGTTTCATATGAGTGGAATCAGACAGTATTCGTCCTTCTGAGACTGGCGATTCCACTTAATATCATGTCTTCAAGGTTCACCCATGCTGTAGCCTGTGTCAGCATTCCTTTCCTTTTTAAGGCTGTGTAATATTCCATTGTTTGAGTGCACCACATTGTGTATTCATTCATCCATCAGTGGACACTTGGGGTGCTTCTGCCTTTTGGCTACTGTGAATGACGCTGCTGTAAACATGCGTGCACAGGTGTCTGTTCAAGTCCCTGCTTCATTCTTTGGGGCATACACCCAGAAGTGGAATTGCTGGATCACATGATAATTTTATTTTTAATTTTTTGAGAAACCACCATACTGTTTTTCATTTTATATTCTCACCAACAATGCACAAAGTTTCCAATTTCTCTTCATTCTCATCAACTCTAGTTTTATTTTTCTTTCTTTCTTTCTTTTTTTTTTAATAGTAGCCATCCTAATGAGTGTGTTTGGGGAGGGAGTATCTCATTGTGGTTTTGATTTGCATTTCCTTAATGATGAGTGATGTTGACACTCAAGTAACTAGATTGTGCCCCCTTAGATACTCAGCTAATCCAGGGTAATCTGCCCATCTGTAAATCTTATTTAATCACATCTGCAAAGTCTCTTTGCCATGTAAGGTGACATATCCACAGGTTCTGGGGGCTGAGGCATGGACATTTTGGAGACCATTATTCTGCCTCCCACACCTGAGTAGCTAAAAATGAAGCTGGAGGGCTTCTTGGGGGAGCCTGTCCCCTTCTCTCTTCTCAGACCAGGTTTTGGGGGGAGTATTCCAGGACTGTGAGGACCTGCACACTTTCACAAAACTGCACTTGCTTCCAGGTATCTTGTTTCCTCGCCCAAGTCTCCAAAAATAAAGCACCTGAGGGCCCCCGTCACTCACCCCCTCTCCGTCTGTCCGTCCTGTCAGCAAATGTTGACTGGGTGGCTCCTCCAGGCCAGGTGTCATGCAGGCCTGACATAGATGGACCATCCATCTACCATCCATCCATCCATCTATCCCATTCATTCATATGTTCTTCCATCCATCCACCCATTCTTCCATCCATATATCCATTCATCCTTCCATCCATCCATCATCCATTTATCCATCTATTAATCTATTTATCCATCCACTATTCATCCATCTATCTACTATCCATCCATCCATCCATCCAGTCCCCCATCCATCCATCCATCCATCCATCCATCCAACCATCCGTCCATCTGTGCAGGGCACAGAAGTGGGCCAAGTCTTGGGTGGGACTTAGACGTGAGCTGCAGCGTCCCACCATCAAAATGAGGTTGCAAGTGTGTTAAGAACAGTGAAGAGAGACCATGGGGCACACCCACTCTGGGCTTGGAAGTTCAGGAAAGGCCTCACTGAGGAATTGATATTTAGTCTAAAGCAGGAAAGGAGAGTTTCTAGGCAGAGGGAGCAGAGTATGCAAAGGCCCTGCAGTTGGAAAGGGCTCAGGATCTGTGAGATGGCGAAGGTGGCTGAGTATAGTGAGCAGGAGGTTGGAGAAGTCAGTGGTTCTGTTTCCCATTCCAGAAACTTCTCTGGTATAAAGTACTCTCAATAGGGGATTGTTTTCCCTTCTGCAAAAATAACGGAAATACCACACGTAGGAGTTGTTGTGGGACCCATTACTCAACTGTAGTTGGAGGGACAGCACAAAATCTTAGTAAGAAACGCAGCCATCAGATTATTACTCCAGTGGAAAAGATTCAACACACAGCATCCATGAGATAAGAGTTAATGTGTGGGTGACCCACGGGAAGCAGAGGGTGTGGGGGAACCTCCTTCCCTCTCTTCCCGACCTGCTCTCCTGCCTCCCCTGCCTCCCTGCCCTCTGAAGATCTTCATTTGGAGTTGACTCACAAACAGATGAATCTTTTACAACCCCCATTTCCTCTGCTCCAGGCGGCCGGCACGACGAAATGGCATCTCCCCACAGTGAAAGCCAAGCCAAACAGATTAATTTTAGATGCATCTGCTGTAGATTAAACATTTGGAAAAGCCATTTTATAAATATTTTTTTTCCACAACCACATCCCCATATGGCCGCGAGCTCCGGCCTCATTCTGAATGCTGCTGGGGGCCTTACCCATATGTATTTAATGTTCACTCCAGGCTCAAGACTTCTGTTCCCGGCCTCCAGGGAGCATTCCAGAGCATGTTTTAATCTACTTTTGGGGAACGCATCAGACTCCTCTGGGCAAACAAAGCATGGGGAGCCTTCCTGGAGGTGGGATGGGGTTTGGGGAGGGAGAGTGTAGGGTAACCCCTTCTTGGGCCTCTCTCCAGATGGCTGACCCTCAGCCCCCTGTCTCTGCTCTGCACCGATCTAGGCCCTAGAAGTTCCAGGAAATGGGATCCTTGTCTTTCTAGAGCTCCCTGTCCGGCAGAAAAAAATCCCCCTTCAGGTCAGCCTTGGCTCCCTTGAGCCACCAGACTCCATGGAGGGTCAGCAAGACCTGTGGGTTCTGCCTCATTGGTGCCTTCTGGGTCTGTCTCCACTGCCCGTTTCCATCGCCCCCAGCCCGTGGTTCATGCCTGGACTATCATTGACCTCCCAGCTGAGGCTCACTTGTCCACTCACTCGCCCTGATCCAGCTACCCCCAGCAGCCTAAAGGCTCACATCTCTTCCCGGTCTAAAACCCAACACCAATGGAGAATAGTCACCCGCTTCCACCCCACCCTCTGCCATGAAGGCTGCATGCCTCAAGATGGTTGTCCAGGCCCCACAAGGCCCCATGCCTGCTGCTTCTCCTTTGGCTTGATTTTCTTTGATTTTGGAAATTACAGATTCAGAAGAACTCTCAAAAATAGTGCAGACAGGTCTGATGTGCCCTTTAAGTCCACAGCAGGAAGTAGAGTTCACTAGCAGGCGTCACCATGAGGGGCCTGGCAGGGGGAGGGCCTGTGAATCCACGGTGATTGCATGACAGCCATGATTACTCTGGGGCCACGGATCCCGGTTTCTTCTGAATATAAGAGGCAACACGGGTCCAAATTTAACTTGATCTTTGCCTACCGTGTAGACCAGATGCTTCCCATTCCCACCCCGGCCCTTGCACTCAGTGTCTGTTCTTGCCTCACACAAAATCAGTGGACTTTTCCTTATTCAATTCCATGTTCCAATTTCTCATTCATGAGGCTGGTATGTGGAGCCTCCTGTTTTGGAATTCCAGCTCTGCACTAGGTAGGTAAATATGGGTACAGAGTGAAGGACTGCGAGGTGGGAACAGCTGGTCCAAAGGCCCTGAGGTAACAACAAGCTTCATGTGTCCAAGTGACAGGCAAAAGCCCAATGCAGGAGGAAGGAGGAAAAACAGGGGAGGATGAGTTGCTTGGTCCATTAAAACAAGAGCTCCCAGCCCTAGAAACAATACCAGGTAAGTCTTTGCTGCACTGGCTCTGTCTTGACTTCTGCTACCCACTGAGTGTGGTGTCCTAGGCAAGTTTCTTAGGCCCTAAAATCTGTTTGGAATGATGAATGTTACCTAAATGTCTAGATTCATGTCCTGTTCTGCTGCCCTCAAAAACTTCAGGGTCTCATATGGGCTTTGCCCAGGTAGGGCTTGATGGTTGTAAGCAACAGAAACTGATACTGGCCACTGGAAGCAAAGAGCACATTTGCTGGGAGGGCACAGTGAGGACTCAGGATAAGCAAGGGAGGCTGGAGAACCTGCTTGGAATAAACCAGGTCTGGGGCAGAACCAAGAAATCATGGTAGCTGGGAGTAATGACAGACTCCCAGCTACCTTCTTGCAGGAATAAAGGAACTGCTTTTCTTAGCATCTAATAAATAATTTCATCATTCAATTGAAGAGTCAAAGTCCTAGAAGAAAGAGCACTGTGCCCACCTGGGCTAAGTATTCTCCAGCCTCACCCCAACCCTCACCCATTCTCTGTCTGTCTCCACCCTATCCTGAGCCCTGGGAAGATGGCCTTTAAAAACTGCATCCATGATGTCCCTTATCCTCTGACTTCTGATTAGGTTTGACCAAAATGAGCACTTGCAGCAAGGAGGATGAGAGGAGAGACAGGAGGTTATGTGTCCTTCTCCCTAGGTTGCCATGGCCTGGCCCTCCGATGGCCACAGTTCCTAATGGTGGTCGGGGACAAGGGGACCCAATCCTGGATCCAGCTCCTGCTGGGCTTCAGTGAGGCAGTTTCTGGCCTTTGCCGGCTATTGCTGGTCTTAGCTGCATTCCCTGCTGGATGGTCCTCTGTCCCTGCTTGCATCTCTGTACATGTTATGTCAAGCACTTCAGTTTTCTCTTGAGGCAAAGCTCACCTGTTCCTTCTCAGGGCCATGACTGGAACACCTCTTGGCTGGCCAGGATGATGAGTGGACCCAGTCCACGGAGTCTGGGTAGAAACACATCAGTTACCCTGCAGCAGGGGCGAGGGAGCTGGGATACTGACATGCTAACTCCTGGCATTCATTGGTTGGGCATTGCTTTTCCTGGGCACCTTCAGCTTGCCTCATGTGTGGGTACAACAGGCATGAGCAGCCACTGAGGGCTCTCAGGCAAAGACACTCAGGGGCCGCCACTGGCACTAAAATGGTACTGGCCGAGCGGTTAATGGAGCACTGAGGAGCTGAATTTTTAATTGTATTTAATTCTAATTAATTTAAATTTAAAATGCCACATGTGGCTAGGAATTCCTGTATTGGAGAGTGCAGGTCTCAAAGGGACTATAGGTTCAAAATAAATAAGCACACAAGCAATTATGTAATGACAGTCTTGCACCTCATAACAACGTTTTGGTTAACAATGAACCACGTACACAATGGTGGTCACATAACATGATGACGGAGTTGCAAGATTCCTGTCACCTGGTGACATCACAGCTATCATAACTTCGGGGCACAACGCATTCCTCACGTGTTTGTTGTGATGCTGGTGCAAACAGACCTACGGTGCTGATAGTCATATAAAAGTCTAGCACTTAAAATTATGTGTGGTACATAATACCTGATAATAAATGACTCTGTTACTGGTTTATGTATGTACTATATTATACCTTTTGTCATTATTTGAGCATGGACTCCATATATATGTGTGTGTGTATGTATACATATATACATGTATGTATACACATACATATATATATATAAAGTTACCTGTAAAACAGCCTCAGGCAGTCTTTCGGGAGGAATCTGGAAGAAGGCATTGCTATCATAGAAGATGGCAGCTCCATGCGCATTATTGCCCCTGAAGACCTTCCAGTGGAACAAGACGTGGAGGTGGAAGACAGTGATCCTAAGAATCCTGGCCCTGTCTAGGCCTAGGCTCATGTGTGTGCTTGTGTCTTCGTTTTTAACAAAAAAGCTTAAAGAGTAAAAGTAAAACTTAAAAAAAACTAAAGTAGAAAAAAGGTATAGAATAAAGATATAAAGAAAGAAAACATAACTGCAAGCTTGTTTAGAAGAAAGAAAATATTTTTTACATCTGTATAATGTGTTTGTTTTAAGCTAAGTGTTACTAGAAAAGCATCAAAAAGTTAAAAAATTAAAAAGTTAATAAAGTAAAAATTGACAGTAAGCTAAGGTTGATTTATTATTGAAGAAAGAAAAATATCTTTTTATACCCGTGGTGTTGCCAAAGTGTAGTGTTTACAAAGCGTGAAGCAGTGAGCAGTAATGTCCCAGGTCATCACATCACTCCGCATTCACTCATTGATTCGCCCACAGCAACGTCCAGTCCTACAAGCTCCATTCATGCAGGTATCTTACACAGGTACAGCAGTTTTAAATTTTTTATACCATACTTTTACTGTACCTCGTCTGTGTTGAGATAGGTTTAGATACACAAACACTCACCATTGTGTTGCGACTGCCGGCAGTATTCAGTACAGCCATGGCTGCACAGCTACACACATAGCTCAGTGTGTAGGAGGCTACACCATCTGGGTTTGTGCAGCAGGCTCTATGATGTTTGCACAATGATGAGGTCGCCTAACAACTCATTTCGCAGAACGCATCCTGTCATTAAGTGACGTATGATGGCATCGATAAGATCACCATTTTGGGCTCTCACTGTGGCCTCTACAGTTTCCTTCTGAACAGGGTTACCAAGGAACGCCTAATTCAGCTGAGACCCGAAAGGCGGCTCTGAGGACGGAAAGGAGAGAGGTGGGGGAGGAGCTTCCAGGCAGCGGAACAGCATGTGCAAAGTCATGAGGCACACGGAAGAAATGGAGGGAAGATCAATTAGACTGCAGAGTAATGAGTGCAGAGAGAGGGGACCAGGGATGGATAGGTAAGTGAGACCTAGGGGCCTTTATACCATTAGTCCCATTTTACAGAGAGGGAAAAGGAAGCTTCAAGAGGGAATGTACACATCCCGAACCACCCGCTAACATGAGGTGGGCAAGAATTTGCACCTAGGTTCATGTGGGGCCAAAGCCCGCTCTTAATCACAGCTATGCCGGCCCCTGGGAGGCGATGGCTTCCGTGCACAGCAGGAACAGTACCAAGATAGGAGCAGCATCTACCACCCTGCAGGATGGACTGAGTCGGGCTTGGAAACAGACGTCGGGGACCTGTCCAGGCCTGGCCTCCCTCAGGAGGCAGCCGTTTCCCTGGGATGGAGGCTGGAAAGCAAGCCCCAGGCTGCCTAGCAGGAGGCAGCCGTTTCCTGGGATGGAGGCTGGAAAGCGAGCCCCAGGCTGCCTAGCTTGGCCGTTGTTGACACAACACTTTTGGCCCAAAATCTCCAACCAGGAGTCCCCGGGAGGCAACACAGTGGAGAGGCACAGTCAGGTCCTCAGCCTGGGCCTGGAATAGAATAACCTGGAGGCTGACGGGAAGTGAGGTGTGGCAGCCGGTGAACAGGAAGAGGATGGGGCAAGTGTGCAGAGAGCAGAGGTGCCATCTGGGAACTGTGAGAGGAAGTCCTCATTCCTCTGGGCCACTCTTGATGAGGCAAATTGGAGAGGTGATGTTCAGGCTTTAGAGTCTCAAGACCGGGTTCTAATCCACTCCCTAGCGCTAGAGTCAGCCTCTTCTCAGTTCCGAGTGTCAGTCTTCTCAGCTGTAATATGGGCTGAGGGACATTGTAAGGATTACCTAGCACAGCAGTTCTTAAAGTGTGTGGCCCCGGGACCCCTGGGTATTCCTAAGGCCACGATTTGCCTTTTAGTCCTCATTCTCTTGTGAGAGTACAGTGGAGTTTTCCAGCAAGCTCCGTGACATGCGAGGACGTCATTGCTTTGCTGGCTGATGAAATGAATCTGTGCTGTGATTCCCGTGTTTAAAATTTTATTCGTTTTTATTTCTAACATAGAAATATCGATAGATACAACCTGCATAGATAAAAGCCCTTTGGGGTTCTCATTAATTTTAAGGGGTCCTGAGACCAACAAATTTGAGACCTTCTGGTGTAACGCTTACCACAGAGATCTGGTTAGCACCCAATGCCAATAAAACCGGAAGCTGTGCCTGTTTCACAGATGCGGAATAGAGTATGCTGGTCTTGGCTCCTGGGTTGGAAGCAACAGAGAGCACCTCTGGCTTGCTTAGGCAAATGAGGACTTCCTAGAACTCTCTTACTTCTAGAAGAAGCTGAAAAACCAGACTGGAGCAGAGGGAAGTACGAAGCAGCGTCCAAGGCCTGAGGTGCTGACGCCGTGGGAAGGTCAGCCTGAACAAAGCCACGTTTGGGGTCTCGCTGTCTGATGGAGCTGTTAAGGAGATACCCCATGCTGTCCTGGGCCAGGCCAGTGAGATTCCTCCCTCTGCAACTTGGTTCTTAAGCAGACAGGCAACAACACTCACTGTCTAGAACACAAGGAAGCCCTTCCCCAGGATCCAGGAATCCCATTTTATCAACGGCCTTTCAAGAAAATGGGAGGTTTCCCACAGCCCCGCAACCCCCATGGCTCGTGGGGCAAATGCTTAAACCAGTCCCTCCCCCAGAAGGGGCCTGGGTGTTCAATGGAAGACTGATCCTGTCTGCATTTTAAAATTCACGACGAATCTCCCTGTGCCCAACGTCCGGAAGCCCTTGCTACAAACAAGCCTCGGCTCCCACTCCCCTTATCCCCCCGAATCATGCCAGTTTTTGCAGAAGGCCGTGTGCACACTGCCTCCCCCGCAGCGGGAAATATTTCACTGGGTTTATTGGAGAAAGTGCCTGTCAGATATGATTATTTGTTTGGAGTTCTGTATATGAAATTCTGCCGGAGCCAGCGTGCTGTCACGCAGAGTTTATAGGTATATGGCAGACGCAGTCACATTAAACACTCCTTAAAAATACACTTGGTTAAAAACAACAACAGCAACAACCACCACCTTGTTTACAGTTAATGCAAAGGATCACAAAATCTTTCTTCCCCGGAGACTGCCTGTGTTCGACTGTGTTTACCGTCTGTGCAGTGGAGCCGACGACTCTGCCCTCACCCCCTATGGCCGCCCCCGCCAGGACACCTCTCCAGGAGGGAGGCCAGACGACAGACAGCCACGCTCTGTAATTCATTCCCGCTTTGCTGTGATTGCTTAATCACAGCAGGTGAGATGGATCCAGACTGACTAACCCTGAAAAAGGAATCCATCTGGCTCAGCTCAAATGATGTTTTGGACAGGGATTTGATGGGCAGCATTAAAAGGTTGAAGAAATCCATCTATCCACAAGCCCTTGTGAGTCCAATTCTGTCGGTTGATGAGATGCACAGGGGAAGGGCATTTCACTGGGGTTTTGCTAGCTAGAAGACCCTTGGGTTGGGGCTGAGTCCTCCTGGCATGTCCTGCCTCTTCCCAGCCCTCCCCCATCCTGCCTGGCCTGGATCCCTCTCCTGCTGGCCACGCATCCCACCACGGCTGCAAGGATCCGATGCCTGTGTCTGGTTGTAAGCAGTGATAATACGCCAGTGCTCCCCGCCCTTGGTCCACATTTGCTTTGGGCATGAGCCCTTACAGGATGTTAGCACCTATTGGTCACGGCAATGTTGGCTCACGTCTGCTCAAATAAGTCAATGTCCTTCTTTTGATGACTCATTTAGCAGGGGCAAGGAGCCTACCTGACGATGGCAGGCTGCTTACTGGGCCGCTACCCCAGATACATATAGCACCCTTTGTTCTTTCACTGTGCCAGGATTTGAGAAAGGGGCCGCTTTGCCTTCCCCTGTCGTTCCTGGTGATGGCAGCGGGTCTACACTTGACATAGCTGCAGCCCGTGTATGGGCGTTTGCCCCTTCGGCAGAGGAGGAGTGTGGGTTCAGGCAGACAGCAATGCTGAGAGGGACCTTCCACAGTTTCTCAGGGCAGGGAACAGCTACCACACTCTTCAGAGGACAGAAACAGAAACTCTATTCATGAATCCATGCATTTCTATTGAGGGCTCCCAAAGATACAAGATGCCAAGATACAAATCTGTGATGAAAAAGGGAAGATATTTAGGGAGCGGCCAGGGAGCTCCTAAGAGCCCCAAACCACAGCACCCGGAACTGCCTACTTCATTGATGTGCTTGAACACCACCACCTCTCATTCTCCGGTCTGTGCCTTTAGCCCCCAAAATCCCAGGAAAGGGAGGGTGTGGTTCTCACTCTCATTGCCATTGGCAAAAATCTCCCCTAACCCAGCCCACCAAATGCTGTTGAGAGATCGCTGGGCACCAGCCCTGCCCTGGGCTTTGGGGATGTGCAGATGGACACACGACTACCGTGGCCTTCAGGGAGCTCTTGGACGACCGGGGAGTCAAGGTACGCTCCCAGAGCAGCCCATAAGAGAGGCCCTTCCTAGAGTGGTGGGCTCTGGTTAATGGAGGGATTGAGCATGGGGAAGAGGTACCCAGTATTGTCCCCACCCCCTCACTCCTATTTGCCAGTGTCCTGGCTCCTTCTTCAGGGAACTACCCTTCCCCATTTTGTGAAGGTGGTTAGGGGCCGAAGGAATGTGTGTGCAAAGTGCTACCAATTAGAACCTCCAACTCCAAACCCCAAGCCAGACCCAATTCATGTCCTTTCCTGAGACTTCCATACCTGGACACTGAGAGACAGATGCTCTCTCTAGTGTTTAGAGCCCGAGGATACGGGACACACAATGTCTGTGCCCATGTGCCCCTGTACAGTGGGCTGGGACAACTCGCAGGGAATCAGAGCAGAGAGAGAGAAAGAGCATACCCTAATAGCATCCACTGAGCTCCTAGATCAAATCACGCCTGAAGGTCTCCCTCTGGATTCTTCAATTCTGTGCGCCAATAAATTGTCCTGTTTTTTATTTTTTTAAAAACCATGGTGAGTTGATTTTCTGTCTCTTGCAATGGAGAGACTCCTGATTGACATAGGGGACCTAAGTGAGCTTCATGGTGGACATATCATTTGGATGGGCCTTTAAAACAGTGGAGATTTGGGTAGGGATGAGAGCATCCAGACAGAGATTGACTGAAGCCATGATGTGGACATGGAAAGTGGAGAGGGAGTACAGGGGAGTCCCTGCCTTTGTTCGCTGTGGTATCCCTTGTGGCTCAGTATAGCGGATGCACAAAATCAACGAATGACAAGGCTTTAGTTGAACATGGAATGTGATTTGATGGCTACATATAGGCAAATCTGGAAAGGCAGGTTTAGAAACCTCAGGCATCTCAATCACTCCCAGTGAATTAGCTCAGAGAGCAAAATAGTTAATGGGCTCCAGGGCCAAAGGCATAAACACCAAGCTTTGGTTTCTCTCAGAAACTGCCTAGGATTTGGGATCTGCACAACAACACACCTGACCCCCTCCCACACTCATGCATCTTCCTTTCAGGACAAAAATCTCACTTTCAATCAATAATTACATCATCACCTGACATGAATGCAAATGCAACTCTAAGTCAGCTTTTCCATGCCAGGA
Source organism: Papio anubis (assembly GCF_008728515.1). Lineage (NCBI taxonomy): Eukaryota > Metazoa > Chordata > Mammalia > Primates > Cercopithecidae > Papio > Papio anubis. The sequence continues at coordinate 85,128,417 of NC_044991.1, read as the reverse complement.
GCCACAATGGGAAACTGTTTCTCCGCTCTATTCATGGCTTTTGGAAGTGGCCCCGAGACAGAGACCGTTCCATCCATAAGGATGTCAGGAAGGAGTTATTGTCTATGCACCGAAAGGCTGAAATTTCAGCAATTGCTCGATGATCTAATCTGGAGTGAAGCTCCTCTTTCCCCACCAGGATGGTGCTTGAGCACTTTTGAAATGCTAATGTTTTCAGATCCAGACTCTTCATTTTCAATATCTCAGATGCCAGAGTAAATTCAGGTGCCAGTGCCTACTGATTTTACAATTTCCTCGTTTCCTTCCCTGAACCCCTGCAACATGTATTTGATTTTATTTATGAAAGACTCAACCTCGGTAGACAGTGGGTTCAAGGGTTGCCCATTACTTACATCAGCCTGGAGCTGCAGGCCCAAACTTGCTGGTCTCCAGGGGCCCGGCCTCCTTCTCTGGACCGTGGGTGGGCATTGCTTCTCCCAGCCTGCAATTCCCTCTGCAACCTCCAGGGGCCTGAAGGGACGCCAATCACAGGGACCCAAAATGAACAAGACTAGGTTCCCCTTGCAGGAACTCACCGTCCACTTGGAGAGAAAGATGCACAAACAGAAAGCAGTGGGGTCAGTTTCACAAAAGGGATGGTGAGATGTAGGGAGAAGCGGGGTGCTCAGAGAGGGCCCTGGAAAGGCGGTGAGAACACATTCCCTCGATGAGCTCGTGTCCCCTGCCAGTTTCTGTGCAGGACGCTGCACACGCATTACCTCATTTGACCCCTGACACAACCCCACAGGATAGATTCACTGTATCCATTTTCAGATAAAGAAACTGAGGCTCAGAGAGACAATGCAACGACAGAATTTGCACCCAGATCTCTAAGACTCCAAGGTCAATGTTCCAAGTAAGCACTTTATTCTTAAGTTTTACATTATTTTAAAAATCACCACTCAATCACTAATGTCACTCAGGCCTTCAGAGCCGCCTGGCAGGTCAGCCTCACTCTGGTTGGTTTCCTCTCCCACGCTCTTAGACCACTATTTCCTGCCGTCTTCTCTAAGTTGCCTCTCTGCTTCCCACTGTGGGCCTTGTTTCCCTTTTCACTGGGAAAACAGAGCCATGTGACAGAATTTCTGTGTCCTGTTTCCAAAAGCCCCAACCCTGTTTCCACCTGGGTCCTACCTTCCCTTTGGCATCAGTTATTGTCCCTCTGCCTCTGGACCAATAGACTGGACCCCCACCGCACCCAGGCTGCTGGCTCATCTGAATTAGCAACATAGATGATGTAAAGTTTTCTCTACTTTTCAAGAAAAACCCTCTTTCTTGACTCTTGTGGATGCCTGATTGTTGGCTCAATCCACAGCCTAGACTGAGGCTCCTGATGCCCCCATAGAACCTCCCATGCCCCAGCCCCCCCGAACCTCCCGTGCCCCAGCCCCCCTGAACCTCCCGTGCTCCAGCCCCACCGAACCTCCCATGACCCAGCCCCCCTGAACCTCCCATGCTCCAACCTCCCCGAACCTCCCATGACCCAGCCCCCCTGAACCTCCCGTGCTCCCCCCCCCCCCGAACCTCCCATGACCCAGCCCCCCCAAACCTCCCGTGCTCCAGCACCCTGAACGTCCCATGCTTCAGCCCCACAGAACCTCCCATGCCCCAGCCCCCTTGAACCTCTTGTGCTCCAGCCCCCCTGAAACTCCCATGCCCCAGCTCCCCCGAACCTCCAGTGCTCCAGCCCACAGAACCTCCCGTGCCCCAGCCTCCCCGAACCTCCCATGACCCAGCCCCACCGAAACTCCCATGCTCCAGCCCCACAGAACCTCCCGTGCCCCCACAATGTAAATCCCATTCTTCCTGTTTCTCTTGTCTTGGGGTCCTCCTTGACCTCTCACACTTTCTCTTTCTTCCTCCCCTATGTCTGATTCATACACAAATCTGATCAGTTCCATCAACTACCTCTCACCCCCTCCACCTCTGCTAAATTGGTTCATGTCATCAAACTTCCCTGGGGTGACTGTCACTGTGCTCAGCTGGCCCCTCTGCCCACCCCGCTCACCAGGCTGTAGCCCACAGCAGCAAGAGGTCTGGAAAGTATAAGCCACACCTTGTCACTGCTTTGTTCAAGATCTTCCCATTGTTTTTTTCTCACCAGAAACAAAAGCCTAAGTTTCTCCAAGGTCCACAAGTCTCTTTAGATCTTATCGAGTTATCTCACTTCGTCCACTCAAGTTCACTGGCTGAACTGTCCTTTGCCCTCAAAAAAATACACTTCTCTACAGCACTTCGAGAAAACTATGTCTGCATCAGCGTCAGCTTGTTCATTCAATTGCTGCTCATCTCCTGACACTACAATGTAACTGCCTGGCATGAGGAATTGGGTTTTGTTTGCCTCTGTCTCCTTGGTGCCTAGGGCTGTGCCTAGCACAGAGTGGGCACCAGATAAATATTTGTGGAACGAGTGAATGAATATTTCTTGAAAGAGCCAAGGTTGCATGTGAACTATATAAATAAGGCATAAGCATATTTTTTTTTTAATGGGAAAAAGAGGAAAGTCTGTGTTTGCAGGCTGGGACTTTGGCCCTTAGGGAGAGGCAGGATTGGTCTCACTGTCCCTTAGGGTATTGGGCCCCACTCCAGGAGTCTGCTTTTGCAAACAAGTATAGCTAATGGTATATGCTCTTCCAAATGTGAACTGTTGCATTCTTGAGCATTTACCCCAGAGACAAGAAAATGTATCTTCTCCCCAGAGCCTGTACATAAATGTTTATAGCAACTTTATTCATAATAGTCTCCAACTGGAAGCAATATAGATGCCCTTCAATGGCTGAATGGTTGAACAAAACTGAGGTATGCCCATGTTGTGGAATACTATGCAGCCTTTAAAAGGGCAAGTATTAGATGCAACAACTTGGATGGATATTCAGAGAATTGTGTAGAGTGGAAAAAAGGTAATCTCAAGATGTTATGTACTAAATTATTCCATTCATATAATATTTTTAAAAGACAACATAATAGAGGTGGAGAACACATCAGTGGTTGCCAGTGACTGAGATGAAGTGGGAAGTGGAGGAGGTGGCTGTGGCTTTAAAAGGGCAGCATGAGGGGTCCTTTCAGAGAACCATCTGTACTTTGACTGTGGTGGGATCACACTAATCAACAGAGGTGATAGCATCCCACAGAACTAAATACACACACTCAAATAAACACAGGTCAGTTTGCTAGAATCCACATAAGGTTCCTGGTTTGTATCAATGTCAATATTCTGGTTGTGGTATTGTACTGTAGTTGTGTAGGATGTGACCATTGGGGAAATGAGGGAAGGGTCCTTGAGATCTCTCTATATTCTTTCTTACAAGTGCATGTGGATCTATAATTACCTCAAAATACAAAGTTAATTAAAGATAGTACTGTGGTTTGAATATTTGCCCCCTTCAACAGAGTTTTATTGTTACTCAAATCAACCTCCCTGAAAATTCAGAGGCGAGGGTTTTTCAAAGATAGTTTGTCAGGCAATGAAATTGCTTCTCATAGGCACTGAGTCCGGTTCCAGGTGGGGCCATAGGACCACTTGGTGGGTTGGCTGGTTGGGGTGGAGCCATCGGTCATCAGAAATACAAATACCTGAAAAGACACCTCAAAAGGCTAATCTTAGGTTCTACAATGGTGATGTTATTTGCAGGAGTAATTGGGAAAGTTGCAAGCCTTGTGGCCTCTGGAATAATGGCTGGTAATCCTTCCCATCTACACCTTAGCAGAATTCAGGCTCCTCTCATCCTCCTAACCTGGTGGTTTCACTAACTTCACAAAGGTGGTTTAGTTTGGGGGAGGGGCCATTATGCCCAGGAATGACCAAGGTCGGTTTGGAGTTAAAGGCAAGATGGGGATTGGTTAGATCAGATCTCTTTCACTGTCATAATTTTTTCACCTCGTAATTTTTGCAAAGGCAGTTCCAATTCGATCATGAAAGCTCCGCCTTTACGAGTGGACTGATCCATTCATGGATTAATAGATTAATGGGTTAATGGATTATCATGCGAGGGAGACTGGTGGCTTTACAAGAAGAGGAAGAGAGGCCTGAGTGAGCTGTGCACAGCCTCCTCACTGTGTGATGCCCTGCCCTGCCTTGGGACTCTGTAAAGTGTCCCCACCAGCAACAAAGCTCTCATCAGACATAACCCATTGACTTCTCAGACTTCGTAACTGTAGGAAATAAATTCCTTTTCTTTATAAATTACCCAGTTCAAGTGTTCTGTTATAAGCAACAGAAAACAAACTAAGACAGAAAGTAAACAGAGAAAGTCAACCATTCGATTTGATGGGGCCATTAATAGAGGAAGCATTGGTGCTGTGAGAACACAGAAGGGGCAACCCACGGAGAGCTGATGAATCGGGGAAGAGTGACCACCAAACAGAGACCTGCAATCACATAGAACAAGCCACTGAAAGAAGGGACAAGGTGTTGCTGGGCAGAGAGAACTTAGGAGCAAATACCCAGAGGCGAGCAAAATATTGATCCCTAAGGACAGGGTGAGAAGTTCACACTGGATTAGGCAAAGCCCGGAGAAGGGGTCATGCGAGAGAAGGGACTGGGGTCATGCGAGAGAAGGGACTGGAGAGGTGTGTGGGGACGAGATGCCATTGGCCTCACCTACCATGCTGGGCACTGAAGCCTTCTCTGGAGGGCATTGTGCCATTGATGGGATTCACAGAGGATGGAGATGTAAAGGCTTGTGTTTGAGACCTTACTGCAGACTTGCATGGGGGAAGGGACTGACCTTCTCCCGCCTGTCCCTGCTCTCCTAGGATGGCTCCATTCAGAGGCTGGCTTTTCGCCTCTGGGGGGCAGAGATGTTAGCAGAAACTCCCCATCCTTACAGCCCCAAAGCCAAGTGTACAGAGAAAGCCTCCTCTCCAGGGTCCAGGCATGTCTGAAGTTCGCTCTGACGGCACCAGCCTAAGCTGGCCACACACCCACCCCATGCCCAGGAAGATGAAGACTGACAGATGTGTGCTGGCCAGGAATGGAGCTCCATCCAGATCTCATTGTCTGAGAAAAGGGCAGGGGGAGGTCCCCAAACAAAGCCTGAAGACTGTCATTCAAAGAAGCAGGGAGGGATGCTGGCCAGGGTGGCATCAGCTCCTGTTCAAGTAAGGCTGGAGCAGGGATGGTGCTTCCCACGGAGCATCCACACTGGCCACGAGTTGGGGCTGTGGTGCCCTCAGGCTATACTGGCCGGACTTGGCCCCTGGGATGCCCTACAGTGCCCCAGCTTTCCCCCAGGGATCTGCTGAGTCACATCCAGGGGATGGGGTATCCTCGCTTTTGAAGCCACTGATGTACAAAAGATGCCAAGAGAAAAATAATCCCTGTTGAAATAAATGAATAGCTACTGTGTCCCCTTCTAACAATGCCCCCTGTGACTGCCGTGTTTCCCCCTGCAGTGTGGAGGGCTGGTAGACCCTGTTTCGTTCCCTCATTGCTCTGGATGAGGGCCAATCCCTCCACCTCTCCCGCTTCCAACAAGGACAGGAAAAGCCAGCACCATTCCTGGGCAACTTCCTGGTAAACTTCAGGGAGTTGCTTTACCTCCCTGAGCCTTAGTTTCCTTATCTATGAAATGGAGGTGTTAATCATAGCACATAGAGTATAATTTCAAAAATGTCAGTTAGTACAATTACTACGATTAGTCTAATTACACTACTTGAAACAGGGCATTTAGCTTGATGTGCCCCAGGCTTGCTTCTGTTGACTCCACACCCCTGTTCCCACTAACCAGAGCTGAACTTGAAAGCTGTTTTCCCCGGAGTGAAATGGCCTCCCTGAGTGGGATATTGGGACTGGTGCTGCAAACGGGTTTTAGATCAAGGGGCACAACAGGACAGCGACAGAACCCCCACATTGGGTTTTTAGAGGAACTTTCTCCTGAGATCTCAAGAAACCACCAGAGCTAACTCAGAAGAAGGGCCTGTAAGGGAGAGAGGTGAAGGCATGTGGCTACCTTAGCTTGGCATCTCTACTCCAAGTGCCCACATGCTGGCCAGAGCACAGGCCCATGGCCCTCTCCAAGTCAGTGAGGCTTTTGGAGACCAAGGGGCTCAGGTGCCCAGCACCCAAGGGGCCAGTAAGGCATCAGGCCCCGGAACTCCAGCACATTCTCTGTTAGTCGGATGATGAAAGAAGGAAAGAATATTCTTATGATATTGTGAAATATATACGTCAACTCCATTTCCTGGAATATAACTCCTGACATCCTTAGGAACTCCAAAACGTTATCTTTTCATCTGCTAATGAGTTGACTGGTGACTGGCAGCCCCTAAGTAGCATCAGGATGGGATTGGTCACCAGAAAGACACCAGAGCAGGATGAGAGGGGTGGGACTTTCAGCTCACTCCCAGGCAGGGGAGAGGGGCTGAGGGGTAAGTGGCTCACCAGTGGCCAATGATTTCATCAATCACGCATATGTAATGAAGCTTCCCTAAAATCCCAAAAGGACAGGGCTCGGGGAGCTTCTGGATAGCGGAGCATGTAGAGGCTTGCAGAAAGGTGGACAAGGGCGGTGGCGCCTCCCAACTCCCTGGAGACAGAAGGCCCTGCACTCAGGACCCTTTCAGCCCTTGCCCTGCGTGTCTTTTCGTCTGGTTGTTCATCTGTATTCTTTAAATTATCCTTTGTCATCAACTGGTAAACATGCATTTCCCTGAGTTCTGTGAGCCTGTCTAGGAAATAAATTAAACTTGAGGGGAAGGTTTTGAGAACCCCAATTTACAGGTCAAAAGCGCAGGGGCTTGCACTTCGTGCCGAAATGACGGAGGGCAGGCTCGGGGACAGAATCGTCCACCTGTGGGATCTGACACTATCTCTGCAGAATGGAATCAGGGGACACCCAGCTGGCATCGCTGCAGAATAGACGGCTTGCTTGCTGGTGGGAAGAAACCCTCACACATTTGCTCACAGAAGTTTTCTGTGTTACTTGTTGTGGTGTGAGAGGAGAGGAAGATCAGTTTGTGGTTTTAATTTGTTTTTACTTACATCTGAATGGAAGGCTTGCATGGGACCACCGGCGCTACTACAGGACATGGTTTCATCATCATTCCTGTTTCACAGATGAGGAGACACAGCCTGCGCAGGCATTGCAGGTACTCTGCTCAAACCTGCTTCAAGCCCCTTGACCCCTCTGCTCACCCTACCTGGCATCCACGTGCCGTTGCCTCTAACTGCCTGCCCCTGTACCTCTTGAGATATGTCCCCTTCCCCTGGAGCCTGGACAGAGCAGAGGATCTTATACTGCCCCTGCTTCCCACAGAGGTTACGCCCAGTGACTGCCTGAGCTCCCTGGATTGGAGTGAGGACAAACTCGCAGGTGCAACTGACCCTAAAATTGAGAGAGAGCCTGGCAGCTCGAGAGGCTGTGGGCGCTCCCTGGAGGGGTTGCCCTTTTCCCTGAGGGATGGTTTTGAGGACACTCAGCCTCTGTGCAGGCACATGCAGGAATGAGCACGTGGTGCCGGCCCCTCTTGTGGCAGGAGCACAGGGCAGGAGTCAGTAGGTGGGATTCCAGTCCCGCCTTCACCTCTCAGCTTGTGTGACCCTAGAGAAGTCTCTTAACCAATCTCAGCTTCACTTGGCAGTGGGGTGCTCTGCCATCTGGAAAGAAGGCACAAAAACACCTGCTTCAGCTGGGCGTGGTGGCGAGTGCTTGTAGTCCCAGCTACTGAGGAAGCTGAGGCAGGAGAATTGCTGGAACCTGGGAGGCGGAGGTTGCAGTGAGCAGAGATTGCGCCGCTGAACTCCAGTCTGGGCGACAGAACAAGACTCCATCTCAAACAAAACAAAAGAAACAAACAAAACAAAACAAAGCAAATGAACAAAAATCACCTGCTTCCTGTTAAGGTGAAAGTTTTGTCACCTCTTGGTGCGTACAGTCTAAGGGGTGAGGACAACCACATTGATTACAGGGTGGAGGTGCAGGCTGAGGTCTGCCCCGCTCATTCTGTGCTTGCTGTGGGTTGCGGGGAATGAGAAATTAAGCAATGAATGAAGACTTTCCATATTGTCCCAGGGTCATTTTTTTTCCCACAGGACCCCAAAGTACCTGGGCCACTGTATACCCCCCAGGTTTGAATCCACTGAATTCAAAACCAAGTCACAACGTGCCCGTTCCCAAGCAGGACACAGAGGACACGACCCATGTCTGGCATGACTTTGCTAACACTGAAGCTGAGGACTCACACACCAGGAGCCAGGGTCACATTTTACATTCATTTAATCTTTACAGAAACCTGAGAGGGCGGTACTTTTTTCTCCCTTTTCCAAATGAGAAAACCAAGGTTCACAAACCATTATATAGCTATAGATAGAGTCCACAGATATGGAGGGTAAAACCAAGGCTCACCAAGCACTATAGATACAGATATAGTCAGCTAGATTAGATAGACAGGAATAAAAGAAGAAGGGATGAGGGAAGAAAGGAAGAAGGAAGGAAGGAAACAAGAAAGGAAGGAAGATAGGGATTTGTGTGGAATGCAGAAACTATTATATTTAGAACACAAATTCAAGAATGAATTGGAGTTTGTTCTTGTTTTTATTTTTGTGTGTGTTTCATTTTGTTTGTCTGTTATGATGCTTCTTCTTCTAGGAGAAGAAGCACAGTATAATAATATATGGCCCAGGTACTGTGGGGTCTCCATGGAAATGAAAGGACAATATGGAAAGTCTTCATTCAATACTTAATTTCTCGGTGCCCACATCCCAAAGCAGGCACAGAACGAGCTGGACAGACCTCAGCCTGCACCTCCACCCTGTTTCTTCCAGAAAATCACAGAAATAAATATTTCTTGGTAATAAAATAAAGGCAGACGCTGCCACCTTTCCTTCCTGCCTGTGCAGGCAGATGCGTTGTGTGGCGGATCTCAGTGTCAGAAAGACGGCTGGAGGGGAGAAGTGTGGCCGCCCTCAGTCAATTAATGGTGGTAATTACACACTGCAAACAGTCTGGGGTATAATTAAGGCTGAAGGCCCAGGGCTGGGTGTGCACCCCATTGAGATGAGCACCATCAAACAATGGGGGTTGGAGACTCAGCTCTCTCCAGGAGACATCAACATATCTGGTCCAGCCCTTGGGGCAGGATGCAGCCTCCTTCCTCCTGCACAATCATGAGTTCTCCCAGGACAAAGCTCGCCTTCCGGTGGGACCCACATTCTGGCCAAGTGCCTGGCTTAGCAGAGGAGGCTGGCCCTTAGCAGAGGCAGGCCCCAGAGAGAGCCACATCCTGGGAGGGAGGAAGGGAGGGATGGGTGTTCCATGGCAACTAGAAGCTCATGGGGTCTGGAACTGACTTTCATCCACCCCCTCTGCTTCCTGCCAAGCTGCTCCACCTACGGTCTCCAAAATCCACTTTGGGACTCAAACCCCAACACCTGGAACCACCTTGACGCACCGCCTTCTTTCTCATCTCTGATGCTGCATCAATTCATTTGTTTGTTCACTTATGGCATAAATATTAATTGGGAGCCTCCCATAAACCATGTTTTCGTCATCACCAGGGACAGCCAATTCCACTTCCTGAATGTTCTCCATGTCCGTAGCACCCACTTGGAGCGAGCTTCTGTCACCTCATCAATTACAGCCAACTCCTCGTGGTCTCCTGATGTCCTCTCCAACCCCTCCAGGATAAGATTAGAAAACGCAAGTCCGGCCAGGTCTTTTCTCTGCTGAACACCTTCCAAGAGCTTACCATTGTCCCTATCATGAGACAAGGCCCTGATGAGCCCCTGCACAACCAGGCCCCACCATGTTGCGCAGCCCTAGCTCCAGCCACCCTGGCCATCACTCTTTCTGCTTACAATCCCAAACTGTTTCCTTGGTCAGGGGCGTTCTCTCTCTCACTTCTCTCCTTGCTCATAAAACTTCAGCTTATTTTATTTGCCCAGTTTAAACAGCCTTTCTTCAGAGGAACCTCTTCTGACCCTCCTTGTTGAGTCATGTACCCCAATACATGGTTTCATGGTTCCATGTTGTTGCCTTTTGAAAGTGAAATATGCTGTAATTATTTGTTTAGTGTCTTCTTCCTCTGACAGTTTTTTGCAAGTTGCATGATAGCACTGTCTCATGTAGCTTGCTTATTGCTGTGTCTCCAGTGGCAGGAACTGTGCCTTGCACATAGTAGGTCTTCACTTCATTGAATGAATGAGTGAATAAGCAAACAAATCCATGAATGAATGCATGGCTTTTATCTTTCCCCTGGGACATATAGAGGCAGCATATTACCTTTTCTGATTTTTGTTTTCTTGTGACCCACCTTGAGTGTTCTATTTATTTTGGTTTGATTCTTGTCCTTTATCATTTCTGTCCTTCAGGTTCCCAAGTAATATGGGGTTCAGAGTTGTGGGAATTAAAGATGGCTACAAATTATTTGAGGTTCCTCCCATTGAGAGGTAAAGTTCATGTTGTCTCTGCTTGAATCATGGCTGGTGCCTGATCAATGGGTATGGTGGAAGAGATGCTCTGTCCATTTCAGGCTTTGTCTTTAAAGGGACTGCTAGCTTCCGCTTTTTTCCTCTTGATGCCCTGAGCCCTCATGAATGGATTCTGACTGCTTTCAGGCTGCCATGCTGTGAGGAAGCCCAAGCTAGCCACATTGGGCCATGTAGATAGAGGATAAGGAGGAGGAGAGAGACGAAGAGGAGAAGGAGGAGGAAGAGAGGAGGGAAGAGGAGAAGAAGCAGGAGGAGGAGGGAGAGGAGAAGCAGGAGGAAGATGAGGAGAAGGGGCAGGAAAAACAAGGAAGGAGAAGGAGGATGGGGAAAAGGGAGAGAAAGAGAAAGGAGGAGGAAGATGGGGAGGAGGTGTACTGGGAGGAGGAGGAAAAATGGAGGAGGAGGAAAAAGAGGAGGAGAGTGAAGAAGAGGAGGGTGAGGAAGAGGAGGGTGAGGAAGAGGAGGAGGAGGAGAAAGAGAAGTAGGAAGAGAAGGGTGAGGAGGGGGGAAGGAGAATAAGGTGGAGGAGGAGGAGAAAAGGGAGGAGGAAGAGGGGGAGGAAGAGGAGAAAAGGGAGGAAGCGGGGGAAGAGCAGGAGGAGAGATGCCTAGTCATCCCCCAGTTGTTCAAGTTTTCTCAGCTGAGGGGCCAGACTTGTACTGTCCCTGCTGTGTGTCATCCGCCTGGCACATGGAGTTGTGATACAGCATAGTGATAAATAGCTGCATGAAGTCTTGATTTTTGGGGTGGTTTGTTAGGTAACAGTAGATAACAAGAGCAGGGACTCCTCAGTTTTGACAGGGAAGAAAAAATTTTGAGACCATTAAGTAATGCCATATCTGCCCCCACCCATCACACTTGCAAATCCTCCCATGAGAGAGCTTGCTCTCCTAGAATGCTTCTGTAATAAAAATAAACAGATAAATAGCATATCCATGGGTTTCTGACTTACGAGGCAGAAAGATTCCTTTGGTTTTGTGTTTCAGAGAGTCTTTCCTTGTGGTCTTTTATTTTTCGAAAACAGACTCTCTGTTGGTTTTCATTACTCTGTGACCACTGGAAAATTCTAATCCTTAATGCAAGACCTCTATTTTAAGACATTTTAAGAATCAAGAAAATTGGGAAGAAAACTACGTCCAGAAGAAATGGAGCATCCCAGAATGCTTTGAAGGTGCGAGTGGGGAGGGATCTGAGACCAAAAAACTCCTCATGTCTTCTTACTACATGGTCCCAGCCTGGAGCTCACCTGCAGCCTAAGTGCTGACTCCTAAGTCCTCAGCCTCCTTTTCTATGGGAGTATGGTGGAGGGCAGATCAGTTGGGGTAGGTGTGGAATTATTTGAATGTCTGTTGTTTACCTCCTCCGCCAAAGCTGAGGTCCTCTGTTCTGGTCATCTGTTGCTATGATGTGTTTGTTGGATGAACAGAAGTGATCCTTCCTTTGAAGCTGGGCTGAGTGGGTCTTGTTTATAGGTGGAAATGCACTTGGTACCCTTGGCTCGTGCCTCTTTCTGTGGAGATAGCTCCATGTTGCTGGTTAAGGGGCAGCTGCACATAGTCATGGCATCCAGTAACTTGCCAGCAGCTTCCAGGGGGACTGCCACTGACAACCTTCCTTGGATTGAGTGCCTGGGAGGATATATGTGGGCAACTTCATGAATAAGTAGAACAGGAGCACATCAGGGATTTGAACAGATGTCATCTAGAGGAGCAGGAACTCCATCTCCCTCCCAACATTCAAGAAATGGGTATTTCTTTCAGTGAGGGGAGCCAGCTCCTAGGTTGGTAAAAACAATGAAGAGTGGAGGAAGGACTTCGTAGACGGGGAGGTCTGGGTGAACCATAAACTACTGGCCTGAAAGGAAGAACTGGGACAGAACAGGCTGAGCCTACCTGGGGTGGTGAAAGAGTAGAATGCATGGTCAGGGTGGCCTAGGAAGGCCCCAGGGTAAAGTGGAAAACCCATGGCCAAACAAGACACTCAGGGCTGGCATGGTCATGAGTGCCAGGAGACTAGCCTGGAACGTGTGCAAATGTCCCAGACCCTACAGTTTTCAAGTTGCTCTCCACCCAGCAGCCCAGGCCATCTTCTCTAAACCTTCTCTAAAATTAAGTCATGTCTTGCTTACTCTTCTTCAAATCCTGCAGTCCTCCTAACATTCTATCCTGCATGTCTTGGTTTCAGCCAACTTCCTTGGACTCCATGTACCCACAAGGCCCCTGGTGCTCATTCTGCTCTCTCTAACCTCAGGACCTCTGCACATGCTGGTCCCTCCACTTGGAAAGCTTTTCTTTCCTCTCTTTACCTAATTAACAACTAGTCATCCTTTACGTCTTGATCGGTTATCATTTGTTTGGGTAAACATCCCCAGAGCCCCCTAAGTAGGTTTGCTTCCTATTCTAAATTCTTCTAGCCTCATGTACTTTTCTCTTTGATCCCAAGTCAGAGCTTTTGTCATAAGAGCTGTCTCCCTCACAAAAGGGCTGGCTCTGTGAAGGCAGAGACCTTATCCCTTTTGGCCTATTGTTGTATCTTCAATTCTCAGCACACAGTAGGTAGTTAAGAAACCTCACTGAATGAATGGATGATGAGAATCATTCACTCAAGATGCATGATTGAATCACTAGGGAGTCGTTTGTCCTGGTTTGCTTCAGATTCACCTAGAAAAACCCCAGACATTTTCTCAAAAAAAGGGTAAATCATGGTAGATGTGTCTTTCATGAGGGAAGAGAATAATTTATTTACTTTTATTTTATGATGCTAACAGGGGAACAGGTTTCCAGGCCCTAGAACAAGCCTCTCCCCATCCTCTCACTCATTGTAAACCACACTGATTTGCTGCAAGCCCAGGGTGGGCCACGGCTTATGTGACTCAGAGGAGCTTTCCCTGACCCCTACCTCACACCATGCACAGAAAGCAATTCTAAAATGCTTATGAATTAAAATGTAGAAAATAAAACAATAAGGCTTCAATATGATGACAAAGGAAATTATCTTTATAACTCTGGAGTAGGCAAAGAATTCTGAAGCAGGACACAAATAACATTGTCTAAAATGTGAAAGATTGCTAAATTGAACCACATTGCAGTTAAGAACTTTTATCCATCAAAGGAAACCATTATGAGAGTAAAAAAGGCCACACAGAGCAAGAAAATATGTGCAATATATGTATTAGTCCATTCTCATGCCATTATAAAGAAATACCTAAGACTGGGTAATTTGTAAAGAAAAGCAGCTTAATTGACTCACAGTTCCACAGGGCTGGGGAGGCCTCAGGAAACTTACAATCATGGTGGAAGGGGAAGCAAACATGCCCTTCTTCACATGGTGGAAGGAAGGAGAAGTGCCAAGCAAAAGGGGGAAAAGCTCCTTGTAAAACCATCAGATCTTGTGAGAACTCACTATCACAAGAACAGCATGGGGGGAACCACTCCCATAATTCAATTACTTCCCACTGGGTCCCTCCCGTGACGTGTGGGGATTATGGGATTACAATTCAAGATGAGATTTGCATGGGGACACAAAGCCAAACCATATTACATAGACATCCAACAAAGGATTTGTCCATGCAGACTATATAAAGAGCTCCTGCAAATGATTAAGAGAAAGATAGATAAACCACGAGAAAGACGGGCAAACGACTTGAAAGGGCACTCCACATAAAGGACGTTCTGATGTCCACAAACATATCAAAGGACAGTCACATCTGTAGTCATTAGAGCAATGCAAAGGAAAGCCACAGTAAGATGCCATGCATGCCCAACAGAATCTCTAAAATTTAAAACTCAGGTAGGCCGGGTGCTGTAATCCCAGCACTTTGGGAGCCTGAGGTGGGTGGATCACAAGGTCAGGAGTTCAAGACCAGCCTGGCCAAGATGGTGAAACCCCGTCTCTACTAAAAATACAAAAAAAATGGCCGGGCTTGGTAGCGGGTGCCTGTAATCCCAGCTACTCGGAAGGCTGAGGCAGAGAATTGCTTGAATCTGGGAGACGGAGGTTGCAGTGAGCCAAGATCATGCCACTGCACTCCAGCCTGGGCGACAGAGTGAGACTCGGTCTAGAAAAACAAAAACAAAAACAAAAACAAAAAAACCTCAGGTAATACCAAGGGTAGCCTAAAATGTGGAACAACTACCTGCTGGCGTGAGGGTAAAATGGTTTGACTTTGGGAAACTCTGGCAGTAGCTAATAAAGCCGAATATGTTTATGGTTGAGGATCCATCAGTTCCATCCCTGGGCAGAGACTCAACAGATATACATATATGTGTCCACAAAAGACTTGTACGAGGACATACATAGCAGCTGTGCATATTAGCCCCAAACTGGAAACAGCCTAAATGTTCACCAACTGTAAAAGGACACATATGGTGTATTTCATGCAGTGGAATAGTGCTCAGTACAAAAAGGAATAAACTAGTTCTACATTGCTTCACCCACACCCAACAACATGGACTTAAAGTTGTGCAAAAGAAGCCAGACACAGAAGAGGGCATACAACAGGTATGAGTTCAGTCATAGACAGCTGGAGAAGAGACACAACTCACCTGTTGGGACCTATGGGTCAGAGACTGGGAAGGGGAGCTGCTTGGGACTGAAATTCTTCTTCTTCTGCGTGGAGGGTGAGGACACCGTGCAATCACTTTGTGGAGATTCCTAGAGCTGTATGCTAATGCTTTGTGCACTTATCTGAACATCACTTACACTTCTATTAATGTTTACCTAAAAAATAAATAGAAATAAATTAAGCCCATGCTCCAGCCACTCACTCAGTTTATTTATGGCACAGCACCTCTGAGGTAGTCATCTGGGGCCCAATTTTCTGAGTCCAAAGCAAGTTACTTAAATTGTCTGAGACTTAGTTTTCTCATCTATGAAAAGAAGGTAATGATGACAATGTTGCCCTCCCAGGGTTGTTGATAAGATAACTGAAATCATACCTATGGAGAGACAGAGAGGAAGCTGAGACAGGGCTCATGCTCATACACAGCTTTCTAGAGTCAGCAGGGCACCTCCCACTCTCTAAGATCACCTTGTTAACAGGAGTTGTCTCTCTGGCTAAAATGTACACTCCGAGTGAGCAGGGGGCTCGGCAGTCTTGCTCCCATTGTGCCCAGTTCGGTGCTTACCACTGCAGGTGTTTAATAATTATTCATTAAATGGCTGAGCAGGGAGTCTGGGGACCCTTGAGGCAGAATCCCCCCAACCCCCCGCCAGCCCAGGAACAGGTGAGAAAAGGAAGCATCTCTGGTACAAGAACAGAAGGGGAGGGAAGGTCAGCATGGCCACAGGGAGCCATCTGGGCACGCACTTGCTTGTCCGTGCCTAGAATGGGCTGCTACTCAAACATCCAGCCCTCGTAACTTACCTAAGCCTTGGGGAGGAAGGGGAAAGAAAGGAAGAACACAATTGGAAAAGGCAACTCTTCCTCCTGTTCACCAGGCAGAGAGGGATATGTTCCCAGCTGGCCTGGGACTCTTGGCTCCAGGACCAGAATGAACCTTCAGAGTTGCTTCCCGCCTGGGTAAACTTGGCACATTTTTAAAGTTATGCCAGGACCACCAAAGATCAGGAAGAACGTTCCCTGAAGGCACCAAAGGGATGGTGAAGCCTCCTCACCAAGTTACGAGGCAGCCCTCAACCTCCTTTCCTTCTGGGGTCCCCAACTCGCAGCGAGCAGGACTGGAAGGCAACACTTCCTAAGGACTCCAGCCCAGCCCGAGGCAGGTGGCGGCCGCGGCACCAAGGCCCGGCCACTAAATTCTGCCCAAGAAGGCAGTCGGGGGATGATGAAAATGTGTCCCCACCTTTTCCAGGGAGCTCTGTCTGACAGGACGTCATAAAAAATCTTTTAATCTTTGTCACTGTGGGTAGGCGGGGAGGGCAAAAGTCTCAATGTTTTAAAGGGAAATTTTAATTAGTATGTAAATTCGACTTGCGGCATTAAAATGTCATTTGCTAAGTAAATGTTGCTGCACTCTAAGTTCAGGTATTTATTTGATCCTGTCCTGCCAAGGTGCCTTTGTGGGTTTCCTGAGTGTGTAATAACAGCATTTCAAAAACAAGATGAAATTCTCCCTCTGTTACAATGCACCCGGGTTACGGCTTCGCCGCCAGTGATGTGACTGGAATATTTTAAGGCAGCAGCCGCCGGCTCTGGCAGCCAAACTCCAGCCCCTCCTTTCTGCCTGTCTGAGATGGCCTCTCTGGAATCCCTGAATCCCGAGCCCCGAGCAGCCCCACCGGGGAGCCAGTCACCTGCAAAGGGAGTTGGACCTTTGAGTGACTGAGCATGGCACAGCCTCCAGAAAACCCACGTGGAGCACCTGCAGGAGAAAGGGCAGATCACCAGGGGCTGCATATTCCTTAATTCCAAGATACATGGTGATTTGATGACAGGGATCCAAAGCATAGGAGGTCACTGTCCAGCCCTTCCATGCGCTGGGATTTCCTCTCAGGTGTGATCAAGCACATTCCGCATGTTAATTAAACTTTACTAAACCATCCCAGTGTGCAAGTGTGCATGTGTGTGTACGTATGTGCACATGTGAGCGTGTGTTCATGTGTGCGTGCAGCCCCAGCTGCAGCTCAAAGCTGCCCACTCCCCCACAGTGGCACACCAGCTCTTAGCCATGTCTAGACAGCAAGTGTATCAGCTGCTGCCAGGTCTGAGCCGACTGTGTATGTGTGGATGTGTGTGTGTGCATATGCACTGTGGGCACATGTGTGTATGTGTGTGCATGTGTGTGTGCATTTGCATGTGGGCACATGTGTGAACATGTGTGCATGTGTGTGGCTATGCATGTGTGCACATGTGTATATGTATGTGTGTGGGTGTGCACATGAGTGTGCCTGTGCGTGTTGAGAGTAATTCTGCTAATTACCACACTCCCCAGATGTCCACATGCACAGATGGAGGCGAGGAGACATGACCCAACTGGTCTCCCTTCCCCGAAGCTTCCCCTGCTCCTGATCCCAGTTTCCCAACACAGTTCTTGGAGGAAGATGACTGGGAGGCACCTTCAGGATGTGGAGTGTCTCGACCGGAAGTACCCACAAGGGAGTTGGCTCTCACGCTGGTCCTGCCACTCCCCAGCTGAGACCTCCATCCTGAATCTCCAGCCTCCAATGCCAATCCCTGAGCCCCTCTTCTCCAACTCAGAAAATGGCACTATAGGCATCCAGGTGGCCAAGGCCCAAAGACAGGGCGTCCTCCGGGGCTTGCCTGAGGGCACCATCTGCTGTGGAGGAGAGAAGAGGCCAGGAAAAGAGCCGAATGGGCTGTTTCTGCGCCATTTATAGGTGTTAAGTCAACACTCCAAGACCTCCAGCCCCGTCTGACAAGTTATATTTGCCCAGCCTGCCAGAGTGCTAATCATCGCTGTAAAAACATCCCACCTTTGGCTACTGAATATTTATATTGTAAAATCCAAGTCGAATCACAACAAAGAGGCATCATTTCCCCCACACTTTTGTTACACTGGAAGAAGAAAGATGCTTGAATCAGAGGCCCAGGGGTTTAAACAGCTGTTTTCGTTTCATCATTGCTGCATTCATTGAAAAACACTGGCTGAGGACCTACTAGGTGCAGGCCCATGCTCAGCACTGGGATTGAGCAGCAAAAGACAGACAATTCTGCCAATTCAGAGCCCACGGTTTGGGAGGAAAGACAGAAGTCATATGGGAATTAGAATGGGAGGCATGCCACCTCCATAGGCCTGAGCTCATGGGGCAGAGGCTGGGTGGATGTGGACATATAAGGAGATCATTTGACCTCTCTGGGCCTCTGTATATTGGTGAGCCCTGGTGAGGATGAGCAATCCTCGCACCAAGGTCTGGCTCTGGTGTCCACGTGCTTTGCCCTCTCCATGTACCTCTGACGTCAGCAGCAGTGGCTGGCTCTCACTAGTTCAGACTCCACGTGCCCCACCCTGAGTGCATGGGCATCCTCTCTGCTTCAGAGCCTTCTCAGAAGCCAGGAGAGCCTTCTCTGCCACACCCAGGTGTGGTCCAGAAACATGAGCCAGTCAATCAATGGGGAAAGCCAGCCAACAGATTGATGCTGTAAAAACATCCCACATTTGGCTACTGAATATTTATATTGTGAAATCCAAGTAGAGTCACAATAAAGAGGCATCCTTTTCCCCACACTCCTCCTGTACTGGAAGAAGAAAGATACTTGAATCAGAGGCCCAGGAGCACACACCCTCTGCGTTCAGGTGGATAACTTCTGTTTGCTTCTCTAGGGTCCCAGGGAACTGAGCCCTCAGTGCCTTGGTAACACAGCCTTGCATTGCTGTCTCCTCCTTCCTTGTCTCAATGGGGATTCCCTGCTCCCTGGGGTCACTTCAGGCTCTGCTTTTTGTAGAACCCAGACAGCTCCTGACCCACCACTGGTGTCTCCTGGCAGTTGGTGCCATAGGCTACATGTCTGTGCCCCCCTAACACACACTTTCCTATGTAGAAGCCCTAACCCTTAACGTAAGGATACTTAGAGGTTGGGCCTTTGATTGGTATTTAGGTCATGAGCATGCAGTCTTCATGAACAGGATTACAAAAAGAGACACGAGAATTTGCTTTCTCTCTCTCTGCCATGTAAGGACAGCAAGAAGGTGTATCTGCCAATTAGGAATCCTCCAGTCCTCATCAGACACTAGATCTGATGGCATCTTGATCGTGGACTTCTCAGCCCCCAGACCTGTGAGTAATTAATATTTGTCATTTAAGCCACCCAGGCTAGGGTGTGTTTGTTATAGAAACTGAACTGACTAAGACATTTGGTAAAGAAAGAACCAAAATGGCAATGAGGAAGAACATTGTGTATCAAGGATATAAAACCAGTTCAGCAAAAAGAAACGGAGAGGAGCAGTGACAGGGGCTTATCTGACTGCAGTAGGATCAGTGCTGGGTCCAATTTTATTTGACATTTTCTTAAATCTCACTCCTCTCCTGTCATCATACAAGTTAGGAAACCTTAATAGTCCTCATTAGCCAGGCCACCCTCTAATTAAAGAGCCAGGGCAAGCTCTCTAATTCTGTTTCATTGTAGGTAAAATTGGGAATTCCAGTTCTGAAATCCTTTGATGCCTCTTTTCAGCTCAAGGTAGTGACCCCAACACATGCATTTAGGTCCCCATATCACCCCCATACCCCCAGTAATGTAACAATGTAGCAATATAGTAAAGATATCAATCAGCCATCCGCCAGCTCGGCTCCTGGGGCCACGAATGTGAGCATCCCAGCTGGAAAGGGAGTCTAGAGTCTAAAGACACATACTTTCCAACCACTGAGTCTGTCAATACAAGCCCTTGCTGCATTTGGTGCTCAGCAGAAGACACTGTAAGTAGCAGGCAGGTTCAGCTCAGTGTCTTCAAGGATCATGGTGACTCTACTTGATTTTTGCCTTTGGTGCCCATCTATAGAACTTAACAACTGGGCCATGTGCCCATACACACTTGGGCAAGGAACCCCATGGAGCCCAGCTCAGACCAGAGAGCATGAAGGGTATGAGGACAGCAGAATTTGGGGCAGTCACCTGTGGTGGAAGGTATGGGGCACCATTGTCCACACTGAACAGGGACCTCAGTGGGTGTCATATAGCCAGGCTGGGAGGGAGCATCTACCCTGATTCCAGCTCAGTTATTGGGGGATGGGAGGCAGGAAGTGAGTCCAAGCGGGACATCTTCAGAAATGTGGACGAGGGATGGAGGAAGTTTCTGTTGACCCACATCAGCACTGGGAAATTCCTGTCTCCAGTGGTTCCTCCAGGGAACAGGGAAGGGCTGGCTCAATGGCTGACCCCGTGGACTTTCTCCCCACCAACTGGCCCCTCCCTCCCACCTCTTCCCTGCTGGGAGAACCCACCTTCCCGGACTGAGACTGAAGCAGTCACTCTTTACAGCTGGGAGAAGCCCCATGACGCAGTCTCATCCAAAGGGATGTGAGGGGGGTATGGCAGACTCCACCAGGTCCCTCTTACATTTATATGTCTCTATTGGTTTCCGAGTTAGTGTGGCCAGATAAAATACAGGATGCACAGTTTAATTTGAATTTCAGAGAAACAGTGAATACTTTTTTAGTATAAGTATGTCACAAATATTGTATGGGACATACTTATGCTAAAAATGACTTGTTAATGATTTTAAATTCAAATTTAACAAGAATACTATATGATAAACTTGCTACATTTGACAACTCTTTTTGAATGCTTTTGACCTTTACCTGCAATTACCTTCCCGTGAGCTAGAAGTGTCTGGGAGTTTATAATCCCTCGGATGGCCCTTGGTCAATGACTAAGGAGTGCAGGAGTTTGGGCCCCAGAAAGTGGCACAGGTTCCAAAGCATGATTCACACTGCAGAGGTCCCGCAGGATCAGGCTGAGCTGACTCTGCCTGGAATCCTGTACTTGATTCCCTTCTTCCCCTCCGTCATAGGAGCACCTTCTTAATAATTCTGCAAGGAGCCCTCATCTCTGGATTCTCCTGGAGGAACTGACCTAAGACAGGGAGCTTCTGTGAAAAAATATTTTCCCTGACAAAAGGAAGGAGTCTTTGTGAGCAATCCATCCCTGCAGTCTTGCTCACACACTTTGTCAGGAGGAGGGATGTGTGGGTCCTGGCAGCCATCTCATGGTCATGACCAAGGGCATCACTGTCCCCGAGGGGACAGCAGGGAAGGAATGGAAGGCCCTGCATCCTTAATCAAGCTGCTGATCCCTGGGCCCATCCTGGAAGCACCCAGCTTCAGGTGTCTTCTGAAGGGAGAATAATAATCTCCTGTTACTTAGTCCAATTTCATCATATGTTCTGTTACTTGCTGCCAAAAGCAGCCCCAGCTGACTCCACTGGAATGTGGTGGCATCAAGCTCCAAGTCCAGGAGGACACAGGGTATACCTGGGTGCACTGAGCTGCAGACTCATGACAAGGGTGATGGACCCAGCCAGCCCCATCAGCACAGAGGGTTCTACTTGGCATAAGAATGTGATGCCCTGCCTCAGGCTGATGTTGCTTTCATCACTCCCAGACGCAACCAGACCTTCAGTCTGACCAAGTAAAGGCAAAATACATCAAAACACCAACCCCTTCCCGTCAAATTTGGTCCGGAAAGCTCTGAAAGTTTACCATGAATGCAGCTCCTTTCTGAAAACTGGACAACTATAGACAGTATCCCTACTCCCTTCCTCCCCATCTGTCAGGATGAGCAAACAGAGAAAAAAATAGCCAGTTATACAACAAAACCCAGAAGTTCACAAGACAGGAACTGATCTGAGAACAGGAGAGAATATAGCTTGATGAAACAGGCTTGCTGCAAGAAACAGGAGAAAATGTTAGGAAAAAACCTTTCATTGTAATTCCCGTAAGATTCTCAACATAATCAGGCCTATGAAAGGAGAGTAACGCTATGGACTCAATTTTGCCCCCTCCCCAAAATTCCTATGGTGAAGCTCAGCACAATGGTGTTTGAAGGCAGGGCCTTTGGAAGGTGATTGGGGTTGGATTAGGTCATCAGAATGGAGCCCTTGTGATGGGATTAGTGTCCTTACCAAAGGAGGAAGAGAGAGCTCTCCACACGCGTGCTCCCGGGAAAGCATACAGTGAGAAGGCAGCCATCTGCAATCCAGGAAGAGGGCCCTCACCAGAACTCGACCAGACTAGTACCCTGAACTTGGACTTCCAGCCTCCAGAACTGTAAGAAAATACATTTTTGCTATTTAAGCCACCCAGTTCACAGTATTTTGTTATGGCATCCCAAGCAGACTAACAAGCAGGAAGTCTTGAAAATAAGATAGGCTGAAGTCCAGAAAGACTGTTTGGAGAAGGGAGACACAATTGTCAAGTGAGGAGAAAAGAAAACCTCAGAAAAGACAGTGAGCATCAAATTGACAACACACAGATGCTAACATCCTCAGTTTAAAAAGTAACTTGATACTGTTTCTAGAACTCATAGGGAAAGGAGAAAGGAATTAAAGTAATCAGATAAAGGCCGGGCACAGTGGCTCACACGTGTAATCTCAGCACTTTGGGAGGCCAAGATGGGTGAATCACTTGAGCCCAGGAGTTCAAGACAAGTCTGGGCAACACAGCGAAACACCATCTCTACAAAAAATACAAAAATTAGCTGGTGTGGTGGCATGCACCTGTAGTCCAAGCTACTTGGGCAGCTGAGGTGGAAGGATCACTTGAGTCCAGAGGATTGAGGCTACAGTGAGCTGTGATTGCACCACTGCACTCCAGTCTGAGCAACAGGGCAAAACTCTGTCAAAAGAAAAAAATCCAGAAAAAAGTGGGTAAAAGACATGAACTGGCAATTTAAGGATGAAAGATATACACATGCCAATATGCCTAAGAAGAAAGTTCAACCTTACCTATAATTAAAAATGTAAAATAAAACAACAGGACTTGTTGGTTTCTGAATATCAAATTTCAAAGCTAAGAGAAGAATGATACCCAGTGTTGAACAGAATGTGGGAAGCAGTCTCTCTCCTACACTAGTGATGGGGATAAATTGGTGCATTTCCACAAAGCAAGATGCATAACAAAGACTTTAGAATTTTGTGTAATTTTTGTCCCAGCAGTTTCACTTCTAAGAATATTTTCTTTGGGTGGGCATAAAGAGTTACCTGTACAAGTTTTTTTGTTTTTTGTTTTTTGTTTTTTTTTTCTTATGGGAATGTTAATAATAAAGAAAAAACAAAACAACCCAAATGTCCAATGCTCTGAGCTAGGTATCATTAACCCTATCTTATGCAAGAGGAAGCAGAGTGGGGAGAAAGTAAGCCACTTCCCTAGATCACATTGAACATAAGTGGGTGTCCAGGTTCAGCCCAGGCAGTCCCTCTGCCTGTGTTTGACCTCCACACCATCCCATCTCCCAGGGACACCATCTTGAAGGATGATAGCCACCAAAGGGGCCAGCACATCTGACCTCTCCTTCTGCAGTCCCAGAGAACAGAGAGGCTGGACCAAAATCAAATGCTGATTCTTGCTGGGCTGGGACATGAATATAGGTCATTAGGCCCTGAGCCAGGCCTCCTTATGGCTTTAGAAGCTTTTAGCTAAAAGTAACAAAAAACCCTAAATTTGTTGGTTTAAATTACAAGATGTTTATTATCTTACCTAATAAGAAATCTTGAGGACCTCTTCCAAGATTGGTTAAAAAGAAAGACTCAGCAGTGTCACCAGGGACCCAGGTTATTTCCCTCTTTCTTTGGGAGGTGTCTTTGCCCCAGGCCTTGGCTCCTCATGGCACTAAGATGGCTGCTTCTTGCCCATGCAACAGTGTCCAACAGAGGATGCCACAGTCTCTTCCTACGTGTCTTCTTTTAAGAAAAGAAAAGCTTCCTGGAAACCCCCAGGACACTTGCTTTCAAGTTCCATTGACCAGAATCACATCATGGGTCTACCCCTAAACCAACCGCTGGCAGTGGTTCTGAGACCCCAACTGGGATGGTGTTGGGCTCCACTAAAGCTCACAGTTAACTGAGAGGAAGGTAAACATCTGAAAAGAAGAGCAGAAAGAAGGAATGGAAGGGGGATGGAGGCCAATCTCAATTTATTTAACCCTTAATCTCTCTACCTTGGAGTGAGTGAGACAGGAGAAGTGAGGAGGGCCTGATGCTATGCCTTGCTTGCAACTGGAGCCATTGACCCTGCCCTTCCCATGGCCTTTGGTGCTAGAGCCAAGCATGACCCGGGAGTTGCTAGGAATTAGACGTGTCTTCCCCGACCCCCTCCACCCAATCTGCCGGCTGTGGTTTGAATATTTGTCCCCTCCAAAACTTATGTTGAAACTGAACCCCTATGCAGCCATATTGAAAGGTGGTGCCTCTAAGAGGTGATTGAGTCAGGCGGGCTCCACCCTCACGAATGAAGTAATCCACTCCTGGATTAATGGGTTAATGGGTTATTACGGGAATGGAACTGGTGGCTTCATAAGAAGAAGTAGAGGAACCCTAGCTAGGACACTCAACCCCCTCACCGTGGAATGCCCTGGGCCACCTTGGGAATCTGCAGAGAGCCCCCACCAGCAAAAAGGCCCTCAACAGATGTGGATCCCTTGACCTAAAACTTCTCAGCCTCCATAAGTGTAAGAAATAAGTTCCTTTCCTTCAGGTACTCTGTTATAAGCAACAGAAAACGGACTAAGACACTGGCCCTGTTGCTTTGGCCTTAGGGAAAGTAATTTCAAGAACAAAAGCTGGGGCATAAACTAGGCGATTGGAGAAAATCTCCTCTGGGTCAAGACCTCACAATTTGCTGCAAAACGCAGTTGGCCATCTCTCATTGCTTCATGGTGATGAAGACGTGGGAGGTGGGGGAATGACGTGGCATTTGAACGGGCACATTTCACATGGAATCTAGGACAGGAGGCTCCATTGAACAAGCACAGATCTTCACCCACAGATGGCCCAGTGCATGCCAATTGGCCTCCAGGCTCCTACATAGCCATCCGTGCCCTCCCATGCAGACCCATGAGGTGGTGCTGTGATTATCCCATTTTGCTGATGAGGAAACTGAGGCACAACGAGGCTGAAGTGAGTCTTTCCCAAGGTCAAGTGGCTGCGATTGAGGACAGAACTTCTTGAATGAATCCAGGGCTTTTTTGGAAACATCTGTGTTAAATAGAAAGCTGTCAAGGAGCTGAGAGGAATGCAGAATCCAGCCCACCTCCAGGCTCAGTCCCCGTTGTCCACAGGCTGTGCTGGAGAGCCAAGGGCTGAGACCAGAATACGGCCGGATAAAGGCTCACAGATGCGGTCAGTTCACTGTGGCATCCCCAGCACGGGGTCCCCTGCCTGGGACATAGTTGGTGCTCAGTTCACCTCTGCGGAGGCATGATGGCACATTCTTGAAGGGCTGTGCACAGTGAGGTGGCAGAGGGACAGCTGCATCCATCCCTACCTGGAAGGCCATGAGGGAGAGGCTGAGAAGTAGTCCTCCCTCAGCGAGTCTAGAGGGGCAGAGGAAGGGCAGGGGTGTGGATGCCGGTGTTTTAACCGGGAAGGGCTCTTTTAAAGATGAATGGAGACGAAAAGCGACCTGACTTTGTAAGCAATGTCGAAAGGGGCTATCACAGCGTCTGGTTCATCCACCAGGTGGGAGCTGCTGGGCCGTAGGGAGCATCCATCCGTGACCTATTGCTCTGGGTGAAGCAAGGAGAGCCTCACTTTTGTCCCTGTGCTTCCCTCCTAGACGGAGAGGCTGGTTCATGGGCCCACCCTAGGACCACCCCTCCTATTCTGACCAGCTCTGCAGCTGCAAAGGAAAGCCTGGCTTCTGCCTGTCTAGCCCACCCACGCACATGGTCTCCGCTAACCAATTCCACACTGTGTCCGGCGTTCCCAGCTCACCTGAGAGCAGAAAAAGGTGCTGGTCACTCCACTGTTCATGCCAGAGCCCAGGGTCCCTCCCGTCTGCCTCCCTACCCCTCTCATTTACCTCCTGCAAGGCGACCTCCAAATTCTCTACAGTATCTGTCCACACGAGTCCATTTCCCTGTCCCTGCCTGGTCTGGCCACTGTCTACCCATGGCCTCCCCGATCTCCCAGCTGTGGTCCTGCACCGTACAACCTGTGCTCCCCCAGCAGCCAGGAAGTTCCCAGCACAAAGCACGTCTGAGCCTGCTGTGCGCACTCCCACAGCCTCCCCAGCCCCTGCTGCTCTAGGATGAAGGGTAGCAGACTTCCACATCCACCCATGGCCCTGCACCAATGGGCTCTGCAGACGCCTTCACCTGGGATTTCCACGGGTCTCGCACTGGCTTATCATTCCTGCCTGGAGTCTCGACAGAGCACCCACTTTCTCCAGCCAACCAAGCCTTCCTGCCTGGCTGACTCCAGGGCCTGTGCAGGCTTTTATCCCTTTTAGGAGATCCCCAACCTTCCCAACCAGGCCAGACACCTGGATTCCTGCCTCCTCTTGCTGGAGTCTAAGATTCCTGAGGGCAGGAACCATATCTGCCTCTTCACTCCTGCACTGCTGGCATGGCCCTGAGTGTTGGTGTTTATAGCATCTATTTAACTGGTGTTAGTAGGCGCATAGGTATTGAGCGTTTATTTATGTGCTGGGCTCTTCTAAGTAATTTCCGTGTGTTTATTGTCTCATTGACTCTTTACAAGTCTGTGGAGGGCTATTTTTTATGCACATTTGACTGACAAGGAGACTGGGACAGAGAGGTTAACTTGCCAAGGATGCACAGCCAGGAGGCAGTGGATCGGGAATCACATCCAGGCAGATTGGCTCCAGAATCTATGCCCTTCAATCCCTCGGCTATACTGTTACCACAGTGAATGGGCAAATGAGTGAATGAATGAGGTCAAGGGATAATCCCATCAGGAGATGTGGGCAATGCCCAGCCTTGTCCTGGCTTCCTGAGTGAACTTGGGCAAGCTCCAGTGCTCCCTGGGCCTCAGTTTCTCCTCCAGGGTCTTCAGGCTCTTTCTGGGTTTCTGTCCTTTTCTGTTGTCCTTCCCTTGGGGACCACTCCTTTCTAGTCCAGGGCACCGGGGGGCGCTATTTCTAAATCCAGCCACCAACGCTAAGACCCCAACTAAGCGGATCGCTTGTTTTTCTGGCCTTTTATGATTTCAAAGTGCCATGACCCTTGGAAGCAGATGGTGCTAGGAACCAGTCCGAGCCTTGGGAGAGGGAGAAAGTGGGTGGGGGAGGTTGGAGCTCTGCCTCCCAGGCCGCTTGGATCCTCAGTTCAGTTTCACTGTCAAGTCCAGGCATGGCATGCTTGCTACACAGCCCAGAGAGAGACATAAAGTATTCATGGTTATCAATTCATCAGCCAACTGAAATGAAATGCCTTTCTGGAATGCATTTCGAATCTCCATCCTCCCAGCCCAGGGCCATGTATTCACTTGTCTGTAGACTGGTGTTGCCGCTCTTGCCTATTTTGATAGACTGGCTGAGAGCACTTCTGTGGATCAGAGGGTACCACGGAAAAGTGCGGGGTCCTAGTGAGAGCACCCACAGTGAGTGTGGTATGTGCCACACCAGGTCTCCTTTCATGCCCATGGTAAAATGCCACATAAAGTTAGCACCTTCTGAATGTTAGGTCACTAGTGGTAACAGGACAGTTCTCTGGGTGGCCTTGGAGACACCCAGTTTTCCACTCCTTCTTACTTGTCGTTCTCAAGAATAACTGTAGAATGCTCTAGGACTGCAATATCCTGAGAGAGGGAGGAACTGGCCAGAACAGCCCAGGCTCAGTTCCAGATTACCCCAGAAACGGGATGTCCTTCAGTGCTGTAGCTCAGTGGGTCGCATTTCCCCAGGGTGTAAAACCAAGGGCAGACTTTCTGGGTCCCTCTCCTGCAGAGCAAATGGGGCAAGCACAGTCAAGACTCCGTCTGCCCCAGGCAGCTTTCTGAGCCTTGGGGGTCTGGCTCACTATGAATCCCAGGCTCTGTGGCCCCTCCCTGCCCATCTGTGAGTTATAAACCTGCTTCCTAGAACTGGTTGCCTACCCATGTGTTCTGTGATACATGTATGTATCAAAATGTCACATATACCCAATAAATATATATCATTATTATGTATCAACAAAAAACTTTTAAAAAATAACAACAACAAGAAATCCCAACAAACTCATGGGTACTTAGCAGTCATATTTCACTACCCAAAAATAATAAAAATAAGATGACCCTAAATCCCTCTTCTTGTCTCCTTCCTTCCTCCCTCCCTCCCTCCTTCCTTCCTTCCTTCTTTCCTTCCTTCTTTCCTTCCTTCCTTCTTTCCTTCCTTCCTTCTTTCCTTCCTTCCTTCCTTCCTCCCTTCCTTCCTTCCTTCCTTCCTTCCTTCCTTCCTTCCTTCCTTCCTTCCTTCTTTCCTTCCTCTTCCTCTCTCTCCACCTTCCCTTGTCTATTTAACAAGTATCTCCTGAGCATCCCCTGTTTGGGAGAGAATGCATGGAAAGAAAGATAAGACATAGCCCAGCCTTTCAGGTGCTATCAGAGTCCAGGTTTTTAGTGGAGTTCACAGAGGAAAGGAGAACCAACAGCTCACACTTCAGCTTCTCCATTCTTCAGCTAATAATTCCAAGAATCCTCTGCCTCCCCATCTCCACAAGGTTCCAGGCCTTTGTAGAACTTGTCAGATAGCCTGGTTTTAAATTCTGAGTCTGCCGCTTATCATGGGCCTTGGGCAAGTTACATAAGCCACACCTCAGTTTCCCCATCTGTGAAATCGGGATATAAACCAAATCTTTCTCATAAAACTGGTATGGGATTAAATGAGACAATGCACAGTGAGCTCAGAATGAGCGACGACCATGTGTTGTTTCTTGGCTGTTTTGTTATTATCCTCTGTTCTCGTCTCTGTTATTCCCAGGCATCAGCGCTGAGCCCTGGGCCATCTCACCATGGCCATGCCTTAAGTCAGTGGCTCTCACCTGGGCTACCCTCTGGCATCATTCGGGAGATCTGCAGCTTCCCACCAATCACAGAACAATTCAGAAAGAATCCCTGGGTTTGAAGAATCAGGAATTTTAGTATTTCCAAGTGATTCCAACATTCAGCCAAGGTGAGAAGCCCTGGCTGAGTCTTCCAATCCTAACTGCCCAAGGAGAGAGCATGCTTCTAGATGACACATCTGGCAACAGTTCCGTCTTCCAATGGGTAGTGAAAACCAATGCAAGGAGCCACATGTTAGCGTCCTTCTCCACACCCATGGCCTCTCCCTCCCCAGACCTTGCTGCCCTCCTCTCTGCTTTGACCCTGGAGGCTGGTTGAAGTCCCTACTGAGGGACTGTGGCCAAAACCTCCTAAGTCAGTTTCACAAAAAAATCTAATTTCCTTCCCTTTTTTGAGAAGTGAGGCTAATTGGGGTCTGCATTCAGCAGACGCAATGCTGGTTTGGCTGTCCCTTAGCTGGGCACATCCCATTGGCAAATTCTGCCAGCCCCACCCTGGAGACACCAGCCTTGCAACCCCTTATAACCCAGAGCAGGCTTCAGTCCTGGCTGCGGGCCAGGCTCACGTTTGTTCATATTCAACTCAGGGCCTCCTCCATCCACTTTGTTGTACTTCCCAGGTGCCAGGTGCTGACTGTGTGGAGAGATTTCCATCTCACATCGCTCTCACACCAGCACTGCAGTGAGGGAGACGCCATTGTATACTCACTTCCCAGACAAGCTAACTCAGGTCCAGAGAGGTGGATAACCTCCCAGGACACACAGCCAACAAGTGGCAGAGTGAGACTCAAGCCAAGGCCATCTGATCCCAGCGACAGAGCCCTGAACCGTTTCCCCATTTAATCATTCCCAATATGCAAAGGCTAAATAGGGGGCGAATACAGGAGTCAATGAATAAGGTGAGGACTGGAATTCTCAACAGAAGCCCTGGAAAGAATGTGGGCATTTCCTGCCCCAAAGGGCGCCATGAATGCAGGTGGCATTGCCCAGGTGGAAATCCACTCAACCACTCAAGGGAACAAAGGGTTAAGGGGAAATGAATGCATGGCTTATTTCTCTTCCCCCATTCATCCTTGGGGCCACCATTGATCACAGGATCTTGTCCAATACATAATTTATACATGCACAAATATCAATAGGGTGTTCCAGATGGGACAAAATAGTTCCACAGTCTTCGAGTTCTAATAATTTCCTTATGTTGCATAAAAGTTTCAGTCTTGCCAGGCATGAGCCGCACCTCACGGGAGGCCGACAGCCCTTGAGCACTGGGTGAGCAAACGTGAGGGTTGGCTGGGAGACTCATTATTGTCTTGGGCTTTCAAGAACTTCCTTCAGATAATAACCTAGCAAGCCAGGGGAAAACTGCCAAATAAATTAGGAAGAGATGCCCAACAGGAGCCTTTTCAGATCCTTTTGAGAGCAGAAAACCAGCTCGCTTCCAAGAAGGTTACCTGTCCACGTATCCCTTGAATCGCCCTCGTTGTTCTGAGGGCCTCGGGAAAAGGCCCAGCGCTCCAGGAGCCAACGCTTTGAAGAAGAGACACAGTCACGTTCAAACCAATCTGACCTTGAAGGGCAGGATTCTTAGAGCCCAGCTGCTTGGCTGGGGTTTAAGAGAAGATTATTTCCAGAAAGAAATGAGGCAGCTCTTTCAGCCTCAGGCCTAAGGTGATTTTTTTTTCCTCCCTGGATGTTTTATGCAGTGAAATAAGACTGAGCCTTTATTTATGAAGCCCCTTTCCTGTAAGAGCTCTGTGCCTTGTTTGCCCTGGAAACACTCCCCAAGGGAGAAAGCTGTGAGGGAGGTACCCTGTCTCATAGGTGGAGGAAGGGGGCGGCCCTTGGCAGGCCAGTGGCTTACCCTGGTCACAAAGCCAGGCAGTCTCCAGGTGATAGTAATTGCATCTGTGTTTCTGGAACATTCTGGTACATTCATCGTTCCACTGGAGTGGGTTTTCCAAACCTCAGCACTGTGGATATTTGAGCCCAGTAATTTTCTGTTGTAGGGGGTTACCTGCTGCACTGCAGGGTCTTTAGCAGCTTCCCTGGCTTCTCCCCACTGAATGCCAGAAGCACCTCCCCTCCAAGTGATGACAACCGAAATGTCTCCAAATGTGTTGAGTGAGAACCACTGGCCTAGAGGGCAGGGCGGGCCTCTTGTTTGAAGACGACAGGACCTCGGGGTCCCTTGATCTGCAGAGGCCCCTTCACGTCTCAGTCGCATGTGTCCTTCATCAGTGAGGAGCACTCTAACTTCAATCCTTGCCCTGAGCCCAGCAGTCAAGGTCTAGCCTGCCGCCCAGCCCTGCTGCCCTCAGGCCTCTCTGAGATGGCCTTCTCTCTGTGCGTACTCCTGTCTGCCACCTCTCCTGCTTCCTGCACACCAGAAGGTGAGCTCCTGCAGGGCGGAAACCTTGCTCATGTGTTCACTGCACCATCCCCATCCAAAATAGCACCTGAAATGGTGGTGTTCAAAGGTGGCTTGTAGAAATAAGGAATGAATGAATAAGTGAATGGATGAATGAGAACATAGTCCTTGGATAAGCAGTGGATGAGGGCCTTGAAAAGGAAGCACCGATTTTCCCCAAGCTCCCAAGATTCCATCCAGCTGACATCGAATATCCACAGGTGCCTGTATGGCCCTGGGGGTCCTGGTGTTCATGCCAGGCGAACACTGACAACAGTGGGTCAGGACACATTGGCAAAGACAGGGGTGGCTGGCTTTCTGGCCCCTCCATGCACCCGGAGTCTGGCT
Source organism: Papio anubis (assembly GCF_008728515.1). NCBI lineage: Eukaryota > Metazoa > Chordata > Mammalia > Primates > Cercopithecidae > Papio > Papio anubis. The sequence continues at coordinate 85,096,779 of NC_044991.1, read as the reverse complement.
CCCCCACCATTTCCACTGCAGTAAAGGAGGCTGCCCTGGCTACTTGCAGGACACCAGCACTTGGCCTTGTTCCAAGATAAGAGATGGCCAGGGGGGAAAAGAAACGCAGCCCCACTGGGCAGCTGAGGCGCTATGCAAATGTATTTAAAATAGCGATTCTCGCAGCTGCCAGCAGATTACTTTTCTATGCAGACTGGATGGCTTTAATAAAAAATGAGAACTTCCCCATCTGTTCTTTAAAGATAAGCCCTGTTCCCCGATTCAGTGAGCGACAAAGGCCCAGGGGCTTGGGAGATTGTGGGGTGGGTGGGGGGTGGTGGAGATTCAGGCCAGCGACGGAACCAATTAGCTCAGATCCCACAGCTCTTTGTGGGTGGTGGGACCAAGAGTGGAGGCCAAAGAGCAGGCCCCCAATAATAAAGATGTCATGTCATTTAGGTTCTGCCTCAGCCCCACTGCCCTCCCCGGGGCTACGGGCTAGCTTTTCTTACCTCTCAGTTGTCAGATGGAAGAGGAAGATTCTCCAAGAGCCAGGAAACCACTGGATTATGACTAGGTCCCAACAGTGATGGAGACGTGGCCTAGTAGACAGAGACCTCAGGTGAAGGCAGGTCACACTCACTCATGCATGGCAAGCCACGGAAGGTGTGACAATCAAGCCCGGGTGACATTGTGGCTTGAGAGGACACCCTAAATGCCTCCTATCATGTGAGATCTTTTAGCTCTATGACTGGGGGAGGAGTGGGGTGGATGCAAATTCTAGGGGGTCCAAACATTATACAATTTTTTTTTTTGAGATGGAGTTTCACTCTTGTCGCCTAGGCTGGAATGAAATGGCGCAGTCTTGGCTCACTGCAATCTCTGCCTCCCGGGTTCAAGTGATTCTCCTGCCTCAGCCTCCCAAGTAGCTGGGATTACAGGCACCCACCACCATGCCTGGCTAATTTTTGCATTTTTAGTAGAGATGGGGTTTTGCCATGTTGACCAGGGTGGTCTTGAACTCCTGACCTCAGGTGATCTGCCCCGCTCAGCCTCCCAAAGTGCTGGGATTACAGGCTTGAGCCACTGCACCTGGCCCCAAAGGCTGTACAATTTGAAAGGCTTCACTGAATAAATGAATACAAAATTATGAACACAAAATTGTTAGAGCCCTTCCCAGGGCCTCGGAAGAGGCTGTACAGGTGAGAGGTCCCAGATGTAAGATGCATCAACTGCATAATAAATATGTGTGCGAGAGAGAGAGAGAGAGAGAGAGAGAGAATGCAGCTGGTCTCTTTGCACCTGAGCTCTCTTGGGCGTGGGGTCCCAGACATGCCACGAAATAAGTCTGATTTACTAATGAGTGATAGTGCCGCCTCCAAACCCAGCTCCTGACCTGGCACCCTGGGCAAGGACTACTCCTCACCAATCACTTCCCAGAATTTCGTGATGCAGAAATCGGATTAGAAAGGCAGGAGGGAAGAGGGAAGGACTTGCCCAGAGAAGCCAAGTTTGTCTGTATAAAAATAACAAAGACTTGGTAGAAGGGAGGCCAGGAGGAAGAAGAAAACTTCACAGGCAGTAAGTTTGAGCTCCTGGAGAGCTTGCAGAAGGTGGACGTAGTTTTGATAAGTGATGTTGTTGGTTAGGAACTGCATCTCCTGGTGTTCTTTGAAAGACACAAGCAAATGTCCAAATACTTTTCTTTTTATTGACTTTTGATTGAGCAACAAATTTGACTAGTGAGATCAGCTGGGCAACACGGCACCCAGGTAAAGAGGGACCCGGCTTTTAATAGGGTTAACCTTTAATCTAAAGAAGGATTTTCTACCAGATGCATGCATGCATTGCGTGTGTGTGTGTGTGTGTGTGTGTGTGTGCTTGAATGCACATGCATGTGTGTGTACAAGCATGAAAAGTAAGATGTCAGGCCTCAAAGCTTGATAAGATACAGAGCACCACCTACGTATTTTCCCTTTGTGGTGTTCAGAGAAATTATTCAAACTTGGAAATAAGGGGAAAAGATTACCATGTGAAGAGCTTCCCGAATCATACTAGCACGTTGTCTAACAAGCCTGAATAAAAGTTATCTGACTTTCTGGTGTAACTTTGTTTTCTAAGCATTACTATTGATCAGAGCCCAGGTTCTGAAAACTTAAAGGCTAACTTGTGGGAGATTGGTCAGTAGGAAATGATGGTGTGTCAAGACGAGATGCAAATGATTAACATCCGATAGAAAAGATAACCTGAGTTTATGAATTGTTTTGTGCCTTGAAGGACACAGGAGACAAACCAACTTTGTATTGAACATTTCCTCAGTTCTCTCCATCCTCTTTTGAGTCAGCGTTGTCGTTCTGCTGGTTCCTTCATTAATGAATAAAGCAATCTTGGCATGTACTCACCGTGTGCTTAGATGAGAATTCTGTTTTCAACATTTTTGAATCTTACGCTTTGACATCAGCCGCATTCCCCAGTCCCTTTGGCGGTGAACTTGTTTGATCCTTTCTAGGTTATTCCAAATGAGAACTCCAGGCACGTAGCTATCATCACGTCAGCTTCTTTTGATTCTATCTCCTTTTTAATCTCTGATAATTTTCAGAACGCAAATTGCGATTGCAAGTGTTGCCCAGATCATTTCTATGCTCCATAAGGCTCAGCCTCTGCTCCTCAAAGAAACACAGCTAAATAATCAAAAGGAAATGAAATGTACTTCCAATTTCTACTTGCATTTTCAAAGGAGATTAAAGGGATCCAAATCACAACACGCCCACCCCCGGGCACTTCTGAAAAATTCTTTTTGCCTCCTCTCCTAGCCTCTCTCTCCCAACAACTACCTCAGAGCCCCTCGCTCAGCAAGGCTTCAGCGTTCTCTGCTCTAATTCTCATGAACGCGCTCTTCGGGGGCCTATGGGAGGAATGCTTTTGATTGCAAGCAACAGAAAACTGACAAACATTGGTTTTAGCCATAAGAATACTTATTGCTCATGTAACCAGATGCCCAGAAATACATGGTCACAGGGCATGTTCAGATGGCAACAGTATCAAGAATCCAGACTTCCTCATTCTTCCACCCAGTGAAATTGTATTGTCATGCTTCTTGCCTCATGGTCACCACATGGATGCTTGAATTCTAGACATCAGGCCCTTGCATGCAGCATCTCCAGCAGAAGGGACAGGGCAGGGACCAAGGAGCCGTTCCTCAAAAGACTATCTCTCATCCAGAAAGAAATCCTTCCCAGATGCAACCCTTCTTCTCTTCTCACATCTAAAACTGGGTCCTGTGGTCATACCGACTTACAAGGGAGGCTTGGAAACCAAGTACAGTTGACCCTGAACAATGAGGGGTGAGGGGTGCTGACTCCCTGTGCAGTCAAAAAATTGCATATAACTTTTGACTTTCCCAAAACTTAACTATTAATAGCTTACTGTTGGCCAGAAGCCATACCCGTAACATATACAGTTGATTAACATGTTTTTGCACGTTACATGCATTCAATGCCGTATTCTTACAATAAAAGAAGCCAGAGAAAAGAAAATGTTGTTAAAAGACTCATAAGGAAGAGAAAATATATTTACTATTGATGAAGTGGAAATGGATTATTCTAAAGGTCTTCATCCTACTCACAGAGAGTAAGCTGAGGAGGAGGGTGAGGAGGCGTTGGCCTTGCTGTCCCAGAGGTGGCAGAGGAGAGAGAACCTTCACATGTAAGTGGACCCCCCCAGTTCAAACTGGTGTTGTTCAGGGGTCAGCTATATTTGATAAAGTAGAAAAGAACTGTCTTTCTGTCTTAGACCAATCAGGACTCATTCCCTGGGACTGGGAATATCACAGGGCCCTATGACTGGGGTTGTTTGCCTGGAAGCAGGAGGGGAGCTGGAGGGATGGGCTGCTGGGGGAGCAACTATAGTCCGTCAATCACAGGCTTTAGTTTAAAGCTGGGGAAGCAACTATAAAACAAGAGGCAAGTTTACATGAGCTGGAGAGCAAAACAAAGCATGCAGTGTCTTTTCAGGAAAAATCACCGGGAGTGGGGAGGAGGGGCTCAACTCGCCACCCGCTGCACCTCTCTGTGGCCTTTCAGTACCTTGGCTCGGCACTGTGCCACAGAAAGGCCCTGGATTGAGACGTTGGAGGTGGGACCCCTCCGGATGCCGTCACCTCTGTCCACCTGGGACAGACCAGGCAGGCACTAGGATGCGTCTGTACAGCCATGGAAGCCACTGTGCTTAACGCACTCGCCCTGCACCCAGCGCTGTGCCAACAGGCACACACGTATCCATCTAGTTCTCAAAACGAATGCACGAAAAAGGTACCACATTTCTCAGTTTTACGAATGAAGGGAGAAGGTTAGAGAAGTTAAGGGACATGCTCAAGGTTAGCTAGCAAGTGGCTGCACTGAGAGTTGGCCAAGGTCTACAGAACTTCAAAGCTTGTTTTGGGTTTCATTTTTTCTTGAACCCTTAATACCTGTTCTTTCTCTTATTGAGGGGCCCACACACCAACTTAGCAAGGGGAAGGGTTGGACTGTAAGTGGGCGTCGAGTATCAGGATGGACCAGGCCTTGTTCCTGGTGATGGGGGCCTCACCTAGCACACACCCCATCTGCTGCGGAGATTGCCAAGTCCCAAGGCTTCCTACCTTCCTCAGAGGCCCTGGAATCCAATCCATCACCAATCCAGAGGCCATCTATCCAGAGGGGAAGTTCATCCTAGGTGGTGGTCAGTCATCCAGGGTCAGCAACAAGGTCCCAGCGTGACGACAGAGGCCGTGGGGTGGACAAGGTGTTTTAACATCAGGAGAATCCCTCCAGGCCCCATTTGGACTGAGTTCTGATGGTCTCTGAGGGGGCTGTATTTTGGGAGATCCCATCACTGTCAGGACAGGCCAAATGCCTTGGGACCTGGCAAGGCTGCGGTTCTGTGGAGCAAGAAGTGCTGTTTTGGCCCGGCTTGATTTCCTTCTGTTCTGGCCACCTAGGAAAGGTGGTTGTGTGCTAGTGAAGGGCATCAGCTTTGGACTCCTGGGTTCAAGACCCCAGTCTTCCCCTCCCCAGCCACATGACCTTGGGCAAATCATATGACCTCTCAGCCTGTTTCTTTACCTGTAGACAGGGATGGTAACAACATCATCATTGGGAAGTTGCAAATTTAAAAGAACCAGTAGGAAAAAAGCCCTTCATAGTACAGGGGTACAATTCAGAACTGACCAGCATTACTGCTGGGGCTGAAATGCTTGCTTGTGGTTAATCTGTGGTTAGGTAAACCATGCAATCAATCACTCAGAGCTCTTCTCCCACTCTACCCTACCTTCTCTCCTTTCTGTGCCCTTAATCCTCTCTTTTAGCCACTCCTGTGGTGCTGGCGTTTGTCTCCTGGGAGGATGTGTGCTGAGTATAGTGAATAGAACCAACCCATATTCCAGAATCCTCTTCCAGAATCTTCTAGAATCTTCCAAAATCCTCTAGAACCCCAGCCCCTCTGCTCATTTGTGGTGACAATTTGGGCAAGTTTCTTTACTTCTCTACACATCAATGTTCTTTTCTTTTAGGAGGGCAAAATGTCTCTGTTGGAGGAGCAGGAGGTTTGGAGAATGAAATGTGAGGACCCTCAAGCACCCTGCCGGCTTCCAGCCTATCACTGAGACTCCAGCTAATCTCTCCAGAGCCTTCTGCCCAATTCACGCCTTGGTCAGAATGTAGGACTCAGGGACCCAGCTCTATAAGGAATTGTCAGATGGTTAGTTTGTCATAAATACGGGAGGGAGGAGAGGCCTGGGCATTTAGGAAGTTTTCCCATCACTGTGCTCTCCAGAAGCGGATGCCCATGTTGAGGTCCCCATGTACTTGCTCTGACTGGGCCTGGATTTGGAGATGTCAGCAGAGGAAAGCAAGGGTTCCTCTTCCAGCAAAGCATCTCCCAGCATCTCTGCACCTGCCTGAGGGGCTGGCTCTAAACCTGCCCCAGTGCAGGCTGTGCAGGCAGATTTATTTGTGTGGAAAATTAAAACTTCATGTTGACCTCTGTATATTTTCCTGACTGTGTCATTCAAGGATTTGTAAAAGACCTTGAATTAAATCTGCTGTATTATGAGCTAGGGGAGGAAGACAAGAGGGAGTGATGGAGTGGGTGTGAGTTCCCTGCTCTCCACAAAGCCAGTCTGCCCTGAAGTCACCACATGCATCACAGCCCAAGGACCCTTCGTCTGCCACCCTGAGACCTCCAGATATTTATTCTGTGCTCTCTATTTCTTCTTCCCTCCCGCTCACCTTGTGCCCCTCACACAAGGCTGTACACAATGATAACCTGCTGAATGATGATTTGGGGGTAGGGGGATGTGTACAAGACACTTTTATATGGGAGTGAAATTGCCGAAGAGAAATTCTAGGACATAGAGACAGTCTTTGTTAGTCCTGCTACAAGGGCTCCAGGAATCTTACCAGAGTCTAAAGCTGTCGTAGCCAGTACTTGTGGCTATTTAAATTTAAATGCATTGAAATGAAATAAAATTTAAAATTCAGTTTCTCCATCATATATGCTTCAAGCACTCCACAGCCGCCTGCACCTGGTGGCTACAGTCCTTGACAATAGAGACAGAAAGAACAGTGTCATGAGCATAGAAAGTTCTATCAGGGTTGGACATGGTAGGTCACACCTATAATCCCAGCACTTTGGGAGGCTGAGGCAGGAGGATCACTTGAAGCTAGGAGTTTGAGACCACCCAGGGCAACAAAGTGAGACCCCATCTCTACAAAAAAAAAAAAAAGAAAAGAAAATTAGCCGGGCATGTTGACACATGCCTGTAGTCCCAGCTACTCAGGAGGCTGAGGTAGGAGGATCACTGGAGCCCAGGAGGTTGAGGCTGCAATGAGTCAAGATCGCACTCCAACTCCATCAAAAAAAGAGTCAAGATTTTTTTTTTTTTGAGACAGAGCATGACCCTGTCTCAAAAAAAAAAAAAAAGAAGAAGAAGAAGTTATATTGGATGGCACTGTGCTAGAGGAAAGCCCTGATTTTTTTTTTTTTTTTGAATTAAAGATTTTATCGGTGTTTCTCGGGTAACAACAGTGACACTCTTTGTCAAACCATTTAGAAAACACAGAATAGCATAAAAGAGAGTAGAGAGGGACCCAGGTTTGGCTGCAGGCTCAGCAGCTTGCTGGACCCCAGGGCCCTCAGCGCAGACCCAGGATGGGCAGAGGAGTAGAGGCAGATGTTCTGCAGCTACTGACATTGCCAAGGAGGGGCAGAGGATGCCAGGCAGGAGGAGGACCAAGACCTGAAGCCCCTGCCCCAACACTTGAGGGACGCTGTGAAGGGTTCGAGGCCCTGTGGGTGGAGGGGGGAAGTCTTAGTCAAGACCCAGACAGAAAAATGGAGCCCAGTGATGGACGTGCATGCCAAGAGCTCCTTATAAAGGTGGCGGAGGAGCTGGAAAGCCAAGCCCCAGGACTGTGAGGGCAACACAGGTGCGCAACAGCAGGAAGTCCCCACTGCCCTGGGCGAGCAGGACAAAGGGAGGAAGCTGTGTTGTCTGAGCCCCCAAAGCTGAGGCTGCCTATGGGGAGCTGGGGCCACAGAGGAGACTCACCCACTACTGACTGAAAGAGGGGGACACGCCTGGGTGTCTCCCCCATCCCTCCCCTCAACCTCCCTCTGGGACCTCCCCTTGGCAGAGCACAGAGGGAAACCAGTGGGAGGAAGGATGGCCTGGGAAACGTGGTTCTCAGGAAAAGAGAAGGGGAGGGTGTGGGAGCCAGCAGTCTCCTGTGTTCTGTGCTCGGGACAGAACTGTGTCCCCCAAAATTTCTATATTAAAGCCCTAACCCAAATCTGACTGTGTGTGAAGGCTGAAGTTTTTGGAGGTAAGGTTCAGTGAGCTCATAAGGGTGGGGTCCTAATCCGATAGGACTGGTGGCCTAGGTTGTGGAGACCTTGCTCTCACTTTAAGCACAGATCCAGGAAAGGCCATATGAGCACACACTGAGGGGCAGCCACATGCAAACCAGGACCCAACCATGCTGGCCCCCTGATCTCGGGCTTCCAGCTTCCAGAACCAGGAAAAAATGCATTTCTGTGGTTTAAGCCACCCAGCCTATGGCATTCTTTTATGGCAGCCTGAGCCAACTAAGCCATATTGCAATTCTGTTAATACAACCCCACAAACTCGATGTGCTAGGAGGAGTCATGGTCTAGCTGTGGTTTGGACATGCTAGTTTGTCCCCAAGTCTCGTGTTGAAATCTGATTCCCGGTGTTGGAGGTGGGGCCTGGTGGGAGGTCTTTGGGTCATGGGGACAACGCCCTTCTTTGGGGAGTGAGTTCTACTCTGTTAGTTCCCATGAGCACTAGTTGCTGAAAAGAGTGTAGGACCACCTCCACCCATTGCTACTGCTCACTGTCTCTCTCTGTCTCTCTTGCTTTTCCATTGACTAGGTGGAGAATTGCAATAATTCCTGCTGCATCCACCATTGTGTGATCTCTGCACACACCAGCTCTCCTTCCCGTTCTGCCATAAGTAGAAGCAGCTTGTGGCCTCCCCAGAAGCAGATGCTGGTGCCATGCTTCTTGTACAGCCTGCAGAACCATGAGCTCAATAAACCTCTTTTTTTTTTTTTGTAAATTACCTACCTTCAGGTATTCCTTTATAGCAAAGTGCACTAAGACCGTCCCCAAAGATGTCCACATTCTGATCCCCAAAACTGTAACTATGTAACCTTACAAGGCAAAGGGGGCCTTGCAGGTGTAATTAGGGTAAGGAGTGGGAGGGGGAGATTCTCCTGGATTATCTAGGTGAGTCCAGTGTAATCACAGGGGTCTTAATAACGGAAGTGGTGGGCCAGGTGGTCAATGTCAGAGAGAGATGTTGGAATGGCAGCAGAGGTTGGAGTGATGAGCTTGCTGGGTTTGGAGATAGAGGAGGGGCCATGAGCCAAGTAGTGCAAGCAAACTCTAGAAGTTGGAAAAGACAGGGAAACGGATTTCTCCCTTAGAGCCTCAGAAGGAACACAGCCCTGCCAACAGAATTTTAGCCTGATGAGACTTCATTTCAGACTTCCAGCTTCCAGAACCGTAAAAGAGGAAATGTGTGTTGCTTTAAGCTAAGTCGTGGTCTGTTGTTAGAATGGCAAGAAGAAACTCATACACAGGAAAATTCTGGAAGGCTGCAAGTCAGTGCTCTTCACCAGGTGTCGTGCTCCATCTCCACCCTGGAAGGGTCACAGACTAACAGAAAAAGCACATCTTTCTAGGTCTAGGTCCCTAGGAATACCTTGTATTCCATGGGCGTTTGATGCTTGCTTGCTCAGCAGGTGAACAGTTCAGCATGTGAGCAGCTCAGCATGTGATCCTCCAGCAAACCTGGGAGGCGGTAGTGGCAGGGAAGAGTGGCTAAGACGACATATCTGAAAAGCATGCAGTCTGGGGCTGCAAGTCCTAGCTCACCTACCTACTAGCTGTGTGACCTCGGGAAAGACACTCACTGTCTCTGAGGCTTAGCTTTTCCATTGGTGAGAGGGGATTACCGCCATTCCTGCCCCACATGGCCGCCGTGAGGTGAGGCCTCCTCTCGTTGATGGGCATTCCTTGGTTGTCTGCTATGTGCCCAGGTCTAGGTGCTGGGGAGACAGTCCTGTTCCGGAAACCAGACTCACTCCTGGCCTTTGGGGAGCCCATGCTCTGGCAGGTAAAATGAACACTGTCAAACACTAAGCACAGTACTAGGTACACAGTAGGTGCTCAGGCAATGCTGCCCTTGACCTCCTCAATAAAAAAACAACAGAGGTTTCAGAGGCTTGCCAAAGTCAAAGCGAGCTGGTGCAAGTCGGTGTTTGAATTCAGGTTCTCTAACTGCAGTCCCTGGGGCTGCGGCCTGTCGGGGCAGAGTGGTAGCGGGTGGGAGGGGTAAAGGGAGATGGAGCCTGGAGAAAGGGCTTTGCTCACATTTTTAATGCAATTTGGCCCTTAGGCTCTTGTTGGATTTTAGCTCACTGGGGACTGGGTTGACCCAGTAAGCCATGTGACAGCTTCTGTGTAAGGAGCTAAGGACTTGGTGTGAAGATTCCCCCAAAGTCTACAGGACACTGACAGCCCTCCTGGGGCCAGTGGGGAGGCCCAGCTCACAGCCACATTCCCGGATGCAGCCTGAGCTTCCCAGGACATGGTTTTCCAACATTTCTCCAGCTGTCCATGCTCTAGGGTCACCAGGCCTCGGAGCTCTTGGGAGATCCCTGGAAATGCCCCAAGAAGAAGAAAGAGATTTGCCTGTCCCATGCCCCGACAGGCCTGGCTCCCTGAGAAAGGAAAGCCTGACGCCAGAAGCCTGGGGTCAGAGTCCGGGGTTGGGCATTTGTAGTGGGGCAAGGCCCCCTGGGCTGAGGGCCAAAGCTGGTCCTCAGATGTGTGTGTGTGTGTATGTGTGTGTGTGTGTGTGTGTGTGTGTGTGTGTCTGTGTGTTTGCCAGCCGAGTTTTCAAAATCAGAAAAAAAAAAAAATCACATTAACCCGCAGTCTCTGGCTTCTTCTGAAAATAGAATTCGGTTGGGGTGGGATCAGACAGCCCCAGGGCTATATCCCAGCAAGGCGGCAGCAGGCAGAGTGGTGTGAGAAACTAGGGAGTGAGAAACTTGAGGTATCCTCCCCGTTCCCCACAGTCCCCAACACTCCCTGGGCCTCCTGGCTTCTTCATGTGACCGCCTGGCCTTTGAGTTTCTGGTTCTTCTATGGTAGTGTTTCTCTACCACAGCGATTTTGCCCCCAGGAGGCATTTGCCAGTGTCTAGAGACATGTCGGTTGTCCCGAATAGTGGGGGCTGCTACTGGCATCTGGGTGGGGGAGGCCAACGTCCTGTAATGTACGGGGCAGCCGCCAACAGGGTTACCAGCCCCAGTGTCAATCGTTCTGCAGCTGAGAAACCCACTGTAAGGAGGCAGAGGTCTTAGTCTGAGTTTCTCTGGAAGCAGAGCTCGAGCCAAGGCTCGGGTGCAGATGGTTTTAGGAAGGTCACCCAGGAAGTGGAGAAAGATGCATAGAGAAAGGAGAGAGCTGAAGGAAGGGCACTTCCTGGGCTGGTCGGCTGTGGGCCTGTGGGGCTCCCTCCGCCGGGGGGCCTTTGGAGACCTGTGTTGGGCCATCTCCAGGTGGCCCACAGAGGAACAGCTGGGGCACTTGCCACTGCTTCCTGGCTGTCGGTGAAGGTGTCAGTTCCTGCCTGGCCGTGCTGCTGCTTGCCATGAGGCCCATCTCTGGCCCGCGGGTCTCTAGCCCGCGGACAATGAAGGCAAGTCAGAGGAGAGCTGGGTAAGGGGTCAGCCTTGGCACCGATGCTCATTCCATGAACTCCGCAACCTGCCCTGTGTCTGCCCTGGCAGAATCTTAAGTCAGAAATCAACTGTTCTTTCGTCTTCCAACCAAGAAAATGTGATTCAAAGGAGAGAACAATCCTCTTTGGCCTCCAGCTTTGCTGGAGCAGAGAGGGCTAGTGCCCCCTAGATCTCGCTGGGGTCCTTTAACCACGAAACATGGCCTTTGCTGACCTTGAATGTGAGCAGATAGAGGAGAGCCAGCCTCACGGACTCAGCTGGTTGGCACAAACAAAAGGAAGGCTTTGCAGGGGCTACGGCTGAACAAATCCAGAACTTTCTTCTTGGAAATTCCAAAGGTGCTAAGGGAGCTGGGCAGTGTCCTGCCTGTACTGCCCATACCAGTGTGAGCTGGAGGCCAGCATATGGGGCACAGCCAGCAGGATGTCACCATCCACCCATCACGGCGCCACAGGCCCTTGCACCAAACAGTGCCAGCCAGGGCTTCACTGTGACTCAGTAACAGGGCCTCCTCTAGCGCTCCACAGGGGCTGAATGAAGGGAAGCCGGCACCAGGACTGGCTAGACTCGCCTGACAGTTCACCTTTTTACCCCAGGGTGTCCCTGGAGAACCCAGATCTTCTAAGGTGGGAAGGATGTATTGGCAGGAGGGGAACGCCTGGGACCCTGAAGGAAGATTTAGGGACATGAAGAAAGATTTAGGGCCCCGGAGGAAGATTTAGGGCCCCAAAGGAAGATTTAGGGCCTCTAAAAAGATTTAGGGTCCTGAAGGAAGATTTAGGGCCGTGAGGGAAGATTTCGGGTTCTGAAGAAAGACTTAGGGCCCCCAAAAAGATTTAGGGTCCTGAAGGGAGATTTAGGGTCCTGAAGGAAGATTCTCTGGGTGGAGATGCTGACCCCCAGGGCTGGGGCAGGTGTCAGGAACGTATTCAGGTGTGAGCCCACATCAGGTGTCCACAGTGAGGTTTCCAAGTTCACAGCTGGCAGCTGGGGCCGGAAGCCCACCCCTCGGGAAGTCACACCCTCTCTGTCCAGCGGCCCATGATGTTAATGAAGATTCATGGGCTTGTGGATTCAAGGATCCCTCACTTTTCCTGTGTCTTGTGGGCCTTTCCTGCCTGCCCAGGGGAAAATGTGACTCTAACCGTCAGGCTGCTTTAGTTTGTGGATATCCCAGAAACAGTTCAGGGTTGCTCTGTTCAACCACCTTTGCCCTCAGACACCCAGGATACCAGGTGCTTCACTGCCAGGCTCCCCGGGGTCTGCACAACCCGATGCCCCTTATCAGGAAGATTATAGGCAAGGGGTTGTTGCTCTCCTGGTTGTGAACAGTGGTAGCTGTGCCTCTGGGTGTTGGGATCACAGTGCAACTGGACATGGGGACCCAGTGAGCCTGGCCGCAGGTGACCCAGGCAAGTTACTTTCCATTCTTCCACTATAACCTATATACCTCAAATTCCTTATATTACTGGCTGGGCTGAATATTATATCCATTGTGTCCATCCATACCTTCAAAATCTTAAGTTTCCATGGCTTCATTAAACTGTGTGTGTGCCCAACCTCCCGTCCCTGACACCCTTAAGCCTTCCCTTTCCTTTGCCCAGATCTTTCCATTGACAGGCTTTTACTACCTCCACAGGCCTATCTGCTCATCTACCACACGTTTCTCTCCCTGCACCACTTCTTTCCTCCCTCATTTCCTTTCTCCTATATGTCCTTCCTCCTTCTCTCCCTCCTTCTTCCTTCCTTCCTTCCTTCCATCCTCCTTCCCCCTCTTTCTTCCTTCCTTCTTCCTTCCTTCCCTATTTCTTCCTTCCTTCCTCCTTCCCTCCCTTGTTCTTCCTTTCTTCCTCCTTCCTCCTTCTTCCTTTCTTCCTTCCTTCCTTCTTTCTTCCTTCCTCCTTCCTTCTTCCTTCCACCCTCCTTCCTTCCTCCTTCCTTCTTTCTTCTTCCTCCTTCCTTCCCTCCTTCCTTCCTTCCTTCCTCCTTCCATCCCTCCTTCTTCCTTCCTCCCTCTTTCCCTCCTCCTTCCTTCCTCATTCCTCCCTTCATATTTCCATTATCCTTCCCTCCTCCTTCCTTCCATCCATCATGTACCATCATTCATTCCTCATTATTTCATTTCATTCATCATTCCTCATCATTCTATTCCATTCATCATTCCGTCCTCATTATTAAATGGTACATCATATTTATCATCATCCATTTCATTATCATTATATCATTTATTTCATTTCATTCTATTTCCGTACCATCACTCATTATTTCATTTTCAAACAAATTTCACATTACATCATTAATCATCATTCTTGGCACCATCATTCCTCACTTCTTCCTTCCTTCCTTCCTTCCTTCCTTCTTCTTTCCTTCCCTCCTTCTTCCTTCCTTCCTTCCTTCCTTCCTTCCTCCTTCATTCCTTCCTCCTTCCTTCCTTCCCCCCCCTCCTCCTTCCTTCCTTCCTCCTTCCCTCCCTCAGTTCTTCTTCCTTCCTTCCTTGTTTGCCTCTCCCATACCTTGTTTCAGACCCAATTCCAGGTGACTGAGTTTCCATAAGGATGATTCTGTCCCCATGTGGGTTCCAGTCATATTCAACCATGGACCACACAGACCCAGGCTTTCTCCCTGTCAGCAGGACAGCTCTTGAGAGCTGCAAAGAAGGCTGCCCCACAAGCTCCCACACTCTGTGCAGAGGTCCCCTCCAGGGATTTTCTGAAGCTCCGTCCTTTTCTGGTTGGGGGCCGGCTGCAAGTGGAACCCCCACCTCTCTCTACAAGCTTTCTCTCAGCTGACCCTTTTCCCCCACGTCTCCCCTAGGCCCCGACCACACGAATCAGGGTCTGCAAAGAGTTCCAATCCATTATCTCTCCATCCTAAAAGGTGCCAAGAGTGGCCCGGTTTCTTGTGGTTGGGGGACTGTTTAGTTAATTATCTCATCTCCATATTTCTCCAAGCCCAAGCTGCAACCTGGATTTGAAAACCCCCCTCAGCCTCAGAATGGAAAGGAAATAAAATCTAGTAAGAGCCCCACCCCATTGAGGCTCATGGAACATTCCTCATCCCAGCCTCTCCTCGGAAGGCACTTGGTCACCCCTACGGGTGGATGCAGCCCATCACTGTACAGCCATCCTTTAGCTCACATTCGTGCCACGTGCCCACCCACGGCACACCCTCAGTCATGCATGTGAATACCCGTACTTACGTGCAGGTGTGCACACACAAAGACGGCACACCCACCTCTGGTCATGCATACACATGCATGTACACACTGGAACAGACACGTGGATGTATAGACACAGGTAACAGCCATTCACAGAGCTTGTATTTGGAATATCAGATTTAAAGACCCATGGTTTCTCTACTGAACACCATGGGCTGCAGCAGCTTCGGCCAGCATGCTCTGGACTGCCTGCCCATGACAGATGGCAGCTGGGAACCAGCAGGGAGAGAAGCCGCCTCTGCTCCTGGATAATGAGCTAAGAGCCTCTCAGCTCCTCTGTAATCCAGCAGAGGACAGAGGGCAAGTGGGGACAGTTGTTGGAACCTTTGGGGACCCTACTTCCCAGGGCAGAGGGATGGCATGGGAGTGGATGGGGGAACTCCAGAGAGGAGGTGGCTGTGCTGGGCACAGGCCCACTGCCCTCAGGGTCTCAGAGGTAACCAGTGTCCTACCTTGGGGACTCCGGGGGTCAGAACCATGGCCCATCAGCTTTTGTAGGAGCATGTGCTGGGGAGACAGACACAGGGTAAGACAAGGAACCAGGGTGTGATTTGCTTTTTATTTATTACACATTCCATGGGAAAAGAAGCCAGGGGAGCAAGTACGCAGGGCTGGGGGTGTCAGGCAGGGACCGGTGACTGAAATGCAGCCCCCCAGCTTCTCCCCAAAGGTGCTGGAGTGGACTCTTTTGCATTAAAATCCCTGTTTCCATGTGTTTATGACTCAGTCATAAAGAGTGGCTCCGGGCAGGATCCGGGCATGGGCAGAACTCTTACTTTTCATCCATAATTATTTTCTTTATGGCTTATTGGGTTTTATCATTCAGAAGGCAAAAAGAGTCCTGGTGGGTGCTGGGAGGTGTTGTGGGTCAAGATGTCCCCAAAACACCAGCGGACGGAGGGTGTGCAGGGGTGGAGGGTGTGCAGGGGTGGAGGGTCCTGGCCTTGTTCTTGCGCCTTCCGTGTTGCTATGAGATTTGGAG
Source organism: Papio anubis (assembly GCF_008728515.1). NCBI lineage: Eukaryota > Metazoa > Chordata > Mammalia > Primates > Cercopithecidae > Papio > Papio anubis. Next base: position 85,081,285 of record NC_044991.1, on the reverse strand, counting down.
TCTCTTCCGTAACTGGAGGGAAAGAATCCCCTTCCTGGCACTGCCCATCCTCAGCCCCTTCCCTCCTCACTTCTGAGAACTGCTCGAAGCTTGCTTCTCTCCCCTGACTGTGCAAAGGTGAGTGACCATGCGGCCTGCATTACCTGCTGCACCTCACATTTAAAGGCACCTGTGACACCCTGGACGCTCCGCCCGGCCCAGGGGAAGCCGTGGTGAATGAACCTAGCAAGGGTCCCGTCCTCACAGAGCTCAAACAAGGCCCAGGAGGGATGCGATGCCACCTCCCTGGCTGCCAGTGTGATTATTTAATTATGGAGCTGATCAATGCCACAAGGGAGAATGTACCCCGGGGAACTCCATGCCCGCTGAGGGCTGCAATTGTTAATTTTATGTATCTACTTGACTCCGCCACCAGGTATCCAGATATTTGGTCAAACACTATTCTAGGCCAGGTGCAGCGGCTCATGCCTGCAATCCTAGTGCTTTGGGAGGCTGAAGTGGGTAGATTTCTTGAGTCTTGAAGTTCATGCCACTGCATTGCAGCCTGGGCGACAGTAAGACCTTGTCTCAAAAACAAAATAAAACAAAACATTCTTCCAGGTGTGTCATGAGGGTGTTTCTGGATGAGATTAACATTCGAATCTGCGGACTGAGTCAAGCTGTTGCCTCTCTTGTGTGGCTCAGCCTCTTTCAATCAATTGAGGAACTGAATGGGGAAAAAATCTGACTTGAGGGAATTTGACGTGCCTGCCTGTTTGAGCTGGGACAGGGATTCTTCCTCCGCCCTTGGACTGGAACACCATGAGTGTTCCTGGGTCTCCAGCTTGCCAGTTGCAGATCCTGGGACGACTCAGCCTCTATAATTGTGTGAGCCAATCTGGTATAATAAATAAATTTATTTGCATATACATATATGTCTTCTGTTCTGTTTCTCTGCAGAACCTAATACAGGACCCAAAGAAAGTTGCACTGAGCACAGGGCATTCAAACTAAGACATGAGGGTTGAGGAAGCATTGCTGTTACAACAAGGCATGGGGTTAAGAAAAGGCAAGGCATTGTCTTGCCTTGGTAAGGCAAGACAAGTCTCACCCAGTGACAGGGGGCCACTGCACTAGGTCACAGAGGAGATGCATCTTCTGCTGAGATGCCATCCATGGGAACACTTGACCTCCCCCTCCCATGCCCTCCTCCTCCCTTCCCGCCTCCCACCAGCTACAGCAGGGGCTCCCTGAGCTGCCACTCACTGGGGCCTCTTGCCATCCCTGTCAGTTTCGAACTCCTCCACTTCCGTGCCCTCGTTCCCTACGCTAAACTCCCTTTGTTGTGAATATCTGGAGTGGTTTTGGTTTCACTGGTGGGCTCCAACCTCCATGGGGATCAGGGCCCAGCAGGATGGGCATGGGCTGAATAGCCAGCAAGACCCTTGAAGTCTGGCAGGATTGTAGGGTTGGACCAAGAGGGGCAGGGCCTGGGAAGAAATGAGCAGGGAATAGTGAAGCAATTTGAGCAGGGCAGAGGTGGGACTGAGCTAAGGACTTTGCACTTGACCCGACTGGCAACAGGGAGCGAGCCAAGCAGGGTCCCAGGAGGCCACCGACAATGCTGGACAGGAGCCGTACATTTGTACACAACAAAAGGAGCTCCAGATGCCTCTGCAACTTGGCTTCTGCCCAACTCATTGTCTTGCCTTGAGTTAGAGGCCTCAGTGATTAACGAAGAGGCGTCTGTCCCTTCCAGGCCACCATAGAAGGAGACACGGGGGGTTGTGAGCCAGCAGGAAATGTCATGTGGCTTGATTTAAAAGGATCCCTCTGGCTGTCATGGGAAGGCCAGAGTGGGACAGGGGACCAGATGGAAACTACTTTGGTCCCCTAGGTGGGAGATGACAGGTGTGAATCAGGGTGAGAGCAGAACTTCGTGGGGTCCTGTAGAAGGCCTGGGGCTGCAGGTGACCCAAGACTGACTCACGACATTCCTCCATTGCCCCCCAATATCCTTCACTGTCTCTTTGCAGTAAAGCGATCAGAGCCCCCACTTCTAGGTCAGTGGGACCCCGGGCCTCAGGGAATGCCGATGATGGGGCGTCTTGCCAGAAGCCAATTTCAGCACACCACCCTCGGGGCGCACCTCTAGCATCCTCAGGTCTCAGAGGAGCCAACAGCAGACCTGGGAGGTAGAAGGATGAGGCCCTTAGGCCGGTGAAGGCCAGACCATTCTCCACGTGGAACCAGCATTACAGCCCTGCTCTCATGAGGTGGGAGGTGGGGACTAGACTCTGGACCAGATTAAAGACTGACTGAAACAGGGACGAGGTGAAAGGCCCTCTCCATAAGACACGCCCACCCATGTGGCCATTTATCATCACCATAGCAATACTTGGAAGTTACCGCCCCTTTCCATGGCAGCAACCCAGAAGCTACCACCCTCTTTCTAGAAAGTTCTGCATAACTCGCTCCTTAATTTGCATGTAATTAAAAGTGTGTATAAATGTGACTGCAGGACTGCCCCTGAGCTGCTACACTGGGCACACTGCCTATGGGGGAGCCCTGCTCGGCAGGGAGCAGAACCTCTGCTGCTGCACACTGCCATTTCAGTAAAAGCTGCTGTCTAACACCACCAGTTCGCCCTTGAATTATTTTCTGAGCAGAGTCAAAAACCTTCCCAGGCTAAGCCCCAACTTCAGGGTTCACCTGCCCTGTATACCAGTGCCCCCTCCACTACCCGCAAGGCCACTCATGAGGGAATTAAAACTGAGCCCAATGCTAAAGCGATCTGGGTAATAAATGTGTTGGTACATCAAGAAAGCCATTTGGAAAAAAGATAAGATTAATCCATTCCTCATCCCAAGCACAAGAATAAACTGCACGTAGATGAGAGATCCACAAGTCATCGTTAATCTATGGAGTGTTAGAGGTAATGGGTGAATTCCTCTACTCTGGGTAAAGAAGATTTTCTAACTGTGACTGAAAACCAAGATTGATAATTTGATACAAAAAAACTCAAACAAGATATTTTTGCATGGCAAAAACGTCATCAGCAAATTAAAGGACAAATAGAAAACTGGAAGAAAATATTTGCAACATTTATCACAGACAAAAGGCCAATATTCTGGCTGGACGCAGTGGCTCACACCTGTAATCCCAGCACTTTGGGAGGCAGAGGGCAGCGGATCATGAGGCCAGGAGTTCGAGACTAGCCTGGCCAATATGGTGAAACCCCATCTCTACTAAAAATACGAAAATTAGTCGGGTGTGGTGGCCTGCACCTGTAGTCCCAGCTACTCGGGAGGCTGAGGCAGAAGAATTGCTAGAACCTGGGAAGTGTAGGTTGCAGTGAGCCAAGATGGTGCCACTGCACCCCAGCCTAGGCAACAGGGTGAGAATCCATCTCAAAAAAAAAGAAAAAAGAAAAAAAGCCAGGGACGGTGGCTCACGCCTGTAATCCCAGCACTTTGGGAGGCTGAGGTGGGTGGATCACCTGAGGTCAGGAGTTTGAGACCAGCCTGGCCAACATGGTGAAACCCCGTCTCTACTAAAAAATGCAAAAATCAGCCAGGTATGGTGACACGCGCCTGTAATTCCAGCTACCAGGGAAGCTGAAGCAGGAGAATCACCTTGAACCCGGGAGGCAGAGGTTGCAGTGAGCCGAGATCATGCCACTGCACTCCAGCCTGGGCAACAGAGCAAGACTCCACCTCAAAAAAAAAGAAAAAAAAGAAAGAAAAAACGGCCCATATTCTTTGAAATACACAGGACATCTTAAAACTAAGAAAAATGACCAAAGACGTAAACAGACAATTCACAATAAGGGCTATAAAATGGCCCTTAAACGTGAAACATGCCAAATAAGGGAAAAGTGTGTTTAAACTACACTGTGGCACCACTTTTCAGCCATCACAGAGACAATATTCATATGCTGGATAACAGTTCCCACCAGCGAGGCCATGGAAAACCCTCACTGTCTTGAACTGCTAGTGGGCATGAAGCCTGGTGGAATCTCTGTGGTGGAAAATTGGGCAACTTCTTACAAAACAATGTGCAGTGTGCATTCACACTTCAAACCTGCAATCTCACTTCTAGGAATTTACCCTAAAGATCCACCTCCAATTATATGCAAATGTATAAGCACAGGCTTTTTCATTGCACCATTGTTTGTAATAGCAGAATCCAGGAAATGACCCGAACACCCACATGCAGGAGAGACATGGAAGAATCTGAGGTACATCCACACTGTGGTATGTAGTAGTAAGTACTATGCAGCTATAAGAAAGAATGAGGAAGACCTCTACAAATGAATATAGAGTGATTTTCCAGAGATGTTGCTAACTGTAAAAAGCAAAGCGCAAGATAACACGTAATGTAGAATATGCTACCTTTTGTGTAAGAAAGAAGGGGAATTAAGAAACCATGCATAGAAAGAAAAACACAGAGGAGATAAAGTAGGAAAGAGTAGACATGATAATTTTGAGGTATGGGATAAGAGGAGAGGGTGGAAGGACACAGAAGCGAGAGGACCTCTCCACAGCACCCTTTGATCTCGTCTTGATATTTGGGAGCATGTTAATGTTTTAAATATTCAGAAACATAAAACTTAATCAATAAGGTCAGAGAGAGGAAAAAGAACCAAGAGCGACAGGAAACTAACAAATGAACTCAATGTTTTTCAAGTGAACACCATAATCACACTCTAAAAAACAGAAAAAGTTTTAGCCAGAGCAACAAGACAAGATAAAGAAATAAAGGGCATCCAAATCAGTAAAGAGGAGATCAAACTGTTGCTGTTTGCTGATGATATGACTGTATACCTAGAAAACCCTAAAGACTCATCCAAAAAGCTCCTAGATCTCATAAATGAATTCAGTAAAGTTTCAGGGTACAAAATCAATGTACACATATCAGTAGCACTGCTATACACTAACAATGACCAAGTTGAGAATCAAATCAAGAACACAATCTTTTTTATAACAGCTGCAAAAAAAAACAAAACAACAACAACAAAAACTTAGGAATAACCTAACCCAGGAGGTGAATGATCTCTACAAGGAAAACTACAAAACACTGCTGAAAGAAATCATAGACAACACAAACAAATGGAAACACATCCCATGCTCATGGATGGATAGAATCAATATTGTGACAATGACCATACTGCCACAGGCAATCTACAAATTCAATGTAATTGCCATCAAAATACCATCATCATTCTTCACAGAACTAGAAAAAAAAATTCCAAAATTCATATGGAACCAAAAAAGTCCCCACATTGCAAAAGCAAGACTAAGCAAAAGAACAAATCTGGAGGCATTACATTACCTGACTTCAAACTACACTACAAGGCTATAGTTACTAAAACAGCATGGTACTAGCATAAAAATAGGCACATAGACTAATGGAACAGAATAGAGAACCCAGAAATACAGCAGAATATTTACCGCCAACTGATCTTCTACAAAGCAAATAAAAACATAAAGTGGGTAAAGGACACCCTATTCAACAAATGGTGCTGGGATAATTGGCAAGGCACGTGTAGAAGGATGAAACTGGATCCTCATCTCTCACCTTATACAAAAGTCAACTGAAGATGGATCAAAGACTTAAATCTAAGACCTGAAACCATAAAAATTCTAGAAGATAACATCAAAAAAAAACTCTTCCAGACCTTGGCTTAGGCAAGGAGTTCATGATCAAGAATCCAAAGGCAAATGCAATGAAAACAAAGATAAATATGTGAGACCTAATTAAACTAAAAATCTTCTCCAAAGCAAAAGAAATAATCAGCTGAGGAAACAAACAACCTACAGAGTGGGAGAAAATATTCACAAACTACACATCTGACTAACTATTAATATCCCGAATCTACAAGGAACTTAAACAAATAAGCAAGAAAAAAAAACAAATGACCCCATCAAAAAGTGGGCTAAGGACATGAATGAACAATTCTCAAAAGAAGATATACAAATGGCCAGCGAACATATGAAAAAATGCTCAACAGCACTCATTATCAGGGAAACGCAAATTAAAACCACAATGAGATACCACCTTATTCTTGCAAGAATGGCCATAATTTAAAAACAAAAAATAACAGATTTTGTGGATGTGGTGAAAAGGGAACACTTTTACACTGCTGGTGAGAATGTAAACTAGTATAACCACTATGGAAAACAGTATGGAAATTCCTTAAAGAACTATAAGTAGAACTACCATTTGATCTAGCAATCCCACTACTGGGTATTTACCTGGGGGAAAAGAAGTCGTTATATGAAAAAGACACTTGCACACACAGGTTTATAGCAGCACAATTCACAACTATAAAAATATACACCAGCCTAAATGTGCATCAACCAACTAGTGGATAGGGAAAATGTAGTGTGTGTGTGTGTGTGTGTGTGTGTAGTGTGTAGTGTGTGTGTATATATATAGTATATTGCGTGTATATATAGTATAGTGTATATATATAGCATGCACACATTTTATATATATATATACACACACACACACACACACATACACACACACACTATGGAATGCTACTCAGCCATAGAAAGGAAAGGAATAATGGCATTCACTGCAACTCGGATGGAGTTGGAGACCATTATTCTAATTGAAGTAACTCAGGAATGGAAAACCAAACATCCTATATTCTCACTTATAAGTGGGAGCTAAGCTATGAGGATGCAAAGACATAAGAATGATATAATGGACTCTGGGGACTTGGGGACTTGGGGGGAAGGGTCAGAGGGGGGTGAGGGATAAAAGTCTACACACTTGGTACAGCATACACTGCTCAGGTGATGGGTCCACCAAAGTCTCAGAAATCACCACTAAAGAATGTATTCGTGCAACCATACACCTGTTTCCCCAAACTAGTAAAATAATAATAAAAAATAAAATAAATTACCTGTCTGCCACTTCTTAACTTGTGAGCTCAGAGAAGACATGTGCTCTCTGTAAGCCTCAGTGTCTTATCCTTGCAGACTTTATGGAAGGATTAAAGATGAGGCAAGCTCCTTGTAGAGTATCAGGTGCATGGTAAGCAGTAAATACAAATGTGTTGCCTGGCTGTGACACATTTGAGCTGTATATTGTATTTATATGCATCATGATGCTGTATATGATCATTGTGATTGGAAATAAATGTCTATATGTTTTTGCAAAAATAAAGAAATTAAAGAAACAACAAATAAAACAAGAACTAATCCTACAAACTTACAAATATGGTCTTGTGTAGGTCTGGGACAGAGAGTTTGGGAAAGAATTGGAAACAGATACTGAACTCTGTTTCATAGACGTTTTCATGGTGCTGTGAGCAAAGCACTTTTGCAATGGTTTGGGCTGTATCATAGAACTGGGCATTAGAATAAGGGTGTTGTTTTCAGGTGCCAGGATTCTCACTGTGAAAGAAGGGACATCGAATACAGAGCAAGTAAAGCAAGAAAGACCCCTGGAGTGCAGGCTGGGACCAGGGTCGTAGGTACTGGGCGAGGTTCGAAGCATCCATGGCTTCTTGGAGAGCACTTTTGTGAGGGAAAGTGGAGGATGCAGGGTGGAACCGTGGGGGTTGCCAGACCACGTGCAGACTCACAACGTCTCTCATCCTGGTGGAGAGTTCTGGGGCAAGGACTGCCCACAGAGTGGTCCTGCGCTGGGTAGGGATGGGCAGCCCTTGTACTGCTGCCTTGCTCAGACATTGGCTCAGAGCTTCCAAGAGGAGGACAACTTCAGATTGAAAGTTGAGGTGGGCCTCAGGTGAGCTAACAGCTGGAGACTGCACACTGCACAGCTGGGGGATAAGAGAGGGCAACTCTGTGTTTGCACAGAGAAATTAGGTGAATGCATGGCTTCTGAGATATATGTATCCAAGATGTTAGTCTATGCATGCCCATGTTCACTTAGACATGTATGTGTCTGCGCGTATGTATATATGCAACTTCATTTGTGACCAGGTGCATATACATCACTAAATATTTCTTAACTCAGTCCAGTGACAAAGCCTAGAAGCAAAGTCAGCCCAGTTGCAAAAATCACAGCAGGCCCGGATTCTAATACCACCTGCCATGAAAAGAAACCAGGCTTCTCAGAGAAATGGCTTGTTCCAGGGCTAGGGTGAGGAAGGCACTAGATGAGCCTCACGTAGCTTGTTATTTCCCAAAGTGAGGATGTGTTAAGAAAAAATGATGAAGACATGTCATAAGAATACAGGAGCCTGCTTGAACAGGCTCTCACTGGCCAAATCTGGGACAACTTGGGCACCAAAATAATTAAGAACAGTAATAAGTTATAAACCATTAGGAAAAATAGGTCTCCGATAGTCCATATCAATAACAAATGGATGAATGAATGACTGGAGGGCGAGAAAAGAGCCTTTGCTTGCAGTAGGATGTGAGTGGGCTGGAGTTGGGAAACATCACCAGGACATGAAGATTGGTCCAGGCCAGAGTCATGGAGGAAGGATTTGGGAATTTGTGGAGGAGCTGACACTGTGTGGTCTTAGAGGTCTCCCCGGAGATTGGCTGTTAGCGTCAAGAGAAGAATTGTGTATTAGTGCATTCTCACATTGCTGTCAAGAAAAACCTGAGACTGGGTAATTTATAAAGAAAAGAGTTTGAACTGGCTCACAGTTCTGCAGGCTGTATAGGAAGCATAATGGCTTCTGCTTCTGGGCAAGTCTCAGGAAGTTTCTAATCACAGTGGAAGGCAAAGGGGCAGCAGGTGTCTTATATGATGGGAGCAGAAGCAAGAGACAGAGCAAGGTGGGAGGGGCCACACACTTTCAAACAACCAGATCTCTCGAGAATTCACTCATCACAAGGACAGCACCAAGGGGATGATGCTGAGCCATTCATGAGCAACCCATCCCTGTGATGCGACCACCTTCCCCCAGGCCTTACCTCCAACACTGGGGACTACAGTTGAACATGAGACTTGGGTGGGGACACAGATCCAAACCATATCAAATAGTAATTACACAGCAAAGAAATCAGACAGTATCTTGGCCAAGTGATCAAGATTAACATTGCCAGTGCAGGGCAGATAAGACATCCTGAAAATAACACAACATCACATATTGGTGGGCCACCCAGGATGCCTAACCTCACTCTAACTATGTAGAAAACACTAGATCAACTCAGAAGGAGGAGCATTCTGTTGTTTAAAAGTAGGGATAGATGGGGATAGTATAATTTCCAAAAAGGTTAATGGCATATAGACAAAGGAAGGCAGACTGTGGAAAGGTTCCAGGTTAAAGGAAGTTAAAAAGACCTGACAAGTAAATACAAAATTTGGTCTTAGACCAGTTCCAATACTGGAGGAAAAAATGCTATAAAGGACATTTACTGGGCCATTGACCAATGGGAATATGGATGACAGGTTAGATCTAAGAACTGCACCAATGTTAAATTTTCTTCCTGAAGTGGTTAATGGTGCTGTGTTATGTAGGAAAATGTCCCTTTTCTTAGGGGATTCTCACTGTAGTATTGAGGGGTCAAGAGTCCCTTTAAAGGCTAAGAAAAATTTATACATACATGGGAGGGTGATTGGTGGGGAGGTGAAGGCTGAGAAAGCGATATAAAAGGAGAGGAAAAATACGAAAGATAAGGCAACACGATACAAGGGTAACAACTGGTAAATCTGGGAAAGGGCTTATGATGTCTTTGTACAATTCTTATTTTGTCAACTTTTTTGTAAAGTTTACAATTACTTCCAAATAAGAATGTCTCTTAGCATGAGCCTGTGTCTCTCCTGGGCCGAGGGCTGCACGTGGAGTGTGCCAGTTATAAGGGGACGGCACTGTTAAGACACAGCCGTGGAACCTGAGGCCTCCTGAGTGCTCGGGTTGCCCCGGGAGGCCCCACGTCAGCTAACCCCAGGGCAGAGCTGGGTTAAGGAAAAGTGCAAGGTGAGTCTTGGCCGTACAGTGAAATGAGAGGAGGGCAGTGTTCCCAGAGCCCCGTGAGCCCCCAGGAGGGAGCTGTCGGTGGCAGCCAGATCTCAGGTCCTCAGCCCTTGCCCCTGCCCTTCCGCCCTTCCTTCCAGTACCGGAGCCTGGAGGATGAGTCAGACGTGGGTAGAGTCACCACGCGTCTCTGTTTCCAAAGCTGAATTTACCCCCGACTGCCCTCTGGGGGATCCAGTCCCGGCTCAGTTCCCAAACCCCGAAGCGCCACCCTCCCAAGGCTGGGTCTGCACCCATAAACCACACATGGCCGTCAGCCATCCCTCCCCACTTGCTCCTCCCAGTGCGGTCCCTGGAAACTGGTCAGATGTGTAGGATTCTAGGCCTCAACCCAGACCTGCTGAATCAAAATCTTCATTTTAACACGACCCCCCCCAGGTTTTGTGGGAGCGTTAAAATCTAAGAGAAGCCCAGCACTAACCATTTAACAACAGCAACAACAACAAAGCCCGCCCCATCTAGAAAAGGGATCTAACGGAGTAGTGTCCTTAAGTGTGCACATTTCAGGGGTTACAGGCTTCTTGAGGCTGTTGCCTCTGTGGTCAGGTTCAGGGTCAGGCCCCTGCTGCTCCTGTCCAGTGGCGAGCCTGGCAGTCCCCACACCTGCTGTGTCCCATCCACAGTCCCATGCTGACTGCTACAAAATGTCTGGCTGTCTGTGCCTCGGCCACCTGGATTCTGGGAGAAGAGACTCTGGACAGGGGCTGGGGAAGGAACAAGCTCTCTCGAACTGAAGCCAAGAGCCCAGAGATGCTAGTTTACCACCAACAAAACCACCATCTGGAATTAGCAAAAAGCATCTGGAATCCAAGGGGCCCCCAGGCAATTCACACTGTTGATCTTGGTTGAATGTCTTTTATGATCAAGGTAATTTCTTATGGAAACTGACCATGTGGTCCTCCGTGGGGAGGGATAGGGGAGGGAGGAGGAGCACAGGTGGAAGCAGGGTCTGCCTGGTCTGGCCCACCAGGACTCAACTCTAAGGGGCAGCCTGGTGCAGCGGGGTAAGGCTCAAAACCTAATTCTGGCCATGCCATTTGCTGACTGTGTGACCTTGGGTACGTTATGAAACTGTTGGGGCCCCAGTGTCACCACCTGTGAGATGAAGGACTGAGTTCGAGTGTCCAGAGTGCTTAGGACAGGACAGCGCCTGGCTCAGAGAAGGTATGGGGTTTGCTGTGGGTGGTCTGTGCTGCGTCCTGCCATGTGGGAAGAGGAGGCGGGGCTGCCTTTGAGCTGTGTCCCGTCTGTCTCCATTCCTTCACCCACCAGCCCTGGGTCTCAAGGAGGTCACTTAATCAACTGCAGCCCCGCTTCTCCCATGCATCAAATGAAAACCACAGGACAGTGCCTCCGCATGGGGTTATCTCACCAAACCCAGCACGTTTACCGTCCCATTTCACAGATGAGAAAACATCTGCAGGAAAAAGCTTAGAAACCTTGAGAGAGCAGATCCCCATCCTCCTACCCCGGGGGTTCAGTGTGGAACACGGACTGACAGGAGGCAGGAGGTCATTTCTTGGGTTAAGGGAGATGAAAGGTGAGAGGGGACTCTAGGGAAGGCTCCACTGACAGTCATAAAGGACTGAATCTTTCGTGTTAATCTGCACCATAAAGAACAGAGACCACAGATGGCCAGTGACTCCAGACCTGGACCCCCAATGCACCCTGAGGACAGACCAGAGGTGACTGTGACAGAATGACTCCCCTCCTGGAATCTGCAGACACCAAGCAGAGAGTTGTGGATTTCCACCGTGCATGCAAATGGGGTTTGAAACAATCTTCTCTTCGGGCACAGGGAGGTGGCAGCTGATACCTGAATCCCATTTCTACCCTCACCCAGAAGCTGTTGGCGAAAGTCTGTGGACAAAGCAAATGAATAAACAAATGGCCAGGGTGTGGTCCAGTTCCCTGGATGTCTGTTCTTGCAAGTTTTCTTTTTCATGTTCATGAAGAAAAAAGGGGAAAAGATCAGAATACTAAGAAAGACCCTCTCCCTATTCAAGCCTCCAAAGCTAGGTTTAGTGTCCCAACACAGGCAGACTGGTTTGAAGTAAGATTTTGGCAAACAAAGTGCAGTTCCCTCTCTGTCTGGGTAGGGAGCTCCCAGAAAAAGCAGCAGCACCTAATGGCTTGAGGGAGGGGAGGTACTTGCTGAAAGGCCTGTGTCAAGACAGACCAGGACCTTGGAGATAAGCAGCTCAGGGGAGAAGTGGACACTACAGGGTCACCCAAGCAAGGAAGACCACCTTGCACCCCCACAGACCAAGGAAGCAATTGGGAACTGCACCGGGAACCGGGGCTGCCGTTGGACTCCATTTTCTGGCAGTACTCAATTTGCACTTGGAAAAAAAAACAAAAAGAAAGGGCCTAGGAATGAAGGGGATGGAATGAATTACCCAGCAGATCAGACACTTTGGTTTAAGCCCACGACCTTGCAGAGTCTTGCGTGAAATCTTACAAGCAACATAAACAGAGTGGTGGCCAACCCCACCACCAGAAATATTCAATAATAAAACACAGCTGTCGGTGCCGGCATTTCCCAAGCCGACTTTGTCATTCTTGCCATTAGAAATGCTGACAAAGTCAAAAACTGCCAAATGAAAGCCAGTTTTCTTTTCCCCCAAAGAGAGAGGTTTTTGTGAACTGCAGTCTAAATATTCACTTACAACTTGAACGATCCATAAGAATAATTTAAGACAGAACTTCTTCTTGGAAACTCATTTTGACCAAGTGTTTGTGAGAAACCATGGCTGATCCTGGCTGGGATCATCACTTTGATTTGAAATCTGTGTCTTGATTATGAAAACGCCCTGGGGTCCCCTTCCTTGGCTCGTGGTGCGGGTAATTAAGCGGGAGCCTTCTTAGCCGACTCTGTGAGATGGAGTTGACACAGTGCTGGCAGTGGATGTTGGCAGGTCTTGTTGGGACTTTATAATAATAAAATCTTACAATCGTTACATCCAAAAAGAAAGACCCAGATGTGGGAGAAGAGAAACATCTGGAGCCGCAGCTCCATCCTCTGGTCTCAAAGCCTCCCACTCCCTGGGGTCCCAAAGATGACAGCAGAAACTTTGGTAATAAAAATAAAGCTTTGCAAGGGTGGGGGCAGGGAGGGAAGGAAGGCAAAAGTCATGAGTTCTATGTGATTCTGTGTTCCTGGGTAATTTTCTCCTTGGGAGGAGAGTTAGGATTTGAGCACACACATTGTGCTCAAATCCAGGGTGTGGGCTGTGCAGGGTGGGGAGACAGGCGTGGGAATGAGGGTAGGGATGGATGCAGAGAGGGAGTAAGAAGGAGAGTAAATGAAGCAAGGCAGGGGGTTTCCAGGGACCAGGGAAGATTAGGAGTTTTGAGCCCAGAAGATCAATTTATTCAAATCTCTGCCTCTGAGGTCCAAAAAAGTAAAATTAAAGAAACAAACCTCATTAAAAAAAAATAAGCACAAAAAGCAAAGGAACCTGGGAGAAGCACAGGGAGGGAAGTCCAGGGCATTGACTGAAGGACTCAGGAGACGTTTCCACAGAGGTGACATTGAGGCTGGGCCATTCAGGGATGTGTAGGAGTTTTCCAGGCAGACTGAACCACAGATGCGAAGTCTCGAAGGCATCAGAGAGCCCAGCCTGAACGTCAGGCTGAATGTGTCCCTGAGCTCTGGGAACACAATGACGTGAGGCATCACACCTGCTTCTCTGAGTTCGGCTATCCTGACACAGTGTTGCCACAGTGCCCAGCCAGACCCTCCCCAGCAAGTGTTGCCCCAGTCCCCGGCGTCCTCTTCCTCCTCTACCTTGTGGTCATCACAACCCCATCTCTGTGATGAGTCTAGGGGTGGCATTTGGAAGCATATTTGGGGTTTGGGGGTGAGCATGAGGGGCACTCACTGGGGTCCAGTGTCATCACATGCCAATCAACCCAACCTGCTTTGGGGTCAGCCACCTCCCCTTGCAGGTCAGAGCAATGCAGGTGTCGTCGGCCCGTCAAAAATCAGAAGGAGGCCTCAGAACAGGGGCTGGGGACTCTGAGAAGGTGCTGGAACAGAGTGTAGGTGTTCTGGCTTCAGGGTGCTGCAGCAACCTCTACCTTGCAGGGATTGTGCTCTACCAGGGCCAGAGGTCCTTCTCCAGGAAGGAGACACCATGAGATTCTCCAGAACACGGAGTCAGTAGGACGGTGCCCCAACTGCCTTCCCACTTAGCCATGCCATAAAAATGTTCCTTTCTTTCCCTGAGAAAAGAATGATTCTCACTGCTGATAAGCTTTTATTTTGTGCAGAAAACGGTCTTGTTTTAAGCCGTGATAAGCCAGAAGTCCTCAAGCTGAAAAACTATGTTAAATTCACAAATAAATAAGAGAGTTTTTCATTCATTTTTTGTTTTTTATTTGTCAAATGGCTTCTCTTGTTCAAATGATGCTCAGAACTTCCTGGTGTTTGGGGCATGTTCTATATCTTGAATTAGATGGTGCTTACACAGGTGTACACATTTGTCAAAAGTCATTGAACTGTAGACTTAAAATGTGCACATTTAATATATGTAAGCTACAACTATCTTATGCTGTCTTCTCCTTGGAGGATGACCTTCTAGTCCTAATAGACCACAAGCCCTGTGAGGCAGATGTTGCTGCCACATCCTGAGGCTGGAACACCTGTGCCCTGTCTGGTGCCCTCCAAAAGTTCCCTCCATTAACAAAAAAAGTTTAATATCATGTCCTCTTGGTTAAATATAGCCACGTCAGCTTTGAACAGCTATAGGCTGGGTCTCAAAGTGGTTCTTACCTTTGCCAGCTCTTCTTCCTACTGTTTGCAATTTAAGTACGATTAAATTTCACCAAAGTGCTCAGAGAAACCAGACAAAACCTGGTCCTTTCACTGGACACTCTTATGAGCAGGACGCATAGTGGCGAAAGGGTAATGAAGGGGAGGACGTGGTGACTTTGAAAGAATGATTTTCATAGCAGTGAGGAAGAACTGCTAGCACTTCCCCCCACCCCAATTCCATATTTATTCCTGCTTTATCCTTAACTCAGAGGCACATGGTACAGAAATAACGAAACCGTTCCGATGACGATTTGCCCAGTGCTGCAAGCTCTGTCAGAGTGCATGGAGTGATGCTGTAATCAAATGCACGACATCTTATCTTCTTCAGATAAAGTAATCATCAGCCAGGAAGAGGCTCAGGGCAGCGGTGTGCCAGGCAACCTGCAGCTTCAGCTGTCTCATTGCTGGAGCCTTTGCCCGAGCAACTGAGACTGGCCTCTTTACTTTACCTCTTTCCCTTGCACTTTCTATGAGAGAAGAAAGCTCGGCAGTGGAAAAGCTCTTGGAGCATGAAGTATTGCCGTCTTTTCCTTTGACTGCAGTAAAACAGACATTCAGAAAAGTGCAGAGACCCTTGGCATGCACCAGGCGACCTGCACCCAGATCAGGCACTGCAGATCCAGACTCAGGGCCTGCCCACCCTAACGCACGCTCTGAGAGCATGTGATCTTCTAGTCACACGTTGGAAGGGTTAACAAAATGCAGACAGGCCCCTCTCCCTCCTTTTCTACACCTCACGCAGTACAGGAGGGGATCCACTGATCAGACAGTTTCAGTTAAATTGATAAAATATTGTTTTTTTAAAAAAGGAAGTGTATTATTTTTCTGTTATATGGGTAGGGTTTACCCCAGGACACTGCCAGAGACAAAGGTTTCCTGAAGGTAAGCCATGCCTCTAGGTAAGCTGCTGCCAGGGCTCTTGCATTGCAGAATGATTCTGTCTATTGAAACAGCACCCTGGAAGGGGGTAGGGCGTGGAAGACAATTTTTTTAATGCCTTTTAAGTGCATTTTTGTCACACTGAAGAAAGGGAATGCAGAGTCCAGGATGGAAAATTCCCTTTCCCTCATGGACCTGTAATTGCATGTCACTAAGGCCATCTCCTCCCCACTGGCCATCCCTGAATTATTGGTGGCAGCTACCCAGGTCTCTCAGAGAACATCTCCTGTTAGAGACCCCTGCTTGTCTTTTAAGACTCCTTGAGTTGTGAAGTGGAGGACCAGTGACTTCCAAACATGTAGTGTGTACCTACCATGTGTCCAGCAATCAAAATAGCCAGGACTTACCCTGTGCCAGATACAGTTCTGAGGACCTCACGTGTATCAGTTCATTTAATCTGTACAGAAACCCCAGGAGATGTGTACATGGCTATCCTCACTTGACAGAAGAGGAAACTGAGGCACAGAGAAATGGTAACTTATCCCCCATCATGATAGCCATAAGTGGAGTAGACAGGAGAACCCCACTGACCTGGCCCCAGGGTCGAGGCTCTCACCCACTGAGATATGTGGAAGACAGGATGGAGGATGAGCCCAGACAGGGACAGACCTGGAGACTCCTAAGCCCAGATGCAGGAGCTCAGTCTTCATCAGAGACCTCATCCAGAGTAGACAGTGGATAGATGCGGCCAACTGTAGATGCTCCAATTCTAGCCCAGGGCCACCCACCCTTCTGCTAAAGGACCACTTCTCAGAGGCACAGCCCTGGTGCAGGAATTTTGTTATTCCATAAAAGGAAGCCATATTTGCAGAAAGAACCACATTTGGCTGGTGAAATTCATCCAATCCAAAGTTAAAACCAAGTTGTTGTAATTCAAACTCGGATGTCGATTTCAACCCCTATCTCACAACTATTTTGAGCCTAGGAAAGCCCACAAGTGTGTCTATTCTGAGACAACGACACAAAAAGATCCAGTTAGAAAAATGTTCAGAGAAACTTGGGAATTATAATTACTCCTACACCCGAGAGCGTTCAACTGCTCTCATTTTATAAAGTGGCTTTGCAGAAATTGCACTTTAATGTTCTGCCCCAAAGGGGATGGGGGGCGGCAATGTTTTTAATTGATGGAAGGCTCCCCCGGTGACAGGCTTGAGGGACAAATGGGCGCAGGAGCTTGCAGGTAAGCAGGTGTTCCTGGGAAGGTGTGGAAAAGGCCCCAGAGCAGGGCCAACCAGAGAGGAGCCAATCGCAGGCAAGAGGAAAGGAATTAGGTAAAGGACTGAGGCACGGTAGCATAAAATATCAACTTTATTTTTAAAATAACAATGTTGGCTACTATCATTTAGCGGCCATGTATCATATGGCCAGGACTATGCTAAGCCCTGGACAAGTATTAACTCATTTAATCATCCAAATAACCCCTTAAATATATTCTATTAGAATCCCCTCTTTGTAGCTTGAAAAATTAAGGCAGAGAGAAGTCTAAGGTCTTCCCTTAGATCACAGCGCAGAGCCATGAAACCACAACTTGAAGCCAGGACCTGGACTCCTCAGTCCAGCCCTCGTATTGCAGGTCACAGCTCCCCAGAAACTGTGCAAGTGACCTCATTTAGAAAAGGGGTGTTTGTGAATGTAATTCACCAATTCATTCATTCTAGATCCATCTAGAATGAGATCATCCTGGTTTATTTGGGCTGGGCCCTAAATCCAATGACAAGTGTCTTTATAAGAGACACACAGAGGAGAGACACAGAGAGGGGGAAAACCATGTGAAGGTGGAGGTGGATATCCGTCTTCTGGATCTTGTGGCCAGAAGATGAATCTCTGCCTCAAGCCAAAGATGCCTCTTTTTTGCTTGGAAGATGGAAGAAAGGATCTTTCCCTGGAGCCTCCAGAGGTAGCACAGCCCTCCAACACCGTGATTTTGGATTTCTGGATTTTTTTTTTTTTTTTGACAGGGTCTCACTCTGTCACCCAGGTTGGAGTGCAGTGGCGTGATCACAGCTCACTACAGCCTCAACTTCTCGGGTTCAAGTGATCCTTCCACCTCAGCTTCCATAGTAGCTGGGATTACAGGTACACACCACCATGCCCAGCTCAATTTTTTTGTATTTTTTCTAGACACAGGTTTTTGCCCTTTGCCCAGGCTGGTATCAGAACTCCTGGGCTCAAGGGATCCACCCTCCTCAGCCTCCCAAAGGAGCCACCATATCCAGTAAGATTTCTGGATTTCTTAATTTTGGACTTCAGAGAATACCTTTCTGTTTCTCTAAGCCACCACGTTTGTGGTCATTTGTTATGGCAGCCTCCAGGAAACGAATACACGAACCCTCCAATGTTGGTACTTTAACATTAGAGACAATGATGCTGAGGCTCAAGGGGTTAGGTTACTCCAACCACAGATGGCAAGTGACCCACAAGTCCTCAAACCCCGATCTGTCTGTGCTCTGAACACAGCTCTTGCCTCCAGCCTGTGAAAGTGTCCCGGGAAGCAGTGCTTCTAGGGAGCCTCTTGGGGTCGGGGAGAAGAGAAAGGCTCAGGCACTAAATAAGAGTCAGCACCAGGAAGGGTCAGTGAACTGGGGTTCTCAGGGCTCATGATGGAACGAGGGCCCGACAGAGGGACACCTGGGCCACCACGGAATCTGAGGAGGCCAAGGCAGCCCACGCCATCTTCAAGGTGCTCTATTTGAAACCTCTTCATCATATTGGGCTCAAGAGCTCTATTTATTCACCTGAAGTTTTTCTGAACAAGTTGGAGGGGAACGACTTCAGTGGGCTTTGGATATCTGTCGTCTCCCTCAAAGAGCTTGAGGTCAGCACTTGAGTCCACTCGATGAGATCCAATGTCGAGCTGTGACTGGGGAGGGGGACAGTTCAAGACTCAGGAAAACAGAAGTTTTCCCCTCATCTCTTAAGTCATCTCACCTTGCACTGGGGTTGCCTTTAGGAGCTGGAGGAATAATCCTGACAATAGCAATAAAACAATAATATATTTCTCCCATGTGCTGTGTGTTGCCTCCAGGCCAGGCATGGCTCTAAACCCTTACACATATGATCTTGTCTCCTGCTCACATTGACATTCGAAGCTGGCTGCCATCCTCATTCCCGTTTTCTGGAGAATGTGAAGAAGTGAGGCCCAGCCTGGTTAGGCTCTGCTAACCAGGGGCCTAATCACCTAAAGTGAGGAACTGGCTACATGGCCAGTAGATTTCAGGGCAACGATTCCAGCTTAATTCTGCAAGTGCAGAGGGACTTCTGACCTCTTTTTCACTCAGCTGCCCCCCTACGGCTTAAGCACTTTGTACCACACCTGTCCTCTAGATTCTGAAGTTCTAAGACGGACCCACATGACTTGCCTTGGGAACCCTACCAGTGCCTTCTACAGCACCACCCCCAACCCCCTCAATAAATAGCTGATTGGGATGGAAAGGAGTGGAGTGCAGTGGACTTCAACTGCGCTGGGTTGACTTGATCTGATCTTATCTGCACAGACTTAAATGGACATGATCTGAATTGACTTGTCTTGAGATGACTTGATGTGAGTTAAATAAAAAACCCATTTAGGACTATTTCTGGGAAATGAAAGAAAGCTCATTTTACTCCTTTTTACGGAGACCTGCCTGCCCCCATCCCTCTGACTGTGTTGGGCTCAGATGGAAAGGGAAGGTCTCAGAAACGACAGCTCTCTGCATTCAATCCAGCCCAGCCAGGACCACAGACATCAGGGCAGGGCAAGGGCAGCCAGAGTGCTGTGAGGAGCCAGGTTTTCACCTTGGAGCTATGGCTGGCACAGAAGCCCCTGTGCCCACAATGAGAGGAATGAAGATGGGGAGGAGTGAACCTCACTCAGACCCAGCCATGCCCGTGAGTCACAGAGTGTGGCCTGCCTGGTGCAGAGTATTGCCCTGTGGAGTAACGAGCACTGCCCTGCAGAGGAGGAATGCAGGGAGGCCGGAGAAGAGCAGAAGCTGTCTTCCCACTGCCACTCCAGCTGCCAGGGCACCACTCCCTTTCTTTCCATTGTTGGCTAGCTGTGAGAATGACCCTGCCTTATGCATCTGGCTTGCATGACCTCATTAAGTCTCCATGACAACCTATTACTATCCCCTCTTGATGAAGCCAAGGCCCAGTGGCCCACCATCTTGGCTTACCTGGGACTACAGGGATTCCTGTGATATGGGACTTCCAGTGCTAACGCTGGAATCGTCCTGAGCCAAGAGGGAAAAGTTGGTTACCTGGATTAGAGGACCTTACACCAGTCACATGGCTAGCCCTTAGTAGGTGATAAGGTTTGGCTGTGTCTCCACCCAAATCTCATCTTGAATTGTAGCTCCCATAATTCCCATGTGTCGTGGGAGGGACCAAGTGGGAGGTAGTTGAATCATGGGAGCAGGTTTTTCCCATGCTGTTCTTGTGATAGTGAATAAGTCTCGTAAGATCTGATGGTTTTATAAAGGGCAGTTCCCCTGCACACGGTCTCTCTTGCCTGCTGCCATGTAAGATGTCTTGCTTCCCCTTCACTTTCTGCCATGATCATGAGGCCTCCCCAGCCATGTGGAACTCTGAGTCAAGTAAACCTCTTTATATAAATTACCCAGTCCTGGGTATGTCTTTATTAGCAGCACGAGAATAAACTAATACAGTAGGGCCAGTATGCAACCCTGCAATCAGATCCAGCTCTCTTGGCGTCTCTGCAGGAACCATCCTTGAACGGAAGTAACTCAGGCAGACATGAAATTTCTCTGCCCCACCTCCCGCTTCCTGCAAATCCCTTGAGAAGGAACAGCCAGACTCACCCAGAGAGTCAAGACAGCAAAAATCTGTCATGCTTCCTGGCAGCGCTGTTTCACAGCGTAGGTAAACTAAGGCCTCCTGAGGTCAAATCAGTCCCTTGAGGCCTGTGACCACATGTGTCTGGACCCACATGTTCCTGGGGTCTGGAACTTACTTTGGAATATTTGGAAGTATTTGTGGGAAAAAGGAACACTGTTGCTCAGGTTTCATCTGGGCCGCAAACATGGATGCAACCTACACAGTCATTTTGTAAAATTCCTAAGCTCAAAACAAACAGTGAAGGAAACATGGCTCTGTGTCCGGGTACAGGAGGCCCGTCTCAGTGAACCTCACTCATGTGAAACTGCCAGTTCCCCATGGGAGGTGGAGTGGGAAAAGGAAGTTGACGAGGCGGGTGGGGCCCAGCAGAGACACTGGAAAAAGGGACAGCTCAGGCCACAGGGCTGCTTCTAGTGGACAGCACCCAGCAACTCACAGACACCGCATCAAAGCTTTGAAAAATGATCATTGCCAGCATCCTGTCCACAAACAGGATGACACAGTCAGCTCTTCTGTGGGGCTCGCCAGACCCCTGCCCATCACTGTCAGAAACAGCACCTTGTTTATCTGTACCTGAAAGCAAATAAATTAGATAAAAACTATTGATGGGTGGACATCAGCTCAGTGTCAGTGTCTGTAAACTGCTGTGTCTGGGGCAACAGGGACTGGGATCTGGGGCTGGGAAGAGGCTGCCCCACAGGGCAGAGGTAGCCCCTGTTGTCAGCGAGGGGAACCTGGAGCTGGGACCTGAGGGAGGTTGTTTGCCAGCTGGTTGCAGGGAAGGTGGGGTGCAGGCTTCAGAACATTTGGGGACTCTGAGAAAGGTAGGTTCAATGCCCACTGGTACCCAAGTCTTTGTGGGGTATTAAAATGGAAGAACGGAGTTTTCCAACAGGCCAGCACCAGACAAGGCTTTCCAGTCCTTTTATTCCCTGCCATTCCTCCGGGGAAGAGCAGTTTTTGGCCAGTGTTCCCAGCTCAGAGGTGACTGAGCCCCTGGCCCCGAAGCCTCTGTTCCAGCCCCTTGCTCTGGTGACCTGGAAGTTGGGGGTTGGTGTTGGGGAACTTGTCTGAGTGACCTGAAAGTCCCATCACTGCCCTGAGCCTCGTGTCTTCCTCTGCAAATGGGCTCCTGAGCCCAAGGCCTGTGAGTCCTCAGCCCTCCATGCCCAGGGCTGCCCCCTCAAGCACAGGTTGGTGGGAGTGAACTTAATTTCAGCTTTGGAGCCCAAGTGGCTGAAGTACCCCCAGGGAAAGCTCTGGGAAGCCTGGAATTTCAGCAGATATTCCTGACTGTGCCATTTTCCCAAGATACTGAGTCCTTCGGGTAGGAGCTTGGGCTCCCTGGATGGCCCCTGGGGTGTAGGGCTGCCGGTAGGGAAAATCTTCCAGGCCTCCCCTGCTTGGCCGGGGCAGCTCCTGCCGCTGTTCCACGTATCGGGGCTCCCAGCGCAAGTCCACCTGAAGAACAGCATCTGCTGATTTCTCAGGTTTGAGGGCTCAGAGTCAAAATGAAGCAGCATGGGCTTTGGAATCGGGCAGATCCTGCTCCGCCACCACCAGGCACCTGGGAGACCTGGAGCTTCTCTGAGACCATGTTCCTCATCTATAAAATGGAGATGCAAGCCATCTCTGAAGGGTGCAGGAGATTAAGCCAGTGTGTGGAGAGCACGTAGCAGGCAATCACTTGTGCCAGCCTCTGGACACATGGATGCCAGCTTATCATGGAGATCAGAGGGACCAGCAGGGACCAAGGTGAGGCAGGAGCGGCGTCTTAGCCTAGCCCCCAGGAGCAGCAGCGGAATGACCTGGGTGGCTCATTTGAGAGGTGGTCCTGGGGGGCTAGAGTGCAGCGGGTGGGAGGAGTGAGGCAGGAATGGAGGGAGGGGAGCCCACCGAGGGACAGGACTTCAAGGTCAGACGGTACTGATTTCAAATCCCATCCCTGCCCCTTGTCAGTGTTGTACACACTTGCACACGTTCCCTGGAAAACCCAGATCCCCTGGAGGGGGAGGGATATGTTGGCGGGAGGGGACAGTCCAGGGTGCTGAAGGAAGATTCTCTGGGTGGAGACGCTGACCCCCAGGGCTGGGACAGTTCTCAGGAAAGTGCTCAGGAGTGAGCCCATGTCAGGTGTGCAGAGTGAGGTATCCAAGCTCACAGCTGACAGCTGCGACCAGAGAGAATCCTTTGGTGGGGGAATTGGAGATTCTTTTAAAAGACAGAGGGGAGGGAGAGGGGAGTGTCAGGAAAGCCTCAGGTGAGCAAATGTGGCTGGAGAATTAGAAATGATTGGTTTGGAGGGAGAGAATGAGGGATGGGAATAGACCCCAGGTGAGACAGAGCCAGTGAGAGAGGAGGCACGGAGGAGGCCCACGTAGGCTGCTATGCAACTCGAGGAAGGAGAAGGCAAGGGGAAATTTTCCACTTTCTTCCCCTGAAACCTCCTCGCCAGACAGACTTCTCCACTGCTAAGAAGACATGTTTCATTTCATATTTTTTTCTTTCATCAGTGAATTGTCAAAATCACAGAGGCTTGCCATGAAAGAGAAGTCAGATTCCTCAATCCCTTTTAATTTTTTTTGTGTAATAAAATTTCCTGGCTATGTCTCTCTGTCACATCCTTAAGAAAAAGTTAATTTTACCGGGGGCAAAAGCATCAGCTTTGATGAATCTTCAACAAGACGTCATCATCATGATTCGCTGTGATGAGAATAAGGAAATGTCTTTTGGGGGTTCTGTGGGCAAATCTTCCCTGTGATTCTGTGGCTTTTCTCTCTCCTAAAGGGAAAGCAGTTTTGTTTGGGGTTTTTTGGTAGGGGTGGAGGTAATTTTCTGTTTATATAGATGATGTACAATTCATCCAGTTCCACCACCATGAACCAGGAAGTGAAGGGAAGAACGGACCTTGTTACATTTCATATTGAACTGGAAATCTCCGCCGACACGTGAGTGGGCTTCAGCCTACAGCGGGGTGGATTCCACAAGGTGAGGTTGGGTATATGACCCAGCCCCAAAATCAAGAAGCAAGACATTGCCAGCTCCACAGAACTCCCTTGGTGCCCCCAGGAATGGGCTCCCATTGCTTTCAACCCTTTTAGTTCTGCTTTTCTTTTCTCCTCACCAGATTCCAACAGAGCAAATGAGCTCAGGCACGAAGGGTTCAGCCTTTCCTGAGTGTCACCTCTTCCCACAGGTCTCAGATGAGCAAACTGAGGCTCAGCAGTTAGCCACTACCTGGAGGTCTCATGGCTGTCATGAGGAGGAGCCAAGGTCCAGTCCTGGAGGTAGAGTCCAGAGCTCACACCCTTCCGCACTGACCAGCCACCTCCTCTGATCAGTGTTGGCCACAAAGGGGGCATGACATGTCCCACCACAGGCAGCCCCAAACCCTGGATAAGAGCTTGACCCAGTGATTACCAGCTGGTGCCTCACCACACAGTAGGTGCACAGGACGTGTTTTTGAACAAAGGACGCACTGGCTGCCCGGATGGAACACCGCATGCGTGCACATGGGATGAAAGCTCTGGGAAACAAAACAGAGAGGGCTTTTCCATAGATGAAAACCACCACTGAGAAGATGCCTTGTTTGAGTTCCCCCACCAAGCAGCCCTTGAGAAAGAGCATGGGGGGATGTAGTTAATTAGGGATGAGATTCTGGGGAGAAGGAGTGACGGGATGAGGAGGGTGAGAGGAGAAGGGGGCAGGTCAAGAAAGACGCGGTTATGGGTATGTTCCCTCTGCAGAATGGTGCAAAAGTCACCCCAGAATTGTGCCACTGAGGCCTGGAAAGTGGGGTCTTCACCCTGATTCCTGCTGCTCGTGGCTGGGGCCCACCAGGAGCACTAAACCCTGGCACTTCCAGGCGGCCCCTGCTAAGCAGGCTCCTGAACTCAGCAGGCTCCTGGGGCTCAGGAAGAAGCCATCGGGCAGCCAGATAGAGAAGGGAGGATGGCCGAGGTGGGCAGAGGTGGGCGGGCCAAGGTGTAGGCCAACTTAGGGACTTAGGGGATATGAGTGGGCCAGCAGCTTCTGCTACACAGGGCAAGAGAGGACAGCGAAACAGGTTAACACTTTGGAGGCTTAGGATTGGCCGGGCTCCACTCTAAGTGTTGCCCGTGTTAATTCATTTAATCTGCATAACAATCCTGCTAGTAAGCACTATGCTTATCTCTACAAGTGAAGAAACAGGCCCAGAGAGGTTCCTTTCTCACCCAAAGTTACATAGCTAGCAGGTGGCAGATGGAGATGAGCTCAGGCAGACCAGATTCTGAGCCTGTGCTTATAACCAGGGCTGGAACCAGGGCGAGGTGCGAAGGCACAAAGATGCAAATTTTACGGGGGCATCATTCTCAGGGTTCTGCCTCACGGTCATTTTGGCCCTACTCATGACTCTGCACAAACTACCACCTGGGATGAGCCCTCCCCGCAGGTGCTGCCTGAGATGGCTATGCATTATCTGCCAATCCGAGCTGAGAACATGCGCTGTCCTGGCTCTAACGCTGACTTAGGGCCACATGCCTCCACATGCAGAAGGTTCTTGGAGTCATGGAGGCAATTATGCGGCTAGCTTACCTAGGAGATCATTTCTGCCTTTGATCTGAGTTTTTCAAGAGCCTTTAAGTAACTGGCAATAAAATACATTACAACTTGACTTAAAAATGTATTCAGGGAACCTTCCAGTTACTGCTCCAAAATACAAAGACCTTAGAAGTGGTCGTTCTCATCCTCACAACAAGAAAACAGCTGAACAAACTGAAAATCAACAATTCTTGGATCCATTAGAGAATTGAGATCACGGTGTAGACCATTACCCCAAAATCTGGGAGACAGGTGGCTAGAATCACAGCATACAGGGATCAGAAGCTGCTGAGACCGATGGCAGGTAGAAACGCAAATGGTAACTGATGAGTCACTGCACAGCTGGAGGCTGTGTGGACTTAGCTGGAGATGGAAACCGCCTCGGGGGCCAGTCTCAGAAGGGTCCCCACACGTTCATGAGTTTTCTCCCCAGGAGCCCCACCAAGTTCTCAGAAAAATCCCCTCATGCTTTCAGCAGGGGGAAGGAAAAGTGAGCATTTTGAAATATATCCAGAACATTCTGTTCTCCTCAACAAAGATTTGTACTCAAGGGAAAATCTTTTACCGCAGCCTTATCTGCCCTAGAAGACAGACAATTAGACAGCTGGATCCCCCTCTAGCCTTCTTGTCTTACTTCTGAGGAGAGGAAAAAAAAAAAAAAGGCTAAAAAACTCTCTGGAGGTCACAGCCTAGGAAGTCTGGCCTCTCCTTTTTAAAAAACCCAGAGATGTAATTATAAGATTATAGAACACTTCCTCCCCAGGTTACCATTATATCCTTACTATTACATCCTCACCGTTACATCCTTACCATTACATCAACAGGGCTCTACCACAACAGCCGGTCACAACCAAGAGAGCTGCAAGACACAGACTTCATTTCAAAGGAGTTTCCCTTGAAACTCAAGACAAAAGGGGAGAAAAAGGGACACTAGAGGGAGGTGAAGCCTCTGACACCTACATTTAAAACAAACATTAAATATATCCCAACTCCAAGCCAGATTTGCAAAATCTTCACACCAAAGCCTCAGCTCCTATTACCCAATACATATTGTCCAACTCCCAGTAAAAAGTTACAAGGCATACTAAAAGTAAAATAAATGAAACAAGCAAACAAAAAAACTCAGAACCACACCCAAATATGGCAGAGATTTTTATATAATCAGACTGGGAGTTTAGAATAACTATGATTAATATGCTAAGGACTGTAATGGAAAAAGTGGGCAACCTGCAAGGACAGGTAGATAATGTAAATGGAGAGATGGAAACTCTAAGAAAGAGTCAAGGAGCGATGTTAGAGATTAAAAACACTGTAACAGGAAGTAAGACAGTCTTTGATGACCATCAGTAGACTGGACATGATTGAGGAAAAACTCAGTGGCTTTGAATATATGTCAGTAGAAACTCTAAACTGAAAAGCAAGAAGAATGAAAACAGCAACACACAACAGAATATTTAAGAACCATGGGACAATTAAAAAAGGTATAACTATGTGTAATGGGAATTCCAGAAGGAGAAGAAGCAAAAGAAGGAGAGAAACAAAAGAAATATTTGAAGTTATAAGAGCTGAGATTTTTCCAGAATTAATAACAGACAACAGGAAACCCAGAGAATAAAGCAGGATAAATGCCAAAAAAAGACCCCACACCTAAGCATATTTTTTGCCAAAAAATTCATACCTAAGCTTTTTTTCTGAAGTATTTAAAGGAAAGGAAAAGAAAAGAAAGGAAAAGAGAAGAGAAGAGAGGAAAGGAGAAGAGAGGGGAGGACAGGAGAGGAGAGGAGAGGGAAAGGAAGAAAGAAAGACCATTTTGAAAAAAGCCAGAAGTGAGGTCTCAGGGAGACAACAAATCTTACCTACTGAGGAACGAGAATCTTCAGAAATCATTCAAGCATGAAGGGACTTGAATGAAGTACTTAAATGTTAGAAGAAAGCGGGCAGGGGTGGGGGGGAACCAATCTAGAATTCTGTATTCAATAAAATTATTCTTCAGAGGTGAAGGGAAAAATAGGACTTTCTCAAACAAACAAAAACTGAGGGAATTTGCCACCAGTAGATCTGCCTTACAAGAAATAGATTTAAAAGTTATTCAAACAAAAGGAAATCTCAAATCTGCAAAAATAAAGGAAGAACATTTGATAATGCATAAATGAGGGAAAAATAAAATCTTTTATTTTTCTTATAACTGATCTAATAGAAAATTGTTCAAAATAATAATAGTAAAAATGCATTGGGTTATTATAGTTTATGGATAAATGAAATGAATGAAAGCAATATTACAAAGGACAGATGGAGAACGGGATTGCGAATGCTGAGGTGCTTCTACTACTCATCATATAGTATCTACCACCTGATGGATGGCTACACAAAATGTAGTATATCCATGCAAGAGAATATTATTCAGCAACAAAAAGGAATGAAGTACTGATACATACCACGATATGAATGAACCTTGAGATCATTATGCTAAATGAAAGAAGTCAGACACAAGAGAACATATATGATACAATCCCATTTACTTGAAATGTTCAGAATAGGCAAATCCAGACAGACAGAAAGGAGATCAGTGGTTGACTAGAACTTGGGGAAGGGAGAGGAACGGGGAGTGACTGCTGATGTGAACAGGACTTTTGGAGGTGATGAGAATGTTCCAAAACTAGATAGTGGTGATAGTGGCACAACTCTGAATGATACACATTAACAGAGAAAATTTCGTAAAATGAGAATTATATCTCAATATAGTTATTACTTAAAAGTTTTCTGAAAAGCTGCGTTCTGTCAAAGGACTATTCTCAGGTGTGTGTCCACCCCTCACCCACACTGGTGAGCCTCAGCATCTCCTTATATGATAAGAGCTGACTGCCTTTGGTACAGATGGCTGGACCAAGGACAGACACTGGGTTCAAACTGGGACTCTGGTGTCTCTTCTGTGAGCATTTGCAATTAGGACTGAGAGGGTTTAATCCATCCCTGTGTTGTATAAACAGAGGAGATAGAAAGCTGTGAGCTGAAGGGTAGCCAAATTTGACTCTGTGCTTTTCAAGTAAGTAGAAATAAGTCTGGAGAGAATGAATAGATGGGTGGATAGACAGATGGATAGACAGCAGACGGACAGACAGACAGATAGATGATAGATAGATGAGCAGATAGGTAGATGATAGAAAGATAGATAGATAGATAGATAGATAGATAGATAGATAGATAGATAGATAGATAATAGATAAGAAATATAGATGATACATGGATAGATGGATGGCTGGATAGATGGATGGAATGATGGATGGATGGATAGATAGATACACAGGTAGATGATAGATAGATCAAATAGATAGGTGATAGATGGATAGATGGATGGCTGGATAGATGGATGGAATGATGGATGGATGGATGAATAGATAGATAAATAGATACGCAGATGAAAGGATGAAGATTTAAGGTCAACTTACGGAGAGAAATTGAGATAAGGTCAGTGAGCCCTCAGAACAAAGAAAGATGGAGGTACTGTCTTGTCCTAGGCTGGTTTACATATTTACTGGTCACAGACACTTGTAAGGAACAGCTCAACTTCCAACCCTATGGTTTTTGTTACCAATTTTTTAAACTCACCTTGTCTCACTTCAATGGTGTAAGTGATTTCCTGTTACTTACTACCTAAACTTCTTTGACTAAGTCAGCTATGTTTGCAAACCACAAGCTAAACCTACATGGCGTGCAATAAAAATGTGCATGCTGGTGAGGTGGGTGCCTCCTCAGGAAGGGGTCACTCCCCACTCTGCCAGGCTTGCCTTTTCTGCACCAAGGCCTCACACCAGCTGTGACTGCTTTAGAGGCTTTCACAGAGTGTCCACCCAGAAAACCACTTCTTCCTCTGAAATCCCAAAACTTGACTCACACCCTCAAAGCTGAGCAAAGCCGTCTTGGGTTGATTTGTTTTTTAAATGTCTGCATCCTGGGAAAGCTATCTGAAGTTGGCATTGAGTTTTGTCACACATTGGATCCCTTGACAGAGGACAAGCTCCTAAAGAAGACCTTTAGCCCCTTTGCTTACTGCTGTGTCCCTAGGTCCTTGAGTGAAAACTGGTATGCAGTAGGTGCTCAATAAATGTGTGCAGCGGACATGGGGCCTGGCACAGGCTCTACCTCCATAGAGAGTACTCTGATGAGCAGTGGTAATAATAATAATTATCATCACAGCACATACTATGGGTCAGGAACTTGCTAAGATCTTTGCATCTTCTCTTTTATAACCCAAATAAATTCTGGAGCTCCAAACAGCCCAGCTTCCACATAGAGTTGCATTCAAAGAACTGCATACCCAGCAATAAGTAATTGAATTGAAATCTCCATCTTTATTTGAATCTCTTCAAGAACTTTGTAAGTATCTACAGTCATGTACCATATAACAACATTTTAGTCAATGGCAGATTCATATATGACAGTGGTTCCATAAGATTATACTATATTTTTACTGTATCTTTTCTATGTTTAGAACCACAAATACTCACCATTATGTTACCATTGCCTATAGTATTCCACACAGTCACACACTGTACAGGTTTGTAATCTATGAGCAATAGGTTATATCACATAGCCCAGATATGTAGAAGGCTGTACCATCTAGGTTTGTATAAATACACTCCATGATGTTCCCACAATGACTGCATTGCCTAACAATACACTTCTTAGAATGTATCTTCACCGTTAAGTGATACATGACTATCTTTCATAACCCACAGCAACATCATAACACCCTAGAATCCCCTTTCTCTCCTCTGCGGCTTCAGAGCCTGCTGCTCATGAATCCCCGGAAATCTCTATTCCACTCAGTTTTCTGTCTCTTTCCTCTTTCATCTCATTTATCCTATAAATCTAGTTAGCTTCTCTCAGCGCTTTAGTTTCCTTTTATGTGGCTCACTGTCTTGGCTTTCCATAAAAGTTACAAATGTGAATATAAAGGACATTTCCTCAGAAGGTGTGGAGGGATGCGAACCCTGAGGGGCAAAAGGAAAATTCTCTCCAGTGGGTGAGGAGGAAGGCTTGGGATGCCCCCGGGTGAAAAGGCCCTGTCCTCGGTGCACAGTGAAGATCCTTAGCAACTGCATTAGGTGGGTGTTGCTATTATCCCCATTTCACAGATGTAGAAATCAAGGCTCACAGAGGCTAAACAACTTGTCCCAAATAACACTGCTAGAAACAGAATTCAAATCCAGGTCTCTCTGATTCCAGAGTTCACACTCTTAATTATGACTATAAGTTGCTTCTCACGGTATCTGTTTATTTTATTCAAAAAACATTTATTGAGTCTCTACCACAAACAAGGAATTCTTCTAGCTGCAACAGCGGGACAGACAGGTCAAGAAGCTCGGCAAACCCCCAGCAGAATAAGTGTGAGTAAAAGCAAAACTAGCTATATGATTATCAAAATTTTTAAAAGCAAAAATAAAAAATATTAAAGGCAGCCAGAACAAAAAAATATACATTGCTTTTGGGAGAATAAAGTAAGTATAATGGCTGGCTACTCATCAGGAATGATGGAAGCTAAGATATTTAAGGGAATAACATATTTAAAGAGCTGAAGAGAAGAGAAATTGCCAACTTAAAGTGTTTTGCCCAGTGAAAATACCCTTCAGAACTGAAGGTGAAATGATGACATTTTCTGACAAATGAAAGCTAAGAGAATTAATCAGCAGCACACCTGGGCTATGAGAAATACTCAGGAAGTTCTTCAGGATTAATAGAAGTGATTCTGGATCTGGCAGGAAAAAAATCAAATTTAAAAACAGGATGAAATATATAGATAAATATGGGAGTACCTTTTAAAATTTTCTTTAAAAAACTATTGACTATTGAAAACAAATAAGATAACAAGGTATTGCTACATTTATAACATATATACAAGGAAAATGTATGATAAAAATAGCACCAAAGAAACCACTAAGCGGTTAATGAAATTATACTGAAATTATCCACGTCCGACGCAATCCTCTCCCCCTGAGTATGGGTGAGACCTGGGAATATGATGGGATGTTACTCCCAGGATTAGGTCACATTATATGTCAACCAGAAAGAGATTTTTATAGATGTAATTGAAGTTTCTAATCACTTTGACTTTGAGTTTAATCAAAAGGGAAATATCCCTGGGTAAGCTGAACCTCATCGGGCAAGCTTTTAAAAGAGACAGTCTTGCTATCTTTGAAAAGCTGAACAGCCATGTTTTTGACTGCCTATGGAAAGGAGTGGCCTAGGAGGTAGGTAGACTCTCTCTGGGGAGAGTCTTAGTTATCCAGTCCCAAGGAAATGAATTCTGTCAAGAATCATGTGAGCTTGGAAAGAAGAGCCTGAGACTTGGATAAAACTACAACACCAGCTGACACCTCACTTGCAGTCTTGTGAGACCCTGAGGACCTTAACATAGGACCCACTTAAGCCCTGCTGGGACTTCTGACCCATAGAAACAAAACGGTGGGTAATAAATAGTTGTTGTTTAAAGCCACTACATTTGTGGTCATTTGTTATGTAACAATAGAAAACTAGTGTGTGTTGTTTTTAGGTTCCAATTTTGCATATGAAATTGCATAATATTAATTTAATGTGGACTGGGATAAGCTATGAATGCACCCTGAAATTTAGAGAACCACAGAAAAGCAATACAATAGAGGAGATACAATAAAATACTAAGAACTACTCCATCCAAAAAAAGGCAGGGAAAGAGGAACAAAGGGAACAAAAATATAAGAGACAAATACAAAACAAATCACAACATGCTACACTTAAACCCACCCATATCAATAATAACATTAAATATAAGTGAGCCAAACACTTCATGTAAAAGGCACCAATTATCAGACTAGATAAAAATAAACAGTACCTGACTACTTGCTGTTTACGAGAGTCACTTTGATAGTCACTCTTTAAGGACACAGATGAGTTGAAAGTAAGATGATGGGGAAAGATACATTATGCAAACACCAATCATAAAAGAAACCAGAGTATTACCTGAGATAAAGAGAGACTCCTCATAGTGACAAAAAGGTGAACGCATCGAGAAGATAAAACAATGCTAAAGGTGAATACATCTAATAACAGAGTTTCAAGATACTTGAAGCAAAATCTGACAGAATTAAAATGAGAAATAGACAAATCCACAATCACAGCTTAGCACTTAAAACAGCCCTGTGAATAACTGATTTTTAAAAACCAGTGATTGATAGAAAAATTAGTACGGCTATAGAAGATTTGAACAACATTATTAATCGACTTGGCCAATTGACATTTTTGGAACATCCCACCCCATAACCACAGAATATATTATTTTCAAGTGACATGAAACATTCACTACAATATATCATATGCTGAACCATAGAATGAATCTCAATATATTTCAAAGGACTGGAATCACACAGATAACATTCTCTGACTACAATGGAATTTAACTAGAAATTAATTACAAAAATATAACTATTCCCAAATATTTTGAATATTAAGCCATACATTTCTAAACAACTGGATCATGGAAGAAATCACAAAGAATATTTTTAAATGTTTTGAAATAAATGTAATGAAAATAAAACACATCAAAATCTGTGGGACAAGCTAAAGCAAAAAACTTAGAGGGAGACTTGGAGATTTAAATGCACACATTCAAAAAAAGCAAAGATATAAAATCAATACTCTAAACTTCTGTCTTAAGAAGCCATGAAAAGAGAGCAAATTAAACTCAATGTAAGCAGAAGAATGGAACTAATAAAGACAAGGGCAGAAAACAAAATAGAAAATAGATACACAATAAAGAAAGGAACAAAGTGAAAACTCGATTCTTTGAAAATATTAATCAAGTCAGCCAACCCCTAGGAAGACCTGTCAACAAAACTACAACCTTTGGTGCCAGCCAAACCTGGGTATGAATCCCACCTGGGATATTTCCCACCCAACTGGGGACCAATGGGATGTGACTTAGTCCTCAATTTCCCAACCTGAAGAGTGGGGATACTTATATCTGTTTACAGAGACTCTGCAGATTTAGGAAGATCATGTATAGCAAGGGCTGGCACAGGCCCTGGGATGTAGGAGCACCAAGAATGGTGGCATTAAAGTAAAGATCCTAAGGATGTAGAATGTAAAGCTTTGCTGCAGAACCTCGACATCAGTTTGTCATTATACGCTCATTAGTGTGCTGCATTGATTAACATCTCTCTTCCCCATAAGACTGTAAGCTACACAAGGGCATGGGTCTATATCAATAAGGTTAAGCAATGGGTTCTTTATTTGAAGGCTACCCCAAGTTCATTTCCATCTCTTTTCCTTCTGCCATCTCCCGCCTCCCTTGCAGCTAGAGTCAGCCATGTAACCCAGTTTGTTGGCTTGGGTTTGTAGGAAAGATGTGGCTGACTCAGAATTCTACCCTCCTTTCTTCTTCCAGTCTTAAATGCAGATGTGATAGCTGAGCTATAGTGGCTATCTTGCATCCATACTGTAAGAGCAAGAGAAGCAGAGAAATCATCCCTGACACTATTGAATTGCTGAATCAACTCAGTTGCTTACTTTTGAACTTCCCTCCATGTGGGAAAAATAACTCCTCATTGCCTGGGTCATTTTAGGTCAGTTATTACTCAGCCTACAGGGTAATGCCTTCCTAACCAATGTGGCACCATTCCAGGGTGTAGGAAGAAAAGCATGCAAGGATGTTCATTGCACGATTGTTTTAAACAACACATGCCCCCACAAAGGGACTTGGCTGGATGATGGTACACAATACCACAGAGGCTCTACATCTCTTAAACAGATTAAGCTACTGTTACAAAAAGAGGCAAAAAACAGTACATTTTAAAAGAACAGAGAAAAAAATTATATATTATATGTATATATAACTAAAATAGAAAGTGTATACATGTATGAACTCATATATTTGTGGAGAATTGGGAAGTCACCATTGCTACAGCTGTCCTATCCAAGGGGCAGGAATCCCAGAGACAATGAGCGGGGGTGACCCTAGCCCCCAACCCAGAGCCTTGCTGCTGTCATCCCAGTGCTGAGGCCAGCCGGGGAGGCGGAGGAAAGAAGAAGAGAGAATTCCTGGGAGTCTCTTCCCAGAAGCAGAAGTCAGGGCCCCCCAGGGTTTCCTCTTGAGCCCTCTGGACCTGCCTCCCTGCTCTCTAAATGACCTCTCTGACTCTTGTCCCTCAGGAGAAAGTGTTCTCTCCCAGGCCTGGACCAGAATGTCTTCTTTCCTAGCATGTTACGGGAAACATTGGTCCTAAAATAGTCTACATCTGCAGAACATTTCCCAGCGCACAGAGCCACTTCACATCCCAGCCCCATACACCAATTCTGTGACGCGGATGCTGAGGAGCCCATTGTTCAGATGAGAAAACTGAGACTCAGGGTCACACGATTCACCTTACAGTCCTCCTCTCCCACCGTGGCTGGGTATTGAACCCAGGTCTGCAGACTTCAAACCCTGAGCTCTGCCAGTTTTGGATTCAGGGAACACTGGAGCAGGAAGTGGGTCCTCGAAATGCTCCAACTCTACCAGCATCTTGGTCTTTGGCTCTCAGCTTCTAGAACCATGAGAAATAAGTATGTTGTTTAAGCCACTCAGTCTGTGATAAGTTTGCAGTAACGAACCAAGGCCTCCCTCAATTCATCCTTCCTCCCCTTTTTTCCTTCCTCTCCCAGGCCCCTGTGGGAGTTTGGAGTTGCAGATTCTGAGGCCTGGGGAGGCGTCCTGGCTACAAGGCTCACCACAGGGGACTTTTGGGTGCTTTTCCTCTCTGGCCCTCAGGTAACTCCTCTACAGACAGGGATAATGGCAGCCCCTGACTGGTGCCATTGCTCGATGGGAGCGGGTAGGGAGCTGGTTACTGAGATCATACATGTGGTACCAGAATGACTGAGCTGCCTGGATTTACAGGCACATATTACACCCCCAGAAGAGCCACTGCAACCACCAAGAATAATTGAAACGAGGCTGGGGCAGTGGCTCACACCTGTAATTCCAGCACTTTGGGAGGCCGAGGCAGGTGGATCACCTGAGGTCAGGAGTTCGAGACCAGCCTGGCCAACTTGGCGAAACCCCATTTCTACTAAAAATACAAAAATAAGCTGGGCATGGTGGTGGGTACCTCCTGTAATCTCAGCTACTAGGGAGGCTGAGGCAGGAAAATTGCTTGAACCCAGGAGGCAGAGGTTGCAGTGAGCGGAGATTGCACCACTACATTCCAGCCTAGGCAACCAAATGAGACTCTGTCTCAAAAAAAAAAAAAAAAGAATAATTGAAATGAAATAAATTAGGCCTCCAGGATAAGAATGGCAGGTTGAAACTTTCTCATAGAATTCCTTTCCCCCTGTGCTTGACATTATGGGCAAAAAGTAGCAAAAGAAAAAAATAGCCAACAGCATCACCCAAGCATGTACAGGATCAAACTTAAATAACCGACAGCCAAGAGAAGAATCGGAAAACTCAGGGCACGGCACGCAGGCTTCCTAATCCTGCCGACCTCCTAACCCTGACAGCCTGATTCCCAGGACCTGGCGCTGGGAGCTGACAAAGTCTGGAGAAGACCTGAGGAAGGCCACTTGAGTGAGTTTTCTTATCACTACCTTTTCTGACCAAGGCCTGGGAGGAACCAGGGCTGGGCAAACAGGAGGGCTGATCCTCTAACTCACTGGTCCCCAAACTTTTTGGCACCAGGGACTGGTTTTATGGAAGACAATTTTTCCACGGGACTGGGCGAGGGAAGGTTTTCGGATGAAACTGATCCACCCCAGATCATCAGGCATTAGATTCTCATAAGGAGCATGCAACCTAGACCCTTTCATGCACAATTCACAATAGGGTTTGGCTCCTATGAAAATCTAACGCCGCCACTGATCTGACAGGAGGGGGAGCTTAGACGGTCATGCTTACTCAGCTGCCACTCAGCTCCTGCTGTGCAGCCCAATTCCTAACAGGTCACAAACCATGGCCTGGGGGTTAGGGACCCCTGCTCTAACTGCAGTAAATGCTTCAGGACTGCAGGTTAACCCAAAAAAACAGCCTTGATCTGAGGGTCACTCTTGTGTATGCACACACATACACCCAACCAGAAGGGAGAACAGCCTGGCATAGGAAGTCAGCAAAGGAAGTCAGGCAGCCACGTGGCCACACATGTTCTTCCCTAAGCTCTCCTGATGCTGCAACCATTCCTGGGCTTCCAAGTAAGTGGTAGAATATGAAACACCCAGATCTCAATGCCTAGTGCCAAGCGGGAAATTCTGTGTTCTCATACATTGCACAAGGGAAACAAAAGACAGTCTTGGATGAGCTACTTAAGGCCAAGATCAATGAAAAAAATGCAATGGTTTTCTAAGGCTGACATATGAAAATGCCACCAATGGGGTGGCTGACACAGTTCTGGAGGTTGGAAGTCCAAGATGGAGGTGTTGGCAAGTTTTGATGTCTTCCAAGGACTTGCAGGCAGCCATCTTCTTGCTGGGTCTTCACATGGTCTTCTCTCTATCTAAACATCCCTAATGCCTCTTTAAGAGTCCAAATTTCCTCTTCTTATAAGGACACTAGTCAGATAGTGCCCACTCAGCCTTATTTTAACTTAATCACCTCTTTAAGGCTACACCTCCAAATACTGTCACATTCTGAAGTACTGAGGGTTAGCACTTCAACGTATCATTCTGGAGGGGGAGACTAGTTCAATCCATAACAGATGGGAACCAAACAAACACACATATTAGAAGAAAAAAGAGAAAGAGAAGAAGAAAGGAAGGGAGGGAGGAAAAAAAGGAGGGAGGGAGAAAGGAAATGAGGAAGGAAGGCAGAGAGGGAATAAAGGAGGGCGAGAAAGAAGAAATGCTTCAAAGAGAGCACAACCAAGAAGAAAGACTATCTCCAGAAACAGAAAACAACACCTCCCAATTGCTTAACCTTATGGAAAACTTAACAAAAATTATACATTCAATAAAATGAGAGCTCAAAGACAAAATGATAAAAACAGAAAATCCTATTTAGGATATAAACTGACTTAAAGAAACAGATTAATAACAAAAATGACATCTTTATATACCTAAGAAATAAATTTTAAATGACAGAAAGCAGATTAGATACAAGTAGAAGTCAAAATACTGACAAGGAGAATGAGCTTGGGATAAAATGAATAAACATGAAAAAAAAAAAAAAAAAAAGAAAACTGAGCAATGCTTTCAGGCATGGAGACCACTGCAGGGGAAGCAGTAGCAGGGCTTTTGGGTGTCCCTGAAGGGAAAAGCCCAACAATGCCAGAAAACAACAAAACCACTTCCATAAAGCCGGAGGGAATGTGAGTGCCACTATAGACACTATGTCCCGTCAATATCCAATGCCAGAAAACAACAAATACCTGTTACGTTCCATGAAAGCCGGTAGGGAAAATGTGAGTGCCACTATGAGACACTATGTCCCGATCGAATTACTCCAATGCCAGAAAACAACAAAACCACTTCCATAAAGCATTCAGGCAGGGACACAACTCGTGAGTGCCAGCTGTGAATGTCAGGCTGTGTCCCGTCAAGACAGCGGGGAGATGCTCCCACACGTGAGAAAAC
Organism: Papio anubis; assembly: GCF_008728515.1. NCBI lineage: Eukaryota > Metazoa > Chordata > Mammalia > Primates > Cercopithecidae > Papio > Papio anubis. Next base: position 85,043,585 of record NC_044991.1, on the reverse strand, counting down.
TCAGGGAGTTCAGCCCATGAAGAAACTTCCCTGAGCACAGATCTTCTGAAGAAAGTTGTAGACTGGGGGTGGTGGCTCATGCCTGTAATCCCAGCACTTTGGAAGGTTGAGGCAGGCAGATCGTTTGAGGCCAGAAGTTTGAGACCAGCCTGGCCAACATGGTGAAGCCCCATCTCTACTAAAAATACAAAAATCAGCCAGACGTGGTGGCGGGTGCCTGTAGTCCCAGCTACTCGGGAGGCTGAGGCAGGAGAATTGCTTGAACCCCAGAGGCAGAGGTTACAGTGAACAGAAATGACGCCACTGCACTCCAGCCTGGGGGACAGAGTGGGACTCCATCTCAAAAGAAAAAGAAAAAGAAAGGAAAATTGCAGTAAACTTTTTGACAATGAATGCTATGGTTGGAAGTTTGTCCCCTCCAAACCACAAGTTGAAATGTGATTCCCAGTGTTGGAGGTGGTGCCTAATTGGGACATGCGGGTGGATCCCTCATGAATAGGTGAATGCCCTCCCTTAAGTGGGGTGAGTGAATTCACACTCTATTAGTTCCAGAGAGAGCTGGTGGCTAAAATGAACCTAGCACCTCCCTGCTCTCTCTCTGGCTTCCTGCCTCTCCATGTGTTCTCTGCATATGCCAGCTCCCCTTCACCCTCCATCATGAGTGGAAGCCGCCTGAGGCCCTCACCAGATGCAGGTGCTCAGTCATGAACTTTCCAAACGCCAGAATTATGAGCCAAATATACCTTTTTTTCTTCATAAATTACCCAGCCTCAGGTAATTCCTTACTGCAACACAAAACTAAGACATTGAAATTCAATCAGTAAGAGATTAATCAGAGAAAGGACTCAGACCATGCGTGCACATACCCTATGCCCCAGCAATTCTACTCCTAGGATTTCCGTGATAGCAGTGAGGGCATCTGTCCAGGCAAAGAGCTGTACACAAATATTCAGAGCAGCTTTATTTGTAATAGCCAAAAATTGGAAACAACCCAAATGTGCATCAACAGGAGAATGGATAAACAAGCTGTGATACAGCCAAACAACAGGACATTATTCAGCAATGAGGTGAGTGAACTACTGACACACACAATTGCATGGACGAATCTCCAGGTGAGAGAAGTCAGAACAAAAGGATACATACGAAAGAATTCTATTTACATGAGGATCAAGAACAGGCCAAACTGAGCAATGGTGGTGGAAGTCAGTATATACAGGGCACCTGTCAGCTCCAAAGGGGAATGCAGAAGCCTGCTGGCGAGCTGGGGATGGTCAGTGTTTGATCTAGGTGGGGGCTACACACGTGTGTGCCCATGTACATTTCACCAAGATGCACTTTATGTGTGGGACACAGGGAGAAGGAAGCAGGGAGGAGGGGCATGACCATGTCACAGCCATCTGTCAAAAGAGAGAGATCCCATGGACAGTACAGTCAGAATAATGGCTGATTCCAAGTCTGGAGAAGCTTCAAACACTGTGGACAGGAAACCCAAGCCTAATGCAACAGAGGCCATCAGTTATTTAGAGAGCGAGAAAGAGTATGGCACGAGGACCTCTGTAGCTGTGGGAGAGTAACCTGGTACTGGAGAATCAGGCAGTATAAACACCTGACTGCAGGGGAACCCAAAAACCAGAAAGCAGCCCAGAAGGCATCAAGCCTCACATTCCTGCAAGCAATACTAACCCCCAGGTCTCCGATGAGGAGAAGATGGTGTTATTCTGAAACGAAGCTCCTGACAGCAAGAGCTGATGCGCCCTGTGCACTTGGTTCCTTTTGCTGCTCTAACAAGTTACTATGGCTTAAATCCATGGCTTACAACAATGCACATGTATTCTTTTACAATTCTGGAGGTCAGAAGTCCGAAATGGGTCTTACTGGACCAAAATCAAGGAGTAAATCAGGCTGTCTTCCTTCTGGCAGCTCTAGGGGACAATCCATGTCCTTGCCATTTCCAGCTTCTAGAGGCCATGGCATTCCTTGCCTTGTGGTTCCTTCCTCCATCTTCAAAGCCAGTAGCTGCATCACTCCAACCTCTGCTTCCACCATCTTCCCTCCCTCTCTCTCTCTCCCTGCTCCTTCTCTCTCTTGAACCCTCCTCCTTCTCTCTTCTAAGAACTCTTGTGATTACATTGGACCTACCGAGATAATCCAAAATGATTTTCCCATCTCAGGATCCATCACTTATTCATGTCTGCAAAGTCCTTTTTGCTTTGTGAGGTGACATCACAGGCCCCAGAGATTAGGACTTTGGGAGGCCACTCTTTTGCCTGTCACACCCAGAGACTGAGCTAGTTTGGACCAGGGAGGGCCTCCTTATTGATTCATTCATTTACATCGTGGAGCCTTATCTTTGACTTCTGATTGGTCCAGTTTGGGTCACATGCTCATGCCTGAGCCAATCACTGGGGCCTGAGGAGCGGGCCACTCTGATTGACTAGATGAGAGTCATGGGTCCAGCCTATGGTCAGCCGGGTCATGGCCCCAGGGGATAATTCTCATGGCCAGCTTGGCCCAATCACTGTCAAGTGGAGCTGTGCTTAACCGACACCAACCTGGAACAGTAAGGCAGGAAAAGACTTTCCAAGACCCACTCAACCCACTCCCCAGGTCTCCCTCCCACAGGCTGACTCAGCCTCACCTCAGGGGTTTTCCTCAGCCAGAGAGATGACCAGAGAGGCCCTGGCGAGGACAGTAGAGCCAGCCGTCCTTGGGCACCACCCTGTTTTCCCTTCTTGCTCTGATACTGGGTCAGCAGCAGGCAAGGCTGCCAGCCTCAGGCACAGAGCCGATGTCCCCTGTGGTCAGCAAGGTGTGAGGGTGATGCGTTATGACTCTAGCAGGAAAGACAGGACTTTCTCACCTCTGGTGTCTGGAGACAGTGGCTGGCTAGTGGCTGGCTCTAAAATTTCCCTGGGCTCCAGCCCAGAAGGAAGGAGAGAGGAAAGAGAGAAAGTGAAAAAAGAGAGAACGAGATTGCCACCTTGAGAGCCATGAGCTGGCCTGTGTGCTTAGAGGGGAGCCCCTCACTGCCTTAGGAACTCAGTCCAATCTCCTCTCCATGCTGGTGAGGCCCTGCATGTCTGGGCTCTTGCACCTCCCTGCTGCAGCTCATCCCAGACCCCTCCTGTTCTCTCCAGCCATGGTGAGCTCAGCTTTCCCACACTCCCCAGCTCTCTTCTGCCTCCTAGTCTTGGCCTAGCTGTGCCTGCGGCCTGGAGCACTCTCCCCATCCCTTTCCTCCTCTGGCCAAATTCAGTTCAACTGCTGGGTGTGAGATGCACGCTCCTTCATCCTGGAAGGTGGTCCGTCCATGCCCCACAAACCGCGTGAGATGCCTCCGTGCTCTCTCGGCAATGCTTGTGGTCCCTCCTGACTTATACCCCTGCCTCTTCACCGGCATGTCTGCGCGTATCAAGGCAAAAACTTCACCTTCGCAGGCTCCCCAGGTGTTCCTTCCTTCCCTTTCTTGGACAGAACCTGCTGCACCACCCAAGTCCTCACTTTCACATGTGGAGACACCACAGAGCAAGGCATGGTCTCTGGCTTCCTGAGCAGCCTCATAGGGCCTGGATGAAGCAACCTGGAGGGCATGGGAGGTCACTCCCAGTGGCAGAGAATTCCTTCTGATTCTTTGTCCTGTGGATTGCTTTGAGGTGTGCCCCCCACCCCCTTTCAGCTTTCCACAGAAGCCCGTGTGCCTGGTGAACACATGGCTGGGGCCCCCAATGGGTTTCAACCCCTCTCCAAGCTCACTTGGTGCCGAAAACCTCAGTGTCTCACAGCATGAGCATCTGCAAGAAAGCAACCAAAAGATGCCTGCATGGAGACCACATGAGTCCAAGTTCCAATTGAATTTATTTTCTGACAGCCAAGAAAGCCGTGAGGCCTGGGGAGAAAACTCTACAATCACCACCACTTGCATCACCCCAGGCTGCACCTTCCCTCACCACCTTACCTCTCTTTTCTTTCACCTCCATTGCCCTGGACTTGCACCCCCCAATAAATCATCAGTAGCTTCATCCTTGCCTCAGGCCCTGCTTTCTAAAGACTCCCTGCTCCCTGAGGGCAGGAACATGTCTTAACTCATTATTTTAAATCTCCAGTGACTGGAGATAAAATATTCAAGGAATGAATTAATCAATTCGTTGAATTTTCATAGATCCATTTTACAGAAGGGAAGTAAAGACACAGAGGAAGTAAATCCAGTGACCCTCTCTTTGGACTCTCAGTCCAGAAATTGATCTAATGTCTAAACCAGAGTCCTCATTCTCATATAAACAGGTGGGTCACTGAGATACTCTTCATACTTCTATGAAGATCTTTACTGCCCCAGGAACAGCCTCACTGGAGCTCAGAGAGCTGGAGATCGCGGCCTTTTCCTCCGCAGGTCTCCCAGCTTTCTCAGCTGTCAGAAGATGAACTCAGTTTGAACTTGGACTCACACAGTCTCCATGCAGACATCTTTTGGTTGCTTTCTTACAGAGGTTTATGCTGTGAGATGGAGGTTTTCAGCACCAGGTGAGCTTGGAGAGGGGTTGAAACCCTGGGTTTCAGCTGCCAGGGCTGTCCTTGAACCATGTGCCCTAAGAAAAAGCAGCAGGGACATATCTGCCCCGAAGTGTGGTGCCCAGGTGCAGGAGACTTCTCCAGACGACTGCCTGAAGTCAGGTTACCTCCATTCTGAGAGGGGGGGCCCTGAGGCCTGCCCAAGCCTAGACACAACTAAACACAGCACCTTAAAGAAGGGACAAGCCTCAGAACCTCTCCAGGTGGACGCAAATCAAATCACTCAAATGTAATGCAGATGACTTTTGCTCTTCTCGCTGGTAATAACTGTGTGTTTTGTGATATTGCTTTTGTAAGTTTCTTGAGTATGCAGCACAATCTTCCATTTGCTCAGCTGTTCCCTAATAATACAACCTAATTAAACCTGATTAGTTTCCAAATTGCATTAAGCTGGAGCCCCACATGTAGAGAACCCTGAATCTAATTAAAGGCCACTGTAAGCATCACAGAAGCCCGCAGACATGACACCACTCCATGAGGCCTAATTGTCTGCTGGATTTTAGACTTCAATTTTCTTGGTGATGATGAGAGAAAAAAACATAAATGGCAAAAATAAAAACTCGTGTTTTTCAGTTGCAGTTTGACGACTTTAACAAATAGCTTTGCATCTTAATATAACGTGTTTCTGATAGACATTCCATAAAGAATGTGATTATAAAGTGCTTTGTCGGGCTTGAGAAAGGAAATGGGTCTCTACATCTTTTCCCCACAGTAATTCAAAGTGACTTCATAACATTTAGCATGTTAAAATGAAGCAGCCACCACATTTGTGCAGAGAACAAATCAAACTAACCTTAGTCCCGCACCTCCCAGGAGCGCATGCTCAAGAATGTCTTCTGTTGGCTGGGCTCACGACAGTAATCCCAGCACTTTGGGAGGCCAAGGCGGGAGGATCACAAGGTCAGGAGATCGAGACCATCCTGGCTAACACGGTGAAAACCCATCTCTACTAAAAATACAAAAAATTAGCCGGGCGTGGCAGCGGGCGCCTGTAGTCCCAGCTACTCAGGAGGCTGAGGCAGGAGAATGGCATCAACCTGGGAGGCAGAACTTGTAGTGAACCGAGATTGTGCCACTGCACTCCAGCCTGGGTGACAGAGCGAGACTCCGCCTCAAAAAATAAATAAATAAATAAAAATAAATAATAATAAAAGAATGTCTTCTGTTTCTGAAACAGGGACGAAGATGGTGCAAGGGAAGGAGGTTCAGGGCATCCCAATTTGTTCTAGGAGATGAACACTGAGTGCCTGAGAACACAAAAGATGACTGGAGTTGTTCTCACAGCAAAAGCAAACCTGAAAAGAGATTGAATCCATATTGGGAGCTGAGCATGGGAAAACTTTAATGATTATTCTGGGAAGAGAAAGAAAATGAGGCAGGGGGCGAATCCCTGCTTTTCCCGCCTAAAGTAGGATAGAATGTGCTTTATTTTCTCATTTATCTGCTCCACTGGGCTTCCATGAGACCACTTTCCTGGCTGTCTCTTCTGTCCAGAAGTGCTGCTGCCACCTGGCTCAGAGGAAGGGGCAACGGAGACTGGCTGAGCTGGGCAGGTGCCCTGATCCACCATGCCTGCCATGCACAGCTGTGCTAGCCTTGGGTCTCTCCTGGGAGAGAGCCATGGTGATGTGAGGCCCAGCCTGGAGAGAAAGCACAGGCGTGTGGGGGCACAGGCACACTGGGGTGGGCAGCTGCTTCCAGGCCAGAAGCTGCGAGAGTTGCTGGAGATTTGCAGGCTGGACCCATGGCAGCAGAGCTGCAGTACTGAACACATGAAGGTCAGCAGCAGTTTGAGCACAGAAGCTCAGCGCTCAGACCACTCAGGGTTTGAACCAATGACTGGGGCCTTGGAGGCATTTGGGGACACACCTCCATCTGCATGCTTTTGTTTGTATGACAATGTCAGTGAGACATGCCAGGGGCCCCTCAGGCAGGCAGAGGGCACCTGTGTGGCCGGGCTGTAGGAGACAAATGGATGGATGCTGCGTGGCCACTCAGCCACAAAGCTGAGTGCTTCCTGTGGCATGAGGCCTTTCTGTGGCCCATCCATGATGAGACAAGCACAGACACTGGGGGTGCTTTTAAAAGCATGATGATGACAGTGCCACGACCCCCAAGCACGTGGTCAGAGCTCAACCCAGTCTGGGTGATGTCAGACCCACATAGTGGGTCGTGTGTGGCGTGAGCTGCAGGGGACCCCATATGGGTGTCTGATTAGCAACACAAATCCAGCCCTTTGGCTCAGATAGCTTGGGAAGCTGTAGCTGCCTGACTTCCCCATGAGCCGACTCAAGGCTCCCCTGAGGACACCCAGAAATGGTGGGGGAATGTGGCGCGGGGTGGGGGAGTCTGCTTTCTGTCAGCCAGGCAGCTAGTGCCCAGGGTTGCCATCCTTTGGCGTTAGATATGCACAGGATGTTCACTTGGAGCCACAGGAAATGGTGAGTATGAAGGGAAGGACTGTGTATAGCCCAGGGGTTATGTGTTCAAGCCCGGGAGCCGGGGGCTTGGCTTTGAAGCCTGCCTATGCTGCTTCTTAGCACGAGGACTCTGGGCAACTTGCCTAGCTTCCCTGTGCCTCAGTTTCCTACCTACGAAATGGGCCTCAGTGAGTGCATGTGGCCAGAGCCAGCAGACAGCAGGGAATCGGTGCATGAGGCCCTCCATGCCCTCTGTCATGGAGGGTCTCTCTCTCCACTCAGTTATCCCCACAAAGACCACTTCCTGTGAGCGGTCTTCCCGGACCCCACCATCCCTCGTCACTCCTCTGCGTTATGTTTTTATGTTTTTATTTGTGACTCTTCTGGTAGAACATGAGCTTCAGGAGAAAAGACTTTACCAGCCCTGCCTGGGGCCACGTCCTGGTGCCCAGCATTGTGGGTATCAAGGAGGAATTTTGTGTGAATGAGTGAACAGACACCTTCACATACCCCCCTGACTTACCAGCAGGTATGAGCTCCCAAGCAGGGGTATCTGGGCCCAGCACACAAGTGGGAGGGTCACTTGGACCAAACGCAGAGGGCCACCCAGAGTCTCCAGTACAAGCACAGACACAGCCTCCACGGACGCCCTCTGTGGCTCCCTTCCCCAGCACGCCGGAAGCCAGGGATCCGTACACACAGCCAGAACAGTGCCCGCTCTCAGGTCCAGCTCTCAGGAGCAGCCCCTCAGAGCCCATGGGAAGAAAGTTCAGTAGAGGCAACTCCCGCCAGCTACGCACAAGCAGACACTGTGGCTGGTGCCTCCGGAGGCGGTATGGACTGACGCTGCCAAGAGTCTCCGAAACATTTGGCTGGAAATAGGGAAGGTGGAGCCACATTGTCATCCAGTGAAAGCCAACGAGCGGGCAGGTTTCCTCTCCTGGTTTTCATGTTTAGCCGAGCCCACCTCCCTCAGCTCAAAAGCCCCAGTGGGGACCGCCTTGGTAGCAGTGGCTTCCTCTACCTGGTCACTTTCTGGAGCCTCTGGCCCCTCCTGCTAACTGGGGATAATAAGATCGCACACATCCTCCTGTTGTCACAAGTGTGGCATGGACACTGTATGTGACACGTGGTTCACTTGCCTTAACCAGTGGCAGTTGGATGTCTGGGTTACAGATCATGCCGCCAACAGGTTCCTTCCTCTATTTAAGAAGGTGTCTCTTTGACCTCACCTCCCACCACCCTCCTGCTCATTCACCCACCTTAACGGCTTCCAGGCCAGGGAGGGCTTCCAACCACCTTCACCTGGGGCAGGATCCAGAAGGAACATGTCCCATGGTCAAGGTCGTCTGCCCACTGTACAGAATCTAGCGCTCATGGCTCAGTGGGGTCCCTGTAGGAGAAAGGAAACCAGAAGGAAGTCAGAAACGGAGGCTGGCCTCATCTTGGTGGCTCATCTGCTGTGTGTCTCTGAGCGAGTCACATGGCTGTGCCGGGCTTCAGTTTCCTCAACAGTAAAACGGGCATAATAAGATCCATGTCACCATGGCCCCTGCTTTTACCTCTTCCCAGCTGTGTGGGCCTCAGAGGGTCACTCCACAGCTCTGGGTGCCTTCCCTGGCACTGAAATGGGGTCAGAATCATACCTGTCTCAGGTTGTTACAGAGCGAATACTGTCTGCAACTCCCTGGCACTTAGTAGGTGCTCAGTAAACATCCAGTTCATCATGAGAGATAGGGAGTCACTCAGACAAACTGGCAGTAAGAGGAGAACAGTCCTCTGGAATAAACTCCAGGTGGGGGTGTGTATGAAAAAAGGTCTTTGAAAATGGTGGCAAGGCTGAAAAACACAAAGAAGAGAGAACTGGGAAGAAGGGAGAAACAAAGCATGTGTTCCCAGCTGGGACTGAGTGGATGGGAGCCTGTCCTGCATCTGACGCTCTGGTGTTTGGTATCACCAGCCTGGGGTCCAGGACCTCCTGGCTCCAAGCCACACGTTAAGTGGAGCCATCTGTCTCCTGGAAGCATGGCAGGTAACCAGGAGAGAGACGTGCGTGGACTGGGGACCCGCCTGTAGCACATTCCTCTCTCTGCCGCACTTTGAGGGGGCCGGAGAGTCTGGGGGACCAGGAAGGAGCCTAGTCTGTGAAATATTAACCACACAGCCGCAGCTCACCAGATGGCAGACCCCACAAACGGCTTCCAGACGAGTCCTGGGCTGGAGAGTGGCCCAGCCAGAATGCCAGCTTCTGAAAGCTCTACCGCAAGAAAATGTGGGCTGTGTTATGAGCGTGGCAAAAACAAGGCCGGGCAAGCTCAGGTCTCTCCTGAGTTCTGTCAGCAAAAAACCCGCCAGAAATTATAGACCCGAAGCCCTTTCTTGTGGCACTGTAGAGGGCCAAGAGGGGCGGAGCAGGCTGAGAAGCAGATTTTAATTCCAACTGTCTCTTACCAGCTGGGTGACCTTGGGCAAGTTACCTCCCCTCTCTGCACCTCAGTGTAAAAAGTGTTAAACAAAGCCAGGTGCGGTGGCTCACACCTGTAACCCCAGCACTTTGGGAGGCTGAGGCAGGAGGATTGCTTGAGCCCAGGAGTTCGAGACCAGCCTGGGCAACGTAGCAAAATCCTGTCTATACAAAAAATAGCTGGATGTAGTGGCACACATCTGTGGTCCCAGCTCCTCAGGAGGCTGCGGTGGGAGGGTCGCTTGAGCTGGGGAGGTCAAGGCTGCAGTGAGCTGTGATTGCACCACTGTACTCAGCCTGAGCGAGTGTGAGACCCTGAGTGAGACCCTGTCTCAAAAAAAAAAAAAAAAAAAGACTGAAAGGCTTCTCCACGTGTCCCTTTCCACAATCTTTCCACAATTATGAGTCTAAGCTTCTCTGATGTCTGACTTTCTGTTCTGTGCCTCTGAAACTCTGCAAGGGAGAGTGTACATAAGGAACAGCAAGGGCAGGTTCGAATCCTACAGGCTTTCAAAAGCCAGGCTTGGATCCTGGGATGGCCCGGAGTCTATCGGGTGCAGGTGATGAGAAGCACAGTTCAGAGCAGCCTGAGCACAGAGGGACAGTTACTGAGCACAGAGCACAGAGGTTTTTGGAACATAAAGGCCAGTTGGTTTCAGGCATGGTCTACCCAGGAGCTCACACAATGTCACTGTCCCGCTTCCCTCTCACTCGGTTCTTTCATTCAGATGAACACGCACCTCACGGTCGCAAATCGACCCCCCAGCAGCTCCAGCGTAACACCTACTACATCCTCTCAGCAGCCCTGATGGAAAGACAGCGTTCCGCCCCTGTTGGTTCCAGCGGAGCCCAAGGATTGCTTTGTATTTCCCAGCCTTATCCATGTGGCCATCCCTGAATCAATGGCTGAGGCTGGGCATGGCTGAGGCCCCCATCACGGACGTAGACGGATGAGGCCCCCATCACGGACATAGACGAGAACTCCGCTGTGTGGGCTTCCCACAGCTGCGGAACCACACGACCACACACTTAGTGGCTGAACACAAAACACGCTTATGATCTTGCAGACCTAGAGGCCAGTCTAGAAATCTGCAGTGGGTCTCTGAAATCAAGATGTCGAGCAGGCTGTGTTCCTTCTGGACACTCCAGAGAAGAATTCATGTCTTATGTTCCCCACTGGGAGAGGCCCCGACGCTCCTTGCCCTGTGACCCTTCGTCCACATTCAGAGCCTGGCCGGGCCTCTCTCACATCACATCCCTCTGCGCCGATTCTCCTGCCTCCTCTTCTATTTTGTGGTTCCAAAACCACAAAGGTGTGAGGGCCCCTGTGTTTCCATTGGGCCAATCTGCTAATCCCAGATAATCTCCCTTCTCAGGGTTGACTGATAAGCAACCTGAATTCCATCTGCAGCCTTAGTCCCCCTTGGGCCTGTAACATAATGTAGCACAGATTCTGGGGCTTAGGACATGGACATCTCTGAGAGGCCATCCTGCTGTTGACCACACCAGCTTTGCCAGTTCTCATTCTTTTTCTCTGTAGAATGGGACAAAGGAATGACTCGTTGAAAGGGTCGTTGTAAGGCTGTAGGCAGACGGTGCACAGACAGTCCTAAGCACACAGGCTAGTACACAGTGAGGGCTTAACAAGCAAGGGGAGCACCCGCCAGCCTCCAAAGTTTTCTGCAGGCTTGCTCGGCAGGCATTTCTGAGATGCTGCAAGGTTTTGTTGGAAGGGAAGTAACACACAGTTTATTTCAGTAATTAAATCATGTAAAGTAGCAACTGAACTGTGGGCCTCAAAGCCTGAGATCCCCAACATTCCTGGTGCTATTTATGCTACTGCTGCTTAGACGGGTGGAGAGTACACGTTTCTATCAGACACCACTGCATGCGAGGGCTCAAGAGAGAAGGAAAAAGTCCACAGCCACCCTGGGAGGGTGGGGACTGCTCTGTTTCAAGGACATCAGGGTTCCTGACACCTTCCCCTCCACTAACTCGCCCCTTTCTCCACCATCCACCATAGCAGCTTGAGTGTTCAGAGGTGCCTGGCATACAGCAGCTACTCAATAAATGCTCTTCATCTTAATGACAATGAGATGAGTAGGGAGGTTTAGTCCGGGATGGTGCGGGTCCCACCTGCCCTGCTCAGGCTCGGAAGTGCTGTTGGTTTTACCATGCGAGACCAGGACCCTGCAGCACCCAGCCCGGGACCCAGCTGCTGCTCGGTACTCGGGAAATGCTGGAGAACAAAGATGCAGCTGGGAGAGACCCCTGAGGGCAAGAAGACTAGAGTCCTAGCCTTGGCTCTGAGCCTCAGTTTCCTCACCTCCAAGTGGGAGAGATCCTTGGTGCTGGCCACGCAGGACTCTCCTTGGATGGGAAGAGCCAAGAGCAGCCTTTGATCCTGGAGGACTGATCTCGCCCTCCGCTGTCTCCCAGCCTTGCCTCTGCTGGTCTCTACCCTGGGTCCCATGGGAACTGTTAGGGGTCAAGAGACCAGTTTTGCCAAGTCTGCAAGCCCCCGGGAGCCTGAGCTCATTGTAACAATGAGGAATCTGAGGCACAGAGAGAGCCAGGAACCGGCTGAAGGGCACACAGCACAGAAGACATCCGGCACTAGAGTGCCAGTCCCCGTCTTCATCACCCATTGGAGTGAGCAACGGAGGGCCTGCCTGCTCACCTTTCCAGAAGGCAGACGAGAGAGACAGAAAGCAAAGCAGAAAGTGCCAGCCCGACCCTCAGCCCTCACGCCTTCTCCTCAAAAGCTAATTAGGGAGTTTATGATCCCATGTGCACAGTCGCAGCGTCTGACAGCTGTGTGCACCTCAGTGTGATCAAGCCGCCATCCCCGTCAACATTGGTGTTATTGATTTGTAAGCAGCTCAATTGTCTGAGAAAAGACAACGCGGCCGCTGGCATCTCTGGGGTCCACGGCGACGCTGCAACCCGCGGCGGTCCGGGCCTCCCAGCAGCAATCAGGCCTCTGTGGTGTCTGCTCACAAATGCAAAGTAAATGACACCCCTCATCTAGGGGAATGCGGGGGACGCCACTGTGTTGGCTGGAGCTTGGAAATAATTCTGTGTCTGAACATTTCTCAATGTCTAGACAAGAAGTATTGCCTGCCTGCCTAAAATATTAAAATGTTATACCACACTCTCTGGAGAAAGTCTTTGGTTATAAACAGACAGAGCCCATTTGAGTTTTCTTTTTTTTTTTTTTTTTTCCTTCTTTAATGTTTCTGTTTACCACCAATTTCGCAAGCTGTACAGCTGGAGAGGCAGCACGAATTTCGGGACCCGTGCACTCCCTGCCCTCACTGGGTTCTAAAAGGCTTTGGGTACAAGTCCTGAATTTGCCAGTTAGCAGCTCTTGTGGCCCTCAGTCCCTCCAGCCTCAGTTTTCACATCTGATAAATGGGTGTGATGATACCTCACAAGGCTCGCTGAAGCAAGTAAACAAAATTGCCACTGTCCTGGGGTGAATTGTGTCCGCCCCAAAATTAATCCACCTGGACCTCAGAAGGTGATGTTACTTGGAGATAGAGTCATTCCAGATGTAATCAAGTGAAGATGAGGTCATGCTGAATCAGGACAGGCCCTAATCCAATCTGACTGGTGTCCTTAGAAGAAGAGGAGAAACAGAGGGAAGAAGCCATGTGAGGACAGAGGCTGAGGCTGGGACAAGTGATTGCAGGCCAGGACATGTGGTGTGCGGCCTGCAGCCAGCAGAGCCTCCAGAGGGAGTACGGCTCTGCCCACCCCTCGATTTCAGACTTCCAGCCTCCAGAAGTGTAAAGTATCATGTTTGTTGTGGAGCACACAGCTGTAGACTTTGGTTCCGGCAGCCTTAGGAAACTAATGCCATCGCCGGAAAATCACAACATTGTGCTGGGCACTCACACGGGCAGGCGCCAATCCTCACGACAGCGCTTTGAGATGGAGAAGTGGCTGTGAGCCCATTTTACAGATGGGGAAACTGAGCGTCCAACAACCCCAAGTGACTTTCCCGACTTCAGGCTCAGGAAGGCAATGGAACTGGGAGGTAGGAGAAAAGCTCAGAGGGGCAAATAGACCCCATTGGGTGGGGCCGAAGTGGTGGAACTCTGTCCTGAAGACCTGACAAGCTGCGGAAGGGCACACGGAAAGAGTGACGATGGCATGGGTGCAATTTGGAGGGTCCCTTCTCCCACCGAGGGCTCCTTCTCCCAGCGAGGGTCCCTTCTCCCAGCGAGGGCTCCTTCCTGACAGGCTCCCTCCTCTCTGTAGGTTGGTGGGAGAGGGGAGACACCCTAGCTCCTCCCTCAACAGCTGGGCCCCAGCACCTTCCTCAGAGGCCCCCAACCCTGAAGGGAGAAGCTCAGGGCTGGTACCTGCAGGGAGCCCTGAAGACCACACGGATGGGTAGAGGGGCAAGCAGGAGGGCACCGCACAGAAACCTGAAGAGGCCTCCTTGGGAAGCTCGGGGACACCCGGTCCCCAGCCACCTGCAAAGGACCTCCCAAATTGCCTGCAAAGGCCCTGCCTGTCACAATAGCCCCTGCTGGGCACAGAGCTGCTCCAAGAGCCATGCACGCTATGGAGTGGATTCACCCCAAGACCTACTCTGAACAGGATGTCCCAGCCCTCCTCACCAGTAGGAGTCACAGTGGGGCACTGGGGACCTGCAGCCAAAGACCCCGCACATCCAGTTGAACCTTCCAAATCCTCTACACCCCCACATCCAACCCCACTGAGCCCCTGCTTGGAGATTGTGCCATAGTCCTTGGCACTGTTATTTACTTCATATTCTTAGTTCAATCACCACTCCCCTCTCTCTTTAACTTAAATATACCCCTTTCAAGGAAACTCTGTGGACTGGGCTTGAAATGCCAGGGGTGTATTTTTTTCCTGATTCATATGAAAACAAATGATAACAGGCCAAGCTCAGTAGCTCATGCCTGTAATCTCAGCACTTTGAGAGGCAAAAGTGAGTGGACCACTTGAGGTCAGGAGTTCGAGATCAGCCTGGCCAACATGGTGAAACCCCGTCTCTACTAAAAATACAAAAAATTAGCCGAGTGTGGTGGCACGCACCTGTAATCCCAGCTACTCGGGAGGCTGAGGCAGGAGAATCACTTGAACCTGGGAGGCGGGGGTTGCAGTGAGCCAAGATCATGCCACTGCACTCCAGCCTGAGCGACGTGGGTGACAGAGTGAGACTCCATCTCACCAAAAAAAAAAAAAAAAAAAAAGCCACACAGAAATGATTGGTTCTTTCATTACTCAAAGGCACCCCCATTCACCACCTTTTGGAAGCTGCAGATACCAGCACCCCAAAATGTCTTACAGGTGTGGAAACTGAGGCCAGCAAAGCTGGGGGCTTGCCCTTCATCACAGAGCACCCAGCGGCAGAGCCAGCGTCCCTGGGCTCACCTCAGCCTCCTTCCTGCTTCACCACGTGGTGGCCTTTCCCTCGCCTCGCACTGTGAGTGAGGCCAGGAGCAGCCTGAGCAGGGCTGAGCCACGCAGTCCCTCTACCATCACCCATCACCACTGCACATAGTAGGTACTGTGTCAAAGTTTATTCATTTCAATGGCTGAATAGACTGAGAGTTTTGCAAAGACAGGGACTGATCTGTCCTGTTCCCAGTTGTCTACCAGGGAAGCCTGCCTAAAATACTGCCTGGCACACAGTAGGTGCTTTGCCAGTGGTCAATTATTCACTCACATCAAGGGTGAGCTGTGTGGGAATGGGGCTGGCCTGTCTCTTTTGCTCGTGTCTCCACGGTGCCGAGACACTGCCTGGCACACCATCATTGCCCCAGAAAGATTCATTGAACAATGCAATGAATGATTGAAGAGGGAAAGTCGTCTAAATGGCCATTTGACATAGTTTGGACTAAAAATCTGCTTGTCTGAATCCATCTGGCCATTAAGCAAAATTCAGTCCAACCCACGCAGGCAGAGTAACCATAGAGGGGCAGGAATCGCTATCAACAGTCCTGTGCTGACATCTCCTCCACAGGCCGATTGTCAAGCTGAAATTAAGTGGCACTGTTGTTCCAGAGCCTCTTCAGGTCTCCCACAGGGAATTAGCCCCTGGGCAGGAGTGGGACCGTCTTGCATCCCCAGGGGTGCTAGCCTTCTCTCCTGAATCAGGTTGAGAATCCTTGGGGCCGAGGGAAACCCTGGGGCTCCCACCATCTCACCAGCCAAGAAAACCCCAGTGTATACTGGAGGTGAAAATGCATGCCCTGAGGAACTCCCACACCAAAGGCCCCGTGCCGAGCTGTCCAGGTGACCCACAAAGGTGACATGGATCCAAGGAGCCCACTGCAAGGCCACCTGCTCCTCAGCTGGGCTGGGGTGGTGGGGGCCGGCCATCCACCCTCTATAGAGAGCACGCAGCTTAGTCACTGCAGTCTCGACTGCCACGGCTTCTGGGTTCAGAGCTCCTCATCATTGGTCTCCTTCTGGGCTCTTGCAGCGTCCTGTCCGGACCTCAAAATCCCCATCCTTCTTTGACAGGTGTGGAAACTGAGGTCTAGGATGGTTTAAGAATTCAGTGCCTTCAATAAGCTTTCACCGGATACAGATCTCGCCCTCACTGCCACCTTACAGGTGAGGTTAGATTCACAGGACAGGAAACCGGCTCAGAAAGGTTGGGGAAGCTGCCCAGGGTCACACAGCTTGGATTCAAACCCACGGTTGCCTGGTACCAAAACCCACACTCAGAACAGGGCATCCCTCCCTGTTCCAGCCCAGTGTGATTTTGAACCACATTTGCTTGTCTGGAGTGAGCACCTACGGTGTGCCGGCCCAGGACTTTGTGCCCTCTATAACTCTCATGCCAGCTTTCCTGCAGCCGGTTAAGGCATCTGTCCCTTCCTGTTACGGGTTGGACTGTGTCCCCCAAACATGTCTACATCTGTACCCCCAGTGCCCCAGAAGGAACGCTACGTGGAAATAGGGTGTCTGTCAGGGTTTCCCGGTGAGAGTCGCATTTAAGTTGGTGGGCAGAGTCACACGGATGGCCCTCCCCAGGGTGGGTGGGCCTCCTCCTGCCCGGCGAGGGTCTGAATGGAACAGAAGGCAGAGGAAGGAGGAATCCGCCCTCTCTGCCTGACCACTGGGGCAAGCCGTTGTTTTCTGCCCTCAGTGCTCCTGGTCTTCCGGCCCTCGGACCGGGGCTGGAATCAACACCATCACCTCTTCAGCTCTCAGGCCTTCCAGCTGGGCCACCAGCTTCCCTGGGTCTCCAGTGTGCAGATGGCTGGTTGTGAGACTTCACCTCCATCGTCAGGTGAGCCAGACAAGTAAATACACAAATCCCACTCTGTTTCTCTGAAGAACCCTGACAAAGACAGAGGCCCTTGAGCTCAGTTAGTCAGAAGCCGAATGCAATCCCGGTGCTGCTCCTCACCAGCAGAGTCTATGGGACAGCAGGTGTGAGCCAGGCCCTCCCCTCGCCCCACCTGTACCAGGCCCCAGCCGTGTGCAGTTGGCTGTGGCTGGAATCCCGAGTCTGCGGGTCAGCTGGGTGGTTCTTCTCATTGCAGCGGGGCCACTCAGCAGCTACAGCCAGTGGAGTGACAGGTAGCAGGGGTGCACTGCAGTGCCTTTGGATGGGTGGGTCTCTGCTCCCTCCCCTCTTCCCTTAACAAGCACTTACTGAGCCATCAGCCTGATACAGCAGGTGCACAATAAGTGCTTGTTAAAGGAAGAGGGGAGGGGGCAGAGATCTGCATCTGTATCAGACACAGACAGCGTTCTTCAGAGAAACAGCGGCGACAGATGTGTACACAAGAGATTCATCCTAAAGGGTGGGTTCACATGATTGTAGAGGCTCCATCCTGAGAGCTGCTGTTGGTGAGCCAGAGACCCACGAGAGCCGAGAGAGTGGTTCCTGTCAAAGGCTGGCAGGCTCACAACCCAGAAAGAGCCACTGTTTCAGTTTCGGTCTCCAGGCAGGAGAAAGCTGGTGACAGTGGGAGGAATTTGCTCTTATTTGGGAAAGGGCCGGCATTTTTGCTCCATTCAAGTTTCAGGTCACTGGATGAAGCCCACCCACATTAGGGAAGGTAGCCGGCTCCACACGGTCTATTCAAATGTTAGACTCATCCAGAAACACTCTCACAGAAACATCCAGAATGCTTAACCAAATACCTGGGTATCCTGTGGCCCAGTCAAGTTGACACATAACATTAACCATCACACTCGCTGCGTGCAGAGCGTCGGCCTGGGTGGAGGAGGGACGGGATGGGGGTACTGGATCCATAGCCGTGAGACCCTGAGGGCAGAGGCTCAACAGCCTCATCTGACGCCGGCCCCGGCATCCAGCCCAGAGCCGGACACCCGCAGCCTCTCAGTAAATACTTCTTACATGAAACTCTCAAAGATTTAAAAGAATATGCTCCAAAACAGTAACAGTACTTAGGTATTGGAATTATAAGCAACTTATATAAGCAATATATAAGCAATTTATTCTACTTTTGGCTTATATGTATCTCTTGACTTTTTACAAGGAGTATATGTCACTCGTCTAGTTTGAAATGTGATTTGTAAAAAATTTTTCAAGTAAGGAAAACCTCATGTAAATTGTCAATCTACGGTCTGAAGACTTGGGAGCTGGGGCCACACTGGAGAGGAATTTGTGAAAATAGCAGCTGGGAACCTGCCCTGCCCTGCCCCTCAGGACCACTTGCACCAGGAACCCACAGGGACTGCCTCCTCCTGAACCTCAGAGCTGCACCCACCCCTTCTCTTCTCTGGATCTCAGTTCTCTCCTGCTGAACTGATGGAGCAGAGGTCCTGCCTGGATGCTCCGCCTTCATCTTTCAGGCAGTTCCCATGCCTGGGGCTCTCCAGTGGCCCTTCTGCTGCCCTACAGGAGCACTGTCAGTTTCCTTTGGGGTGGGGGTTTCTCAGGACGTCGCTATGAATCTAAGTAACATACCCCCGCCCACTCCCCAGCCCAAACAGGGGCTGTAGAGGGGCCTCAGCCCCCAGCACTGTCCCTGGCGGGTGGCGGGCACTTGGCAACTCTGTTGAACAGTGGGCAACTGAGAGGGAACTGACATGTCTCCCGGTCTCACCGTCATTTTCACACCAATCCCATGTCATTGCATCGCAGCTCTGGGAGTTGACATTAACATCTCCACTATCTAGACAAGGAGGCCAAAGCCACCAAGGTTAAAAAAACTTGCTCAAGCTCAGAATGCTTATAAGATCAAGGCCAAGACTCAGCCCCAAGTCCATATGACTCCAGGCAGAGCTGGGTGGGGTGAATTTCATGAACCACTTTTATGTTCCAATGCCATGCTCTTGCTTGCTTCAGAGGGGCGGGCCTGTATTCCTTCTAGGGAGAAAGTAGGAAAACACCGAGGGAGAGAGGAAGACACCAGTCATTCCTATTTTCTCAACAGATTGTAACTAAAACATTTCGTTCTTGATTAACTGGGTCTTCACAACCCCTGAAAAACAACAGAAGTGTTTTTGGCACACCCCAAAACCAACTTTTAAAAGTTGGTGGAAGGTATGTTGTCAGGCAAAAGGAAGTTGCAAAAAAGAATGATACAGTGTGATACTTCATGGTAAAACTAACCATTTCTAGAATACCTAGGGCTTGATGGTCCCTATGAAGAACTTCCTGGAAAGCATGTTATAAACTTTCAATGGCGATTAATTTGTGGGGACTAAGGAGGCAGGATGTTTTTGCTTTCTAAATGATACATTCTGTTGTCCCTGAATTTTGTATGATAAGCCCCAAAAAAGCAATCAATCAACAAATGAATAAAGTCACAGCCTGGTGGAGGCCCTGCTTGGAAAATATCCTCTTGTCTGCCTTCCTGCTGTTATAAGCCCAACCAAATCTGAGCTCAGGCAGAAGCTTCTTCATGGCCCACAGCGGACATCCCTGGCTGCCCACCCTCCATCCTCTTCTCCATCCCCCAGCCTGTCAGGGCCTCAAATTTCCCATGTGTGTGTATTTCCCAGACAAATATAGAACATCCAGTTAAATTTGAATTTAAATAAACAATTAATTTAAATATATTTAGACTGATAGCTATCTTTACATATAGCTGAACTGACGGAGCAGAGGTCCTGCCTGGGTGCCCGGCAGTTCATTCTCAGTACACATACATGTAAATATTTTAATATTTTTCTTGTTTTTTTTTTTAATTTCTTGTTTTGTTTTTTTTGAGACGGAGTCTCGCTCTGTCACCCAGGTTGGAGTGCGATCTCTGCTCACTGCAGCCTCTGCCTCCCGGGTTCAAGCAATTCTCCTGCCTCAGCCTCCCAAGTAGCTGGGATTACAGGCACCCGCCACCACACCTGGCTAATTTTTTGTATTTTTAGTAGAAATGGGGTTTCACCATGTTGGCCAGGCTGATCTCGAACTCCTGACCTCAGGTGATCTGCCCACCTCGACCTCCCAAAGTGCTGGGATTACAGGCGTGAGCCACCATGCCCGGTCCTATTTTTCATTTATATTCAGGAAATACTGAAAACTCTCATGCTAAAAACGCTCTTCATTATTTATCTAAAATCTGAAGTTTAACCGGGGACCCTGCCCTTGTATTTGCTAAACCTGGCCACCCTAGTTGAGTGAGGCCCAAGCATTCTTCAGGGATGCCCTGACCAACCCAGCCACGCAGCCTACCTGTCCCAGACACAGGCACGGCTTCCAGAGTGGGCCCATGCCCTTGTCAGCAGGCCTCAGTTCTAGGACCTTGATTTGAGCTCTCTGGGGAGTGAAGTTTCTCTTTTATACCGATTTGAGATCTGGAAGCAGACAGCTGACAAGGGGCATTTGCTGACATCTTGGGGCCAAGAGAGGAGGCGATCAGAGGACGAAATCAACACAATGGAAACGGAATGGAGAGGTGGTGGGGAGCTTTCTGGCCAGATGGCTAGGGCTGCTAAATCCAGCCTTCTCTGAAATCACATACGCTTTTCACTTTCCAGTTACAGCAGGCTCCAACCCCCTTCATGATTAAAGCCAGTTCGAGCTGAGTTTTGTGTCGCAACCAAGCTGGCCAACCTACCTCGTGCATGGAGCAGTGAATCCCAGGCTTCCTAGTGAAGACACATCCCAGGCATACAACCATTGAGTGCCCAGGTGTGCAGCAGGCTTCTTCAGCAACAAGGCATCTACTCCAGAGGCCTCTGCAATTTGAGCTTTCTTGTTTGGGCTTGACTGACCTTGGAGGTCTGCACTTGGGAACACATATGGCCACATTCAACCCAGGAGCCCTGCCAAGATATGGTCTTTGCTATCTCTGCGGCGATTTATCTTCTCGAGGGATTTCCTCACCTGAACATGGTTCAGGGCGTAAACTCCAGGGCAGACAGCCTGAGAAACACATTGTGGAGCCTGATGAAACATCAGAAGCGGGGAGCAAGAGGAAGCATGCCTTACTGGTTCAGACACACAGAGCCAGGAGGCTGCTGGCCAGGGAAGGCATTCTCATTTCTGGAATTATCTGGGAGGTGAACAATGAAACAGAAATTAGGAGGAACTCAACTCACGCAAATGAAAAGCGGACCAGAGAGGAGCCCCCGCCCTGAACTGAAACTGCCATAAATCCAACCAGCGCTGCAGCTCCACATGGGCCATGAGTCCAACCAGCGCTGCAGCTCCACGTGGGCCATGAATCTAACCAGCGCTGCAGCTCGACCTGGCTGTTCTTGCGTTTTCTTTCTTTTCTGGTTCCATGTCTTGGCAGGATCCCTGACAAGATCGAGGGGAGCTAGATTCGGTGCAAGATGAGAATCAGTCTCCTGCCTGGAGAGGCCATGCACATTCTTTTGCATGCAAAAGATGTTTATTTCCAGGGTTGGAAGAAGCAGTGGCCACCTGAGTGGAGCTTGATTTTCTGAAGCAGAGGTCTAGAACAGGGTCATCTGTCTTTTCCACAGCATGCTGGGGCACGCTCCTCTTTCAGAAGGGGCCGCCGAACCAACCGATGAAGAACATCCACGTTTTCTTATATTCTCCTATTTTAAAAATATAAATGCATTGCACACTTGTCAAATAACCAAAATACGTCAAATAGCCAAAAATAAATGTCAAATAACCAAAAACTGCACAAACAGTGGATATAGCCCATCCCGCTACCAGTCTCGCACACCCCTATTCATGCCTGTTTTCTGCTCCTACAAACAGACCTGCAGACCTCACAAAGTGTAATTATACGGTAAGCACTACTGAAAACTTGCTGCTTTCCACCAAAACCCACAGTGGCATCTCTCCAGATCTATTCGTGTGGCTCCAACTTGTGACTGTTCATAGCAGCAAATATTCCTCAATACAGACGGACCAACATGTTCCTTATCAATCACACTTACGTTGTTTCTCGTTTTGTTTTTTGACCACAGACAACCCTGCAATCGACATCTGTGTATGCAGGTGTGAGTCTACATATTTTACAGCTGTACTTGGCTCAGGTCTAACCATCAGACGGAGGCTGGCCTTCAACATCTGGGAGGCAGAACCAGCAAGCATTAAGAGAATCCTGGTCCTCAACAGAGGAACTTGGATTAAGTGCCACACTTTGATCCTTTTAAGATGGATTTGTACGAGTGGGATTGCTGGGTTAATGTAATGGATGTGCACTTTTAATATGAATTCCCAGGAAAAAAAATATATGTATATATACATCAAATGAGGATACAAAAATCTTACACTGATCTCTGCATGAAAGAACTTTGGGCTGAGTTGGCTGAATGCCTCAGCATGTGTCAGGTGCCTTGGGCTGGGTACACGAATCAGGAAGAAACTTTCTTTGCAAAGACAGATGGCATATTCAACATACAGAAAACAGGAAAGCCTTTGAAGTAGAGTCCCACCTAGTAGCCGCCCACATGCCACCAACCAGGGGGAGCCCCAGGGACTGAGGAGGCCTTCAGACACCCTGTGTGACTCAACTGTGCCAGCCCAGGAAGTACACTGAGGACAATGCTGAGTTTGTCATAGTTAAAGCTGCTTATGGTCTTTTGATCCTTTCCGATAAAAGGCTAAAAACTCCGGTACACAGTCATGTGTCACTTAACAATGGGGATATGTTCTGAGAAATGCATCGTTAGGTGATTTTGTTATGCGAACATCATAGGATGTACTTACCCAAACCTAGATGCTGTATATATTTTTCTATATATATGGTCATGTGCTGCTAAACAATGTTTTGGTTAACAATGGACCGCATATATGGTGGTGGTCCCATCAGATTACAGTGAAGCTGAAAAATTCCTGTTCTAGAGATGATTCCTGAGAAATTGACTTTTGAAGAGTTGTTGAAACTAGAACAAGAATGCACAGCTGAAGAAGAGGCAAAAGAAAGAAGGAAAAGAAGAGCCAGATGCAGTGGCTTATGCCTGCAATCCCAACACTTTGGGAGGCCAAGTTAGGAGGACTGCTTGAGCGCAGGAGTCGAGACCAAACTGGACAGCATAGTGAGACCTTGTCTCTACAAAATAAAACAAAATAAAAATTACCTGGGCATGGTGGAAACTATATCCCTGAGTACTCGGGAGGCTAAGGTGGGAGTGAGCCCGGGAGGTCAAGGTTGCAGTGAGCCATGATTGCACCACTGTACTCCAGCCTGGACAACAGAATAAAACACTGTTTCAAAAAAAAGAGAAAGAAAAAGAAGAGGATCCCCAAGAAAATTCACAGTGAAGGGTTTAGCAGCAGCTTTCACAGTCTTCAAAAGTTCCTTACAAAGTCTGAAAACATAGACCCCAGCATCAAAAAGTTTTCAGTAATAGAGAGGAATATTCATGACACATCACCCGCTTATGAGTAGATCTATGATGAAAAAAAGAGATAAACTAAGAAAACCATCATGGACTTATTTCTGAAAAGAGTGTCACCTCCCAAGAAGAGGCTCAGGCAGGTCCTTCAGCAGGTATCCAGAAGAAGGCATTGTTTTCAGAGCAGATGACAGCTCCATGGGTGTTACTGCCCCAGAAAACCTTCCAGTGGGACAGATGTGGAGGTGGAATACAGTGCTGTTGACAATCCTGACCCTATGTAAGGCCTAACCTAGTGTTTCTGTGCCTCATTTTCAACAAAAAAGTTAACAGTAAGTAAGTAAATTTTAAAATAGGAAAAAGCTTATGGAACAAGGGTATAAAGAAAGAAAATATTTGTTACAGCTTTATAATGTGTGTTTCAAGCTAAGTGTTATTAAAACGGTGTCAAAAAGTTTATAAAAATTCAAAAGTTTTAACGTAAAAAAGTTACAGTAAACTAAGGTTAATTTATTATTGAAGAAACAAGAATATTAGAAGTAAATTTAGGCCAGGCACTGGTGGCTCACACTTGTAATCCCAGCACTTTGGGAGGCCAAGGTGAGTGTATCATCTAAAGTCAGGAGTTCAAGACCAGCCTAGCCAACACAGCAAAACCCCATCTCTACTAGGAATACAAAAATTAGCTGGGCATGGTGGCACCCACCTGTAATCCTAGATATTCAGGAGGCTGAGACAGGAGAATCACTTGAACCCGGGAGGCGGAGGTTGCAGTGAGCCAAGATTGCACCACTACACTTCAGCCTGGGCAAAAAGAGTGAAAATCTGTCTCAAAAAAAAAGAAAAAAAAAGTAAATTTAGTGTAGCCTAAGTGTATGACGTTCATCAAGTCTAGAGCAGTGTACAGTCATGTCCTGGGCCTTTGCATTCACTCACCTCAGCCTCACTCACTGACTCACCCAGAGCAACTTCCAGTCCTGCAAGCTCTGTTCATGGGAGGTGCACTATACAGGTGGACCATATCTTATCTTTTATATCTCTATTTTTTTCTGTACCTTATCTATATGGAGGTATGCCTAGATACACAAGTACTCACCGTTGTGTTATAATGACTTAGAGTATTCAGTCCAGTCACATACTGTACAGGTTTGTAGCCTACGAACCACAGGCTACACAAAATAGCCTAGGTGTATAGTAGGCTGTGCCATCTGGGGCTGTGTCAGTAACTCTACGATGTTGCCACAAGGTTCGAATCACCTAAGGACACATTTCTCAGAACAGATCCCTGTCATTAAACAACATGTAACCATTTTTTTGTTTTTTTTTTTTTCATTTGGAAAACCAAATGCCCAAGCACCATTACGAATATCAATCATTTCCCTTACTTGATCTGCAATGCCAGTAGCAAGTGCCATATACTAGGTTTCTCTATCTGCTCTGCTATAATCCTACAGAACCACCATCACATGCAGCTGTCATCAACTGAAATGTCCTTACACAGTGCAGGACTGACTGGATGTAAGAGTGTACAGTAAACCCAAGAAAGGTAGGAAGCACTATTCTAAACCAGCCCTCTATGATAGAAATACAATGCTAGCCATATTTTAAATTATCTAGTAATCGCCTTAAAAAACAAAATAAGAACTATGAAACAGGTGAAATTAATTTTAATAATATATGTAATTTAACCCAACATATTCAAAATATTATTTCAACATGTAAGCAAATTATCAACATTTTCATTTCTTTTTTTATATTAAGTCTTCAACATCTATTGTGTATTTTACACTGGCCGTACAGCTCCATTCCGACCCAGCTGTATTTCAGACCCATTACAGCTCCATTCAGACCCAACTGTAGCCAGATGTGATGAGCGGCTGCCAGGCAGGAAAGTGCGGGTTTAGAAGATTTCAGGGGCGGGGACGACCACATCCCCCCTTTCAGGGCATACAGACTGAGCAACTCTGCAGCATGCATGAGCCACACAGGCTCTGGGCACAAGAAGAAAAAGATGCCATCCCTGCCTCCCAGATGTTGATTGTGTAGTGGGAAGATGGGCAAGTGACCCACCCAGCACCCACTTAAAAATTTCCATAGTGGGATGAAAGTTCTGCGCCATCCCAAAGTGTCAGTTATTGGAGAGGCTTTTTCCTACAGGGAATAAAAATTAGCCTCACGGTACTTTTCAGCCATTGAAACTGGTTCTGCCTGTTGGAGGCCACAGGGAATAAACCTACTCCTCCCTCCCCATGAATATTCCCTCGTATTCATTCAGCATTCATTTGCTCACCCAATTTTAACTGAGCACCTCCAATGTGCCAAGCTCTGCCCAAGGTGCCGGGGATACTACAGCCATGAACAAGAGACCCAGTCCCTGCCCCAGGGAGCTCCCAGGTGAATGGGGCAAATATGCAAATCAACATGCAAATAAAGAGGGCTGGGAGCCTTAAGGAGGGGCACCTAACGTGATCTTGGGGTCTGGAGGCTTGCCAGAGCAAATGCTTGAGGTAAGACTAGGGAGAGAACTTTGGGTAGGGGGGAGACCTGTCGTGTTGGAAAGTGGTGGCAGAAGGGTGGGACCAGGTATAGGGGACAGCAGGTGCTAAGACCCCAGGATGAAAGACGGCCTCTGGAGGACCTGTGAGTTCTTCCAGATGACAACTGTGGAACTACAGAAGGAAGAGAGTCAGGATGAGGTGGAGGGTGTTGACAGATCTCAAGGTGGGGGCCACGTGTAGCCTGCTAAGGAATCTGGATGTTCTCGATTGTACCCCAAGAGCACTGAGGAATGCTTGCAGTGAGCGCCAAACCCTTCTAGAGCCTACCCCCAGGCTTCTCCTTCTCCAACCCCATTCTCTCCTTTGCCCTGCAAATACCAAGGTGTCTGGACCCCTGGGCTTCTGGTGCTTTGGTTGGCACAGAGCAGCCTCCCAGCCCCAGGCTCCTCAACCAGGATCTGGGGGAGACACTGGGCTGTGCAGATCACACAGAAGGAGGCCCCCACATGCTCCAGCAGCTCCTTCTCAGGCTCCTCCTTCCACCCCTGCCCCCTGCAATCCATCCCTACAGACCCACTCCCTCCCACACTGGGGATCTTCTTAACAGCAACTGGCTGTTCCCTTCCCCTGACCCTCCCCTTTCCCCTTCCCCTTCCCCTTCCCATCACCCTTGGAGTAAATTCCAAGTCCCCTTTTCCTCCAGCCTTCTGAGACGTTTCCTACACCAACGTCTCTGAAGGCACTGTTCCCTCAGCCTAAGATGCTCTTCCCGACCCCTACCTTTGCAGGCTGGTCCTGGAGAGCCTTCTGACATCACTGAGCTGGCAGCTCCTTGGGAGGACTTTCCCGGCCACCCTAAACAAAGGAAGCCTTGGTGGGACGGATTGTAATGTGTCATTACTCTGTATTTGTTTGTCTGTTCCTACACACACATACACATGAACACACATGTCCATGTACACACACACGCACATGCACACGCTCAACAGGCCATGAGTCTCTTGCCCACGCTTGCAGCCCCAGCATCCGGACCAACGCCTCGCACAGGAGAGGCATCTAGCAGATGTATGCTGAATGCATAAATACTCAAACCTCTCAGAGCCAAGTGTTCTTCATCTGTAAAACAGGAATCACAGGATCTCCCTCCCTCCTCAGGGTTTTCCAGAGAACTAACTGGGATACTTTATATGAAGCTTCTGGAGTCACACGTGGACTATAGCCACGGTCAGGTGACCACCAGCCTCTGACTCTAGCATGACACTTGAGAGCAGATATTCTGGATCCAAACTGCCTGGAATCACATCCTATTTACTCCTAGTTCCTGGTTCCTGGTGATCCTGGGCACGCTGCTCACCTGATGGCCTCAGGCATGCTGCTCACCTGGTGGCCTCAAGCTGCAAACTGCAGCTTCTTTATCTCTACAAAGGGCCTCATAGCACCAGCCTCCCAGACCTCCCATAGGATGCAGACAGTGAATCCAAGCAAAGTGCTCCACGTGGGACTGGGGGAGGGCAGGGCTGCAGAAATGGTGGCTGCCCTGATGAAGCCTCCGTCTACATAGTCTACATAGTTCAGCAGCAATTCCCTGAAAAGTAGAGCTGGACGCGAAGCTACATAATTCATCCAGGAGTGCAGCCCAAGGGAAAGCCAGCCTGAGGGGTGAGGGGACGTGAAGCAAGGAAGGAGGGAGAGTACACCAGGGGCACATGTGCCAGCTGGCCACAGCTGGTCAAGGAAACCCAGCTGGTTGCTCAGTGAGACAGGATGTCCTGTGACACGCTGTGCAGAGCCACTGCATCCTGGACTGGCCTGCCTAGCAAGGAGACGGAGTGACCTGTCTGCTGGTTTCTTCTTGTCTCCTGTCTCGCTTTGCTTGATGTTCTGCCTGGAGGATGTTGCCTTCTCTCCCCACACTCTCAGGGTGTGCTGTGCTGCCCCTTGGGATGGCCCCGGGATGGCCACCAGAGCATCTAAGGGTCCCCTCCCGGTAAACTCGTGCACCACAGCAGCCGTGATCACACACGAGGGAGTGATGTGGGCTGTGCGGAAGCCCTACCCTCATCTGAATGGAGGCTGAGGTATGGGGCTGAGAAGACAGCAGAGGCAACCGGCGCTTGACGACCTCAGGGACAGGGCGATCCACTGCTGGGGAAGGCAGCTGAGCAAAAGTGGGGCCATGCACAGCCTGGGAGGGCACGTGGGCTGGTACACATGCCCTTCTACCAGATGTCCTGTGGCTGGGTGCAGGCCCCTTCCCACCACCCCACCATCTTTGTGGCAGGCAAAGTGATCGAGCCTTCTGCAATAATGTTGCTGTAATAAATAAATAAATTAGCACTCCAAAAGCTCTTAAAACAGTAAGAGACACATAAGAAGCACCACAGAAATACTTGTAAATAAGTCAATAAGTCTAGACATTTTATGAGAAAATGGCACCACACATGGTTTCTGCATTATGTCTTGTTATTTGGTTCATTTAAATTTTCTTTGGCCAGAGACACACAGATAACTGCTCCCTTTCCCTCCCATAACCCTCGGCTGGGGAGAGAAGTGTGGGAGGGGAATGGTGTGGAGAGAGCAGGGCCAGCCCCTGGGGTCCCCCTGCCCTACTTAAGGGTCGGTCTCCTGCCTCACTTGATTGCGTCTGCTCCCATCCTCTCTCTCTCACTGTGGCCACAGCAGTGACTGCTTCATTCTTCCAGAGTCAGAACTAGTGCTGAAAGCGTCATTTAAAAATAAAATAAAACAGGGGAACTCATTTATGCTGAGACTATGCTATTTTCCCAAGTTGCCTACAGGACAGAGCAATAAAAAATTTATCCTTAATAGCATTTTGCAGGATTTTGCCACAGGAGATGTTCTCCCCACCGGAGTTTGGAACGATTCCTGTCTGCGTTACATCCCCAGCCCTCAGTCATGCCAGCCCCCAACCTCCCCTCTCCCTCATTGGAGACTTTGCAGCCAGCCTGCCTTCTCCTCATCCTGCCCCCACCCAGAGAGATGTCTGGACACTGGTCACTCCACCCATGAAACTCATCTCCGGGAAGGGGAAGAGGAAAAACAGGCAACCCTGTCATCAACTTCCCCTCCCTTTCTCCGTGTCTCATCTGTAGATAAAAAGCTTGTGTCAGAAG
This sequence comes from Papio anubis, assembly GCF_008728515.1. Classification (NCBI taxonomy): domain Eukaryota; kingdom Metazoa; phylum Chordata; class Mammalia; order Primates; family Cercopithecidae; genus Papio; species Papio anubis. The sequence continues at coordinate 85,014,769 of NC_044991.1, read as the reverse complement.
ACAGAACAATAAGAGAAAAGAAAACCCAAGCAGCCAGTAACTTAATTTCATAAAAACCAACATGCTAAGAGATGCTAAAAATTGGAGGGAGCACAGGGGGTAGCAAAGCAAGCTCCGGACAATATATAATAGAGCGATCACACTTATGCATTTAACAATCAATATATAATTATTAATTTATGTTATGTAAATGCAGAGAGAAAATCTCTAAGAAACACTTCAAACTTTTAACAGTGGTTCCTCCAGAGAGGGGCACGAAATCAGAAATTGAAAAAAGCAGATAGGAGACTTGGGTTTTTTTCTCTATACATTTCCATTGTTTAATTTTTTAGAAGTAACAGTTATTAAAATTTTTTAAAATTAAGAGGGGATCTCTCATCAGATTAAAAATAAATGTAAATGTGTTATAAGCAAGGAGGTCTTCAAAAAGTTCATAGAAAATGTGTATTATAAAAAACTATGCATAGATCTCCAAATTTTTTGCACCAAAATTAACTTATACTAACTTGTTATGTCTGAACAGAATCTACTTTGAGGCACTAAGAAGGATAAGAAAGCGGTTTGAAAAGAGCCCATAACAGAACAATGTGAATTCTGCTAAAATTGAAAAACAAACATCAAATTTATGGCAAAATTGGGTGGAAGAATAGTGAAATCACTGATGGTTTACAAAAAGTTTGTGGGGACAATGACCCAAAGAAAGCAGCAGTTTACAAAAGAATAACCCATTTTAAGAAGGGACAAGATGATATTGAACATGAAACTCACAGAAGCAGACCGTCCACATCAATTTGTGAGAAAAAAAATTCAGCTTGTTCATGCCCTAATTGATGAGGACCAACGATTAACAGCAAAAATGCTAGCCAACACCATGGACATCTCAACTGGTTCAATCTACACAATTCTAACTGAAAAAGTAAAGGTGAGCAAACTTTTCATTCGCTGGGTGCTGAAACCCTCACACCCAGATCAGCTGCAGACAAGAGCAGAGCTTTCAATGGAAATTTTAAACAAGTAGGGGGATCAAGTCTCTGAAACATTTTTTTCAAAGAATTATTAACAGGAGATGAAACATGGTTTTACTAGAACAATCCTGAAGACAAAGCACAATCAGAGCAATGGCTACCAAGAGGTGGCAGTGGTCCAGTCAAAGCAAAAGTGGACCAGTCAGGAAGTCATGGCAACAGTTTTTGGGGGATGCTCAGGATATTTTACTGTTGACTTTCTATAAGGCCAAAGAATTATAACATCAGCTTATTATGAAAGTGTTTTGAGAAAGTTAGCCAAAACTTCAGCAGAAAAATGCCCACAAACCTTCACCAGAGAATCCATCTCCACCATGACAATACTCCTGTTCACTCCTCTTGTCAAACAATGGCAATTTTGGGGGAGTTCTGATGAGAAATCATTAGGTATCCACCTTAAAGTCCTGATTTGGCTCCTTCTGACTTGGTAAAAAAATTTGTTTGCTACTCTTTAAAAATCATTAAAGAGCACTTATTTTTCTTCCGTTAATAATGTAAAAAAAGACTCCAATGACATGGCTAAATTCCCAGGACCCTCAGTAATTTAGGGATGGACTAAATAGCTGGTACCACTGCTTACAGAAGTGTTTTGACCTTGCTGGACCTTATAAAGTTTATGTTTTTTATTTTTATCTTCTAATTTCATTCTTCCGTCAACTTTTTGAAGTTCACTCATATTAGTTGTTAGGGAATAAGTGGGTAGTTGCCATCTACCACCAGTGGGAGTATATATTAGTATAGCCATTTTGGAGGATAATTTTTTAGTATCAAATGTTTAATATGCAAGCCAGCACCCAGCACTTTCCATTTTTCTGAGGAATGTGCACTAAAGAGCACAGGTTAGAACATCTATTTTAGGATTTCTCATAGCAGCAAAAACTGACAACACCTCCACAGAGGACTGGCAAAATAAACTATCAAGTGTCCAAATCATGACATCATTTGCATCCTTTAAAAGGATGAAGCCAAGGTACACATCCTGACATGGAAAATTCTCTAAGGTACTTCTTAGGGGAAAAAAAAGAGTTGCAGAATGGTCTTTATAATATAATACATTACAGATTTTCTACCTATGTATGCAAACGCATACAAAGAGGCCTCAAAAGGAACACACAAACTGATCCCAGTGTGTGGAGGTCACCATCTGGTTTCCGAATATTTCTGACCAACTGCACTACTGGAGCACCTTGAAGTTCAGTGGGAACATGTCACTATTTCTGGCCAATGAGTTATGAGCAAAAGTATCACAGGGCCACTGCCGGGCATTTAATTGCTGATGTGCAATTCCTCAGAGTTCTTTTTGCCCTGGCATGACAATCAATCATCTCCAAGAAGGCAGCTCCCTGCCAACCTTGTGCCAATGAGCAGAGCCCCTTCCCAACCCAGATGTACATGTAGCTCTGAAGCCTGGAGATATGGGTTGTATGTTGTTATTGTGATTACAGAATAACCTAGCCTTCCCTGACAGATGCCCTGTGTCATCCCCCAAGGAAAAGCTTGGGGATTGGGTACAATGAACAAAGGGCACCGGACTGTAATGTTTTACTCTTTACAAACTGAACATGGTTGTGCACTACTTTTGCAATTAATGGTACAATCTATACACATGAATTGTGTACAGTTAAAATTAATAATTTCAAAGAATGATAAAGCTAGCAAAGAAAAGTAGTAAAAATCAGCATCCAAGAGTCTTGGCTTTTGGAGCAAGAAGTGGACTGTGAAAGTCAATTTTGTGTCAATTTTGCTGGGTCACAGTGCCCAGATATTTGGTCTAACATTATTCTGGGTGTTTCTGTGAGGGTGTTTTGGATAATATTAACATTTAAATGAGTGGACTTTGAGTAAAACAGATTGTCCTCCATAATGTGTCTGGGCCTCATCCAATCAGTTGAAAGCCTGAATAAGACAAAAAGATGGGCCTCCTACAAGCAAGAGAGAATTCTCTCACAAACTACCTCAAACTTCATAAAGAAGATCAGTTTTTCCTGGTTCTTTGGCAAACCATTTTTGGATTTCAACTGGAGCATCAGCTGTCCTGGGTCTCCAGCCTGCTAGCTCACCCTGCAGGTTTTGGACTTGCCAGCCTCCACAATCACATGAGCCAATTCCTTTGAGGGAGTTTTGAGTCACATCAGCCTGGGTTCAAGCCCCAGCTCTACCCCTTCCTAGTATGGAACCCTGAACATGAGGCACAGACCCTTGGAACCTCAATTTCCTCATCTCCAAACCGGGGATAATAATAATCACCCCTTCCCCCTCCCCCACCTACTCAAACATAGGGCTGTTTGAGAAGTTACTGATCTGGACAATATGAAAGTCCTTCATGAGTCTGACACAGGGAGTGGCAGCTCATACTGTTATCATCTTGACCACAATGCCCCCAGTCCTTCCTATGGCCCTCACAAGATCCCCTGCTGATTCTCTTGTCACCCCTTTGGGTGCAGCAAGGGATTCTGGCTGTTAAGGGGAAATCTTTAATATGTCTGGGCAGTCAGATATGCAATGATGAAAAACACCACTCAAAGCAAGTCACTTCACCCTTCCAGCTGCCTCCTCTTTGGCTGCAGCCTTTTCCCTACAGTTTCCTGCATGGTTCCATCTCTCCCCTTTCCTAGTGGGGGCTGCAAGTTGACTTCTCAAGTAGTCAACTCCACCTCCTGCTCTTGTTAGGAGTATGTGGCCTCAGGTAAGCCAATCACTAAAGTCCATCTCTCTGGCAGAAGGAATTGGATCCCATGTGGTCATGTGACCCAATGCAGTCCAATCAAAGTGAAGGTCGGGACTCGGGCTGAGATTCTGGGACAGAGACCCACTCTCTTTCCTGGGAGCCATCTTGGAGCCTTAGAGTGAAAACAACAATGCAGCAGACAGAGTGAAGAGATGGGAATTTGGGGACATTGACTGGCTGTGGGACCAAGCCTGGTCTGGAGTCTTTATGGACTTTCGAGGTACTTGAGGCATTAAATTCCCTGATTACCTAAGCAGGTGGTGTTGGGCTATCCATAGGTTATGAGTGAACCCCTGGAACTGATTTAAGTGGAAACAGTTGTCTTTCCCAGGAGGGCACGAGAGGAGGGCATGTGCTGAGGAGGTGCGGGAGCAGGTGAGTGCCTGGGACACTGCACGTGTTCAACCACTACTGCTTCTCTTCATGTGCACCAAGGCCCTTTGTGGCTACAGCGAGGAAGCCGGGTTCACACAGCCTGGAGCACAAAGCATGCCTTGGAGACTGGGCCTGCCTCATCCTTGGTCTTGTTTTTCTGTGATGACTGTTACCTGCATGACCTCTGGCAGTTTTCAGAACCAGGAGAAGGAGAACTCTGCCTTCCCAGTTGGGTGATGCTGTCCTGGTTGGGTCACTTGCCTTCAGAACCACTCTCTGTGGCCAGAGGATGATGCTTTGATTGGCTGGGCCTGGTCATGTGAGCAGGGAAAGGCTCAACCTCACTGACAGCTCACAATGGAGATGGGCGCAGGTTGGTGCCCCAGTGGTGCTTGTGGAAGGGGGAGTGTTTGATGGGAGTAGAGAGGACACAGCAGAGGCCTCCTATAAACGGCTGTGTAATGAGATGATCTTGTTCAGATGGTTCGTGCTGTACAGGAGTTACGTGTAGCACAGGGCTCCTCAGCCCACCACCATGTGGGGCTGGAGACTTCTCTGTTGAGGGGCGCCTTGTGCACTGGAGCATGACTGGCAGTATCTCCGGCCCCCACCTGCCAGATGCCAGTAGCACCACCCCCATGTTGTGACAACCAGAAGTTCTTTAGACATTGCCAAATGTACCCTAGGGGGAAAAAAAAATCAGCCCTGGTTGAGAATGACAGACACAGCATCTTCAGGAAATGTTCAAGCTTGTTCATCCATCACTTGGTGGCCAGAGCTTCTGCACTGAGCTGCTTCCCCCACAGTCACTGAAATCTTCACTTATTCATTCACCCAGTAAGTCTGTGTTGAGTACCCCCATAAACTTTCCATAAGCCAGGCACTGGGTTATGTTCAGGAGTGGGACCTAGCCGCTGCCTCAGTTTACTCATGTGTAAAATGAGGGGAAGTGACTGGAGTTTCTGGGCCTGTATGAGTCAGGCTTCTCCAGAGAAATGGAACCAATAGGATTGGACACATCCTCCCAGAGCCCTCGGGGACGCGCAGAGAATGGTCCAGGGCAGACAGCAGGGAAACCACATGCAGGAGCCCCAGTTCCCTGGGGGCTGCTTCCCCAGCTTTTCTTGACAGTGGGCCCCCTGCAACTCTCCTCCCTGACTTGCCCTGGCCACTCATGGCTCTCTGTTGCACAGACTGCCCTGCTAAAATTGAAGAACAAACATCAAATTTATGGCAAAGCTTGGGTGGAAGAATAATAGAATAACTATTGGGTACTATTGGGTACCTGGGGACAAAATAATCTGTACAACAAACCCATGACATGAATTTATCCTCCACGCAGCAGCAAAAGACAACATGCAGCCCCTGCTTCAAATCTCCGCACATAATATTAAAAAATCAAAAGATAACAGTTGCTGGTGAGGTTGTGGAGAAAAGGGAACACTTACACACTGCTGATGGGAGTGTAAATCAGTTCAACCACTGTGGAAGGCAGTGTAACGATTCCTCAAAGAGCTGAAAATAGAACTACCATTAGGCCCAGCAATCCCGTTACACCCAGAGGAATGTAAGTCGTTCTGCCATAAAGACACGTACACGCAAATGTTCATCGTAGCACTGTTCACAGTAGCAGACATAGAATCAACCTAAATGCCTATCAATGACAGACAGACAAAGAAAATGTGGTACATATACACCATGGAATACTATAAAGCCATAAAAAAGAATGAGATCATGTCTTGCAGGAACATGGAAGGAGCTGGAGGCAATTATCCTCAGCAAACCAGGGCAGGAACAGAAACCAAATACCGCATGTTCTCACTTACAGGTGGGAGCTAAATGATGAGAACACATGGACACGTAGAGGGAAACAACACACACTGGGACCCGTTTGAGGGGGGAGGATGAGCGAGGGGGAAAGGAGCAGAAAAAATAACTATTGGGTACTAGGTTTGGTACCTGGGTGACAAAATAATCTGCACAACAAACCCCTGTGACATGAGTTTACCCATATAACGAACCTGTACATGCACCACTGAACCTAAAATAAAAGTTAAAAAAATAGGCCAGGCACAGTGGCTCACACCTTTAATCCCAGCACTTTGGGAGGCCAAGGCAGGTGGATCACCTGAGGTCAGGAGTTCGAGACCAGACTGGCCAACATGATGAAATTCCATCTCTACTAGAAATACAAAAAATTAGTTGAGCGTGGTGACAGATGCCTATAATCCCAGCTACTCAGGAGGCTGAGGCAGGAGAATCACTTGAACCTGGGAGGCACAGGTTGAAGTGAGCCGAGATCAGGCCACTGCACTCCAGCCTGGGCAACAAGAATGAAACTCCATCTCAAAAACGATAAATAAAATAAAACAATTCTCTAGCACACTCTCCCTTTGCTTCCACAATGAGGCTCAAACTCCTTTGTGGTCCACACGGCCTGGGAGGTCTGGGGACTGTGGAGCCCTGCCTCATCTCCCATCATTAGCCCCTTCCTCTGCCTCCAGCCTCGGCTGCCTCCCCTCCTTCCTGTTCCTCATAAGCACCATGAGATCAAGAGCTGTGGCTCATTCTTGATGGCACCCCAGGGCCAAGTACTCTGTAGGGGCTCACTAAATGTCTGTGGACTGAAATGAAGGAACAAGTTTCTCAGGAAGCTTCAAGGGGCCACGGGAGTTAGCACTTCCTTGTCAGATCTGGCCTGATATGAAGATAGAAACTTCTCATAATTATTCCTTCTTTAGCAGTGGCAGAGAATGCTGGCTTAGTGGGGCTCCTTGTTCCTGAGTGAGAGAACCCCCAGCTGACTGCGTTTCCCAGCCGCCCTGCAGCCAGGGCACAGTGAGAGGAACACGCTGTTTGGAACTGCTAGCGGGAGGAGCTCCTTAAGAGGTGGACAGACAGCTGCTCCTTTTGCCTTGCCCCCATCTTTCACTGGGTTCCCCAGAAGCTGACTGTAAGTCAAGTATTCAAGTGCAAATGGAATTTTTCCAAGCTGGAGGGAGGTGAGCAAAGGGAGAAAGTCAGCAAAGAGCATAGGAATGAGTCGGCTATGGCAACCAGAGCAACTAGAGGCCAATCATGTGGCTATCTTAGGGGAAATGTATAGAACGTGCCTCTCAGAGTTATCCCACCCCAGAAGCAAGGAAGCTGAGGCACTTATCCACCAACTCCCTGTCATCATTGATGGCTTCTCCCGTCCCTCCTACCAGCTCGCCCTGCAGGGGCCAAGGGTAAACGTTCTGCCAGGGCTTGAGGTGGGACACTCCTGGCGTGAGTACACAAGACCAGTGAGTCAGAGGCGGCTGGTAACACGCCCAGCCCTCCCTCCTCCTGCCTGGAACACAGAGGCATCAGATGGAATTCCAGCAGTCATGTTAGACCACGATGCAGTCTGGAGGATGGAAGCCCAGTGCTCAGATGGAGGAGTCAACAAGCAGAAACACCTGGGTCCTTGCCGACACCACGGAGCTGCCACCACAGCTATGGACAGCCTACCTGCAGTCCAGGAGAATCCATGCCGAGATTAATCCACAGCTACTCTTGGTGTTTATTACCAGCAGCTGAATGCTCCCAACCGATGCATCACGCGATGGCCATGCTCCTCGTGCCCATTACGGCCTGACCGCTGCTGCCGCCAGCAGTCGTGGTAGTGAGCGCAGTAACAGTGCCTGACACACACAGCTTCTTTTGCATTTACGCACTATATGTGCCTTCGCTTATTTAGTCTATGTCATAACAATCCCGCGAGGCAGATACTGTTATTCCATTTCACAGATAAGGAAACTGAGGCACAGAGATGTTAAGCCACTTGCCTAAGGTGACAGCTGTCTGGCTCTGGCTGGCTGGCCCACACCTCCCCACTACAACACATTACCTTCTATCTCAGGCTAAGCACCTTCCTGACATCTTTGAGAAAGTCATTCCATTCCCCACCCGCTCTTTGGACTTTCTAGAATGACAACTTTGAGATTTCATTTTGTATGTGAAATAAGCCTATCAGGCTTGACAAAGAAAAGAATATGATTTCCCAATAAGCCTGTCTCAGGACAAAGTGCCTCTGTGCAACTTAACGAAGCCTTTCATTAGAAGATGGGACGGAAGACGGAACCTGAGAGAAGGCTCTGGAGTCCATACAGCCTGACAGCTGAGTGGCACAGAGACTGTCCTGCATGCTGTTCTACAAGAGCTAAGCCAGGGCAGGCACTTCTGGGATAAGACGCAAAGCTCATGCTATGGTGGTGACAGTTCAGTGAGGGCTGGCACGCACTTCCCACACATGGTAGATGCTCCAGGAAAGGCACGATGGGGACGGGAGGGGCAGGCGGGGAGACAGCACCACGTAGGGAACCTGTCATCTTTGGAGCCAGAGAAGGCTGATTGCAGTTCCCCCTTCACCTGGTGCCTCCAAGTGGGTTGTTCAACCTCCCAGTGCTCCCATTTCGTCATCGGTGAGACAGGCTGCTGGCAGCTACAACTGTCAGTGGATAAGGGACGCAGTGAAACAAATGTGGGCCATGAGATTGCATTCTGGTGCTCCATCATGAAATCAAAGCACAGAGACCCATGCAGGGGTGTGCAGAGCCTCCTCCCACCGGGGACAGATCTGGGTTCTGCCACGTAGCAGCTGCACCACTGGAGCCTGTGACTCCAGCTCTCTGAGTCTTGGTTCCCTCATCTGTAAAAGGATCAGATCATTAGAGAGCCTCCCTTATCAAGGTCTTTATCCACTCGTTCAATACGTCTTTATCAAGCATCTACTATGTGCAGGGCCCTATGCGAGGCCTGGGAGATACAGCAGTGAACAGGGTTAATGAGACTTCACCCTCACAGTCCAGGGCAAAAGTACGGTTGTGATAAATGCTACAAAGAAAAGGGACTGTGGTAGGAGGGCTTGACCTTGTCACATGCAAAGGTCCTGTGGTTGAAATGATTAAACAAGATAAAACGTGTAAACCTTTCAGACTCAGTGGCAGGGGTATATTGCAGGGGAGTGCTGTTAGTATCGTCTTGGGCCAGTGCGTGGAGCGTTCACAGCAGCTGACAAACTCGCCCTGTGATTCTGCCCTCTAAAAGCCACCTTCTGCATACGAATAGAAATGGGCTGGACACTCATCCCCAGCATAGATTAAGCAAATCCAGTGGCCTTCTGGTTGGATGTATGAACTTGGTTAAGGCATGACATGGGCACGCTAAGCAAGCTGGCCCCATCAAGTTTCTCAGCCTGCAAGCTTTGGTCCCTGACTTATACTGAATTCACCCAGGCACTCAACCCCACCCTGGTGGCGGTCACTCAGCATTTTGCAAGGGGACATTTTCTCCCCCATTGGAGTAATTCCAAGGATTAGAAACGAGGGGCTCAGGACACGGAACAGTCCTTTTTGTCGCTTCCCAGACCCCAGACAAGTCTCTTGGCCTGGCCTCAGGCAAGCTGGGTGCTCCAGGAAGCTCACAGCCCTGTGCTCTCCAGACATCGGCCAAGGGGACTGAAACATCCGCAGAGCAAATGTCAACTTTGCATTCCGTGTCCCCACATGAGACAGAAGCCCAGCCAGCCCCCACTGCAGACAGAGACGGCATTCGCATGTCACCCCTGCAAGCTCATTTCCAAATTCAAACAAGCTGATGTCTCCCACAATGGGCCTCCATGCCTGAGAACGCATATTTTAACATCGTCTTGTTAGAGCTGGATTCTGAAAAGACTGATGGGCGATCTGACAAAGCATGAAGGCGGCCCTGGAAAGGTTACTGCCAGGTGTGAGCCATAGCAGTGGGTCTGGGGGGACCAGGACAGACACCGGTCCATCTGCCCGCAGCCCTGGTTCCAGCCTCAGGCCCATCCTGGGGTTGACCCCGTGTTTACAAGGCCCACTCCAGACACTCAGTGCAGCTGGGCCAGGCCAGTGGGAAGATAGCCAATGGCTATTCCCATTCCAGAAGCTGACTCCACTGCCAGGGCCACTCAGATGTCGGAAGGCACCGCTGGTCCTCCTGGAACTTTACTAGTGGGGACACTGAGGCTGAGAGAGGGAAAGGATGCAGCTAGAGCCCCAAAGCAACCAGAGCACAGCTGAGAAAAGCAAATCCTCACCTCCTCTCAGCCCCAGCCAGCTCGGGCCTGCCCGGCTGGTGCCCGCAACACCTCACCCTGACAGCTCGCCTTGTGGGAGTTGGCTCAGCTACTTCTGGACCTTTCCTGACCTTTCAGGCAGGCATCACTTACCCCATGTTGCTGCCTGCACCCTTATCTATCTCCCCACAGCATAAACCCCACGGTGGTATGGGGCATGGTGTACACACTGTGTCTCCTTAGTAGGGCAGGCACTCACCCACACATGCACACTCACACATGCTCACACACATGCACAACACGGTGAGTGAAGGGAGCTCTCAGTTATTCCCAAAGGCACAGGTCTGGCATGACTGCTCGGGAAGGAGTGGGCTGGCTACTGAGCAGAGAATCCTCTCCTCCTAGCTGTGCTCTGATGTGCCTGCGACTGTGACCATACTCACTCCCCCATCTGGGTCCATTTCCCCTTTAGTCTTGGAGTAGGCCCACATGCCAGTCTTTTGTGCATGCGTTCAGAACTCAGCATCACAGAGTGGTCACGAGGGAGCCGAGACACTAGGGACAGGCGGACTGCACTGAGTCCTGAGCCAGCTCCTGTCAGCAGTGTGACCTTGGCTGCGGAATCACTCACCCTCCCCAAGCCTCTGTCCTGCTCTACTATAAATGAGATGATAACTTCCGCATGGGTCCATAAGATGCTTAAATAAATGTTCCAGAAGAAACACCATCATGGCACTTAGCACTGGGCCAGCATTTATTTGGTTTGCTGTTTTCTTAGTTTGGGGTTCCCCACATGCAGAGCTTGAGACAAGGATTTTGGTGCAGGCAGTTTTCAGGAGGTGATCCAGGCAGGGCGAGAGTGGGGAAGTGAGGCGCTAGGGAGGGCAAATCAACACAAGCTGTGCTCTTGAGGGGTCACCCTGTGGTCAGGGACCTGCTTAGAAAGTGCATGGGACATGCCTCAGCATGGATGCAGCAAGGGCCGAGGGATCTTCACCCAACTCTCGGCTGCCATTGGCTGAGGGCTGCTCCTGGGGAGGGGAACGGGGAGGCTTTGACACCCCAACAGTTGTGCTCTCCACTTCTACATGTGGGTCCAGAATATTCCTCCTGTGCCAGGAGAAACCCTGAGGTGGGAGATGAAGGAAGCCATTGGCACCCTGTAGGTTGGGTGCAGTGGGGACAGGATGGGCGTCTGCCAGTGTCTGCTACAGCTGCTATTATTGTCCTTGCCATGATCATCATGTCACTAGATGACAGGCATACAGATAAGGGGAGGGACCACAGCAGAGGGGAGGGAAGGAGAGAAAGATGTCCACACACACCAAAGATACTCTGTGAGTCCTTGCAAGTAAAGGAGGGGTGGCAACAGACCGATAGCACCAGGAGGCCTTGCAGTGGCTTGGCTGCTGGGGCTGACTGCCCTGGAGGCTGGGGAGAGGATCTGGAAGAATCAGTCATGTTGCAGAAATGGAGAGGTGGACTGACCGGTCATTCCAGGACTCCTGTGGCAAAGGGGCAGTGACGGCAGTGATGGTGGGGCTGGTGGGCTCAGGGCAGGCACCCAGGGCTGGGCCACGCGTCGTCATATTGGGGGATGCAGTTGGGAGGCTGACTGGAGTTGGCTCTTGGGAGCCAAGGCAGAGCCCAGGCTTTAGGTATTTGAGGCCAGAAAGGAACAAGTTTTAGAAAGATGACTCTGGGTTCCCAGGCAGCCTGTAGCATGGAGCAATGTTTGCAGTGGCATCTGGACATGAAATGATGACCTGATGTACGCTGCTCCACAAAAGCCACTGGGACACGTTCCGCCAGCAGGTTTTAGCCAGCTCCCTGGAGGGACTTTTCCAGATGATATTCCAGAGGTTGACGTAAGTTGCTGTTGCCACCCAGCATCCACCACACCTTGCTCTGGCAAAGGGACCCTGGATATGCCTTGCGAACTGCCCTTGCCTCACTCCTAGGTGGGACAGGTGACCCTGCCTGAACACGTCCTCCTGGTTCAAGCCAAGTGAATCCTAGGACTTGTACTGGAGTCAACAGGTAGAGAGTTCTTCCTTCTTCTGAATTGGAAGATAGAGGTTTGGGGCTGTTGGCAGGCACATTGCCACCACTGGATCCTGGGAATGAAGAAAATATGGAGAAGAACAAGACCAAGCAACAGAGTGAGAAACCCAGTGTTGAATCCACCCCTTCCTGAAGCCAGAACTACTCCCTGATGGTTTGGGATCACATGATCTAATAAATTTCCTTTTTGCTTAAGCCGGTATGAGTCAGGTGTTCTCAGCAAAAAAGAATGTTTGAGATTTTCTGCAAAGCTTTAGGAATCGGTGTTGAGTTTGTCAGTTCTTATTGGAAATGACCTTGGTCATTTGCCAACATGAAGATTATCTGTAAGTAAAATCCTCACAAAATGAACTTGTTTATTCGATGAACATGCATCCAGTCGTCCCTGCGTACGAACCCAGCTCTCTCCAGAATCCCCTGCATTCCACAGTGAGCCACTGTATCTGTTCATTCATTAACAAGCATTTTATCAAACACCGACTAGTCCAGGCTCTGTGGATGCAACAGAGAAAAAAGTAGCCAGAGTTTTGCCCTTGTGCAAAAGGAGACAGACAATGAACAAAAGCATAATAAATAAAGAAACTACTATTTGTAAAGACCATGAGCACTATGGAAAGAAAGAGCAAGATGGACAAGATACTAAGGATGGGGGGTGGGTGGGAACAAGTTGCACTGCCAGATAGAGTGGCCAGGGAAGAATGCAAGATAGGGTGGCCAGGGAAGGATTCATTGAGAAGGTGGCATTTGATGGAAGATGAAGGAGGGATGATGTGAGCTGTGCCAGTGTCTGGGGGGAAGAGCGTTCCAGGCAGAGGGAATAGCCAGTGCAAAGGCCCTGAGGCCACAATGTGCCTGGCGTATTCGAGGCACTGCCAGGAGGCCTGCAGTACCGCATACAGTACAGAGGGTGGGGTAGGAGGAGGAAAAGTGGGGCAGGGAGCAGGTTTGGGGGCGCGTGAAATGGGAACATGGCAGGTTTTGAACAGAGGAGTGATCTGCTGTAACCTGTTACTTGGAGCACAGTAGGGTGAGGACAGAGCAGGGAGACCAGGGAAGAGAGGCAGGAGAGGCTGGTGGCCTGGCCCTGGGTGGTGACTGTGGAAGTGGGCAGGAGTGGTATAACCCACACAGGTTTTGAAAGGGGCTTTCTGCCCCTGTGGAGAGGGACTTTGGGTGGGGCGCATCTTGGGGAACCTGCACTTCCCAGCAGGGTGTCAGTCCCCTCTAGACATCAGTCTCCAAGGTCCAGCCTGTCAGACTCAGCACCTTCAGAATGCAAGTGCAGATGATCCAGCCATAGGGGGCTCCCCCGGAAGGAGGAATGAGGCTCCCCGCTTGGGAAATCCTGACCCAGAGAAAGGTTTACAGGAAAGGAGGGACATGGATGTGCTTTTTTACTGAGAAGCACCCTCCATGGCTGTCCCTAAAGTGCCAAACGTTTCCCCCCCAACCCGAGCAGTCCATCTGTTAGCAAGACGTGTGAATGTCCAGACAGGCTTTGGGGGTCAGAGACTGGAGTCCCGCGGCAGTTCTCAGAGTGGACATGTGGCTGTTTCTGCAGAGAACAATGAAGCCAAAAGACAGAAGCCTGCCCCCATCTGCATAGTTCATCAAATAGGAATATGCTTAATTCTTTTCTTTTTTATCAGCTGACAGCTTCCAACAGATAAAGCTTATTTTATTTAAGCTTTTGCAGGCCCAGCAAGATAAATATCCCTGAATTCCAGTCTTCACAAGGAAAAAATGTAAAATGGATGAAGTCAGAATCTTGAGTAGTTTTCTCAAAACCAGAGCAAGGATGGGCCCCCATGATTGGGTGTAAATGAAATGGTGACTGGTGGCGAACGTGGACGGAGCTGGGTCATAGGGATTAGGGGGCCCGAACTGGGAAAAGATGGGCTGGTCCTGGCGGAGGGCATAAATGAAGCTGCTGGCAGAGACTGTTCTGAGAAGGAACCTGCCCAGCTTCTGTCCCAGAGGACCCCAGAAGTCAATGGGGCGTCGGGGGAACTGAGCTGCAGGAGTGGCCTGTGTGGGTTTAATCCCCACCCTGCAGTATGTGGGCTGCTTTCCTGTGCCTCGATTTCCTTAACTGGAATTCAAGATCATGGGCAAAAGACTTCGAGCAAGTCCCTGTGGCACAGTAGGCCCTGGTGGCTCAGGGGAAAGAGGCCTGATGGTGAGCTCATGCTTAAAAGCACCCCTGGGCCCTGCTGCCTCCTGGGAGGGCCCTCTGAACGGAGTACCATACTGGCACTGGCTGGATACTGGCAGGGAGGTCACTCTGCAGAGGTGGTGGTGAGGCGCTGCCTGCCGGGGGTGGGAACTCTGAGCTGTAAGACAAATACTGACTCTGATCTCAGCCAAGGAGTTTATTGACAGGAAACCTGGCTACTCACAGAACTGCCCAGCGGGCAGGAGACTTGGGCTCCTAAAGGGAGTGAGACAAGCATGATCCGACCATGTGGGGACCCAGCGTGACTGCCAGTGCTGGGCAGGGACCTTTGCTCACACCCTGGGCCATCAGGACTGTGCGTTTAATCCCACAGCCCAGGATCCCGTAGCTGAGGCACAAAGCCTGAGACACCCCCGGGGCTATCAGTGCTGGGCTGCCCCCCCGCCTCAGCTCATGTCCTGCCTCTAGCTCAGGTCCCAGGACCTCTGACTGACACCCAGGAAAGCAAGCAGTGGACCAGGGCCTCCAGGGCTGGACACTGAGCTCCTTGGAGCTTCCTAGCCACCTCCATAGTGGATTCTGAGATCCTGGCTGTTCCTGATCCCAAGTCTGGGCCAGGGCTCCCAGGGTGGTGTCTGACGGGCACGCAGAGCGAGGCGTGCGGCCGTTGCAGAACCAGCCAGCACCAGTATCCACCTGGCACTTCCTAACGGAGTTCTGCATGGAATTAATTGCAACAAAAACTGTATGGCTTTTCAAAATAGTATATGGGAGGGAGGTGGCTGTGGTTATAGGAAGGACAGCTCAGAGCTCCTGGTGGTGTTGGCACTGCCCAGCATCTTGACTGTGGTGGTGGAGACACAAACCTACACAGGCAATAAAAGAACATTAATCCACATACACAGATGACAGCAAGGACCACTGGGGACGTCAGAGGGACGGTAATGGCTTCTGTCACTGTCAGCAGCTTGGCTGTGATACTGCACCGTGGCTGTACAGAATGTTACCACTGGGGGAAACAGGTAAATGTACGAACGATCTCTCTGCATTATTTCTTACAATGGCATTTGAATTTACAGTTACCGCAATAAAAAATAGAAATATTTAAAAGGCAGTATGAAGACTTCTGAATGCTCTTTACATGTTCATTAATTTATTCTAAAAATGCAATCAAATAAACTTATCTTATTCAAACTACATGCATTAAGCACTGTTCTGTGCCAGGCACTGCTCTGGGGACCAAGACAGCCAGCCAGTGCTGATCTCTCTCTCTCTCTTTCTCTCTCTCTCTCCTCTCGTTACTTAAATCTTGCAGAAGAAACAAACTACAGCTAGGTAATCACCTGATTACAGAGGATGCTGTCACATGATGATAAATGCTTTAAAAACATAAAACACAGGGATACTTTGAAGGTTGACAAATGACATGAGGTCCAGTTCACAAGTAGAACCCAATCCATGGGGATCTGGGGCTGGAGAGTTCCAAAAGAGGGAACTACAGGGCACAGTCTGGGCGGGGAGTAAGCTCAGCCCTTCTGAGGATCAGAAACAC
Organism: Papio anubis; assembly: GCF_008728515.1. NCBI lineage: Eukaryota > Metazoa > Chordata > Mammalia > Primates > Cercopithecidae > Papio > Papio anubis. Next base: position 84,998,782 of record NC_044991.1, on the reverse strand, counting down.
TCCAGTGGGAATGACACTGGTCCAAAAGGGGCAGGAGGGAAGAGGTGGTGGAGGCTTTGGCGAGGGCAGAGGTGGCAGGGCCTGCACAGCACAGTGAGAACCAGGGGTTTTATCCTGAGGCCCAGGAGAAGTCCCCAAAGCATCTTAAGCAGAGGTGCGACATGACGAGTTATGCTTTTAAAAGATCGTTCTGGGCGGGGCGTGGTGGCTGACGCCTGTAATCCCAGCACTTTGGGAGGCCAAGGGGGGCAGATCGCTTGAGCCCAGGAGTTCAAGACCAGCTTGGGCAACATGGCAAAACTCCCATCTCTTCAAAAAATACAAAAATTAGCTGGGTGTTGTGGTGTGTACCTGTAGTCCTAGCTAGGAGCTCTGGAAGTTAAGGTGGGAGGATCAACTGAGCCCAGCCTGGGTGACAGAGTGAGATCCTGTCTCAAAAAAAAATCATTCTGGCTCCAGGTCACTTCCAGCTCAGAGGCTGTGACTCTAACTGGCACTTGAAAAGTACCTACTGTGCATCCAGCTCAGGACCAGGCATTACCAGACTCAGCAGAGGCCCAGCCTGTGCCCTGTCTGACACCTGGCTGGTGATAATGGACATTGATCATGGTCAATGCCAGCAAGTGGAGTGAGAGCTGAGAGTGCAGAGGTCTCTGGCAGAGGGTCTGCACTCTAGGCCACCTGGGTGGCACTAGAAAGGGCTGCAGATGGGCCGGGCACAGTGGCTCATGTCTGTAATCCCAGCACTTTGGGAGGCCAAGGCAGGTGGATCACCTGAGGTCAGGAGTTCGAGACCAGCCTGCCCAACATGGAGAAACCCTGTCTCTACTGAAAATACAAAAAATTAGCTGGGTGTGGTGGCACATGACTGTGATCCCGGCTACTAAGGAGGCTGAGGCAGGAGAATCGCTTGAACCCAGAGGCAGAGATTGTAGTGAGCCGAGATTGTGACACTGCACTCCAGCCTGGGCGACAAGAGTCAAACTTCGTCTCAAAAAAAAAGAGAAAAAGAAAGAAAGGGCTGCAGATGGTCTCCACCAACACCCAGGTCCTGCCCGCCCCCTGCTCTGTAAACAGTCCCACCTCCCAAGGGACAGGCACAATGACGGCATCTAGATTTGCACCCCCCATGGGAGTGAGTCACTCCCAGGCTGAGCTGTGACAACAGGGCCAGGCAGAGGAAGGCAGGCCCCAGTCTTCCCCACCTATCAGGGACACGGAACGGGTGTATGGTGTTCTGCAGGGGCTGCCTGCGAGGCCCAGGTGGTCACGGCTTGGTGGAGAATTCCCAAAGTCATCGGTTGGCAGCCAGATCAAAAGCAGAACAGAATTTAGACAGCTTCTCGTATATGGTTTATTTCTAATTAATTCCTCGCTGGCACATGCAGAATCTGCACTTTCTCTCCCTCCTGGCTCTTCCAATCCCATACATATTTAAGAGCTTGACAGCTTTCCTCGTGCTAAATATAAATCGCGGTTTAGGCTGGGAGTTCAGTGTGAGTCGGTGGTCCTCCTCCCAAGCACCACTGACGATTCTGCTCCTCTGCTTCTTGCTGGCCAGGCATGTGGGGGCTCCCCCACCCAACAAGCACTCCCCCCCGCCGATCCACAGACCCAAAGTGCAAGGGACGTGTTATTTTTGTCTAGCTAGCATCTGTCCCATCTCCTCTGGGAACAGCACCCCAGTTTTCTTTTGAGGAATAGAGCTGACCCCACTTCCAACTCTAAGGGCGGTGTCTGACTCTGATATGGCCAATCAGAAACTGGATCCCTCCAGCCACAGAGGTTGGTTCACGTATGTGCCCATCACTCAAAACAGGCCAGTCAGACTTCCGTGGAATTTCTGTTGGAGCCAGAGGGACAGAGACATTCTCTTCACCTAAACCAATAATGCAAGTGAGAGAAAATCCGGAAGCATCTAGAGGCGGTCTAGGCACCAAGATGGGAGAGGTGGACTAAGGCTGAGGCCAACACAGAGAAAAACAGTGTCCAGAAGCAAGGACAGTGAGAGGTACTGAGTCCCAGTGCTCGAGGCCCTTGATCAGCCGTATCTGAGGCTTAACCAGTTACATGAGCCACTGTACCTGAGGAAATACCCATTCTCGCCTAAGCTAGTTTGAGATGGGCTTTTGTTGCTTACGACCAAAGAGTCCTATTACTACAAAGAGCCACAGAATCATCCTGGCACGGTTGTTGTGAAGGAAAAAAAAAAGCAGATAATAGGAAAATGACTGGCACACAGTGGCAGGCCCTTTCCCCTACATTATTTCATGGGAACAGCACGGGCAGCCTCTGGGATAAGCCTTACCATCAGTGCCCACGATGAGGGCAGAGAAGCTGAGACTCGGAGAGGTTGTCACTCACCCAAAGCCACATAGCTAGTGGGGCAGGGATTGAAACTTCACTCCCTCAGTCCCCAAAATCCAGGCTATGCCTATTCCTAGGGTGATGCTGTCTCTCACTCAACCTGCCCCGCAAAGACCTGAGGCTGCCCAGACCTGAGCTGCTCCCAAGCCAAGGCACACACCTCCTAAGACCAGCCCCAGAACAAACACTTCCAGCAGTTTGCTTGTTTGAGAGGTGGTGGGCAAAATTTCCAAAAACCTTTAAAGTGGTTGCCTCCTGGTCCAAGGAGGAGTGCAAGGGCATGATTTTGGAAGCTCGTTCAGAGCCTGGAGATGAAAGTTTGAAGTGTGCTGTGAGAGAGAGGAGGGTGCAGAAGAGGGTGATTATGTCTGCTGTGGATCTGCATGGAGGGACTTTTGTGCACACACTGGTCCCATTGACACAGGCATCTTAGAAGCGACTGGCTGAGGCACTGGTTGAGAGGACGCTCTTCTCTGGAGCAGAATGCCTGCTTATCAATGCAAGAGGAAGAGCGCCTTAGCAAATTCACCATTTGCAACTCCCAGTGAAATAATCGATCCAGAAAAGAACCATCAATGGATCCGAAAGCCATTAGGTGAGAGAGTATTGGGGGGATAAATTCTTCGCAAGGGGCCAAAATACCCTCCTACAGAATAATTTCCAAGAGAAAACGGCAGCTTTCGCCACAGAATGGGTAGTGGCCATCATCTTTTCCAAGCAACCACACTTGGCATCACTGAGGGTCCTCTGCAACACAGCCAGTTTATTCACTCCAAAAAGTCAGTGTTCTGGGGAGAAAAAGTAAGGAGAGAACATTCTAGATTGCAAAAGACTCAAGAGATGTAAAAACTAAATGAAATGTGAGAAAGTTGTTAGATCCTGGTTCAAGAGCAAAACAGCTCAAAGGATTTTGGAGCAATGGAACAAATGTGGAAATTTGATTGCAGACTAAATAATAGATTATATTAGAGAGTTCTTGTTAGTTTCCTTAGGTGAGAAGATGGTGATGAGGACATAAAGGACCTTTTCCTTAGGATGCATAACTGTCATGATGCCTGCAACATACATTCAAAGAGTGCACACACACACACACCCACCCCTCCTCAAATACGGCTGTCAAATGTAGGTGGTGAGCACACAGGCATTCATAGTGCTGTCCCTCCAACTGTTCTGTGTATTTAATAATTTTCATATTAAGAAGTTGGAGTAAAAACCCAGCTCCATCCCTTACCATAGGGTCACCTTGAGAAAATCACCTTAAGGCTCTGATCCTCCTTCCTCATTCATCAAATTGGGATGATGATTTAAAAAAAAAAAAAAAAAATCTTCCTAAAGTTCTTGGAAGTATTCCATGAGACAATCCATGTGGGAATCTCAGTTCTAGTGCTTGGTCCCCAGGAAGTACCCCATAAGTGCTCAATGTTGGCATTATTAGAAGACAGTGAACTGAATACCCCCAGCTCTAACCAGAAGATCCCAATCAGAATAAATTCAGAAAGCACAGAGAATCATCTTTCAGGATATTCAATGTTTGCCCTCGTCTCTCCCGGACCAGAGCATTGACCCAAATTCAGTCCTCTGGGAAACAGGCTGCAGGGGTCCCACAGCAGGGCCAGGCCCCCCTGGAACCCACCCGTTTCTTTTTCAGTGCCTCCTAGGATCTTGGTTTCTATTTCAGAAGACAAATGTAAGGTCATGCTCACTAAAATAATTAAACTGTTGTTCACCCGTTTAATCAGCAAAGATGGGGAAGATTTGCATACAAGGTTGATGCCCAGCAAAGAGGGGCCCCTGCATCTGCTCTTGGCGGGTGGTTGCCTGGCACAACTTTTCCAGAGGGCAATTAGCAACATGTCACAAAAGCACCAGAGTCATGCGTGCCCTGTGATGTGATGAATTCGGTCTCCAGAAATCCATCTTAAGGAAAAATTGAGACAAGCGCATCAAAATGAAAAAGGACATTTGTTCCTGGTCCCACTTGTAAGAGCAAAAAGCAGAAATTATCTAAATGCCCATAGTAGGGAAATGGTAAAGTAAATGAAGATTCATTCAAACAATGGAATAATGTGAAATCATTAAAAATGATGATGTCAACAAATATTGAGTGACAAGAAATGTTCACTGTAGATGGTTAACACACAAAGAAGCAGTGAATAAAATTGTATGTGTAAGACAACCTTAGTATTGTTTAAAACTGTGTGTGTTGGTATATTTTTGCATGCATAAAAAAGTCTTGGGAGATTAGTTAAATAAGTCACAGTACAGCCATAAGATGGAATACCATACATCTATATATATATGTATGTGTGTGTATGTATATAATATATAATACATAATATAATATATATATTTTATATATATGTAAAAGAGACAAGATCTCACTCTTTGCCCAGGCTGGAATGCAGTGGTGTCATCATAGCTTACTGCAGCATCAAACTCCTGGACTCAAGCCATCCTCCCGCCTCAGCCTCCCAAGTAGCTGGGACTACAGGTGAGCACCACCACACTGAGCTAATTTTTTATTTTCATTTTTATTTTTAGAGACGGGGTTTCACTATGTTGCTCAGGCTGGTCTCAAGTTCCTGCCTCAAATGATATTCCTGCCTTGGCTTCCCAAAGAGCTGGGACCTGTGCCCAGCCCAGCTATTTTTTTAAACAGGGAACTCTTAAGTGTTGTTGTGGAAAAATCTCTAATATGTATTGTTGCAAACAGCAAGATGTAGAAAAATATATATGATATATCTTTTGAGTATAAAACACAGGATAAATATAATACATATATTGAGAGAAAGAGAGAGAGAGAGAGGGGGAGGGAGATCCTTGTCACTAAGAACTAGTGAAGGATGTCATCTGTGGGGTGCGAGGGGCAGGGTCAAGGGGCACAGGGATGCAAACGGGCTTTACTGGGTACCTTGTGTATTCCTGGCTTTTGAGCCATGTGAATATATTACCTATGCAAAACTTTTTCTATCATAAAATAATTCAGGAAAGACATAAACAAAAATTATACTAGAGGCTGTTTCCAGTTAATGAGATTCCTACTAATTTTTATTTCCTTCCTTATGACTTTTTAAATTATCTGATTTTATTTTACAATGGGCATACATTATTTTCATATCTAAAATCAGGTTTCCATTCTGAAATAAAGTGATAAAAATATCTGCACTTGGCCGGATGCAGTGGCTCAAGCCTGTAATCCCAGCACTTTGGGATGCCAAGGTGGGCGGATCACCTGGGGTCAGGAGTTCGAGACCAGCCTGGCCAACATGGTGAAACCCCGTGTCTACTAAAAATACAAAAATTGGCCAGGCATGGTGGCGCATGCCTGTAATCCCAGCTACTCGGGAGGCTGAGGCAGGAGAATCACCTGAACCCAGGAGGTGGAGGTTGCAGTGAACTGAGATGCCACCACTGTACTCCAGCCTGGGCAACAAGAGCAAAATTGTGTCTCAAAATAATAATAATAATAATAACTGTACTTGTGTTTCTTTCTTCCCCATTTCCCTGCTTTAGTGTGCCTGTCCCCCACACACTGGCACAAGCTCACAGATACTCTCCCACACTCGCACACATGCATACACCAGTGTCCTCGCACACATGTACACTCACAAATGCTCTCACACACACAAGTGCTCTCTCATACATACACACACACAAATACATACACACAAATGCTCTCATAGACTCACATGTTCACACAGTCACACACTCATACACACTCTCACTCCCTCACACGCTCACACACTCACCCACACACATGCACTCATACATACACTGATTTATTTCTTGACTCCCTCAACTCTGTTTCAGGTCTGTTGGTTTATTGGCTGGATTGGAACAGGACCTTCCTCCCTGAGTAAGTAGCCGAAGGCCCACACACCCAGGGACAACACCAGACCATTTCATAGCGGACACAGCAGAGAAGAGACCCAGCCTGGGTGGTCACAGGCCTGCAACAGACATAGGAAAAGCTCTCCTCTAAACAGTAAGGTCAAGTCCAAAACCATGACAGCGGTGTTCCAGAAACCAATCACAATGGTTGGGTACTTGAAAAAATAGAAAAACCGTTTTTCTAGGTCAAAGTGAAGTGCAGTTTCCCCTGGACCCTGAAACTTGGTGACCCTTTTCCTGTACACCTTTTAGACGGAGTTAGAGAGAGAAGTATAGCTACTTATCTAACCCCCACCACAAACAAATAATATTAGCATACTGATGAAAATACTAAGCGCTAACATGAATGTGACACTTAATATGTGCTAAGCACTATGCTAGTGTTTTCCAATATAATAACTTTTCTCATCTGAACAGCTATCATTATTCTTAATGTATAGATGAGAAAGTTGGACACAGAAAGCTTAAGGAACCTGCCCAGAGTCACAAAGCCTGTGAACAGTGATGACAGGACTTGGCTCCTGGCCGTTGGCCCCTACCCCTGCTGCCCATCACCGATCCACAATGCCACATTTTCATGGAGGAGGGAAATGGATGTGGAGGCTTAAAGAGCTTGCCCAAGGTCACATAGCTGGTGAGTCACGGGGCAAAGATTCGAACCCAGGCCCATCTCACTCAAAAACCCAAGCACCTCCCTGCCATGTTATCCAGGCACTCTGGCCCAAGTCTTCTCCTCTGTAAGACAGAGGTGATAAGACCCATCCACTTTGGAGGGCACACACAATGGTTGTCCAGTAATGAGGCCTGATGGAACCTGGTCTCCGTGGGTGGCTTCTAGCTTTCCCCCATACTCCCTGTGCTGCAAATCTCAGATCTTGTCCCTCCATTTCCCCCACAAAAATTCCAACCTCAGAAGCCACGGTGAGTAAACACTCTGAGTAAAACAGATTTTACTGGAGGTTCCCGAGGAGCTGAAGAACAGGATGACACCTGTTCACACACCACTGCGGACAGCTGCATCCGGTCACCGCAGTCTCTCTCCTCCCCCTCACATCCTGCTCTCTTTCACGCCCACTCTCCCCTCCCAAAGCCCCTCTATTTTCCAGAGCAATTTAGCAAAACAAACACTGGGGAGTTGCTAACCACACTGTTCTAGCAGCACCGTGGGTCTGTAGGCTCATCTGGCACGACTTTCCCCAGGCACGACTTTATTAGGGAGCACCCTTGAGCTGGACGCCCTTGGGAGGGGACAAAGGCAGGATGGGGAGATGCAGCGTGGCCTCAACACGGGCCTCAGCCAACTCCACGGGCAGCTCTGGAGCTGGAGTGGCCCCTTAGACCTGTTCTGAGTTGGGGCAAAGGTCCAGGCCTTAACATCCGTGCACTGATCAGTCACTGGGCATGGGCCATCCTGAAAGGAGGCGTGAGCTTAGTGAGGCACTTTCCTTCAGCCAAAGCCACCCTCGAAAGGTGCTGACTGCTGAGGACCGATGACGACTCTGTCCTTGACCACACTTCAGGCAGGATCCTCTGAGGCCTCTTTTCGGCCAGGCCTCAAGTTTGGGCCCTGCCGTCGCCTGCTCAGGCCAGCTTTAATGGAGAACGCTGAGAAGTCATTCCCCCTCCCTTGGCACCGGATCCAGCTCCTCATCCCCCACACGTTCCATCTGATCACCCTGGCCTGCCTTCAGCAGGGATCCCGTTAAGTCAGTTCAGCAAGAAATCTCCTACGAGAGATGTCACCTCCCACTAATTTTCCATCCACTAACTAGCCCCCTGTTCTGCTCACCGGTGATAAATCCCCCGATATCATTGCTGTATTTGGAACTGAGCTCTCCAACGCTGTGAAGAATGACAGGGCATCAGGGCAGAGCGTCCTGCCTGAGTGACCATCCCCGCCCTCCTCATTCTCTCCTCCCCTACCTTGTAGGATTTCAGCTGCCAGCAGCAGGGAACCCAGCTCAAAGTGGCATACATGAAGAGGACCTGAATTTCTGGCCTGCCAAGAAACCCAGAGGTGAGGGAGCTTTAGAGTTGGTCAGTCGTGGCATGGTTACGAAGGAATCAGGTTCTTCCCAAACCCCCTGCTGTTTCACCACCTTGACACGTTGGCTTGGCTGTGATGGGTCCGCCATGGTTCCAAGATGGCTGCCGTGGCCCCAGGAATCACATGCAGACAGGACTACACACAACAGGACGGGGACATGGTTACAGGTGCATCTTCTTTTCAGAACAAAGAAAATGTCCCCGAACCGCCCCTCTTCAGTTCTCACTGGTCACAACTGGGCACACATTAACCCCTGGAAAAACAGGATTGCCTTGATTGACTAGGCTACAGCCAGGGCTCAGGCCACCTGGATGACAGTAGATCCCTGAACAAAGTCAGGACACTGTAGGAGAGAGAACGGCAGCATGGCTGCTGGGAAGCAGACGACCATGGCTGCTATACCCTTCCATTTATAGGTGGGGAAACCGAGGCCAAGGAGGCCAACTGAGTACAGGGAACTTGAACCCTGACTGGCACAGCTCAGCCAAGATGTCTTGTTTCCGATTCCAAATGATCACAGCCCTGAAGGCCCCTCCAGGGCTCCCATGACAGGTGAGTCAGTCTTGGGCCGGCTTTGCAGCCTGCACACACACAGCCCCACCCGACCCCCACACCGAGCACGGTGGACCTTCAGCCCTTGTGCCCTCATTAATCCACTCTCAATCAGACTCCCTGACACCTGCTCTACTCTAAACAAGCCAACTATGCAAGGCCGTCGGCAGGGCCCAGCCTGTGGTCACCCCAAATTGTATATCCATTGCGTCCCTGACTTGGAACCAGACAGCCAGGGAAGGAAACAATCCCTGTTCCCTAAGCGTTCACAAGTATGGCCCTGGTCAACAGTTGCACTTCACACACCCACTTCTGAGGGTGAGGAATGTTTTCACATCCGCAGAAACACTGTAGGAGATGGTCAGGGCCCTGGCGCCTTCCCGCCTTGCTGAGGGGTGGCGGGCACCATGTCCTCCCCATCTGGCAGTATCATCACAGTAGGGACACCCTGGAGAGCTCCCTTCTCGATCCCGGGTCTGCATCTACCTAGAATGACCTGGGTGGGACAGACTGGACCATCAGCTCAGGCTCTCAGTGGGAACCCACCAGCAGAGAACTTAGCTGCTCTCCGCTTGAAGAACCGCAGAACCAGGTGTGCACTGCAGAGGAAGGGCGTGACTGCGTTACATGGCATTTCCCTGTGCACCATCAGGGTTACAGCCTGAGACATTCTTGACGCTGGCTGTCTCGCATCTCGCCCACACGTGTGCAATCCGCGCGGCCCGATGCAACATCACGCTGTGTGCTCAGCAGCTCCAGGGCCAGCACAGTACCTGGCACTGAACCCGTATTTGCTCAGTGAAGAGACTGGGTAAATGAAAAAAAAGGATTTTGAATCTCCATGATGCAGGGAGTGAAATAGCAAACAAATTAGGCTCACAGTCTCTGATCACCCTGGACCTCCCAAGCAAACCCCGCCGGGCAGCCCGTGTACTGTGTCATCCTGACTCAGTTGTGAAGAAACTTTCTGTCCTCAGGCCGCTCCCAAGCCGGGTCTGCTTAAAGATAACCATACCAGGCCCTTCCCAGCAGACGCGAGGTGTGTGACTGACTTTGAAATCACTTTGGCCTTTGAGTTTTAAAAGAGGTTGATTCTGATCAACTGACCTGAATGTTAACGGCATGGGAGTTTAATTTGTATTCAGACAGGAAGAAAATCAGCCACTCTGAGGAGATGGTGCTGTTTAATTAGGTCTAGTAGTTAACTCGGAATAAAGGCAACGCACGGCCAGGAACAGGAAGGGAAACGCCGTCTCCTGGGAACTCGCAGACTTCAGAGGAACTGCGGAATCAGAAGCTTGTGGCTTAGAAATGATGACTTTGCTTCCTGAAAGAGACCAGAGCCTCCCAGCCAGGCGCTGAGGACAGGGCATTTGCTCCTGTGACTCCTAAGTCAGTCAAAACAGAGAAGAAGAGCAGTGAGAATGCGTGGGTAAAAACTCCAGTGCACATGAGTGCTCATGCACGTGTGTTGTGTGTGTGTGTGTCTGTGTGTGTGACTGTGTGCACAGGGTGGCAGGGAGGAGGGTATCCAGTTTTTAATATAAGGAAGCTAAATCTCTTCTAATGCTGATAGCAACACAATTCATAACAGCTCAGACACTGCAAACAACTCAAATACCCATCCACAGTACAACGGATGAATCGATAATGGCAGAGTCATGCAATGGAATACCACACAGCAGTGAAAAAGAGCAGACTCCACTGTGCACAAAACAGGGATGAACTGCAGAGGCATCATGAGGAGTAAGAGAAAGAAAAGACAGTGCCCGAGGTCACATATTGTATGGTTCCATGTATACAACGTACAAGAACAAGAAGAGCTAATTTACGGTGACAGAAGCAGAATATGGGTTCCCCCAGCAGGACGGTCAGCCTGGGAAGGGGGAGAGGGGAACTCTATAGCTTGATCACAGTGGGGGTTAGACAGGCAGGCGTATGTGCAAAAATGCACTAAGTGGCACGTTTTGTAAGACTTGTGTGCTCTATGTATGGTATACCTCAATTTAAATAGATGTATATTTAAAGAAAAGCCTATTCAAGGAACATGGCAACTAAGGCAACCACGGATCGCCTTGGTGTCACACTTCTGACACGTGCAAGCTCAGTGCCGTGTCCCTCCCCATGTGGCCGACACCTGCTGCTCCAGTCATGGGGATAATACCCTCACAACTATGGGTTGAACTCCCTACAGTTGTCACTCCACTTCACAGCATAAATTACACATCTTCCCTGCACCCTCTTTGCCAACATGGTCTAATAAAGTGGGGGGACTTGTCATTTCTTGCATTTATTTAAGGGCTCCAAGGGTAGGGAGGCACGAAGATGCTGCAGATTACTAACTGATTTGCTCCTCATGAAATTACACGGCAGGCGTGAGGCTGTCCCCGTCGCCACAGGAGCTCGAGAGGAAGAAACGAATTATGCTTCAAAGTTATAAGATGTGAAAATTGATTCAGGAATGCTAGCTGTTTTCAATTTTATATTGCCATTTATTTTAAGAACACCCAGGTTCTCCCAAACAGGAGTTTATAGGCAGATATGAAAACATGATTAACACTTAAACTGACGCCGCAAACCTGGGTGGTGGCTCTTTATGCTCTGGTCTGCGTAGCTGAGGCTAACAGGATTCAAACCAGGTTGAACCAAAGAAACAAGAAACATCTGACAATTAATAAAACATAAAGAATCTGCTGCCTTTTTTCAGTTTCGCCTCCCCATCCTGTCTCCCTCTGAACTTTTATGTGGAAACTTCTTTGAGAAAGGAAGGACATAGTTAATAAGAGGATGGCAGGGACTTCTAGATTCAAAGGTTGAAGGGAAGCAGATCTTGCAAATCAAAGAACCCACTGGAGATGACTTCGCACAGCTGCAAGATGGCCTGATGGGGGCTGCGGAAGGCATGCGGTTTAGAGACAGAAGGAGCTGGAGCTTGATGTCCGCTGGTCACAAGTCATTTCACCTCTTAAGCCTCAGTTTCTTCCTTTGTAAGTTGGGGATAATAGCAGGACCCACCTCTGAGGGCCCTTGGGAGGATTAAGTGAAGTAATGGATGCAAAGCCCGCCGCAGGGCACTGGGGCATTTAGCAAGCACTGGTTCCGTGTTACATCCTGCACTGTCTATGCCCCGTGTCCAGTTCCCAGCAGCAAACATGTCAGAATCCTGGGCACAAACAGACTAGAGAACCACGGCCTGGCTCGTTGATGAAAGCAGGACAGCTGCATCATTTGTGGGGGTCAGTGCAAATAAAAACGTCAGGTCCCTTGTTCAAAAGGTAGGAAAAAAGTGCCATTCAACCTCCTTAGCGATAAAGCTTTTTCCTTTTCTCTGCGGTCTCTCTCTTGACTTGCCGGGGTGTTTTTTATTTGCTATTCAAAATCATCCTAAGTAAATTAAAATATGTAAATTACTAGCATGAATTTGGTCATCCATCTTTATATTATGCAAGGTCAGTTTTAAATACAAAAGTAAGGGCATTTAACCCGTGTGCAAAATTCTCAAAATTACACAATTTGTGTTTCGTGGCCTGTGCGTGCATAGGGGTGTTCTCGCCCGTAACTAACAGTAGAAACATTTCCCATCACTCACATTTATTTAGCTTCTCGATACGTGCACATTCTACCAACACCGCCTACCTTTGGCTGTGCTGTGTCCCTCCCCACGTGGCCGACACCTGCTGCTCCAGTCATGGGGATAATACCCTCACAATTGTAGGTTGAACTTCTTACAGTTGTCTCTCCAGTTCACGGTGTAAGTTACACATCTTCCCTGCACCCTCTTTGCCAACATGGCCTAATAAAGTGGGGGGCTATGATGCATCGTTGTTTCAACGTGAGTGGTCAGCTGACATGGGGAAGTGATGTCAGAAAGGGAATGATGGGGGTCCCTCTGTTGCTCACGGTGCAGGGTGCCCCTGCTTTGTCTCTGTGTCCAAAGCAAAGCATGGCCTCTCGGGCAGTCATAGGTGCAAACCGCTCATCTCACACAAGCCTGGGTCTCACTCACCTTGTGAATCCACAGAATTCTGTGTACATGGGCATCATGAACGCTCCATGCAGATGGGGCAACAGGGAATGGGGTCACACACATACTGCTAACACACATGTGTCACTGTCCCTGGTCTTACTTACAAAACACAAGTTCAAAGATGAAACCATCACCCTGTCAGGATGGTCATACAACGGAACACTAGCCCAGGGTGGGAACGTCCAGATACCACCCTCGTGAGCCCTCCCTCCCCACGGGGCTTTGCTTCTGCTCCCCGAGTGAGAGTCTCAGTCCCTGGCTCATTAAAGATCATGAGTGCTCATCCCAAGTGTCCTGGCCCTGGGGGCGAGGTGGGAGCAGTCGTGACCCCAATTTATAGATGAGGAAACAGAGACCCCACAGGCTATCTGCTTAAAGTCACCCCAGGTACCTTCCTCAAATCTTCCAAAGCCCAGGTGTGAGCCAACCAGTGGCCCCAAGGTCAGAAAATGGGCCTCTCGGGTCCCTCCTGCCCTCCCCAACCAACTTCTTCCTCCACTTTCTCCCTATCTTCCTCCTTCTGTGGGTCCACTGAATTCTATGCCTGTGGGCATCATGATTGCCTGTGGATGGGACAGTCATCCCTCCTTCCCTCCCTCCCTCCCTTCTGTCCTTCCTTCCAGGGTCAGAGTTGGTGAGAACAGGAGAGGGAGCCGAGTGAAGTCACAGAGGGCGGACCCCACCTCCAGGACGGGGACAAGAGTCATAGATTCCGGAACTAACTGTAGGACCCTGGTAAGTCACTTCCTGACCACAGCCTGTGACCAGGAGAGGCAGAACTCTGCTGAGCCCCTCCCTCTTGGAGCTGTGGTGGCCCCGGGCAGCCACTAAGTTGTCCAAGTTGGTGAGCACACGGTGGTAACAACATGGTGAAATACTGAAGCCCATGGCCTCCTCAGACCGAAGACCTGGGCCACAGCCTGGCTCTGCCATGCACTAGGTAGTGGCCATGCGACAGGGCACTGAAGGCCTTCCAGGCAGAGGGAGCCACCGGGGCAAAGGCCAGGGCTGGGATACAGCCTGGGGCCTTCAAGGAACAGAAAGAGGCCAGCGTGGCTGGAGGGCAGCAGGACAGAGGCAGGAGAGCTGGGCACCGGGAGGTAGCTGAAGGGGTCCACAGGCCTTAGTGTACATGCCTGAGGAGGGTGGGGTCTGCTCAGGGAGCAAGGGCGGGAGCAGGGGCAGACCTAGCTGGAGGAAAGGGTGGTGCATGCTGTGCCACTGCCCCTTAGCCTGCCCTACCCCACATATTCTCCATCCACCCACACCTTGTTCCACCCTACCCCACCTCCCCACCTCCACTCCCCGCTCCACTCCTGCGTCCACCCACCCCATCCCTCTCTAGCCTTCCCACCCACCCTCCATCCCCTCCTCTCCACCTACCCACCCTACCCTCCATCCCCTCCTCTCTCCATCCCCCATCCCTCCCCACCCCACCCTCCACCCTCCATCCCCTCCTCTCCACCTACCCACCCCACCCTCCATCCCCTCCTCTCTCCATCCCCCATCCCTCCCCACCACACCCTCCACCCTCCATCCCCTCCTCTTCACCCACACCCCTGCCCTCCACCCCACCTACCCCACCCTCCATCCCCCTCCTTCACCCACCCCTGCTGCTGGGTCTTGGAGTCCCCTCCCCTCAGATGCCAGCAGGCTTGAGGGGCATCCGGGCGATGGTTGCTGGGAAGCATGTGGCTGGTGACTGTTCTCACTCTTGATGATTTCACAGGGTGGGTGAAACACCCTCCCAATCAGGCCCATTTCACCCCAGCCTGGGTGTCTGGGGAGGAACAGATGTTTGCAGACTCAAGCCCCAAAGCCACAGCCGTCCTGCCCTCCAGGGCCAATGGGTTCATTTTGTCTGGTTCTCCATTCACTCCTCCAGGCCCATGATTTTAGCTTTTTCTTTCCTCCTGTACCTCCCACGGGTGAGGGGGAGGCCAGGGTTCTCTGGGAAGTGGGCCCATTTAAAGACCTGGGTCCTTTCAAACCCTGCAGGCCCCACCACCTTCTCTCACCTGGGGGGCTGGGGTAGGAGCCTACAGAACAGCCTTCCAGGGTCATCTCTTGAGGGGGTGGGTGCAGCCCTGGATTCCTCCTGAATCTGCCCATCACTCTTCCCTGGCGGAGGAGGAAGGCTGGAGCGACCCTGCCCTGAACTCCCAGGAAACAGGCCCGGAGGAGCTGCTTGCCTTGGCTCACGGAGCCCACCCAGCCTACAGGAAACCTGGGTACAGACTCCCAGGTCAGCGCTCCTTCCACCCCCGCTGGTCCCCTCCAAACACACCCCTGGAATTCTGCTACTGAGGCTGCCCACTGGGGACAAAAGGGTACAGGCAAATCCTCAGCTGAGTTCCTTCATCCTCCTGAGGAGGCGCGATGCTGACTCCACAGCCAGGAAAGGCAGCCTGAGGTGGGTGAAGTCCAGGCTGAGGCTCTGGGCCAGGAAGAGGTGTGGAGACTTGAACCTGAACCCCCTTCCTAAGCCTCCAACGCCTCATCCCCCGCCCCAGAGCGAGGAGGCACGGGAGCACCTTCTTCTCTCCACCTCACTGAGCAGCCACATTTTCTGCTTGAAAAGTCCTAAAATCTTGTTGTCATAATTTCCTACTTTCCTTTCCTTTTGCTCATCCTTTTTGAGTCTGTATTTCAAAAGCAACAACAACAAAAACTGCTGTCAAAGGACTCATTCAGAATACACGAAAGAATTCCAACAAATCACTGAGAAAAAGACAGACAACCAGTTTGCGAAAACTGGGCAAAATATTGGAACATGCACGTCACCAAAGAAGATGCACGGTCGTAACCGTTCCGGTTCCTAGCTGGGTGTGGTAGAGCCGGCGTCGTGGGGGACAGCCCGGAAGGGCCTTGAGCTCAGAAGGGTCCTGCCTTTGGCTTAATGCTTGGCTGTCACTGTTTTGAAAGTCCTCATAGTTTTTTATAATAGGTTCCCACAGTTACATTTTCTGCTCACAAACCCGGGAAGCCACCCTGGCGTAGGCCTTGGCCTCAGTAGGAAAGTCCCCCACGCCTGTCTGTGTCGGGATCGGCCACAGCAACCGCAGCCGGTGCTTGTGGTGGGGCCGGGGTCGGGCACAGTCATGACAGCTTCCTTTTATTGGGTCTCACCACCTTCCAGACCCTGAGCAGACAAGTCTACAAGATCATGCACAGCGTTCTCATGACATCCCTGGGACTGATGTTTGCCCCACTTTACAGATGTGCAAACCAAGGCTAGGAGAGGTAAAGTCACTGCCCCAAAGTCATAAAGCCAGGAAGTAGCAGATGGGATTTGAAGCCAGGTGTGGTTCCGAGGTAGCGGGACTCCAAGCCATGCCTGTATTCCATCACACTGTCACTGCATGTGATGTGACCCTGAACATCAAAAAGCAGACTCTGAGGAGTGTCCCTTTAGGATACCAAGGATAGAACCAGAAAGGGAGCCCAAGGAGAGTGGGGCCGCAGTCCCTGGAGGTTTGATCAAGCCATTCCTGAACTCCCCCCACACACACACAGATTGTGCTTGGGAGACACCCCAATCTTATTTTTCAGCAGAATTGCTCCCAGCGACTCACAGAGGCAGTTGGCAGGGATGAGTAATAAACCATAATGGGGCTGGCACTCACTGGGCTCAGCTAGGCTCAGCATCAAGCCCTACCCAGAGCCCAGGGCTCCTGTCATTTTTTTTTTCCTCTGAAACGGGGTCTGACTCTGTCACCCAGGCTGGAGCACAGTGGCATGATCATAGCTCACTGCAGCCTTGATCTCCAGGGTTCAAGTGATGCTCCTTCCTCAGGCTTCCCATTACTGGAACTACAGGCACGTGCCACCCTACCTGGCTAATTTTTTGTATTTTTTGTAGAGATGGGGTCTCGCTATGTTACCCAGGCTGGTCTCGAACTCCTGCTCTCAAGCAATCCTCCTGCCTCAGGCTCCTAAAGTGCTGGGATGAGAGGCAGGAGCCGCTGCACAGCCTCCTGTCTTTATTTTGAAAACACAGGAGAAAATCACAGAGAAGGCCAGACCCTAGGTCTGCTGCTGCAAAATCAGGCCTTGCACCTTGGCTTTAGCATTTACTCTGTGACTTTTCTGAACCTGTTTCCTCATCTGTAAAATGGCCTAACATTTCCCCTGTGGCGTCTTTGTGGTATTAGATGAGACCAATGCACAAGGCCCTTAGCTCATGTCCACCATGTCATTCAAGAAGATGGTGGCTGTGGCAACTGCCAAGGGCCTCCCAGACCTTCGGAGCCAACTGTTCTGGGAGGCCAGCAGTGGTCAGGGCAAGGCCTCTCAGCATCAAGTCCAGCCCCGAGAGCACGTCCCATCCTTGGTGGCTGACAACACCTTCCCGCACATCGGGAAATCCGCTCAAGGCCTGTGGACAAGCTCCTTGCTCCCGATTCTTTTGCTTTTCTCTGATGAGGAGTATTCAGCTTTCCCTTCTCTCTCCAGGGTGCAAACCCCCTGCGCTCTCTACTTTGCTGGCAGCAAACCTTCAATGGGGAGCAGAAAGCGTGCCTGGTCCCCAGGGGCCCAGTGCAAAGCCATGATTTAATTATCTGCGGTTGATAACTGGCAGGCTGTCCCCATCTTCTTGCTTGGCAGCCTGATGGCTTCCTTTTGTTGAATGTGAACAATATTTTGGGAAATTTTTGAACCAGGTTCCCAAGGAGAAAATGGCTCCCTGCACTGGGGAGATGGAGACAGAGGCTCTGTGGGGCCATTGTGGGTACCAAGATGACCTGTTCTACATGCCCTGACCTTGACTGTGCACTCACTGCCAGCCAGACTTCTCTTGGCTCCTTGTAGGTGCTGGGAAGCTTACGACCTCAGGACCTTTGCATGTGCTGCTGCCCCTGAATGAGCAGTCTTTCCCCAGATGTCTTCAGAACTGCTTGATCCTCATCTCCTTCCCATGCTCTGCTCTCTAAAGACGGCTCCCTCCCCGCAACAAACACACATTTGCTTGTTTGTTTCCTGCAAAGCACTTGCCTCAACCTGTAATTAGTTTAGCCTGTTTGTTTTACCCACTATGACATAAGCCCATGAGATCAGGGTGGGATGTCAGACTCACACCACACCCCAGCACAGTGCCTGGGGGCTGGCAGGTGCCCCATGAATGAATGAATGAATGGGCTCCATATTTAAGAAAGGGGAAGAGGAAGCAAGGAAAGAATGTGGCACTTTCTCCAGACCTCAGTTTCCCCCTGGGCTCACTTGCTTTGAGCCAGTGACTGGACCAAGTCCCCAGATTTCTGTTTCTGCGGCAAACATCCTCGCTCCCTCCTGCCCCCAAAAGCAAGAGCTGCAAAGCTCAGCCCAGCGTGTCATCAAAGGGAATTGGTTTACCCCAGTGATAAGTCCTAGAGATGAGTCCTGGAGATGAGGAAAACATCATTATCCCAATGCTGGAGAGTCATTGAGCCCAGGCTGAAGTCCTGCCTCCCCTAGTCACCTGGTAGCTGTGTGAGCTGAGCAAGGTCTCACTCTCTCTGAGCCTCTGTTTTCTCATCTGTAAAAAGGGGCTCATATTGGCACTGACTTCCCAGGGTAATTGCATAAGGAGCAAAGGTGACGGGCCTGCTGGCTCTCCTATCCATGGTGGGCAAATGTTAGTTCCTTTCTTTCCTACAAAGGAATTGTTCCCAAGCTCTTCAAAACAAGATCTTGGGGCCCACTCGGATAGGCCCACTGGGGTACTATCCCGACCCCAGAGGGAATTTAGGGAGCACGCTCTTGGTTGAGGTGCCCCAGAAACAGATCCTGAGACAAAACTCAAGTGCAAGTACAGTGGTGTGTTTGAGAATCAACACCAGGGAGCAGCAGTAGGGAGGTGGGGAGATGACAGGGAAGGAAAGGAGGCCAGTCAAGGTACCTTATCCCTGGGCGCTATGCCCATGGGCAACTGGAGCTCAGCCCTGCAGAGGAACTCAGAGGACTGAGGGGGGTACTTTTCAATAGCCAGGAGCCTGTCACCTGGGGTCACCTGCCCTACTCCTGAAAAGAACCCAGGACAGCCCAGGTTCTCGGGGACTCACCCTCAGCCCCTGGCCATGGCCCTTTCTGCACCCTCTGGCTTTCTGTCCAGCTGCCAGGACCCCCTCCTTGAGAGACGCCATCCCCTGACCACCAGGGCCCTCTCTGCCCTCTGGCTGGCACCCTTCATCTGCCCTTATGCAGTGACGTGGGGTGGGGGTGAGCACCCTGGCTCCCTCGCCCCTCGCTGGGTCACTCTGTGTGTGCTGTGTTCCCCCACAGTCTCCAGTGCTCCCTGGAAGGAGGGAGCCCACCCAGCTGGCCACCGAGGGACTGGCTGAGGGCATGCCCCATCCTACTTTCCCTTCCTGCCTCACTTCCTCCGATCCCAGCTGTGCTTCCGGGGTTCACCTTCCCATATCTTCCTTCCACTCAATTTCTCCTCCTAGAACCCGCTCCTGAGGAAACCCAACCCAAGACAGTCCTTGAGGTGAGGACCCAAGTCAGCTCAGCCAGAGGCCCCAGCTCCCTGGCAGCAGCGATTGGTCCACGACTGGACGTGGGGACTTAGTGGGGTCCATCCTCATCCTCCCCAGAGTCACTGGGGCTGACGGAGCAGTGGCTGCTGGGTTCCCTGCACGGTGGGCAAGTCCTTCGGCAACAGGACAGAACATGGCCCTCAGAAAAGACAGCGAGAGTGAGAGCAAGTTTGCCACACCGCCCTGACTCCAGTCCCTGAGGGCCTGGTCACCACAGGTGCCCTTCAGTCCTTCACGTGAGCCCAGGGACCTGCTGGCTACACGTGGTGGCAATTGAGCAATTGGGTTTCTGCTGTGTGCAGACAAATTGTCTTGATTAATCCAGAGGACTTCCTGGGCAAGGCAGCTTTGGGGAGTGGAGAAGGGAGTGTGCATTTTAGCTAAGGAAAAAGCATGGAGGCTGGGCCAGGGTGGAGCTCAGGAAGGAAGGTGTGAGGAGCACTGGGCAGGATGCGCCCAGCAGGCCAGCTGGGGGTGGGAAAGGAGGCTCCAGGGAGTGTCTTCCAAGCCTCTCTGTTGGAACCTGGGAAAGTTCAAGTTGGTTTGAGCTGGTAAATAAGCCTGTGGGTTTTATGTCACCTCAGGGCTGTTGTTAGTTTTCTCTCCACACCCAGAAGGTTCTCCAATGAACTTCTTTCTGCTTATTTTTTCAAATGACTTTAGCTATCATGGATGGAAGATTTTTCTGCTCTAAACATTTTATATTTACTTCTGAGAACCCCGAAGAAAGGGGCTTATTAACTTCACTGAGCTGGGTAATGCCACATGCCCGAAGTCACTCAGGTGTCTCTCATTGCCAGTGTTTCCTTGACTGCATGGTTTTCTCTGCTTGGAGCACCCCTTCCAACACACAGCCTGGTCACCTCTCAGGTAACCTTCACATACACTCAGATGCCACCTCCTTTGTGAAGCCCCCCTTGCTTTCTCCCACACCCCAGGCTGCTCCAGGCATTGCTTCTCTCTTCCATTTGCC
The DNA here is from genome assembly GCF_008728515.1 of Papio anubis. Taxonomy (NCBI): domain Eukaryota; kingdom Metazoa; phylum Chordata; class Mammalia; order Primates; family Cercopithecidae; genus Papio; species Papio anubis. Next base: position 84,978,407 of record NC_044991.1, on the reverse strand, counting down.
AATGCCGTTATTATCTGGATGACCACCAGCTGCTCACCACCTCACCTGCCTGCCCTACCAGACAGAAAGCTCCATGAGGGTACAGCCCTTTCTCATCTGTGTCCCTCAATATCTAAGACAGGGCCCAGCAACAGTCAGTCTCACCACTTGTTGAATGAATGTGTAAATAAATGCGTAAATGGATGAGTGAGTTGCTAAGCTCCTCTTTCATTCCCTACTCCAAAAGTGACCACAATTACTGATTGATCCTTTAACTTCACTCAGGGGCTGGGGGGCACTCATTTATTTATCCAAACACATTTATTGAATGCATACACCATACTTCACATGAGCTAGCTCATCATTTCCTCACAAACAACCCTGGGAGTCAGTTACAAAGATTAGCTGCAATTCACAGTTGGGGAAACCAAGGCCCAGGAAAAAAAAGTGACTGCCCAAAGTCACCTCATTGGTACAAGACAGTCAGAATCAACCTGTACAGCCTCATCCTAGAACCTTCCCTCCATCCATATCATCACTATCACATATCACATATAATATGACATCCATACCATCGCCGTCATTATCACCATCACCATCTTCACCATCATCATATTTTCTAGGGAAGTTCAAACCAAACAGATGAGTAGATGAGTGGATAAATCAGTAGTTAGGTGGATGGATGGATGAATGGATGGACAAACAGACAAACTGATGAATGTATGGATCAACAGACAGTTGGATAAGTGAAAGGATGGGTAAAAAGATAGATGAAAGAATGGATGGGCATGTGGATAGAGAGATGAACGGATAGGCAGGTGACTGGGCAAATGGATGGATGGATAAATGGATGGGTAGATAAATGGATGGATGGATGGATGGATGGATGGATGAATGGATCGATAGCTGGATGGATGGATAAATAGGTGGGTGGATGGATGGATGGATGGATGGATGGATGGATGGATGGATGGATAGGTGGATGAATGGATCGATAGCTGGATGTATGGATAAATAGGTGGATGGAAGGATGGATGGATGGATGGATGGATGGATGGATAGATAGATAAGTGGGCGGGTGGGTGGATGAATAGATTGATGGATAGATGGATGGGTGGGTAGATGGATGGATGGGTGGATGGATGGCAGGATGGATAGACAGATGATAGGTGGATGGGTGGGTGGATAGATGGGTAGATGGGTGAACAGGTGGATACAGGGATGAACAGATGGGTGGAGACTAGCTGCAAGTGTCCTGATTTGGTTTCTGTTGCTGGGGACAGGCATTCTCAGAGCCCAGGACAGTCGCAGGAGCAGTCGTCTCCTGGGCCCCTGTGCAGCAGGAACAGTTGTCTCCTGGGCCCCTGTGCAGCTGGCTGTGCTCCTGCACCCTCAGAGGCACAGTCCTTCCTTGCAGCCCTTGTCTTGCCAGAACATACCTATTCCCTGCATCATTTCCCTGTTGCAATTTAACGTCAGTGTTTTCTCCAGGACCCTTTTCTGCCAAATGAACAGCTGCTTCTTTGTGAACCTTTCTCCTGCCTGGACCTGAGTCCCAGACTGGGCTGTGAAGGTCTCAGCTGGGCCGTCTGGCTGGAAAGAAGAGGAAGGGGCATTATCCGGCACTTCTCGGCAACTGTGGGCAGTCGTAGGGTTGTATGTTCTCACTGCTGTCAGGCCAGAAACCAGGAGATGATTTTTCCATCCTACAGGCAAAATTTCTAGAGGAAGTGGTCTTGGCGTGGGCAGGAATCAGTCTCTTGCCTTTGGAATGTGAAGGTCTCTTCATGAGAGCGTGGGTTCAAGCGACATTTTCAACTGAGTTATGCCAAAGTGCTGGTTTTATTTCTATTTGGTCTTCCTATCACCACAAAAGTTTGGGGATTTTTTTTTCCTTCCCATTACAGATCAAATAAAGCCCTGACCTGGGTTTTGTGGCTGATCTTGAGTGCTTTGTCATTTTCTTCACTTGAATTTCTTGTGCTTACATCAGCTGAAAAGTACTGGAAAGATGGGGCTGCTGTTGTCCCTCTTGGTGTATGGCACTTATGAGTAATGAATCTGCAGGTGAGCTCTGCAGGCACCCCCAGGGGAGAGGCCATACGTGGCTTCAAGAATGGACCAGAACTCAAGAACATGGTCATGAGTTTGCACTTTGCATGTTCCAAAGACCCTTTGCCACCATAACATCAGCTGGTCCTCACTGTGACCCACGGAGGGAGGAGAGAGACAGAGCTCTTCTTACAAATCACACATGGGGAGACTGGAGCTTAAATGGGCGAGCGATAAGCATTTACAAGGCACTCGCTGTGTGCCAGGCACAGGGACTCTCCACTCATCCCTTTGTTCCCTCACCTATTCATTCACTCATCTATTTACCAAGCATTCATAAAGCACCAATCACCTGCCAGGGCTGCCTGGGAGGTGCTGAGGAATGCAGTGGGATGTGGTACGCAGAACAGACAAAAGCCCTGCCCCCTGGAGCTTCCAGTCTCCAAAGGTAAATAAACAAGAAGTGATTCCTGCCCTGGAGCTGACAGTCTGGGGAAATGCTACCTGCACAGGTGAAAAATCTCAGTCTCAAACCCTCACCTGAGGTAGGGTGGGGAAAACAAACAGGAACCCCAAGTTTTGTACATGATGTTGGGAAAACCATCTCCCTATATAAAGAAGAATACAATGGTGTACCTGTTTAAACTGCACACAGGTGGACTCCAGGTGAACTGAGGACCTAAATGTTTAAGGAAATCTACATGTTAGCATGGGAGCACATGTAGGATGATCTCTTTGCGATTTGAGGGTAGGTGCCATTTATTAAGCAAGTTAAACTCAAGTGAGAGTTTATCCAAGTTGCCTCCAGCCCTTTCTAGCTGAGCAGACACCCCCACCTCCTCATTTCTCTAAACGACAATCAGATCTATGTGGGTTTTTTTGCACAAAGACACTCCAGTTTGAGTGCACTCAATAACAAATTCTGTTCTCCTTTATCTGGAGGTGTTCTTGCTGGTGTGGACATCTCCCCCAAACATACTCCGATCTATTGGGCTCAGAGTGGGGAGGCAATCTGAAAGGGGCCAGCATAGTGTCAGGCACAGAACAGCATCCCAATATCCAACTGATAACAGAAAGCAGCAGAAATGCCAGAAGCAAGATCGACTTATACTCAAAGCAGTGTTCTACACTTTCCAGTATTGAACTAGAAAATGAAATTTTAGGAAAGATATCTTTCTATGAAATTGGACCCTTATCTCACAACATAGACAAAAATCAACTCAAAATGGCTAAAATATCTAAATATAAGACCTGAAACCATAAAGCTACTAGAAGAAAACATAGAGGAAAGCTTCATAACATTGGTCTGGGCAATAATTTCTTGAACAGGACTTCAAAAGCACAGGCAACAAAACCAGAAATAGACAAATGGGATTACAACAAACTAAAACATTTCTGCAATGCAAAGGACACAACAGAGTAAAGAGATAATGCACAGATTGAAAGAAAAATGTCCAAGTCATACATCTGAAGAGGGTTTAAATATCTAAGGAACTCAAACAATTCAATAGCAAGAAAACAAATAATTTGATTTTTTTTTAAATGGAGTCTCACTGTATTGCCCAGGCTGGAGTACAATGGCATGATCTTGGCTCACCGCAGTCTTTGCTTCCTGGGTTCAAGCAATTCTTCTGCCTCATTCCCCCCGAGTAGCTGGGATTACAGGCATGCACCACCACACCCAGATCATTTTTGTATTTTTAGTAAAGACGGGGTTTCACCATGTTGGCCAGGCTGGTCTTGAACTACCGACCTCAAGTGATCCCGCTGCCTCAGCCTCCCAAAGTGCTGGGATTACAGGTGTAAGCCACTGTGCCTGGCCTCAAATAACTTCATTTAAAAATGAGCAGAGGACCTGAATAGGTAGTTCCCAAAGAAGAGACAGAATGGCCAACAGATACAGGAAAAAATGCTCAACATGTCATATCATCAGAGAAATGCAAATTAAAAACCACAATGAGATATCACCTCATACCTGTTAGAATGGCTAGTATCAAAAAGACAAATGGGAACAAGTGCTGGTGAGGATGCAGAGAAAAGAGAACACTTGTACACTGTTGGTGGGAATGTAAATTTGTACAGACATTTTGTAAAGTAGCATGGAGGTTCCTCAAAAAGCTAAAAATAGAATTACTACATGATCCAGCAATCCCACCTCTGTGTATATATCCAGAAGAATTGAAATCAATATATACATTGAAGAGAAATCTACACTCTCATGTTCATTTCAGCATTATTAGCAATAGCTAAGATACAGAAGCAATCTAAGTGTCCATCAATGGATGAGTGGATAAAGAAAATGTGGTATATGTATGCAGTGGAATACTCATCAGCCTTTAAAAAGAAGGAAATTGGCCAGGCGCAGTGACTCACGCCTGTAATCCCAGCACTTTGGGAGGCTGACGCAGGTGGATCACCTGAGGTCAGGAGTTCGAGACCAGCCTGGCCAACATGATGAATCCCCGTCTCTACTAAAAATACAGAAATTAACCGGCCATGGTAGCACATGCCTGTAATCCCAGCTACTAGGGGAGCTAAGGCAGGAGGATCACTTGAACCTGGGAGGCAGAGGTAGCAGTGAGCCAAGATCGTGCCACTGCCCTCCAGCCTGCTGGGCAATGGAGCAAGACCCGGTCTCAAAAAAAAAAAAAAAAGGCAATTTTGTCATTTGCAACAACATGGATGGAACTGGAGGAATATGCTAAGTGAAATAAGCCAGGCGCAAAAAGATGAATACTGTAATGATTTCACTTATATGTGAAAACTGAAAAAGTGGATCTCAAAGAAACAGAGTAGAAAGATTGGGATTCACCGGGAGAAATGGAAAGATGTTGATTAAAGAGCCCAAAGTTTCAGTTAGACTAGGGGAGTAAGTTTTAGCGATCTATTGCACTGGATGGTGGTCAGAGTTAACACCTATGTGTTGTATATTTCAAAATTGGTGAAAGGATAGATTTTTAAATGTTCTCGCTACAAAAAAGATAAGTTGGTGAGATGATGAATATATTAATTAGCTTATCTGAGTCTTTCTACAGTGTATACATAGACCAAAACATCACGTTGTACCCCATAAATAGACACAATTATTATTTAATTAAAAATACATTTTAGAAACATTTTTAAAAGAAAGATAACTTTTGCAAGAGTAATCAAAACTAGAACATTTCTAAGAGTTTATTTCGTCAAGAGCACAAAAGAGCTCTATGTAGAAAAAGATTTAATTTGAATAAAAGATGACTTGAATAAATAGATGTATCTTGCTCTGATTCACATGTTGAACCTATAAATTCAAAGCAACTTTAATCAAACGTATCAAGTTTGATTTAGATGAAACTAGCATTCATTTAGATGGAAGAATAATAAACCATGAAGAAGAGCTAAACCTACTTTGCAAAAGGAGAGTAAAAAGGAGTCTTCCTCAGGGTCAGGACTAGGGTACCCCAAGTGCCTCTTGCCTCATAACACCCACTACAAAGACACAGTCATAAAAACCATGCAGTGCTAATACAAGGGCAGACACATAGACCAAAGTTGCATGGCAGAGAAAGGCCCATGTACCGATAGGGACTGAAGATGTGGTGATGCAGGGGCCAGAAATCTATGGGGGAAATAAGGGTCATTTTGTAGATGTTGGAATAACGGGCTTGAGAGCTAAAGAAAAATAGGCGTGTACCTGCCTAGTATAACACATAAGGTGGACTCCATATAATTCAAAGACCTTACTTAAGAGGAAAAACTAAATGTTAGCATGCAAGAAAATGGGGATAATAGCTTTGTGACCTAGACATTGGGAATGGTTTATGAAACAAAATTTCAAGAGCGCAAACCATAAAGCCAAAACCTGATTCATTTAATTACATCAAAATTGAGAATTTCTGCTTCATCGGCTGACAAAAGATACCATGGACAAAATTAACAGAACAATGATAACCTGGGAAAAGATATTTATAATATCTAAAACCAGCAGGGGAGTAATATGTGGATTACATGAAGAACCCCGGCACATAAACAAAAAAAGAGAGGAACCCCAATGGGAAAATGGATGAAAGATATGAACAGGCAAATTTACAGACAAGGAAACCTAAAAAGCTGATAAACATATAAAGAGCTGTTAAATTCATTAGTAATCAGAGATATGCAAATGAAACAATAACTGACAAGAATTTAAAAGGCAGTTATTGCCAGGCATTGGAAGGGCGTGTACAGATGTAGGAGTTCTTGGGCTCTGCCCAGGGAGTTGTAGGATCTAGTAAATTTTCTGGCATTCTAGCAACTCTGACTTCTGGGTCTCTATGCCCAATAAACCATACTCACTTCCAGAGGTAGATGTATCTGAGAATGTGCATCACACACCTGCCTGTGGTGTGGGTCCTGGAGACCCCCTGGCCAGCCATCAATGGGAGATGAACCCTCTAGACTGCTGAGATGCAATGGACCCAATGTACACACAACAACATGGATGTGCTTTAAGATGTGATGTTGACTGAGAGAAGAGAAGACACAATGAGATCTATGTCACATCTGTCAGTCCCATAAAGTAAAATACATGCACACACAAAACAACAATATGTCTTTTGCAGGAACACCTAACAAGAAAAAGAGTCACATCAAGCATTGAATATTGCTGGAAGGTGCCAGTTAGGAGCATGAACTAAATGGAATAAATATACAGAAGAGAGTAAAATCTGGGATTAGCGATTATCATTCTTCCTGTTCAGGGCTGGTCTGGAAGCTACCACTTGTCTGGCTCAGGGGCAGGCTTTGCTGAGGAAGGTCTCGCCTTTGGTGAGCGGGGCCCGGGGCCTCATTCTTCCCAATCAGCTATGGGGGAGGAAGCAGGCATGCTGTCTTCTTCCTGCCCTGGCACAGCCCACCCACCTGCTGGCAGCAAGTCTTAAAGCATCACCCCTCTGTCCCAACCCAGGCCCTGGATTGCCTAGGTCATGCATGAAATCACTTGGGCCAGCAGGGCTTGGAGTGCAGCAGCTCCTGAGCCCCTCCTCAGACCAGAATCCTCATCTCCCAGCCTGACCATCCAGACACCCGTCTCAGGACGCATCACCAGGCCCAGGACTGAGATCCCTTGCTTTTCCTTTGACATGTCTTTTCTTTTCCTCTCCAGCAAGCAAGAACTGAGTCATGGTGCATCCCAGCTTGTTGCACCATCTTCTACTTCATCCTCATCAGAGCTTCTTCTACAAAGCACCCACTCTGTACTCTAAAACTTCCACACCACAGGCTCAGAGGTTCTTGAGTGACGATATCATCCTTAATGATTAAAAAACTGAGGCTCAGTGGGTAGAGGAACTGTCCCAGGTCATGCAGCTATGAAGAAGAGAGGCTGGACCCTGGTAGGCCTGCCTTCTGGGCCTTCACAGTCAGCACCTACAAGGCCAATGGTCCCCAAGACATCTGGAGCAGCCAGGGCACTGGGAACAGGCTTCACTGTCTCCTGCCAGAGGTTAAGGTGACCTCTAAGGTGACCAACTCTTCCAGTTTGCTGGGGATTGAGGAAGCTCCCAGGATGCAGGACATTCACTGTTGAAAGTGGGACAGTCAATCCCAACTGGGATGAAACTGGGATGAGTCCGTCACCCTGGTGGCCTCTCGAAAGCCAAGCTCAAGCCTCCTGCCCTCTCTCCATCTCCCAGCCAACAGGTCAAGGCTAAGGGACAAGGAACCTTCTAGGTCCGCCATCCCACACACCACAACTGCCCTTCAGGCCATCCCGTCACCCCTGACCCCCACTGCAATGAGCTGTGCTTCCTGCGGGGCCAGATGCAGGTCCCACACCGCCCTGGAGACTGTGGCTGCTGGAAAATGAGCCTCACACAGGGCCCCCTTTCCACACTTGATCTTAGCCAAAAGGCCGAGAAGCGATAGGGCCCCCTATCCACGGTGGACGGGGCACTGGGAACCTGAGCACTCAGAGGGTGCTCCCCCCAAGATGATGGGGAAGGAAAGCCTCCAGGGTCCCCAGAGGGCTACATCCCTGAGATGATGGGGAAGGAACGCATCCAGTGGCCTCAAATTCCCCTCCCATTGAGAGGACAAATTAATCCACTTATCCCGTGACCAACCGGCCCAGTTTGCCTTGGATTGAGGGGGTCCCACAGTTGTGGGACTTTCAATAGTAAAAACTAGGTCTGCCCCAGGCCCTTCTCATCCTTTTAAGCCCCAACTCCAGGAGCTCCAGGGACTCCAGCAGGACTCACTGATTTGATTCAGGTACAATGTGAGGAACAGTGGGGAGCTTCCAGTAAAGAATTCTAGAAAATATAGCAGTATCTTTGCAGTTCAGGTTGCCTCACAAGGAATATTTTTGGTTCTGGAAACGTAGGAAAAGATAAAATTTTGAGTTTGGTTCTGTCTAGTTCAAGACTCTGACAACCTCACCGCTTCCCTCATAGAGTCAGAAAACTCACAGATCAGCAAGTCCTGGCCCCAGCCAGGCCAGACAGTAACCTCACTCTCGGCAGGGGGTGCAAACTGCAGCCTGAGGGCCACGTGCAGCCCACACCCTGTTTCTGTGCACTCCAGGAGCTAAAACTAGTGTTTACATATCTAAACGGCTGGGGGAAAATCTAATGTCATGTGACATTTGAAAATTACATGAAAATTATTTGAAACTCAAACGGCAGGTTCAATAAATGAAGTTTTATGGGAACACGGCCCACCTTCATTATTTGCGTGTTGCCTGTGGCGGCTTCTGTCTGGCCCACAAAGCCTAGAGTATTTTCCATCTGGGCTTTTACAGGAATATGTTTGCTGACCTTCTGCTCTTGACTCTCACCTTGCCAGCTTCTCTGTCGACATGAAAGGGAGGGAAGAAGGCAAATAATATTAACTGAGCATCTACTATATCCCAAGACTTTTCATAAGCTCTATCTCATTTAATCCTGGAACAGCCCCAGGAATCAGGCACTATTCTTGTTCTCGTTTTACAGAACTGTCTCCCAGGCTGATGTGCAGTGGCACAAGCACAGCTCACTGCAGCCTGAAACTCCTGAGCTCAAGCGATCTTCCTGTCTCAGCTTCCTGAATAGCTGGGACTACAGGTGCATGCCACCTTGCTCAGCTAAGCTAATTTTGCTTATTTTTTTGAGGAGATGGGGTCTTGCTGTGCTGCCCAGGCTGATATTGCACTCTTAGGCTCATGTGATCCTCCCAGCTTGGCCTCCCAAAGTGCTGGGATTATAAGTGTGAGTCACCGCATCTGGCCCCTTTAAGTTTCTTGCACCGGAAGGAACTAATCTTGCAGACAGGAGGCTGACTGAACTCTGTAGCCTCAGGAAGAGCCACCCAACCCCCCAAACTCCCAGCCAAGGAAAATGTCCTCAGTCTGCTCTTGCCTGGGATGGATGACTCATTTTGAATCACAAAAACAAGCAGAGGGTAAGATGTCTGTCTGGGCTGAGCAGTTCTCATTTCAGGGTGGGGAGGGGCTGTGAGCAGGATGATGGCTCTTAGTGACATCAAGGAGCCATCAAGTGACATCAAGCAAGGATCCCAGCCTGGCTGCTTCATCAGTACCACATCCTCTGGCACCCAGTGAGTAATCGCCCTGTAACAAAGGACAGCTTCCCTTCCAGCAGCAGACACAGGCAGGATTCCACTCAGTGTATTTCTCTGCCCAGCCGCACCTGGGGCCTCCCCAAGCCTCCGACGCCAGGGGCTTTCCTGGGCACGGCAGCAGCCTCCACCAGGCCTTCAATGCCCCTCACGCACTCCCACCCATTCTCCCCAGCACGCAGCTGACCTTAAAATGCTGCCTGGATACTGCCGCTCCCAGCGTAGCCCTGCAGCCCACTGTTGTTCCTGGTTTGAAAACAAGTTCCTTGCCCTGCTCTGCAAGACCCTGCTCATAGGGTTACCGAATAGAAAACAAGATGCCGTTAAATTTGAATTTCAGATAAACAATGAGTTATTATTACAGAAGTAGTAGTGTTTTGTTTTGTTTTTTTGAGGCAGGGTCTCACTCTTATGACCCAGGCTGGAGTGCAGTGGTGCAATCTTGGCTCATTGCAGCCTCCACCTCCTGGGCTCAAGCAATTCTCGTGCCTCAGCTTCCTGAGTAGCTGGGACTACAGGTGCATGCCACCACACCTGACCTCAGGAGATCCACCAGCCTCGGCTTCCCAAAGTACTGGGCTTACAGGTGTGAGCCACCACGCCCAGCCCAGTAGTAGTAGTATTTTTGAGACAGGGTCTTGCTTTGTTGCCAAGGCTGGAGTGCAGTGGCGTGATCACGGGTTACTGCAGCCTGAACTCCTGGGCTCATGCGATCCTCACCTCAGCCTCCTGAGTAGCTAAGACTACAGGCACGTGCCACCCTGCCCAAACAATTCTTTAGATTTTTTTAGAGATGGGGGCTTTTGCTATATTGCTAGGCTGGTCTTGAACTCCTGGGCTCAAGTGATTCTCCAACCTTAGTCTCCCAAAGTAATGGGATTCAACGAGTGAGCCACCATGCTGTGCTCAACAATGAAAACTTTCCTAGTGTAAGTACGTATGAGTATGTCCCATACAACACTTGGGACACACTTATACTAAAAAAGTATTTGACTTTTTTTGAAATTCAAGTTTAACTGGGCATCCTGTATTTACATTTACTAAGTCTAGCAACCCTACTGCCCACTCCCTAACTTCCCATCCTCCCCACATGCCCTCCTCCGAGCTCCAGCCCTCCAAAGCCTTCCTCCAGTTCTGGAACTTACCATGCCCCCTCCCCCGACAGGGCCTGTGCACAGGCTCTTGCCACTTCCTTTTGTCCTTTCCCTCCCACCTGGCCAGGCAAATTCTACTCAGCCATCAGACCTCAGCATGGCCCACTAGCCTCCAGGATCCAATCAATGCTAATCTCAGACACTCACAGGACACCCCCGCCCATTCCCCTGATCACAGTTGTGGTTTTACACCCAGGCATGTGCCCAGCGCTGTGAGCGGATGTCCATGCTCCAAGGACGGAGCTGTGTCTGCCTTGTTTGCTGCTGTGTCCAGCACCCAGGGCAGGGACCAACATGCTGTAGACTCCCAGGAAGTAAATGTCCCATAAACAAATGAGCCAACCCCTGGCCCAGGACTGCAGAGCCCAGTGGAACCCCTGCCCAGCTCCAGAACCAGATGGATTCCATAGGCTCGGAGACCTTGCCACACTCCCACAAAGCATTCCATTCCAAGTCCTTTTTTTTTTTTCCGTGACAGAGTCTCGTTCTGTCACCCAGGCTGGAATGCAGTGGTGTGATTTCCGCTCACTGCAACCTCCACCTCCTGGATTCAAGCAATTGTCCTGCCTCAGCCTCCCAAACAGCTGGGCCTACAGATGCCCACCACCACTTCCGGCTAATTTTTTTTTTTTTTTTTTTTTTTTGTATTTTTAGTAGAGATGGGTTTTTGTTGTTGTTGTTGTTGTTGTTTTGCATTTTTGGTAGAGACGGGTTTGTTGTTATTGTTGTTTTGTATTTTTTCACCATGTTGGCCAGGCTTGTCTCAAACTCCTGCCTCAGCCTACCAAAGCAGTGGGATTACAAGTGTGAGCCACCATGCCCGGCCTCTAGATCCCTTCTTGTTTGCTGTGGGCAATAGCTTAGGAGCAGAGCCTATGTAGCAAAGCTCGTTTGGGGAAATAAAATTTGAAAATCCTGAATAACAACTCATGGCTCCATATCCTTGTTTAAAGTTTTATTTTTTCTGACAGGAAAGAAACTTAGAGGTAACCATTTGGATGAACTGATGAGGCTTGAAAACCTGTCCAGCAGTTAGCTTTGGGGTTGTCCTTCCATGAGCAGCAGAGAGATGCTTGGAAAATAACAAAGAAACCAACCTTGGACCCAGCACCGTACAAATATGTGCATTTGCTCGTCGATGCAGACACTATCCTCTGACGTAGAGTCCTACAGATGGGGAAGCTGAGGCTGACAAAGGCTCAGCTGCCCAAGGTCATGCAGCGAGTAAGTAACGAAACCAGGCTGGAACCCAGTGCTAGAAAAGTTGTCATCTTTTCCACTCTGTCTTTCTGAGAACCAATTCAGAAACAAGAGAACACTCCAAGTGCCCCCAGATCTGAACACCTGAAAGGCTGGAGAGTGGAGAGAGCCAGAGAGGAGGCCACTGCTTAAAGCAAGGGCTTTTCTTTGTGGCTTCTGGCCTGAGGCTAAGGGTGGCTGACAAAGTGCAGGCCCCAGGCCACAGGGACACCAGGAGGATTCCGGCCACATAATCGGAAACCTCAGCTCAGGTAAGATAAAGATGTGAACTGAGACAGGAAATGCCGTCCTTGAAACAGGATTTGAAGTTCAAATTCCACCAAGGTAACTGCCTGCTAAAACACAAGAAATAGCACTCATCAGAGAAGAAGCCCAGAATGGTCACAGTTTAGCGTTCCTTCTATCCAGGTGTATTCATTTGCTATTGCTGATGTAACAAATTTCCACAAACCTCATGGCTTAAAAACACACGTTGACCATCTCACACTAAAGCAGGTCCGAAGGGCTGAGTTTCTTCTGGAGGATCTAGGGGAATCCATTTTCTTTCCTTTCCTAGCATCTAGAGGCTGCCTGCATTTCTTGGTTTGTGGTTCCTCCTCACATCACTCTTACCTCTCCTTCCATTGTCACGTCTCCTTCTCTGCCTCTGACCCTACTGTTTCCTTATTATAGTGGACCCTGTGACTATAATGGGCCCACAAGGATCATTCAGGGTAATCTCCAAATCCCAATCACATACAGAAAGTCCGTGTTGCTATGGAAGGTCACATATTCACAGGTGCTGTAGATTAGGATGTGGCTATCTGCATTAGTCCGCTCTCACACGGCTATAAAAAACTGCACTTGCCGGGCGCGGTGGCTCATGCCTGTAATCCCAGCATTTTGGGAAGCTGAGGTGGGCAGATCACCCGAGGTTGGGTGTTTGAGACCAGCCTGACCAACATGGAGAAACCCCATCTCTAAAATATAAACCCCATACTAAAAATACAAAATTAGCTGGGCGTGGTGGCTGAGGAAAGATTAAATGAACTTAAAGCATATTAATAGAAATTATTCCATGCAAAACACAAGGACAACAGTGATTTAAGAAAAAAATGAACAGAGCCTCAGGAACGCATTTAAATAGGTAAGTGTCTGACACACATGTAAATGGAGTCTTAGAGGAGAGGAGAGAAAGAATGGGGCAGAATAATATTTGGAGAAATAACGGCCAAAATTTTTCCAAATTTGGTGAAAGAGAGAAATGTACCGATGCAAGATGCTCAATTAACATCAAGCAAAATAAACACTAAGAATCCCAGACCAAGATACATCCTAGTCACACTGTTGAAGCCAAATTAAACAATGAAACTTGAAAGCCACAAGAGAAAAATAACACATTGCATATAGGAAAACAATGATTCCATTAATGGCTGACTTCATACCAGAAATTATGGAGGCCAGAAGGTGTGGAAAAACATCTTTAAAGTGATGAAAGAAAAAAACAAAACTGTCAACCAAGAATTATACATCCAGGGAAAATATCTTTCAAGAATAAAGGCAAAACAAATATATCTTAGATAAAAGAAAGCTGTGGGCTTTGTTGCCAGCAGATCTGCGCTACAAGAAATTCTAAAGGAAGTTCTTCAGCCTGAAGGGAAATGACACCAGATGGAAACTCAGATCCTCAGAAAATAGGATCTGGGTGCCTGCAAAAGACAATTATCTTCTTTTCTCTTTATTCCTCTTAATTTCTTTAAAAACCATAGAACCATTTAAAGAAAAAACTATAACCTTGCCTTGTGGGGTTTATAATGTGTGTGTGTGTGTGTGTGTACACACACACATATTATATACAACAACTATAACATAAAGGATGCAGAAATATGAACTGACACAATTGCAAGGTTTCCACATTTTACGTGAAGTTGTACAACATTAGCTGTAAGTAAAACATTAGAAGTTAAGGACATCTATTCTAATCCCTATAGCAATCATTTAAAAAATGCAGACAAGTGTAGCTAAAAAATCAATAGGAAAATTTAAATGAGACTTCTATTATTATTATTTAGAAGAGTCTCACACTGTTTTCCAGGCTGGGGTGCAGTGGCATGATCACGACTCACTGCAGCCTTGACCTCACGGGCTCAAGCAATCCTCCCACCTCAGCTTCCCAAGTAGCTGTGACCACAGGTGTGTGGTCACAAATCTGGCTAATGTTTTAAAAAATTTTTAGTAGAGATATAGTTTTATCCTGTTGCCCAGGCTGGTCTCAAACTCCTAGGCTCAAGCGATCCTCTCACCTCAGCCTCCCAAATTTCCGGAATTACAAGTGTAAGCCACCATGCCTGGCCTTAAAATGGAATTCTAAAAACTATTCAGATATTCTGTTTGTGTTTTGGAACAAAACAGAAAAATAATTAAATGGTGGACCCAAATCCAATCATATCAGTAATTACACTAAACACTAATAAACACTCAAATTAAGAGTCCATACAAAATTATAGGAAAAAAGAATGACCAAACTATATGCTGTCCACAAGCGAAACAATAAACCACTGATAGACTGAAAGTAAATGAATGGAAAACACAACATGCAAACAGTAAACATAAGAACGTGGCTATATTAACATCAGATAAACTTCAAGACAAAAAGTATTATCAGAGATAAAGATAGACACTTCTTTATGTCCATAAAGATGGACAGAAGAAATATACTTCTCTGCGTTTTTTTAAATGGTTGCTATAGAGATTAGAATAGATGTCCTTAACTTTTAATGTTTTACTGACAGTTAATACTGGACAACTTCATGTAAAATGATAAAAGGGTCCATCAATCAGAAAGACATAACAATCATAAATGTATGTGTACCTAATAACAGTGCCTCAAATTACATGAAGCAAAAAGTACCAAAATCAAAGGGAGAAATAAATAATACTACAATCATAGATGGAGATTATTAATACTCCTCTCTGGGCATTGATAGAACAAGGCCAAAAAAATTTATCAAGCACATAAAAAATGTGAGCATCACTAAAAATCATCTTCACTTAATTGATATTTGTAGAACACTATACCCAAAAATGGCAGAAGACATTCTTTTTAAATGTGTCTGTTTAAAGGCACATTTTTAATTTATTTTTTATTTTTATTTATTTTTATTTTTATTTTTTTGAGACGGAGTCTCGCACTGTCACCTAGGCTGGAGTGCAGTGGCGCGATCTTGGCTCACTGCAGGCTCTGCCTCCCAGGTTCATGCCATTCTCCTGCCTCAGCCTCCCAAATAGCTAGGACTACAGTCGCCTGCCACCACGCCTGGCCAATTTTGTGTATTTTTAGTAGAGACAGGATTTCGCCGTATTAACCAGGATGGTCTGGATCTCCTGACCTCCTGATCCGCCCACCTTGGCCTCCCAAAGTGCTGGGATTACAATTGTGAGCCACCATGCCTGGACTTTAAAGGCACATTTTTAATGGTATATTTACAATTACAAATCATATGCTGAGCTATAAGACAAGTCTCAATACATTTTAAAAGACTGAAATCATAGGACAAAAAACAAAAGGAATTATATTAGAAATCAATAACAAGATAATTTTAAAATCCCCCATACTTGTAAAATTAACAGCAGGCAATGAAGAAACTTCAGAGGAAATTAGAAATTATTTTCAACTGAATGAACATTAAATATAACATATCAAAATTTGTCCAATGTAGCTAAAGCAATGATTGAAGGGAAATTAATAGCTTTAAATAATAATTATTATTATTTTATTTTTTCCTAGCCACTAGAGTCTGTGAAAACTTTAAATAATTATATAAGAAAAGAGGAAAAATCTCAAGCATTTCTATGAGCTAAGAAATTAGAAAAAGAAGAGCAGATTAAAGCCAAAGTAAGTATGAGGGGGGAAATTATGAAGATAAGGGCAGAAATCAATGGAATAGAAAAATGAAAAATAATAGAGAAGATCAATAAATCAAAAGCTAGTGCTGTAAAAAGATTAATAAAATTGATAAGCCTGATCTAGTAAAAAGGAAAGCAGGGACATCATTACATATCCCACAAACATTAAATGGATTATAAGCAAGTGCTGTGAACAATTTCATGCCCTTTTATTCAACAATATAGATGGAATGGACAGATTCCTTTTAAAATATAACTTGCCAAAACTGACACCAGAGGAAACAGAAAATCTGAATAGCCTACATCTTTTAAATAAATGGAATGCATCCACAAAACTTTCCCACAAAGAAAATGCCAGGCCAGAGTGTAGCCTACCATAGGAATGTTAGTGAGGGATGGCAAGAGTTGGTTTTCTTGCAGGTTGACTCCAGGATCTGAAGGTTTCAGAAGTATGGCAGACAAAAATGAAACTTTCCTAAGTGCAGTTTTCCACTCAATACAGAGCAGCACTCATAAGTACGGCCTTTGCAAACAAGGAGCCAATAACTGCTTTCATTTCTTGTGCCTTTATGGTGTGCCAGGCCCATTGCAGATCTTTCCCTCCCCATAACAAACCTGGAACATACGTACTGTTATTTTTACTCCCATTTTGTAGTGGAGAAAACTTGTCTCAAGGTGGTTAATTGATGTGGCCAGGGTCACACAATTAAGCCCAAACTGTTTGACACCAGAGCCTTAATTCTTGGCCTCCTCACTATCTAGTAATGGACTGCCTGGGCATACTACTCAGTGAAAAGAGAATTGTTGACTCCCTGATGTGGTTTGGCTGTGCCCCCATCCAAATCTCATCTTGAATTGTAGCTCCCATAATTCCCATGTGTTGTGGGAGGGACCTGGTGGGAGATGATTGAATCATGAGGACGGTTTTCCCTATACTGTTCTTGTGGTAGTGAATACGGCCACATGAGATCTGATGTTTTTATAAGAGGTTTCCACTTTCGCTTGGCTCACATTTTTCTCTTTGCCAGCCACCATGTAAGATATCCCTTTGCTCTTCCTTCGTCTTCTGCCATGATTGTGAGGTATCCCCAGCCACGTGGAACTGTGAGTGATTTAAACCTCTTTCTTTTATAAATTACCCAGTCTTAGGTATGTCTTTATCAGCAGCGTGAAAACGGACTAATACACTCCCCTCCCCAGTGTAAATCTGCTTCCTCCCAACTCTCTCTCATCTTGGAAATGGCACCAACATCTACTCAGTGGCATGAGTCAAAAACCTCAGAACTCTCCTTAATCCTCACCTTTAACCCTCTCACATCACACATGGAGCTTTATGGTTCCAAATTATAGTCTAAACCTGATGTTTCTCACCTCCTCTATGCAACCACCATAGTCCAAGCCACCATCATCTCTATCCTGTTCTGGACAAGCTGTGCTCCCTGCAGCCCCAAACTTGCCCTTGCCTCCTGCCCATTCTAATAGTGCCAGTTGACGTTTCTAAAGCATGAATCAGAAGTTCTTTCCCTGCTAAAAGTCATCTAATGAATTCTTATCACACTTGAGATACAACCCCCCTTTCTGACCCCACCTGGTGCTCTTTTCCAGCCTCTCCTTCCACCTCAGCTTCTCCCATCCTCCTCTCACTTTCCATATCCTGCTGCAAGCTTGCTCCTGCTTCAGGATTTTTGCATAAACTATTCTCTCTGCTTGGATCACCCTTCCCTGGACCTTCCCACAGCCAGCTCCCTCTCATGATTGAAGCCTCAATTCCAGTGTCACCTCCTCAGAGAGTCTCCCCTTCTACTCTGGCTAAAGCAATTTCTCTGTCACTTCATCATATAAATCCTTTTAAATTTTTTATTGGCCTTCTCAGTACCTCTGTAGTTTTATTTATTTGTGTAAATATCACAGTGAGCAGGCACAGCTCGAGATGTACTCATAAAGTCGTGTTATTTTTGTCTCCCACCCTCTGTTTAAATTTATTCAGTGGGACTATTTTTTTAGCCTGGAAGAAAACTTAAAACAGGCCCCATGACTCTCTGGTCATCTTAAATGACCAGATACAAAGTCCTCCCACCTATAATCCAAATGCCAGACCATGTGATGGTCAAAACCTTGACCTTCGTTTAATATGAAGCTTTGCCCCTTGCCAGCTCCAGGCTTGCTGCAGATGGGGAGTCTGTCCACTTGGAAGGATGCTCCCTCCTGGCTCTGCCCTGTCTGTTGGCTTACCTGCTGTCCCATATCTCTCTCACCTGGCTTTGATGATTTGGAATCTGGATGCAGTTGGAGAGGTAAGGGGCCCAAGAAGTCCTTACTTGTCTGGTGACACAGCCTCACGGACTCTTCCTGGTGAGCACTTTGGAGACACCCACCTCCAATTGCTAAGTCTCTTCTCTATAGTTCCCTTGTAGAGTGTAAAGTTATCTTCGTTCTTGTCAGAGACTTCTTCCCTAGGAAGCCTGTAGCAATGCATGGAAAGCCCAGTGCTTCTTCAGCTGCTTTCTTCTGTGGTCTGTTCACTGATGCCACCCTCAGGTGGCCTTTCAGTCAGGACATTGAATAGCCCTGCACTGGCTCTTGCATGCAGGTCATTGTCCAAGTCATGGCACACACAGGTTCTTTGCTCCCATACACCCTGGGCAGCAGGCTGATGCCCTCTGCGGTAACCTCTTCACTCTCTGCAGCGGAGCTGCTGCGCAGGCATTTCCCCTTTGCAAATCTCCAGAGGGAGGAAGGAGTCAGGCATTGCCCTCCACGACCTCCAAACAGCAGGGTCCATATATTGGGTGCTTTCAGTGGTCTCCTTACACATCCTCTTTCTTGACCTAAAATGCAGGGAATACGGCCCACACCCTGCTCATGGGAAGACACCCCCAAAGCCTCAGCAGCTCCTGCTAATATCCTTTTTTTACCAGCTTCTTCCTAGTCTCACATCCCAGATTCTTTCATGCCCTTGATGAAGGCGAGGACTTCAAGAGTCCCCACTTGGATTCTCGGCCACTTCCTTTGGGGAGGTGCTTCATGATCTCTCTGCTGACTCACTTTGCCATCTAGAATCCATTATCTCAGCCTCTTGGCCAAAACTTCCAATTTAACACTACTACATTTGCCAGCCTCTCTCAATAAGATATATAAACTCCAGCTGAGTGCAGTGGCGCATGCCTGCAATCCCAGAACTTTAGGATTCCTAGGCAGGCAGATGCTTGAGCCCAGGAGGTCACAACCAACCTTGGCAACATAGAAAGACCCCCATTGATATGGTTTTGCTCTGTGCCCCCACCCAAATCTCATGTCAAATTGTAATCCCCAACGTTGGAGGAGGGGCCTGGTGGGAGGTGATTGGATCATGGGGGCAGATTTCCCCCTTGCTGTTCTCGTGATGGTGAGTTCTCATGTGATCTGCTTGTTTAAAAGTGTATGGGACCCCCCCTGCTCTCTCTTACTCCTCCAGGAATGTAAGAAGTGCCTGCCTCCCCTTCACCTTCCACCATGATTCCTAAGGTGTCTCCGGTCATGCTTCCTGTACAGCCTGCAGAACTGTGAGTCAATTAAACCTCTTTTTTTTTTTAAATAAATTACCCAGTCTTTGGTAGTTCTTTATAGCAATGCAAGAACAGACTAACTAATACACCCATCTCTACAAAAAAAAAAAAATTTTAATTAGCCAAGCATGGTGGTGTGTGCCTATGATCCCAGCTACTCAGGAGCCTGAGGTGGGAGGTTCACTTGAGCCCAGGAATTCAAGGCTGCAGTGAGTGGCGATCATGCCACTGCACTCCAGCCTGAGTGACAGAGAAAGAACCTGTCTCTACGGTTTTATATATATATATATATATATATATATATATATATATATATATATATATATATATAAAATCTTGAAGTTGAAGATAAGGATTCTCTCTCATTTGTGTATCTCAGTGATTGGCAAATTGTAGGTGCTTCACAAGTATTTGTCGGCTGACTCACGATCACATGCTCACCTCTGCAGGCTGACCCTGTGCAGCTCAAACTCGCCTTGCTTAGCAGGTTTATACCAGTCCAGGGCTGGAGGCCGAAGCTTCAAGGAAAGTCGATGAGAGGCCAAAAGTCTGAACATGCTGTTCAGTCTAGGGCTCCGGAACCTGGGGTCAAAGGACCAGAGGGAGGTTGGTGCAGAGAGGACTGGTGAGCTGCAGGGCTGGGCATCTACACTGTGAAGCCAGGGTGGCAGGAGCCAGACAGGGTGCATGAGGTGAGGCTGGAGAGGCAAGAAAAGATCAGGTCCAGAGGGAATTGTGGGTCAAATGGGGGAACTAAGATTCCATTTACCAGCCAGTCAGGCACCATTGAAGGACACACCCAACATGGCAGCCATTAGCCTGATGACCAAATATTCAGCCTCTCCATCTTCTGGACTTGTGGAGAGGACTTAACTTCCTCACCCCCTTTGATGTTAGGCATGGTCATGTGACTTGCTTTGGCCAATCACTTGGTAGCAGAAGTACCGTGTGACTTCTAGACACAATCTTTAAGAGATGGTGTACGATTTTACCACTCTCCCTTCCCACTGCTGTGATGGTGGAAACATGAGTCCAGATGGAGACTCTGTCAGCCTTCATCTTTGAGTTACTGCAAGGAACAGAAGCTCCTGCTGACCAGCACTGACAGGCAGCATAGGTGAGAAACACCCTTTTGTTGTGTTAAGTCATTGCAGTGTAGGGATTGTTTGTTACTCAGCGTAATCCAGCCTATCCTGACAGATACACCCTGATATTCATTTGATATAGGTCCCTCTGGATGCTGTTTAAAGGAAAGATTGAAAGGTGGCAGGACCAGCTAGGAGGATGTTACAGACGTTCAGACAAGACCAGGGTAGAGGCAGTTAGGATCCAGAAAAGTGCACTGATTTGAGGACCATCAATAGGTAGAATTAATAGGATTTGGGAGTATATTGGTTGTGGGGTGACTGGAATTGGTTTAGCTTAAACACCATGAAGGCAATGGAGGGGACCACTCACCAAGAAAGAGAACTTGAGAGTAGACACCATTCTGGGAGCTTAGGGAATGTGGCAGGCAGAATAATGTCCCTCAAAGATGCCTACACCTCAATTCTCAGAAGCTGTGTGCCTTCCATGAGAGAAGAGACTTTGCAGATGTGATGAAGGGTGCAGGCCTTGAGATGAAGAATGGTCTGGCCCATCCAGGTGGCCCAACCTAGTCATATAAGGCCTTAAAAGTGGAGGAACATTTCTTAGCTGAGTCAGAAACAGATGAAACAAGGAAGAGGATCAGAGAGAGGCAACATGATAAGGACCCACTGGGCATTGCTGGCTCTGACAAAAACAGGGGCCATGAGCAGAGGGATGCAGGGGCCTCTAGAAGCTGGCAAAGGCAAGGAGACTGATTCTGCCCTGGAGATCCCAGAAGGGAACGTGGCCTTGCTGACAGCTTGATTTTAGCCCAGCAAGACCAGTGGCCTACAGAACTGTAAGATGAGAAATCTCTATTGCTTTAAAGCACTCGCTTTGTGGTGATTGGTTACACCAGCAATCAGAAATGAATACAGATGAGAGGCAGGGCATAGTGGCTCATGCCTGTAATCCCAACACTTCGGGAAACAGAGGCAGGTGGATCTTTTGAGGTAAGGAGTTCGAGACCAGCCTGGCCAACATGGTGAGACCCTGTCTCCACTAAAAATACAAAAATTAGCTGGACATGGTGGCGTGCACCTGTAATCCCAGCTACTCGGGAGGCTGAGGCAGAAGAATCACCTGAACCCAGGAGACAGAGGCTGCAATAAGCTGAGATCACGCCACTGCACTCCAGTCTGGGTGGCAGAGTGAGACAGAAGAAAAAAAAAAAAAAGAATACAGATGAGGAGTCTACATTTGGACATGCCAAGTTTACAGGGCTGTGGACCCTCCAGTGTGAGGGGATACACAGGAGTGACGCAGAGGATATTGCCAGTGATCTGCTCAATCCCTGGGACCCCTTACCCCATTTCTGGCCATTCTCCCAACACCGTGCACCTGTAGAACTCCTACAGGACTTCCCATGGACAGCTGAAGCTGTTCCTACCAGACATGAAGGAAGTCAGGAGTGCCTGAAAGTTTATGTTCCCCTATCCTGGGGCAAGTCGTAGCCATTGATTGTCCAAGAGACCACGAACACCCAACTCCCCCAACTCCAAACAGAACTATTTCAGAGGCATAATTGACACTCCAGACTCCAGAGGATGAGGCCAGGGCTGGGCTTGCCCTGAAATTGCACCTTTGCACCTGCCTTGGTTTCTGCCTCTGTCTTGCTGCCTCCCTTCCTACCCTGTTTCTTCTGGAAGTGCTACCCTTATAAATGGCTTCCACGTGTATCCTTGCCTCTGGGGAGCTCACTCTAAGGCAAGGTAATAAAGGAAATAAAGGCCTAGAATGACACTGTCAAATACAGTAGCCACCAGACACATGCAGCTGTTTAGATTTACTTTTAAATGAATTTATATTATATAAAATGACACATTCAGTCCCACAGTTGCATTAGCCGCATTTCAAGGACTCAGTCGCCATCTGTGGCCAGTGGCTGCAGTATTGGATAGAGGAGAATGAACATTTTCATTATCACAAAGGTTCTATGGGGACAGTGCTGGTCTAGAGCTCAGGGAAGAGGTCTGGGCTGGAGGGGTAGGGATGGGGTGGTCACCAGCATCGATGGAGAATGAAGACATGAAGATGACCTCGAAGCACCTTCGGGCCCTGCAGCCTCCCAAAATAGACAAATCACAGCACCGGGCATTGCTCGCTATGCTTCCTTTAGTTGTGCAGGAGAGTTTCTGATGCCCAGTCTAGCTATGGCATGCCTGCCTCTCTGCATGAGCTTGGAACCCCTGCTTTTTGCCGAGATGAAATATATCACCAGGAAATAAATGAAAAATCAGAAGGAAATATGTGTAATTTGCCCTTGCAGCCTGTCGGCCCCATCATGAATATAGATGTGATTTGGGAAGGGAGGCCTTTTCTGTGTGCCTGGGAGCTGATTGAGTATCTACAAGCTGACAAGCAAATGCCTCTCCCCATCATTTTCCCTCCATCCACATCCTGCTGATGCCACCAATCAGCACCAAGCCGAAGCTCCTGCTGAAGGATGCAGAAGCTGCCTCGGGACAGTGGACTGTGTGCTAGAGCCTCAGCATTCACTGGGCTGCTCATTAGGCAGTGGTCAGGAGCACTGGGGCTGGAGTCAAGGCAAACTGGATAGAAATCCCAGCACGGCTACTCAGTAGCAGCCAGGTCTCAGGCATATTATGTAATGTCTTTAAGACTTCTTTTCTTCATCTTTGGCAGGGGGATTGTAGAAATCCTTACCTTACAATATTACTGATGTGCAGAAGAGATAAGACGAGGCAGAAAAGACCATAGCATGGTGCCAAGTACAGCAAACATCCTTAGCAAATATTAATTACTGTCAACCTCTAAATATGGAAGAGTGGTTCCTGTGCAGCCTGTTCCTGTCCCATCTCTCCAAGGGGCCCCTGAAGTCTAAAACATGACCAAGCTGGTTTCAATCAACAAGAATCAAGATTCAAGATATTCCCTTAAACAGAAACCTCTCCCACATGGGATTGATGTGGGGCAAAAAGTTGGGTTTGGCATCACACATACCAGGCGACCTGGGGTCAGCCGTCTTGTCTGTTTCCCAGCTTCCTTCAGTGACAATAACAAAGGTCGTCCCTCTCTCAGGGGACAGTGCAAGGATCAATGAGAGAAATACATGCAAATTACCTGGCACAAGGTAGGCACTTGAATAAATAATTTCTCCAGAGCTTCCCTGCAAGAGTTACCCACTAGGATCTGGCCTTTTGGCAAATTCATCTAGAAAGTCGCCAGGAAAATCCCCATGGAGGGCACCATGGTGTCTGCTCTCTAATCCAGCAGAGACAACCTTTGGCAGAAAGCCCCTTGACCCAGAGAAAGTTCCAGGCTTGTATGAAGATGGGATGTGGGTGTCAGAGCCAAGAGTAGAGAATTTGCAGGAGGAGGCCCGTTCTCTACACTTTCACATGGAAAGAGCTGAGAGGTGATGGCTCCCATGGTAGTTTTGAAATACATCTACAAATTCTCCTCTCATTAAGAGATAGTGCTTCATTTCCTTCCCTTGAGTATGGGCTGGACTTTGTGACTTGCTTCTAACAAACAGAATATAGCAGAAGTGACTAGGACAGAAAAGGCATTTCAGCTTCTTCCGAGCTCTTTCTCTTAGATCACTGGCACTTGAGTAAGATGCTGCCATCTTGTAAGGATGCTCAAGCAGCCCTGCAGAGAGGGCCATGTGGCAAGGAATTGAGGCCTCTTGCCGACAGCCATGTGAGTGGGCCATCTTGCAAGCAGATTCTGGCCTCAGATGATTACAATCCCAGCCCACATCTAGACTGCAACCACATGAAGTTTTAAGCTACTAAGCTTTGGGGAAGCTCATTACGTAGCACTAGATAACTAGTATAAGTTTTCAGTTGGTTAACTGAATAAATGGCTGTGGAGTTTATTCTTACCATGTTACCAAGAGACTTCATGTAAAGAATAACACAGTAGACCCTCTTGGCTGCCTAGTAGTAACTGTTGCCCCTTCTTTTTTCTCAATAGAACCTTAATTTTATTTTGGTGCCTAGGACCCCCACCACTGCTGTAATTGAGGAAAAGCTGAGCCGCTCCCTAGATATAGTAACTGAGACAGTCCCTCAGTAACCTACCTAAGCCAGTTGTGGTAATCCTATTTCCCTTGCCAGAAGTTGGTTCAATTAGCCCATCAGCTCATAGCAATCCCTGGGCAACTATTTCTGTTTCAGTGATGGGCATGTGACATAAATTAACACAGTCAGTCCTAAGAAAAGGGGGACTCGGGTCCCATGATTGGAGGACAGGTTTTCTCCTTCTCCCCTTGGAGAGGAACAAGAACGCCTGCTGCTGCTGGCAGCATCTTATGATGTGAGGGATGCCAGCTTGAGAACAAAGCCAACACATGAAGCAGGGCAGAGCCGGGAGACTTGCAGCTAAAATGGAACCAGAGCCTTGATCGCAGCAGGCCTGAAGCCCTCCCTCTCTCTGGACTTCTGATTATTTCAGATAATAAGTTTCTTTTTCTCATTTAAATCTTCTTGTTCAGAGTTTCTATTTCCATGTAGGTTGCTAAACTGTTTATTTCCTTCACTTAACATAGGTTTCTTGAGTGACTCCTCTGTGCCAGGCCTGTGGTAGGCCCTGGGGCTGTGTCACTGAAGAAGACCAACTTAGGGCTTGACCTCAAGGACTTACAGTCTGTTCTAATGTAATAAAAAGTGAGAGACAAAAGACCTGTGAAGATGTCCCAAGACCAGAAACATTCACTAATTCATCCAATAAGCACACGCAGTGTTGGGTTTGAAGGCACAAATTTAAATCAGGCCCCGATAGCCCCAAAGGGGAAACCTACAGCTAAACAAGCAAGGGAGAGATGTACAGTGGGACTGCCGAGGCCCTGATCCTGATGTTGTTTAGCACCAGCTTTGGAGGCAGACAGCCTTAGATCCATCGCCAGCCCCCACCACCTGCCAGTGTATAATCCCAAGCAGACAACCTCACCTCACTGAGCATTGCTGAGCTGAAGCTAAGATTAGGATCTACCCCACAGCAATGTCATGGGGAATAAGTAACCACAATTTAGTTGCAAAGGAGACTGGGAAAGTGAGTATCTGATCTATAGGGATTGAATGCGGAAACTCTACCTCCCACCACGATTTATAATGTAGGGGATTCTCCAAACATAAGGGAAGAGCTCAGACTCTGGGCAGCCAAAAAATGACACCCCCAACACTGTGTGAGGACTCAGGTGTCTGGGACAAGAAGTTTGCACATTTGAAAAATACACAGAGCGCACCCACCCAATGGCTAAAATTAGAAAGACAGACGATACTAAGTGTTGACTAGAAAGTGGAGTAACTGGAACAGTCACATAAGGGTGGGAGTTAAGATGGCATGACCACTTTGGGGAACTGTTTGGCAGAATCTGCTGAAGTGAAACATACGCCTGCCAACAATTCCACTCCCAGGAGAGTACCCGTGAGAAATGCACACAGAGACGCTCAGAGCTACGTACCAGGGTGCTCGCAGCAGCACTATTTATAATTGCTAGAAACAACCCAAACGTCTATCAACAACAGGTGGGATAAATAAATTGTAGTTTATCCCTACAATGAGATACTGTAGAGCAGGGCTTCATAACCTCGGCACTGCAGACATTCAGGGATGGAGAATTCTTTTTTGGGGGGGGTGCTGGGCGGTATAAGATGTTTAGCAGCATCCCTGACCTCTACCCACTACATGCCAGAAGCACCCCCTTCCCAGTTATGACAACCAAACATGTCTCCAGGCATTGTCAGATGTCCCCAGAGGGTAGAATCCTCCCAGTGAGAACCGCTGCTGTAGAGCAATAACAGAAGGAAAAGAAGGAAAAAAAAAAGGAGGAAGGAAAGGAAGAAAAGAAGGAGAGAAGGAAGGAGGAAAGGAAGAAGTGAGGAAGGCCTGGGTGCAGTGGTTCATGTCTGTAATCCCAGCACTTTGGGAGGCCAAGGAGGGTGGATCAACTGAGGTCAGGACTTTGAGACCAGCCTGGCCAACATGATGAAATCCCATCTCTACTAAAAATACTAAAAATTAGCCAGGTGTGGTGGCACATGCCTGTAATCCCAGCTACTCAGGAGGCTGAGGCAGGAGAATTGCTTGAACCTGGGAGGTGGATGTTGCAGTGAGCCAAGATCACAGGGCTGCACTCCACCCTGGGTGACAGAGTGAAAGAAGGGAAGGAAGGGGAGGGAAAGAGGGAGGAAGGGAGGGAGGAAGGGAAATACTAGATAACTGGTATAGGTTACAGGCAATGCTGCAATGACATGGATGAATCTCAAAAACATGACATTGAACAAAAGAAGCTAAAAACAAAAGAGGGCCCAGAGCATGGTTCCATTTGTATGAGATTCAAGAACAGGCTAAACTCACTGACAGCGATGGGTGATTGCCGTCAGAATGGTGGTTATCTTGGGAGGGGGTCGTTGCCCGGGAATGGTGGTGCAGGAGTCTTCCGGGGTTCTGGGAGATGGTTACACAGGTGTACACATATGGAAAAATTCATCAAGCTGTACAAATAAGATTAATTAATTTTACTCTAGACCTCAATTAAAATGTACTTTAAAAATAGATGCGGCAGCTCAAGCCATCTGGCTCCTGGGGCCTCCTCTTCATTCCTGAGCCCGCCCTCTGGCAAAGAGCCCTGGCATTTACCACTGGAGAACTGCTCTCTCCCGCTCCTCCTCTCCTTTACCCCCACTCTCACCTCGCAAGGCACAGCCCCCTGCAGCAGCTGAAGGCTCCCACACTGCCTGAGAGCAGCACAAGGGGAGCGGGCAAACCAATTCTCTCTCAGGCAGCCCCAAGCTCTGTTGAGCCCATGTAGGCCCCCAGCTCCAGTCCACCCTCCTGGGAGCAAGGAGGAAATTTTCCCTCTTGTTCTCAACAGTCCCCGGACTGAATCACTATTGACCCAGGTGGAGCTCAGCAGCGTTGGCAGAGCTCTGGGCTGTGGCCTGGGCATCAGCAAGCAAAGCAGGCTTCTAGCTCAATCGTAGAGTCAGGATAAAAGGGAACAGGGCAGTGCAGTAAGACTCACCCAGGCTGGAGTGTCAAAGGGGGTCTCACTGCCTCATGAGACAGGTGTGTCCACAAGAAGCCCAGCGTGGACCAGGGCAGGGGGAACGCAACATGTTTCTTCTCCTGTTCTTTACTCAGCAGAGCCGTCTGGAGCACTGGGTCCGTAACAGGCCCTGCATGAGGCACCAGGAATACAAAATCAATACTCTCTCCAAAGTCAACACACAGACAGCCAACAAGCACAGGAAGAGATGCTCGCATCATTAGTCATTAGGGAAATGCAAATCAAAACCATAATGAGATGCCACCTCACACCCCCTAGGATGGCTAGGATCATTTTTTTTAAGGACAGTACCAAGTATTGGTGAGGAAATGGAGAAATTGGAATTCTCTACATTGCTGGTAGAAATAGAAAATGGTTCGGCCACTGTGGAAAACAGTTTAGTGATTCCTCAAATAGTTAAATATAGAATCACCATATGATCTAGCAATTCCACTCCTGGGTATAGACTCAAAAGAATGAAGGCAAGTACTCAAACAAATATGTGCCTATAAATGTTCATAGCAGCATTACTCACAGTAACCAAAAGGTGAAGACAACCCAAATGTTCATCAGCAAATGAATCAACAAACTGTGGTATATCCATATAACGGATTATCATTCACAGCCACAAAAGGAAATGAAGTATTAGCTGGACACAGTAGTTCACACCTGTAAATCCCAGCACTTTGGAAGGTACTCTGAGGTGGGTGGATCATTTGAGCCCAGAAGTTTGAGGCCAGTCTGGGCAACATGGTAAAACCTCATCTCTACAAAAAACAAAAATTAGTAGGGCATGGTGGCAAGCACCTGTGGTCCCAGCTACTCCGGAGGCTGAGGTGGGAGGATCATTTGAGTCCAGGAGGTCAAGGCTATAGTGAGCCATGATCAGGCCACTGCACTTCAGCCTGGGTGACAGAGTGAGACCCTGTCTCAAAAAAAAAAAAAAAAAAAAAAAGAAGTATTGATAGATGTTACAACATGGATGAACCTCAAAAACATTGTGCCAAGTGAAAGAAGCCAGACAAAGAACCACACGATGCACCATCCCATTGATACAAAATGTTCCTAACAGGCAAAATCGTAGAGACAGAAAGTCAATTTGCGGTTGCCAGGGGCTGGGGGAGGGGACAATGGGGAGCAACTGCTTCATGACTACAGGGTTTCCTTTTAGGGGATGCAATGCTTTGGAACTAGATAGAGGTGGTGGTTGCACAACATTGTAAATGCACTAAATGCTACTGAGCAGCTCACTTTAAAGTGGTTAATTTTGTTATGTGAATTTCACCTCAATTTTTAAAAAATCAATAGATAATCCCTATTCTGAGGAATCACAGAGAAGGCAAACCAGTAAGTAAAGTGGGCAAGGACACGCTAAAGCCCGTTGATCTGATCATGCATTGCTGGGTAACAAAGTACCCAAAGCTCAGCTGCTTCAGACACTCATTTTATTTTTGCTAGAAATTTTATGCATAAGAAACTCAGACAGAACACAAGCTTGTCTCTGTTTCACGGTGTTTGGGCTCTCAGCTGAGATGATTCAAACAGCCAGAGACTCTTCTGGAGGCCTCTTCACGCACACATCTGGCGCCTGGGCTGGGGAACCTGGTAGGCTGGCCCCCGCCAGAACTGGGGAACAGAGCACCGCCACAGAAACCCTCTGTGTGGCTTGGGCTTCCCTGCAGCATGGCGAGCTCAGAGTGGCCCAGCAGACAAGGTAGGAGCTCTCTGGCCGCTTACCACCTACCAAGGAACCAGATGGCCTCAGTTCCCCCATGCTCTGTTAGCTGAAGCAGTCACAAGCCCACCCACACTCAAGGGAGAGAATATGGACCTTACCTTTCCAGAGGAGGAATGTCAAAGGATGTGGTGATGTGTTTGGAAATCCCACACCCAGCACTAGTTGTTGAATAACTTATGGCCCAACTGTACAAAGGAATACTAGGCAGCCATCAAAAAGGAGGCTTTGTATTGATGAGGAATGATCTCCCAAGATGCAGAGTTAAGTGAAAATAAGCTAGGAGCTGGGCAGCATAGATAGTATGTGCTGCTACTAATGTGCACAGAAAAAGCAGGGATGGAGACACAACATGTGCCCGTATGTGTACAGACCAGCTCCGGGAGGATGCATGAGAAATTGGCAGCAGGCTTGCTTCTGGGGAAGAGAAATGGCAGCATTGCCAAGACACTTCATTTTCACTTTTTATCCTTTTGCACAGTTTTTTTACATATGTCTATACATAGGTTTGAGGAAAATCTTTATAAAAATTAAAAATAAAACAATAAGTTAGATAAGCACCATCATGAAGTGATATCAAGACATTATCTTAAAGCTCACTTGGTTTGCCTAATATGCATAGTACAATCACATTTATGCACAAAATAAAATGGTATATAAGGAGTAGTTACATATCAAACTGTCGAGAGGGGTGTAGAATGAGGTTGGATAAGACCTCTTCATTTTATTCCTCAGGCTTCTGAAATTTTTAATTTTTTATAATGAGAAAGTGTTGGCACAATACATTTGTGAAAATGTCTTAGGTGAGAAAACACACAACTTTAAATAAGAGAGAGACACTGTCCTACAGCACAATGTATGGTAAGGGGAGAGGAGGGAGCCACTACACGGAGCTGGCAGTCAGGGAATGCTTCCTGGAGAAGGCATCTGAGCTCTCAGACAATGTTGTGTCTCTTTCAGTCAATGGAGGATCGGCCCCAGAAAAGGGACCCTCTAGGTCTCACCTGCTTCTTCTCCAAGGAGATAGGAGAAGTCCTGATAGGGCTGCCTCCCCTTCCTACGTGCAATGCCACTGGGATTTGCTAGGCTAAGACGGAGAGGGGTAACCATTGTCTCTAAACACCATCGGGTCCTTGCCTCTCTTTTTCCTCTGTTCCCTGCTGCAGACATAAATTTGGGTGACTTCATAATCACTGCTCTGTGCCAGATGGTGCTGAGCCCTTTGTCTTAAGTTAAAGAGAGGCACCATTATGATCAACGTCCCCATTTCACAGAGAAGAAAATGGACACACAGAGAGGTTAAGTACCGTGCCCAAGGTCACACAACTGGAAAATTCAGAGCCAAGATTTTGAACCCATTCAGGCTGGTTCCTTCAACCACGCGCTCCCTCTCTCTTCGGGCACATTTCCTTCCAGCTGCTCACTCTCTTCTGCTGTTGTAGGAAAGCGGTCCCCATCCAGATCCCAAGCGAGGGTTCTTGGATCTTGCACAAGAAAGACTTCAGGGTGAGTCCACAGTACGAAGTCAAAGCAAGTTTACTGAGAAAGTCAAGTGGTGAAAGGACAGCTACTCCACAGACAGAGGAGGACGTTCCCGAAAGTGAGGGGAGGAACACGTCCACCCTAGGTACAGTGCTTGTATGTATGGGCAGATACGCTCTGCTACAAGGGTTTGTGAGAAAGGATTAATTTTCTTACTTACTATATTTTATAAGAATTAATATTATTATCTTTAAAGCAAAGGTAGGAATGCCTTTGTTCTCCAGCTATCAGGATATCTGGACACTCCCAAGTCTGGGTCTGTTTAGCAAACATTATCGATTTGTTCCTTAACCATAAACATCTAGAGGCTCAGAATGCCTGACTTTCTGGGAATGCAGCCCAGCAGGTCTCAGCCTCATTTTCCAGCCCTCACTCAAGATGGAGTCGCTCTGGTTCCAATGCCTCTGACACTGAGACACCCCAGTACCTCCCAGACCCTCCTCCTCCTCCCATCTCTCTCCCTTCACCCCTCCCTCCCTCCTCTCCTCTCTCCCTGCCTTCCTACCCTTGCACTGCCAGGCTGGCACTGAGGAAGGTCGGCTTCCTTCCGCAGACAGCAGATTTCAGCCAGCTCAGCTTCCTGAAGGCAACCCTCCTCCAAACCCTTTACAATTTATTTATCTAATTAAAAATCTCTCAGCAGCTCAACATGCTGGAAGAGTTCATATTTAACCAACACTCACGGCCACCCCAACCCATCCGGGCAGGGCAGGCCCTCCCAGGAGCCTTGCCCTCCCAGGCCCTGAGAGCTGGGCTGGACAGAGCCTCCACTCAGCTCCCCGAGTCCACCTAGAGCAGCAGGGCCACGCGCCCCAGGCTCGCCCTGGCCCCCGCCAGCTGCGTTTCCGGCCAATGAACCTGCCGCTCAAAGCCTCCTTTTTAATTAACTCCATATCTCAGGCGGCCGGAGCACGTGGGCAAACTTCTGTCTGACTTCCCTGCGAAGCCCAAGCACACCCCAGTTTGCTTTCTAAGAATAGAAGCGGGAGATGGCGGGGAGGGAGGAGGCCGGAATCTAAAAATGAATGCGCAGCCCAAAGCAAAACAACCCAGGCCAGCAGAGGGGAGAGAACGCAGCGCACGCGTGCACACACACGCACACACACACGCACACACGTGCGCACACACACACGTGCACACACGCGCGCGCACACACGCACGCACACACGCGCGCGCACACACGCACGCACACACGCGCACACACACGCGCACACACACGCGCACACACACGCACACACACGCAGAGCCCAGCCCGGTGGGGCTGTCTGCTGCCATCCTGGGTGTGAGCCGCGGACCTGGCAGCCTGCCCAGCTGTCTGGCAGGGATGGGGGTGGCGGTGGCGCTGCTCATCCCGGCAGCAGGCAGCTGGGGACGCCCATGGGAGTCTGGATTTTTTTCTGGGCTGCTTGGTTTTCCCCAGGAGACAGAGGTGACTCACAGGCTGGCAGGCTGGGTGGCTCAGGGGATCATGAAAACCCCAGCGCTGCGGTGCAAAGTTCCAGGAATTCAGAAACCAAAATGCCTGGGGTAGGAGAAAGGGCAAGGCTTAGGCCCCACCAGGAAGACGAGGGAGAAAAGGTAACTCCAGCTCCACTGTTTAGGGGACACTTTGGAAGAAATCGGGATGCCTACTTAGCTGCTAGTAATAATAACAATAAGAACAACAACAACAGCTGCCATTCATTGAGATTTTGCTCTGTCAGACTCCGTTCTAAACTCTGTACTTGAAATATCTCATGTGAGCCTCACAACAGCCATGTGTGGTGTCACTACTCCTGCCCCCATTTCACTGATGAGGAAACTGAGGCTGGGGAGTTTGCTGTGTGCCCAAGCTCACATACTCAGGAAGGGTTACACCAGGATCTGAACCGGGGGGGGCCTCCCGCACAGACTGGGCTCCTCCTCTCCCAGCAGCAGCACTTCCCTGAAAGCCAGCCCTGCCCATGGGTGCCCATGCTTGCAGCTGTGGCACCCAGGAGTGGCCAGCACCCTGGGCAGATGTGCCAGTAGGAGTGAGGTTATGGTTCAATGTCAGGTAACAATGAACCAAACAGAGAGAAAGTTTTCCCCTTCCAATTGTCTTTCACCCTTCCTAATTATCTGCCACAGAGAAAGTGTCAGTTGGGTGCTAGCTTGTCCTCAACACTCTCTAAGCACTTGGATTCTCTTTTTGAACCAAGAGAGCAGGCTCACGCTCACGTAGACATGGATAACGCTATTTTACTTTCTCGGTGTTTATTTTTCCATCTAGTTTTGGAAAGTTACCCAGATTTCCTCTTAGGATAGTGATACAGAGTTCACTGTTAAGACAAATTAGGTTTTGTGAGTTAGTTGAACATTTCAGAGACAGAGAGATACC
The DNA here is from genome assembly GCF_008728515.1 of Papio anubis. NCBI lineage: Eukaryota > Metazoa > Chordata > Mammalia > Primates > Cercopithecidae > Papio > Papio anubis. The sequence goes on along the minus strand of NC_044991.1, from coordinate 84,945,178 downwards.
GAAATATTTGTGGATGCAATGACATGATGTCTGGGGTATGCCTCAGACTAATCTGGAGTGCAGGAGTGAGTGAAGACATGGAAGAAACAAGATCAGCCACGAGTGGACACTTTTGGAAGCGAGGTGATGGGTATTTTACATATAATTTCAAATACTGTATCTTATATTGCAACATATTTAATATGACATGTTATATATAATACATACATTATATATTATGAGCATATTGTATTAGATTAGGTCACATTATATTATTCAGGCCACTTATGCATGTATTTAAAATTTTCCATAATGAAAACATTTTTAATGCTATATAAAAACTTTTTGAAGTTATCTTAAAGGAAAAAGCAAAGAAATAGTGTGAGTGGCACCCAGCCACGGCAGAAAGTATGATGGTGAAGTGCAGACGACTGAGGTGTGCAGAAGGTTAACAGAGGACATGCTTCCAACATTTCCAAGTTCATGATTTCCTTTTTGGGAAGCAAGGGGAGGGGCAGGCCCCCTCTCCCGCCTCCCTCAAAGCTCTGCCCCTCTGGTCCCCGCCAACCCATGGAAGCCCCCTGGTGAGGTTGGGGGTCTGATGTCATCCTGTCAGACCTTGAGGGGAAGGGCAGAAAGGGAAGCGTTGCCATTTTCTCTTTTCCTTTCAAGGATATAAAAGTGCACAATTGCCCACATGATTCCCATCTGGAAATCCAATGCATTAGGAGTAAACAGACCTGGCTGGGGTGGGGGTGGGGGAGAGGTCATTCACAGGCCACTCTGCTGGCCCCTCCCAGAGTACACAGGCCTCCTGGTCCACCCAGAGCCCAGTGCCAGGGAGGGTGAAACCCCCTGGTAGAACTAGAGCAGATCCCGAGCGGCTCTGGGCTTTGACAGTTGGCCTGAATGGTCTCACCCAGCAGATCACGAGCCCATCAGGCAAAGGTAGGAGGAGCCCCCGAGTCCCCACCCAGCTTCAAATCTGTGCCCTTCCCAAACGACAAGACAGCAGCGTGGCTCCCTTCACATAGGTATTCATTTATTCGTGCATTCATTCGTTCAGTTACTTAATGATTATTAAGTGCCTACTGCATACCAGGGACGGTTCTAGGAGCTGTAAATATGAAGAGATGATGATACTTCCCAGAGTCTTAGCACTGAGAGGCCAGGATGGATGGTCACTGCCTCCATGTTCAGGTGGGAGATTCAAGGCATCCCTAGAGGGGGCAGGCATTGCAGAGAGAAAGCAAAGCCTGTGAACACCAGTGGCTGACTTGTGCGCGCGCGACGTCCTGTCCCTTGCCCACACGACACCCTCACCACTGCCTGGATCTCCTTTGGTCCCCGCAGCAACCTGTGAGGCAGTGGTTGGCAGATGCATTCCACACCCTGAGCCGGGGAGGGGAAACGTGCCCAGGTTTACTCGGCTGGCATGCACAGAGCGGCAATTCCTATCTGGCGACAGTGATGGACTTGCCAGTTACTGTGCATCAAGCATGCTGTCTCAGGGAGTCCGGAATGGCCCTGCCAGGCCCACCTAATGATGCGCCCTTGGCAACTAAGGGAACTGAGGCACAGAAACAAATGAGTTCCGAACACAGTGGTGCACTCTATCCGGATCTGTGCTGTCTGACACGGCAATGACAAGACACAAGTAGCTATTGAGCACCCACAATCCAGCTATTCCAAAATGACCTGTGCTGTCATTGTAAAATATGTGCTGGGTTCCACACGTTTGGTATTTTCTTTTTAAAGTAAAATATTTGATTGATAATTTTCTATTTGATTACATGTTGGAATTATAATATTTTGGATATACTATGTTAAACATAATTTTAAATTTTAGATATATTATTAAGAAGAATTTCACCTGTGGCTTTTTACTGCTTTCTTTTTTTTTTTTTTTGAGACGGGCTGGAGGGCAGGGGCGCAATCTCAGCTCACTGCAGCCTCCGCCTCCCAGGCTCAAGCCATCCTCCTACTTCAGCCTCCTGAGTAGCTGGGACTACAAGCACACACCACTACGCTTGGCTAATTTTTTAATTTTTTGTAGAGACGAGGTCTCACTATATTGCCCAGACTGGTCCTGAACCCTTGAGCTCAAGTGATGCTCCCACCTTGGCCTCCCAAAATGCTGAGATTATAGGCATAAGCCACCATGCCTGGCCTCTTTTTACTTTTTTAAATGTGACTACTAAAAATTTTTAAATTATATATATGTTTAACTCATTTTATAGAAGGGGAAATAGGACACAGAGAGGGATTGGCTTCGTGGCTGCAATCCACAGTCATGCAGGGCCCCAGGCTCAGAAGGGCTCCACAATTGGTTGAAGGCTCTGCTGTTGCCATCTTGAAATTTTTAGTAACTTTTCTTTTTGTTTTTTTTTTTTTTTTTTTTGTTTTTTTTTTTTTTTTTTTTGAGACAGAGTCTCGCTCTGTCGCCCAGGCTGGAGTGCAGTGGCGCGATCTCGGCTCACTGCAAGCTCCGCCTCCCGGGTTCACGCCATTCTTCTGCCTCAGCCTCCCGAGTAGCTGGGACTACAGGCGCCCACAACCGCGCCCGGCTAATTTTTTGTATTTTTAGTAGAGACGGGGTTTCACCGTGGTCTCGATCTCCTGACCTTGTGATCCGCCCGCCTCGGCCTCCCAAAGTGCTGGGATTACAGGCGTGAGCCACCGCGCCCGGCCAATTTTTAGTAACTTTTCAACAAAGGGCTGCACAGTTGCATTTTGCATCGGTGCAGTGCACGGAGGGAGGCAAACTGACCACACTGACTAGGCGAGAGCAGGTAGAGTCAGGTCTACACGCAGCAGCCAAGACACTAAGCCTCCGTTCCATCACTGCAGTCTCGGTTTTGCCACTGACAGCAGTCACAGGTGGAGCTGTCGGGCCCCAGAGCCTGTGCCCCCACCCCCTTCACCACATTCTTGGTGCCTGGATGACCACGGTCCTCTTTCTGGAAAGCCTGAAATGGGCTGTCCTTCAGAACGCACGTGAACATTTCCTGGCCTTCCTATTTGACTTTCCCAAACTGGGCACAGTCCTCCTCTGTTCCAGAAGGCTCCATCCAGCCTTCCAGTGGATTCCTGACTCATTCCTGGGGCAAAGAAAAGTAAAGAGGCCTAATTGGGAGCAGTTTATGGTAGGTGGGGATATTATTAAGGTACTTAAGAGGTTATTAACACCTTTTATGAACCTCATTGTTTAAAAGCCTGCCATGCTTAATCATTTTAGCACCATTAAATCAGTATTAGCAACAACTCCACGACTTGTGCTCCCAAATGTCACCATTTGATAGCACTCATAAAATGCAATGTCTTGGAAAATCTGGGCAGAATAGGTGAGCTCTCAGCTCCCATGCGAATGTGTGTCCTGGGCTTGGCAGGCCTCAAATTAAAAGAGCGTGCGGGTCCTACCCCAGGGCTCAGCATCTGCCCCCACCCAGCCTCTCACCTATTATCTAGAGCAGTTGTTGCCTTGTGACCTCTCTGGCAAATCACAATGAGCCCCACTTGGAGGAACGCCCCTAAGAAATAGGAGAGGGGTGTTGAGAGGGCTCTTGATCCAAATTATGCTAAACAAATCATGTTTGATCTTTTTCATGCTTATCAAACAATAAAGACAAAAACAAATATGTATTTGCCTTTTCCCTCATAGTCTGGAATCAAAGAGGTCTGGGTTCAAATCCCAGCTTTGCTACTCAAAAGCTGTGTGACCTTGGGCAAGTGACTTCACCTCTCTGTGCCTTCATTTTCTCACTTGTGAAAAGGGCATCAGTCTTGTAAAATTGAGAGAATCTGTGCCTTCAGCATAGTGGCTGGAATCTAGTTCATGCTCAATAATGTATATTACCTATTAAATTCCAGAGGTAGCATGATTAGCAGATTGGGCTGTATCCTTTCAGACGTTTGTTCACCTACAAGATACATCTGTGTGCATGTTTCTGTGATGTTGTTGCCTTCCATTGTTCTTTACAAAATTGAAGCCACCCTATTCGCATTCCTGTCCCTCCCCCTTCCCCTTCTGGTCTTTTCCCACATAGCAGTCGGTCAAGGGGAACCTTCCACCTTGGTGTTTATTGATGCTGCCCAAGAGTCAGCAAAACTTTTCTGAAAAGGGTCAAAAGTAAGTATTTTCGGCTTTGTGGGCCATATGGTCTCTATCGCAACTATGCAGCTATTCATCGCTGGCATTGTAGCTTGAAAGCAGACCTAGACTATGTGTAAACAAATGGGTGTGACTGGGTGCCAATAAAACTTTATGTAGGAAAACAGTCTGTGGGCCAGACTTGGCCTGAGGGCCAACATTTGCCAGCCCTGCTCTAGCCCCGCCCTCATGGATAGCTCCTAGGTATTCACTGACTTGTGCTGTCAACTACTCAGTCCTCACTAAGTGGGCATTTAGTTTGTTTCCCAAGTTTGACTTTTCAAACAATGGTTGTCAATCTCTGATATGGCTTGACTGTGTCCCCACCCAAATCTCATCTTGAATTGTAGCTCTTACAGTTCCCATGTGTTGTGGGAGGAACCTGGCGGGAGGTAATTGAATCATGGGGGCAGGTCTTTCCCATGCTGTTCTAGTGAGAGTGAATAAGTATCATGAGATCTGATGGTTTTATAAAGGGGAGTTTCCCTGCACAATCTCTCTTCTCTTGTCTGCCACCATGTGAGACCTGCCTTTCACCTTCCACCATGATTGTGAGGCCTCCCCAGCCACAGGGAACTGTGAGTCCATTGAACCTCTTTCTTTTGTAAATGTCCCAGTCTCAGGTATATCTTTATCAGCAGTGTGAAAACGGACTAATATTATCTCTTACTCAGATCTCTGGGCATTTGTGCCAGGGAGACACATTTCTCCCACCAGGCTTGCTAGGTAATGGAGGAGGTGCCCCTGAGAGTTTTCTAGTCAGGTTTTAAATGCACAAATCATAAGCTTCTGCAAAGCAGCGGCTGGGAGGGACAGCAAGGGATCAGTTGCTGCTACTTTGTCGTTTTGGGGACAAAGGCAGAAGCCGTTCTAGAAACATGACCTCGCCTAGGCTATTGCCAGAGATGGTGGGGAGTGAGGAAATAGGAACCATGTTTCATGAGTGGAACCTCAGCCTTGGGCTACACAGGCCCCCTCCTGGAGCTCTCGCTTGCATAACTCTAACAGGCTGTGGCAATCCCATGAGGTAGGGACTGGCATCGTGTGCACTGTTAGATAAACAGACAGAGGTTAGATAAAGGGACAGAGAGGTGACATCAGAACACACTAGGTCATGGCCCTTGGGTGGATCTGGCTTAACAAACATAGTCATATCTCCATAGGATTTATTTTACTTTATGTTTTAAGTGGCTACCAAAATTTAAACATAAGGACATTTCACACAAAAATCAGCATTTCAGCTTCTCTTGAATATTCAGAAGGCCAGTGAACATGACTCACATGTCTCATGAAGGGCCCAGGCTCAGGCGTCCGACCACCTGCATCAAAAGCACTGCTCTGCGCTTACCAGCCCCATGGACTTGGCAAACCACTTATCGCTCTGTGCCTCAGTTTCCCCTGCAATCAAGTGGGTTGCCAAGAGCACAACTTTCCTCCTTCCTCCAGTGGCCCCAGAACGGGTGTCCTTCCAGTTTCTCAAACTCACCAAGGTCTCGCCCACCCCAGGGCCCTTGCACATGCCAGAATCCTCCCCACACCCAGCTCCTCTCCAGAGGTAACTCCTCATTTTGTCTTCCTCGTCTTAGCTCAGGGGTCTTATTCTCAGGGAGGATCTTGCAGACATGCCAATCCCTCCTTTTACTCTCTTGTCCATGTCCTTCCCAGTAGCACCAGTTATCTGCAGTTATCACACATGTGTTTGCTGTTTACTGCCTATCTCCTCCCCCACTTCCCCTTTCCCTCACAGAACGCCCACTCACACTCAACATCTCATCCTTCTGTGAGGAGGCAGAGCCGGGATTTGAATCCCATCTCTCTGACCCCAGTGATTCTTTCCTCTCCATCATTGTCCCCCAGCATCACAGTGGGATGAAGGATCTAGAGCTTCACCGCCAGGCTTGGGTCCCAGCTCCACCTCCTCCACCCGTGACACTGACCTGTCTGTGTTTCATCTTCTTTGTCTGTAAATGGGATAACAGTGCCTAACTCATGGGCTTATATAAGGATGAGGTAAGTTAGCAAAGGGTTGCAAACAGTGCCTTGTGCAGGGAAAATGCACAATTAGCCAGCATTATGTTATCCCAATTCTCCACTTTCAAGGAGGTACCAAGGTCCCCAAGGCACCTTCCCAACTGGCCCTCTGGCTTCACCCAGGAGCCGGCTGGCGCCAGTCCTGAGCCCTAATCACTTTCCATCTCATTGGCTCCTCCCAGCAGCTCCAGGAAGGACATCCAATTGTTATTCCCATTTTAGAGAGGAAGAGACCAAGGCACCGGGAGGTTAAGGAACGTGACCCAGATAAAAACAGTTGTAAAAACAGAGGCACAGAGCCCAGACTCACCCCCAAGCCCTTGGCTCTAGAACCCACCCTTAGAATCGTTGTGAAGACAGCCACCTGTGCACAACCTTTGAAGCAGCGAATCCACACTCAGGAATTGATCCCAAGGCGAGGATCAAGCCAGTACCCAGCGGGTAAGGTACAGTGGAGCATTGTCCTCAGTAGCACTGTTTACACAGTCATGAAAATCCAGAAACAGCCTAAATGTCCATCCACAGGGGATTGCTCAAATAACGTGGGCTGTATTCAAACTCAAATGCTCTGCTGCCATGAAAGATGATGATAAATCTATATTCATTAGCATGGAAAGCTGTGATAGTTAAGTGGAAAAAAAGCAATCCACTAAATAGCATTCGTAGTGTGATTCTATTTTTGCTTCAATATAAATTTAAATATATATATATACATATACATATTTTATATATATATATATATATATATACCCATGTGTGCAAATATGCATAGAAATGAGACTGGAAGAAAATGCATCAAAATGTTAAAAGTAGTGTTTCTGGGCAGTAAGATTCTGGATCCTTTCCACTTTCTTTCTCCTTATACTTTTCTGTTTTCTCTATTTTTTGCCATGAGCATGTATTGCTTTTATAATTGGGGGCGGGTGGAGATGTGAAAAACAATTTAGCTATTTTCATTTTGAAAAATGTGCAACTTGCTTTCTGTACTTCAAGATAAATCATGGGCACCTCTCTAGATCCACAGATAGAAACCAAACCCTTTTTTATTACTGCTGCACAGTATTCTGGAGCTTGGAGGTATTGCTATTTACTTGACCATCTCCCTAGTCATGGATCATCAAGTTAGGCAAGGTTAGATCAGAAAGGTTTCGGGGATGGTACCCCCATCTATTGAGACAAGGGGGTGCTTTAGAGGTGAGTGGGGAGTGAGCAGGGAGAGAGAAGGTGGGTGGGCAGTAAACCTGGCCCAGTAGGAAGCTACTTATTCAGCAGCAGTCCTCGCCCCAGGAATCTGGTGAGTTTTATTGTTGTTCTTGTTTGAGATGGAGTCTTGCTCTGTCACCCAGGCTGGAGGGCAGTGGCATGATCTCAGCTTACTGCAACCTCCACCTCCGAGGTTCAAGTGATTCTCCTGCCTCAGCCTCCCTAGTATCTAGGGCTACAGGCGCACGCCACCACCTCCAGCTAATTTTTTAGACTTTTAGTAGAGACGAGGTTCCACCATATTGACCAAGCTGGTCTTGAACTCCTGACCTCGTGATCCGCCCGCCTTGGTCTCCCAAAGTGCTGAGATTACAGGTGTGAGCCACTGTGCCCAGTTGGAATCTGTGTTTTAACAAGCCCTCCAGCTGATTCCAAGGCACACTCAGGCTTAAGAACCACTGACTTCAATAACTGCTTGACTACCATCTGTCTCTTCCATTACAACAGTTCTCTTACCCAGCTGCCCATTCAGATCACTTGATGTATTAGTTATACCCAAGACTTAGAAGCTTAAACCAATGAGTGTTTGTTATCTCACAGTATCTGTGGGTCAGGAAATCAAGAGTGGCTCAGTTGGATGGAGCTGGCTCAGAGTCTCCCCTGACATTGCAGTCAAGATGGCAGCCAGGGCTGTGGCCATTGAAGACTTGACCGCATGGAGGATCTGCTTCCAAGAGGATCCACTGTGTGGCTGTTGGCTGAAGGCCTCAGCTCCTCACTAGACGTTGGCAGCAGACCTTAGGTCCCGCCATGGGCATGTTCCCAGCCTTCATTAATTGCCTCTCCGTAGGCTACTTGAGCGCTCTTACAATATGTCATCTGGTTCCCCCAGGGCAAGTGATCCAAGAGAGAGAAAGAGAGAAGCCCCAGTGCCTTTTATGAGTTAAGTCTCAGAAGAGACACACTCTTACGTCCACCATATTCTACTCTTCAAAAGAGCATGAAGTCCAGCTCAAACTCCAAGAGGTGGCAGTTGGGGGAGTCAGTTTTACCTCTTAAAGGGAGGAGTATCAAAGAACCTATGGATTTAATTCAAGACCATCACTGTTGGGGTAGCCTAATAAATATCAACTCTTCCAATTCCACTGTAACTCCCATGGACTAGCAGCACCAGGGAGTTGCTCAGAAATGCAGAACTTCAGACCCCACCCTAGACCTGTTGAATCCTCGTCTGATTTTGAGCAAGATGCCCCGGTGGTTCACCAACCTGCTGAAGTTGGAAAATGGCTACTCCAGACCAATGAAGGGCATCTATGAGGCAGGGCCTGGACCTTAGAACATCTCAGAGTTCCACAGGCCAATTCCACGGATCAGCCATGCCAGACTGAGCCCTTGACACCCAGTGTTTACTGCTGTGTCTTTGTGCTGAGGGAGGGCCTGGCACACAGAAAGCGCTTGGCATGTAGTTACTTTGACTGCCCACCTTCACAGACACCAAAAATAAAACCAAGTTCGAAATGTATTTATTTCTGTTAAGAAAAATCACCCAGCACACCATCCACCAGTGTTTCCACTTTGCATTGGCTTTGCCTGCCGCTGGGGTCTAATGACAGCCGTGAAACTCACCAAGGGCATGACCCGGGGCTGTTCCTGGGCACTGCCTGGGGCAGAGCTCGTGAGGCTCTTATGTCTACTGAGTGCTCCCTGTCCCTGAGCTGAGCATTCTTCCTGAATTGTCACAATCAACAAACCATCTTAGGAGATGGGAACTGTTCCTCTCCAGCTTCCAGATGGGACAACAGAGATGCAGAGAGGCAAAACCTGCCCAAGTGAGGCAGAGAAGTCCGGCTCAGAAGCCCAAGCTCTTAAGGGGGGCCTTGAAGGATAACATCTGGTGTCCACTCAGAAAAGGAAATTGTATCCCTGGCATGAGGAACTGCGTGGGCAAAAATGAAGTGGTGGGAAACAAAACTGTGTAGGACAGACTTTGAGGTGTCCCTATGATCCCTAGCTCCTGGTGGCCATACTCATATAATCCCCACGCCTGGATTGTGGGTGGGATTTCTGGCTTGCTGCAAACCTCCAGAACATGGCAAAGCTCCTGGGTGTCACTCCCATGATGACGTCATGTCATGAGACCCCCCCCCCCCATCCACCAGCACTCACTCTGGAATCTTACTCTCTTTATTAGCTTTGAACAAGCAAACTACCATGAGTCCTCCAGCCGTGAAGGAATAAATTCTGGCAACAGCCTGCAAGAGCTTAGAAGCTGATTGCTTTCCAATTCCACACCTTGATTTCAGATAAGACCACAGCCCCAGTCAATACCTTGATTTCAGCCTGGGGAGGGTCTGAAGCAGAGAGCTCAGCCACGCCGTGCCCAGACTCCTGACCCACAGAAGCTGCAGAATAATCCATGTGTGTTGTTTTAAGCTGCTGAGTTTATGGTAATTTGTTACAGGGCAGTAGATAACTAATACAAACTCATTAGTTTGTTCATCCAACTCAGCTCCACCAGATAGAAATGCACCAGATTTAGCAAATAAAAATACAGGATGCCCAGTTAAGTTTGTATGTTAGTTAAACAGTGAATCATCAGTCAACAGTATAAGTATGTCCCATGCAATATTTGGCACATATTTATGCTAATAAATTATTCATTGTTTATTAGAAATTCAAATTTAACTTGGTGTCCTGTATTTTATCTGGCCACCCTATGTTAGACCTTATGGAAAAAATGTTCTCCGAGGTCAGAAGGCTGAGCATATCCCAACTTTTTGCTGAACAGGTCTTGGGCAGCAAACCCGGGGACTCCCTGGAAACAACTTTCCAGGGTCAAGTTGGTAAAGACGAAGCCAATTTCCAAGTGCTTCTTTTGCAACCCCTAATGTTCAGCACCATATCACTGTCTCTAAATCGAAGCTTTCCTACATCTCAGGTCTCCTGGGCCAGAACATACCCCAAATCCTGCAGGACTCCCAGCAGAGAACAGTGGAAGGCTGGACCCACTTCTCCTTGATGTTCTCCCATCTAATGGGAATAAGCCCACTCCTTTGGAAGAGTTTAGTCGAGGGCCTATGACTCTGCAATTCTTGGCACCCCAGTACAAAGGTAAGTAAGATATAGTCTTATCCCTCAAGGGGATTATGGTCCAGTAGGGGACAAGGAGGCAGAAGACAGGCAAAAAGGAAGGGAAAGAAGGAAGGAAGAAAGCACGGAGGGAGGAAAGGAAGGAAGAAGGGAGGGAAGAAGAAAAGGCATTAGATAGAAATGATGCCATCTGCTCAGCACCATGTTAAGGTGAAGTACAAGGGCTTGTGAGAGGAGTACACACACCTAGCCTAGAAGATGGGCAGAAGTTTCCTGGAAGAAGCCATGGGTAAACTGAGGCCTGCAGGATGGGAAGGACTTAGCTAGGTTAGTTATGAGGCAATATTCCATGCAGCAGGGCAATGCTCATAAAAGCTTAGAGAAGAGAAAGGGAGAAACAAGAGACAAAGGGACATTCCAGATGTTGTTCAGACATCTGTGCCAGACACCTGTTAAGTGCTGCCCACGTGGGTCAGCGTGGCCAGAGGGTTGAGAGCAGGGGCGTTTCAGCAGGATCTGAAATCACCCAGATGCCAGGGCTCAGAGCACATAGCCTGTGTGAAATTTGCTGGACAAGGCTTTGTTCCAAGAGCAACAGGAAAACATTTTGTTGCATGCTTTGGTGCAGGTGGGACCTGACCTGTGGTTCTGAACAGTTTAACAAGTAGAACGAATGGGAGTGGACAACTAAAAATATTCCTTGGGAGGAGGGGAAAGGGGATCAGTGAAGGTACTCAGGTTTCTGCTGAGAGCGAGGAACACCAGGGAGGGAGCTGCTGTGGGGAGGAAGGCACTGCGTTCGAGGTGCCCATAGGACTTTCAAACAAACGTGGCCAGGAGGGAGTTGGAACTGTGGGTCCAGGGCTCAAGGGTGGGTTTGGGCTGGGGAAGTGTGGAGGAGTCATCAACCCACAGACATGCCAAGACTACTGGACCTCTTGCCTACCAGCATCCCTGTCCCTTCCAATAAGAGCACCTGGATTTTCTTGGGACCTCACCCCACCCCCATGCTCAGTCCCTGTGGCCCACCGTCTGACGGTTTATCTTGCTTTGGGGGCGGAATGTGATGTAAGCTTGACTCCATCCCCACAGCCACAGTGATTGGTTCAGGGATGAGCATGTGACACAAGCCAGGCCAATGAGCACCAGCCGTGGTATTTCTGCTGTAATTATTACAAAGAAAGAGGCTTTGTGTGTGTGTCCCTAAGGAGAGGGTGTAGTGGGAGTGTGTGTGTGTCAATAAGATGGGCTTGTTTACTGCAGGAGGACAGAGCCTCACATGGCCTTGGCTAACACAGCTCTCCCACCTCCTCCCATGGTGTTCTCAGAACCTGACCTGTGGTTCCCAACAGTTTAAGAAGTCGAATGAATGAGAATGGACAACCAAAAATATTCCCTGGGAGGAGGGGAGAGGGGATCAGTGCTGGTACCCGGGTTCACCGTGGAATATGCCACAAATCCAATGTCCTGAGATTAGAAGGAGTTGTCCAGACCAGCCTGGGCTGTATATATCCTCATTCCTCCTAGATCAGGATGTCCCTCGATGCCAGAACTCAGCAATCCCAGTGTCACCTGGGATGTGAAACCTGAGGTAGGGTGCTTTCAGGGTCCCTTGGCTGTAGTGCAAGGTGGAGCATGCACAGATGAAACACCTTCCGCCTTGGGCAGCTTTCCTGAGCCGCGAGCAACTGGCTTGCTGGGTCCTAGGTTTCTGCCTGTTCTCGCTGCCTATCTGGGAGTGACGTCTGCTCTGCCTGACTTCCTGTGTGAGTGTTCTGTCTCACCAGGCTCAACCTTGCGGTAAAGAACCTTTGCATTTATTTTCTGCTGCTCAAGAATGCCAGCTCTTTGAAGAAAAGGACTTTGGTTGTTTCATTCCATGCTCTATCTGCAGCTTCCGAAACACTGCTCAGCACATGGTAGGAGCTCACCATTTGTTGGACAAACAAATAAATAAACAATGAGATCAGGCTGTGAAGTCAGGGGAATCTAGGCTGGGATTCTGCCGATCGCCCTCCTTCCAGCCACGTGACCTTGGATGACCAAGTGACATGGTTTGGGTGTGTCCCCACCCAAATCTCATCTAGAATTGTAGCTCCCATAATTCCCACGTGTTGTGGGAAGGACGAGGCAGGAGATAATTGGGTCATGTGGATGGTTTCCCCCATACTGTTCTCGTGGTAGTGAACAAGTCTTACGAGATCTGATGGTCTTATAAGGGGAAACCCCTTTCGTTTGGCTCATTTTCTCTCTTGACACTGCCATGTAAGGAGTGCCTTTCACCTTCCACCATGATTATGAGGCCTCCCCAGCCACGTGGCCCTGTGAGCCCATTAAACCTTTTTCTTTATAAATTACCCTGGTTTTGCCACTTAAAAGCTGTGTGACCTCAAACAAGTCACTTCACCTGTTAATGCTGTGGTTTCTTCACCTGCAAATTCATGCCTGTTACTAGCATTCACCGCAGAGGTTGCTGTTAGAGTTGACCCGGAAAGCATGAGTAAAGTGCTCGGCACTGCAGGAGGCCCTAGGCAGGCAACGAATGTGCACCTTCCATGAGTCACACAATGCCTAGGAGCCAGAGCCACAGCGGGGCACCAAACAGCCAAGGCCCCTGCTCAGGGCACCGACAGGGGTAGGGAGGGAGTAGGATGGGGATGCAGAAGTGTTCGAACAGGTAAGTGAACAAGGTCATGCTGGGAAACGCAGTGGCAGACAAGTGGAAAATATGAACAGAGGGAGACCAGGTATGCAAAAGCCAGGGCCATCTGCCAAAACTGAAGGAGAAGAAGGCTTGTTCCTTGAGATGGGGCAGCAGGGAGGCCAGTGTATCCAGAGAGGGATGAGAGGGCCGTGGGCAGAGAGGCAGTGGCTCCCCGATGTCCATGAACTAATCTGCAGAACCTGTGAATATGCAACTTTACAAGGCAAAGGGACCAGGCAGATGTAATGAAGTGAAGGACCTGGAGGTAGGAAATTATCCTGGACTAGCCGGGGCCCCAGTGCAAGCACAGGGGTCCTTATAAGAGAGCTGAAGGAGAGCCACAGTGAAAGAGGAGATTAGAGGATGGAGGCCACAGAGGAAGGGGCCTGCAGGCAGCCGAGGAATGCAGGTGACCTCTAGAGCCTGAAAAAGGGCAAGGACACAGATTATCCCCTAGAGCCCCTCAAAGGGATGGGTCCTGCTGCCTGTGGTAGACGTCTGAGCTCCTGAACTTAGGATAATGTGTGCTGCTTTAAACCATGGAGTTCATGGCAATCTGTCACAGCAGCCAGAAGAAACTCATCCGGGCAGTCAGGGGTGGGACGAGGCAGGGCCTCATGGGCTTCAGGCCCAAGAGAAGACAGGGCAATGACATAACCCAAATTGCCATTTTGAATGCTTACTCTGTCTTCCATGTGGAGAGTGGTTTGGGGAGGGGTAAACAGGGATCTGTTCAAAGGCTGTTGAAGTCACCCGGGTGCAAATGGCAGCGTCTGGGGCTAGGATGGTGGTGGACAGCTGGAGAGCGAATGGTCTTACAAGGAATTTAAGAGGAAGAATATCTAGTAGAGCTGACCCTATGCACATCCTAGGACCCGGCACCTCCACTCCTGGGCACAGCCCAACAGAAATGAAAACACAGGCACAAAAGCTATGGCTGCAATGTCCGCAGGCGCATTATCTGAAATGGCCAACTACTGGAAACTGCCTAAATGTCCTGCAACAGGGGACCGGAGAAACAAACTGTGGTGTATTCACACAGTGGAATATTACTCGGCTGTAAAAAGGAACATGCTACCAGTATACATAACACCGAGAATGAATCTCACAGTCATAATATAGAGTGGAGGAAGCCAGGCACAAAAGAATAACATATCGTGTTATCCATTCAGATCAAGAACCCTCAGTGTGATCTGTGTGTCAGAACACAGAGGGGAATTGAAGGCAGAGACAGGGAAGGGCTCAGAGGGGATTCTGGGGTCTGGCCATGTCTTGTTTCTTAATCTGGTGCTATCTAGTTACATGGATGAGGGTGTGCACTTCATGAAAATTCACTCATCTGGTCACATATCATTTTTTTCAGTACATATAATTTAATACATTCATATCATTAGACAAGATTAAATCAGTCTGCTTACAATATCCATCACCTTAAATATTTGTCTTTTCTTTATGCTAGAAACATTCAAATTATTCTCTTCTAGCTGTTTTGAAATATACAATAGAGTATTATGAACTCCAGTTCCCTTCTGATCCATCGAACACTAGATCTTATTTTTCTATCAAACTATCATGAATGTTTTATGCACTTTGCTGCATGCATGTTGTACTTCAATACATAATTGCATTGTAAAAAAGAGGTAGATTTATCAACAAGTGAATGGATAAACAAACCGGGGTATATCCATGCCACAGACTACTACTCAGAAATAAAAAGCTATGAACTGTGGATACACACAACAACGTGCACACATCTCAAAATAATTATGTGAAGGAAAGAAGCCAGACCCAAAAAAGTACATACTGTATGATTCCATTTATATATAAAACTCGAGGAAATACAAAGTCATTTATAGTGACTGAGAAGATCAGTGGCTGCTTGGGAGAGAGGGGGCGGGAGAGAGAGCTCACCAGGAGTGACAGAGATATTCAGCATGTGGACAGTGGTGAGGGGTTCACGGTGCGTACATAGATCAAAAGTTACCAAATGGTACAGTTGATTGTATGCCAACGATGCCTCAATAGAGCTATTTTTAAAACAGAGGTAGAGCTCCAGGATTTGCCAATGGATGAGATGTGGGGGGTGCGGGGAAGGAGGGAGGCATCAGTGGGACCCAGGAACCAGGGAGCTCTGGAAGGCAGGGCCTGGATCTGTGTTTTAGCACCACTGTTCCCAGTGCTTAGCACAGAACTAGGCACAAGGAGCTTTGTGCAGTAGATGCTGGTTCCCTGATATGGTTTGGCTTTGTGTCACCACCCAAATCTCATGTTGAATTGTGATCCGAGCGTTGGAGGCGGGACTTGGTGGGAGGTGATTGGATCGTGGGGATGGCGTTTCCCTTTGCTGTTCTCATGATAGTGAGTTCTCACAAGATCTGGTTGTTTGAAAGTGTGTAGCACTGTCCTTTCACACCCGTGCTCTCTCTCCTGCTGCCATGTGAAAAAGGTATCTGCTTCCCCTTCGCCCTTCCACCATGATTTTAAGTTTCCTGAAACCTCCCCAACTATGCATCCCATACAGCCTGCAGAGCTGTGAGCCAATTAAACCTCTTTTCTTCATAAATTACCCAGTCTTAGGTAGTTCTTTATAGCAATGTGAGAACGGACTAATACGCGAGATGTACTTAGATTGCAGGGCCTGTCCTCTGCTGCCCATTCTTAGGGTGGTGTCTGTGTTTCCTTGGTCAAGTCACCCATGGGAGATCCAGGACAAAGAGCAGAAGAAAGTAGGGGGAAGAACAGGGAGGCTGAAAGAGGCCCAGAAGCATCACTGAGGCCCCCACAGCATGTCCTGGCCTTCACTGAGCATGTCACATGCCTCCCCTCCTGTCTCGGCTGTGTTAGAGCCTGGACATGCTGACAAGGTCGGAACTAATATCATACCCATTGTACAGGTGAGGAAACTGAGGCATTGTGATGAAGAACCCAGGCTGTAGCACAGTGGTTCCCAACTGGGAGCAATGTTGCCCCCTAGTTAGGATTGGCAGATTTAGCAAATAAAATACAGGACATCCAGTCAAACTTGAATTTCAATAAACAATGAATATTTTTTAGTATAAGTGTGTCCCAAATATTGCATAAGACATTCTTATGCTATACTTATGTGTATGTTTGGGACATACTTATACTAAAAAATAATTCCCTGTTTATCTGAAATTCAGATTTAACTGGTTGTCCTGTATTTTATCAGGCAACTCAAACCCCAACAGACATGTGGTGATGCCTGGAGACATTTTTGATTGTCGCAACAGGGGGTGAGGGGTAAGGTATGGGGCATGGATGGGACTGCCACTAGGACCTAGGAGGTAGAGGCCAGAGACACTACTGCAGGTCTCATTTCGGACAGCCCTACAGGGCAGTGTTCCCCGGCTCCAGTTGCCAACAGTGCCAAAGTTGAGAAGCCATGACCCAGAGCGGGACCTCAGGGCCTGACATTTGGGATGTGCCACTGAAGAGTGAGAAAGAGGCAAGAGAGGGAGGCCTGGGCAGATCCTGCCTCACCCGCAAGCCCCGGGAGGCTCACCAATGAGAGGAACAGTGAGCGTGTGCACACAGGAATAGGCACATGGTCCAATGCCCTGCACGCGTGTGCCTGACGCTTGCATTTTGTCAAGAAAGTGTGTAAAATGATACACAGGCGTCTAAAAATAATTAAATAAATAACTAGAGAGGCCCAAATTAGCCGTCTGATGGTTTTAGCATGGAGATTTGGTACAGCTTGCTCCAAGCATCCTGGTTTCCTAGGATACGTTGGCCACGCATTAGCTGTCTCAGGCCAAAAATAAAAGATTTGTGAGAAAGAAGCCACAGGACGGTGCCGCCGCCACTGCTGCGGTGCTCATCACTTAAGAAACCAGACGCCCCAGCCTCCCAGGAGAGAGACGGGCTTAGCTCTCTCTTCCTCCCGTTGGCAGGAGCACACAGGGACTCAGAGAGTGGCCTCTGGAGCCCGACGGGTCTGACTTCAAACCCTAGGCTGGCAGTAATCAGGCAGCTGGGGGAATGTGATTTACCCTCCTCAAGCCTCAGAAAAGTTCTCCAGCAGAAGGAAAGACGCTCCCCGCTTCGTAGGGTGGCACAGAGTTGTTGGGCACAGAGGGAGCATTCGATACCTGGGAGCTGCTTCTAACACCACCAAAATAGATGGACATGATGGCCAGCGCTCAGCACACGGTACCAGGTGCCAGGAAACATGTAGAGATGCTGCTGGCCCACAAAGGAGACACAGCCCTGCATCTACACCCTCCTGAGCCCATCTGCCGAGACCAGAGGGAGACAGAGGACCTGAGACAGGCCGTGCTCGGTTACCTGCCCACTCCGCCATGTAGGTTCCTGCCTGGCCCCACAAGCCTGAGAGTCTGAAAGTTTGAGCTCAGGGATCTCTGGAAGGAGCCTGGCGCTGCTCTTCCCATGGTGCTCTGATGCCCTGTTCATGCTTGGGAGGTACTGACAACCAAAAAGAGGAGTCCTAATTAACAGCCAGCACTTCGGGAGTGTTCTCAGCCCAGGCTGCCCATCAGAATCTTTCGTCCCAGCTGCACTCTTGACCAGTTAAGTCGGAATCTCTGAGGCTGAAGCCTGTGCATCGGGATTTTTAAAGCTCTCAGGTGATTCCAACGTGCTGCCAAAGTTGAGACCAATTGGTCTAGATCAGGGGTTGGCAAATCTTTTCTTTTTTGTTCGAGACAGGGACTTCCTCTGTTGCCCAGGCTGGAGTGCCGTGGTATAACCATAGCTCATTGCGGTCTCGAACTCTTGAACGTAAGCAGTCCTCCCATCTCAGCCTTCCAAGTAGTTAGGACTGCAGGTGTGTACCACCACACCTGGCTAATTTTTTTTATTTTATTTTATTTGTAAAGATGGGCTCTGGCTTTGTTGCCCAGGCTGGTCTTGAACTTCTGGCTTCAAGCAATCCTCCCATCTCGGCTTGCCAAAGCATTGAGATTACCGGTATAAGCCACTGTGCCCAGCCACAGATTTTTTCTTAAAGGGCCAGAGAGTAAATATCTTAGGCTGTGTGGGCTGAACGGTCTGTCACAACTAGTCAGCTTTACCCTTATAGCTCAAAAGCCACTATCGACAATATGTGAACAAATGAGCCTGTTTGCATTCCCCAGAATAATTTACTTATGGGCACAGAACTTTGAATTGCATATAGTTTTCCTGTACCACAGAATATTATTCTTTTGCCTTTTCCCAACCATTTAAAAATGTAAAGGCCACTCGTAGCTGGCAGGTAGTACAAAGACAGGCACCAGGCTGGATGTGGCCCACAGGCTGTACTTTGCCACCCTTGAGAACCATATTCAATTTTTGACTCAAGTTGTTAATTAAGCATCTGCTATGCACCAGGCACAGTGCATAGTGCTGTGTATCCTGAGGATACAGCCGGAAGCATATCAAAATCTCTTGACTTACAAAGCACATGCGTGCACTGTTGGGACTGTATTATTTCACCGCTCAACACCAGCAATTCTGTTATTTGCCTTTCCCGGAAGTGCCTGGCAGCTGCCAACCCAAGACTGAACCCAGAGGAGAACTCGGATTCTAGAAATTGCTGTCTGAAGTTCCCCTCACCTTCCAGGACGGTCCCTTCTCTCCCCACTGTCTGCCCAACCCCGTGTGCAGGTGCTGGGGAGGGACCCACAGGGACTAGGGGTTTGTCTCCTTCCTACAAGGGACAGGAAGCAGAGCTGAGTGGCCGCTTGGTGCCTTGCACTGCTCCGAGGGCTTTACCCCATGACAGCATTTGTATGTTTCCACCCATTTTACAGAGGAGCCAACTGAGCCCAGAGAGGTGAAGTGATTTGCCCAAGGACCTCCGCTAAGTCGTCCCGGCTTTCAGGAAACCAGACCCACTGAGGCAGCTGAGATGATCAAGTTTCGAGAGTGAAGCTGTGGTCAGACCCAGGGATCCTCCAGGCAATCTCCTCCAACCCTCGACTTTGGCTGGACTTGCCTCTTCCACCTTTGCAAGCCACTGGATCACTTCCCCCAGCCTGGAGGTATTTTCCCCGGTGCCAATCCCAGTGTTCCCTTATATTCCTACTTACTTTCAGCATTGGGACATTCCACTGACAAACTGTGCATGTACATCACCATTTTCTTTCGTTTTTGTTGTTGTTACCAGAAGTCAAAGCCCTCTGCTTCTTCATTTATCACTGTAGTCTTCCACCCCACAGGCATTTTTTTTCCCACAAACATGCTTGCCTCTCCCTCTTAATTTTTCTGCTCTGGGTTGATTTCTGACATTTCTAAGCCTGCCCTCAGGCCTGGGGGACCCTGGGGTTACACTAGGGTGTCTACCATGTGCCAGGAAATGGCATTGGAATCCGCACTTCATCCTGGTTTCTCAGTAATGTACCAGAGCTGGTTCTTGTAATGCCTTGCTTTCCCGATAAGGCTAAGAAAGGCAAAACCACCCACCTTTAGTTTATGGAGCTGATTAGGTGGCAGAGCTGTGTGATCATTCAGACCTGGGCTCACGTTCCAGGTACCCGGATGCTGTGACCTTGAGAAGTGGCTCCCACATGTCCAGAATTCACCAACTGGCATGACTTTTCAGAAGGGGGTGGCAAGAGACCACCACAGGTTAGTAATAATAACATTTTAAAGTTACTTTCTGCAATCAAAATCATTTCATAGGAGAATCTCTAACATCAATGCAACAGAAATAATAGTTCTTTTTGCAAAAAGTTCACAACATCTTCCGGTTGGCCTAATTTCCCAGCTGCCTGATGGAAATGCCATCCCAGTCCAGAAGTGGTCCTTGGCGCTGAGCGGGGCAGTCACCAGGCAAGTTGGCTCCTTTGAGTCTCAGTGCTCTCCTCTGCAAAATGCGATAAAATTAACGGCCGCCTAGAGTTGTTCAGTGATTGAGTCAACAAATATGCAAGTAACACCTCCCAAGCACCCGTGACGTGCTGGCTGTGGGAAGTTGCTGGGAACGTGGAATGAAGTACATGAAGCACTTTATCCAGGGCCCGGCTCCGGGCCAGGTTCATAGCAGCTGCTCCCACGGCCAGGCTATTAGCATCCCTGGGGTTGTTACTGTGGGCATTGTCGGTGTTGCTCCAATCAATTCACCTCCCACCCCAGGTGGGTCTTCCAGGAAACTCCCAAATCTGGGTTCTTCCATTAATGGATAGGAGCTTCAGTTTCAAACTTCAATAGCCAGAATTAGAATCCTGACTTCACCAAGTGAGCAACTGACGGCTGGCTGTGGTGGCTCACGCCTGTAATCCCAACACTTTGGGAGGCCGAGGCGGGTAGATCACTTGAGGTCAGGAGTTCGAGACCAGCCTGGCCAACATGGCAAAACCCTGTCTCTACTAAAAATACAAAAATTAGCCAGGCATGGTGGTGCACGCCTATAGTCCCAGCTACTCAGGAGGCTGAAGCATGAGAATTGCTTGAACCTGGGAGGTGGAGGCTGTAGTGAGCAGAGATCATGCCACTGCACTCCAGTCTGGGCAACAGAGCCAGACTCTGTCTCAAAAAAAAAAAAAAGAAAAAAGTAAAAAAAAGGAAGCAAGTGACCCTCTCTGGGCGTCCACTTCCGTGTCTGTACAAAGGGACAGTACTGAGACCTACCTCATAGGGTTCTCACGAGAACTGTGTACAGTAATTCAGGTGAATGCCTGAGCAGTGCTCAGCGTGTAGCAGGAATGCAAGATGAACTCAGTATTTAGTATTACTTTGAGACAGGGTCTCACTTTGTCACCCAGGCTGGAGTATGGTAGTACAAACATGGCTCACTGCAGCCTCCACCTCCTGGGCTCAAGCAATCCTCCTGCCTCAGCTTCCCAAGCAGCTGGGACTACAGGCACATGCCAACATGCCCAGCTAATTTTTGTATTTTGTGTAGAGACGGGGTTTCACCATGTTGCCCAGGCTGGTCTCAAACTCCTGGGCTCAAGCGATCTGCCCACCTCAGTCTCCCAAAGTGCTAGGACTACAGGCGTGAACCACCACGCCTGGCCTGAATTCCGTATTATTGTTGTTGCTGCTGCTGCTGAGATATACCAGCCCATTAGATTGCAGATCCCATTCTCTTTCCATTCTCTGTGACAGTCTCCATGGATGCTGTCTGCCCTTCTCTCTCTCCTTCCCAAGTCCACTTGACCAAATGACTTCAAGACCTGCAGAACAGAGTAACAGCCTGTCCTCGGTCATAAGCACAGGGGTGCTCGCTGGCCACATGGGCTGACTCAGTGCTGTTTCTCCACTGGCCAACTGAGACCTTCCCCGAAAGGAACCAGACCCTCCAGGAAGCAAAGGCAGCCCTGTCCACCTGCCCTTATGGTACCAAAAAAAGCCCCCATATATAAAACCAAGAAAGCAATTTGGCTGTTGGCTGCATCCTAAATGCTGAAACCTGGTTTCTGATGTCCGAGGCTGTTCCCTGCCGGAGAGGCACATACAGACCCCCTCACCTCGGACAACTGTGTCCCATCTCCCCACACTAGCTGCCTGGTCACTTTGAACCCTGGGATGCCACCAAAAGGGGCCGAAGCAAATGGCGCTATAAACCAACGGCGTAATGACCCACCCCGGCCAGAGACCACTGCACCGTGGGATACACCTCCTTGGAGGCCAGCTTCCCTCCTCCTTGTGGGGAGGTCTGCAGTCATCTGACAGTCAGTGTCTCCATGGAGCCTTCTCTGTGCTAGGCTGGAAGCTGGGGTTACACGGCAGACAAACCAGACAGATCCCTATTGTCAAAGGGTTTACAGTTTAGTGAGGCAAAGACAAGAAAAGACAGCTGCACACACTCAATCCAGGTTCTTACTGGTGACCCAAGGGAAAGAAACAGGGTGATAGGGTAGGACATAATGAGACAAGGGGAAGGCTTCCAGGAGGAGGTGACATTCAGGCTGAGCCCTGAATGACAAGACCATGCCAGGCAGGGGAACAGCGAAGGCAAAGGCCCTGGCGTGGGAGGCAGTGGACCAGGTGCAAGACTGCTGCTAGGGGCACCAAGCAAGAGAACAGGAGGAAATGAGGCTGGCCAGGGGGCAGGGCTGGTCAAGCAGCCTGAGTGCCCTGGGCCAGGGGTATGGACTCAGTGGGGAGGTCTCCAAGGGTTGCAGCTGCCTCTGGAGGGCCGATACTTGGCCTGGTTTCCCTGGAGGCACGATGTTGAAAGGAGACCTTGTCTGTCTCCCAGACTCAGCCTGAGCCAACGCTGATCTGCTTCTCAGTGGGAGAAAGGTGATCTTGTCCAGTGGTCGCAGGTTTGGAATTTCACATTGCTTTGTTGGGCTTTGGGTGAGGAGAAAGGGATAAGATTTACAATTCAGTCCAGAGTGGGCATGTTTTGTTTCTGTCTGTTCTCCTGAGAACTTTTGCTGTCAGAGGGATAAGCAAAGAGTCAGGGGTACCTCAGCGTCAGTTCTTACACCAGAACACATGCTCCTTGAGGTCAGTGATTGTGTCTGCTTTGGTCATAACCAAATCATAGGGACTGAACACTGAATGAATGAATGAATGAATGAGTAAATGAGTGAGCGAATGAATGAATGGTAGAATTCTGGGGGGTGTTGTGGCCATACCGGCATTGTTTGAAGAAAACTTACGTAGTATTTCCTAGATCGTTGAAGCAATCAACGTGCCATTGATTCAACAACTTTTCCGAGACAGGCAGCCCCGAGTGCTCATTTCCACCGTAACGCATGTCCCCATTTCAGAAACCAAAGAGGGTGACTCCCGCAAAAAGGGATGGTGCTGGGTTGCGTAGTGTCCCCCAAATTTCATATCCACCTGGAACCTCAGATGTGACCATATTTGGAAATAGGGTCTTTTCAAATGTCTTGAGTTGGGATGGGTCATACTGGATTTGAGCGCACCCTAAATCCAGTGACTGGTGTCCCTATGAGAAGCCAAAGTGAAGACACAGAGAGTCACACACGGAGAGGAAGACCATGCACAGAGGCAGAGATCTGCCTGCCGATCTCTGTGACGCGTCCACATGCCACACATTGCCAAAGGAGCCAGCAGCCACCAGGCCGGGAGAGAAACACTGGACAGATTCTCCCTGGAGCCCCTAGAGGGGCCGGCCCCGCTGGCATCGTGATTCTGGACTTCTGGCCTCCTGGACTGCGAGAGAATGAGCTGCTATTGTTTTACGCAAAGACAGGGACCAGGTATTTTTGGCTCACCTTTGCATTTCCCTCACCATTGCCGAAGTCAACGTAGCCCAAATGTGCCACTGAAGGCAGAGAGTGTTGAAATGGGCACCACGCACCCTAGACATGGAAAGACCGATCTCCAAACCTTGCGCATCTGTTTCCTGGGCTGCTGTGACAAATTCCCAGAAACTGGTGGCTTCAAGCAGCGTTGATCCTCTCACCGTTCTAGAGGACGAAAGTTCACAATCAGTTATTGCAGGAGCAAAATTAAAGTGTCAGCAGGGCCAGGCTTCCTCCAGAGGCCCCACTGGGGTCCTACCTGCCTCTGCCAGCTCCTGATGGCTGCCTGTGTGCCCGTGTCCCTTGGCTCACGGCTGCATCACTTCAGCCTCTGCCTCCTCCAGGTCTCTGCCTCTAGTCTCTGCCTCCTCCCAGGTTTCTTTCTCCCCCTGCCTGGTCTCTGCTTCCAGTCCCTGCCTCCAGTCTCTGCCTCCCCCCTACCCCGGTCTCTACCTCTCGCTCTCCATCCCGGTCTCTGTCTCTGCCTCCCTCTGCCTGCTCTCTGCCTCTACCTGGTCTCTGCTTCTGTCTTCCCGTGGCCGCCTCCTCTGCACAAGTTGAATCTCCCTCTGCCTCCCTCTCATTTTACAGATAAGGAAACTGAGGCTTGGAGGTCGTAGCTGATCTGTCAAATGGTGTGATAACACCAACCTCCAAGGGTTGCTGAGAAGTTGACATGGAGCCACTCCGGTTGCGAAGCCCCCAGCACAGCGCCTCCCTGTAGCAAGTACGCCATAAGGGCTGGGGTTGTTATTGTTGTGTTTCTGAGATGCATTTTTTTCATATTTTAATCATTCAGGCAGGAGGCTGCAAACTACAATCACTGTGTAAATTTAACATGGTCACACATCTGATCTGCTCCCTCCTCTACTCCCAAAAGTTGTTTTTAAATAGAGCATGTGATGCTGTGAAGAGCAGATACCTTTCTGTTCCACATTTTTGTTGGGAGAGGACATGAGTGAAAGATGCGACGACTGGGAGGGGCTTGTCTAAGAGGAAGCCCCGGCTTTCTCTGCAGTGGGGTCTGTCCTCCTCTGGGTGCTCATCATTCACTCAGATGAAGTGATAGAACCCACGCTTGTCAGATTTGCAAGTGTCTCCAAGGGGAAGGGGCACCCAGGGGCTGAGGGTGAAGGCCACAGGCTGAGAAGCTCTCGCCAGTAGTCAGTGAGGAGCAGCAAATTCGGGTCTTGGCACTCAGCCTCCTTAGGTCAGCTGCAAAATCCAAGGGCGATGCTGGTCAGAATGGCTACATTAGTAAGAGTGGCAAACCGAGTGCCGGGGAGGATGTGGAATACCAGGAAGTCTCCGTCCACTGCAGGTGGCAATGAATGGGCGTCGGTACGACCACCTTGGAAGACTGATCAGGAATATCCACTAAAGCTGAACACAAGCCCACCCTCTGCCAGCATTCCCAGTCCTGGCAAAGGACCCCAGAGAAAGGAGAACAAGTGTGCAGGGAGCAACCCAGGAGACAATGGTACAAGTGTCCGCAGCAACCCCACCTGCAAGAGCCAACACCTGGGAACAACCCATGCCCATGACAAGAGAAGGGACAAGTCGTGGTGTCTGCACACAAAGGAAAGCTGCAGAGCCATGAAAAGGAACAAAGCAGCAAGGTGAACCTAGCACACCTAACCGTGACTGAAGAAGTCAGACCCAGAAGAATCCATACCACAGGATTCTGTTTACAGAACGTCAAGCCTGGGTGCCTTGGTTCATGCCTATAATCCCAGCACTTTGGAAGGACATGGTCGGAGCTTGAACCCAGGAGTCCAAGACCAGCCTGGGCAACATAGCAAGACTCCGTCTCTACAAAAAATTAAAAAATTAGTTGGGCATAGTGGCGTGCACCTGTAGTCCCAGCTACTTGAGAGGCTGGGGTGGGAGGATCGCTTGAGCCCAGGGGAGATGGAGGCTAAAGTAAGCCATGATCACACCACTACACTCCAGCCTGGGTGACAAAGTGAGACCCTGTCTCTAAAAATACAAAAATAAAATTAAACAATAGAAAGTCAAGAATGGACTAAATAAATCTACTGTCAAGGAAGTCAGAATCATGGTTATCTCTTCAGCAGGGACACAGGTGGGCAGTAACTGGAAACGAGGTGGGCAGTAACTGGAAACAAGGTGGGCAGTAACGGGAAACTCTCTGGAGTGATGGGAAGCCTCTCGATCTTGATCCGGGAGGATCAAGGTGTATTCAACGCGAAAAGTCATCAAACTATCGACTTTGGATTTGTGTGCTTTGCTCTCAATATATGTGCCGTCAACAACAACAAAAAAATACTACTCTGCCCAAGCATTCAACTTACATCAGCGCACTTACCCCTCACCAGAACCTGATGAAGAGGGAGCTATTTCCCCGTTTTGCAGAGGAGAAATCCCAAAATCTCCGCGGCTCCCAGGAGGGTGGCAGGCTGGGTCCTGTGAGCCAGATTCCCACTGTGAACTGCAGACATAGAGGCCACACCTGCAGGTGGCCTTCCCTGGGTCCAGCTAGAAACTGTTCTTGCCCTGCTCAGCTGTGGAAAGACCCTGTCTTGTGGTACTGGAGGATGCTGCCAGACCACGGACCCCCAGTGAGAACAGGGCCAGCTTCAAGGGATGTAACGTGCAGCCACATGAGGCTCTGCCCTCAGAAGAGGCTCAGAGCTCGCCTGTCACCATCCTGAAGTTCTTGCTGATTTTTTGAACATGGAGCCTGGCATTTTTGTTTACATTGGGCTCCACAAATGATGTAGCAGATCTTGAATAGAACACCATGATGTTTAGCATGATCCTTAGTTACTGAGGGACCGTTCTATGGAAAGAGAAAACGAATTGATGCTGCTAGGAAAACGAATTATGGAAGTTATAAAGCAGGCAGCCTGATGTATGGAAGGACTTCCTGCCAGTGACGATGGCTCTAAATGAGCTGCCTCCAAAGAAAAAGTGTTACTCTGTGCCAAGTGTTCAGCCTGCATCAACGCACTTACCCTTCACCATAACCAGGTGAAGAGGGAGCTATTATCCCCAATTGGCAGAGGAGAAAAACTGAGACCCCACAGATTTTATTAGCTTGCCCTGTGTCACTCAGCTGGTTAGCAGTGATGCTGGGACTTGAAACTAAGTCTGACTCACTCGGAGTTGGCATCCACCACCAGATTCCTCAGAGATTCAAGCTGCAGGCTGCACATCTGGGGCCAGTGGAGGGGTTTGCAGCCTCAGAGTCGCAGGGCTTCAGAGCTCAAGGTGGTGATTTCGGGATTTCAAACACAGACAGGAGGCAAAGCAAAGAACGCCAGGGCAATCGCTGTGTGCCAGCCACAGAGGGCCCCCCCCCCCGTGGGCTGCTGGCATGGGGAGACAAGGGAACAAAGCTGCTCAGGGCATTCATGAGCTCGTGGGACACATGAGTAAAGCTGATGTGTGACACTAGGGAGGGGTGTGGACCGAGGCAATTCATGTTTTAAAAATGTTTAAATACCATGCAGGCAAAACCAAAACCCCTCCTGCAGGCTGTGTTCAGGTCAACGTTAATGGTAGCTGGTTTAGACTGACAGCCTCCTGAGGGCAGGGAGGGTATGTCATGCCCAGCAAGGCGCCCCACCAGCCCAGCACAGGGCCTGGCAAGGAGGTAGCCTGTTTACCGGACATGTGGCCCCAATGCCTGTCTGTCTCACTGCCCCTCTTCCTGTCCAATGCCACCCCATAGGGCTGGGCCTTGCCGTAGGGGGCAGGACCCCAGCTCACCTGGCTCTGCCTCACCCACCTGATTCCTATCCCCCTCTTCTCTCCCACTTCCCACTAGCACAGGCCTAACTTAGAACATTCTTGGAAAAGAAACGCTGAGTACTAGACAAGTATTGGGATAGTACAGTGGTTAAGAACAAGGGCCCCGGGAGTAGACAGACCTGGATTTGAATCAAGCCCCACCACCTCCTAGCCACAAGACCTTAGAAAAGTTACCTTGCCTCTCTCTGCCCTGGTTTCCACATCTGCAAAATAAGAATAATAATGGTGCCTAATTTGGTTTTTGTGAATATTAAGTTATATAAGACTTGTAATTTTGTTAATATTAAATTGCATGTAATACATGTGAAATGCCCAGAACACCACTTTACACATAATAGGCATTTCATCAGTGCTATCTGTTCTTCTTTGCTGTTGTTGCCGTTGGAGGCAGGGTCTCGTTCTGTTGCCCAGGCTGGAGTGCAGTGGCACAATCATAGCTCACTGCAGCCTCAAACTCCTGGGCTCAAGCCATCCTCCTGCCTAAGCCTCCCAATTGACTGGGACGACTGGCATGCACCAAGACACCTGGCTGATATATACCTGTCTTTCTTTCATTTTTTTCTTTTTTTTAAGAGATGAGGTCCCACTACCGTTGCCCAGGGGTCTCAAACTCCTGGGCTCAAGCAATAATCCTGCCTCAGACTCCCAAAGTGCTAAGGTGCTAAGACTACAGGCGTGAGCTACTGCGCCTGGCCTGCTGTTGTTCTTTATTGCATGAACAATTGCCATTTATCAAACACCTCCTATGTGTTAAGCTCTCTGCTGAGAACTAGTCTTTGCAATAATTATTCAGAAAGTACATATTGACTACAAACTGGGGCAGACCTTCCTCAAGGCACATGGGTACCTCCCCGTGGAGCTCACACCCTTTTAGAGGAGATACAATAAAAGCCAGGATGGGGAAAAGCAGTGGGGAAGAAGGGGAGGTAATGCTGAGCCACCTGCCCATGGTTAGAGACGCAGCAGGCCTGGGACTCCTGACGCTTCCCTCCTGCCTTATACCTGATCTAAGAAGGCCCTGCCGGGCACACAGTAGATGCCCAGGAAACGTCTGCTGAAGGGCTGGAGCCTCACAAAACCCTACTGATACAAACAGGCTCAGCGAAGCTGAGTGACTTGCCCAAGATCCTAAGAGGTGGTGGAGGAATCGCCTTTCCCAGAAAAGGACAAGCGCTTCGGAGCCACAGCTGCAGGGCTGCAGCCCCTGCGGACCCTGAGCCTTTAAACCCCGAAGCCGCGAGCCCAGCCCCGCAGCCACCACGTGGATTTAAAACCCACGCAGCCGCCGGGCTCCGGCCCCTCTCCCACCATTGGTCGAGGCCGCCAGCACTTGTATCCAATAGATCTTGCTTCTCCCGGAATCCCAACTTGGGATTGGCCCGTTTGCTGTGTCATTTCGGGCTGCCCATGACGTCAGCCTGTCTGGCACCCCGCCCCCCTTCGGTGTCTTGACTGCTGTTAAAGGAGCCGCAGGAGGTAGGACTTGAGAGTTGCTTCAGAGGCGCTATTAAGTAAAAATTTTTAAAAATTTTTCTAAATGAATGCTTATCGTAGAAAATATAGCAAACAATATGATAAATATATTGCATTTAATCCATTACACAAAGCTGACCACTGTTAATATTTTGGCAAATATCATTTCAGTCCTTTTTCTAATAATATTTTTGTACAAAGTTGAGATCAGTTCTGCAGCCTATTTTTAAATTTAGTTTACATGAGACTTTATGTCGTCAGACAATTTTTGAAAACATGGTTTTGAACAGTTTTATGATCACTGACTTATTTACGCATCCCCTATTTGTTTTTAATTTCATTGCACTTTTGCTTTTACAAATGAAGACAGGATCAACGTTCTTCTCCTTAAAACTCTGTTCACTTCTCTGATTATTTCCTTAAGATATGTGGTAGAAACGGACCTACCGGTTGCAAATACTCATACTTTAAGGGACTAGTCCACATTGCAAAATTGTTTTGCGTTTATTCATTCAGCAAATATTTATTGGGCATGACCACATGCCAGTCACTGCTAGGGGCTGTGGACACGGAGAATAAGACAGATGTAGCCCGTGCTGCCTTCAAAGACGCAATGCCAGTTTCACTGCCTTTGAAGCCAGCTCTTCTTGGACACCGATTCCCAAGCCCTAAACTGAGGACAGATTCACTTGGCCTGAGGGCTACCTGTGCAGATGGGACAGGACCGTGTCTCCAACCCTGGCACAGAGATGCAGGTGAAGGGCACAGAGTGTTTTCCTGGTGCCACCCCCTTGCGGGGACTGTTGGACACTGTCATGCCCTGTTCCTCTGGGCTCCCACAGTGCCTGCCTGGCATTCTGGATGCTTTGCAGACATCTCAGCATTTGTTCCTAGACCAGACACTGGGGACACACAGGACACAGTCTAGCTGGGGCGAGATACTGAAAGAAGCCACTCACAAATTCACACACACAAAATTATAATTTGGGATAAGTTCTCCAAAGGGAAGAAAAGGGTCTGTTTGTATTTTGTCCAGGATGGGGAGCCCCTGGAATGCACAGTGTGTAGTGTTAATCAGTCTCCCCTCCTATCCGTGGGGGGTACATTCTGAGACTCCCAGTGGATGCCTGAAACCTCAGATAGCACCGAACCCTATATACTCTGTTTTTTCATACACGTGGATACCTACAATAAGGTTTAATCTATAAATTAGGCATAGTAACAGATTGACAACAACAGCTAACAATAACACAGAACAATTATAACAATATAATGTAATAAAAATTATGTGAATATCGTCTCTCCCTCTCTCTCACACACTCTCAAAATATCTTACTGTACTGTACCCACTATTTTTGGACCTCGGCTGACCATGGGTAACTGAAACCTTGGAAAGGGAAGCCATGCATGGGGTGGTGGGGGCGGGGGGACTACTGTAATTAACTTTTTCAAGAGATTGCTCCAAGCCAGGCCCTGTGCTCAGTGCCCTGCGTGAATTCCCCATGTAATTCTTGCAGTTGCCCTATGTGTGGATACCTGTCAGATCTCCACTTTTAAGTTGAAGAAACTGAGGCCCAGAGTAGCTCATTCACTTTCTCCAGCAAGGGCACACAGAAGTGGTAACATATACTTGCCTGACCCCGCCGTTTTCCGCATGCAGAATTCAGTTTTTGGGGAAATGGGCAGATGAGTGAGTAAGCCCATCAGAGGGGAAACTGTGGAGGCAGAGCTGGCCTGCGCTAGTCACTGTGCAGTCCCACGGCTTGTTGCAGCGCCTGGCACGAGGTATGGAATAGCCTCCGTGCCAGGTGAGGTGCCCAGCATTAGCACTGCACACAGCCAGGCAGACACAGTCATGTCGGAGTCCTCTGTGATTAGTGTGGTCTTTGCTGTCACACCCAGCCCACTCTACCTGCTTCCCCTCAAACCCAGCAGCGGAACACAAAGGGCCAACCTCTCCTAAATCTCTCTCATGTCATTGAGAAGCATAGTTTTATATTATTAATTACCCCTAACAAGAGTACAATGTGTCATTTGTGACAAGAGAGACGCAGAACACTTTTGGTTGGTTGTTTCTGGTCCATGAAGTCAGCTTGAATGACTAATAGTTCTTTCTGAAAGTGTTTCAGACATGAGTTAAACATCTGGAATCTTCCATTTCCCTCTCAAGCTCAACCTGTGCTAGAAAGGTCTGTGTATTAAGCTATTTAAGGTAACCAAAGACCCTGCGGGGCCTGGGCCGCTGTCAGGTGCTGGATGGATCCTAGCTCAGCTCTGCCTTTCTCTGGCACCTTGAATCTTCTCCAAGTCATGGCCCTCTCTGGGCCTCAGTTTACCCATCTGTCAGAAGTCCAAATTGGCTCTAATGTTCCCTTCTGTCCTCTCCTTCTGCCCACCCCTTATCTCCCTGCCTGGCTTCCAAAGCCCTGTCTTTTCGGGAAGAATCCAGTTCCCTGCTGAAATTGAAAAACTGGACAGAAGAGAATGGGATGGCACCCTGGGGTGGAGGTGGGGGTGTCATCTGTGGCCAATTTAGCCGAGCTTCTTTGGATTGCTGTTGGAGAACTCAACCATCTGACATTTGTCCAGCAGCAAAGCTCATGTATCAGTGCCTAAACAAACAAAATGCAACCAAGAAAATGTGCACACACACGCGCAGATGACGCACAACACACGCATACCCTCACGGCAGAAGTATTCACATGTGTACCCCACACATATGTACAACACCACATGCACCCTCAAACGCTCAACACAGACGACACACACCACACACATACAAACACCCCCA
Source organism: Papio anubis (assembly GCF_008728515.1). NCBI lineage: Eukaryota > Metazoa > Chordata > Mammalia > Primates > Cercopithecidae > Papio > Papio anubis. The sequence goes on along the minus strand of NC_044991.1, from coordinate 84,913,790 downwards.
CAGCATGAATATGCACATGTACGTCCCACATATACATGCAACACACACACACAAGCTCACAGTGTAGACCACACATGCACAACACGTCTTTCTGGCTGAGACTTCTGGTTCTGGTCGATATCATACAAACTCTCCTCGCTCTTTTCGGTAGGTGCTAGCCCAGGTGACTGGCTTCTGGATGCTCGGTTGGAAGGATACTTGGTTGGAAGGATACTTGGAGGTGGAGAGGGTGAGTGAGCGGGAAGACTTGTTAGCTGGTCATGAAGGCAGCCAAAAATGGGATTTGAGTGTGTTTGTGGCTAGGTGCCCCTCCCACATTTACTCCAAGGAGGTTTGCCAAGCACCCACTGCAGGCCAGACTGGCCCGCCTGCTGGAGCTACCAATCAAGTGGAGGGGATGCTGAACTCACAGACACCGAGTCCAGGGGCCGCTGGGCCCTGTGCTGAGGCCTCCCGACGCTGCCTCTCCCTCACTGTGAAATCCTGCTCCTCCCTGTTCAGTGGCAGAGGGGATGCGGGTTCAGTGAGCTGAGCAGCCTGCCAAGGCCGCCCACGCCGGATCCAGAGCAGGTGCTGACGGGGCCTCTCTCACCACCCCAGCCCCTCCAGCCTCACTCCGCTGCAGAGTCAGCTGCCCTCGTTGTCGGAAATGAGTTTTTATGAACGAACACCACCAGTGGTGAGGCCAGTGGTGGATCCCAGGGAGCCTCCATGGAGCCAAGGGGGACAGTGCCAACCGAGTCCAGTAGGACGGCTAGGAAGGACCCAGTCAGAGGCAGTGAGGAGGGAGAGGGGGTGCAGAAGGCGTCATTTGCTGAGGCTAACCCATGGGCTTTGGGGCCCAAGTACCGGATTCCCATCCCAGCTCCACCTCATCCTTGGGTCCCTAAGCCTCAGTGTCCCCATCTGTCAAATGGGAATAATATTAGTTTGGACCTCAGAGGGTTGCTGTGGGGATCCAGTGAGCTAATTTCTGGCTCACCGTAGGATCCCAATGCATATTTGTTGAATGACTAAGTGGAAGAATGTGAAGTGGTTAGAACAGGGCCTGGCACGGTGCATGGGCAGTGCCCAATAAACATTGGCTCTTACTAGTGTTTAAAAGTAAAACAAGAGAAAAACAAAACAAAACACAAATGAAGTCCAAAGTTGCTAACCTGTGAAAGTTGACAGCTCCAATTAACCCCAACCTAAGGAACAAAATGAGCCTGCTGGATGCCATTTCCGAAGGTGCTAAATTGGGAGGGGAGGTCACTAAGTTGCTTAAGGTTTCCCAAGACTAATTCTGCAGAGGCAGCTCCGTCCAGGCAGGCCAGGGGGTGGCAGGCAGACCGGGGCACAGATGGCCCTGAGAAGGGCCTCTGCCTTGTGCCCACAACCGGCTCCCCAAGCAGGACCTTTGTTGGCTCAGCCAGGCACTTTCCACAGTGGCCAGCCACCCTCGGCCAGCGGGCACAGTCAGGACATTGCCAGCCACCCTCGGCTGTGGCCAAAACCCACACTGACTTCCACGGGGTCCCAACTGGCTGCCAGTGGGGGCCTGGCATCTGAGCAGGACTGGTTATAGATTTGCAGGCTCCCGTGTTTAGAAATTGTTAACTATTAGGAATTTCAAGAGGTCAACAGTAGAGAAGTAAACTAAACCAAAAAATAAAATAAAATAATACAATAAACCCCCGACCCTTCAGAGCATGTGGCCCTGGCGAGTGCAGGGGGGCTGCCCTCCCACAAAGCTGGCTCTGCGCCCAAGTCTGGCACAGCACAGAGGCGCGGCGCCGCTGGGAGCAAAGCCCCTTTACCTGCTGAAACAGGACGTTTCCTCTGGAAATATCCCCCCTGCCACAGATTAAACCCATGGGCAGGGCGGATGGTGGCACACACTGTCTGGAGTCCCAGAAAGGCCTGTCTCTGCAGTCACCTGTTTCACAATCCATTTGCTTCACACACCCATTTCACAACCCCACGGCCACAGCCAGGCCGGGAAATGTGTCCCAAACTCTAAACCTACTGGGACCATGAGAGTCTCCTAGTTCCTGATGCCCCCACCGGCCTGGCACCCCCTCTCCACTGTCTCCTACATGCGCAGCCCACGTCTCCCCAGAGAGGAAACCCAACCCTTTGGGCTCAAGTCACCTCCAAACCCTCCCCCTTTATATTCTTCCCAGGTTTCGTCTCTCTGAAATTACCACCTGGACTCATCTTTTTACACATGTGATGTCAGCCTCACCTGTGAGCCTCAGTATGGCTGGGGCTGCACCTGTGGGTGGTCGGTAACTACAGGTGGAATGAGATGCCACCTCCTCAGAGAGGGCTTCCTTGATCTCACCCCAACTCTGGCCTTTGGCCTGTCATCACCATGTCTGAAATGACCTCCTGACCACATTGGCCTATGAGTTTGCATGTGTGTCTTTAGTCCCTTTGTCCCTCACAATGTCACACGAGGTCAGGGAGTTTGTTTTCTTCCCAGCCCTGTGCCCAATACCCAGCACAGAGCTTCACACTGACTAGGAGCAGAATGTTTGTTGAATGAGTGAACAAAACCTTTCTTTTACCTCTGACTTGTGGCCTTCTTCCCAGGGACTCAGGCCTGCCCAATCGTGGTGCCCCTTCCCCACTCCCACTCCCAGCGGTGAGCCCTCCCTCCTCAGCCCATTAACACCTTGGCTGTGCCCATTTCCCCTGGGTAGAATCAGGGAGTTGTGACCTCCTCTGCCTGTGCCTGACAGTGGGCTCTGCCCCTCATGCCCAAATTGCCGGCATCACAATCCCTGGCACATCTAGGGTTACCAGATTTCGCAAAGAAAAACACAAGCTATCCAGTTAAATTGAGATATACTTATACTAAACATTATTCATAGTTTATCTGAAATTCAAACTGAACTGGGTGTCCTGTATTTAATTCTGGCAGTCCTGGGCACACACGAAGCCTCCTGTGAATGCTGGCAGTCCAGCCTATGCTCCTTCCAAAGCAATTCTCCTTTCCTACTGCCCCGTCAGGGGCCCTGTCTGTGCTGGAATCATCATTCTCCTCATCTGTAAAATGGAAAATAAAATGATAGTGGTTCCTCCCTCCCAGGGTTGCCAAGATGATTAACATAACAACTAAGATGTATCCGGCCCCTTCTTCTCTATTTGCAAGGCATCAATCCCTTCATTCCTCGCAATCACACCATGTGAAGGTGCCATGAAGGTGCCACCCATTTTGCAGAAGAGGAAACTGAGGCTGGAGAGGTGAAAGCACTCAGCCAAGGTGACACAGCTATGTCCCACTCATCTTTGGGTGACCCTCAGGTTTGGACCCTCAGTTCTGAACACTGCCTTAAACTCTCCAGACAGAATCAACTTTGGAACTAGCGCCAGAGACCACTAAGTCAATCCCAGGTGACACCATCAGCACTCAATAAATGGTAGCCACTGCCTTTGTCGCAGACAGATCAATGGGAGGTCAAGTGTTGTGGGTAGGTTTGGTTTCTTTAATCCACTGAATTAACTGGTTATTTTTGCCTGCTGGCAGTGCAGCCTCCATTGTGTAAATGCCATCTCACTTCCAAGACAATCAACGTGTGACTTCTCCCAGCCAGACTAGCCAGGTCTCCCGAGACTTCCCGGAGGGCAGGGGCTGGGTCTGGCATGGCTGAATTCCCTCGGCTCAGGGTTGCAGCTCAGCTGGAGTTAGTTGATTGAATGAATGAAGAAATGGCTGAAAGCAGGAGTGGTAAAGATGACCTCCTTTACCCTAGGAAGTGAATGGGACCCAGGTTATCTCCAGGCCCAGCCAATATTTGCAGTGGTCCCCCAAGGGCCGCTCAGGACCCCTCAGCTTTTCTCTTAAGTTGCAGAGGCCAAACTGCAGCAATATCTCCCCTGATAAAAGACACGCTGATGATACTGCACCTTCCTCAAGGCAGGGGCTGAGGGAGCCCAGCTCACAGCAGGGTGCCATCTGGGGTAGACCCTGGGTATTGCCCCACTCCTGGGCCAGGGCCTGGGTCCTGATCTAGTGTTGGCTGTGGCTCCAAGAGTGAGCGTCTCCTCTCAAACAGAAGATGGTCAGTGACTCTGAACCTCCCTCTGGGCTGGGCATTCTTGGACTCCTCCAAAGAGCCTGGACCAGCCTGAGCCACATCCCTGGGCTTGACTTCTCCGGAACAGGCCTCCCAGTCTTTCTGGGGGAGCTCTGGCGGCATCTCTGTGCCTGTGCAGGGAGAGCAGGAACCCACTTCCTGCACCGGCTTTCTCTGAAGGATGAATTTACTCTGGTCTAGGTAAGTTCTCCCCTGAGGCCACCTTCATTTCCCAAATTCCAGCTTTTCCTTCTCTATCCAAACTGTTTACCAACACAATAACACTTTTTAAAAGCTTTTTTTGTTTGTTTGCTTTGAACACACACTAAGTCCCTGCTAATTACTAAAACTCCAGGCATTACAGGAATATGTGGATATTTAAAGAATCAGGACTATGTGGGAGAGGGAGAGGCAGCTACCCCAGGGTCCTGGGTTGGAACACAGGCTCCTCCACCGTGTGACTTTCAACAAGCAACTTCCCTGACCAGCTTCCCGCTCTGTAAAATGGGGAGAATGACATTCGGCCACACTGAGTCGGTGTCAGGTTGAGTTAGTATTTGGAGAGTTTCTGGCACAGGTAGGTGCTCCTTAAGTGCTTGTTAAATAAGTGAAGCTTTGAGAAAGTGTCTAAGAGGCGACCCACTAAATTCTTAAGAGGCTGGAGGTGGGCCAGGGAGGGGAGGTCTCTTATGTAATATTTTAATATCTTTTTAAACCAGAAGAATGTGTTCTTGTAGCACTCCTGTAATTAAAACTTAATGAAATAAAAGTACACCCCTCCCGCTCATGCTCATATCCCTTTTGAACTCCGGCGCCGCGCCCCCCAGTCGGTGGCCCCTCGGGCAGCAGACAATGGGTGTGGATTCGCCCCAGGTCCCGCCGGCTGGGGCGGCGACGGTACACCAGTCCCCGACAGCTATTTACATGACAAGGGCTTCCGGGCGTGTCTACGCGAGTTCCCGTCTTTCCTGGTCGTCCTCCTTGGGTTCGGGTGAAAGCGCTTGGGGGCTCAGTGGGCCATGATTTCCGAGCTGCTGCAGAACTGAAGGCGGACAGTCTCCTGCGAAATCAGGCAATGGGTGATCCATCTTGGGGGCTTCCTCCCCCTTTCTCCAATTTCTCTTCCCTGAGCCCCCAGGGACCTTGTGCTCCTCAGAAGACAGGCTAGCCCCAAAAGCCTGGGTCAAGGACCCCAGGGACGGGGGCGAGGGGAGGGCGCACCAGCAACCCGCCCGGGTGCGGCTGGCACCGAGTTCGGCTCCCTGGCCGCGGGCGTGCGCCGGGCTGGCGTGCCAAGCTGACCGCCGTTGGGGAGAGGGCACAGCGCCCCTCCTCCGTTGCGCGGGTGCCGGGTCTACGTGGGCCGCCTAGCTCTGGCCCTTTAAGAGCCCGCCGCGTTTCCCGTCACCCCGCCCCCCGGCTCGGGGAGGGGGTGCGGGGGAACCTCGGCGGGGATTGGCGCAGCGCGCGCCCCCTCCCCGGCCCCCGCGCGGTGGGAACCGGCAGCCCCGTCTAGCGCTGACGTCAGACCGTCTGCCTGCCTCCGACCGCGGTCTCGGAGCGAAACCCGATCTCCTTGGACTTGAATGAGGAGGAGGCGGCGGCGGCGGCGGCGGAGGCGCTCGGCTGGGGAAAGCTAGCGGCAGAGGCTCAGCCCCGGCGGCAGCGCGCGCCCCGCTGCCAGCCCATTTTCCGGACGCCACCCGCGGGCACTGCCGACGCCCCCGGGGCTGCCGAGGGGCGGCCGAGGCGCGCAGGTCCCGGCTTATTCTGCGGCGCCCTGAACTCTGGCGGCGAGCCTGGCGAGCTGGCACCGCCGCGCGCCTCCCTCCTGCATGCTGGGCCCATTCCGGGCGCGCCGGCTGGCCCCCCCGGCTGCCTCCTGCGCCCCTTCTGCTTCGCGTGCGCCGCGCCGCCGCGCCGTCCATGCACCGCTTGATGGGGGTCAACAGCACCGCCGCCGCCGCCGCCGGGCAGCCCAATGTCTCCTGCACGTGCAACTGCAAACGCTCTTTGTTCCAGAGCATGGAGATCGCGGAGGACTTATCGCCCTCCCCGGAGATCACCCAGCTGGGTCAACTTATGTCGGGGCACAGTCCGGGCCGTGCGCGCCCCCTCGGACCGAACGCTCTGCGCCCCGGCAGCGTCCGCCGCGCCCCGGGCGCGCCCTCCCGGCTCGCGGCAGCTGGCGGCCGGCCCGGCTTTGTCCCGCGGCGCTGCGAGCCTGGCACGGCCCCCGCTGTCCGCGCCCCGCCCGCCCTGACTCGGACCCGGGGCCCAGCGGCGGCGCACTGCGCGGGAGGGCTGGTGCGGGCGGATCCGTGAAGTTTCCATTTTATTTCCCTAAGGGGCAGTCGCGATGGAGCAATTAGGCCGGCTCTTTATCAACTTTGGGCGGGGGTGGAGGGGCGTGTGAGACACTGTCTGGTCTGCGAGGTGTCTGGGGCTCCGGGCGTGTGTCTGGAGTGTTCGCGGCGCTGTGTCTCAGGCTCTGAGTGGATGTCCGTGCGTCTGTGGAGTGTGCGTGGCTGCGTGGCTCTGTCTGGGTCTTTGGCGTCTCTCGGGGTGTCTGGGGGTCTGAGTCGCGGTCTTGCCCAAAAGTGCGTGCCTCCGAGTCTTCCTGCCTCTCTCTGTGTGTCTTTCCCGTGTCCGGGCCGGGGTGCCTTTCTTGAGCGTGTGCGTCTTTCTGGGGGTCTGGTCTGGCTGGGCCGGATCTGCGGACCGTGTGTGTCCAGGTGTCTGAATCCAGGGCTCAGCGCTGGCGCGTCTGGCCCAGCGTGGATCTTGAATGTGTGTGTGTCATTGTGCCAGTGTCTGTGTCCCCGACGCACCTATAAATAGCCTCTGTCTGGACAGCTTGGTTCAGTCTGGCTGAAGCCGTGGTTACAAAGGAGTCAAAGTTTGGGGCTGTTTGTGTTTGGGACTGCCTGGCCCTAAAAGGGGTTAGTGGACCAACGGTGGGGAGTGGGGTTTTGAACCTTGTAGCTAACGCAGCCGCCTGTGCACCCAAAAGTTCAGATAAGTAAGTCCGTACCTCCTGCACACACAGCCCACCTAGGTGGACATTTGGCTGAGCAGGGAATTGAACCACCACCTCCCGGGTTCTGGCTTCTAGCTTCTAGCCTACACCTTGTCCCCCAGCCCATCTTTTCGGGGACCTTTTGCTTCCCAGAGCTTTCGTTTCCCCATTCCCACTCTGAAGAAGCACCCCAGGTGAAGGGGCACACAGCCCTTCCCTGCCAGGGCCAGGCTGCCCCTAGCTGGGGCCCATAGCTGGGAAGCAGCCGCCGTGGAATGAAGGCAGTGTCTGGGCAGCTCATAAGCAAGTGTCCGCAGGCGGCTGCCAGTTTGTGGCCCCTGAGCCTATACAGTGAGCTTTGAGTGGTAAAAATAACCAGGCTCGCCGGGCTTTGGCGGTGGGTCCTTCCATCCATCCACCTGGACACTCCATCCCAGCCTGGGAACGGATAGCTCTCCCCCTACCCCCTCCAGCCGGCCTGCGCCAGACCAGCGAGGTGCCAGGAGGACCTGCCCAGAGCCAGCGTTTGCGGAACCGACTTGCCTTCCCAGAGGCCTTTTGTGAACTCAGGAGGCTAATGAAATGCACGAGGATGTTATGAAAATCCGTTCGCACACGTTTGGAGAGTCTTGCCTTAGATGGATTGCTGCTTCAGGGCCCTCGTTGCCTCACTTTTTGCCCTTTGTTCTGTAAAGCTGCCTTGGGGACCTCCTGCTCGAGGGGCACACATCCTTGTGTCACCCTTATTCCAAGGGCTGGGCACAGTGCAGCATTTTGCTCTTGTCTCTCTTTATGGTTCAGGACTTTAAAAAAAAAAAAAAAAAACAAGCATAGTTCTTATTTCTGCCCTCTCTTAGGCTCTTCAGCCCTTCATGATGTTTTTGACCTGACATCAAGGCCTCTTGCTAAATGCCTTGCTGCCACCCTCTGCACTTTGCCCGGCTGCCCCTGGCAGCCTTTAAGTGAGTAGGACCCTTGGGGTTAATACCTGGAACCCTGGCTGGTTCCAGCTGGCCCCTGGGTGCCCCAGTTAGTCCTGTGTTCTGTGTATTCACAGCCCCCTACTTATTGAAAGAAAGCTGCAAGGCGCCAGGGAACCAACCAGTCTTTAAAATTCAGGTATACTGTAACTGTTTGTTTTCATCAGATTTCCCTGAAGGACTAGGGTGAGGAAGTAGTCAGGCCTGGTGTCTCCTGGAGTTTCTTTATACCAAAAGATAGGAAGGAAGCGAGGGGAGGAAAAAAGAAAGGAAAAAAGCTATTACTTGGTTTTTCTTTTAACTAGTAGTGGCTGCTGTTTTTCACCTAGTACATGCTGGGAGTTGTTTGCAACTAGAACTTGATGGATGGTTTGGAATTGGGCTTTGAGGCAGTGTCCACGTGGCTTCTATCCTGTAAGATACCTTGCTAGGTCCTTAAGCCATGATGGGCCTCACTCTCCTCATCTGAAGAATGAGACCGTGATGGATGAAATCTAAAATTCTATAGTCTTTTAAGATAGGGTCTCTGCCCTTCTGAGCCTGGCTGGAGGTCAGTGGGCTGGACCCGGCTTCCCACCCACTGCCGATTCCCCTGTGTGGTCTTCAGCTACCCCAAATTTCAGACCTGAGAGGAGCCTGCGCAAGCTCGGGGTTCACATCCCTGGCTTATAGATGAGGAAAGCCCACTTTGGAAAGTTTTGCCCAAGGTCCAAAACCCACACCAGCCCCAGGCCAGGGTGGTTTCTCTTGGACTGCACACCCGCGCGCCTCTTGAATTTGGAACTTGGGCCCCAGGGCAGGTCCTCCTTGAAATTGTCAGAGCCCCTTCGTGTCTGCTCTCAGGATGTTGAATGGAGTGGGCTTGACTGTAACAGGATACTCCTGGGGCCCCATTTTTTCTGAGAGTCAAGGGATGAGGTTGCTGTCTGGTGGCAATTCAGTGTTCCCAAAACATACCCGTGGGAAAACCCTTTCTTTTAAAAAGCCAGGGGTCCTGGGATTAAAAGCAGGCAGCACGAGTGACAGCCTAACAGATGACAGCCTGGAGCTTGACGCGGCTACTTTTGAGGAAAGGACTCCTGGCACCCACTTTTCCTGGCAACCTCATCTACCTCATTTCAGTTCAGCTGCGTCTCGGAGATGACCCCCTGGCCTTTTCCTCTGACTGTTATCTCAAACTTGGGGCCCAGATGGATGCTAAGTTGTCTCTCTCGGGAAAAGACTGAACCTGGGGCCATCCGGTGTCTGCTCAGGCGGGAGGCGTTTCCTGAGGGTCCTGGGAGGTGCCCCTGCCCTGGGCCCATCTCTGGTGGTATCTACGGTGACAGCTGTCTTTTTAACACCACCCACTGGCCAGAGTCACCGAGCCTCTGATTCCTCTTCTCCAGCCTGTTCCAAACAAATATGAGAAAATATCAGAAACTCACAGGACACCCAGGTTTCCCTGGGTTTGCCTGGCACATGCTGTTTTGACACTTGCTTGAATCAAGTGAGGGTATAGAGACAGTGCCTTGGCACTGTGACATTCTGAGCCCAGTAATTCTTTGTTGGGAGGCAGGAAAGGCCGTCCTGTGCTCTGTAAGGTGTTAGCAGCACCCCTGGCCTCTGCCCACTAGATACCAGCACCCCTCTCCCAGGTTCGACAGCCAGAAATGTCTCCAGACATGGTCAAATGCCCCTTACTGAGACCACTGTTTAATCAATTAGTGGTTTCTCCTAAGGGGCTTGAGGGCCAGAGGGCAGCATCTGCGTTGCCAGGAGACCCTCAGTTCCCATCAGACGTCCGTCCCTGTGAAGGCCTGTGGCCACTCCGCAGCCACTCATCCACTCAGCTTTACTGAGTGCCTGTTGTGTGCCATGAAGCAAAGACAGGGGCTTGCTCTTGAGATGAGGTTTTCCCGTTTTCATCTTGGATTTGCGTTTCTAAGGAGAGACCCCGGCGTTAGTGAAAGCTGATGTTTTGGATCGGGGTTAAAATACAGACGTCTAACACCAGCTGTTCTCCCCTGTGGGCCCGCTAAACCCTGGGACTTTTCACCCGCAGGTTTTCTGACTGTCTGGGTTTTAGGTTGTGGTGTACTAAGGGAGTTATTAAGGGAGTTGAGTTCTGTGACCCGAGTCTTAGGTCAGACAGTTGGCCGCAGCTTCCCAGGAGGTCTGGGTTAAGCCAGCTACACTGCCCAGTGTGACCCAGGGTCGAGGTGAGTTTAGCGTTTGTCAAGGCACAGAATAACTAATTGTTCCTGTACAAACACACACACGCCTGTGAGTGGGTGCTTGCATGCGCACACGTGCAGACACACACACGTGCACACACACATTCATACACAGGCACGCACAGCTTCTACTCCTGTCGGTCTTTCCTGCCCTCTTCTCTTTGGGTTGGGAATGGTTAAAACTTCTGGCCACGTAAGAAGGGGGAAGAGTGCACGTTCTCCCCTGTAAGTGGTGCAAACGTATGCACTCTGTCCAAAAAAGAAGGAAAGTGGAGCCGTGTGTGCTGCTGCCCAGGAGAAGTGAGGCTGTCGGGAGGTCCGTGGAGGCTGGAAGCGTCTACAGCAGAGCTGCCTCCCTCAGGAGCCCCAAGGCAGCCTCCATGCTGCAAGATGCACTCGCCACCAGATTGCCCCAGAGCCACGGGGTCAGATGTTCCCACATGCCTACCCCTACCATCTCCACTCCCAACTTGGCCCAGGGCCAGGGAGTTTAAACGTTTATAGTCCGGTCAATAGTTTAAAAGCCAGAAAATGTTTGGAGGAGGGTGCTGGTGGCAGGGTCCAAACCTGAGGATTGGTGTGGCCTTCTCGCTTCAGGTGTTAGCATCCAGAGACCAAGTTTGCAGGCACCCCGGTGTCTGGGATCCTGCCCAAAGAGAAGGAACTCTTACACGGTGAATTTCGGAGGCTGTGCTGCTGCCAGCCTCGGGTTCTGTATGGTGCACATGCTGAGAGAAGGAGATTGAAGCCGAGGGCCCATTTTTTGCTTTTTACAAAGTGTTGCGTAACGCACGCATGGTTGGGGCACGTGCGGGAGCTGTGCGGGAGGAGGACCTGCTCTTCATGCACCCTCTGGAGTGACGAGGATGGTACCATGCCATGCCAGGGGCTTCCTGAGGCTGGGGGAGCATGGCTCAGGGAAGCAAACTCAGTTGTCTTTGGGGTGGTCTCCAGGGAACCGGGGGCAAGAGTCCAGTTTAAAGGCACTGTGGCCGCTGCTCAGCCCACCATTGCCACGTGGGCCCTGAGTGGCCAGATCTTTCCATTCCAGGGCAGCTGAATGGTTAGATTTTGACATAAAACTCCTGGGTTTTAAGTGTGGCAGTTCCTTTTGTCTCCCCTGTCACCAAGAAGCCCCACAGAACCTGCTGGCAGACCCCATCTGTCCCATCAAGTGACCTGCCCTGCTGTGGGTGGGTTAGGAGTGTGACCGAGGGCCAGAGGGATGGAGATGTCAAAACTTGCTGGTCCCATCCCCTTTGTGCTCCCCTTCACTGTCACCTGATAGGTCTGTAAAGTGGGGTGATAATAGCCCCTGTGCTGAGGGTGCCGAGAGATTCTGGCTGTGTGTGGCCTGGTGTCTGGCGCAGCTGTGTGTTCGTGGAGGTGGGCGGTGGTGGGGTGGATTGGACTCGATGGTCCTTTCTGCCTGGTTCCCTAGCGGTCACTCTCTAACAGAGTGCCTAGTGAGGAGAAGGCCTTCACCAGAAAAAGATTGCCCACCCTCGGACTGGCTGGGAAGGTTGGAATCAACAGGCCCATCTGGGGCCCATGGCCTTGAACGTGGAGGTAATTGACTATCTGTGTAATACTCCTTGTCCTTGCCAGGTCCACCACAAACCTGGCTGGCAACGACCCCAGCTTGCCTGTTGCCGGCCCAGGAAGCCCCAGACAGTCTCTTCGGGCCTGCCAGCAGGGTTCCCTTAATCCACTGCCAGGCTTGGTGGACAGAGGCTGGAAGAGGGGGTACAAGGCAAGGCACAAAACAGTAGCTTCTGATGGTTTGGGGCTCCCCTTTTTGAGAATCAATTGAAATTTTTAACAGGTGAGCGTATGAGAGGCAAACCATTGAAAGAAAGGCCCTAATCTCCCCTACCCCCCATCGACAGGTGCAGCGGCGGGAGGGCCGGGGAGGGGCCGGTCTTCAGTTTCACTTCTACTCCAAGCTCTCCTTCCTGCCTGCTCCCCGGGGTGGGTTGCACCCCTTTGCGAAGCTGTGATAGTGCCGAGTACTGACAGTCAACCTCATTTTCCCGTTGGATGACACTACAAAGCCAAACCTTGACACCTCAGGGGTCTCGTCAGGGTCTTGTCAGGCACTGGCAGAACTGTTGGTCACCAAACTGGGAAGAATCCCAGAATGACTTACCAGCCAGGGCAGGGGCTTCAGCACCCTGGGGTGGACCTGGAAGAGCTTGGGGCATCCCCAAGCTATCCGAGAGCCACAGAATGGCTTCTCTTTTCTGTTCCCCGGGTGACTGATGGATTTTTGTGCTTCTGCTTTTTTTCCTAGCTGAATGTGAAGAGATTATTATGTGCCAGGTATTAGTGACGCATTTTTCTCAGTGTTCAAAACAACCCTGAGAGAGCTACTGCACCAATTTGTGAATACAAAAATGGGATCAGAGAGGGTAAGATACTTGCTCGAGGTCACACAGCCAGGAACTGATGCTCCATTGGGATTCAAACCCAAGCTCCCTGACCTTGCAGCCCACATTCCCAGGCTTTCTTTTCCACCACACCGACCTCCTGAGCTCCAGGGCTTTCTTTGCAAGATTGGCCATTGCAGTGGTATTTTAGGCTCCCAACAGTGCAAGCCCATATTGGACCATTTGTTAGGGAAGAACACATAAGAATTGGCCACCTCTCAGAGCAATTGGGTCCATTCTACTCTGGCAGGACACTGGCTGACATTCATTGAAAATGCCTCCCCAAAACACACGTGCCTTGCCAGGCTGTGTGAGGAGCCGGTGTCTCTGTCTCCAGCTCCTCTGTGCATCTCTGACATACCAGCACCAACAGATGTCGTGGCAGAGGTTTAGGGAGTAGCTGGGGAACGTTCCCAGGAAATCAAATGTAGGCTTGATAGGGGACATCACTAGACACAGCCTCCACAGGGGCTCGGCGTTCAGCACCATTTGCCACGCACATCTGACCTCCTGTGCTGTTCCCAGGGCCGCAGAATGTCAGGGAACAACACAGACGAATTCCTGCCCTCTGCAAGCTGCCGCTCTTGTAGGGAGACAGGTGAAAGAACACGAGTCATTTCAGAAGGGAAGCTGAGAGGCCACACTCAGAGGCACCTTCAGGGCCTCGCCTAGGGAGACCCCCAGCCTGGTGTCCTGTTTGGGGCCCACGAGCACCCTGGTCTTCCTCCTGTCACACCTGTCATGGCAGTAATTCCAATTTTTGTGTCATTAGCTGTGCCATGTCTGCTTTCCCCCCAGGCACCAAGCACAGAGTGGTTGTTGGTTGTGTCCTGAACCTGGTAGGAGTCTAATATGCATTGGATGAAGGGAGGAAGTGGGCAGGCGAACTTGCAAGAGATTCCAGATTCTTGTGTTCAAGATACAGGCTTTGAAGACCTTCGTTTCGGGGGTGAGCATGGTATCCTCCTGAGCCTCCAGTTGACCCTCTGTGAAGTGGAAGAATGACATCAGTTTTATGGGGGTGTCAAGACTGTTACCTGAAAAGCACCTCTGACACAAAATGTGATTTTTAATGCTCCAAAGTTTCCACTATTTGGGGCAGGAAGCTGTGCCTGAGTTTCTAGAGCTAAGGGACAGGTACAGAAGTCAATGCGGACCCACCTCCCCTGCACCTGCTTCAGTTGTCCTGTGTGGCCAAGGTTTCACAAGTGATGGCTTTAGTTCTACAAAGGCCATCAAATGGCAAAAATGCATTGCCAGGGCTTGCCGCATGCCCCCAGAAGGAGAATTCCTAGCTTGGTTCTTCTTGGCACACACTTGCTGCAGACTGGGAGTGTCCTGGGGTTAATATCCTCCTCATGGAGGAAGGTGGAGTTTGCTCAGAGGTGATGTTGAGATGCCACATGTTGAACCAAGCTAAGCAGCTATTATGACTCAACTTCGGTGGTATCAGGTGGTGATCAGCTATTCCTAATGCTCCAGCACATTCTAGTATGTATTTGTTGTTAATGGGGATGGGGGTAGGAAGAAAGGTGGCTCGGAATCAGTCCCTGCCATAAACTAATAAGGAGTCAGAAAGATTAGAAGTATAGTCTGGTTTTCTTCTTCTTTTTTATTTTTTTATGTCTTTTATTTATGTATTTTTATTTTTATTTACTTATTTTTTTTTGAAATGGAGTTTCGCTCTGTCGCCCAGGCTGGAGTGCAGTGGTGCGATCTCAGCTTACTGCAACCTCTACCTCCCGGGTTCAAGTGATTCTCCTGCCTCAGCCTCCCAAGTAGCTGGGACTACAGGCGTGAGTCATCACACTTGGCTAATTTGTTGTATTTTTAGTAGAGACAGGGTTTTGCCATGGTGGCCAGGCTGGTCTCAAACTCCTGACCTCGGGTGATCTGCCCACCTCGGCCTCCCAAGGTGCTGAGATGACAGGTGTGAGCCACCATGCCAGGCCCCTTTTTTGATGTCTTTTAACTAAAATCTTTTGTGATTGTTTCAGTGGGTTTGGGAAATGGCTCTATGGCAGGAAAGAGAGTTTTAATTATTGGTAGCAAGTTGAAAATCCCCACTGGCTCGGGGATCTGGATGGTGGATGAAGGTTGATTGTGACCTCCACAAACCAACTCTTCACCATCAGCAAAAAACACCTCCCAATCCTCCTTGGCAGTGGTGCTAGGCTCCCCCCAGGCTGGACGGCCACAGCCAGAACCAGCTAGCGGTCATGCAGTTTCGAGATGCCACTTTGCCTTTTAAGTCCTAAGCAACCGTCCTATATCCTTTGCCCCCCAATATAGGCTTTTGGAGTTTCAGGGGAGGTGGCTGTACCGAGTGCTTATTTGTATTGATAAAAGTTGCACGATCTTGACACCAAATAGATCAATAAATATTTTGACAGTTGGTGGAAGCAGAATTATTGTGTGCCTCAGTTTCCCTGTTCCCCAGAACATGTTCTGTAAAGCGTGGGCCTGTGGTGGGGTCTGTCAGTGGCAGCTGTCAGCCTCTATTGTCATTGGCAGGTTGTCATGGATTCCCAGTATGCAGGTCGCATCAGCATCAGGAGTGGAAGAGTCTCTGTTGGTCCTTAAGGTCTCCAGGAGGGGCCAGTTCCATCGCTGGCTTTGGGAGCATGAAAGTGACAAATCCAGCCCTGAATTTGTCTGAGCGTCAGTGGTTAAGAATATAAAAAGGTGTGTTTTTATATTTAGAGCCACGTATCTTCAAGTATATACAGTATACATTTGCATTTTATGTATGATATATGTAAAACATGGACTGTCAAAACATGTGAGTTCCAACCGCCAAGGCTGGGAGGCTTCTCTGAGGTCCCTTGTTGGAGTCCACCATGGGCATCCCACCTCCCACAGGTGTGTCACAGGGCGAGCTCAGGTGAGCCTGACCTTCTCCCCGCTTTGCCCTGGGTTCCCCCAGGCAGGTGAAATCAGATTTTCCAGGCTGTGTCCTCAGCAGCAAGAGAAGTGGGAAGTTGAATCAGTTTTCAGAAATGTTGAGCAAATGCAAACTGCTCTTTCCCCCAGGAGGTTTTCAGCACCAGTGGTCGCAGGTGCCTGGTTGCCCCTCTGCTCATCTAGACCAGATCCCGAGAGACTACCCTGCACCCCACACGCCTTGCTCAGCCTGTGGGGCAGTCCTGGCACCTGGTAGTTGCGCAGGGAGAGAGACTGTGGCAGGGTCCAGGGTCTTTTTAACACAGCTGAGCCTCTTTCTAGATGTGGAGTCTTTGGTCAGCTCCTTACGCTCCCTGATCTTGGCTGCCTCATTTATAAACCAGGATTTATAATTGCTGCACAGAGGTGATTAAATAAATTGTCTTTTAAGCACCTATCACAGGGCTGATTCTTAGTAGATACTCAATAAATGGCCACGAGGGTGTTGGTGCTGATGGTAAGTAGGGATTGGTGGTAAGCGGGCCGGCTGCCCGAGAGTGTGAGTTGAGTGGAGCTCAGGTTGGCTCCCTCTTGCATCAAGCTGCCCACTAGACTTGCACATCCCTGATATGGGTGACACCCACAGACTGCACAAGCTGTCCCGTAAGGTTCAGATGCCCAGACAACAAAATTCGGTTTGAGCCCGTGGGGTGATTCATCCCAGAGGCCACACTTCCTTTAGGGAGGCTCAGAATTTGCATGGGGCCACAGCAAACGCCTTTCTTCATTCCCCTGAGTTATGCAGCAGGTAACGGAACTTCGATCTGAAACACTTCGTGGATGTCAGTTGAGAGATGGCGTGAGAGTTGGATTATGGTCAGTGATGTGCTTCAGACTCCCAGAGAAGGGAGAATCTCAATGTCCTCTTACGGCTGCTACATTTAAGGAATAAAAAATAAAAGTTAATACAGAGACTTTTGCCAAGTCTCTGTGTGTGTATATCTATATGTACGTGCTCACGTCTTAGGATTTCTGCAAGGTCCGGAACAGCTTTTTCCAGAAGAAGGTGGAAAGTGAAGCCAGGGAACTTCGCGCAGGTCTGGGAACCCTGCAGGAACTTGGTGCCTGCCCCGCCTGTTCCGCAGATTCCCCTCACCGGGCTGAGCTGATGTCTGTAGCTGGCCAGAGCTCTAATTGCCTTCCTAAAAACAATTTAGTCGGTAATAATTCTATAAACCTCTGAATCAACTTTGCGCAAACACCCTGAGTAATTTCTTTGTTCTTTTCTTTCTACTTTGTAATTGGTGTCTGTAAAAGCCAAAGGTTTGGTCTTGCGGAAGGCGTGATTCATTTATTGGTGTCTGTGCCTCCTCGTTATTGAGTCATTTCAGATGCCATCTCAGTGAGCCAGGGCTGATTCATATGGGGCTGAGCTTAGAAGCCAATAGGGTCACGGCCATAGGAGGAAACTGGTTTTCTAATCTATTTATGATAGGGGAGAAAGAGGCGGGTGTATTGAAATGATGGAGAGGGTGTCATTACATGGGTGAATATAACTGATGAAATAACACCAACCAGCTTTTAAACACCACTCCATTTGCTGCTGTTGATTGTTAGGATAGATCGCAGCTCAATGCACTCCTATCTCGGGTGTATCTCTCCCTGTGTTTATGGATCTTGATCTCTGAGCAGGCTGACACGGGAGGGATACCCCCGCCAAACCTGGAGGGACGTTTCAAGTCATAAGCCGCAGATGCAAAGAATGTTGCCTCTTTAAAAAATGTATCAGCTGGACCTACCATGAAACACATGTTTAAATGTTTAGGCTCACGTGTAAGGGAGCCTCTGCCCCATTTCCCACTCATTTCTCCAACAATGACAATTATTAGATGTTTGCGGTTGTTAGTTCTTTGCATTATTCTCCAAACTGTGAACTTACACATGGTGCCACTTATTTTGCCTGATTTTATTAGTTGTTTTGGCCCTGAATTGTCACTGTCCTCCCATCTAGAGGGTAATCAGAGTTGCTTGCCACATGGCCCAGAGGTGTAATTATGAGTCCAAATTCCAACTGTCCATATAAATCTAGGCTCTGCCTGCAAGGGGAATATTTCTTCCTGCCATGCTTTCCTCTGGTTTGTTCCCCATCTGCATAGCTGCACTGCATCCTCCACTCTGCATCGGGGAACAAGGGCCTGTCTCAGGTAGTTTTGAATCTCCAGCTTCTAGCTCAGGACCAAGTGCAAAGCATTCCATTGGTGTCTGTCTAGCTGCTGGCTGGATGGCTATGAGAAAGTTCACTGGAGGAGAAATTTGCCAGTAACCCTGTAGAATCCAGCCAGTATTTATTGAGCTGTCTGGTGACTTTCAAAGTATAGATGAGGGATGTTGAGTGCACGGCATTCGATCGGCATCCCCCATTTGCTGCCCATAGCAGACATTGCTAATCAATTGCACCCTCCATCCTTGCTGGGCTCAGATCCTCACTGAGGTGGTACTCCCGGTGCCTGCTCCCAGTCGGGGTTCAGAGAGGGCTCAAGTGATGACACCTGTTGGCCATCGGGATGTGGATGATCCTTATGGAGAAAACTGGAAGTTGTGCGGACAAACAGCTGACTAAAAGACTAGTGGGGGCTGCAGAAATCCTGGTGCATGCAGCCACCAGAACCAACTCCCATCTGCTCCTCCTTGTCACCCTGTGTGAGTCCCAAGGCAGTTCCTTCCATGAGTTCTACGGACATTCCCCACCTGTGGATGGCCTAGCCCCACACTTCAGCTGCCATGTAGTGGAGACCTTCCAGCACTTTAGTGAAGCAGCATCCAAGTGTGACTCCAAGAGCAAGGCTCCCCAAAGAGCATGACTGCCCGGAGTAAGCGTTATCCTTGGTTCCTTGACAGTATGTTATTTTTCTTTTTTTAAAATCAAGGGTGAAAACGGAAATATGCACGGAGACCTCCATTTTCTCTTGCCAGCCTTTCTACACAAAAGTCCTGAGCTCTGCTCTTCGAGGCATTCCCTTTCACTCTAGTGAGAATGAGCTCTGGATCCTTTTCCCAGAATAGACTCAGGGGGGAATTGAGGGTGGGGTTCAGGAACAAAAACAAGAAAGGGGAGAATCTGGGAAGCAGTTAGTATTTAGGGAATGAACCTGACACCCAACAACTTTATCTCCTTGATTGTGTTTCTGGGTTCTTGCCTGTGACATCGTGGCGTTTTGAACCCTAGTGATTCCTACTGACAGTGGCTCAGGTGCTCACTGAGCACTTTGCACACTCTGTCTCATTCATCCTCATGGCAACCCCGTCGCGTGGAGGAGGAGGAGCTGAGTCATTTGCCAGGGATCGCCCAGCACAC
The DNA here is from genome assembly GCF_008728515.1 of Papio anubis. NCBI lineage: Eukaryota > Metazoa > Chordata > Mammalia > Primates > Cercopithecidae > Papio > Papio anubis. Next base: position 84,894,844 of record NC_044991.1, on the reverse strand, counting down.
CACAGAGCAGGGTTTGAACTTGGGCTGCAGTGTCTTGGCACAGAATGGGAGGGAGAGTCACAGAGAAGCAGGACCACTGGCCAGCCCATGGTCAAAGGGGAAAGTTCTGGACACAAGGTTTTCCTGGCATTCCTGGAGCCCCAGGGGCGCCCGGGCTCATACCTCTTTCTTCCTGAAGCCTGTGCCTCACTCGGCTAGGCAGGGATGAGCCCACCTTCCCCTGAGCCTCAGAACCGCGTGTCTCTTGGTTTAAGGGATGGGCTGATTGGGGGCCTCTGCTGCTTCCTCCTCTCCTCCCATCCTCCACACACTTCCCTCCTTAGAAGGGTACCTACAGCGATCCCTTGGGCTCAGAGTGGGAGGGAGCAGAAATTGTCGGTAACAGGTTGCAGCTGAAGGGAGAAAGTGGTCCCTGTGACCAGTGGGGTGCCTGGGCAGGATCTGAGCTCCCCAGGAGGGGTGAGGAGAGAGTCCAGAGAACATCTGGACTGGAGGGACCCTCTCTAGCCTTCTTCAAAATGTGGTAGTTCTCAGTCCTGGCCGCATATTAACACCACCTGAGGGGCTGTGGCGGCACCCCAGACCCACTACCTCTGGGATGGGGCCTGGCCAGCTGGGTTTCCTAAAACCCCCCAGGTAATCGCAGGGTGTGGCAGAGTCAAGCCTGCTGAGCTGCCCCCAGCCCCAAGCTTGCAGATGGGTAAGTTGAGGTCTGGTGATGGGGAGGAGGAAACTCAGGCCACTTTTCAGCCACAAAATCCTTCTGGTGCTAATCAGAGGAGTACTGCTAGGCCAGGCACGGTGGCTCACGCCTGTAATTCCAATACTTTGGGATACAGGTTTTCACCATGTTGGCCAGGTTGGTCTTGAACTTCTGACCTCAAGTGATCTTCCCGTTTCAGCCTCCCAAAGATTACAGGCCACAGCGCCCGGCCAGGCCTGCAGTTTTAAGCAGGGCAGACGGATTGTGAAAGGGCCAAGCTGGGCTGGAGGTCTGATTCTCTAGCGGTGAAATGCCAGGTGCCTCTGTGGGGAAAACATTTTGTAACCTGAATCTGGGCCCATAACGGGTACCAGAGACCTGGGCGTCTGTCCTAGCCCCGGCCAGGGGGCCCAGGGTGGTGGCAGAGCCTTGGAGACTGGACAGACTCCAGCAGCTCTGGGGCTGGGTCAGCCCATCAGCCACTGATGCCAGCCCCGCTGGGCTCCAGCCCAGAGCCACCGCCTGCCGGCCTCACCTGGCCTGCATTCCTTTGTAGGGAACGAGGATGTGGGTGACCCCAGACGGGTATGAATCATGTCTTGGGGAGGTGGTTACTCAGAGGCGGCGAACACCGAGGCTGCCTTCCTCCCAAACAGCGTGGACCTCAGCGTGGAGCTTCGTGTCCTGGGCTTGGGGCATGGCTGCTGAGGGGGGTGTTGGAAGAGCCTCGTTGGAGTGAGATGGGCTGACAGGCAGTGGTTCCTCTGCTCTCCACTCTAGCATGCTCTGAAGAAGAAAAAGAAAAGAGCAGTGTGGCTGCGGCACTGGGATGCCAGGTCAGTCACGGCAGCCTCACTTACCAGCTTTGTGGCTCTCAGGCCTGTTTTTCATCTAGAGACAGAAGTGCTGGGAAGCAGTCCTGACTTCCTCCTGTTGTGAGGGCAACATGGACCCCCGTACCCTTTTTTCCCGAGTGCCTACCATGTGCCAGGCACAGCACCATATGCAACCCTGCGAGAGTTACTAGACCTGTCTTACATGGCGCTACATGCAACCCTCCAAGAGCTACTAGACCTGTTTTACAGATAAGGAGACTGAGGCTCAGAGGGCAGAAGTCAGTTGCCCAAGGGTGCATGACTCGTAATTGGCTCGGCTGGATGTGGAACCCGTTGCACCCACCTGTGTCGTAGCCACCCTCCCATGTCAGTTCTAAGAAATCTACAAACACAAAGCAAACGGTAGCCCATGAGAAAATTGGAGATGGCACGTAGATGAGCATTTAAAATGTAATAGTTCCATACTCACGTGAATGTATGTTAGGAAAAATATAACAAGTACATTGTCGATTTCATGAGTATTATTGCTTAACATCGGGTTAAGTAATAAGTAAATCAATTGAATATTTTCTTTCAGTTGAAAAGAAAAATATTGAAGAATTTTAATTCCTTTAATGGAGTACTTGGGTATGGCAAAAATCAGGAAGGCTGAGAGTGTCATCTGGGAGCTGTGTCCCAAGCCCCTCGTGGGTCTTTAATCAGCAGTTACAGATCCGCTGCTCCTCCTGCAGGATGGAAGCACTTTGTTCTTTGGCCTTTGGAGGTCACCCAGCTATGTGAAGGTCAGGGGCAACTCGATTCTAATGAGATCAAGGTCACAGGGTCATGTTGCCCTCAGGAAAGTGGTAGATGGAGTTCTGTGGCCCTGCTGCAGGGCTGGGAGGTGGAGAGGTGTGGACGGAGAAGGACCTCCTGTCCTCACCTGCAGAGAAAGCTCAGAGATGCTCCCAGCTGGTGATGGGACTCCAGCCTGAATCTCAGCCTGCTGGTGATGATGGACAGGCCAGCACTTCCCTGGGTACTTCCTTGGTGCCCCGTCACCACCCAACACCTCACAAGGCTTGCAGAAGAGCCTGCTGAGACTCAAAGAGTGTCTGTATCCTGCCCCAGGTCACAGCTGTGTGGCATCCTGATCTCTGTGTATTTTTAACCAAGATCTCAGCGTTCTCTTTTTGTAATGGAAAAAAAACAAAAAACAAAAAACTCCATAATTTAATTGTTTTACAATGTCTGAAATGGGTGGATATTCTGCAGAATAGGTCTGTGACTTATTATCTAGCCTCCTCCTCCTGTACCTTTTTAGCTCTGGGGAGAGGGAAAGACAATTGGAAGCAAGTGAAGAAAAGGGCTCAGGTGTGTCCCAGCCCCAGGCCTTGCAATTACACCTGCCGTGTGCTGGCCCCCACCTTCACCCAGTTACTGCTAGGAAAAGTCCCGGGGCGGGGAGGTGTTGGGGAGGTTCTGCTGCCTGTCTGGCTTGCGGTTTGGCAGACCTTCCTGGACGCAGGTCTCGGATCCTGGGCTTGGGTCTCATCCTACAAGAACTAGGGGGAAAGGTCGACGAGGCAGCTCCCGAGCCCACTGGCTCTGACTTGTGTGGGGCAGGGAGGGCACCTGGCACTCTGTGCCTAGTCTCTCTGCTCATCCTGTGGGCCTGCCTCCTACCTGACTACCTGTCTAGGAATTTTTATTGCAGCCCACAGAGGCACTGCAGGTCGGCTGGAATGTGAGATCCTGGCCCTGGGAGGCGTGGGGTAGGCGGGCTTCAGACACAGCTCCTGGCTGCTGGGCAGGGACGCGGAGCGAGGTGGCCACCCCCTGGCCTCCTCACAGCATGAGCGTGGACATCGTGGTTTTGCCGCCTCGGGACTTGTCTGGGTTTTGCCATGTTTCCTTATGCCCTGATTCTGCCAGGTTAATTCTGATGAGGTTTTGGTTTGACCACTTCCTGGGACACCTTGACCCAGAACAGGGATTGAGATAAACAGTTGATTATGATGAGTTGTGAAAGCCAGAAAATAGTCCTAATACCAGCAGCACTTAGGCAGCCCCCCTATGCCCTGAGACATTGCTGAGTGCTGTCCTATAGTACAGAATCCTCCCACTTAGCCTGGCCAGGATCTCTGCCTTTTCTCTCCACAATGAAGAGTATCGAGGCAAGAGGAGGTGGACGGAGATTGCTCAGGCTCCAGGTGACCATGGCTTCCACAGGCCGCCCTGCCAGTGGCACCCACTGGCATGGGGTGGGACAGCCACTTGGCCTCCTCTGCATCTGACAGCCTCAGCCCTCAAGGAATTAAATCCTCCTGGGGCCAAAAGTGGCCATGCTTGTGACCCCCCAGCCACAGGCCAGGTACAGACCTGGGCCCTTGGAAGGAGCAGTGGCCTGGCAGGGAGGGGCTTCGGGGGACCGGGCTCAGGAGTACTGGGTACCCTGGTCATGAGGTGGGAGCTTCAGTCCCCTGTCCCAGCCGCCCTGTGAGTTCCTGCCACCAGCCCTGACAGCCTATTGCTTACCTGCCCCCATGACTCTTCCCACACCTGGTGGGCTGTGCCTTGGTGCCTGCAGCTGCCGAAGTCCAGGTGAGGCCACACCCCCTCCATAGGGAGTGAGTGGTCACCACATAAGAGTGTCCTCCGGGTTGCATCTCCTCTATGAGCCTCTGTTTCTTCATCTGTGAAATGGGGATTGTAATAAGCACCCAGTACACAGGGGCATCGTAAGAATTAAATGAGACAGTTTTGGCAAGGGCTCAGCTCAGTCCCGGGTGCTTTGTAAATGCTCGAGAAACGCAGCCTGTTCTGTTAGTAAGACGTAGCCAGTACTCGGGGAGCGGTGGCTCTGTAAGCCCCGGGACCTACCCATGAAAAGGGAGAACAGGGTGGTGGGATGTGAAAAGTTGGGAGGCTCCTCGGGGAAGATGTGAGAATGAGGCTTGCAGCGTGAGTAGGAGTTCTACCCAGGGGGAGGTTTCAGGAACCAGCCCCTCCCAGGCACACCCAGGGTTCTTTTCCCCCACTCTGCAGATGGAGGCGGTTGTTCAAGACCACACAGCGGGGGTGGCTCTGAAACAAGGGCTGCAGGCACCAGTGAGGTGGGTCTGAGCTCCCGTGAACATGAAATGGACACAGTCTGGACTGGGAGATGGTGCACCCGGCCCTAGCTCGCAGCGTCTTCCTCTGAGAGGGGTGAGAGTGAGGGTGAGGGTCCTGCCTCCCCTGTCTTATTCCCACCTCTACTGTGACCTGTGTAACCCCCAACAGCAGAGTAATGATTTTCTTCGGGGGAAAACGTTCTCCCTACCCCATCCTTGAGGAAGCACGAAAGGAGATTTGGGGAGTCGGAGCTGGCATCAGCTCAGGGGAGAGGAGTGGTGCCAGTGGTGCCTGCTGCAGCCTGGGCACCTTCGCCCTCCTAGACCGGCCCAGAGACTGTTTGTGATTCGACTCTCAGTCAGTCTGGGGCCTTGGCTGGTCCTCGGTCTGTTCCTCCTCCTTCAGATCCCGCACAAGAACCCCTAGCGCAGCCCCTCTGCTGGAGGGACCTTCGGAAGAGTTGGGGAGAAGGAGACTCCCCTCATGCCATGTTAATGGGGGGGACACCAGAAGACTGGGTGGCATTTGCCATTTTGCACAATTAGGAACCTCACTAATGGGTAATTTTACTCAATATTTCACGCCATTCGTGAACTCGTCTGACACATTTATTGAGCACCTACTATGTGGTGGCCCTAGTGTTTTGGACGCACACAACCGTGAAAAAGACAGGCCAGCTCTAGCGTGGCAGACAGGAAATTGGCCAGAAAACCAATGACTGTAGAAGAGCTTTTCAGAACTCCTGTAGGAAAAGACTGAGGGGCTGGTAGGGACGAGGAGAAGGCACCAGGACCAACTTTCTCTAACCCCACCTCTCTGGTAGCCTTGTAAGCAGGATCCCCAGGCCTCAGGGTGTAGAGGCATCAGCATTTATCAGGCGCAGTTCTTCCCTCGGATGTGAGCTGAAATGGGGCGAGTGCAGGAACCTGCATGCTCACACATTTTCTCCCAGGAGGTGCAAGTTCCAGAATCCCCAGCCTCTGGATCCTCCCCGACTGGTGGGTGAGCAGTAGACGGCCAGGTTCCACCCCAGAGGTCCAGCAGGTGGGGGTCAGCTGGGCGGGTCACTTACAAAACTCAGAAGAAGCCAGATCTTCATCCCCAGTGAGTGTTTCCCAGGACAGAGCCCAAGCAGGAGAAGCGCAGGCTGGGGTGTGTGCCTGCTCTCCAGGCCCCTGCCACCTGTTTGCACATGACCCTGTACACCCCACATAGCAGTGGAGACCCCGCCTCCTGCTACAGTTAATTAACCTTTTTTGCTTCACAATAAAAATACCATGGCTCTTCTGATTGTAAAAAGTGATATACACTCCTTATTTAACCAAAAATTCAAAGAATTTGATAAGTGACAGGCGAAAAGTCAAAATGCCTGCAATTCCAGCACATGGAGGTGAGTTTCTTCTATGGGGGATATTCTCAGGAGCATTTGCATGTGTAGTGCTGATGCAGGGTGGGTGGCAGTGGTGGGGGTGGGTGCAGGCACTGGGCCCAGCCCCGCCGGGTGGTCTGTGTCCCCAGCCGCTGCCCAGTGTCTCTTCCCTAAGGGGTGAGGTCAGAGGCTCACTTGGGGACTTTTCTGGACTCCCTGGCAGCCCAGCTAGCAAAGGCAGGGAGGGTTTCACATGGAGGCCCCCGGGCTGAAAGCCAGGCAGGTGGGAGGGTTAAATCTGGCAAGCTGTGCCTTCACCTAAGAGCCTCGTCCTCCGTATCCATAAAATGGGATGACACTGACAGTTCCTGCCTCACGGAGCTGAGGTGAAGAGTGCATTAGGTGTTGGGAGAAGCTCAGCAAACTCCCAGCACACAGTAAGTGCCCCGTGGACCTCGGCTGCTGCCGGGTGATGCAGCCTCTGGCCCCTGGGATCCACGTCAGCCTGAGCAGCGCTGTGTCCACATCCCTTCGCTATATGGAGCTGCTGAATCAGACTTTGATTCACAATTGAAGGCTTCTGCGGTCAAACATGTCTGAAAGGCCGCAGCCTCTTTTTACAGACAGGTCCCTGAGACCCAGAGAGGGTGAGTAGGAGGCAGGAGCACCTCCCCATGGTCTTGGGAGGCAGATGCAGGGCGGCCCCTGGGTCGCCTTGTCCCCCGCGCCAGGAATGTACTCGAAGCTTCTTAGCTGATCATCATGAGAAACAGCTATTTATGTGGGCACAGTTGTGAGAACTCTCCTTGAACTAGTTCCTTTAGCGATGGACAGAGGGGATTCCCCGAGTTTCATTTGGAGACTGTCCCGTCTTGGCACTGACCTAGGTCTGATTCCCGGTGCTGGGTCCGATGCTGGACTCCCCAGGAGGACCGGGGCAGTGTCTGATGCCACAGAGGTGGACCAGGCCAGAGCCACCCCTCACCTCGCCCCACTCCCCGACCGACCTTTCTGCCTGGGAAGGCCAGGCCTCTGTCCTGGTCACACAATACCCCCTTCTCACGTTCAGACTGGCGGTCTAGACACTCATGCTCCCTTTGTTCCGAAGGGTCAGGGGTTGGGGGAGGGCCCCAGAAAGTGGGATTTGGGCCGAGACAGAAGAGAGGGGGTGGGTGGCGTGAGGGGAAACTGGCTTCAAAGGAGACAGCCTGTTCTCCCTCCGCCTGCCCGGCGAGTGACCAGCCCTACCAACAAAACGTGCACCAATTTCTAACGATAGAGGCAGCTCCCAAACAGAAACGCGTTTTGAAACCCAATCAAGCTGACGCCCACTCGGGCCCATGCGCCCAGAGCTGTTTAGCTGACACCGTCTAAATAAAACCCCACAGCCTGTGCCAATAAGTCTGGGGCGGGCTGCCAGCCGGGATCGAAGGCCTGGAGGCAGCGCTCAGCCAGGTCTGAGCCAAAGAAACCCCTGGGGAAAGAGACAGAATTCCCACCCCCACCCACTCAGGGCATGCTCACCATGCCTGGGTGCCCCATAAAGGGGAGGGCAGGCGGGAACATCCCCGAAGCCACCTTGTCCTCACAGCCGTTAGTGACAGGAAGCTCCAGGTGCTGCCCCAGGTGAGAGGCAGAATCTCCAGTTTGATTCTCTGGCTCTAGGCTTAGTTCTTGCCTAGCAAGGCCTGTACCTCTTTTAGCCTCATTCGCCTCATCTGTCAAATGTGGATGTGAGCGTTTGCCCTGATTCCTTAGGGAGAATGAATGTGAGGCTCTGCCTGGCAACAAGTTCCCTGCCTGGCAGCGTGAGGTCGACCACTGGGTGCTGAGGCTGATGATGTGGTCGTCATTCAGCCCTTGCTGCCGGCCATGCTTTGTAGCTTCCTGATACTCTAACTCTGGGGTTCTCAACTGGCCCCTAGGGACATTGGCAGTGTCTGGAGACTTTTTGGTTATCACAACCTGGGGTATGGAGGAAGTGCCCACCCCATAGGCGTCTAGTGGGTGGAGGCCAGGGATGCAACTCAACAGCCTGCAGTGCCCATGCCAGCCCACCCCACCCCACAAAGAAGTGTCTGCTTCCTAAGGTCAGGCAGATGGAAGTTGAGGAACCCTGATTTAACTCAGTCCAGGCCCCAGACACCCCCTCTCCAACTTGCTCTTGCTCCTCCATAATTGCTCACATGAGGCTGGACAGAAAACGGCTGCACTGACCTGAGCAGGAAAAATGGAGACATCTTGGAATGGGGAGAAACACTCAGGTGCCCGCTCCCCTGGGGAATTCAAAGCTGGTGGAGGCTGAGCTGAGGCCTTCCTGAGATGAAGGCTGAGCCGAGGCCGTCCCGAGGTGAGAGCTGAGCTGAGGCCGTCCCTAGATGGAGTCTGAGCTGAGGCTGTCCCGAGGTGAGGGTAGAGGTGGCAGAGAGGCCTGAACCACCTGGCCTGACCTTATGGTGCTCACTGTGAGAGGGGAAGAGGGAAACACACTGAACCCAGGGTGGATGCAATGTCAGGACCCGATCGAGACACAGGGTCAGACTTATGTCCCTGGGCAGGGAACCCATAGACTAGAGAGAGCTCACGGCTCAGGAGCCCTGCCGGAGACCCTTGTGGGCTGGAAATGAGTTTGGGCAAGCTTGGGTCAGCTTGGAGTTGAGAAGGGCAGGCCAAGCAGGGCCCTGTGGCACAGGTGCAGAGGCCGGACGTTGCTGTGGGTATTTCTGGTGACTCCTGGAGCCCAGCTGTGTCAGTTGCTCCCAGAATGCCCCTGATCTTGTCCTTCTGGATTTCTCATCTCTCCTCTGAATACTTTATCCTTTCTTTTCAGGTCAACTACCCCATGACTATGTTTGGGGAAGAGTTGGCCAAAAAAGTTGTATTTGCCTGATAGAGCCTTCCTGGTGCAGTGGGGAGAGGAAGCTCCTGGAGGCAGGGCTGGGCTCTTTGAGAAGGAGTGTGGCAATTGATTAGTAATGTCTGCCATGGTTGCCAGCAGGGAGTGGCTGTAGGTGTGTGTAGGGGAAGTCATACATGCAAAAAGCACCTGGGTTCTTTCCTGACCTGGTTGGGTTGCTGTGGATAAGCCATGTCCCCTCTGGCCTTGGGGTCCCTCTGTTAAATGGCAATGCTGAGTCAGTGGCTTCTGGGTCACTTCACTGATGTGCTATCTTGTGGAGCTTTGGACCAGCCACAGCCACAGGTTCCCCCAGGCACAGGAGATCACCTGGAGAAGAAGGAAGTTGCTCAGTTGAACCCCTTAACGGAAAAAGAACATTGCTCCATGTCTTGAGCTCATTCCTCCGCATTGGCAGATCCCTTCTAGAACCTACACATCTATGTCTGGGGCAGAACCAGAGGCTGTGCCCACAGATGGCAGAGCTCGTGGGCTGCTTGCTGCAAGAGGAGTGAAGATTAGGAACAATTTAAAAGCAATTATTAAAAATGAGAGTGCGGAAACCAAAATCAGAAATGGGGGAAAACTCTTCAGTCCTCTGACATAACCCATCACCCTTTTGGGGGGCTGCTGTAAGGACCAGCTGGAGAGGTCCTCTGGTTGTATCTCCCTGGTGCACTGTCCCCGCGGGATTAGTGTAGACACCTGTTTTTGGTGGGGATCCTAAGCCTGACCATGGTTTTGTTTGTGGGGTGTCTGCTGCGGGTCCAGCACTGAGCTCCACTCTCTTGCGTGCACTACCATCTCCTCTTCGTTGCATGGGATTGAGGCAGGTACTTCTGGTCACCCCATCTCACAGGTGAGGGCCTCGAGGCCCAGAGACGGGGAAGGGGCCTGCCCAGGGCCTCGCTGTTGAAAGAGGCCAGTGGATGCTGTGCCAGTGGCTGGTTAGTGGGTTAAATGCATCAGGACATTTAATCCTCACAATAGCCCTTCAGGACAGGTGATTGAGACCGCATTTCACAGCTGGGTAAACTAAGGCTCAGGGAGGTGATTTCCCTTCGACCACACAGCCTGAAGGTGGTAGAGAGGGGCTTTGCCCGATTCCAGCATCTGGGCTTTACAACATTTGAGAGAGAAGAAGGAATGAAGGGAGGGCAGGAAGGAGAGCAGACCAGTCTCGTATAGAAGCTGCCATGAGCAGGGCAGGCATTGAAAGGAAGTAACCGTTTGACCGGCACCGCATCAGAGAAAGGTCGGTGGAGTGAATGAGCCCTCACTGGGCATCTGGCAGGCAGCAGGTCTTTCTCTAGATTGGAAGCTGACAGTCCCAGGGGAAGAAACTAGTTCCCCCATTTAGGAGAGCCACCCCTGTCCGGCTAACCCGGAGTGTAACCTGGAGGAGGTCAGCGCACAGCCTGTGTTGAGGCTCCAGGAGCTCCTGGATGCAGTTCTTCCTCCCTTGGAACCCACCCTTGAAACACTGGCTGCATGGAGGCCCACTCCCCAGTTTAGAGGGTGTTTAGGTGTCACCTGAGTGTGCCCCTGGGCCACACCCTTGCAGTCAGCCCACCTCCAACCCTGTCTTTCTTTCCTGGGAAGGAAGGGTGACTCATTTTACAGCGACCCTTTGTATAACAAGGGCTGAAATACAAAGTTGGAGGTGAGACCAGATTCCTCTCCTCTTGGTTCTGGTCCACCCGGAGCAGGTAGAAACAAGTTCTCCCCCATGCATTTCCATGTAACCCTTTTTTTACCACACACCCCCCTTTAAGTGAACAGTTCTACAACAAAATTGCTGCCACTAGGTGTTAGAAACATCTTAGCAGGCGCCTTCCTAGAACAAGAAGAGCCAGAATTATTTGCTGGGTGGCCACGTACAGTCCTATTTTAAGAGCGACCTGGAGGGCAGCCCAATCACAGACGATGGCTTCTAGTTCTCTGGAGCAGCCAGCCCCCTGCCCCCAGCCAGTCCACCAGCAGACCCCAAACCAGACCGATAACTTAGCATTTTCATTTGAGTCCATCTGACAAATCGTTTTAGGCCGAGAAAGCAATACTGCATCTTTAAATGGCTACTTTGTCAGCGCGTCTCTGCGCGCTGTAAAAAGTCCTTTGTTATCTGTGTCTAGACAGCACGCCAGCGGAATATTTGGTCTGCGTGAGGGGAGAGAGATCTGACAAGGTTGAATTCATTTACCAGCTTATTTAAAGCGGGATTTCAAAACACTTGCTCATAAACTGTTTTCGGCCCAGACTCCCCGGCCTCTTCCTAGCCCACACTGGCTTTTCTTGCTTTTATAATTTTTCACCTGCTCGGGCAGTTAGCTGGAGATTGCAGCCGGGTGGGTACCCTGGCGAGGAGAGTGACTGCGGCTTGCAGCTTTTTTCTTTTTTTAATTGTCCTCTTTATGACTGTCTAGACGTTCTGCAGATGCACGTTCTCGGGGGAAATGGCTTTTCCCTCTGGTTACAGTACTTGGGAGGGTTGCAGACGGCACCCCCTCCAACCATTTGACCACCCAACCCCCTTCCTGAAACTCCCCTCAGCCGTTCTTCCTTTCCTTAAATTAAGGCACTTTGCCTCCTGGCAGCCTCTTTGTGTTTATAACACATTGACTTGACTGTGCTAATTTTATACCATCATCAAAAAAGGAAAAGTGACATTCCAGGTTTTCTTCTCTCTGAGGGGTGGGCAGAGACCCCTCCCAGCTCCTCCCCACAACTTCCCCCGTTTCTTCTTCCAGCTCCTCCTTTTGTGGTGATGTTTTGTTTTGTGGCATGCCTACATGCCTAGACAAATAAAACACCAGAGGTTGGCTTCTTAAGGATGAAAATATCAGGGCTACTTGAATGCGTCCGAGGTTTTAGTTCTGCCAAATAGATGCATCAATTAACCTCATTGCCATAGCGACTAGGTCATTGTTACCGCAGTGACAAAGGGGCAAGCTGTGGGGGTGGAGGGTCTCCCGGGCCCCCCAGTCACCTATCACGCGCCCCACAGGAACCGGTGCAGAGGCCAAATAGGCATTGTCCTGCCAGCGACCAGAAAGTGGGCCCACTTTGACTCCCTCAGACTCTGCAGTGGGTGGTGGGGGCGGTTCTCAGAGCCCCTGCTCCTTCTCAGGCAGCCACAAAGCCCAGTGGACTTGGGAAATTCAGTTGCCTTCCAGGCCCGCTACATATTCAGGCTGGGAGGGAAGCAGGCTTCAGAGTCCGCTTCTGGAGCGAGGGCTGCGGGGTAGAGAGAAGTCAGCCCGCCCCGCTCCCAGCTAGACCCCTAACTCCCCCACCTCCACCCCTGAAAACTATTGCCATTACCACTGACCTGCTGCAAAGCCATCAATTTCCACCCACCTCCCCTCCCGCAGTCATCAATCTGCCCTCCGGTTTTTACTTGGTAGGGGGCACAAAAGGTGGGGAGGGGGAGTCAGGGGTGGGCAGCTGACCAGATGTCTCCTGGGATCCCTAAACTGCATCTCATTTCTGCCAGATGAAGCGAGTCTAACCTATCAGCCTCCTTTACCGCGGTGTTGGGCGGAGGGTGGTGCGCAGTGGGACGTTTCGAATGCAGGAGATAGAGGAGGACGTCCCATAACACTCCGGGTTTCTTGGCCAGATCTTTTTATTTCTACTCCCAAAACAGACAGCCCACAGGCAGGAGTGGTCTGTTGAGCCCCTACTCCCATTGTGCGCGCATGGGTTTATGACGGGCTTTGTGCAGGTGGCCGGACAATATGCTTCAAAGGCCGAGAACTCTGAGAGCTGCTGGGCTCTAGTCCTTTCCTCTTCGTGGCAGCCTGGAAACCTGTAAATTTCCCCGCGGGGGTGAGGAAGTGGGGTGACTGAGCTTGTAATATTTCAAGTTATACAATCATTCAGGGGTTTCTTTCTGCAGGGGTTTCTTTCTCATAATTACAGCGTCTTTAAGAAGAAAAATCAACATGAAGTATTTTCAGGGGAAGAGACTTTTAAAAGAAACACACACGCGCGCACACGCGCACACACACACACCGGCCAGAACAGCACCACCGAGTTAGTACGGTAATGCAAGTTTGTAATGCATGCTGGGCTGCCCGCTCCAGGAAGCTCCCAAGCAGGAATGTTCCTGAAGGATGGGCTATTAAATATTGGATCCTCAGGCTGGCAGATGCGTCTGCCCTGTAATTGGGTCTGTCTTGGAGTAATTAAAGGAAAATGATTATATTAACCCAGTCACCAGGCCGGCATGGCATGGAGAACTGAATGGCATCCGTATTGACGTTTCCCTCCAAAAATTGGCCTTTCTCAGCACATCAAAAACGCACCCTTGGCTTGAGTTTAGGGAGCTTTTCTTTCTTTGCACTTTTTATAATTGATCGCGTGTCTCCTGGCCTTCTTTTTCTTTTTAAAAAGCAGTGGGGGATATCCGTGCCCTCTAACGTGAGCAGCCTCTACCTGCTCAGGGAGATCTGAGCTTAAGGACGAGCATGGCGCAAATGCCCCAGGAGATTGCGGCGTGAGAGACGACATTGAAAAAGGTCTGGCTTTTAAAGCTCAGACCTGGGAGGCCTGGACTCTTTTTTTTCTTCTTCTTCTTCTTTTCTGAAGAGTTGTAGAAGCCAGAGTTTCAAGACCGTCTTGGTTGTGCTGCCTTATTTAGGAGGCGAGTTGCTGCTCATTTGTCAGGCAAAACAGATGTGGTGGGGAGACAACATCTATTTTCATAATTCGAAACAAATCTGGCGAGCCGCCTTCCTTTTCAGCGGGGCCTGCTCATGCAGAAAGCCCAGCTCCCAGGCAGCATCTAGCAGAAATATTTATAGCTCATCCATTGAACTTTCCTTCCTCCAGGAGGAGTTGGTTTCTGCTGGCGATGGGGACACAGACTTGATAGGGAGTGGGTGCTGTTTCAGGGATTTTTTTTTTAAATCAAAAACTGGAGGAGTGTGGGTCACAGCCAGCGACGCAGCTGTGCCTCTCCTTCTCGTGTCCTTTCGTCTTCCAGGTGTGGGGCGTTGGCCACGGGAGCCTGCTCTGTAGCGTTTAGCAGCCTCTTTACTGGGAGGGCAGTTAAAGACTGACTTTGAAACTTCTCTGGGCCGGTGGCTAGGACCCCGACACTCCAGGGAGAGCCAGGACCTGGGCCCCTAGTTACCAGTGACTTTGTGCTTAGGTGTGCAAGGGCAGCGGGCTGTCATTTCCCCGTTTTATGGATGAAACCACCGAGGCTTAGAGAACAGCTTCCCCAAGGTCACGCACGGAACTGAGCACCATTCACTGTCAGCTCAAGCCTTCATTCCCACTGGGAGGCTTTGCTACGCCGTCACCTCCCATCAGAGGTAGCCGTGTCTGTCTGTATATAATAGCGACCTAAGGAAGGAGGACAGACCTGGTATTTGGGTGAATCACCCATCGCCTGTTCATTTATCCAGTAGGTGAGCTCCTTCCCTGTGCCACTGGAGATGGGAGGACTTGGTGAATGGAACAGGCCTGAGCCTGCCCTCAGGGAGTACTTGTCTGGAAACAGTCAGATACTGAATGGAGGAGGAGACTCGACAGCGTCACATGACTGTGCCTGGGGGCTGCTTTCCTGGAGGTCTGAGAGGGTCTCTCAGCAGGGCTGACCTTGTGCCGAGAATTGAGGGATGAGAAGGAGTCAGCAGTGGGAAGACCTTGGGGGGAGTACCTCAGGCAGAGAGGAGAAGCTGGGAGGGTGGGGTGTGCTCAGCTAGGTGTGGTGGCCATGTCCAGTTCCCAGCTGGCCGTGTCACCTTGAGGGGGCTGACCAGGTTTCAGTTCCTTCTTCTGTAAAATGAGGGGGTGACTAAAAAGTACACAAGCTCTGATTCTAGGAAAACCACAGAGAATCGAGTTTTGTAAGGTGCTGCTGGTAGGGGAAGCGGTGGAGGGTGTATGGAGAGCTCTATTACTTCTCACAAAATTGAATGTGAAACGACAATGGTTGCTAAACTAAAAAGTGGGTTATTTTAAGCAGTGAAAGGTCAGGGAGGGCCCTTCCCTTCTCGATGCTGGGACCACCCTTGTTCAAGGCAGCGCTGCACCTTCCTCACGGTCGTCCCAGGAAGGGAACGCCCTAGAGAGGTCTCTGGCTATCACCCACAGATGTTAGAAGTGGGACTGGCTTCAGGGCAACTCCTGGTTGCCTAGCGCAGGGCTCCCTCCCTGGCAGGAAGGAGACCCATGCAGGGTGAGGGTGCCCTCAGGAGCTCAGGCAGGTGGCAGGTTTCGAGGGGTGGGGGTTCCCAGTGGCAGTGATGGAGGGTGCTTCTCATTCCCCAATGCCGTGATTCCACGCAAGTGGATGGAGCATGCTGGAGAGGTCAGGAAGGAACATGGGCACCTGCCTCACACCTGCCCCACCAGCACTCAGGCAGGCATCACGAATCACACTGGGCCGTGTCCCTGGTAGCACCCGGGGTAGATGAATGGGGACTCCCAGGCCCTGGGGTGCCTGGAAATCCCATCACCTGAACAACCAGCAATAGAGATCGCCTTTGGGAGCTTCCAGCCAGTCAGAGCACAGCTCTGCAGTTCGGAGGCCACCCAGGGCCATTCCAGGTCTTTATGAAGACTGAATGAAGGCCCTTGGTTTCTTAGAATCCCTTTAGCTTAGGGTTTCCTATGCATTTGGGTAAAAAGACGCTCAGTGACTGCCCTTTGTGCCAAAGGTGGAACCTAGAAGTTGTCCTAGACTCCAGTTTTCCTGCAGATTGACATTCTCAGAACTTCCCTCCCTTCCTCACTGACCTGGCCCCGACCCGTGGGATGATTTTCGTTCTCCTGCCTCCAGAGAAGGACCTGTGAAGCAGTGCTTACGTCCTCACGCAGACTGCTTTCCGCCACGTTCCCTCACCCGTGTGTTCATTTCACAAACATTTACGAATGCTAGTGTGCACTGATCGTTGATCAAGGTAGTTGTGACTCCAACCTTCGGAAATGTACGATCCAAGTGTGAAATGAACAAGTGTCCTTTCCTAAGCGTTTGCTTTCAAAGTAGATTTTTTTAGACTAAGTTGTTATTCTTTAAACCGGTTGTCTGTGATTTAAGTCCCTGCTGCTGTCTTCATATTGAGGCCTAATTAGGAATCAGCTGTTGCCTGGCTAATGTTTATTGAGCAAGCACTATGCACCCGGCACTGTGCCTTAGATATTCACTATCGTCTGATTTAATCCAGAGTTCCTCGACCTTGGCGCTGACATTTGGGCTGCATAATTCTTTTCTGTGGGGGACTTTCCTGTGCATGGCAGGGTGGATGTTTAGCTACTTCCCCTCACCCACTAGATGCCAGTAACACCCCCTCCCAATTGTGGCAACCACAAATGTTTCCAGACATGGCCAGATGTCCCCTGGGGGCACAATCATCTCCGGTATAAGAACTACACCTTAGCCCTAGCAGCTGCCCTTGAGGTCCCAGTCCCTTCATCTGCGGGATGCGGGTGATGATGGGACTCCTCAAAGCGGCTCCTTGGGAGCTTTGAATGATATAATGCACTTAAAGCTCTTAGCACGACCCGGCTAAAGCTGGAGTGGCTGCAGCTCTCCCCGCTGGTGTGTCTGAGTGTCTGATGGGCAGAAGTCGTTTTTACCATCCACTCATCCCCTCCACGGTTCCCTGGGGCTTGCAGTGCAAGCCGGACTCCGTGCCACAAGCTAGGCTCACCTTGCAAAGATGGTCAAGGTCACAGCCATTGTGACCCTCACTCCCACCAGGAATGCCAGCGTGGACTGCCTGTACCCAAGGAACTGGAAGGTGCAGGCTCTGGCCCTGGCCCGCTTTGCTCAGTTGCTCTGTGTCTCTGGGCAACTCCCCATCTCTGGCCCCATCCTTTTCTCATCTGACCCATTTTAGGGGCTTCTAAGCCACTTTCCTCCCCTAGAGACTCAGCATCTAAGAGGGTGAGTTTTTCCCAAGGTTTTCCCCTGGGTCATTCACAATTCTGATCACTTGGGGATCTCTGAGCCACTCACAGTGCCAGGTGACCACCCCCTTCCACCATAACAAATTCACCTATGTGGCTCCAGCAGTTGCTTTTACATCCTGGGCTTCATGATTGAACAGGTGGTTCCTCCACTAAGGGAGCAAGCGCCTGGTCACAATCTGTTCATCTGTAGTAGGGCACTTGTAAGGCCATTCCCGGCAGGTCCCGAAACCCACCACTGAACGATGTCGATTTCAACCTGTTGGACACGGCTCCCACATTGCCTGAAAGGAGCTTCCCCAGGAGTTCTGATGTGTGCCATGCTTGGAAAATCACACTGGAAAATGATACCTGAATCGTTTCAAGTTCACGTTGTCTATGTTGCCTTTGCCCCAATACACACACACAGCCACCTGCAGGAAGTCTCAATGCAGCTTTGCCAAGCCCCAGTTAGTTCCTCATTGCATCTTCACGCCATGCCCCAGGAGGTAGGGTTTCTTGCCCTTGAATGAGACAAAGGTTCCTACCTCAGGGCATTTGCCCCTGCCATTTTGTTCAGCCAGGAGTGTTCCTTCCCCAGCTCCCCTCATCTTGAAGTTCTCTGCTGAAAAGCCACCTCCTCTGAAAGGCTGTCCCTAACTGGATCATCTAAGGAGGTCCCCCCTCCCAGGTGCTTATTATCACAAACCTGCTCTTGTTCTGTTCCATGTTCTGGAGAAGACAGGAGGACTCTTCTTCAAAGACACTCGTGTTGTTCAGAGATCCCTGCAGTTCCTGACTCTTGTGTACCTGAAGTGCTCACTGGCAGAGAAGTTTGCAGTTCTTCCTGAGCAGTACGTTGATACTTTTCAGTGACACTTTCTCTTGGGGATGTAGTGGTAGTATGGGACATCCTACTGGGAGTATTTGATTGTACTGGGGAGGCAGTGACACTTTACATCGGGGAATCCCAAGCTGCCCTCCCTCCTCTGGCTGTTGTCACCTTTAAGACAGAGGTTGGAGGTTCCGTGCTTATTGCTTGGGGCAGACAGTAGGAGCCAATGCTTCCAGGTTACTTAAAATCTCCTTTCCTCGTTTCTAAATTTTAAATGACGTGTTTAGAATTTAATCTTCAAACCTGGGAGCCAGACCTGCAAGTGGAAAGATGACAGCCGAGAGAGGGTTTCGTGTGGCTGCAGCAGCCAGATGGCAGATGCTGTGAGCGGGAGGCGAGGGAGGCTGCGAGAGAGGGAAGCTTCTTCTGTTTCGGCTCTTACCCTCCCTCTGCAGGAAACTAACCCCCTCCCCCAGTGCCAGGCCTGGGCCAGGCCCTAAGGACTGCTTAAGGCTGCTGGCCTTAGAGTCTGCCAGGGGGATTCTAGTGATGCCAAGGGACAGGGCACTCCCAGAACGTTCACTTATTTTCAGAAAACTTTTTATTTTGAGACAATTGTTTGTTAGCGTGCAGTTGTAAAAAATAATACAGAGAGGGTTCTATGTAGATATCCTCCAGCTTCCCGCAGTGGTACCATCTTACATAACTGTAGTACAGTGCTAAAGCCAGCAGTTGACATTTGTCACAAACCATCAACCTTACTCACATTTCCCCAGTTTTACACGCACTCATTCGAGTGTGTGTGTCTGTGTGTTTTCGTTCAATGCAATTTTATTGCATGCATAGATTGGTGTAACCACCAGTCAAGACACAACAGTCCCATCACAAGAACTTCTCATTCTTCCCTTTTCTAACTGTATCCACCCCCTTACCCATGAAACCACTAATCTCTTCTCCATTTCTATAATATTGTCATTTTAAGTGTGTTATAGAAATGGAGTCATACACTATGTGGCCTTTTGAGATTGGCTTTTTTCACTTAACGTAATTCTCTGAAGACGTCTCCTTGTTGCCGTAGGTATCAATAGTTCATTCCTTCTTGTTGCTGCGTAGTGTTCCAAGGTATGAACGCATCATGGTTAGTTTAACCACTCACCTGTTGAGGGACATCTGGATTGCTTCCAGTTTTTTGTTTTTGTTTTTTTTTTGCTATGAAAAGTAAAGCTGCTGTGAACACTCAGGCACAGGTTTTTGTGTGCACATTAAGTCTTCGTTTCTCTAGGGTGAATGCCCAGGAGTGCAGTTGCTGGGTCGGATGGTAGTTGCAGGTTTAGTTTTTGAAAGACCCTTCAGTTTCCGTTCACCTCCATGCCTTCCTCTGGTCTCTGGCTTTGGTGGAAAGATATGAGTGCTGGGGAGCGGGCATTATGCATGGATTCCTTCCTCTTTCACATATTAATTGAGGGCCACTTGTTGTGTCAGGTATGGTGTTAGCCCTCATGGATACAGCACCAGGATAAATAAGGGTCATTGAGGCACTTTCTTGCTGGTGAGGTGCACTTGACAATGAACAAGCAAACACTTAGAAGGAAGATGGTTTCTCATAGCAGCCAACACTTACTCAGTGCTTCCTACACACCAGGTGCTTTCTGGGTTCTTTATGATCCTCAAACAACCCAATGAGACGGGGCCATAGTTCACTCCATGGTACAGACAAGGAAGTGGAGACACACAGCTGCTCCCACAGCCGGAATAATCCATGCTCCTCACCATACCCTGCACTGCCCCTCTTGACCAAGACAGGCCACCAGGCGATGCAGAGTAAGAGAAGAGATGAGAGCACATGTGGGATGACAGACCCAGGGAAAGTCTTCCCACAGCCAAAACCGCATGTGCAAAGGCCCTGGGGTGGGAGCAGGCAAAAGGCCAGGCTGGCTGGCACATGGTGAGCCATGAAGGAGATGGGAGGTGCAGGGGTGAGGTGGGGTGGGCCTCGCAGGGTTTTAACCTGAGCATAGTGTGAGAAATCAGAGACTTGATTATTTTTAAAGATTGCTCTGGCTGCAGGGTGCAGAATAGGCTGGGGTTGTGTTTGCAAAAGAGGAAGTAGGGAGACAAGGACGCCACGTGGACAAACCTTCTGCTCTTGAGGGATGAGCCCCGAGGTTCTCTCTCCTCCTCAGCCCACAGGGTTCCTGTGTGGGTGCTCAGCAGTGCAGGGAGGCCTCTCCTCATGGGGGGTCCAGCTCGGAGTGACTGTCCCGCAGCTCCGCCCCTCGAGGGCAGGAGAGCTCATCCCCAGCCAGTCGGCCCCTTGAGCCTCTGCAGCTGGACCATGAGCTCCCATCTAGGTCTGTCTTCTGATGGATGTTTCTGGTTTCTTGAGTTTTCTCACCATGTCTCTTGCTTCCTCTTTCTGTACCTGTTGTGATTCTATAAATTGAATTTACCTGCTCAATATCAGCCACTCCAGATCGTTAATAAACGTGCGCCTGATGTCCTTGACACATTCACCATGCTCGCTGGGTCAGGCGAGGATGCCTACTTTGCCATGTCATGATGGTCACCATTTATTATGCACTTGCTGTGTACCAGCTAGCGTTCAGAGAGCTGGTACCTATGTCCCTGTTGAGTTCACCCTGAAGCAGTCCTGTGAGGCCGGTACTGTTGTTGATTCGTGCCTTACTGTGCCTTACTGTGAAGAAGCTGAGGCAAGGGGCCAGGTCACCGCAGACACCACACATACAGCAAGTGGCTGCATCTGGATTCGAATCCAGAGCCAGGCTGCCTGCCTTCCGCAGCTTTGCTGTGCCCCGTCTCGACACTCAGAGAAAAGACACCTCCAGAAGCTTCCCCTGCTCCCTTCGCAGCACAGTTGGTCAGAACCTTTCGCAGAACAGTTGGTCAGAACCTCGTCTTCCCGGAATTTGGGATTTTCTGCTTCTGGAAGATGCTGCTTGGAAAGGAAGTGATAGCAAGGGCTGGAATAGCCTCGCCCGTGGGGCGGGGACAGGGAGACGCGGCTGATGTCTGAGAGGCTTAGAACTTCCTTCTTGGAATCTGTTTTTCATGTTGCCTGAAAAAGAAAGAGGAAGAGACTCATACAGATGGAGACACAGGGAAAGACTCAACGGATTTAGACCCCAGACAGTCACACACCGGAGACAGACAGACAGACAGACAGACATCCCAGAGGAAAGGACACACCCCCAAACAATCGAAGGTGGGAGGCACACAGACGCCCTTGGACACACGTTTGCTGCCCCGGAGCCCTCCCCTGTAGCGAGGTCGCCCTTCCCACCTGAGCTCCTTCCCTCCTCGGGCTGCTGCCGGGCCCAGTGGCCCATTCCGGGGCCAGCAGCATTTCCCAGACCCTCCTCTCCCAAACCGGAAAACACTTGTAGCAAGGAGTGTCCCGCCTGTGGGCCAGGGGTCTTCCTGGGCCTCTGAGCCACACATGAAGGTGACGAGCCAAGCTCCAGGCCAGGGTCAGCAAGTTGGCATGGTCGGGGGACACGTGGGTCCTGATGGCAGTGACCTTCCAGCTCAGTGGGGCTCCCGACGGACTCAGGCCTTTGCTGCTGGTGGAGAGGTCGGGGCTGCTAGAGGCTGTTTTCCAGGGTGGGTACTTTGTGTTGAGTTTGTTGTCCACTCTTGCGACTAGTGAGAACAGCTGTCACAGCACCGGGCTCCGTGTCCCAGGCACAGGGAAAGTCTGACCCTCCCACCTGAACTTCTGTGACTTTTCTGGGCGTGGGAGGGGGATGGGCGCTGACATTGTTGCACCTCTCTGAGCCTCAGATTCCTTATCACGAAAATGGGATGATAATAAGAGAAGCGTACTTCCTGGGAAGCTGCTGAGAAAAGTAAATGAGATAGATGACAGAAACCCCTTCATACGGGGCATGAAGCACAGCAGGAGCTCACTGTACCTGCTGCACGTTCACTGTGGTCAGCACGGCTTTAGAAGAGTCCAAGCTATTCCTCATATGTCCACATTCGTCTCTCCAGATATAAGTCCAGCCGGATTTCTAGGGTACAGAATCAAATTGCTCTGCTCCAGAGAGGACAGATCGTAGTAGAATTTGCATGCCCTGGCTCCTGGGGCCTGGCCTCAGTCATCGTGAATCCTCAGCCGTTGTGCACAGCCTGGCATATAGCAGAGGCATGATAAATATATGCGCTGCCGCAGTGAGGAAATAGGAAGGGAAAGGGCCTGAGGATAGATTTAGATGACAGAAGAAAATGTCTTTCATGGAAAATAAAATCAGACACTCCCCTGGGCATCCCTGCATGGAGACAGAGGGCAGGTTGCTGATATTCTGTCCCAAAGGGGTGCAGCTGGGACTCTGCAAGTCCATCGTCCAGGGCAGGGGTACTGCCTCCTCACCTTGCAGCTCCTTTCCCTCCATTCGGCCCCCTCTGTCTGTCTACACAAGGTGTATTATTCTGTTCAGGTCACTGTAATAAAATAACCCCAGACTGTGTAGCTTAGACAGTAGACATTTGTTTTCCTGCAGTTCTGGAGGTCAAGAAGTCCAAGATCAAGGGGCCAGCAAGTTTGGGTTCTGGTGAGAGCTGCTTTGTGACTTGTAGATGGCCACCTCCTGGCTGCGTCCTCACATGGCAGTTCCTTGGTGCCAGCCCGGGGGGGAGAGAACAAGCTCTGTGCTGTTTCTTCTTATCAGTTCACTAATCCTGTTGGTTCAGGGCCCCACCCTTATGACCTCTTTTAACCTTAATTACTTCCGTAGAGGCTCCATCTTCAAATGCAGCCACACCAGGGGTCAGGGCTTCAATATATGTTGGAGGGGCACAGAGGTTTATAACACAAGGTCCTTTGCTTTCTGCTCCAAACGGGGTTTGAGAAGGGAGGTGGGAATGGCCACCTCTATAATGTTACTATTAGCAACAACCCAATAGTGGCTACCACTTGTCGGCCAAGGGAGAGGCATTTACTATGGAACTCTCATGTTGGTTGCATGAGTGAGGCCCCATTTGCTCATGGGATCTGAAGGTGGGAAAGCAAGCCCAGAGAGGGGAGGGTAGCACTGAGGTAGCAGGTAGCAGGGTACGGACTGGTGTGCAGGTGTATGCCACATCCAGGTTCACACCTTGAGCCCCTGTACTGCTCTGGAGGTAGTAGCTTGGCTGATCGTGTGTTGACTGGCTGTGGGTCTTTTTGCTGCCTGTGGAGCAGGTGCCAGGGACACTGGTGAAGGGACACTCGTGATGGGACACTCTCTTCCTTGTAGCTGGGGGTCGCACATGGTGGTGGCGTGCGCTTGATACCACAGTAGTTACTACGACTATGCAGGATGTGGCAGTTCTCAGGCGACCAGCCCTGGGCTTTGAGGGTTAAAGAGGAGTCTACCAGTTAGAGACTGGACCGGAGGACTCCTGCGTGCCAGGCTTATGCCAGCTTTGAGGAGGCTGCAGGACGAGGCGATTGCATCTGACAGAGTGGCCAGACCAACGATGGCAGCAAGACATAGACCGAGGAAAGGCTAAGTCATGACTTAGACATTTTCTTAGAAGTCATAGCAGATGTCTTGGGTGGTATTTACAAAATTAACCACCACATGGGAGAGTTTAAAACCGCCAGAGACAGCCAGAGAAGGAAGTGGCTGCAGGGGCTGGGCCGTTGGAAATGGGGTAGACGCGGGCCACTGAGAATGGGCAGCAGGAGGAGGGTGGGCACCCCAGGCAGGTGGGCCAGCCTGGGCAAAGGTGTGGCCCCAGGAAGGCAGGCCTTCTGCTCCCAGGGCGGCCAGGGTGCTGGCGGCTGAGAGGCATGGACCACAGTCAGGGGCAATTGGTGAAGTCAGGGCGGGGGCCCAGGAGAACCGGTATGTTGGGCTCGGCAAGCAGCCCTCTTACTAGCGGCTGATACTTACTGCGCACCTAAGTGTGCACCAGGTGCCGTTCATTGCATGTAATGGCTCTTCACTGCATCCACACAGCAACCCATGCATGGGTGCTAATGGTATCCCGCTTTTCCAGATGTGGAAACTGAGGCACAGAGAGTGAGTGAATCACTTCCTGATGTCCCGTGTTTGGCCATGGGGAGAGCTGGGGGTTGGATCCAGGCAGGCCAGCGTCAGGGTTCCTGTTAACCACTAAGCTACTCTGCTGAGTGTTTACTGAATTGAATTCAACTCCTGGGAGCCCGATGGTGCAAGGGGCCTGCCCAGACCCTCACTGCTTCCTCCAACCTCTCTGACTCTGACCTTGCCCATCCGCCCGCCTCCCTGCCTCTGCCCCAGGGGAGACCAAGAACAGCTGGGCCCCTCTTGCTCCCGAAAGGCAGAGCCACCCCGGGTTAGCGCCGAGACCCCTCCAGACGGTGCCCGTCACCGGCTGACCCTTAGAGGCTCTCCAGCACGCGGCGGGCATCAATGAGGCCCCAGGGATTGAATGAGGCACTATTGAGAAGCAGCTAAATACCGGCTGCATTGTGCTTCCTGATCCAGGGGCTTCGCTTTTTGTCCAAGAGGCTTGGAAACGGAGCCCCGGTTCACTTCCCCTCCCCCGGGCGCCGCCCGCCATCCTGGCTCATGTCAGGAAACACCAGGCTCTTGAAAATCAGTAATTGAGAGAAACATCTGCTGGTTCCCAAGGAGCACGAGGTGCTTGCCGAGTGGCGAGGGCATACGTGCGTCACTGCCGGCCGGTTGGAAACACACATGTGAGTGCATGCAGGCACACGCGTGCACGTGCGAGAGTCTTTCTGGTATGTTGTTATGGTTGAAAAAATTAAAAGTGTCATGCCTGTTATAAAAATGTAAACAATTTACGAATACAAAAAAGTAAAAGGGATAGCCCACTCATCTAGAAGTCATCATGAACAATTTAATTTTTATCCTCATTTTTGCTGTAAAACTGGATCCATATTTTATTTACCGTTTCAGTTTCATTATTACTGCCCCACAGTAATTGCCAGCATCCATCCATTATCTGACTGCATTGGATTCAGTTCCTGGGAACCAGACAGTGGACCGAAAGGGCCTAGTGAGGGGCGATTTGCCCCACAGGGGGCGTTTGGTAATGCCTGGAGACATTTTTGAGTGTGGCAATGGGGGGGTGATGGTGCTTCTACCCTCTAGTGGGCAGAGTCCAGGTTGCTGCTGAACACCCTGCTGCACAGGACGGCCCCACAACAGAGATGATCCAGCTCCAAGCTCAGTGTCCGCTGCTCAGAGCTCAGCGTAAATTTCTGTCATCTGTTTTAATGGCCTCATTATCCCATAATGTGATGTACCAAGGTGTATTTGGTGGCATTTAGATGGTCTCTGGTTGATCATTTAAAAAACACCCCATGCAATGATATCCTCGTTCATATATATATATATATATATATATATGAACAAGGATATATATATGTGTGTATATGTATATATCTGTTTTGTGTATATCTACATATACGTTTTGGGCCCTTCTGTGAATTTTTCCATTGGATATGATTCTGGAAGTTGAACTTGCTGGGTTGAAAGGTCAAGTGCATGTGTAATGTTGACAGGCACTGCTCAATATCCTCCAGGGCGGCTGTGGCCATCAACACCACCACAGACTCACTCACCCACGCCCACCCATTCCCCATTTGTCGTCCACTCTCCTCAATTAACAAACACATTTGGTTTGTTTTAAATAACTTCCGCATGTTACGCACCTCCGACATGTCCACTGACTGCTCGCTCACGGTGAATTCACTCCATTCTGCCAATAACTTCAAACGGTGATTGATATTTTGCTGACGGTGGATGTTTAAAGGTGTTCGATGTCAGTGACAATAGAAACAAAAATCCCATTAGTTCTTTCCATTTGGATAATAGCAAGAAGGATAAAAGGCACAGCTTTGTCTTTTCTTATTGAAGGAGTATTCCAAAATCATCAGGTTCTAAAATGATTCTGGGGACTATTTACTTTCCTGTTCCCCAAACGCACTTTCAGACCCAGGGCTCACCCACGGCCGCAGCTGCATCCACCTCCTGCGCGATGACTCGGGAGACCATTTGGGGGCTGGGGGGGGGCGGCGGGGAAGAATGTGTTTCTCTGTGTTGCTCAGAAACTCCCAAAGCTTCAGAAGTGAATGGCGTTCTGCACAGTTCTCCCCGTGTCGTATAAAAAGGCAGCTCACCCCTAAACTGAGTGGCCCTTTGCAAACTAGAACAGGGTACCAGTGAAAGGAGAAGCACACACAGGCCAGGTATGTGCCATTTATTGATCTCTGAAATCTCTCTTGGGTCTGTGCTGGCTGGGGACGGAATCCAACCCTGAGTCAGGCACACCCGGCCTGAGAGGCTCAGGCCATAGGGCAGGGGGCCGAGTGGGAGTTAGTGTGGGAGCCTGGAAGGAGAGGAACGAGGCCAACAGGGCATCGCAGGTGTGCATGCGACCTGAGGGTGAAGGCTTGTCAGGCGTGTCAGCCTTGATCCTGGCACCTAGGAGGGAGGGAGGTTAGAGGGAGGGAGGAAAGATTGTGGCTGGTCGGCCAGGTGAGGAAAAGGTGGAAGTGGTCTGTAGACAGTGGGCATGAGTGCGGATCCTGGGGCTTGAGGCAGGGTGGTGAGACCGCACCCTCAGAACTGTCATCTGCCAGCCCATTTGCTGTGCCGCACCACGGAGGCCCAGCAAAGACACCTTCCTCCCTGGAGTGGCCCGGTGAAGGAGAGACAGTGGACCCGTGCGTGTCACAGGGCAGCCTGCACGCCTGGCTCCATGTACTGCCACCCCACCCCACTCCTACCTCCAGGCCAGGAGAGGGAAGGCCTGGGGAGCTGAGATGACTGGTACCTGGACGTCACCTTGGGGCCCTCAGCCAGGGGCACGTGGGGGGTGGTCAGGTGCCCCTCCCTGCCCTACCCATTCCCAGTGCAGTATCTGTGCTGTTAGGGTCAGGCAGAGGCTGTCCGGCCTTCCCACCCTAATTCCGAGCCCCTCTGCCAGCAGCCCTTGTCAGCCCAGGGTGACGGCACCTCCGCAGAGACCACCTGGGAAACCTCATTATGGGAGCAGCTGTCTGTTTTGGATACTGACAGATGCTTCTCAGATCTTTTTTTTTCCCTCTTTTACTATAAATATAATTATATGTGCCCTAAAATGCTGAGACGCAGAAGTATGTTACATGGAAGGGGATGTCCCCTGCTGTCTGTGGTCCCCCCTTGAGGGACCCACAGCTGGCAGTTTCACGCATGCCCTGCTGGTTCCTGGTCTATGCAGACATGGACAGTCACTCATTAATACAGGTGTGTATCAGAAGATTTCACCTGTATTTTTAAAAATATATTTGTTGTTCTTTTCTAACCCAGTTTGGGCTCATCCTGTGAGGACACAGACTGACCGGTGGCTGTGCTTCCCGGGGTGCTGTCAGCCCTGCCGGGGACATTTCAGTGGTTCCCGGGTGATTGTGACCTTTGTGCAAACCTGCAGGGGGCCTTCTTGCACACTCATCTGTGCACACCAGAATAAATGTTTCGGGCCGGGCGCGGCGGCTCATGCCTGTAATCCCAGCACTTTTGGAGGCCGAGGTGGTGGATCACTTGAGGTCAGGAGTTCAAGACCAGCCTGGCCAACATGGTGAAACCCCATCTGTACGAAAAATACAAAAATTAGCTGGGCGTGTTGGCGGGTGCCTGTAGTCCCAGCTCTTTGGGAGGCTGAGGCACAAGAATTGCTTGACCTGGAGGTGGAGGTTGCAGTGAGTTGAGATTGTGCCACTGCACTCCAGCCTGGGCGACAGAGCAAGACTCTATCTCAAAAAAAATTTTTTTTAAAAATCAATGTGCTTTTTTATTCAACGTAGTCACTGCGTGCCTGCCTTGGGGACGGCACCATTCTGGGTGCTGAGAACACCACAGAGAATGAGTTCGCTCTGTGTCACTGATATTCCAGAGGGGAGAGGCAGAGAGTGCAGTGTTGGGTGGGTCATATACAGATTCCAGATCAGGACTGCAGAGATCAGTAAAGCGGGCACAGGGATGGGGGTCCTGGAGGCTGCAGGGTAGAGGGCTGTTTTAGTCCGAGACAGGGACGTGGGAGCCGGGATCAAGGCAACGAAGGGAGCAAACCATGCAGATATTGAGGGAAAATCATTCCAAGCAGGAGGAACAGCACGTGCCAGGGTCCTGAGGTGGGTCATGCATGGTGTTTTATAGAACAGAAAACAGGTGACTGGAACAGAGCACATGGGGGAGGAGCCTGGGGGAACTGGAAATGGGTGATGAGCTCCCCAGCTGTCGATATGCCGGAGCAAAGGTTCACCCCCGAAAATGTCCAGAGGTTGCTGTTTCACTCTGCAGAGGGGCTCCAGCTTACACTGCACATAAGTGAAGGTGCTGGACGGGGCCCGCTTAAGGGAACCTTCTCCGCCCACTGTGAGTTTGGATGCCTGCAGCTCATGGCTTGTGGGGAGAGGGGACAGGCAGAGGAGGAGCCTAGCCCAGAGCTTGGAGCTCTTGACTCAAGAGGTTCCATCTGGGAGGTTAACTCAAGTAGTTCTTGCTACAGCCTTGTGTACAGGGGACTTAGTTATCTCTCCATTTTCTTCTTAGATGAGGGTATGGGGAGATTTACTTAAGGTCACAGCAAATGGCAATGCAAGGACTTGAGCCCAGGACCACTGGGTGCAAGCTGCATGCTCTTAACCTCTATCCTAAGATTCTACCAAGAACAGCAGGGCAGGGAGCCAGTGCAGGCCCTTATGTGGGCCCCAGTCCCCACCCTTGCTGACCATGTGACTTCTCCCTTCTCAGCGTCCCTCCCCGACATGGGACAGTGTCCCAGGTTCACCTGTCCGGGAGCCAGGCGCTCAGCCGTGTGCTTGCCACAGAACAAGCACTCTGAAAGCAGTACAGTCTGGTTTTAAAAACGAGAAAACCGGCCTAGATTTGCCGCCCGCCCCCCAAACCTCAAGAGAAAGAGCAAATTTTTTTATCCATAAAAGGTCTTACCCTAAGAAACAGACGTGCCATCGGGGGTGTTTGAAATAGCACCAGGAGCGATCAGAAAGTTATTCCTTTGACGGCTGGTTTGATTGTACTTAAAATTTGGGGGGCTGGGGTGGGGGGGCAGGGAGGTGGGTTCCCATTCAAATGTAGTGGGGGGGGGGACAGTAAATGAAGGGGCTGGAACCCCAGGGCTGCTGGGGTTCTGCAGAATGACAATGAGGCCCTGCCAGGCGGGTCTCATCCAGGCAGGCCTAACAAGATTAGATTTTCATAAATTTCAGACAGCGCCAATTCCTAATTCCTCGGTGTGCGGCCAGGAGGCCAGACAGGGCCGCATGCACGGGCTGCTTGTTAACCAGGAAGGACGCCAGCTGCCCCTCCCCTGGGACAGACTGTGGTGGTGGCTGTGGAGGGGGGTCGTCTGGTCTGGAAACCTCCATGGAGCCGACAGGAACCAGGTGGACTCTGCTCCCAGCTCCCCAGCTGAGGAGAGAGAAATGAGCCCCAGCACCCCGGTGTCGCCCCCATTATTTCTGAGAAACTCAGTCGCTGCCGCACCCCCACCCGTGCCCCCGTGGGCTGGGCGGGTTCTTCTTGCACATTAACACATTCTCCAGCAACCCCCGCCCCATTTACAGCCACGAAACGTCCAAACAGGGATCCGAACCCTGAGACCCCTGCTCTGCCCTCAGTTCAGGTCCAGGCTCTGTCCCCAAGAACAGAGGTCCAGAAACTTGGAAGGGAAAGAATTGTGTCTTTGCCTTACCTGAGCTCTAACTGAAAGGTGGGGTCCCCTTGGATCCCAAATGCAGGCACCTGACCATCGTCACCTGGACTGCACCAAAGACACAGCTGGAGGTGGGAGCCACCGGCTTCCCTCCACAGGTCCGTGTCCCTTACAGGCCTTCCAGCTCTGGACCCTGTGGGTGTCCACTGCGAGGTCATTTAATGCGATGATACTTCTGTGGCGCACACGTGCCATCCTGTGTGTCATTCCCGTGTCACAAGTCCGCTTCGGAGTTTGGAAACTATTCATATAAATGGCTTCCTTTTTAAAGCAATGTGTTTTCAGCACTGTATTATGAGAGAGGGTCCACAGGCTGTTCCCCCACTGAGGGCGCCCAGAGAGAGGAGGCAAAGGACTCGGAAGCCCCGGACGTGGGGTTTAGCAGGCCTGGCCCGTCCCCTCGCCTGTAACTGGGTCCAGTGCTGCCCCTTGGGGCTTGCCATGAAAAACTCAGAGACAGGTGAAGTCTTTCGTGGTGAGGGGCTTGGCACACAGGAAGTGGCAGAGGAGAGGGCAGCTGTCAGCGTCTATGTTATGCCATGGCAGGTGCCCAGAACTCCTGGCACCTGCTTCCTTCTTCACCATCCGGATTTTGCTCTGCGATGGCGGGGAGGTGGGCACCACAGGCCATAAATACCAGCTTCATGGACTGTCACTGGAGGCGACACGCCAGACAATTGTCATTGACCCCAAGATTAATCACATTCAACACAAGCCCTTGGCTCGATCTCCCGCTGTTTCTGACATTCTGGGATAATCACACTGAGGACTGCTGGGGGTCGGGCACACACTCAGGCTTTGGGGTGACAGGAACTCAGTGCTGAGCCCTGCACTGTGTGGTCTTTGGCGGTTGCCTCACCTCTCCCAGCCTCAGTCTCCTCTTCTGCAAAGTGGGGGTCCTGTGAGCACCGACTTCACAGAACGACAGTGAGAATTCAATCGCACGACGTGCGTAAAGGGTTCGGCCCCCCTGCCTGGCATCTAGGGAGCGGCCAGCTCACGGTTCCTGCCTTGCCAGTGTAGGACAAACCAGGACAGAGGCAGAGCTGTGCCCGCACCTCCCAGAGGGACTGCGCCTGTCTCTGGAGGAGACCACGAAAAGGAGGATGGGGCCTCTCCAGCAAGGCACATGAACCTGTTAATGTGAAATTATTCACAAGGAAAGAGGACACTAAACTAAATTAGAGTGACCTTATTTTGTGTGTGGAAGATGAGCTTGGTCACCCCCAAGAGCCTGCCGCATTCACCACCCTCCCCAAGGGAAAAATTATGAAGAAAAACGGCAGGAGCCCCCCGGCCCTCCAAGTGACCAGCACAGGCTTGATGCCCGGAATGAAATGAGAGCGACGGGATGTTTCTCCTTCCCAGCGGCTTCTGTTCCCACGGTGGGCTCTTGGAGCGGGGTCCAGCGCCTGTTAGCTCCCAGGAGACCTTGGGTCCAGCCACCATCCTGGGTGACCTTTTGGGACTGACTCAAGCTCAAATCTCCCACCTTGGAGACAGAAGCCAGTCAGGGAACACCAGGCTGAGCAGGCTTGTACTCTGCAGGCTGGCAAACCTCAGCATTTCCAGGGAGCATCATGGGGACGAGGGATGCTTTTTGTCCCCAGAGGAGTGTCAGTAATTGTGACAATGGTGACAGTGGAGTGTGCTGTGTTCTGCCCTGTTCTGAGCTCTTGCATCCATTATTTCACCCCTGCCCCTGGTTAGTTCTGTTTTTTACAGATGAGGTAACTTCCGCTCACAGAGTTAGATGCCTACAGCATCACACAGACAATGGATGCACGAGGACCACATCCTCAGATTCCCGGGGCAGGGGTGGGCGGACGAACGCCGTGGGCGAGCTGGGGAAATTTAGCAGGAGAATGAAACCCTTCCCCCTTTTGAGTTCCTATATGACGGCTCTGGGTTCAAGTCTCAACTCTGCTCCTAGTTGCATCATCTAGGGCTACTTCTCCCTAAGCCTTAGTTTCTCCATCTGCAAAATGGGCATGGCGATGGTACCTAAACTGGGGAGGCTCAGCTCAGTGGCCCCGGGTCATGTGTTAGAATCATGACAATGCTTACAGTGACTACAGTGAGTTTGGGTATGAACCAGACCACCTGCCCTCTCCTGCTCTGTCCCTTGTGGTCCATGACTGCTTGGCAGTGAGTCCTGTGGTCACGAGAGTTGAGCCTAGGTCAGGGACAGCGGTAGGACCCACCCCTGCAGGTGTCATACTGGGCATTTGACCTGGGATGTCTTTGCCCATGCCTTGGTAAAGGGGCAGTCTGTCAGGTTAGGGAAACTGAGGCAGGATTGGTGTGGCTCCATATCTGCTGGTAGTCACTGAGTGACCTGGGGCCCAACTCTTGGCCAGAAATCCTGAAGCCGCCCTCCCTGCAGATGCCTTGGGTGTGGCCTGCTTGGCCCCTTTAAAACTCTTGAATGAAGTTCCAGCCTTAAAGGACCACAACTTCACAGCGGCTCCAAGGTCCTCTGGAGAGAGGGAGGGATGTGGCCGCGCCGGGCCACCTCTCCTTCCACCTCTCGTTGGCAGTCCCGCTGGGGTTCCTTCCCTTGCCCGCGAGGCATCTGATCCTGAGAGTCCGGCTCTCAAGCTGCGACTGGGAATGGGCCCCACCAGCCTCCCTGCACTCCTCGGGACAAATACAGGCGCGCAGGAGGATTCTGTGAGCTGCCGTGGGTGGAGAGCCATGTTTACATTGGTGCCGCTTCATGCACACATCATGTTTTGAACTTGACTCCGAGGCCCTTGTGGGGAGGCACCTTTCTCTCCCCCAAGGGGTCTTTGCTGGTGAATTCACAGTGCCTGCCCAGAGAGATGTGTTGGGGGAGGGATCCCATTCTTGATGAACTCGGCCTGCAGTGAGCCCTGGAGTGCACCTTAGAGGCCCGTATGCTGAGTCTCAGGCATCCCGGGGTAGTGTGGGGTGGGGAAGCGGCAGTGTCAGGGCATGGCTGCCCCAGGCCAGGTGGGTCCTAGGACCAGACCTGTGGAGAGGGTGGCCGCCCACAGCCCTGCTCCTGTAATGCCAGGTGGGAACACGGCTGGGGCCAGGGATGGTTGGTGCACATGCCGTTGGGTCTCCAGTTTGCGACCGACCTCACCAGCAGGCACTGCATGGTCCACTCCCCAGAGAAGTGTGCTCCTGTCCCCTAAAGCTGAGCGTCCCCTGGAAGCAGCGCCAGGGGTGCAAAAGTGCATGGGAGGTGCCCCCTCACCCCATGCCCGGGGTGGTTTTCACTGGACCTGTTTGTGGGCCCTGATGCTGCTGTGCCTGAC
The DNA here is from genome assembly GCF_008728515.1 of Papio anubis. Taxonomy (NCBI): domain Eukaryota; kingdom Metazoa; phylum Chordata; class Mammalia; order Primates; family Cercopithecidae; genus Papio; species Papio anubis. The sequence goes on along the minus strand of NC_044991.1, from coordinate 84,862,187 downwards.
CAGCCTTCCTCCCGCACAGCATCCAGGCCGGTGGGGCTTGACTGGAGCTGGATGGAGATCTCGGGGTCTCCTTGGCCAGAATACTCAGCCCAGGGTGTTCCCTTACTGATGGGTGGGGGTGACCCAGCTGCTGGCTGGGGCACCTTTCTTGCCCCCCTCAGCACCTCCATGTCTGGGCATGTCCAGGGGCATCCAGGAGGATCCGACTTCCAGCCTCTGCTCACCTACACCCTCTGCCTGTGCCCTCCTCTGCCTCTCCCTCCATGCCCTGCACCAAAAGCCTCAGTGCCCACCTTACAGGGAGCCCTCCAGGGTCTCCCATTAGATGCTCCCTCTGCGATTCCAGCGCAGGTCGGTTCTTTGAGGGTGGATGGGTTTGGGCCACCCTCGTTCTGGTGGAGCCGGGGTGGAAGTGAGCGCCCCGTGTGTCCGGGTCCACCTCCAGGGAGCATTACGCGCTGAGCACGTGCCCCCCGCACATGCTGCTGCCCACTGTCCCCCGCTGACACAGGGTGACTGTGATGGACTCAAAGCGTGCCCTCGAGAGCCAGGCTGGGGCCCGGGCCCTCTGAGCTAGCCACTGTGCTTCCCTGTCACCTCCTGTGCCTCTCCAGGATGCTCCTGAGCCGCAGTCTCGGCAACCCTTGCAGATCTCCCTCTCCCTGAGCCTGGCCCCGGGCCCTTGGCCCACCAGGTCTCGCCAGCAGTCTGTCGTAGTTCCTCTTTTCTGGAGAGTTTTTCCCTCCCCTCCCCTGTGTGAATTTTCCTGGGCCTGTGACTCAGTGGGGGTTGGTGCCCCAGGGACCAGGGTGACGCTTTTATGCCCTGCTGAGCCCGGTGCTCAATTCTGGGAGCGTTTTTCTCACTCTGTGGATACAGGCATCCAGAAGTCAGATCCGCCTGCCCCTGCGGCTGAGCCTGGCGGGGCCAGGAGAGCCATGAGGATTTGTCCACACCCATTCAGTCTGCAGGGGCCTCCTCCATTGCCCCTGCGTCCCGCCGGCCCTGCAGCCCCAGCTACTGTCTCGCTGCTGTCTGGGTCCTGCGGGCTGCCAGGGCCCAGGACAGGGACAAAGACAGCCACACACCTCCCTCCCTCCAGGGCTGGTGTGGGCAGGGTCCCTGGAGACAGCTGGGGAGGGGGACTGGGGTGAAGAGTGCACAGGGTTTGGGGGCAGGGAATTGCAGGCCCCGGGGGTGGGGGGGCGTGGGTGTTGCACAAAGCCAGCCCTGTGTGTACCCTGAATGCGGCTTTATCCTGAGTGCTAACAGACGGACCTGGGCCCTACAGAATCAGGCCGGGCTGCCCCGGCCCTAGACCTGCCTGTCTGGGGAGACAGGAGGTGTGGCCACAGCGACCTGGGTCTGAAGCCTGATCTCTCCTGACCAGGAACATGCGGGTATCCCACAGGCGGCGCAGGGCTTGGGGCCTGAGTTCCCAGCAGGCAGGGCCGCAGCCTTCTCGGGGCTCGGGAAAGCCTCACCAAAGCCCTTGGTTGGTTCATCCTCTTCCTCCTGGCCCCACCAGGGTGAGATGGGGACGCATCTCGCCCGGGAACCCCAACCCAGGCCTAGGCTCAGACTGAATTTCCTGGTGCAGAGGCCGGCTGCCTAGTGGGGGTACCCGCCAGCTCTAGGGGCTTGGACTTCTTGAGGGCAATCACTTTCCCTCTCAGCCTGCGTCTCCTCACCCGTGAAACGGGAATAATAATAAAAACGCCTGTTCTTAGGTGTGTGCTCAGCCCGCAGCACGACTGACTGGCTCGGATCACTCTTTGTCATGGGGGACAGTCCTGTCGGTGCAGGACGGTTACCACAGCCCCGACCTCCACCCACTGCATGCCAGGAGCACCCCCCAGTTGTGACAACCAAAAGTGTCTCCAGACATTGCCACATGTTCCCTGGGTGCAGACACGGCCCCAGGTGAGCAACACGGGCTCAATGGCAGTGTAGACAAGGGCGCCCTGAGCGGTTGCGCAGATGCATAAAGTGCCCGAGACGGGGAAGTGCTGGAAAACCTGGTGGGGAACAAGGGGTGGCAGTGGACACACATGTGGGAGTGCTTCTCTGTGGAGAGGCATCTGCCGCTTCCCAGACAGTGACATTCCCACCTAGGATGGGTTGCTTTCCTGCCCTGGGGAGAGCGAAGCCAGTGGCAGGAGGTGGCTGGCCCTCCCGGGTTTGGAGTGTACTTGCCTGGGCCGTCTGATGGCCCAAGCGCCTGGCATCGGCTCTGTACGGCCTGTTTCTCCAGTTCCCACCTGACACCTGCCCACCCCAATCCCCCTCCCCCAGCTTTGGTTCCTTGGTCCTGGGAGGAGGAGGAGCTGAGTCAGTGGCACTGGGCTTGAACTGGGGCCCCCAGGGAGCCTGGCTAATTGCTTGTTAGTGCCAGGGAGCCCTGGGAAGTCCTCCTTGCCCCCATGCCAGACGGGGTCTGGGGAGTCACATTCCCGCACACCTTGGGCAGGGTGTCCTGGGCCGGGCGAAGCTGGAGGAGCTTTAGCCCTGGATGCTGCCGGCTGGTGCCCACTCTGCCATGTCACCTCCAAGGGACCCGGCGTCTTGCCCATTGCTGGGGGCTCTGCTGGCACCGTGCTCGGCCAGCTGCCGAGGCCGCTTCGGCACAGACCCGCTTGAGTCAGCAGAAACTGCCCGGCTCAGGCAGGATCAAAATAACCTTCTTCCTATTCCAGCACTTGAGGGTTTTTCCGCCTTCTAGGGGAAAAACAAATCAAAAACCAAAAAAAAAAAACCAACCTTAGAAAATGTGAATCGCAACATCTGCAGCCATCTGGAATGTGGGTTTTCTGAGGCCGTTTCACCAGGAGGAGGGTCCTGACACCCCCGTCCTGTTGAGCATGGCGTGTATTTGTGAGTCGTGGCATAGATGTGTATGTGTGTGGGTACGTGTGGTGCACTGTGTGTGTGTCTGTTGGGAAGTGTGTGTTGGGATGTTGACTTGTGTGTGGGACTGTGGAGGGGGGTGTGTTGGAGTGTTGGTATGTGTGTAGGAGGGTTGGGTCGTGTGTGTAGGAGTGTTGGGGCATGTGTGTTGGTGTTGACGCGTGTGTAGGAGTGTTAGGGGTACGTGTTGGAGTGTTATTTGTGTAGGAGTGTTGGG